>NC_044333.1:18869820-20178987 GCF_007399415.2 Gopherus evgoodei
TCAACAACAATGCTCTTCAAAAATGTCTTAGTACAGTTAAAAAATTAGAACACATCAGTTTCCATGTAATTGACATAAAAAAAAAAAAAGGATACGAAAGTCCTTGGGGAATGAATGGAAATCCAAATCTAAGAGAGGCAAGGTCTGAAGTTAATACAATACAATGGCAGGACACACAGCGCTTTTAACTAATGAGTTTAACTTCAACGATATCTTAGAATTTTGCAAGCTCTTTCATCCCCTTGCCACCTTCCCGCCATGTGTTATGTTTAAATGAATTTTACAATAACTTTTGCAAAATTCCAAGACATATGCCTTGTTGAAAGATAAAGTTTTTAAGGGGGTTATCCTAAGGAAAATGTATCAGCAATTTGTTCTTAAAACTCATAAAAAGCCATGTGATAGCTCACTTGTCTGATTTTACATGAGACAATACGAGGGGCAGATTAGTTCGCTTAGAGCAGAATACTTGTACCTTGCTCTGAAACATCTAGTACTGGTTATTATGAGACAGGATACTGGAAGACATAGACCTCAGCTACCTGGGTTTCATATATTCTGTATAATTCTCAGCCAAGCCACACATTTCCTGAACTGCATATCAATAACTCCTAGACCTATTTAAATATTTCCACTGATCCTCATTTACAGAAGGGTCTCTATCCTTGGAGCCACCATACAAAGGACCCAATACACAAAGATATGCATCTACATGCCTAAGATCTCAATCAGGCCCTTTTCACTCCTAATAAATGAAGATGGATGTGCTAAGCACAAGGCTTTATAAACAGAAGGAAGTTCTTTGGGAAACGAAGTATCATCTCAAGGGTAAATAACTCTAGGATATAGTTATATTTTTGAGGCCTGGAGATATAACTTACTACTATACATCAAAACACTTTTCACAAAGCAATCACTCTATATCTGACCTTTCAGTCCTTGTCCTCAGACAAAACTGCCTAACTCCTTCCTAAGATGAGACTGGGAACTTAAATTTATAACTTTGCTGGACACTAAAAACCATGAGCTTAACTGATTTGATAGCTCAGTAAAACTTGTAACACACCATGCTGCCTACTAAACTTCCATTATCCTATGACTGCTGAGATGTTAACTGCCTTCTTCATTTTAAGTGGTCTCCTACAACAGGTGTGTACCCCTTATGCTTAACCATCTGTTCTACCATGTACTAACTTGAACATGCTAGTTTCCTCCTCCACACAAATTCCCACCTTTCCTTTAGGAGAACAGGATGGTTCTGAGAGATAAAGCCACCTGTGAAATACAGCAACATGTTCTAAAGGAAACATCTCATGTGGTTCACAACTTACACCAGCAAAACCAAATGACTCAAATCCAAACCGTTACTCACGTCTTGTTTATATGGGAAAGTTCTACCTGTTATAGTGGTACAATTATGTTGGTACAGTTAAACCCATATAGCTATGTCAATTTAACACTCCATATGGACACTCATTCTGTTATGTGCAGCTTTTCTCAGTTTAGCTTAAACCCCTTCCAAAGCAAGAAAATCTAAGCCAAAAAAAACCTCCAAACACTCGAAAAAAGACTGTCCTCACAGGGGGTTATAATAGTATCACTATATCCTATTACACTCACAACTATTGGTATAATTTTTCTATGTAGACAAGTCCTAAGACTGAAAGATCCTTGTGGCAGTGTCCATTTCTTCCTGCATGTTTGGATGGTGCTCAAAAAACAATAATGTTTATAGGAGAAAAATGAATTTACCACAGGAAAAACAGATGGAAAAAATGCATAACACTGTTATATTTCAGGAAACTGCCTTCTCTGGAAGAAAAGAAATGTGATTTATTAAGCATATATTTCCATCTGCGTTTTCTAAAATAAATTCCATCTGCTTTTTCTAAAATAAATGAATCCTCCCCTTCTCCTCCAGCTCATAAGCAGTCCGAATTATGTTTTGTATAATATGACTATTTGAACAACTCCCCCTCTTCTATCATGGCAGTTATTCTAAATGTCACATAGTTATAGAGATCGACAGGCTCTTTCTCCCTCATTGCTTGACATCTACTCTCACCACCACACTACTCCTCACCCACATTTCCTGCCGTTTTCCTGCTTTCCTTCACTGGTTAGCTCCCTTTTGCCTTCCTACCACTCCCCGCTTGTCCTAGGATTCCTTCTTTCTAGGTCTCCTTGGCTAACTCTCCTCTCAAATCAAGGAGCTCCTCTCACCATTCATAGTTCAGATTTCTCTAATACTAAAATTAAGTAATATTTGGCAAGTACCAAAACAGAACAGTCATTACAACTCTTATTTTTCCACATTATATGTTTTTGCTCAAATTAAACTTTGGCCCAGGCTGAAATTGAGGCCAAATTCAGCTCTGGGGTAAGCAGGCACAGCTCCAGTGTTGTTAATGAACATCTGACAGTTTATGGCATAGCTGACTTTGGACCCTGTAAATTCTTCCACACATAGTGCCTTCTTTCGTCTCTAAGGTCATAGGCATAGCTGAGCAAGCCACGGAAAAAAGTGTTTTTGTGAACATGTTGACTAATTCTGATGTACAGTTCAATACAGCCATACTAACATCCTCTTGCTTTTCTGTAAATATTCATGCAATTTATTTTGTTCTTATTAACATTTGAGAAGGAGCTTTATCCATGAGAATACGGACATTTGCACACAAGTTAGTAGAGCCATGCATGAGCAAGTTTATTCACACATGATGGAGTATAACTAAGGCTGTGTCTATCTGTCACGGTGGCACGGATTTGGTGACTTTCCGTCACCTCCATGACTTCTACAGCAGCTGGTGCGGCTGGCTCAGGGGCTGCCGCAGTTTGGGTGTGTGGGAGGGGGCTATAGTCTGGGGCAGGGATTGGGGTGCAGAGCAGTGCTTACTTCAAGGAGTTCTCCCTAGCTCCCACCAGTATGTCCTTGTCACTCCCAGATGGAGGAGCCAGGAGGCTCTGTGTGTTGCTCGTGGCCACAGGTGCTGCCCCCACAGGTGCCGCCCCATAGCTCCCACTGGCTGTGGTTCCCAGCCAATGGGAGCTGTGGAGCTGGCGCTTGTGGCGGGAGCAGCGCACGGAGCCCCCTGGCTGCCCCTCCGCCTAGAAGCTCCAGGAACATGCTGGTCAGAACTGAGTAGGGAGCCTGCCAGTCCCGCCATCCTTCTCCATCCAGCACCAGCACCGGGGGGGTCCCGCACCCCAATCTCCCCCAGAGCACCCCCAGCCCAAGTTTTAGATAGGGTTGTATAGTAAAAGTCATGGACAGGTCACGGGCCAAGAATTTTTATTTACTGCCTGTGACCTGTCCATGACTTACTAAAAATACCAGTGACTAAAACGTAGCCTTAAGTATAACAGATTGTATCAGGAGTGCTTGCCCAGTCACTCACCTTACAGACATAATTGTAGCACTTGGTGGGAATGTGACAAGAGAAAACTGAACACAGAGTCATCTGAACAGCTAACAAATATGGCTTCTTGCCACCACCCTCCAGGAAAGAACCCAACTATTTTTAATTCTGTTAAAAATGTTATGTACTCAAATGTTATGCCTTTAGTGCAGAAAAGTATAGGAAGAAATATGAGGTTTTCTAAAATTTCTGAGGCTCACTTATCGCCTTTGTCTCTCTCACTTTAAAATGATCTCCACACTCACCTCTAATGGCTTCTTTAGATATTGTTGCTACTTATAAAGATTGGCCATCCATTTACGGAACAGAAAATATATAAAGGTGTCTTAGTCACTGTCATAACTTTAGTCCCAGATTTGGACCTTAGCGTCCAAAATATGGGGGTTAGCATGAAAACCTCCAAGCTTAGCTACCAGCTTGGACCTGGTACTTGCTGCCACCACCCAAAAAATTAGAGTGTTTTGGGGCACTCTGGTCCCCCTGAAAAACCTTCCCTGGGGACCCCAAGACCCAAATCCCTTGAGTCTCACAACAAAGGGAAATAATCCTTTTTCCCTTCCCCCCTCCAGGTGCTCCTGGAGAGATACCCAGACACAAGCTCTGTGAAACTACACAGAGTGACTCCCCCTCTCTGTTCCCAATCCTGGAAACAAAAAACTTTCCTATTCCCCCAGAGGGAATGCAAAATCAGGCTAACCAATTCAACACACACACAGATCTCCCCTGATTTCTTCCTCCCACCAATTCCCTGGTGAGTACAGACTCAATTTCCCTGAAGTAAAGAAAAACTCCAACAGGTCTTAAAAGAAAGCTTTATATAAAAAAGAAAGAAAAAATACATACAAATGTTCTCTCTGTATTAAGGTGACACAACACAGGGTCGATTGCTTAAAAGAATATTGAATAAACAGCCTTATTCAAAAAGAATACAAATCAAAGCACTCCAGCACTTATATTCATGCAAATACCAAAGAAAAGAAACCATATAACTTACTAGCTGATCTCTTTGTCCTTACACTTAGAAACAGAAGACTAGAAAGTAGAAACTACTTCTCCAAAGCTCAGAGAAAGCAGGCAGCCAGAAAACAAAGACCTCGGACACAAAATTCCCTCCACCCAAAGTTGAAAAAATCCGGTTTCCTGATTGGTCCTCTGGTCAGGTGCTTCAGGTGAAAGAGACATTAACCCTTAGCTATCTGTTTATGACAGTCACACAGACCAACTATCAAATAGATCGCACCATGTGTAGTTTGCCAAATACACAAAACAAATCTATAGGTCCAAATACGTTCATCAAAACTATTCCTCAAACAATTACAATGACAAATACATAAAAGTAATGACTGGTTCACAGACAGTGAACTGAAAAGAGGGTCAAAGCCAATCAACCGTTTAGCATTAATACTTCAACCAGCTCTAGTCACAGATGAAGTTTCTCCTGGACTGGAGTGGCAGATTCACAAATCTAGCAGGATTTTTATATATGATATTTCCTTTTTATTCAAAGTTTGCAGTAGACTTTGATATTTTCTCTCTGATCCTGCAAAGAATGAGTTGCCACAAAGTTAGCTGTATGCTACCTTTGCATTCCCTGATCCCTGGAGCTACTGGGGGCCAAACTACCCTCAACACAACTCAGAGCAGTTTCAAGGCTCCTGTTACTTACACTGGCTGTACCAGTCCCCTGGTGCTGTTCCATCATATTTCATCACTGGCTGCATAAAAGACAATATTTAGTAAAAGATCTGGCTTATTGCCTTTTGGAGATATTTAGGGTTAAAATCCAAAATAATATTCTTCTCACTCCATTCACTTGCTTGTCTGTTTAACATAAAACTCTATTAAATAACATTATTGGACACCTACATAGAGGTCTCAGATGCAAAGTTCCTTCCTGAAAGATAAAAGTAAGTGCAGCAAGTCCAAAACCACCATCACGCTAACTTGGTTTCCTTTGTATGGTGCTGAACTGCAAGCATTCCAAAAGAGTGATTACAGAAATAGAAGACATGCAAGAAAGAGTGAGTTCAATAGAATCCTGACAGTACAAAAGAAATGCCTCAATAACTTGGGCTAAAAATCCAATCTCAATCATGAAATGACATAGTAAACTAACAGTAGTTAATCTCCACATTCAGTTACCAACAAAAGCATTTCAGAAGTACATAGTTCATGTACTAATGCCTCCAACAGGTATATTATACTCAATTTTTCTGTCAAATAGTCTTGTGGAAAATTCCTTCCCAGTTGTTTTCCAATTTTATACCCCTTTGCTAGCAGCCAAACTGTGTTCCAGTTATTCTCCAAAAGCTGTAATTTCTCACTGCTACCAGTCTCTCAGACCCTCAAGGTCAAGACCTTTTTCTTAACACGTACTATGTGATGCATCTATCACAGCCCATCTTACTCCAGGCAGCGATAGCACATCCTGATATTCTGAAGCATGTGAGGACAGTCTGAGACCTAGGTCCCACTCCAACTCTGAATGCCTGCAACACCCATGACCCAGTTCTGATTCTATATTCTTTTCCCAAATGCTGCATTCTACTCCAGTGCTAAAAGTATGCTAGCCTACTATTAATACAGACAGCATGACTGTTATTGTTCCAGTGTTCTCTTCATATGGTCTTATACCTGCATGGGTGGCCAGTTTGTAGAAATTTTGGTGGTGCCTAGAACCCGCCCCCCAACTCCGCCCCCACCTGCCTAAGGCTCTGGGAGGGGGCTTGGAGGGGGAGGTCTGGGGTGCAGATCCTGGGCTGGGGAATAGGGTGCAGGAGGGGTGCAGGCTTTGGGATGGAGTTTGGGTGCTAGGTGCCGGCTTCAGGCTGGGATGGGGTGGGTGTGCAGGAGAGGGTGAGAGGTGCAGGCTTTGGGACGGAGTTTGGGTGCAGGCTCTGGGCTAGGGACATAGGAAGGGGTGAGAGGTGCAGGCTCTGGGAGGGAGTTTGGGGGTGGGAAGGAGTGTGTGGGAAGGGGGAGGGGGTGCACCCTCTGGGAGGGAGTTGGGATAGGAGGGACTGCAGGGGCTGTGGGGCTGAGGATGAGGGGTTCATGATGCAGGAGGGGGCTCAGGGGGGCAGAGGGTTAGGGTGTGGGCTGTGGGGCTGACGATGAGGGGTTCATGCTGCGGGGGCAGCTCAGGGCAGAGGATTAGGGTGCAGGGGTGAGGGCTGTGGGGCTGACGATGAGGGGTTCATGCTGCGGGGGCAGCTCAGGGCAGAGGATTAGGGTGCAGGGGTGAGGGCTGTGGGGCTGAGGATGAGGGGTTCATGCTGCGGGGGCGGCTCAGGGCTGGGGCTGAGGATTAGGGTGTGAGGGGGTGAGGGCTCTGGCTGGGGCTGAGGATTAGGGTACGGAGGGATGAGGGCTCTGGCTGGGAATGAGGGTTTGAGGCATTGGAGAGGCTCAGGGCAGAAGGGCAGGGTAAGGGCAGCCTGCCTTCCCATTAGTGTAGGGCAGGCACTAGGACCCTGGGGCAGCAGACAGCAGTTCTGCCAGGAGCACGAGCAGGCAGGGGAGAGGCGCGTGCTGCTTTTTGTCAGGTAGGGACGCGGCGCGGCGGGGGCGGGACACGCAGGGGGAGGGGTGGCAGGCGGGGACTGGGACCTGCTCCAGGCAGGGACCCGGCAGGCTGGGGGGAGACCCGCAGGGGCCGGGGCCCGATCCAGGCAGGGACCCAGCGGGGGAGGCCCGATCCAGGCAGCGCAGGGGGAGAGACTGGCACTTAAACTTGTGTGTGGAGAGTTTTGTGAGATCCTGCAGCAAAGCAAAGCAGGGGTTGACGATGGTGGCAGAATGTAAAGGAGTGTTGCAGTAGGAAGGAGACTGCAATAAATGGATCAGTCAGAGGGGATTTACATTAAATTAGGAGAGTCTGGGGCTGGTGACAGCTGCTAAGGGGAGAAGACCTGAGGTCTGGGCTTCTGCAAGTTTGGACATTTCCATTTATTGCACAACATCAAAACCCAGACTTAGCAGGGTCCCAATTCTTTTTCTACTTCTGGCCATCTGTACTACTTTCAAAAACAATGCCATACACCCAAACCTATATCACCTTAGACCAGGGGTTCTCAAACTTCATTGCATTGTGACCCTCTTTTGAAAACAAAAGCTACTACATGACTCCAGGAGGGGAGATCAAAACCTGAGCCTGCCTGAGCACTGCCACCCCAGGTGGGCGGGCCAAAACCCAAGCCCCACCACCCCGGGGGTGGGAGGGGACGGCAAAGCCGAAGCCCAAGGGGTTCAGAGCTCCAGCTGGAGGGCCTGCACCCTGAGCCCTACCACCCAGGGCAGAAGCTTGGGCTTTGGCCTCAGGCAGTGGGGCTCATGCTTCAGCAAGTGTAACGCCAGCCCTGGCAACCCCATTAAAATGGGATAGCTGGAGCGATTATGCCACTTGACAGGCAGTCTATTTTGCAGCTGGGTGGGAAGGTGATGCAAGCTGCAAATCAGCTGTGTGCCAACAAAGAGCTCAGCTACTCTGAGGCAATCCTCAGCTTTCCAGATCTAACTGCTTTCTAGCAATGAAAAGTATATCACAAGAATCTAGTTTCCAGTATTTGGCCAGTTTTAGTCCTTAATTTTAGGCTGTGCTCTTAGCAATGTCTATAGCTAAGATTGAAAACCGGAATTTATCATTAGGTTGTTACTTACAACTTTGCCAAACAAACCATTCAGGCTGAAGGTTTTTTTTCCATGCTGTCTGCCTCCGGCTGAACTTTTTTGGAAAGGTTCAGCTAAAGTGGTCCAGCCACATCTTTGCCCATGTTAAGAAAAACTCTTATAGCTGTTTCACTGCAAAGCTTAGTGTCCCCATGCTTTGGAGCAGGAATTGAAATTTGACAGCAGTATGTCCTGATGTCTGAGGTGTACCTTCTGCAGAAAAAGTGATATGTGATTATGTAATTAAAGACTGTCGTAATTCATACGAACAAGGAAGGTAACCTTAACTTTTGAATTTTCTAATTTTTGAGTGCTTGATTTTGCAATATTAGTATTCTTTTAAAGAAAGGTTTTTAAAATGTAATTAAAATAATGTGCCAAATTTAGGCCTGGTGTAATCAGCTTAAAAACTCCATTGAGGGCCAGTGAAGTCTCACTCACATTTTCCAGGTCTGAGTTTGATTCATTATGTTGTCTACCGTATGTCAGGCTCACCAAAAAAAAACAACAACAAAACACGCACACACACACAACCTGCTCCCCTGCCCAAACTACACTTCTGAAAAACAGCAACTTAAAAAGCTAATCTATTAAAAATGCAAAAAGCTAGGGGAAAGACATTGCACAGCATTACGCTCATTTCTGGGGAAACAGTAGTGTTGACTAGGGTAAGTCTCTCTGTTTTGTTGCCCCCAATACGCCACTGTGTGTAGTCATTTTGACATTGAGTATCTTGTAGACAGTAGAATCCAACATGCAGATGCCACTATCATCTAAAACCAGAGTGGGCCTTGAAATGCCCACAAAGCCACATTGGCATTCTTAACTTCTGGGGAGATTAAAATAAAAATGAAAAATCCCAATTTTAAAAATAAAAAAGGAACATTAGCCCTTTTCCTTGAAAGGATAGCATGCCGGCTGCCCTATTTTCACTAATTAGGCTGTGTTTTGAAGACTTTTAAAAAGCATTCCAATTTTCCTGCAATGTATTTCCTACTCTCTTTCCAAAAGACAAACAAAACACAATCACCAAGTCAGAATATGGGAGTCTCCCTTAAATTATCCACTGGAAACACAGATTATATTGTCACTAAACTCTACATTTATCCAGTTTCCCAAAGTTTGTTAAGGGGGGAGAAGGGAGACCAAACACTAATGTGCATTTCTGAGGATCAACTTCCCCTTTCAAGTATGAATTACATAAAGAATTGTCATTAGATAAACTCCAGAATTTGCAGCACTCCCTTGAGACATCAGTTTTAGGGCTTAAATGGGCTCCTCGGAACACAGACAGGCTCCAATGTCCAATCTATTTTGTTCATATTCTGTCAGGACCTTTTAGAAAGTGTCACTGATTGCTTCATGTATCTCTCTGGCATACAACACTGATAACCATTTCAAGGGAGATTACAAATAAGGCAGACAGAGTTAGAGTTAGAGAGGGTTAGAGAGACATTTCTTAGAAGCAGCAACTGAGAAGAGGCAGAACAACATAAAAGGTAACTCCTGCCTCAAAAATCATCCAAAACTCTGGAGAATTAGTATGTAGTTTCAAGTGTGACAGAGCCCCTGTGAACACTGACTCCTAATTCTCATTCAGTTACACCACTGTAGCTCTACTGGCTTCATTGGAATTACTCTTGATTTACACCAACCTAAGTGAAAGCAATATCGGTATTATAATACACAGTCCTTTCACCAAATTAACAATATTTAACATTTGAATTGGACCTTCGTACTAATTTTCATTTATAGCTCCAGTCTTCATAAATTGCCAATACTTCTTCCCAGAAACTCATATTTATGTTACTTGGAGATTTTAGTGCCGACAAAAGAATTTCTAAACTAACCTAATCTCTTTATGTCTATCTAGAGTTAAAATATTGGGCTGAGTTTTAACAACTGTTTAAGGAAGAACAATAGCAACCTGTAAGTCTCCACAGAGAAATGGGACGGTCACACATAGGCAGCTTTCATTAGTAAGGCTTTGTCTACACTTGAAACTTAGGTTGACATAGCTATTGCACTCAGGGGTGCAAAATAAAAAAAATCTACACCCCCTGAGCACTATAGCTATGTCAATCGAAGCCCTGGTGTAGACACAACTAGGTTGACAGAAAAATGCTTCTGTTGACCTGGCTGCTGCCTCTCCAGGAGGGGAAATCTATACAGCGATGGAAAAAAAAAAATCTTTCTGTCACTACAGTCTGGATCTGCACTACAGGGTTACAGCAGCATAGCTACAACACCGTAGCTATGGTGCTGTGGCGCTGTATCGCCCATAGTCTAGACATGGCCTGAGTCTCCATGTTCCAAATAAAATGAGAAAACTCTGAAATTCAGAGTGCACCAGGCTGTGCTTCCCGGATAGGAAAAACAAACATCTTTCCCATCCCTAATGGAATTTCAGCTTAAAAACATCCTCATAATGCTTACTGATGATAATTAAGAAAATAATCAAAACCCAAATTCAATTGCTTTGCTTCTAGAGCTTGTAGCAACGATAATTGTCCAGTTAATCAATTTTTAATGTCAATCTGGTGACCAGAAAAGATGACTTCATACTGCATTGCAGAGCCCAGACTGTGAAAACAAAAGCACTATTTCTATTCTGCTCTTTAACAATCAGCCACATTAGCCATTTGCATTACTTACACCACTAACAGCTCTTCTTTTGGGGCAGCATAATACTTGCTCATAAATATTAATAAAGTTACATACAGCAGATTAACTGTACAGAGAGAAATAACTGAAAATATAGTCAAGGAATCTTTCCCTTGAATCATTCATACTAGTCAAACGCCAACAAAATATTAATTGTCCTTTATAGTGCCACAGATGCAACAGAAACACAAGCTCTCTTCATGCAGTCTTTCTGGTCCTTATTCAGGAGAATGTCTGACACAGCCAGTCCTGGATCGTACCCTGGACGAAGGGCTTTTTTCAGTCCTGTTCCACCCTCACCTTGAGTCAAAGAAAAGTAATCTTTTCCTACTCCTTTCTTGGGTCCAACTTTCACAATTTCTTAGGTAATATCTGCCTTCCTTTCTGGCTGGCTATGTAGGGAGCTTGTCTCCTTACCAGTATGCTTCTTCCTGCAACCTGTTCTTTGGAGATGGGCTTCCCGAATATGGAGAGTTTCTAGCCAGATAGCTTACTTCTGCCATAGATCCTCTCTCAGTTATGGGATATATCAACTGCTCTCTCCCCCAAATAATTATTACTTCCGCAGCCAGTTATTCTGTTTATACCTAAAAACTTCAGATGTTTGGTCATCCAGGAAGATTTTAACAGCATGAAAGGGGGCAATGTGAAGATAATGGATCATACTGTAAACTCTGTTTCAGCTGTGTAAACTGCAGTAACCCCACGGAAGTAAATTTACATCACTTTAACTCAGATCCGAATCTAGCTTAGAAAGTCTTTCCACAGGAGCTGAGAGGATAAAATGAAAAATAAATGTAGCACAACTTTTGCTAAGAGCCATGAAAATTAAGTTTTCACCCACAATTTCTATTTGAGAGCCCAATAAACCAGCACTGTCCTTGCCCTCTTTATTAATGTGTCACTGGAGATTGAGAGCATCCAGTTGTCAGTTCCACAGTATCTCACTCTCCACTGTGAACGTAAATTTATTTTAGTGAGTGTAACAAAATGTATTTATTGTTAGAACTAAAATCTCCTTCTGAATAAGAAAAGACTCTATGTATGGCCCAGGATTGCCTGGGCTATTCTACAGATAGCCCAGAGAGCAAAATAATTTTCAATGGCATAAAACCAACACCTGATAATGTTAACTTGCTATAATATGAGGTTCTGATTGCAAGGACACAAAATACATTTTTTTTAAAACAATACCAAGAGATTTCAGGATTGTCATCCCATGGGCCCTAAAAGTATCCTAGCAGATACTGAAAAAAAATACAGGAGTTATGCAACTAGCAAAAACAACTAAAAATGAAAAGGTTAAATTGATATTGAAAGTATGTCTTGATATTGCAGCACTAATATGAAACCATCAATAATAGAAAGGGGACAGTTATATGAAACCTTTTATATTATTTTGAAATGTTTCTTGTAGTGGTATACTAAAGGGTTGATTTTATAATTACTTCAAGGGGAAGTTAATTAGAAATACAAGGTTTCAACACTGTCTTCTAGATTCAAACATTTATTTATATTGTACCTATCACCATGTGGCTATATTTTACATAAAATTAAAACAAATGACTGTCATCAGCCTGAAATCTTATATGCTGTGTTCATGAGTGAAAGTAAGCCAGTATGGGCCAGTACAACGTACCAGTAAAAAGCGGCCACTGGTACGGGCCCACATGCAGCTCACGTTAAAGCATCGCTGACGGGGGTTGGGGCGCAAAAGGAGAAGCAATGTTAAAGCGCTGCCACGGCAAAGGACCCAGCTTAAAGCACTGCCACTTTAATGCCCTTTTGCTCCTCCCCCCCCGAGGCCACCGATAAGGTGGGGGAAGAAGCAGATGCCCTGGGGCCGGCAATTTAAAAGGGCCCAGGGCTCCAGTTGCTGCTGTTGCTACTATCGCAGCAGCGGCTGGGGCCTCAGGCCCTTTAAATCACCGCTGGAGCCCCGGTCAGCGCGGATGGGCTGGCTGGGGGACGCTGACCCCCCCAGTCCTACCCCTTCTGTCTGAGGCCCCGCTCCTTTCGTGGGCCAGAGTTGGACCCCGTACCGCTAAGTGTTCAATGTTACTTTCACCCCTGGCTGTGTTTCACTGCATATTTATTTAGATGGTAAGTTCCTCAGGATAGGGATCTCATCTATTCTGTATATGGGCCAGGTCCTGCAGCCCTGTCTACACTTTCAAGGCTTTCTATAGTCTACCCCCACCCTAGTTTTAACTTCTCTCTCAGTTTCAAAATGTCAGTTCCCACCTCCAGTCAGGCCAATTTCCAATGACCACTTGTTAAATTTTCAAATAAGCACCTTTATGTGTTCTCCCATGCTTCCCAAAGGCTTGGGAGGAGCTCAATTATCCTCCTTCGAGTCCCTCCTTAAAAACTATCCTTTGCTGTGATGCTTATCCAAGAAAAAAAATTGACAATGGTTGGGCCACTGCTGCGCAGAGATGACACTGCGTATTATGCTGACCAAGACTCTTGTACTACCCCGTCTGATTTTCCATATGTTTTAGTTACGGGTATTTTAAGTAAAAGTCATGGACAGGTCACAGGCCATAAACAAAAATTCACGGAGTCCATGACCTGTCCATGACTTTTACTTAAAATACCCACCATGACTAAAACTTGGGGGGGGGGGGGAAGATGGAGGTGCTCTTGGGGGGCAGTCTGGGGGCACCACGGGTGCTGGGGAAGGTGACCTGGGACCCCTGCTGTTACTGGGAGAGGGGCGGTTGGCGGGGCTGGCAGAGGCTTCCTACCCAGATCCACATCCCTGCAGTTCCTAGAGCTCCTCCGCTGTTCCTGCCACAAGCACCGGCTGCCACAGCTCCCTTGGCCGGGAACCCCCCAGCCCAGGTAAGCACTCCCCACACCTTCCAAACCCCTGCCCCAGCCCTCTCCCACACATCCAAACTTGCTACAATATGGGGTGTGGGGAGTGGGCCCAGCAGAAATCACAGAAAGTCACAGAATCTGTGACCTCCATGACAGACTTGCAACCTTATTTATAGGTAGACTGTATGCTTTTGGGGACAGGGACATTCTGCTTGTACAGTACCTAATCCAATGGGGTCCCAGCCCATAACTAGGGCTCCCAGACACTCTGGTAATACAAATAACAATCACTCTACGTTACCCAAGCATTGCAAAGCTGCCCTAGCAGGGTATCTGGAAATTCCTCTGGTGTAGGGAAATCCTTGGATAGTGTGAAGTGAGCATAAGCATCTCTGTATCATCTGACCTTGGCCACCCTGAGTACTCTAGGCATGTTGAGGGTAAAGTAGGGATGTAACCAGAGGGCACTGCAATCTGGTGACTCCTAGCAGACAGGCAGGTGGTTTGTATTGGCCTTCAGGGTACTCTAAAATCACTCTGGGAGCTCAATCAGCCACTGAACAGCTCCAAGATTCAGGAGATGAAAAGGTGGCTTGGCATCATCATCTTTCCCTCCATCCCACCAGCCTCCTGCACCAAAGACAGCTCAGCCAGACCCAGGAACCGAGATCTATATGGGCCAAGTATCGTGGATAGCGATAGTGCTATATAAATAATAATGTTCTACAATCACATTAAAACTAATCCTTAAAAATGGAGGGCTTGTCATGGAATTTCTGACATAGCATGCCACTGTTGTCAAGGTTATAATCCTTAAGGGACACTGCTTTCTGGTAACTAGGTTTGTGAGGCATCTTCTTTTTCTCCTTAATGGGTCTTTGTACCTCCTTCACAAGATTAACAATGCTGTAATTATAAGTAAATTGTAGGACAAAGATATACTTAAGGGAAAAGTGTATTAAGAAGAGTTTAATCGGCCAAATTCCCACCTGGTGTAAGGCCACTGAAGTCAAGGGAGTCGTACCAAGACTGAATTTGGCTCAAATATGAGTAGACTAATGTTTTGTTCATATAATTTGATTTTCTAATCTTATTTTTCCAGATTTCCACTCCCTTGTGCTATCTGAGATTAATCCAAATATCATCCACTGGCTATAGTGGAAAAGGCTGAAGATTTTCATACAGAGAAACCCTGACAATGATGAGCCACTGACACATGCCATTGTTGGAACAATTGCTCTGAGAACTGACTTTTCAGGGACAAGCAAATTCTCTGTAAGTGGGAGAAGGGAACAACCAAACTGCTTATCAAACAGATACCAAAACTAAGAAAATGATCTTTAAATCATGCCATGCTGAGCCACTGGATTGACCATCATTGGTTTTAAACTGTACAGGTAAAAAAATGTAAAAATAAAAAATAAAAAAATAAAAACACAACAGCTTTCCTTAATCTAATGTCTCTACCTGCATCTAAAGCTTAGTGTAATATATTGGGCAAAACAAATTAAAAAGACAGGAATACTTTTTCTGCAACAATTCTCATCAGCAGTACAGTAATACAACCTCTGGTGTGTAAAGAGAAATAATTTATGTAAAGGAGAAAGCTAACAATTCCAGACATTGCTTGTTTAGAGGTTAATCCATCAACCACAGAGCACAAACATTTTTCTGCTCATTAAATGCAAAAAGAACCTCCTATCTGAAATAATCATCATCATCAGAATTAACAGACAATTCTATTAAATATTACCTTCATATTGAGTTTTATTTCCTGCCTTTCCCCTTGGAACAGCATGCAGGAAAACAAAATATCTTAGTGGCTTCTAAGGCTTATGTACCATTTATGTATAATTTTACAAAGCAGGATACAAGTAAATTCTTTTGTATAAGAGTCCTTTAAATGAGTAGGCATGTGTATTTTTTTAACTGCGCATGTATTATTACAGAGCTCACTTTTTTGTCTAACCCTGTTTTGTATGCAGCATGTGAGCGAAAATACAGATTCTAATTTGCAGACACTTACTTCCAATTTCATTCAGAGGCATTCTTTTCCTCCATCAGCATTTCTGGATACATTAGAATATCTAATGAAATGGAAAACAAAAGATGATGTCTATTAAAACTACAAAAAGCCTATGTAACCTCTTTTAGGGAACTATGTATATGATGATTTGCAAATGAGCTTTACAAAATCATTTTTATGTTAAGACTTCATACTAATTTTATTAAAAAGTGTAAACTTCATTAATATGGAGTTATCAGCATATTTGTAGAAGAACCGTTTAATTCCCAATGAGCACACATACATGATTTGTGGTTAATAATTTAATTGTTACTGAGTAACTTTTGAATGAAGAGTATTTATTGGAAATTTTCATGGACCAGATCCTCAGGGCAAGCCCTTCTGTGCCCAGCACATCTCAGAAGGGTTGTTTGTATAAAGAGGGCTTTATGCTTTATTTCTACCCTGCGCTGATTATGCAGCAACTGGAATACTATGTCCAGTTCTGGGTGCCACGTTTCAGAAAAGATGTGAACAAATTGGAGAAAGTCCAGAGAAAAGCAATAAAAATTATTAAAGGTCTAGAAAACATGACCTATGAGGGAAGATTGAAATAACTGGATTTGTTTAGTCTGGAGAAGAGAAGATGACCAAGGAGGGATATAATAGTTTTCAACAACATAAGATTGTTACAAGAAGCTGAGAGAAAAAATGCTCTCTCTAACCTCTGAGGATAAGACAAGAAGCAATGGGCTTAAATTGCAACCAGGGCAGTTTAGATCGGACATTAGGAAATACTTCTTGTCAGGATTGTTAAGCACTGGAATAAACTGCCTAGGGAGATTGTGGAATCTCCATCACTGGAAATGTTTAACAGCATGTTAGGCAAACACCTGTCAGGGATGGTCTAGATAATATTTAGTCCTGCCTTGAGTGGAGGGGACTCATCTAGATCTCTTCCAGTCCTGTAATTCTATGCTCTCCTTAGCCTGGGAACCAATCCTGAGACACAATATAGAGAAAACTCAGGGCTTCTTTGAGTTGTGCCAAAGGCCCATAACCCCAAGGGGCTGTTTGAGCAGCCAAGGATTGCTGGAGAGTTCCTGTCCCCCACTACCCCATATTGTTGCCTATTAACTTACACGTTTCAAATTCTGAACTTGTCCATCTGTTTTATAACAGTACAATTTTATTGGCTCCAGACATACTCTGTTCTTCCATATCATTGCTGCCATCTCATTGTTATAACATTTTCTAGTTTTCTTATTCCTCGTTGTTTTACATTTCTACTAAAGAAAGCATACATGTAAAAACTCAAGGCAGAATGATTACCACTATAGGCTTGATTCTCTTTTCACACTGGTTTATACACCAGGGTAATTGCACTGATGTCAATGGAGTTATACCTGATTTTTTAACACCAGTGGGAAATCAGAACCAGACCTAAGGACCCAATCCTGGTCCCTTTTGTGACCCTTCCACTGCCTATTTCCACTGTGCCAGGCGGGGTGAAAGTAACATAATGGAGTTACTGGTACGCAGGGCTGCCGGGGTCCTGGGCAAGATGGGGGAGCGGGGCAGGGCTCCAGCCGCTGGTGCGGTAGCTGTGAGCTCTGGGCCCTTTTAAATCGCCAGGCCTGGGGCAGCTGCCCCTTTTGCCCCTCCCTGCGCTCCCCAATCAGCAACCCTGCCAGTAGAGTCAGCTATGTACCAGCTTTCTTATCAGTACGCTGTACCGGACCAGACCAGCTTACTTTCACCTCCAGTGCCTGGACATCATCTCAGTTCTTCTGCTTTGAGGGCCTGCAATGCTCCTAGAATTTAGACATGGGGCCAGGATATCCTAGGTATGGAAATGCTGCCAGTATTTATAATTCCAAGCCCTATTTTTACCAAAGTAGTTGGAAACCCAATAACGTCTACGATATATATAGTTCTGTGCTACAAACCTTCAAACACAGACTGAATGTTTTCCAAAAGTGCAAGTGCATTAGCATCACTGAATTTTAGTGGCAGAAGTGTTAACACTGTAATCCTTTAGCTGTAGCTTTGGGTGAGGTTGTATTTAATTGAGGATTTGTATTGCAGAGTCTTTCGGGCTGCCGCCACCTTGACGTGGTGGAGAAACTTGTGTATACTTAAGACCCTAAGAGCAATGCCATCGCGAGTCCTGTACTCCTGGGTAGGGTCACTCCTGGCAGTAAGATGGAAGGCGAGGTACCAGACAAAGTGCAGCCAAACACAACCCAGTGTAAGACCTCAATGGCAGAACTGGCAGATGAAGCAGGATCACCTCTCAGTGGCTGCAAAGGCGGACGAACACTACAACAAAGGAGAAACCCACAGTCATCTTCGACCTCTTTGCCATCGGTCACAAGTGCCTCTTCTGCCAAGATGGCTGCTGGTGCACAACAGCTCCCCCACATTATACTAGTCACACGCAGGTTTCTTTCACAGGAACTAATAAGCTTTATTTGCTGCTCCTCAAAATCTGGCACACCGAAGAAATCCCTGCTGACTTATGTAATGCTAACATCCTCACCATTTTCAAAAAGGGAGATAGAGACGACTGTGGCAACTATCGAGGCATTTCCCTCCTCTCCATCGCTGGGAAGATTGTTGCTAGAATCTTACTGAATCACCTGCTCCCTGTTGCAGAGGAAGTACTTCCAGAGTCCCAGTGTGGCTTCAGACCATCGCGAGGCACCACCACATGATTTTAACAGCCAGGCAGATCCAGGAAAAATGTCAGGAACAAGACCTGGAGCTGTATATGGCCTTTATCAATCTGACCAAAGCCTTCGACTCCGTCAACCGTGAGGCTCTGTGGACAATCATATCAATGTTTGACTGCCCAAGCAAATTTATCACCATTTTAAGACTCCTCCATGACCAGATGACTGCCTCCATCCTGTGCAGTGGCTCTACCTCTGAGCCCTTTGTCATCCGAACTGGTGTAAAACAAGGCTGTGTACTGGCATCCACCTTTTTCTCCATTTTCTTAGCATCTATGAAAACTTTAACCCAAGGCCATCTACCACAGGGCATTGGCATCCAATATCAGACTGATAGCAACCTCTTCAACCTTTCTCATCTCCATGTCTGAACGAAAGTAATATCGGCAACAATTACTGAATTCCAGTATGCAGCTGATTGTGCTGTAGTTGCACACTCAAAGGAAGATCTACAAACAGCCCTTAATTGCTTCTCTGAAGCTTACAAAAGCCTAGAGCTAACTCTGAACATCAGCAAAACAAAAGTTCTCCACCAGCCAGTCTCTGGTCAATTGTCAGACTCATCAAGGAAGATCTAAATTGACAAAGAAGAACTGGAAAATGTGGAGTACTTAGCCTATCTTGGCAGTCATCTCCCACAGAGAGCAGACATACATGTCGAGATTCAACATAAAATCTGCTGCGCCAGCCTTGCCTTTGGCAGACTGTCTCACCAGATGTTCAACAATCAAAACATTAAAACACATACTAGACTTTTAGTTTATAAAGCGGTGGTAATCCCAACTCTCTGCAGCTGTGAGACTTGGGTGACCTACAGAAAACGCCTGAAAAACCTGGAACACCAGCACTCTCTTCAGAAGATCCTCAACATAAAGTGAGAGAATCGTTGCAATAATGTCAGTATCCCCACAGAGGCCAACATCTTAAATGTTGATGCCCTAATTATCCAGCACCAGCTGAGGTGGAGAAAACAAAGCGTGCACATGCTTGATATATGCTTAGCAAAACAACTGCTGTACGCCCATCTCACCAGAGGAGAAAAGAAACTGGGAGGCCAAAAGAAACACTTTAAAGACACCCTCAAGATAAACATCAAGAGATGTGGCATTGACACCACACACTTCGGGAGAGCAGCCCAGGATAGGAATAACTGGCGAAGACTTGTCAGAGAGGGAATGTCCACTCTGGAAGAAAATCACCTTGCCCCGGTCACAGAAAAATACCAGAAAAGAAAGGGACAACAACTGTCATGCAGCAATTGTGGCCCAACCCTGTCTTCCAACACTACCCGCAATGTCTGGACAATGATCTGGACAAATTGGAGAAATGGTCTGAAGTAAACAGGATGAAGTTCAATAAAGATAAATGCAAAGTGCTCCACCTAGGAAGGAACAATCAGTTTCACACATACAGAATGGGAAGAGACTGTCTAGGAAGGAGTATGGCAGAAAGAGATCTAGGGGTCATAGTAGACCACAAGCTTAATATGAGTCAACAGTGTGATACTGTTGCAAAAAAAGCAAACATGATTCTGGGATGCATTAACAGGTGTGTTGTAAACAAGACACGAGAAGTTATTCTTCCGCTTTACTCTGCGCTGGTTAGGCCCCAACTGGAGTATTGTGTCCAGTTCTGGGCACCGCATTTCAAGAAAGATGTGGAGAAATTGGAGAGGGTCCAGAGAAGAGCAACAAGAACGATTAAAGGTCTTGAGAACATGACCTATGAAGGAAGGCTGAAGGAATTGGGTTTGCTTAGTTTGGAAAAGAGAAGACTGAGAGGGGACCTGATAGCAGTTTTCAGGTATCTAAAAGGGTGTCATCAGGAGGAGGGAGAAAACTTGTTCACCTTAGCCTCTAATGATAGAACAAGAAGCAATGGGCTTAAACTGCAGCAAGGGAGATTTAGGTTGGACATTAGGAAAAAGTTCCTAACTGTCAGGGTGGTTAAACACTGAAATAGATTGCCTAGGGAAGTTGTGGAATCTCCATCTCTGGAGATATTTAAGAGTAGGTTAGATAGATGTCTTTTAGGGATGGTCTAGACAGTATTTGGTCCTGCCATGAGGGCAGGGGACTGGACTTGATGACTTCTCGAGGTCCCTTCCAGTCCTAGAGTCTGAGTCTGAGTCTGCCAACAAGACTGCGGCTCAAGGATCGGACTTCTCAGTCACCAAAGAACCCATGAAAAATAAAACCTGTGAAAGAGATCATCCTCGACCTTGAGGAATCGCTGATGATGACTGCTGAGTTCTATTTCTTCAATGACTTTTGTACAATGCTCTTTGAATACTTGGTGTCTCTCTCTGCCATGACAATCAGAAATTTTATGTTCAGGATGTACAACAAATTTTCAGGAATCACATTAGACTTCCCTGATACAAATGTGTGCTTCAGGCTATGGAATGTTCTTAAGGTCTAATCCTTTTAGGCTTCAGAATACTCGTGCCCTTGCCTTCCTGTTACTACAGTCAAAGACTGGCCAGGTCTACACTTGGTATAAAATAACTATGCTGGCAAAACTTTCCAACAAAGCACTCCTAGAGTGGACGGAACTTATACTGGCAAAACTCTAGTTTTGTTGGTGTACTTATTTTCCCCTCTCCAAGTGAAATAAACTACCCAAGAAAAAGGGGGGAAAAAACTCAGATTTTTTCTGGTTTAACTGTGTCTACACTAGAGGCTTTTTCTGACCAAAAGCTATGTTGGTCACAAATCACACCTCAGCCTACCCTTGACTCACTTAGCTATGCTGGCAGGAATTTGTAATGTAGACCTCGCCAAACCCTCCAGCTTAGTAACAATCATTTTGGCAGAACCCTGACTTTAGAGCCTCATCTATGATATAGCTCAGTCTTCAGACTCATTGCCATGCACTGAATATGTTCATCTCTTAGCACCCTATACAAATCCTCCAACATTAAATCATACATGGAAAGAAAATTGCAAAATAGTGATTAAAGGGTCTTTACTTACATAAACTGTATTATAAGTATTTTATTCCCACAGGACAATGTGCTCCATATGGGAAAGTAATAAGAACGCCTTTCTTTGTAGGTCAGAGAAATAGTTCAATATAATTAAAGTATACAGTTATTGACAAAAATAGCTCCTAGTGCATCATTTTCAGCTACAGGTTCCATATAATATATACTAACAACGAACTCAGTTAATTGTAATCAACATGCATGCTCCATCAATTCAGCACAGATGTATTCTTTGTCCATTCAGCTTTCTGGCTGTTTTGACAAATGTCTTCAAACAAAGAGCCTGAATGAGATAATTAGAAATTATGCTAAATGCTATTTTCCTCAATACTTATGCCTCTTTACATCTGTAATAACAACTGTACACACTAGCTAAAGTAACAATTAATCACGTTAGGCCACAAAAAATATGGGCACAAAGAGAAGAAAATTCAAAATTAAGACCAAAACTTTCAGTTCACTCCATCATGCCTAAACATGACAATACACAGAATGTGTCTAGTTACCCACTGTCTAGAAATCCAAGTTGCACCACAGTGTTCAGTGGGGACGGAAAGGGGTTTCAGTTTTGGGGCCATATTCTAACCTCAGTCTCTATGCTGTACTTGAGTTTATATCAATGGAAGTTGTGTGCAAGCTATTACCAGTCTCTCTCTCCATTAAGCTATTTTTCTGCAAAATGACATTCCATAAATATACCCATATGTAGTAACCGGAACTCTCATATAGATGTGACAGTTTGAACGTCTGATATTATGAATTCACAGTTCAAGTTGTGCATTGAAAGCAAGGATTCAACCTCTGTTTTGTATGAACAGTAAAATTTATCTTACCAAGATTTGAAACACTTACTCTGAGTACCATATGAATTTTCTGGTTAAATATGTTAACCAGTTTGAGTTAAACGGTCCTTTAAGAAATTTGACTATTAGTCTTTTCTGTGTCCCAAATGACCTTAAATTTGGTACAGACACTTCATATATTCCATATAGTTAAAAATAATTTAAATCCTGCATAGCCTATATTTGAAGAAATTAGAGTCATTACACTAAGTTATTACTAATTATTGTATGTAATTGCTGTGTCCAAGCAAAGTGACACCTAAGAATCAACTCAATGGCATTTCTGTTTAAATGTTGTTTTACAAATAGATAAAGTTGCATTTAAACAATTCAAAAATTTCAGGGAATGTTCTAGGAATCAGTAAGAAAACCCCTATTGATATGCTGACAATTAGAAAACTGGAAAAGCCTGATTTCCTCACAGTGCCCATTTGGTACTGCAGGCAGAGAACCATTGCAAAATCAGTGGTAATTCATCCAGTCATCACTCATTCTTGTGTGATTCAATCCCATTGGTTGAAATGAGTCAGGAAATGAGTTGTGGATCAGGACTGAAGAAGTACTTTGACAGAGTTGGGGTTCAGGACTAGAATAATGAGCGCCATTTCAGATTAGGAGCTATATTGGCTGAGTAGGAGCAAGGCTAGGAATTTGCATCATGTGTCCCTCCTGGCTACTCCTGATTCAGGCAAGATCACTGCCCAGCAAAATCTGTTTTAGTTACTGTAAACAGCACTAATTTGGAGCTGCAGCAGAGAGATCCCTCCACCTACAGAACCAAATGGGTACTGTCAAGGGGAGAGATAACGAGCACAGAGTTACAGTTTAAAGTGAAGGTTAGTGTTACTGGGGGAGTGATGGATGATTGGTTGAGATACTTCATATGTCACAAGGCTCCATCTCCTCTGTCTGCAGCACCAAACAGGTGCTGTCAAGGAGAAGTTAATATGAAATTGATAAAAAAAGAGAAGAAGAGAAGTGGCATAGATGACATAAAATTTAATTTAGTAGCAAAATCTTATACAACTGCTACAAATTCAGGGATTGAGACTGTGTTCCTGCCCCTCCTACTACCTGCCAGCTTGGTCTATGTGAGCAAGAAAGCATGTGTCACTTTAGTGTCAACTACAGACATGTTCAGGTCTACCTCCCAGGTAATTCACAGCTGGGGTCATTGTTTAGTCCAAAACTGATTGCTAGGAATTACCAAGGAATCTCACAAAACTGGCTGACGAAATTCAAAGTAATGCACATTGGAAAACACAATTACAACTATACATACTAAATGATGGGATCTAAATTAGCTGTTACCACACAACTAAGATCTTGGAGTCACTGTGGACAGTTCTCTGAAAACATCTGCTCAAATGTGCAGCAGCAATCAAAAAATTTAACAACATTAGGAACCATTAGGAAAGGGATAGATAAGACAAATATCATAATGCCACTATATAAATCCATGGTACACTCACACCTTGAATACTGCATGCAGTTCTGGTCACTCCATCTCAAAAAAGATATATTAGAATTTGAAAAGGTACAGAGAAGGGCAACAAAAGTGATTAGGGGTATGGAACATCTTCTATATGTGGAGAGATTAAAAAGACTGGAACTTTACAGCTTGGAAAAGAGACGACTGGCTCGGGGAGGGGAAGAAATATGATACAGGTATATGAAGTTGTGCATGGTGTGGAGAAAGTGAATAACAAAGTGTTACTTATTCCTTCACATAACACAGGAACCAAGGGTTACCGAATTAAATTAATAGGCAGCAGGTTTAAAACAAACATAAGGAAGTACTTCACACAACACACAGTCAACCTATGGAACTCATTGCCAGGGATGTTGTGAAGGCCAAAACTGTAACTGGGTTCAAAAATGAATTAGGTAAATTCATGGAAGAGAGGTTCATCAATGACTACTAGCCAAGATGTTAGGAGTGGACAACAGAGGATGAATCACTCAGTGACTGCCCTGCTCTGTTCATTCCCTCTGACCAACATGGCACTGGTCACCATTGGAACAGGATACTGGACTAGATGGACCGTTGGTTTGATCCAGTATAGTCATTCTTATGATATCAGAAGCAGCTAATCTTCATGCAACAATTCTGTTGGTTGTAATGACTTAGTGATAAGGAGACTAGAAATGTGTGTCAGGTGTTTTCACTGGTAGATTATATGACCCTACCGTCAATATCCTTTCCAGATTCTGTGGGTGCATACTAGCTGAGGCATCAGTCAGTGCTTGAAAGGCTCCCTATGTCACTGCTTCCTCGGCTCCACGGAGCACTGAGCCAGTACTGCTACAGGGAATCAGGCAGAAGTGCAGAGGGAGCCCTTAAAGCAGAGAGGCCTTGGGACTCATCATATTGATCCCATGAGGGAGGAAAATATGAAAAAAAAATCCTAAAAATACCTTATAATGGTATGGTTATTGCTACGGGGCAGAATTAACGTTGTTTGGCTGCCTTAAATTGTGCATTTCTCAACACGTTTGGATTTCTTTGAACTGTAATCTCAACTCTGAATTTCTTGGTTTACAGCATTTGAGTTTTGGATTAATTACCACATCCCTGTAAGCTTTCTTGCCTTTAAATTATACATAATCTCAACCTGAATTCCATTTTAGTGTGGGATCTTTTGGGGAGAAGCGGGGGGAGGGGGTGGGAAATGAAACACCTGCTTGTCTGGTGGAAAGGCTGAAATTACTGGGATTTCCAATGATAAGCAGCAGTACTTATTTCCAGCCCTGATGTGTCACAAGATCATGGACATGTAGGGCTGGGAGGAACCTCCAGATGTCATCTAGTCCATCCCCTACCCCTCAGGCTGAGGCAGGACCAAGTATACCTAAGACCAGTGGTCTCCAACCTTTTTACGCAGAAGAGGACTTTTTAAATTTCAGATCAACCCAGGATCCACCCTGCCCCTTCCCCAAGGCCCTGCCTTGTTCACTCCATTCCCCACTCCCTCCGTTGCTCGCTCTCCCCCACCCTCACTCACTTTCATGGGGTGGGGCAGGGAGCTGGCGTGCAGGAAGGGGGTGCAGGCTCTGGGCTGGGGCCAAGGACTTCGGAGTGTGGGACGGGGCTCCGGGATGAACCTGGGGCAGGGGGTTGGGGTGTGGGAGTGAGAGGTGCAAGCTCTGGGAGGGAGTTTGGGTGCAGGGATCATATGGTCACACTGTACCTAATATCATAGAATTCACTGGACATTTCATTAATTTTACTTTTTATTAGTGTCATTTGTGGTTTACAGATCCAAAATCTTTCAGGGATTGTCACAGATCAATGTAACATTCTAAACTGTGGGGTGTGCATTGGTTGAGCCTGGAACATGAGGTTGCAGTGCAGGAGTGAGGGGTGCAAGCTCTGGGGGAGGAGTTTGGGTGCAGGAGAAGGCTGGGGTAGAAGGTTAGGGTGCAGGAGGGGGTGCGAGGTGCAAGCTCTGGCCAGGAAGCACTTACCACTGGCAGCTCCCCGCTAGCAGCACAGCGGGGCTCAGGCGGCCCCATGCCACTCACAGAAGTGGCTGACTGCTGGCTGGAGAAGGGGGCAGCGGGTCTCCGTGTGCTGCCCGCACCACAAGCGCTGCCCCCGCAGCTCCCATTGTCCTGAGCCCTGCTGTGCCACTGGACTTTTAGCAGCCCGGAGATCGCGATCGACTGGCATAGGCTCCAGGATCAACCTGTTGATTGCGATCGACGGGTTGGTGACCACTGCCCTAGACCATCCCTGATAAGTGTTTCTCTAACCTGTTCTTAGAAAGATTCCATTGATGGAGATTCCACAATCTGTCTTGGAAGCAAATTGCAGTACTTACATGTACTTACAGCCAGAACATTTTTTTTAATATCATCTAACCTAGATTTCACTTGCTGCAGATTAAGACAATTATTTCTTGTCCTACCTTTCGTGGATAGGGCAAACAACTAATCACCATCCTCTTTGTATTAACCCTTAACATATTTGAAGATTTACCAAGTCCCATCCACCCCTTGCTCTTTTCCCTCCACTTTTCTTTTCCCAAGACTAAATATGCACACTATTAAAAAGAAACAACCACCTTTCCTCATAGGTCAATTGTGTCAACATTTTATAATTTTTTTGTTCTCCTCTGGACTCTCTCCAATTTGTCCACATCTTTCTTAAAGTGTGGCTCTGAGAACAGGACACAGCGCTCCAGGTGTGGCCGCAACAGTGCTGAGTAGAGTGGAACAGTTATTTCCCATGTCTTGCATACAACACATCTGTTAATGTACTCCGAAATATCAGCCTTTTTCACAACTGCATCACATTGTAGGCTCATATTCAATATTGTGACTCAATTTGGATTCATAACTCCCAATCCTTTTCTTGCAGTGCCATTGCATAGCCAGCTATTCCCCATTTTGAATTTGTGCATCTGATTTTCTTTCCTCAATGTTGTACTTTACACTTGATTTAATTTCATCTTGTTGATTTCAAACAATTCTCCAGTTTGTCAAGTGTGTTTTGTATTCTAATTTCATCCTCAAAAGTGCTGGCAATCCCCTCCCACATGGCATCATCAACATTTTATAAGCATATTCTCTAAGCCAGGGATGGCCAACCTGTGGCTCCAGAGCCACATGCGGCTCTTCAGAAGTTAATATGCTGTTCCTTGTATAGGCACAGACGTCAACTGAAGCTGAAGCTACAGGCATCAACTTTCCAATGTGCCGGGGGGTGATCACTGCTCAGCCCCTGGCTCTGCCACAGGCCCTGCCCCCATCCACCCATTCTCGCCCCCTCCCCTGAGCCTGCCGTGCCCTCGCTCCTCCCCTACAGAGCCTCCTGCATGCCATTAAACAGCTGATCAGAAGGTGTGGGGAGGGAGAGAGAGGTGCTCACTGGCAGGGCTGCCGGTGGGTGGGAGGTGCTGGGAGTGGGAGCTGACGGGGGGCTGCTGGCATATTACTGTGACTCTTTGGCAATGTACATTGGTAAATTCTGGCTCCTTCTCAGGCTCAGGTTGGCCACTTCTGACCTAGGCCATTATCCAAATCATTACTGAATATATTGAATAGTACCAGAACCAGGAAAAGTCCCTGCAGGGTCCCATCAGATATGAACTCCCAGTTGGACAGCAAGCCATTGACAACCTCCTCTCAGTATGTTTTTTTCCAACCGGCTGTGCACCCACCATATAGTAATTTCATCCACACCACATTTCCTCAGTTTGCTTTTTGCTTATGAGAATGTCACAAGGCACTGT
The DNA here is from genome assembly GCF_007399415.2 of Gopherus evgoodei. Lineage (NCBI taxonomy): Eukaryota > Metazoa > Chordata > Testudines > Testudinidae > Gopherus > Gopherus evgoodei. The sequence continues at coordinate 18,897,203 of NC_044333.1, forward strand.
GTCAAAAGCCTCATTAAAATCAAGGTATGTCACATCTACTGCTTTCCTCCAGCCCACTAGACTAGTAACCCTGTCAAAAAAAGAAAATGAGGTTGGTTTCGTCCGATTTGTTCTTGACAACTACATGTTGGCTATTGTATCACCCTATTATCCTCTAGGTTCTTATGAGCATATTATGTAATAACTTGTTCCAGTATCTTTCCAGGCATTGAAGTTAGGCTGACTGGTCTGTAATTGCCTGGGTCCTCTTTGTTCTCCTTTTTAAAGTTATGTACTATGCGTGCCCTTCTCCAGTCCTCTGGGATATCAAACAGTAAAACTGCAGTACCCTGGTTCTCAGAATATTTAAATAAATAAATTAATGAAATTTTACAAATGTGTAAGGAATTTTTTTTCCTTTCACTGTGATGATTTCACATGTGGCTCAGTCCAGGCAGTGTGTACACCTTCAACTCCCACTGACATCTAACATGAATTGCCAGCGCTCATCATCTTGCAGCAATTGAACCCACGGTAACAAACACAGTGTGGTTTTACAGATGGAAGCATATAGGAAAAAAAAAGTGTTAAAATGATAAGCACCTTCTAAAAACATTTCTCCCCCATCCCAATATATGATGGTTTGTAGTGCTGGATAAGAAAGGTTTTTATTTGCAATTGTATTGGATAATCCGCATAACATTAAGAATCTCCAACTATTTCATGAGGAGTTGAGGACCACACAAGATCAGGGCCTAACTGAGTAATGTAGCCATACCATGCTTGTGCCAATAAAAAACTGTTACAGATGTGCACCCCCCGCCCCGACTTACACAATCGTTCCATTCCAGAAAGACTTGCCTAACTTGAATTTTGCGTAAGTTGGAAATGTATACCCATACGTTACGCAAAAATTTCTGTATCTCAATAATCCTATTTCTGGCTTATGGAACTTTTTCCGTAAATCCAAATTTGCATAAGTCGGGTCTTGCATAACCCGGGCAGCGTCTGTACATACCATCATCTCTCACTATTAAGAGAGATAATAGCAAGCTATATATTTTTATATAAGCAGACGTTCCTGTTATCCACATGTAATTGGATCCTTTGGGAACTATATCCATTAAAATGTATCTGAATTTGAAATAATTAACAGATATTCATGACAATGTATATCATAAAGGTTATGTACTGTGAATGGATCTACTCAATAATGCATTTAGGTCATGAATCCATGATGTAACACAGAATGCACTGCTTTCATTTATTGTGCACTCACATTGCATATAGAAGGAAGCAAAGAATGCAAGATAAAAATTACACCAACAATTTGCTATAGATGGAGCTCAGCTACATAGCAGGGGGAGTCAATTATTTTTTGTCAAGGTTCAAATTTCTTGGTGAAGGTATATTCAAGGTCCAGTCTCCAGAGAAGAAAATAATAAAAACAACAATGAATAAATAAAATGATTTGGGGATCTGTTCAAAAGCATCTGGCAGTCTGGATTTGGCCTGTGTTCCCCCTGTTGACTATCCCCACTATATAGGATAAGATGCAGTGTTATGCCAAAGGACAGTAAACTTTTGTGTAACAAAATTGGACACTGATCAGTTTGCTTCTAAGGAATTTTTATAAAATAATTGACAAAGTAGTAATTTTTACATCACTTTCAAAGAAGTATAGAAAAATTAAGTCCCACAAGAATCCAAGCTGTGTAAGAGCTGCTCTCTTCTGGACCTAAGTGATATAGGAGAGGGTGGAATCAAGGCCAATAGAATTACCTATTTCAGGATATGAAATTCAGATAGCACTTAATTAAATAAGTTATTCTTCATCTCTAAAGAATTTGAAGTACGACAGATTCATTTCCAAAACTTTGTCTCTTGGATAGCGGACTAGTGCAGGCTATCTGCATCACAGGCTAGGATGCTTGCTACAAATACAAATCACAACGGAAATGTCTTCTTCACAGTTCAGATCCTCACCCTTTTGGACCTCTAACAAGCCTCCTCCCTAATACCAATTCCCCTAAAGGCATCTCTCCTTATCTAGGGAATGGCCTATATATTCGTCTGACTTGGAACAATCAAAAAGGTAAGTTAAAATTGTTCCCACTCAGGAGAAAATTCAGGCCATTTACAAGACAGGTCAGCAGGCTTCAGTATGCTAAGCACCTTGAGTAAGTTTACCCTGATAATGTCATTGCCTCTAGTGTACTTGAACTAAAACAACGAGATCCTCAGAGAAAACTCACAGGGCAGACATTTAAGACATGGAATAAGGGAAATTAATGAAATAGCCCTGACAACTAATCTAAGGTTAGTTCTATTCTGTGCAGTTTGGCTCCATGGCCTCAGGGATAGCATGCTCTCCCTAACTTGATAGGTTTGCTATTATAACTGCAATAGTGACCTTAGACACCTTGTAATCTAGGCAAAAGCAAATCAGAACAGATGGTGAAAGTCAGATGGTGTAACCTTGGAAGTGAGATGTTACATACATAGATTTATACCAAATTTAGATAGACCACGTATATAGACGAGAGCATACTGGGCAAGAATGTATAAGAGACAGCTACAAAAAATCTGGATCTGAGCAGAACTGTTTAATTAAAATCAGATTTTGTCCCTCATCTGTGGGATGAAGAAAGGCAAAAAATTTACTGAAATGGTCATAAGAAAAAAAACCAAAAAACAGAGGCAGGTCAAGCATCTGAGTTGTACTAAACAAAAGCCAACACCGCAGATCTAAGGCCAGTTAGGAAAAATCCTAAATAAAGTTAAAAGGCCTGATATCAGATATGTTGCTGATGAAGACATGGGGGCGGGGATGTCGTTACATATATACAAATGACAAATAAGATACTGACTGTACTGAATTAAATTATAAAAGATAGCCTGCCCAAGACAGTCTGAACATAGATGTTGAAATATTCTGTTCTTTGCGAGACCTTGTTTAGGAATATTGATGAAGCTTCTGTCAAGTAGATAGAGATGAGAGTATTAGGATGAACAAATTATTTATGTCCATGCAATGATTGCTGGATAATTAGTCCAAATCTGCAACCACATTAAAAAGAACAACCTTCAATATACCAATATAAGAAGAAACTTGGTGTAAGAATTAAATATGAGACACATATTTCCTCTGTGGCTTCTATTCATCACCATTTGTCTTAATTATACCTGACATGTCATGGATAGCAGAAAACAGACCTTTCTTTCTTAGAAACTTCTCATCTAATTTGTATCACCATGAAGAACACCACATCAGAACTGGAAAATTGATAGCTGAAGGGAATATTTAGGAAGCCAAGACATTCAGAATTAAGGTTGCTGTGACCTTAAGAACGCCTCAATGCCAACTGCAAGGGGTTCAGTGTTCTTTAACAGCAACTCCTATTGAGTTGGACAAACTCGCCCTACTTAATAAATTGCTGTCATAATATTTATCTCTAAAGAATGTCCTATAAGGTATCAAATTAAAGCTCTATTACTGATCATAAGCATTGCGTGATATACGTAAGTTCGCGTGTAAGGAGTTATCTGCACCTACTGAAAGCCAGACAGAGTTGACTAACTGTGTGTTCCTTAGACAGGAGACCTCTCTCTGCCACATGTAAATTAAGCCAACACAGGAAAAACAGGTTGACGGGGATGTGAACCAACATGGGGGAGCACAACAAAGAACAAGCAATGGGGCAGAAGAGTTATCTAGGGCTACATGTCAGAAGAGGCACTTGAAAAACCCCTGAGAAGAAAAAAGGACAGTGTTTTTTGCATTCATGAATGTTGGATCCTGGACATGAAGGATTAGTGATGCTGGAAGGTTGCTTTAGGTGAGAAACTGTTTTGGACAAGGATTTTAGCCTGCTAACATTAAGTTTAGATCTAAAGAATCATGTTATCCCTTTTGTTTTTCATGTAACCTGGTATTATCCTTACTCAGTATCTCTTAAATCTTAATCTTTGCAAATAAAGTTATATTTGTTTTCACTATAAGTAGATTCTAGTGCTATGTTGTAAGTGACCTGATCCTGAGTTATGCCAGTTAAGCTTCGCATACACTGTCTCTTCAGAGACAGCTTACTTGGTTACTTCTGTAACAGTCCAGAGACAGGGGCTGGATACTACACAGGGCGATGCTGACAGAATGGCTCTTGAGTTAGTGTGTGTGTGTCACTAGCATGCATGAGAGAGGGCGAGGTCTATGGAGACCTGGAAGTCAGGGTTCATCACTAAGGGCAGGTGGTGGTGAGGTTTCTCAAAACCATGAGTATGCCTGGGAAGTGTCACAACTGCATTTTCACAAAAAGCTATGCACACCCTCAGATAACCACCAGAACATTAACTCTGCATCAGCAGAGACAACAAAAGCCAAAACTCACAGCTGTAGGGAGACACAGCATGCTATTATGAACAGTCATCAGGAAGTGCAAATAAAGTGGTTATAACCATATATTAGAAATTGGGTTCCCTAAAGAGTAACTGTAATAAACATACTTTAAGATGTACTCCATAAACAATTCACTTTCTGTATACATCCAAATACCATGTTACATTCTGTCAAGGTGCACACAGGGAAAAACCACTTTAAAATGAAAAGCAGAAATGTGCTCTGGTCCTCTTTTTAAAAGTTTAAATGGAGAAACATTGCATGAATTCTTAATTAAAATTACACATTTTCTTAAATAGTAAGAACTAATTTTAAAAACAAGGTTTCCATGAATAAATGCATGACTGAGTCATACAACAAAACAGAAATAATTTACAATACGATTTCTCCAATCTCCATGGGCTAGCAGTTACAGATGTCTAAAGTCATCGTCAGTGGGCCTTATTATACTGGTATTTACCCACAGAAAACAACCGCAAATAACCTTCCAGGCCATTAATGAACAAGAATCAGACAACTGGTACATAAATATTTTCAACAGCACTTCTTTAATGGACTTCTCTCGCTTAAAGATACCCAGCTGAACACAAAGTCTTCCTGAATATATTTAAATCTGAGAATACCACACTGTCTTAACTCTGCTAGGATAATTAATGATATGGTAGTTATCCAAGTGCAGTTCTGTGGTTTGTTGTGAAAGGGTATGTGTCTGCAACCTTAACTTCACTGTAATGTAACTGTTTGTGTTAGAATACATGCCAAGGGTTATTACTGCTTTGATGTGACAGCAGACCTGCATACACCAGTGTAATTTGCCTAGACTGGTCACAACTTTATTATTATTACTTAGCACTCGTATAACGCTACACTTATATTAAATAAATATGATTGACACCAGAGGTTCATTAACTGAGTTAAAAATTAATTATTGGAAACAGGACCTGCTCTAAACTTTCCAACTAACCATGGTGGAAATATCCTGTGGCCCTGCCCCGGTATAGCATGCCAACTCTATGGAAGGCATTATATCTCCAAAGGAAGTCATGTGCCCCGCAGATGATGTGATGCTTCTCCCAGAAGCGTATCTTTGGAGAGTTATTCTTCTGGGAATGACAACAAACAAGAGAGAGATGCCTTTAGTTCAAAGACAGGATGAAAAGGCAAAATACTTGATAGTCTATACTAGCCTGTGGAACCTCTTCCATTCTGGAGCTGTTCCATGGGGCTCTGGAGGAAATCCTCTGCATTTGCAATCACATTTAAGAACGAATGAATATCATTCTAAAGAGGCCTTGCAACTTTTTCCGTGTAATTTTCTCATTAATTCACATTAAAAAAATGGTGAGGCAAGTAGTCATTAATATTGAAACACCACCACAGCACCTGTTGTGCAATAACATAAGCCAAGAAAGCAAAACTAGTGAACAAAAGATTTTCATTTTTTCTGGGATGTGCTAAATCCATTACTTTTTCCTTCCTAAAATAATAATTTTATATTTATTTTTGAACATCTGCACAGACTTCCCCAAATGTCTGCAACAATTCTCAGTAAATTAACATTTTCATATTTAGCAGTTTTTTAGCGAAATATTTCATAAGACAATCAGCTTCAAAAATAAAAAATAATATTTTTAGCTCCGTATCCAGGATAGAGAAATATTGAAGAAGAAAAACAAAAACCCAAAAGTAAGATTCCCATTGGAAGACTAATGAGCTACTTTTCAGATATGAGTAAGGGAATACTGGTGTGCCATTTCAAACTCATAGTTTTCTACAATAGATGTCTATGGTCTTATTTACTATAGACGTAATAGTCACTGTAGTTTCCTACTTAATTATTGCAATGATATAGCCATAGCTGTTAATTTTAAACTAACAATAGTAAATTAGCTATTCTTTAAGGCTACAGAGAGTCTGCCTGCATTCGTTTTGCACAGAGTGATGGAATACTTATGAAAGCAGGGCTATCTTTATAGCAAGTTTTGGGTTTCTATATTTCATGTAAAATAATAAAACAGCTGATAGGCACTTGGTTTTTCACTGTGGAGAGATTGTGTAAGTGTCCTTTCCACTAGCAATCTCTTTTTTTTTTTCTTTTTATCACTAATTTTTTTAATACGATCCACTCTGTTAAGCTGACAAGTTTTTTTTCCAGTGAATTGATGGGCAATCTTTTGTTTGCTCACACTGTTTTGTTTGTAAGAGAGAAAATACCTACTTTGTATCATGTTCTATGGTGCATGACTAATGAGAACATAACATTTGAGCTGTACCTTCGTATTCTTAGAAGACTCAAATTAGTACCATTTTAATAATATTCTTATTTGCATAATTTGCTTTTGAAAGATAACATGCTCAAGCAAGTTAAATTATAGGCTTGTATATGCTATTAAAACCATTAGGGAGGTAGAGATAGGCTACTCTTGGTGCAAATGACACCATATTATAGTCACCTTTGATATGGTGTGAATGTTGTTGGTTTTTTCCTTTTGTTTGATTATGACCCTGGATGATATTGACATATGTCTTCTCAGTTTGCTATCCTTGTTTGCTTTGCAGATTGTGATATCTAAATTACTCAGTTATACTTGCTACAGTAATGAATGTGTTATATATGGAATATTTGAGCTGAGATTAAAGAGAGTCATTTAGCAAGTCTGGATTTTGGCTCAGAAAAACTTGCTATAAGCATTTCATTAAAAAAAATTGACAGAATAATCCTAGTGACAAGTTGTATGAAATTCTGTGATAATTGTCAAGCAAATGAGTCATTAAAGCTTCAGTTCTGCAAAGCACTAAAACCCATGTTTAACTTTAAGAAGATAAACAGGACTGTTTATTTCAATAAAATACTCAAGTGCTTAACTATAAACATATGCTTAAGTGCTTTGCTGGACTAGGGTCTGAAAAGGTATAGACAGGGATTAATTTGCTGTGGCAGCGGGGAAGGGAAGAGCAGGCAGCTATCTGTGAGAATATGGCAGCTCAGAAAACATCCATTATAATTCACTATTAGTGCAAACACCACAAGTTGAAAAGCTAAAACAGCAGTAGATTCTAAAACAAGTTATAAATGTGTGAAAGATTCATTCATAATCAGTTGAGCCTGAATTCAAGGCTTGCTCTGTTTTGTGAACCTGGAAGAAAAAAATTCAAGTAACTGGCAAACTGGCTAACCCTGTTTGAACCTTTAGCATTTTCAAACCCAACCAAACAGGCTCTTTCTTTAATCTCAACAACTGCCTGATCTCCAAAAACAAGACTTGCCATCTTTTGTATTTTTCACTTTTCTGTCCATTTTCACTAAATTCTAAAGATTCTTTTACTGAATAGTAACTTGGAGAAAATCAGGAGGTGGGTATGGGATGATAGGATAGATGCTCAGGGCATGAAAAAAGTGTGCTCTTCACACAATTGACAAGGTATTTTTGTTGCTGTGCTTTAGGAAAGGACAAAGCCTGCAAAGGTGCACTCCAGAATAGTGGAAAGCGATTGGAAACAGGAGACTTTTTAGTTTTAAAGACAAAAGCATCAGGCTGTTTGGGGCAGGTAAGGGAGACATAATTTGTCCTTTGTCCTGACATGTAGCTGATTATTGACAGTAGGGGAGGAACCCCTTCTACATTCTCTTGGATGTGGGAGGAGGAGGCGCTATCTCCTGATAGAGCTGATATGGGATCAAGAGATTCAGCTATGGACATGGTTCTGTAGGAACCACATAGCATCCTTTACCTAGCCTCAGTTAAACCTGCAAACCTATGTGATATCTATCTACACAAAATGATATAACAACAAAAAAAAACTTTTAGGACATTCACTAATGCAGAACTACAGTTGCCCAGTGGTGCCATATGCACTTCCAGAACAGTGAGTTCAGATGAACACAAACTTCTGAAAAGCAGAAAATGTAGAGTGAAGGTACAGGCCACCCCCTCATGCCTACACACCAATAGCACACGTACTAGCACAGATGCTACAGAACACATAAGCATTGTAGCACAAAGTCTGAGGCCTGCCTACATTTAAATTTTAGCTTCACCTAGCTACCTTACTCAGGTGTGCAAAAATTTCAGAAAAATTCACAACCTTGAGCAACTTAGTTAAACAGCCTAATCCCCCACTGTAGATGCAGGTGAACAATGGAAGAATTCTTCCGATCAGCCTAGTTACCACCTCTTGGAAAAGTGAATTAACTACTGTGATGATAAGTTCCTTCTAAGATACCGGCCGCACAGCAGGCTATCAAGGTCCATGCAGGTGGCGAGAGGCACCTCTCCCCGGGCCCTGGGTGGCTGCAGCAAGAGCGTGCTGGGGGTAGTCCTCTCCCCCTGCCGCAGCCCAGGGACAGCCTGCTTCCCAAACCCCTCAACCCAGCTCGTCCCATGAGCCTGCACCCCCAGCCGGAGCCCTCACCCCCTACATCCCAACCTTCTGTCCCAGCCCTGAGCCCCCTCCCACACCCTGAACCCCTCATCCCAGCCCCACCCCAGAGCCTGCACCCCAACCCTCTGCCCCAGGGCCGGTGCAACCATTTAGGTGGACTAGGCGATTGCCTAAGGCACCGAGATTTGAGGGCACCAAAAAGGGCCACCCAATTTTTTTTAAATGGTTTAGCAGCCACTGCTGCTGGGACAGAGAGGGAGTCTGAGCTGCCAGCGGTAGCCGGCAGCCCAGGGTGTCCCCCGGGTCAGGGTGCCGCCGCCGCGGCAGCCCAGGGTGTCCCCCGGGTCAGGGCGCCGCCGCCGCGGCAGCCGGCAGCCCAGGGGCAGGGGTCCCCTGGCCCAGGGAAACCCCGGGTTGCTGGCTGCCGCGGAGGCACACTGACCCTGGGTCAGGGCGCCGCTGCGGCAGCCAGCAGTCCAGGGTGTCCGGAGGGGGCGGCAGGCAGCTCCCGTGGAGCTGCCGCAGTCGTGCCTGCGGATGGTCGGCTGCTCGCGCGGCTCCAGTGGACCTCCCGCAGACACGACTGCAGCTGGAGCCGCGGGACCAGCCTGCAGGGCGGCGAAATTGCCTTCCGCCTAGGGCACTCAAAACTCTAGCGCCGGTCCTGCTCTGCCCTGGCCCTGAGCCCCACCCACACCTCAAGCTCCTCATCCCAGGCTCCACCCCAAAACCCACACCCCCAGCCAGAGCCCTCATCCCCCTCCATCCCAGACCTGAGCCCCCTCCCACACTCCAAACCCCTCAACCCCACCCCACACATCACTTCCATATTGGTGCACACAGCAAAATTCATTCCACATGTGGATATAAAAAATTAGAGGGAACATTGCAGCGATGGAAAAAAACCCTCTGTTGCTGTGGGAAGCACAGGCTATGCCACTACTTCAGCACAGATGCAGCACCATAGCTGTAGTATAGACATAGCTACAATCCTATTTACTACGGCAAATTTGGAGTTAGGTCAGGTGACAGGAATTGGCCGATACTCAAACACAGAACTCACTACACAGATTTTGAATGTCTGTAACACCCCATTCACCCTTGCCCTGAGAATTCCTTCTGAGACATTACATTCATTTACCCTTCACTAAGCCCTGCAGACCACTACCATGTATAGCACCAGACTACTGACAATCCCTATAGCAAAGAGCCACCATTGTGTGCATGTACTGAAAAAAGAATACTGAAATCAGCACTGAAATAAGAGAATATTTGACTTTATATGGTACAGATGACTCATCATTCTCAGTAACATCTCTGCCAACACGCTCCAACTAATCTATTATTCAGTACAGCTGCACTCAACATAGTGAATAAGAGCAGAAGTGTATAAGGATAAATGCTGCAATACGTATCTGTGGAACACAAGCCAAATAACATACATTGTCCTACCAATTCTTTATGTCTACTTACAATGCCACCCCTCCTTCCTGAACCATACCGAGTAGCTAGTGCTGAAGGGAGCCTTAAAGAAGTGGGGGGAGGGTCTTGTCACTTTCTACAGAAATGAAAGCAATATAATATCTGTTCTGCCCCTCCACCTCCCTCAATTCAGCCCCCACATCAGTTATGCCCCTCCCAATTCTATCCCACACTAGTTCTTCATTCTATCTGACCTTTGCTGCTTCTGCAGTTCCTGGGGCTCTTCACCCCCCACTCACTGGTCAGGGAGAGAGGGTGCTGGTCAGGGCCATTCTCAGGATTTATGGGGCTCTATCCAGTATTATTAAACTGCTTCCCCTATGTCTGACTTGGTGCACAGCCCCCACCCCCATCCACAGACCCCCAGAAAAATTCCCTCCCCCTTGCTGACAACATCAAGCTTCATTCACAGCCCAGGGGGAAGGAGGGGTAGGGATGAGGCAGCAAAGGATACTGAGCTGCCTGGCCCACCTCACTGCAGTGGAGAGTCACAGTTCCTCATAGAGACCTCCATACCCTCTCCCTCATGAAGCATGTACGACACCAGCGTGTTCAGCTTTGTGAATACATCCCCAGCCTAAGGAGACCGCAGCGCATGCTGGGTGTGCGAGAGCCAACGCACTCTTACCTGCTGTTCCAGTGGTGCCCCAAATTTTCAGGTGCACTACACAGCTGCAGCTGCTTCGTATGCCTAAGGATGGCCCTAGGACTGGGATAAAGAGAAGGGGAGAGACACAAAAACCCTCCTCTTCTCACAGTAGCAGAGGAAGGGGAAGAGCAAAGCAGCCCCAAGCCAATGAAACTCTTTCTACTCCTTCCTGACTTCTGAACAAATGGTGCCTCCTCTCCTGAGGGGCAGGGGTAGAGAATATTCTCTACACTCAGGAAAACACTGAGCCTGCAGTTTTTACTAGTCTGTGGGCAGAGACAGGGAAGTAAAGCTCTTTGCACTCTTCTCCACTCTTGCATACTCTTGCAATAAACAGTAGCAATCAGTGCCCCTTCCTCTGCTCCTACAGCAGCCCTGATTGGTTGCTTTCTCTTGGCTGCCAATCAGAGGAGGTTTCCCCAAGACAGAGAGGAAACCTGCACTTCTCAGCCACTTAGGTGGAATTGTGGACATTTCATTTGTGGGATCTGTGACCACCTTTGACCAGGGGCACAGGAGGTGCACTGTAGCCATCTCTAGGGGGCAGAAATAACATTGTGTTGCCAGGGAGGAGGACATGTCCACTAACTTATATTCTCCTTTTCAGAGATTTAGGCTTGTATCACCTTAACTCTTCATTTCCTAGTTTTGAGTTTGAGTTCAGATGAATTCTGTGTACTCAAAGGGCAAGTTGCACCACTGGGGAAACATAAACTGTGTTAATTAAGATTTGTTTGTCAATGAACAACATACCAATAAACACCTGCTGTTAACAACAGCCAGCTGCCATCCATTCTGTTCTCCAGAACCCAGCCTTCCAAAATGGAGGATATTGTTTTGTCTTTATAGCCCTTTACCACAACTTTACCTAACAATGGCTACTGCACACAGATCTTGGTAACTTTTTCTTCCTGTTGAGGGTGTTATTGGTGGAAGGAAGTTATTTTATTACCTTAAAAACATTGCATTACTTTGTTATGATGGTGATATCTTTCCCTTTTTTCTGTTGCTTCTAACTGGAAGGAGTAGAGAACTGGAATTGCAGAACCTTCTATGCCTGTCTATAGAAGCTAGATTTTCCAGTTTGTTGGGTGGGCCTGGCACACCTTTTCCCTGGTGCTGTTGGTATTAGAAGGAAAAAATGAGTACTCAGTTTGCTAAGAAATTAATGAGCTGAGGATTCTGTAAACTGTGTATGTGTAAAAATGATACCCAGTGGTATGTCTAATTTGCCTGTGTAATTATCACAAGTGTATATGCCAAACAAGTAATTGTATGTGGAAGGGACAACTTATGTATCTAACAGGCAAATAGCTCATGCAAATAGCCAAAGTTGCAGGTGCAGATTAAGGCATTTGACTGTGCACACGCGCGCACAGAACTTCAGACACTCGGGAGTTGAGACCCGATGTAGCAGACAGATGAATTTGAGTCTCTGGAAGCCATTTTGGCGGGGCTGCTAAACGTCACTCATCTCACAGCCGGCCTGATGCTCTGCTGGGAGGTCTCCAGCATTGGCTAAACTGCAGGCGGGGCTGGGCTGAGCTGTGCGTTGGCCTTCTGGCCGCTTGAAGGCGCTGTGGGTCCTGCAGAGCAAGTAGCTGGGCGCCCGCCACCTCCGCTAGTGCCGCTCCCTGGGCAGAGGCCCACAGCGGCCGGAGAATGGTGGTGTGGTGATAGCAGCTGCCTCAGGTATGGGGCATAGCGGTGCCAGGCTTCTCCACCTACCCACACAGCCCCGGCTTCTCCCAAGCCCGCCAACACGGGGCAGTCGCTCCCCTACCCGCACTACGCTCCCTGCACGCTAACTGCCAGTGCCCCCCAACTGCAGTGCACCTACCCACGCAGCCCCACTGTCCCTCAGCAGCCACCAGCCTCAGGCAATTGACACCTAGTGACTCCCCCTGACAGCCCAATGCCCACCCAGCATCCACTTCAGCCTGCCCATAACTCGCCATGCTTTGTGCAGTTCTATCATGTCCCCTTCCCCCCACCCCCAGGGCCGCTTGGTGTGTGTGTGTGGCAAGTGGGGCAGTTTGCCCCAGGCCCCATGAGCCCTAGCTGGGAATCCCTTCCCTGGCTAGAGGCACCTTTTTAATATTTAGTCATCCAACAGCGGTCTGGGTCTTCGGGGGGCGGGCCCTTCACTTGCCCCGGGTCTTCAGCACTTCAGGGGTGGGCCCTTCACTCGCTCCGGGTCTTTGGCAGCGGGTCCTTCAGTACTGCCGAAGACACAGAGCGAGTGAAGGACCCGCTGACCGCAAAGACTTGAGCGCCGCCCAGTGAGTACAAGCACCACAGTGGGTGGCGCCTTTTTTTATGTCTGCTCCCCCGCTTTGCCCCAGGCCCCCTGAATCCTCTGGGTGGCTCTGTTCCCCCCGCACCATATTTAGGGCATGGTGTGTTGACCATAAGCTGAATGATTGTAAGTGCAAGTTTATAAATTAGCTCAAGTCACTTACATGAAATGCTCTCTGAGCTGCCTCAGCCTGGCAGCCAGCGTTTGGTCGTGCTAAAGGGAACAGTATTCCTGCTGTGTAGTCACAGGCCAACCAAACTATTTAAAAACAAACATGCGAAGGGGTTCACCTGCTTAGGAAATTCTGTTGTTGTCAGTCATTCTGTGAGCTAAATGTTTCTGATAATAAATGTGTCCGCAGTCAAGCCACAAGTTCTTGACTGACAAAGGCACAGATGGAAGCAAAAGCATGGCACTACATTTTTTTTATATTCAACGTTATTAGTACATTATTTAAGATTAAAACAGTGAATGTTTTTCTGACTTCTGTGCAGAAAAGACTGAGTCACCTCAGGATGCTCTAGAAATACTAACCAATGGAACAAACTTGAAAAACACCCTCTTTCCCTCCCCCATCCTCTACTCCCCCAGGCATTGAAAAATGAATATTTGTTTTAAAAAAACAAACAGAACCCCTCTCTCATTTCCAAAATGGTTCCTTCCATATGGTCTTCATCCCCAGAGACCATAGATCAGTCTTTAAGATATATATATATATGACTCTGTCAGGGTCGCTCTCACCATTTGGAATATGCCCCTCTCAGGATTATATAATGTCAGAAAGACTCTCTTGACTATTCAAGGCTTTTGGAGCTCTATGGCTGAATTTATGAGTTCATTATTCATTCTTTTACCTGTAACCATAGAATATCAGGGTTGGAAGGGACCTCAGGAGGTCATCTAGTCCAACTACCTGCTCAAAGCAGGACCAATCCTCAACTAAATCATCCCAGCCAGGGCTTTGTCAAGCCTGACCTTAAAAACCTCTAAGGAAGGAGATTCCAGCACCTCCCTAGGTAACCCATTCCAGTGCTTCACCACCCTCCTAGTGAAAGTTTTTCCTAATATTCAGCCTAAATCTCCCCCACTGCAACTTGAGACCATTACTCCTTGTTCTGTCATCTGCTACCACACAGAACAGTCTAGATCTATCCTCTTTGGAACCCCCTTTCAGGTAGTTAAAAGCAGCTATCAAATCCCCGCTTCATTCTTCTCTTCTGCAGATTAAACAATCCCAGTTCCCTCAGCCTCTCCTCATAGGTCATGTGCTCCAGCCCCCTCATCATTTTTGTTGCCCTCTGCTGGACTCTTTCCAATTTTTCCACATCCTTCTTGCAGTGTAGGGCCCAAAACTGGACACAGTACTCTAGATGAGGCCTCGCCAATGTCAAATAGAGGGGAATGATCACGTCCCTCAATCTGCTGGCAGTGCCTCTACTCAGGGCCGGCGCTACCATTTAGGCGACCTAGGCAATGGCCTAGGGCGCCAGAATTTTGGGGGCGCGCTATTTTGCCAGGGGGGCAGCACACGGGTCTGGTGGCCCTACCGCAAACATGCTGGCGGATGGTCTGCTGCTGGAAAGGCTCCGGTGGAGCTGCCACAGTCATTTCGGCAGATGGTGCGCTGGTTTAAAGGCTCCGGCGGACCTACCACAGTCATGCCTGCGGCAGGTCCACTGGAGCCTTTAGACCAGCAGACCGCCCACCGGTATCACTGCGGCAGCTCCACCGGAGCCTCTCCAGCAGCGGACCGTCAGCCGGCATGACTGCGGTAGGTCCACCAGACCCGTGTGGGGTGGCGAAATGGCCGTCCACCTAGGGCGTCAGAAACCCTGGCGCCGCTCCTGTCCCTACTTATACAGTCCAAAATGCCATTAGCCTTCTTGAAAGCAAGGGCACACTGTTGACTGATATCCATGCATAGTAGTTTATGAAGTGAAGGTATATTTGGTGTAGATTCATGTCCAGAGGAGAGTGTGACTGTTCACACACAGCCTCTAGCATGTAAGCTGCTCCCAGCTACTTGAGTGAGCACTTTTGGCCAGCCACTGCTTGGATTGTGCAACCGAATGACACTAGCCAATATCTCCAGTCCCTAGTTTTTAGTAAGATTATTTTCCATTTTGAGCATAATTCACCTTTAGGCATTCAAAAAAACATGTCCCCCAAATCTGAAATAAATAGCCTCTATGCACAGTCTGTAGCTATTACTACTTCTGAAAATACTTTTATCTTGTATTTAAGTGTGTAAAGATAAGTGGTAGCTGTGCATAAACATTTCAAATAAGAACTCCTCACAACTTTTGAATTCCTTGAGAATCAAGACTGAGTCCTCTAGCTTAGAGTATTTGATATATTTAAGGACAATTATCAGGGGTCATGTGTGTGCCATTTCCTTTTTTCCTTACACAAAGTAAAGCTAGCAAGTTTTACCAGAAATGAAGGATAGGTTTGATTAATTTAAAAGCATATTCACAACTTTTTGCTGTGTTATATTTGATATCATTTCTATTTGTAAATAAAATGGAATGTTCACGCATTTTTTATTTAATACACTTTTACTCCGATATAACGCTGTCCTCAGGAGCCAAAAAATCTTACCGTGTTATAAGTGAAACCGCGTTATATTGAACTTGCTTTGATCCGCCGGAGCATGCAGCCCCCCCCGAGCACTGCTTTACCACGTTATATCCGAATTCGTGTTATATCGGGTTGTGTTATATTGGGGTAGAGGTGTATTTATATTATGATAGTGTCTATAGGCCCCAGTCATGATTGGGTCCAGTAGGAATAGGTACTGTAAAATACAAATGAGGATGTGATCATTTGAACTATCTAATCTGTTGATTTCCTCAAACAGTGTAGGGAAAGATTCTGGTACCCTTACTCATATGAGTAGCACTTACTCCATGAGTAGTCCTATTTGATTCAGTAGCAGTAATAGTGGTGCATTGTGCTATTGAATGTGAGAAAGGATATCAGAATCTGGCTTGTGGACATTGATTTAAATCAGTTTACACATAAGCAAATCAGCTTTGTTAATCACTGATAAAATGCAAACCTTCCAAAGTAAATAAATAGTTTTCCTGCTGCAGAGTTAATCTTTTGTTTCACTGTCCCTCATGAAAATTGCTAAATTTTCTCTCTGCCACCTCCCCACCTGGTCTTAGCTTTTACCCACAGCTTGACTCATTCTTACCTAGTTTGCCATTCTTATCTCTCCTTATTTTCCACAGTACTTTTGTGTGACATCCTGGATTTTAAACAGACAGTGAAGCCTTTTCTTGATAATTCTTGAATGAACAATGTTACACAGAAACTAACTGTATGGTTTCCAAACAGTGAGCTGTACATTTTTGTGAGTGCTCTCAGGAATGGAAATTTCCACTGGCCTTCCAGGTTGGAAAGTGCCAAAATAGATGGGATGATAATGAAAAATGCTTATTCTGAATCAGCTTAACTCAGAATCTCCAATCCATGTTTAGGAGCCTTCATTACTTTTTTCCCAGGGAGATACAAGTCATCTTGTGATAGAGTATGCCTGCTGTGCCTTAAATTACTATAGAGGAAGTCTTCAATTGGAGATACAGGTTTTAATTTCAAGATCTTCCCACACATAGCCTGTGATGCATCTCTCAGTTTAAGATAACGAAACCTGTGTATTCCAGTCAAATTAAATGTAAATAATTAGTTTAAGAGAGTTATTTCAGGCCATAGATTTCATAAATACTCATGTAAAATATTTGTGAACAATTTGTCCTTTGTCCAACTTGTCCTCGTCTACTCCTCCACGAATGCAAGTCAACACCACACCATTTTGTTGCGAGCATATTAATTCAATTTCTGGCCAAAGAGTTTTGTCATGGGATCAGCCCAGTGTATTTTCAGTCTGCCCAGTGGTCACTTGTTGTCTCTGCTCAGCTTCTGACCCAGGTAAATATATTTGTCAACCTCCTCGATTTCTTTTCCCATTTACAGTGATGATTCCTTCTGCACAATGCTCATTCCGCATCCACTTCATCTTTGATGTACAATTGTTAACAATTAATTAAAGGCAAGAAACAAGTTACCACTATTTAAGTTACCATTCTGAAACCTATCACTATTTAAGAGTGATGGCAAAAGAACCCAGGGAGAAATCCTTATTTTCCAACTTAATAAGCTTTTGACATGATTTATTGAAGAGATATAAAGTTTGAGATACTTTAACAAAAGGAGAGCTGTTATACCTAGTGGTCAGCTGACAGTGCATGAATTTTTCACATGACTGTTTGCAACTGAATCTATCCTAAGGAGAAACGGGGGCATTCTCTTGAAAATAAAATGGGCATATGGAGCAATCATCTTGCTAAACAATACTTATGCAAAACAAGGATCAACAAACCTTCTGCAAGTCAACTAAAGAATGAGTTTATTTTGCTTACATCTAAGCAATTTATTTTTCCACTTGAACTACCTTAATAGAGTAACTGATTTAGCCTTAGGAAATTTTTTTTTATTACAAGTGGAACTCAGTATGGAATGTAATGACATTCATTTCCATAATATGAATTCAACCATAAACAAATCACAGGAGATACTAAAGCCCTATAGGATTTGATTTAATATGGATGTTTGAGTAGCTCCCCCTACAGGAAGCATTGCATTTTTAGTAGCTTATATTTTATTAAAAATAAAACTGAACTGTTGACACAGTACAAGCTGTTTAAATAACCACATGAATAATAACAGTGGTGTCAGATACAAGATAAGGAAACAATACTGCAACACACAAAACATTTACCTCTGAAGTATCATATATATTTGTAGCCAAGCAAATCAATAGACAGATGGAACAATGGAAAAAATGTCATTCATATTTATCCTCCTCCTGAACTTCTCACCCATATCTGTTGAAGTATAAAGTCATTTGTGACAATCAGAAACTGACTCTTTTTTTTAATGCTCCTAGCACATTGGATTCTTGGTCCATGACCAGGATGTCTACAATAAAAATTATAATAATGTTGCAGGAGTTATAGTGATGGAACAGACTTTACATCACCTTGGCAGGTATATGGTTTCGTGTCCACTCTTCTCAGGTGAATAGGAAGAGGCCCATGCTTGAACAGGTACCATAAAGTTCTGGGCCTCTGGCATCTTCTGTACTGTAGGACAAATGTAGTATTCCAAGCAAACGAACAAACTTCCTAAGCTTCTGTGGCTTGTATAATATATTCTTTTATAAACAACCAGTTCCGTACATCTAAAAATACATTATTACCTTTCCTGAGGATTTAAAAGATGAATCAGTTTAAAGATGATAAACTGAGTTTATTTGGATTAAAGCTGTATGTCTCTTGAAATTCTCATTTTTATTTTTATTTTTTTAGACTACCTCTTCTGATCAGGACAAATGCAGTTTTCAACATCAGTGGATCCGAACTGACAATTACATTAAAGCAAATAGAATTGAGTGAAACCAAGGATGAAAACTTATTTTATTTCTTTAATGTGAAAACAGAAAAACAAATCGAGTGTCCCCATCCTCAAAAATATTATACGTTTCCCCCCACAACTAACATTGGATTGATTAGCTGTGTCAGTCTTCAGCAGCCTACATGCTTAGTAGTCCATCTCCTAATCATTTAAAAACTTTATATTCTCATTGAAGTTCTCAAGGTCAGTGAGTGTCACCAGGCCCCTAGGGTAGCTTGTACTCTATAATAACTAGCTTACTCATTAGAACTGCAACACTCTTTTTTAACCAACCTAGGTGAATAATGTCTTGAAAGGTCACAGGATTGCTGATGTTTACATCTTCAACTTGAGACTGAAGAGACATTTAACAAAGACTAAGGAGAAAAAGGTTAATATTCCAGGCATAGATCCAGCTTTACTTTACATTTTTGAAAGCATCAGAGCCAACAGTGCTACTGAAATGAAAGGTTATGTTCAGATCAGGATCACTTTATTGAGCTTTGTTTTCAGATGAGGAGTGGGAGGAAAGTCATGCATCATAAAAGGAGCAGTGCCTTCATCAGAAAGGGTACTAGTAGTAGTACTGGTGGTGACAATTGCATTTGTCCTTATCAGTGGAGACAAGACGACATGTTTAGGATGCTTATTTTAAAAAAAACACATCAAGGATTCTTTATCAGTGAAAAATTAACTACTTTTTAGAAGCCTAAGTTGGACAGGAATGTGGTGAAGAATTATAAGTAATACCAGTGAGAAATGGCCAGAGAGACAGAGAGACTAGAGCTGCTCCTGCCCTTTTATCATATGCATGTTGCCTTTGTCATGGACCCCCAGATCATATGTGTCTGGTAATCATAGTCCCCCATCAGATCATCTGTTACTTGGTTATCAGCCTTCCTGGCAAAAGGAATTTTCTTGGCTTGACCATCTTCTTCAGCATAAGAATTGTATTATCCAAGTCATGGGGTCCACTCACTGCATAGTCTCACTCTCTGTGACCCTGGCTGCTCCTTCTTCATGACTTGGCCCTATGACCAGGTCATTATGCGGGTTTCCCCTTCCTGGGAATCAAGGTCTTTCTTCAGATGTCTTCCCATTCACTGCCCTATGGTGCCACTTCCTCGGTGGCTGGCAGGGGAACCTGGGCACACCCTCTCCTCTGGGTTCCAGCCCAAGGACCCTCTAGTCAGCCGCCAAGATCTATTCCCTCCTGAACCTTGCTGCCTTCCCCCGAGCCTCTTCTGTAGCTTCTGGCTCTCCCTACTCCTCAGGGTTTGCCAAAACAAATTCCCTCCTCCCAGGGAGTAGCTGTAGGCTTCTGCCTCTGTAGCCTCAACCACACCTCTCTTCTTCCAGGGAGTGACTGCAACCTATTTCTCTGCAGCCTCAAACACACCTCCCTACTCACAGCAAGTGACCTGCATCCCCTTTCATTTGCCAGCTTCTTGGCTTTATAAACCTGGCCCAGCTCCTCCCCTAGCTGTGCTTCATCAGCCAGTTAGGCCTTAGTGCTCCCTGTCTTTCCTCCAGGTACAGCCTGTAGGTTAACTGGCCTAATTTACCCCTTCCAGTCTTGTGTGAGGTGGACTCCCCATCACACCCAGATAGACATATTTAGATGTCAGAGTCTTGATAATCCAGTCACCCTGCCCACACCTGTCTAAAGCTACATGTGTGCTATAAGCTAGGGGTGTGATTCCCCTGCTTGCGTATACATAATTCAACTAGCTGTCATCAAACTACCATGAGTATAAATAGCAGCATAGCTGCAGTAGCACTGGTAGTGGCAGTGGAGATGCAGCTTAACTGTGCCGAATATGTACCCTCCTGAAACTGGTGAATATGTACTCAGCATGGGTAAGCTGTACCTCTGCTGTCATTACTCATGATTCTGTGGCTATGCTGCTATTTATGCTCATGCCAGCTTGATGGAAACTGGTGCAAGTATGTGTATGTGAGAAGAGGAATCACACCCCGAGTTCGTAGCGTAGACATAGCCTAAGTGACACACATACACCAGTTCATTAATTGCCTATTCCAAGGATGGCCAAACTTACTGACCCTCTGAGCTGCATACGACAATCTTCAGAAGTCTGAGAGTCAGGCGCATCTGCTAGGGTTCAGGGCTTCAGCCCTGCAGGAGGCACCTGCCAAGGCTCTCAGGGCTTCAGCTCCACTCCTGCTGAAGCCCCAAGTCCTGGCAGTTGTGTCCTGCAGGGCTGAAGCTCTGAGACCCCCTCTCGCTTCAGTCTGGGCAGAAGCCCCAAGACCCCCTTCCCCGCTGGGCAGAAACCCCTATCTCTCTATCCCGCTGTAAGGCAGAGGTCCAGAGCTCCCCCGCAGTCTGGTAGATGGAGAATGAGGGCAGGACATGGGAGGCTTCTCCGTGAACTGCACTTCAATGCTAAAAGAACCACAGTTTGGTCATCACTGGCCTATTCCCTGCTCCCAAAGAGTGTCTCTGGAAAGAAATTAATCCCCTGAGGTCAGATAGTAGCACAAGATTAAACAGATAAACTGAGAAACAGAATTTTTCATAAAAATAATGCAGAAATCTCCCATGTTCTCCACACTAGTCCATATCAGTACTGTTTGAAAGTGGTAATCCACTGCTTATATTATATTAGAGTTTCCCTGAGTGTGGCATGTGCCCCTCTAGGGAGGAAACAGTGGAATAGCTGGAAGTGGTTCACAGAAGATATATAAATGAAGATGGGAGGTCTTTTAGAATACATGGTAGAGTTAAAGATGGATGTGATTGGCTTCATTTTACCCAAGTGTAGGGACAGGGTTCAGTCAAGGTATGCAAAATGGTGGCCTATATGAAATTAATTTGGTGGTCTGTCCAGTTCTATGATGTGGAACTAGAGAGACCTTCCTCCATATCTGGCACTGGCAACCATGTTTGTACTCTCAGTAGAGATGCCACTGACTGATAGGGCAGTTAGTTCAACCACTTGTGTCTCTTACCCTTAGAGGAGGT
This sequence comes from Gopherus evgoodei, assembly GCF_007399415.2. Taxonomy (NCBI): domain Eukaryota; kingdom Metazoa; phylum Chordata; order Testudines; family Testudinidae; genus Gopherus; species Gopherus evgoodei. The sequence goes on from NC_044333.1 coordinate 18,918,834, forward strand.
GCCTCTAGATTACAAAAGGTTGCCCTCCCTCCATACTGATGTATCTACATTTTGGAGTTTTCCCTCATGCAAGAATACAAATACTTCTCTGCCTTATTATATTTTGCAATAATTGCTTTTGAGAGTTCTGCTTAAGAAGTAATTTCTAAACTTGAAAGTACCATGGCTATTTAGTACAAGTCCAGAACTGTGATGAGCTCAGAAGCAAACACTAATAATGAAATACCTTTAATACATATCACATGTAAAATTAATGGAACCCATTGTTTTGCCAAAGGCATTCGACCCCAAATATTCTACTTGATGTTTTCAAAACTTACCTTGGGTTTCAAACCCTACATGCTCATATTTCATGCAACATCTTTTCTTGGGGGGTTGGTATAATAAAAATAGTAAGATGTGGAGCACTGATAATTATTAGAGTTTAAAGAATTAAGAAATATGCACTGTCTTCTTAGTAACAATTTTGTTTTCATAATACTTTATTTTGAAAGATTCAAACATTTTTTAAGGGAATAAGCCTGTAAAAATCCTTTCAGAGATCCAAACTGTAGCCGATTAATATTAAAGATAGGTACCTTTCCCCTCAAATGCATTTTGAAGAGATTTGTATGCTAGCTCTGGGGGACTCTGCTGTTCACTTAATTCTTTTGAGGGTTAGAAATAAAATCCGTAGCTTCTATGTTGTGCAGAAAATGTCCAATTTTCCTTTGTACACATATGTACACAGAGAATTGCTCTAGGCTCAGAGAAAAAAAATTCTTAACAGCAAGCTATTACGTGGTAATAAATATCCTGATTTAGGAAGCCTGCAAAGTGAAGGATGAGAGTGATGCAGTAAAATAAAGTTCAAATTAATCTTAAAAAATTATTTTCTTACAGACTAAAACATTATTTTGATTGTGAGCTTTGGTATTTTCATTTATGTAGCAGAGTGCTGAAATGAGCAGCTCAGAAAACTGAGTTGCAAAAATGAGAGAAGAAATGTAGCTGTAATATTTTTAAAAAAGCAAGCTCTGATACAGTCAGATATTTAAAGTGAATCAAATTATAGTTAACAACTCCATTCAAGCTTCCATTCACCCAGTGCATTCCCAATAAATAATGGGCCTGATGCAAAATCTGCTGAAGTCAGTCTCTCCGTTGACTTCAGTGGCTACTGGATGACGCCCAATATGCATAAAGCATCTTTCAAAAGTCATGCCAGTCAAATGCTGGTAAATTCTGATTGCTACCAATATAAAAATCATGGAGTGGCTGAAATCTTCCAGTATTAGCATGATATTACTAAGTTATGTCCATGTTCTCAATATGCTTTTATTGCTTTGTTGTAAAAAATCCCTTATTACTATAGGAATCTATCCTTTTAAACCTAAATTTGCTTCTTTACAACACAAAACAGATATAGGGCCTGTGCTTTTAAATTATTTATATTAAGAATGAAAAAATATTTGAGTGAAAGTAAGGAATGATGAATCAGTCTAGAGAGAGTATTATTCATGCTTAAGGAATTAATCCCACATCATTTAAACATTTCTGCAGCATAGTGTTTCTTGTGAACCTTTTTTCTTTAAGTTTCTTTGCTCTCACATATATTTATAATCTATCATCACAATATCATGATGCTATGTTGTCCCATATTAGATCTTCTCTGGGTGCAGTATATGTTAGATAGGGACTGAGTACTAAGTAAACTGATAGGAGAAGACAGGATGAAAGGGAGAGAGCATTACCCAAAAATAATGCTTTGAACAGTAGGTACTATTTTCTTCTTAAAGTCAAGACAGAGATAGAGGTGGGAATGGAGGAGACAGTGAGCCCCACAGCAGCACTTTTTGGCACAGATAAGTGCTACTTATTTCAAATTTCAGCATTTGAATCAGAGGCTATCTTTGGATATTTTGCCTATTGCATCTACCTCTACACAAAGGGTACATCTACAGTACAAAATTAATTCAAACTTATTCTATTCGAATTTTCAGAAGTGATTTTATACGTTCGGTGTTGTGTGTCTCCACTAAAGTGTGTGAATTTGGCGGAGTGCATCCACAGTAGCGAGGCTAGCATCGAATGTCGGAGCGGTGCACTGTAGAAAGCTATCCCACAGTTCCCGCAGTCCCCGCCACCCATTGGAATTGTGGGTTAAGCTCCCAGTGCATGATTTCTGGTGTGTGCTGTCACTCGCTCCTCCCTCTGCAAAAGCTACGGCAGATGCCATACTGCCAGCAGACAGTGCAGTACGGTGCACCGCCTATCTCCTGGTACTATGAATCCACCTCGCATGTCCTCTCGTCTTTCTATCTACTCTTTTTTTATCTAACCATTTCCCACCCTTTTTTTGGCTACCATGACCCGAGCAGCATAGCCTCCACCGCAAACTCTGTTCTCCCACTCTTGCATCGCTAGCTAATTTTTCCATGTTGTCTGTCCTGGGCTCCCGTGGAAGCTACAGAAGGCAACAATCCTCAGCCGTTATTTGGCCACTGTAAACTGAGCCTCACAGCTTCCACCAATTTTTCCATGTTGTCGGTCCTGGGCTCCCGTGGAAACGACAGACAGCAACGATTCCCTGCCGTTTTTCGGCCATCGTGAACTGAGCCACACAGCCTCCGCCGCAAACTCTGCTCACGCTTCCACCACAAACTCTGCTGTCCCACTCTTGCAGCTCTAGTGAGCTTCCTGACTCCATGAAAGCTACAGGAGACAACCATTTACCACCTTTTATCAGCCATCTTGAACCGAACAAGCCTCCTATGTTTCGCAGCCTTTTTCCAGGATTACCTGTGCAGGCACCATAGCGCGTCAATCATGGAGCCCGCTCAGATCTCCGCTGCAGTTTTGACCATTGTAAAAACCTTGTGCATTATCCAGCAGTGTGTGCAGTACCTGATTTTATTCAATGCAAACGTTTGGATTGTGGTATATTTGTTAGCAACTGGAGGGACCACCTCATATTTCTTATTCTAATGTCCCATGGCTGCCATATGGTACAGAGATCACAGGAGTCATCAGTGATCGAAACAGAGAATTTCAGCATCAAAAGCCCTGTGACTGGGGCCACTCAGCTCTTGTGAATGCTTCCTGTCAGTCAGGTGTGTACCTGCACTCTACTCCTGGCACCCCCTGTCAGCTTTTAACCTTATCAGGTGGGTCTTCAGTGGCTTAGTTCTTCAGCTAAGTCATGCATAGCCTAACACATGAATGAACATGGACCAGGGTAAAAGGTCCAACGGGACCTATCCCTGTGCTCTTGTTGGTGTCTGCAGCCCTGTCTCTGGGCTCAATTCTTAGCCCCTTCTAGGCTCACTTTAAGTCTCTGCCATGGTATAGAGCGTTGCCCCCAGAGCTTTCTCCCTGTAGACTTAAGTCTTGCCCCTCACTTGCTCTCTAAACAAGCCAGATCCCTTTCTCAGGGTTTATGCCACTTCTCCAGTTTTGGGTGGCACCAGCACAGCAAACAGGTGGTTGGGGCGGCCAATGGAAAGGGGTGGTACCTCAGGCTGTTTAGCGGCAATTTGGCAGCAGGTCCCTCAGTTCCTCTCGGAGGGAAGGTCCTGCCGCCGAATTGCCGCCAAATAATGAAGCGGCAGTGGTAGAGCTGAAGTGCTGTCGAATGCGGCTTTTTTTTCCCCCTCCCCGCCGCTTAGGGTGGCAAAAATACTGGAGCCAGCCGTGGTTGCTGCTATTCCGTGTGCCACTTCCTACATAGCCCCTTACTTTTCACCCTTACCTCAGGGTTCTCCATCTGTCCCCTGCTTGATCAGGGTCTCTCTCAGGCCTCCTGACCTGGAGAGTCTAACAGCCTTCCAGTCCTTCCTTACTCTTCTGGTCCCAGCCAGCAACTGGTCTGCTCAGCCCCTGCAGCTCCTTTTAACTGAGCCTGCTGCACTCTGATTGGCTGCTTCCCTGCAGACTCTGTAAGCAGGCTTGGAGGACCCACCTTTACTGATCCTTTTCTGGGGTGGGGTGTAGTAGAAATGCAAAGTCTCCAGCAGGAGGCCGCAAAGAGCCTGGTACAGCCTGTCACAAGCCCCCATCATATAAGTTAAAGGAATCACTGTTATCTACCACTAAATAATAGTCTTGTATCCTGACTGGAATCTGCCAATAGCAAGAAACATGCTCACGTGGACTGAGTCAATGTATTTAATTACATTCCCTACCTTGTCAATGGCTCTCTTCCATAGGTAGCAGAGCATTTGAAATTCATGGCAAAAATTAATCTTTGCCTTAGTTTGCCAGTCACATTAGTATTAGCTACCTCTTCTCAGGAGCCGTATCAGACCCTGCCAGGAATCCATTCCTCCCTTTGCTTCTCAGCAGTGAGAACCCCAGCTTAGTACACAAAGGCTATTTTAGCTTCCTTCTGTCTCAGTGAAGAAGGAAAATTTAATAGACTCTGGGTAAAACTTTCAGAAGCATGTATATCACTTAGAAGTTTATGTGTCATTGAAACTCATAAGAACTTTGATATGTTGGGGGATTACAAGGGGCAGCACCTAGGGAGCTTTCCACAGAGTAGAAAGGCTGCATCTGGGATGTCTGGTAATGCTCTGTAATATCTGAGTGTGTTGCCTGAGCAAACCCAGGATGCCCTGGTGCACTTCCCACTTCACTTTTCAGTCCATTTCCCTCTCCTACAGCAATTGCTCTCTCCAAACTTGGTCCTCCGTGGTCATAGACGTGGCCCCTACAAGCCGTGTATTCTCAATCAGCACCTAGAGAGGGCTGGTGGGTCTCACTGAACATATTCTTCCTGGTTCACTTCTTTCTCCACTTGATCAGGGTCAGATGTTTGGTAGGTGTGGTGGGGGCACCTCTCAAGGGCACTATGCCTGACACAACTGATTGAAACACACAGCTATACCATTAGATTTATAGTAACAATGGAAAGGGAAAGATAAGTCTCAAAATTCCTGTACGTTATTCACACAAATACCTTTAATAAGAAATGCTAATTTCACTTTAGCTTTGGAGCACATTGCTATAGTACCCCTCTGCAGCTCAAGCCAGCGGGTGGATGGGCAGTGGCAATTGGCAAGGTTTAGATGGTGGTCTCCCTAGGTAAAACTATAAGGAATTTGCAGTGAATATTGCTAATATTTTCACAGGTAGTAGTGATTTTGGCTGATATTTCACTCCTGACAGACTGCAGAGAACCAACTGCTAAAAGCATCCTGAAGTTGTCTGGGCCTGTGTGCTGCCAACCTGTCTATTGCACTGGCGCCAGTGGAACTCATCGCAGAGTGGCATCGGAAAGTCTTCTCTTGCAGAGGAAGAAACAAAGCTCCCATCTCTATAAATGTTCAGCAGAGGATCTCCATGAAAGTTTTACAGAGATCTCTCAAGAGGATAGAAAGGACATCCCTATTCAGGTAAACAAAGTACTCCATATGGTCCTCCATGTTTAGCTCAACAAGCTGAAGAATGGAAAAGTGGATGTGCCTCAAACTTTTTTTTCCTACCTAGCATAGGACACTGATTTGACATGAAATGTCTAATTAATACTGCCATTCTAAATGTTTTTGAATTTATTTTCTAACATTTTAAATGAAAAGCAAGGAATCAAACATTATTGCCTTTTCTCTAAATGCGCAGATGGAATGGGCTCTATTTTTAAATAGGAAAGAAGAGCAGAGGGAGGGAGGCAATGAAAATGTAAAAAATGAAGGAATAATGCTGTGACATTCTGCATGGGGGTACCCAGAATTGTGAGCCCCTGTGTTCTCTCTCTAGAACAGAGATTCAATGTGATACTAAGGAGACAAACAAACTAGAAGACAAACAAAACAAAATACACTTTCTAGTCACTAAAACTTAATTTCAGCAAGTTACAATCTTTGTGTAAGCAGGTTTCTCAGTTACATTAAGTCTCCAGCAACTCTTGCCTTCCAGGCCAAGAAGATTCAGCTTTTATAGGCTAAAAGGGTGCTGTATGCTTTCATCCCCAAAGTGAAGGATAACTGAAATGTCTCTTTGCCCCCCTTATATTACCCAAAGTCTATTGTCTCTATTTCAGAAATACAGATTCTGTCCCCTGGTGTGATCATTAAGCAGTCTTCTCCCCTGCTTGATAGCTTGATGGCTTTGTTCACCTTATGTGTAAATGCATTTTCATTGTCCTCTGCTGGTGATCACGTTGGTCAGACAAGTAAATGCACATTCCTTTATGTAGGGCAAGCTGGGGCTTATGTGCTTCCTCCCAAACACAGTTCAAGAACATATTTCCAGCACACTCCTATAACTCTTTGTACACATCTACACATCCATCATGCAATGATTTTTGGGACCAGTGTGTCACCAGTTTACATTTGATTCTTTACATCAGAGGTTCTTCTTCAAGCGGTGTCCCTGTGAGTGCTCCACTTTAGGTGTCGTCATGTCCCTGTGCTCGTAGCCAGAGATTTATGGTAGCAGTGCCCCAGTTGGGCAGCAGATGTGCAGTCCCTGTCTCAGCCACTTCAGGCAGTTAACTGGCGCTGTGCGACCAACCTGTCCTGCCCAGTTCTTTCTCTGCCGCCATTGGCTTGGCTCAGCTCGGCTCGGAGCATTCAGCAGCACCTTGCAGCTAGAAATAATCCCTTTCCCTTTAGCCAGCAGTGCAAGCAGTCCAGTAAACTCTGGTACACCGTACCAGCAAGCTATTTATAGCCGGTCCGGTGTACCGGAAAAACACAGCAGCAGCCCCGCTGGAGGAGAGGATTGAGGGTTCAGCTCCTTTCCCTGGCTGGGAGAGGCAGCAGCAGGGAAAGGAGCAGAACACCTGCAGCTCCTCCGGCAGCTGAACCATTGGCCCCCAGCCTCGCCCCCACCAGCCCTGTCTCCGGTGCAACAGGAGGAGGACAGAGCCCAGCCCTCACCTGAGGTAACATGGAACAGATGTGGGGAGGGGATTGGGAGAGTATGGGTGACTGGGCTGGGGGCGGGGTGGTGAGGAGTCACATGGAGGGTCACGGGCGGAGGTCACATGCCCCCCTTACCGATAAGACATGGATTTTACATGCATCACTGCCTTTAGCAGTAGTTAGTTAGAATACAACTGACTTACAAAGAACATTTCCCTTCCTACCTTATCCTCATCCTTTAAAAACAATTTTTTTCCCTTATAGAACCATAAGTTTCTGTTCTCCCTGTTCGCAGCAGCACTATAGTCTTCTACCTCTCCACATCACTAAGAGAATATGCTCCCCCAGGAGCATGCCTGACTCCCAGGCTTCAAACATTGCACTACCCATCTCAGACGGACACTCTGTGTGTCAGTGAGGGACACATATCACAAAAGTGCACGCACTGTCACAACTTGAAAGCCTGCATGAGAAAGGCCAGAGATTTACAGCTAAAGCTTTTCCTCATGGAGAAATCTCTTTTCCTGGCATCCGAGCCTGAGGTATGAACCCTTCCCTGCCAGAAATCACTGACTGCCACCTCAGAAAAAGGCCCATCTTTCAAGGAAAAAGATCCTGAACAACCTGCCAAGAAGGCAGCAAAGAAACGGGGCACTACTTCCCCGATTCCGGAGTCGGCCAAGAAAAGGCGCTCCAATAGCAGCCAAACGCTTCCACTACCAACTGCCCCGGCCTAATGAACAGCCGACAGACCAGGTCCCTCCAATACCAAGGTTACTAAGAAACCCAGAGCTCCTAAGCAGTCAAACTGTGCCACAGGCATTAAGGGGAAAGTGAAACCCCATGCCACGGCACCAGCAACAGCAAGCAAGCCATCGATACCGAGTATCCCAGCACTAATGCTGCCACTCCAGCACATGGTACCAACCGCCACCATCCCACTGGTACTGAGACCAGTTATGTCACAGCAGTTCCTGTGTTACACAGAATTATCTCTCTCATTGATACTGCAGTCTCCTCTCCTCGACAACGATGATACACATGGTACTTAGCCAACCCAGCTCTCCACAGATTTCAACGCAATTCTCTAATGGGGGGGGGCGATGGAGAGGACGACACAGGACACTCACCACAGCTTTCTTCTCCTGTGGCTACTCCTGCCACACAGGCCCCACTACGCATGGTCTTCCCTGCAGACTTTACAAACCAACCCTGATGTGGCCAACCCTGGATGCTCACAATGCCCTTCCTACCATAATGGCCATTCTGGCAGCCATGGGCTCCATATCCACCACAACAGAATACCACTCTGCCCACACCTGGTGCATCTCAACCACCCATATTGCCATCAAAAGAACCTTCTGCCAGTTCCAAACAAGAGGCCAAAGAACAGGAGCAATTCTCAGATCCAGACGAACCAGCTGACATTACTTTTTCATCTTCCTCACCGGATGACATAATTATGCCTCCACCTCCCACTACAGTGGACGATTTCAGGCAGTTTTGGGATCTCTACAAGAGAGTGGCCACTTCCCTAGACATCTCTCTGGAAGAGGTCCAGGAATCTCACCACATGCTAGTGGACATACTACACATGTCCACTTCATCCAAAATTGCCTCCCATGAATGATGTGATTATGAATCCCATGAAGTTGCTTTGGAAAACCCCAGCAATGATTCCACCTACCTGTAAAAGGTCTGATAAGTATTACATGCCAGCCAAGGGCACTGAATTCCTTTTCTCACATCTAACGCTGAATTCACTGGTTATCAATTCAGTGAACAAACGGGGTAAGCAATACTACTATAGAAATGCCCCATATGATAAAGACTGGAAATGGCTCGACATATTCGGCCGCATAGCATACTCAGCTGCGACCTTACAATTGAGAATTGCCAACTAAGAGGCCCTACTGGAAAAGTACGATTATAATAATTACTCAAGTCTCTCGGAAATTTATAAACTATATTCCAGACGACAAAAAGGATCAGTACAAAGCACTCATCACAGAGGGCCAGCTTATCACCAGAACAGCACTACAAACTGCCCTTGACTCCACTGATTCTGCAGCGAGATCCATAGCAACAGCAATTGTTATCCAGTTTCCCAAAGCCAGTGCAGTCCACTGTAGAAGACTTACTGTTCAAAGGTGCCAAACTCTTCATGGGCAAAACGGATGAGTCATTGCATACCCTGAAGGACTCAAGGGCCACCTTGCAGTCTCTGGGCATCCACGCACCTAGGAACAAGAGACGTCAGACCAATTACGCAACTCAACAGTTCCGACCCTCTCAGAATACTCAACAAAATAGGTATTATGACCAACAGGGGTGGAAACAGAAAACATTGAGGAGAAGGCAATCTACTTTCTCGACTACTACCTCTCTGCCATCAACCTCTAGACAACAGATCTGAAGCCTTGGTCAAGGGCTCAAGAATCCTCTCTCTCTCTCTCTCAATGCTGGCACCATCTGCCACTGGCAAAATTTTTGGAGATTGCTTACTTCCATTCTACCCGATCTGGCAGTCCATCACCACGGAAACATGGATATTAGAAATCATCAAAACTGGTTACTCCATCCCCCTACCCACCGCCCCTCCCCATCCCTCTTCAGGGACCCCTCTCACAAACATCTACTGTGGGAAGAGGTGAATCATCTCATATCCCTGGGAATAGTAGAGCCCGTACCAATCGAGTACAGAGGGAAGGCGTTCTATTCCCACTACTTTCTCACCAGAAAAAAACAGAGGCTGGAGACCTATTCTTGATCTACGGCAACTCGACAAGTTTGTAAAAACACAAAGATTCAAAATGGTCACACTAGGCACCATAATCTCAGCATTAGAGAGGGGGGACTGGTTCTCAGCCCTCGACCTACAGGACGCATATTTTCATATCTTTTCATTGTCCAACATGCAAGGCTACATATGTGGTGCTTTCAAGTCTGGATATGGACAAATTATGCTCCCCACAGGCACAGCATAAATAAACTCCTCACCGTGCCCAGTGCAGTCAAGGATTCCCTGCTTTGGTGGACCAATTCAGACAGTGTCTGCAGGGGCGTGCTTTTTCTGCAGAATCCACCAGAGCTCACCAGCACCATGGACACATTCCTCCTAGGCTGGGGTGGGGGGCACATCTGCAGGCATATTTCATATAGGCCCACTGGTCTTCAGCGGAGTCCCAGCTTCATATCAATCTGCTGGAACTACGAGCTATTAGAAATGCCCTGTTCTCATTTCCTACCACTAATCCAAAACAAAATGGTACAAATCCTCATGGACAACGTAGCCACTATGTTCTACATGTACAGGCAAAGGGGAGTGTCCTATGTGTGGAAGCCATGTGTCTTTGGCAATGGTGCATCAAACACAATATCCATGTTATAGCTTCATACCTACCTGGCTGCCAGAACAATACAGCAGATGCCCTGAGCAGGAAGTTTTATCAATAGGATAAATAGGAGATGAACACACGGGTCATCTGAGATATTTTCCAGATGTGGGGATTCCCAACAATAGTCCTCTTTGCAACCACAAAAAACCTCCAAATGCCCCCTGTTCTGCTCCAGAGCAGGATTCAGTCAACACTCTCTGGGCAATGCCTTCCTCCTCAAGTGGAGCTCCCTCTCCTGCAGGCCTTTCCCCCCCCACCTCCCTTTTTTGCCCAGGTACTCCACAAGATAAAACAAGATGGATCCAGAGTGATCCTAATAGCCCCCACGTGGATGCAACAAACATATATATATATAAGATGACTGAAGGGGGTACAGTAATCTGCAAAGGTTGAGAACAACTGCCTTACATGACATTTTTCGGGTCAGTGAATCTTTCAGTCCTATGTGAGTTATAATATGGTGAGCCATCTGCCATTTGGAACTAAAGGGCTCCCAGGGTCACAAATATATGCCTGCACTTATACAAACCCACTCCCCCTTCATCAGTGGGTTTATCTGCGCTCACCTGATAGGCCTGGCTAGACTTCGCCAGAGTTTCAGACAGGTCCTGGCTCACCAGATGGTTTGCATCTCTTTCTTATCACCCCTCCCCTCCCTCTTCCTCACTATGGGCTGTAGGGGTCTTAATGTCAGGCTGATGTGAAAATTCTACAGTTGTAGACAGAAGGCTCTTGGGATTCACACCAAGCAGTTTGTTGTAGAAGTAGCAGGTCTTTAGGGTGGTCCCAGATTTAGCCTCCCTCACCCTCTGGTATGCCTGCCAAAGTTTCTTTGCTTTCACCTAGCACTGCTGCTCATCCCTGTCGTGTCCCAGTTTCAGCATCCTGTGTGCAGTCTGAATGTAAATGTTTACATTTCTTTAGCTGTTCCTTAGCTGTGTTTGTGCAGTCTCTTTGAACAAGCTGAAGAGATCCATGACTTCTTTCGTGCTTCAGGCAGCAGCACATCTAGTAGCTCTCTCTGTGTAGAAGTAGCATGGTCAGATACTCAAAAATGTGCTTGTCAAGATTGACAATCAGGAAAAGACAATTCAGAAACACTCTGGGAGGCTTAAAGTGGGTCTCAGGCCTCTGGTTTGCGTGACCCTTGATAGTGGAGTTCAGAATCGTAACTGGAGTAATCATAGTTGTGAGGATGGGGATTCTGGGAAAACTGCTGAAGGACTGTTAGGGTCTTGGGAAGCAGGTGAACCATGGGCTTGGGAAGGCTAGCCCCTGTTCAGCCTGTCCCTTCTGCCCAGGGCCCCACCCCCCACCCCCGCCAGAGCCCAGAGGCCTCTCCCCAGCCCCAGAGCACCAGACAGGCAGGCAGCTAAGTGTGGCCCCCAGTGCGGTGGTCAGGCAGGCAGTGTGACCCCACCCCGGAGTGATGGTGAGCGGGCAGCCCCAGAGCTCTGGGTGAGTTGGTGGCATGAGAACGGGCTCCAGCCACCCAGAGTTCCTGGTTGCAATCAGGCTCCCACTAGCCCCAACCTGGGGCAAGGGCACTGGAACTCTCCCAAAAGTGTGGAGGGGGGCGGGGCCCTCACCTAAGGTGGAGGCAAAGGCAGCCCCCTGCCCAGGGCAGGTGGAGGAACCCAGGCTCCCCACAGCTGCCCCCGCAGGTCTCCCTGACCCAGCTCAAGGTTGGGGTAGGGGCTGGGGGAAAGATGAGAGGAAGGGGGCGGGGCCCATCCCACCAAAAAGTGGAAGGGTTATGGCCCCCTGGCCCACCTCCCGCTTCCAATGCCACTGGTCCAGGGCTCGGCCACATGGGAAAGAGGAGCTGTGGTGGGGAGCAGGAGGGGGCCTGGAGGTGGAGTGTGGGTGGGGCCACACAGGCAGTTAAGGGTAGGCTGAGCCCTTCCCCTGTCTTTGATACTGCCGTCCATGGTTAGAGTTGACACAGCTAATGCAGTATCTGCACTTGCGCTGCATTAACATGACTAGGTCAATCATGCCTTTGTGTTATTTGGGGAGGTGGATTTATTGTGTCACTCTAATAAGGTCTTTAGGTCAACAGGAGACATACTTAGATGTAGATACATGTGCAACTAGGTTGAAACAAGTTGACTTATGTCATCCTAACTTTGTAGCATAGATCAGGCCCTAGAGAGTGGGCTGTGCTGATAGTTTTCAGTTGCTAAACAGCACACATGGAAGCTACAGGCCCAGAAGAGCCAAACTCTGGGGAGAAAGAGCAAGATCAGGGGTCGGCAGCCTTTCAGAAGTGCTGTGCCAAGTCTTCACTTATTCACTCTAATTTAAGGTTTTCGCGTGCCAGTAATACATTTTAACATTTTTAGAAGGTCTCTTTCTATAAGTCTCTAATCTATAACTAAACTATTGTTGTATGTAAAGTAAATAAGGTTTTTAAAATGTTTGAGAAGCTTCATTTAAAATTAAATGAAAAAGCAGAGCCCCTCAGACCAGTGGCCAGGATCCAGGCAGTGTGAGTGCCACTGAAAATCAGCTCATGCATGCCATAGATTGCCTACCCCTGAGCTATATGCAGCTTACCTTCATGTAACTCACACCCTGCTAATGGATTTCTGGAGCACTGGATCTTCTGGGTTGATACCACAACAGTGCCTCTGTAAAATCCAAAATTGCAATGTTCAGGTTCACGTTTGGTTCAGCAGATTTGAATATTTATAGAACAGTTTGCCCAGACCTGCTAAGTAGAACTGTATCTGTGTGTTATACCAAAATGAGCCATTAAAAATTCGGCCCGTAATAAGTGTTCAAGCAGCTTTCAAAGAACATTGCCCCACAAAAAGTATGTTTATGTCAAGCATATCAGCATCAATGGAAGCTTGTGTGAATTAGACCAAAGATTATTTTTGATGCAATGATATTAGGAGTTAGACAGGTTTTTACTGTTCAAGTTAAGAATAAGAAAAACATGAAAGGACAGCTAATCTCTGTAGACTATTGTGAATGAAACACATTGAGACACATCAGTGAGCCATACTGCACAAGAGTGTCGACAACAGGATCAGAAAATTGTAATCATGTACATGAAGTTGAAAGTATTAAAAAATATTAACACTTTAAAGTACTTTCTCATTACAGCTCCAAAAATGCACTAAATTTGCATGTCTTCTAATTGCCAATATTGTAAATTGCAATTTTGCATTCAAATACAATCCCAAAACCTTTTGTCTACTCTTTGAATAACACAGGTTTCCTTTTGTGTGGATAATATACTGCTGGAGAAGGATTAGCCCATACATGTCCTTATGGGTAGTTTGATCAGATTTGGAAGGGAATCTAAACATTGTAGGAAACAGCTATTTCTATAAATGATACAATAAAATCTCAAGCTGTAGAGATTTTTGAGGTGATATAACTGAGAGTGATGTAGAAAATGGCATGCCCACCAGAAAGTTTTTGTAAAAAACAAAACATGATCTTATTATTGTTTCATCCTAATAACTAGCGGCCACTATCTCTTACTTTAATTTTTTGTGTGTTATTGCTTATTTCCATTTTAACTCTTGCAGGTTTTCTGTGGATTTTTCCTCATCTATTTTTAACTCTTTGCTCTTAATTTTTGTTTGTTTTGTGCCCATGGGCACCTATGTTCTGAGTGGGATGAATTTCTTGTGTGACTATTACATATTCTAATTTACTTTCACATTATTACTCCCCCACCACCACAGGTACAGTCACACAGAAGCCTCATTGGATGTGTAAAGAATGAATCAGAAAACAAATATTTTAATCTCCCCATATTGTCAAAGAAACCTTTTTCATATTGAGTCACTCTGAGCATGTATATAGCAGTGGTTCTAAACCTATTTACCATTGTGGGTCACATCCAATACTACCTGTGTGACCCTAATGATGTCACATGGGCCGCAGCTGTTGCCTGATTGGGCTGCAAAGTGTGAACCACTGGTATATAGACTTACCTGCATGTGCAAATATATGCATACTACAATTTCATGTGAAATGAGTATTTCTATGTCTTCATACCAGTTCCAGGCCTATAATCCCTAGGGTCTCCTACTCCTCCCCACAAAAAATTTGGCCCTAGGGTCCTTATAGAGAATCCTTACACTTTGGTAAAATCGCTGAAGTTAATAGAGTTACAACAATGTAACACAAATGTAAAGTAGCTCATAATCAAGCCTTAAATCTTTGATGAAAGTGGACACTATTGTCATTCTGCTGTATTCATACATATTTTGCCTTTAAATATGATTAAAAATACATGTAAAACAAAAATATGCCAACTAGTTTGAGAGGAAGGAATTATACAAGACTTCTGATATAGGAGTTGCTCTGTTTACATAACCGAGGTGTCAATTTGTTTGTTATGTATGTGATAGCTTTTCTTTGCTTTTCAAAACAGCCTCTTTTTTTCCCCTTTAAAAACAATGTTTCATGTCACTGCAGTTTTGAGAAAACCATTCTTTCAAATTTCACAGCTGACTGGTCATGTTGGATCATGTCAGTCCCATTACATTATATAATAGGATATGACTGATGCATTTGGACATGATGCGTCAACTGCAAAAAAAAATTTTAAGTTTCAACATTTTCTCAAACCGAGAAAAGAATGAACAGCAATTTTCACAGAACTGGCAAAATACTGGTTAAAAACCCAGTTACACCAGTCTAAAAATGCATTATACTGGCATGGCCCATTCCACTTCCTGAACTGGAATAAGCTATACCAGTATAACTTCATCCACAATACCCAGGCCCGAGGAAGAGCTCTGTACAGATCAGAAACTTGTCTCCTCATCAACAGAAGTTGGTCCAATAAAGTATATCACCTCACCCCACTTGTCTCTCTGCATATATGCTAATCCTCCTCCCTCCCAACCCCTTTAAACTATACTGGTAAAGCAACAAAACTTTCTAGCATGGATAAGCCCTAAATCTGCCCCCTATTTCTCCATCCAGTCTCTTTCTGGTATTGGAGTCATTCTTATCTAAGATTCATAAAAGCATAAGGAATATTAGGTCAGCAAAAGGCAAAGCCCAGAGTGCTAGCCCATTTTTAGTGTATCTGCAGAAATCCTCGTTTACTGCTTTTTCACCTTTCCAGTGAAGAAATCTAGTTGTCTTTTGTATTCTTTTTAATCATCTTCCCTAGCAATTTATTCCATGTTTATTGTTCTGCCAGAAATTCCATTTAATACTAATATATCAATTTTTAGATTATGTTCTCTAGTTACTGTTCATTACGCTGTCTCCTAGTTTTGAAACATTGTGGGGAAACTGGTACTTCTATAAATGATGCTGCTGAGCTGAGTGGTCAAACTGACATAACGTATCTCCCAGTAGTACAGATATTGGATGTAGTATATCTGAGAATAACATAGAAGATGGCTTGTCTACCAGCAAGTCACTTTTTCTAAACTTGATTTCATGCTGAACTTTCCCCTTTTTATTATTGCTTGATCCTTCAAGTCTCCTCTTTTTAATGAAAATAAAAAACTCCAAAAACCTATCCTTAGAACTTAGATTCTCCAGCCCTGGTACCATTTTTATTTCTGTGAATGGCATCTTTGCTAAATCAGTAACACTCTTTCTATGAGATTGTGACCAGCATAGCACACTGAATTCTAAACTCGGTCTAACAAGTATAGTCTGTACACTAGGTTGATAGTTTTAATGATTTTTTATTTCTGTAGTAACCCGCAAATACCTTTTGTGATCAGTGTGTTGGATGAGTGTCCCAAACAGCACATATTTTGTAGCTTGGTTCCTTCTTCCCATATTATTTCTCGTTTACATTTATCTTAAATGAGCTGCATTTGCAACTTACTGTCCACTTAGGTGCATCTGAATCTTTTTGAATCCTGTTGAATTATAACTCCTTTGGGGGAATCTACAATTTCAGTATCTGTAAATGTAGATGCCTTGCTTTCAATCTGCTCTTCCGTCATCACTATACACCATATGTAGACAGCAGAGACACTGAAGTTTAAATTAGTGGAGGTGCTACTGGGATCTATTATTTTATCTATTTGCCACATTTAATTGTTACCAGTTGTAGGTTATCTACTGTTATCTGAGATACTAAAATAACCCCTTGCCACCCTCAGGGCGGCTCCAGGCACCAACGCAGCAAGCGCATGCCTGGAGCAGCAAGCCGCGGGGGGCGGGAGGGTGGCCTGCCTGTCGTTGTGAAGGTGGCAGGCAGGTGGCTTTCGGTGGCATGCCTGCGGGAGGTCCACCGGTCCAGCAGCTTCGGTGGCAATTTGGCGGTGATGGCGCGGCACTGGTGGACCTCCCGCAGGCATGCCACTGAATCTGTGTGACCAGCGGACCGCCCGCAGGTGCTGCCGAATCCACATGACTGCTGTGCTTGGGGCAGCAAAAACATAGAGCTGCCCCTGGCCACCCTGAGCAGTTTTTATCCATAGCCCTTAGTTATATCTTGCTCTTAGCCAGTTTTCTAACCTGCACACAGACCTCTCAGACTGCATTGTGCAGCACATCCTCCATTGGAGTGGTTCAGCCTCCCATCTTGCAGGACTGCATTCTCAGGAGGGTTCGACAGGACAGGGGCTACCAGGCTGCAGCTCTGCCCCCTGTTCCCTTCCCGCCCCTCCAAGCAGCAGAGAGACCTGGTGGGGGGAGCTGCCCAGGAGCCAACAAGAAATTTCAGAAGAGGAATGAAAAGGAAGAGAACTAAATGGAACAGATGCCTTTTTCATCATAGGGATTGGCAAAGGAATGAACAGAAAGATCCAGCTCTGCTCATTCCTCCCTTCCCCCCACCTTTTTTTTAATCAGTCCCTTTCCTTCTTACCCCTCCCCTATCTGAAATCATCTGTTGGGTCCAGGACAGCTGTCCTTCCAGGCCTGACTCTGCACCTTGAAAGGAAGAGCAGGCTGGGGACCCAAAGCTGAAACATCCAGAACAAGTGGGAGTTTCTGGACCCCAGCACAGCTGCAGAGGTGCATCAGGGAAGGATTAACTGCATGAGGAAGGAGAAAGGTGATGTTTATGGTGGACATTGTATAATTGTAGGATATAGGCTTTGCATTAATTGTGGCAGGTCAACAGTGATGTATATGTGTTGAGCAGCTTTAACACAGTCCTCTCCATCCCTCCACTTAAGTGTCAAAATATTCTGGTTTTGGGGGGCCGGGTTTTGTTGTGGGTTGTGCCACAATTTATATGTATTGTTATTTTTAAGTATTAACCCTGTGCAAATCAAAATAGCCTGATTTATAATCTGTACCAGGTTGATTGGTTGGAAAGGGATATAGCCTTTTAAAGATCAGATAATTGGCTGAGTTTTGCACAGTGAGAGAAAATCCTTAGAAACAGGTTTTATACTTAAAAACCACTATAATCTGACAATTGTGTTTCAACATGGAACAAAACAGGTGCTACAGATTTGAGCTATTTCTCATACATCAATGACTTGCATTACACATGGAGATGTTTGGAGGCTAACAGGACCGCTTGGAAATAATGACCATAATATAATATTTAACATTCCTGTGGTGGGAAGAACACATTGACAGCCCAATCCTGTGGCATTTAATTTCAGAAAGGGGAACTATGCAAAAATGAGGAAATTTTGGAAAAAACGGAAATTAAAAGGTACAGTGACTAGAGTGAAATCTCTGCAAGCTGCATGGAGACTTTTCAAAGACACCATAATAGAGGCCTAACTTAAATGTATACCCTAAATTTAAAAAAACACAGTAAAAGAACAAAAAAAAAAGCCACAGTGGCTTAACATCCATGTAAAAGAAGCAGTGAGAGATAAAAAGGCATCTTTTAAAAAGTGGAAGTCAAATCCTAATGAGGTAAATAGAAAAGAGCATAAGCATGGCCAAATTAAGTGTAAAAATATAATAAGAAAAGCCAAAAAGGAGTTTGAAGAACAGCTAGCCAAAACCCTCAAAAGGTAATTAAAAAAAGGGTTTTTTAAGTACATCAGAAGCAGGAAGCCTGCTAAACAACCAGTGGGGCCCTTGGACAATCGAGATACAAAAGGAGCACTTAAAGATGATAAAGTAATTACGGAGAAACTAAATGAATTCTTTGCTTCAGTCTTCACAGCTGAGGATGTTACAGAGATTCTCTAACCTGAGCCATCCTTTGTAGGTGACAAATCTGAGGAAGTGTCACTAGAGGAGGTTTTGGAATTAATTGATAAACTTAACAGTAACAAGTCACCGGAACCATATGGCATTCACCCAAGAGTTCTGAAAGAACTCAAATGTGAAATTGCGGAACTATTAACTATGGTTTGTAATCTGTCATTTAAATTGGCTTCTGTACCCAATGACTGGAAGATAGCTAAATGTAACACCAATATTTGAAAAGGGCTTTAGAGGGGATCTGGCAATTACAGACCAGTAAGTCTAATGTCAGCACCAACAAAATTAGTTGAAACAATAGCAAAGAATAAAATTGTCAGACACATAGAAGAACATAAATTGTTGGGCAAAAGTCAACATGGTTTCTGTAAAGGGAAATCATCTCTTACTAATCTATTAGAGTTCTTTGAAGGGGTCAACAAACATGTGAACAAGAGGGAATCCAGTGGACATAGTATACTTAGATTTCCAGAAAGCCTTTGACAAGGTCCCTCACTAAAGGCTGTTATGTAAATTAAGTTGTCATGGTATAAGAGGGAAGATCCTTTCATGGATTGAGAACTGGTTAAAAAAGACAGAGGACAAAGGGTAGGAATAAATGGTAACATTTCAGAATGGAGAGGGGTAACTAGTGGTGTTCCCCAAGGGTCAATCCTAGGACCAATCCTATTCAACTTATTCATAAATGATCTGGAGAAAGGGGTAAACAGTAAGGTGGCAAAGTTTGCAGACAATACTAAACTGCTCAAGATAGTTAAGACCAAAGCAGGCTGTGAAGAACATCAAAAAGATCTCTCAAAACTAACTGATTGGGCAACAAAATCGCAAATGAAATTTCATGTGGATAAATGTAAAGTAATGCACATTGGAAAAAATAACCCCAACTATACATAAATATGATGGGGACTAATTTAGGTACAACTAATCAGGCAAGAGATCTTGGCGTCATCATGGATAATTCTCTGAAGAAGTCCACACAGTGTGCAGCGAAAGTCAAAAAAGCAAACAGGATGTTAGGAATCATTCAAAAAGCAATAGAGAATAAGACTGAGAATATCTTATTGCCCTTATATAAATCCATGGTACACCCATATCTTGAATACTGCATACAGATGTGGTCTCCTCATCTCAAAAAATATATACTGGCATTAGAAAAGGTTCTGAGAAGGGCAACTAAAATGATTAGGAGTTTGGAACGGGTCCCATATGAGGAGAGATTAAAGAAGCTAGGATTTTCAGCTTGGAAAATAGGAGATTAAGTGGGGATGTGATAGAGGTATATAAAATCATGAGTGGTGAGGAGAAAATGAATAAGGAAAAGTTATTTACTTGTTCCCATAATATAAGAACTAGGGGCCACCAAATGAAATTAATGGGCAGCAGGTTTAAAACAAATAAAAGGATGTTCTTCACACAGTGCACAGTCAACCTGTGGAACTCCTTGCTTGAGGAGGTTATGAAGGCTAGGACTATAAAAAGGGTTTAAAAGATAATTAGATAAATTCATGGAGTTTGTCTATTAATGGCTATTAGCCAGGATGGGTAAGGAATGGTGTCCCTAGCCTCTGTTTGTCAGAGGGTGGAGATGGATGGCAGGAGAGAGATCACTTGATCATTACCTGTTACTTACACTTCCTCTGGGACACCTGGCATTGGTCACTGTTGGAAGACAGGATACTGGGCTGGATGGACCTTTGGTCTGACCCAGTATGGCCTTTCTTATGGTATGTTCTTAGGTATGCTTCAGTGAATTGCAGCATGTTAATTAAGCATGACATCCACTGTGGGTGAGAGACAAGCTTTCAAGTTTACACTGAGCTCTTCTTCACGTCTTAGAAATGTAAGCTTGAAAGCTTGTCTCTCTCAGCAACAGATGTTGGTCCAATAAAAGATATTACCTCACCCACCTTGCTTCTTTAATATCTGGGGGCCAACATGTCTATAACACTGCATAAAATAAAGTGAAGTAATTATTTCATAGCAAATAGTAGAGGAAAACAAAAAGGCAAAGGGCTAGGGGCCTATTAAAAGGTGATGGCTAGTTGAAAATGCTTTATTGCAGGCCTGCACAACATACGGCCCGCGGATCCTCACTATGTAGCCCATGGGGGGGATTCTAAATCCCCCGCACACGGCGCTCTGCGGGCAGCACAGAGCCCTTTGAATCTTGGCCGTGGCTGGGATTCAAAGGGCTCTGGGCTGCCCACAGTGGCGGGGAGCCCAGAGCCCTTTGAATCCCTTTGAAAGCTCTGGGTTCCCCCAGCCACCAGAGCCTTGGGCCCTTTAATTTGCCCCTGAGGGCTCCCAGCTACCTCTTCAGCTGGGAGCCCCTGGCTGATTTAAAATCAAGTATCATCTCCCCACCCCCAACCTTCCTTTTTGGCCCACAGCTGTTTTGGTGGGGCGGCACTGGGGAAGGAGGGTTTGTTTCTGCAGGGCTGGGTGGTGCTGGAGGGGGGTGTTTTCATGGGGCCAGAAGGTGGTGGAGGGGGTGTTTCCGCTGGGCTGGGGGGTTTTGGTCCTCAGCTGTTTTCTTTGGAGTAATGTGGCCCTCGCTGCTTTATGAGTTGTGCAGGCCTGCTTTATTGCATGCTTTGAGGAGAAAAGCATGACTATTAAAGAGAAGAGGATTTGGGGAGCCTGTTGGAAGATGATAGAGATACTCCTGAGGGAATTCTGCGCCACTGCATGTGTGCAGAATTTATATCTCCTGCAAATTTCTTTGCTTCCCTGCAGAAAAATGACTTTCTGATGGGGAAGCAAAAGGAAGCAAAAGCTGTCATGTGACCCTCCCCAGCAGTATGTTTTCAGTGCCCTGGGCAGCTGGCAGAGAGGTAAATCACTGTGGGGCAAGGGATGGTACTGTGGAAGACTCGGCTGGTGGCTCCTACTCAGCTCAGCTGCTAGTCCCGACTGGGCTGGTGAGGACAGGACTTCCTCTTCCCCTACAAGGCATCTGGAGCCCTGTCAGACCCACTCCCAGATTTCTCCCCTGGCAATAGAAGCTCTGCAAACTTCCCCTTATGCTTCTTGCACCCATTGCTCCTCAGCTGCAGCAGGAGGGATCACTGTCCAAGGAGCTGCTCCTCTATCTGCCCTACTCCAGTGCATCCAGACCCTCTCATACCCAGACCATCCCACCAAGCCTCACCCCTACACACACACCCAGAATCCCCCCTGCGCTTGGACCACCCCAACGAGCCACCCTTACCCAGATCCCCACCCTACCAAGCTCCAACCAGCTCCACCTGGATCCCCGCCCCACTGAGCCCCACCCTCACAGCATCTTGACCCCCCCGCTGAGTCCCCCACACCCAGACACCCTCTGCCTAGCTCTGTCCCCCCACACCCAGTCACCCCTGTGCTGAGCCCCAACCACCTTCACCTCCTGAGTCAGTGTCCTTGGGGGGATCTGCACGGTGATCTCCTACCTCTGTGCAGCCAGTGGCCTGTGCTCCCCAGTGCCATGCTGGAGCCTCCACATTTATTTGACAAATACAATTTGCAGAATTTTAAAATAGTGTGTGTGGAATTTTTAATTTTTTTTGGTGCAGAATGCCCTCAGGAATATAGAGAATGTTGAGGATCTGAGTAGGACAATGTAAAGAGAAGAGTGCTGAGGCACTCTAGAATGTTATTCCCATATATCCTTCCTTCCCTGTATCTTGGAAAGCTGTCTGAAGAAAAGGACGAAATAAATTGTGGTTCAATAATTGAGTAAGGGAGATGAAAAGTTTCTGATGTAACTTTTTTCCCCCTGAAACTGAAAAATGGTTTGGTTGAGTGCATGAGTGCAGTTTTGGTTTGATTTCTTTTTTCTGATTTAGTTTGTCCCACCTTAGCAACAACTGGTGTATTACTGAGTTATCATTGTTTTCTTTTCTGAGTGAATAAGACTATTTCAAGTGTTCCGTGCCTCCAGATTTTGCAATAATGTCAACTTGATTTTCAATAATTGGGCAGCCCCCGATGCAAACTTGCAAATTTTAGATATCAGCTCTTTTAATTTCCTTAATATTTAAAATGCCTGGCACTTTCAGGAAAACAGGTAGATAAATCAACAGCTCAGCAAGCAACTTATTCAAGCAAACATAAGAATATCCACTGTGCACTGACTTTGCTTAGTAAATTAATTAATTAATTAATTAATTAAATGGTTCCATATAGGGTCTTAGTCAATGGTAAAAATGAAAAAAGAAATGAGTCCATTCATATAACTTACCTGACAACATTCTGGATCCCTCTCATTAATCTTATTGGTGGAATCACTTAAAATCCAGAAAGATTATTTTGAAAATGTGTAGTCATTGCAAGTGTGAATTGGAACCCATTATTAACTTTACATGTCTCATCTAAGAACCACAGAGATTGTAGTGTAAACATTAATATGAAAACATTTGGTCATCTATAGGGTTGGCAGCCATCCCCACCTTTAAGCACACCTCATCACCTAGAAGAGAAGTAGAAAATCATTATTCATTGGAGTTTGCCTCTTTTACGTTTATCTTGAAACAGTCTTACTTTTCCTTCTTATCTGTTCTTAAACAGCTCAGAGCCATGTGGCAGCATGAAATCCCCAGGCTATGAAAGTCCATCAAGTATCTTTACTACCACAATATTATTTTCTTTAACTGGACTATTCTTCTAAACAACTTTAATTGTAAAGAGCATTTATGTGTGTAACAGGACGGGGAGTCACCCCTGCAGCACCTCCTGTCAGTCATCCTGGGAATTAGCTCTTCGACCCAGGAGCACCCTCTGCAGGCCGGGGTCCTCCTTTCTGCTGTGTCCCGAGTCCCTCTTGGATTGCAGTGCCCCTTTCAGACCAGAATGCTGCCCCCTGCAGTACCCCGCACCTGAGTTGTACAATTCTTAAGTGTATGTGATTATTCTTGGAGAGGATCCTGAGCCAACGTTTTAAAAGCTAGCTCAGGAGTGCAGTCTTTATCAGTTCACTAAGCCCACGTCCAGACTACTCCGCCGTATCGGCGGGTTAAAATCGATTGCTCGGGGATCGATATATCGCGTCTAGTCTAGACGTGATATATCGATCCCCGAGCGCGCTTACATCGATTCCGGAACTCCATCAACCCGAACAAAGTTCCGGAATCGACACGGAGAGCCGCGGACATCGATCCCGCGCTGTCTGGACGGGTGAGTAATTCGATCTTAGATATTTGACTTCAGCTACGTTATTCACGTAGCTGAAGTTGCGTATCTAAGATCGATTTTCCTCCCCTAGTCTGGACGAGGCCTTAGATTACAGCTCAAAGGCTATGTCTGTCAATTATCCACTACCATCTTAGGCTATGTCTATACTACCGTGGTAAGTCAACCTACGCTACACAACTCCATCTACGTGAATAACATAGCTGGAGTCTATGTACCTTAGGCTGAGTTACCACGGGGTCTACACCATGATGGGTCGACAGTAGAAAATCTCCCGTCGACTTTCCTTACTTTTCTCGTAGGGGGTAGAGTTCAGGGGTCCACTGGAGAACGATCTGCAGTCGAATTGGCGTATCTTTACTAGACCCACTAAATTGATTGCCGGTGGATCAATCTCAGAGCGTCGATTCCTGTAGCTTCCTTAGCTCTCATTCCCTAATGCCCCTACTCTACTTGCGCTACATTGATGACATCATCATCTGGAATCATGAAAAGAAGCCCTCGAGGAATTCCACCATGATTTTAACAATTTCCATCCCACCATCAACCTCAGCCTAGATCAATCCACACAAGCGGTCCATTTCCTAGACACTACTGTGCTAATAAGCGATGGTCACATGAACACCACCCTATACCAGAAACCCACTGACCACTATACTTACCTACATGCCTCCAGCTTCCATCCAGGACACACCACACGATGCATTGTCTACAGCCAAGCTCTAAGATACAACCATATTTGCTCCAATCCCTCAGACAGAGATAAACACCTACAAGATCTCTATCAAGCATTCTTAAAACTACAATATCCACCTGCTGAAGTAAAAAAACAGATTGACAGAGCAAGAAGAGTACCCAGAAGCTACCTACTACAGGACAGGCCCAACAAAGAAAATAACAGAATGCCACTAGCCATCACCTACAGCCCCCAACTAAAACTCTCCAGCGCATCATCAAAGATCTACAACCTATCCTTAAAGATGATCCCTCACTCTCACAGATCCTGGGAGACAGGCCAGTCCTCGCTTATAGACAGCCTCCCAACCTGAAACAAATACTCATCAGCAGCCACACACCATACAACATAAACACTAACCCAGGAACCTATCCTTGCAACAAAGCCCGATGCCAGCTCTGTCCACATATCAATTCAAGTGACACCATCATAGGACCTAATCACATCAGCCACGCCATCAGGGGTTCGTTCACCTGCACGTCTACCAACATGATATATGCCATCATGTGCCAGCAATGCCCCTCTGCCATGTACATTGGCCAAACCGGACAGTCTCTTCCCAAAAGAATAAATGGACACAAATCTGACATCATGAATCATAACATTCAAAAACCAGTGGGAGAACACTTCAACCTCTCTACCCACTCAGTGACAGACTTGAAGGTGGCAGTTTTGCAACAAAAAAACTTCAGAAACAGACTCCAAAGAGAGACTGCTGAACTCAAATTGATATGCAAATTAGACACAATTAACTCAGGCCTTAACAGAGACTGGGAATGGCTGGGTCATTACACTAATTGAATCTATTTCCCTATGTAAAGTTCTCCTCACACCTTCTATGGGTCATCTTAATTATCACTTCAAAAGTTTTTTTTCCCCTGCTGATGATAGCTCATCTCAATTGATTAGACTCTTCCTGTTGGTATGCATACTTCCATGTTTTCATGTTCTCTGTATATATAAATATCTCCTGTCTGTGTGTTCCATTCTGTGCATCTGAAGAAGTGAGCTGTAGCTCACGAAAGCTCATGCTGAAATAAATTTGTTAGCCTCTAAGGTGCCACAAGTACTCTTGTTCTTTTTGTAGATTCCTGTAGGGTAGATCTGCCCTAAGAGAGACTAAATGTATTTCAGTACAATAACAGTGACTGTCAAAAAAAAATTTTTTTAGCCACATTTAATATTAAATATAAGCTGTAAAACCAGAATAGTATTGTCTTATAACCATTCATATTTGCCATATACAATTTGATCCGGAAGCCACTTTGATAATTTTTATGTGATTTAAAAGTACTTTTAATGTTGTTTTTGGCAAGTCAGTTTCAGTGCCTGATCCTACACAGTCCCTACCTGGAATTTAGGGAACTTCCTCTAAGACAATTTTGCCATTTCTTTCAATTCAGAGCTGATGAGGTCACCAGCTGTAGTCTCAACCTTTTTTTCTAATTGTGCATCCAAGTCATTCCTTGCCTATATATTCAGAATTGTATTGGAAAAGGAATCCAAGTTATCTGCTCAATGGCCATCTGTTCATTTTCATCCTCATTACAGATTTGCCTTGAGAATATACAGAAAACTTATTTCCAATTGTTTTGACTGTGAAAACAGCCATTTTGCAGAAATTTCACAAAGCAAAATTTGGATGGGTGGGAAATTCTGCTTCCATTACACAAAATAAACATTGTCACATAAAATTCCATTAAACACAAATTTTGAATTTCATATAACTGTATTTTGGTGACAGTACTGACTTCTATCATCTCTGATTCAGAATAAAATATCATAACATAACAGAATGTGACAATGGCAATTTTCACTGTAAGTACAGAAAGGGATCAACTGAATGGATTTGCAGAGAGCTTCAGTTTTGATTATACTGGCCCTGGTTGGAAGATAAATCCATTTTATGCATTATGCTTTTACTGGGCATTGAAATTGTTTATTTAGGCAAGCAAGCAATAACCCGTGCACCCCATGATATCAGTTGTTTAATATTTTATTCTTCTAGGCCTGTGACTTTGCCAATCTGCCATCTAAATTGATTTGTACTTGTGGAGCATCTTAAGATAATGTTCTTGAATGTATAGTGTGTTTGAAAATGATACTATATAAAACAGTGATTTTTTTAGAACACCATTTTGACAAAAGGCCAAATCCAAACCCAATGAAGTTAATGGTCATGAAGCAGGCTGCAAGATTGTTGTTCTAAAGTGCTTGGACTTCCATACGTGACTTGGACCAGAAAAGTATAATAGTGAGGAACAGTATTCAAATAGCCTAACTCCCTGTCATGTGATGCAACCAAAAGACTAAGGGAGCTATAAATAGAAAAACACCATATGAACGAACAGTTCAGCACAAGTGGTATGTGATGTAAATTATAATCAAAAGGACTACATAGGTAATGGTCATCCAGCTTTTCGGAGAGTATTACAGCATATGGAGCACCACACAAAGTGATTAACTAAAGTCTCAGGCATAGGGTGCCTACAATATGCTTCAGAGATTTGCCAATGAAAATACCAACATTTAATGCTTTAGGCATATCCCTGTCTCTGCACATACTGAGATTATTTCCCAAAGTGTGGTTTAGTTTTGACACTTCTAGTTCCAACCAGAATCAGATGTTGTAGAAGTAATGTGAAAGTGTTCATATTTAAAGTTCAAGTTACATTTTTAAACTTCATCATCCATGATAATTCTTGGTCTCTGACATCAGAGTGGGTTGTTCTTGATAGCACATAAACACTTGACAGCATATACTGTAGCTTCACTCTTTTTTACACTGAACATAATACTGACTATACACACACACACACACACACTTTTACACTGGATATGATTTTATCTTCACTCTGTATACTAAATTCAACAGGATTTTTTTTGTCTCATATAGTTTATAATTTTTATTGTGATCCAAAATAAGTAGCACTATGTGTAGAATCAACACTGGAAATAATACTGTATTGAATAGGTCTTATACGATGTATTAAACTGATTCTTGATCTTTGGGTATTACTATCCAGGTACTGTAATAGAGTAAATGCAATACATTCCATAAATTTCATTTTAGATGGTAGTGGAAACCCACCATGCTTGGCTTACATCAGGGGTGGGCAACCTTTCAGAAGTGGTGTGCCGAGTCTTCATTTATTCACTCTAATTCAAGGTTTCACATGCCAGTAATACATTTTAACGTTATTAGAAGGTCTTTTTCTAGAAGTCTAGAATACATAACTAAACTATTGTTGTATGTAAAATAAATAAGGTTTTTAAAATTTTAAAGAAGCTTCATTTAAAATTAAATTAAAATGCAGAGCCGCCTGGACAGGTGTCCAGGACCCAGGCATTGTGAGTGCCACTGAAAATCAGCTCGCATGCCGCCTTTGGCACGTGTGCTATAGGTTGCTTACCCCTGGCTTACATGTCACCGACAATCGCTATTACTACATTAATAAGAAACACATTTTGTAGGAAGGTATCACCTCCTGATTGGCTTTTATTTTTCCTCTCATAGCTTTTTATATTATGCAACTCAAAAACTCCTGTATGGAGGATGGTGAATCCCTTAATCAATATAGCACTTGGTATTTACAAATCTAGGATTCAGTTTTAGATAAATGACTTTCATGTGCTTCTTGGTATCCCCTGGCTATCTGTAACAACAGTTCTATAATGCTGAGCAACTGGTAATGTATCACTGATTCCCTTCCACATTAATGTCTTATTCCATTTTAAACTCTACCAACGCATTTTTAATCAGTTGACTCATATAACAGATAATAGAGAAGAAGAGAGACATGATATGTGTACTATAAAAATAACTCTGAGCTACAAGCAAGGCCTGGGAATTTAGGAGCTCTTTACTGGGCCAGTTTCTGTAGCACATCCTGTAGATTCTTCACTTTCCTATTTCTTTTACCCCTCCTCCTCTTTACTCATCTTTTCTTTTTATTCTCCTTTACATGCTCCTGGTTAAATTCAGCTGGTGTTAATTGTCATAAATACATAGACTACATTTGAGCTATGATAATTTATACCAGCTAAGCATCTGCTTCTATTTCTCTTGCCTTTCCCTCTCCATCTCCCATAGCTATTTATTACATCCTCTCTTTTCTCTGATTTCCTTTCCTTGTGAGGATGCTCACTAATTCGCTTTTACATGGGTTAACTGGCACTAGTGAAGGATAAGGCCCGCCAGTTTCAGGTGCTGTGGTAAAGACCCAGCCTGAGCAGTCCTTACCCCTAGAACTGAACCACGTCTGAAAGGTTTTATTTTCAGGTTTGGATCCAGTGAAAGAGTGATCCCACATTCTCTCCCCAGTTCCACTTCTGTTTCTTCTCGCTATTAACCTCCTACAAGACTACTGATTTGCCCTTGACTCCTTTCCTCCATCTTCTCACAGGCCACTATCTCTCTTTCCCTCCCATTGACAATTCAATATAATTAAGTAGAGTTATGCATATGTGTCAATGAGACATTATACCCTTAACAAATAATCTTCAAAAAAAATTGCTACTGTGTAGATAGTTATTTTGATGTTGTGTACTATGCACATGCCCTGTGATAAATTTGTATAGTTTGTTAGGTGATTTTAAACATTCATCAGACAACTGAAAGGGAAAGGAAACAAGAACAACAATATACTTCTAAACAGATAGGAGGATATCTATCCTCTTGTGGGGAGAAAATATCTGGCAATATTCAGCTAAGTCTGTTTTTTCCAGTATTCTGTTCAAACACAGTGTGAAATCTTTACTAACAGAAAGTAGCTTTTCAGTAAAGAGATTTGTCGTGAGAAGTTCACAGAGTAAACCTTAGGCTTTGTACCCAAACTTTTATACATGTAAAACCAGGTTGTAAACCAGCTCCTACATAGTCAAACTCCATATAGCCCTGGTGACAGGGAACCATCAAAGTTCATATTTGAACTTATCCAACTCTATGGAGGCTCCGCACAGTCCTCCCTTCACAACTAACTTGTTATTTTCTTGCAAAGGACCATTGATCTGTTGCCTTTCACTCCCACACATCTTTTGTGGATGGACCACTTGGTGTCTTCAGGGGACGACTGGGCAGGGCTATTGTTCTTTTGAAACCCTCAGTAGTCTTCATAGTGGGCAAAAAATAGCTCTCCCTACTGCAGCAGAAATTAACATATAATGCTACTCTGTGATGCTGCTATTCCCTCTGAGAAAATGAGTCAAAATTACTTCAGCTGAGCATTCTGGCCATATGGACCAGGCTTATCCAATCAGCAAACCAGATTCAATGTCATATGACTTATGACCACTGTCAGCTAAGCAACCACATTTGAAACACAGGCCTTGATCCTGCAAAGGGTCTTGTGAGTAACTTTACTTATGTAAGTAGAGTCATAGAAGTCAATTGGAAAACTTGCATGAGTAAAGTTAAGTGCATGCATAAATGTTGTCAGCATGGTCTATGGCCTGGGCTATGTTTTCCAACACCCTATCCCTTTTAGGGTTGGAACTTTACTGAAGAGGTCAGAGGGACACAGCTCTAGTGAGCAGCTGTCAGTCACTAGAGTTTGGTCTTTCTAGGAGTGGGGCTTATGTAAACTGTATTTGATCCTGACAAAAGTTTTAATGAAGCACTCCAGTTTAACACAGTACCTTAATCTTATAGTGTAACATCAGGAACATAAAAATAGTGAACATATTTTCAAAGCATCTTTTTATGGTTGTCCTAATAGCTAAAAATCTTCTATGAATTTTTCACTGAAAAATATCTAATTAAAAAAAATCTAATTAAAAAAAAATGAGTTAAACAAAAATCAGTCCCAGAAACAATCATTTTTGCTAAAAATACTTTACCAACATTTTGTCTTCCCTCAAATGAGTTGTCATTAGCCTTAAGAAGAAAAATGTTTGATTCAGAATTAATGTATTGTAAAGTTTAGCATCTTTGTGTCTGTAGGTGCTGTTCCTGCAGCTACAGCTGAAATTTAAAAGAGTTCTAAAAATTCTGCTACTGGCCACCATTTCCATGAAAAAGGGCGATTTAAAATAATCACTGTTTTAAAACTTTCAATTACCTTTTTTTTGCTGAGCCAATGTCTGTTTCTATGGAAACTGGAGTGGTAATAGTACACAGCTGCAGAGCTGTTAGAATACTCTCTTGTACATTTTATTTGTGGCTATCTGCAAAGAGCTTCAAGGACCATTTCCCAGACAACGTATCTACAGGTTTTAGTATATAATAATGTGTAAGGTTTATTTAGGAAAAAATGTAAATCTTTTAAATAATTTTTGTGAAGATTTACATCTAACGAGCATGTGTGTATACCAGATGCCCTGGAATATATTGTGATACTCACTTTAGAGACAGGTACAGGAAAATGCAGAGAGAGTGAGTTACCCAAGGCCACACAGCAAGTCAGTTGCAGCCCCAGAAAACAAAGTTAAGCTAGCACCTATACATATACCCAAGCAGAAAATTACACCTCTAGTTGCAGTGTAGATATACCGAAGAATGGGATTTTCAGAAGGGTTAGGCATTGGTCTAACTCTATTCCTGTTGAGGTCAATGGAAGTTTTACCATTGACTTCAATGGGAACTAGAGCAAGGCTAATGGTGAACACATTTAAAAATCCAGTACAAAGTTTTCTAGATCCCAGTGCTCTGTTGTAAGTAATGAACCAAAATTCATTATGTGCTACTATTAACATAACATGAATATATTGGTGGTAATTATGTACTTTTTACCTCAGCCATAAAGGGCTCGGTACCAAACACTGCTGTTACCAAGGGGGCAACTTCAATGGAATCCATGAACCCCTCAGTATTGATACCAGTGTCTTGGAAAACGGCATTGGAAACATCGTGGGTGCTTGGACCAGTTCTTTTGTGCTGCTGGTACCTCAGGAGTTCTCATATATCTATATAACACTTGGGATGACCAGTGCATACCTCCCCCTTATGATCCTCTTAGTGGCCTTATTGGGATCCATGAAAATGTACTGCCAGTTATTTTTAAAGACTACGATTGAGTCCCATAAGGAACAAAGGAGGCCTTATTCCCTGGTACCCTCCATCCCTCTCCTCTGATCTCAGTCAGCAGAGGAGACCTTTGAGGAGCAAGAGGCAATAACAGACAGGGAGGTTTCCCTTCTTACAAATATGTCTTGGTCATCACCTGGCGAGGCAATAATCCCACCACTACCATTAGCTGATAACTTTTGGCAATTCCAGGACCTGTTGAAGCAGGTTGCAAACCCCTTGCAAATTCCCTTGGAAGAAATCCAGGATTCCCATTGCAAGCTCCAGGACATACTGCACGCTTCTGCTTCATCATTGGTGGCACTGACAATTAATGAAGCCTTCCTTGAGCCAGCCAAGACCATCTGGTAAACTCCAGTAGTGGCTTCTCACACATGCAAGTGGACTGATAAAAAAATACTATGTCCCGTCCAGGGATTCTGAATTTTTGTTTTCTTGAGCAGCGTCAAATTCTCTGGTCATGGATGCAGTCAATGAAAGCGACAGGCAACATTCCTAAAAAGCCAATCTATATAATAAGGACTAGAAACAACTGGACCTTTTTGGTCATAAAAGCTATTCCTCAGCAACATTACAGTTTAGGATAGCTAATCACCAGCACCGATGTCAAAGTATGACAGCTTGAACTATGAGAAGTTTAATGCATTTATTGACCATTTGCCACAGGAACACCTAAAACAATTTAATAATAAAGGAAGGTAAGCTCTTGGGAAAGACATTCCTGCAGGTTTCACTTTATGCAGCAGACACTGCAGCCAGGTCTATCTCCACCACAGTAGTAATGAGACAAGCTTCCTGGAGTCAGTTGTCTTGATATTTGCTCATTCAGCCACAATTACATTCCTGAAAGACCTTATGAATCTTCTTCTGCTGATTAGAGCCCCTACACCACTTTGGGATCTCAACCTTGTTCTTAACCAGCTCATGAAACAGCCCTTTGAGCCACAAGCTATGAGTGCGTTGCTACATCTGTCTAGGAAGATGACCATTGCTTCTGCTCACAGGTTTGCGGAGAGGAGGGCTCTAATAGCAGGACCTCCATTTACTGGGTTCTCCAAGGAGAAGGTGTCATCATGAGCCCATTCAAAATTTTTACCTAAAGTTTCTTCTGAGCTTCATATTAACCAAACTATTTACCTTTCAGTTTTCTTTCATAAGCAGCATCTGTTTACACATGACTCTGCCTTCCGTATGCTTGATGTTAAGAGGGCATTAGCCTTTTACTTGGACAGAGCTAGGCCATTCAGGAAGATCCTTAGTCTCTTTGTTTTTATTGCAGGTAGGTCTAAGGGATCCTCTGTCTTCACCTTTTTAAATGGATCTCTGGATATATTATTTCCTGTTATGGTTCCACTGAGGTTCCGCCTTCCGCTATGAGTGACTGCATATTCTTCTACATCACTAAGGCCTGGTCTACACTGGAGGGAGGGGAATCGATCTAAATTATGCAACTTCAGCTCCGTGAATAACGTAGCTGAAGTCGACGTACTTAGATCAACTTACCATGATGTCTTCACTACGGTGAGTCAACTGCTGCCCTTCGATGGCACATTACCAGACTCTAAGTGACAATTTATTTCTCAACTTTATTGCCACTTGATACTATAGCTAGTAGAGTTTCTGTTAGTTAAATTAATACTATCTCCTTTCCCTTTCTTTTTTTTCCTTAAAAAAATATGGAAGAGGCAGTGTTCGAAAACAGTTATCTCCTTGTCCTTAGTTGATTTTCGTCATCTCTTTCCCTTTGGGAAGCAAAACCCAAAAAGGGGCATGCCTAGCTCCCCTGGATTTAAATGCCATCTTTCCTGCAGAGAAGTTGTTCCGGTCAGCGACAGCCATCATGCTGCATTCACTGTCTCGGAGGGTCTCACATACTAAAGAAGTGTACTTCCTGCCTGAAATTAAAATCAAGAGCAAGAAAAAACTGTGAGTTGAAGCTCAGACTCCTCATGAAGCTCAGTGGTTTGAGCATTGGCCTGCTAAATCCAGGGTTGTGAGTTCAATCCTTGAAGGGGCCATTTAGGGAACTGGGGTAAAAATCTGTCTGGGGATTGGTCCTTCTTTGAGCAAGGGGTTGGACTAGATGACCTCCTAAGGTCCCTTCCAACCCTGATATTCTATGATGGAAAGTTCACTTAGACCAGACTCCAACTTGGGACCCCTCCGGAACAACAGTCTATGACACAACCATCAAAATCCTCGGG
Organism: Gopherus evgoodei; assembly: GCF_007399415.2. Lineage (NCBI taxonomy): Eukaryota > Metazoa > Chordata > Testudines > Testudinidae > Gopherus > Gopherus evgoodei. The sequence continues at coordinate 18,952,334 of NC_044333.1, forward strand.
ACATGACACTCAGGTGGCTTCAAAGAGGTGAATTCTCTCAGAAAAGAAGGCTACAAGTTCCCAGACTAAATAATTGACCAGGAAAAAGAGATCCCCAGCACAATTATTCAACTCGGTACTGAATGAACTGCAACCGGGTCCCCATTAAACTATAGGCCTCTCAGATACTGGTACCATCAGTAAACCTAAAGACCTGAAGGGCACAGGTTCAGGGAGGTCGGTACTGTCAGAGGAAAGGAGCAGTAGAGAGTGCAGTAGCTCCTCTAAATTGGCACTGCCAGAGACAAGGAGAGTCTTGGTACTGAGCCTCTCCACTACACAAAAGACTAGAGCACCATCTTCTGGCCACTCATTGGACCACAGAAGACTACAGGTATCGTTGATTCCCTTGACACTTCAGATCTCCCTAGAAGAAATGAAGGAGTTGCAACACAAGCAGCTTGATATCCTACATATGTCCTCCTCAGCTCATATTGCATTCGCTGTCAATGAGGCCATACTAGATACAGCCAAAACCACCTGGCAAACACCAGCCACAATACTGTCCATGTGCAAAAGAGCAGATGAAAAATATTATGTGCCCTCTAAAGATGAGGACTTTCTATTTTCCCATCCATCCCCCAGTTCCTTTGTGGTAGACACTGTAAATTAATATGGCAGACAGCACCACAATAAATCAATACCCTATGGCAAGGACTGGAGAAGACTGGATTTATTTGGTAGGAAATCATACTCATTAGCAACCCTGCACTTTAGGATTGTTAATTATCAGGCCCTTATGTTGAAGTACAATCACATCAATTATTTGAAACTCAGCGCCTTTATTGAACAGCTCCCAAATGACCAGAGAAAGCAGTATCAAGCCATCATTGCAGAGGGCCAGCTTCTGGTGAAGACATCATTACAGACCATGTTAGATACTGCTGATACAGTTGCATGCTCCATATCAACAGAGATGGTAATGCGAAAAGTTTCGTGGCTTCAGCTTTCTGCCTTCCCAAGAGAAGTCCAAATGACTGTGGAAAGAACAGACTTTAAGAGACACAAGAGCCATGTTTTGTTTTCTGGGGATCTACTCGTCTGCACAAAACAAGAATTACAGTAAATCTCAGACATCACAAAGATTCTGGCCTGCTCAGTTCCCTCCACCACAGATAAACTATAAAATCCAGCAGAAGAGACCAGGGGTACAAAACCGAAGACTGATAATGCCCCAAACTTCAGAACCCTAAATGTCGAAACATCGGTTTTGATGCATTGGTCAAGGCTCCAAGCTACCACTCCCGCCATTAATTGCTGCAAAACTTGAATCATCTACAGCCTTTCAGACATGGCCTTATTCTTTCTTGACAAAACTGGGAAAAGATAACATCAGACAGTCATCTCCAATGGTTATTCAATCCACTTTACCTCTCTTCCTCTGCATTCCTCTTCAGAAAGCCTTCTCACGAGCACCTAGTACATCAGGAAATAAACAGTCTCCTAAACTTTGGTGCTATAGAACCAGTTCCCAATCAGCACTGAGGGAAGAAGTTTTTACTCCAAATACTTCCTGATGCCAAAAAGAACAGAGTTCACTCAACAGATATGTAAAGGCACAAGGGTTCAAGATGGTTATATTAGCAGAAATAATTCCATCTTTGGACCAGGAAGACTGGTTCTCGGCCCTCAACCAACAAGATGCTTATTTTCATATCATGATCCAACTAGCCACAGGAGATTTATGAAATTCACCCTGAGTCAAGACCATTTTCAACAGAAGATACTTTCATTCAGCCTATCATCTGCACCCAGAGTGTTCTCAAAAATCCTATCTGTGGTATGAACACATCTTCACAAACTAGGAATTATGATACATCCGTATCTAGACAACTGCCAGCTCAAGGCACTATCCTTCAACAATGCCCTGTTTGCCACACAAAAGGTTATAGATGTATTCATGCAGCTGGGACTACAACTTGAAAACCAGTGACTTCAGCCTGTCACTGAGGTCTTAATTCAGTGCTCAGTTATGTTAGTGGAACAGACCCCAAAGCTGGCAGGATTGCCTTAGAGAGCCTATGTTATGAAGAAAGTGTAACTCATTTTGCAACAATAAGTTGTATTTTGAAAAAATGAAATGATTATAGTTTAGTGCCTTAGCCAACACTACCAAAATGACAATAAAGTCAATATGATAAAAGGGATCAATCTGGGCTAGTTGTGTCTGCGTAGCAGAAGAGTTTCAGAAATATGTTAAAAGAGGAATGAAAACTAAAATACTGTGAGATGTTTTTATTTTCCAATATCTCTTGTTAACAAGATACATTTACTAAATGTAACAGCACATATTTTAGTCTCTCCAAAAATTTTTTGCTAAAGGTCTCACAATAGCCATTTATTTGAACATTTTTAAAGAAAATAGCTCTCTACAAGCTGTGCAATTATGTAGTATATAATACCTAATTACTCTCAACAGTGACATGGTTATATGCGGCATGGAAGTGACCAAAATAATATGTTGTTCAGACAAACTAAGAGGGAGTGCTGCTCTGCTATATCATGCTTCTTAAACATGTCTCCTTGTCCATTTACATGAGTTTCTCTGCACTGCAATCCCAAAATGCAAGTGGATGTGGTGGGTTGAAGGGCTGCTCCATGTTTGCTGTAAGATATATGAGCTGGAAAAAGAGAGAGAATCAGTTAAAGTTTAAAAATGAAAATGCATTCTTTAGTGATGGCTCTGATCCCCGTCAGTCACTTCTTTTTGTAGATAGAAGAAACGTACTAACTAGGGCTGTCAAACGATTAAAGAAATTAATGGCGATTAATCACACTGTTAAACAATAATAGAATACCATTTATTTAAAAGTTATGCAACAAGAAAAAATCTAAATTTGTAAGTTGCACTTTCATGATAAAGAGTACAGTATTTGAATTAGGTGAATTGTACTTTCACAATAAAGAGTACAGTACTTGTATGAGGTGAACTGGAATACTGTTTATTTTATCATTTTTACAGTGCAAATATTTGTAATAAAAAATAATATAAAATGAGCACTGTACACTGTATTCTGTGTTGTAATTGAAATCAATATATTTGAAAATATAGATAAACATCCAAAATATTTAATAAATTTCAATTGGTATTCTGTTGTTTAACAGTGCGATTAAAACTGTGATTAATCAACAGCCCTAGTACTAACCATCTGTCCAGGTTTTCTCTAGACTAAGATCCAAACTCTATAGAAGAAAAAGCTCACTGACTTACTCATAGAAAGGGTGCTTATTTTGCTATCATATATGTAATTTGCTGATATAATGCCATGTCCCTCGTTATGCTGTAATGTTATTCTTATAAGTGTTAGATCTAGGTGCAAGCATGGTTAAGTGTTGTCCGGGGTTTTTCAGCGCCCAAAGTAATGGTAACTTACTGTTTCCCTCGAGATGGTGTCAGGGAACACAGTGCTTCTGTCTGATAAATGATTGATGCAAGTAAGCACACTATAGTTACCTACAGTCCAAGATGGTTTCAAATGATCGCCAGTTGGGCTTCAAGGGATATTTTCCATCCAGCTGATGGGGAGTTTAGATGTCAGCTCCTTGTCCTAGGAAAAGCTCTCTCGGACTACTCCAATGTATTTTCTAAAAAGAACAGGAGTACTTGTGGCACCTTAGAGACTAACAAATTTATTTGAGCATAAGCTTTCATGGGCTACAGCCCACTTCATCGGATGCAAGGTATTTACTGTTACCTAATCTTTTATAGCTAACTCAAAGGATATATCTACACTATGAAATTAGTTCTAATTTATAGAAGTTGATTTTTTAGGAAGCAATTTTATACAGTCGATTGTGTGTGTCCCCACTAAGCACATTAAGTCAGCGGAGTATGTCCACAGTATCGGGGCTAGCATCGACTTTTGGAACATTGCAGTGTGAGTAGCTATCCCACAGTTCCCACAGTCTCTGCTGCCCATTGGAATTCTGGGTTGAGCTCCCAATGCCTGATGGGCTAAAAACATTGTCGCGGGTGGTTTTGGGTACATGTCATCAGTTGCCCCTCCCTCCGTGAAAGCAATGGCAGACAATTGTTTCATGCCTTTTTTCTGTGCAGACGCCATACTGCTTTCAGCAGATGGTGCAGTAGGACTGCTAACTGTCGTCATGAAACCACCGCTTCCGCTGCCACTCTGCTCGCCTGCTCTGACCGTAGATGGTGCAATAGATCCACATAACCACAAACCACATAACCTATCATGACTCGTAGTGGATCAACATAATCACCTCTGCTGGGTCACCAATTTTCCTAATTTCAGCAAACTACCTATTATCTCAAATCATTTCCAGTATTTCTAGCCAAAACAACAATATATCAGGGGCACCTAAAACCCAGGTCGCTGTTCAGTCACTCTCTTACATAATTTTCTGTCCCATCCACCTATTCTGATTAACCAACTGCAAGTATGCAGCTGTCTGACCTTGTCTCACAAAGACCTAAGATTAAGTGATATTTGGCTTTTACCTGGCAATGGCTGAACATACAAAATGGCTGACTGCAGTACTGTCAAGTTCTGGGGTACATGCAGGAATATCAAATTCCAAGGTAACATAAAGGCCTAAATGCAGTGATTTATTGACAGTACAGCCCTGGGTAAAATAAAACCAGGCATGGACATAGGGCCACACAGGACACTGTTTAATGGTAGAGCCATGGGCATCGGGTCACATACTGGGGGAGGCTCTGCCTTCCCAAACAGCCAGGCATGACCCTGCCCCCTACCATGACTGCTTCCTGCATGTGGCTCCAGTCCTCCAGCTCCAGCCCCCAAGTGCTCCGGCTGGGGTTGGAGCCATGCGCTGCCTGCCTTCTCAACACTCTAGGGGTTGGGGGCCAGGAGCTGGGGCCATGTACCTCCCATGCTCCGGTGCTGGGGCCACCCACTACCCGTCTACCCAGTGCTCTGGGGCTGGGCAGGCTGGGGCCACTTCCTGCCTTCCTGGCGCTCCTTTCAGACTGGGAGGCTAGCCGCGAGACTGGGACAGTGGCCACTGTAGGGGGAGGCCTCTGGGCTCCAGCAGAGGGCGGGGGCAGGGCTCTGGGCTCCAGTGGGGGGATGTGTAGAAGGGGAGACTCTGGGCTCTGGCAGGGCCAAAGGGGTGGGGCTGGAGCTAGCTTCCTTCAGCTGGCGATTCACATGCTGCCCATGGGTAGAGCCCCAGCTATTGGCTTCATACGCAGGAAAAACTTACAAAATACTCACTGGTTCTATCAGATGTGCTAAGGCTCTCAGCCTATAGCCATTTGGTGGCATATTAGAGATACATCATTACCCTGATGAGAAAAAAATTTTGGAAATAAAACAGGCACATACTGTATGTAGATAACAGCACAGTTCTATATTTATGAAGTAGCAGCTTCCTATAATTATAGACAGGTATAATTATCACTACCACTATTCATTAACCTCAGGAATTAGACATTTGATGAGTGGGGAATGCTATTTATTCATTAAAATTTTACAAAAAAATCAACTCCTCTGTTTGAGGAACCTGGCCTCAGCAATACAGGTGACAGCTGTAAGAAACTTCTCTAATAACAAATGCCTTCAAAGAGCCAGCAATCTGAGAGAGGAAAAGCTTATTCTAAAAATGAGCTATATTACAATAAAGATTTATTCCTACCCACCCCCAAAAAATGGATTGGGATTCTTTACCAGATATATTTGATATAGAGGTTTATGGGTAATTTAAAAGCAAGTGGTGGAAGAAACTTAAATTTCAAAGTGTAGAACTTAAACTAGATGCAAATGGGTCCACCTGTGCACCAGTGAGAGAATGTAGATGTTCAGAGACCATTCATAGCTGTCTACCTGCCAATGGCTTAGCAAGTCTGGTTTTGTGTATACTGACTCATTTATGTGGATCACGCAGATGGAAGCCAAATGATCAGTATTTCTATCCAGTATAGACTTGAGTTTTTGTTCTCCTGTGTCTGCTTATATATGCTACTGTTGTATTCTCTGATTGTATTTGGACATGCCCTTTCTTTGGGCATTCCAGGATATCCTCAAGAGCCAGCTTTCAAATGGTGTGATGTTGCTTAGCCTCTCTCAGGGTTGGGAGTATATGAGAAAGCAATGTGAAGGAGTCTACAGAAAACAACCATGCTGTGCTATCTCTAGTACCAAATCCCAGCAGTCAATTGACTACAAATACTTCAAAAGAGTCTACCACCAATGCCTAGTTTTGGTCTTTGAAGACAGGAATGATGAGGATTTGGACTGGAAGGAGGGATTAGTCCTATTACAAGGTATGGGCTTCCCTATGTATAGAATCCAGGGTTGCCTTTGAGATAAGATGACTATCTCCTCTGGTACTTTTTGTTGCAGATAAGAATGAAAGGAGCATCTACATTTAAAAGAGGTACTGCTAGGAAGGATACTGAACATGCTGGCTCCTCTGTATTGTTAGCCACCATCTGATATAGGTTTTCTCCTGAAAAAACTTCCTGTGAGAAGCTGAGGCATGGTGAACTTGGTTTAAATAATTAGCATCTCTCCAGGGTTTAAGCCAGTGTTGGTGCCTGACCATTGAGTTTGCTGACATTGTTATAGGTCCCAGTTGAATGAAATCCATGCACTCTTAATGGTAAATGCTGTTGCTGGGGGTTTTTGGACTTGATCTCCATTCATTGTGGTTTGCGGAAATTATGTTTTTTAAGTAATTGCACCAGAATATAGTGGCCCCAGATAAGCATATGGTTGCCAGAGAAGCTCTGATGGCCAATGAAATTTTTTTTGAAGTTCCTTCCGAGGGTTGCTATTTTCCAGTCTTGGAACTTGGAAGGAAAAATCACCTTTAGGAGACATCACCATATCCTTTGCCACTGAGGGATACCATAACCTCAGTGACCTTCAGGAAGAAGTTAGGGAGTCCTTGGGCTCTGGGATTATATTGCATTTCTGGGCTAATTGTAAAGGCATTTATGTGTAATGCAGCCAACCCAAATATGTCACAGATAAGTCTCCACTCCGTAATGTACAATTACATTATTATATATTGTTTATTTTGTGGTAGCACTTAGAGATCAAACAGAGCATGGTCACATTGTCCTACGCACTGTACAAACATATAGAAAATGACAGTGCCTGCCCCAAAGAGCTCACTGTCTAAAAGACAACGTAAAGAAATAAGTAAGTGGGCGGGTGGAAGGAGGGCAAGCAAGAAAGGGCAACAAAAATGTCTAAGAATTGCACACATCCTATTAATCAGCTGCAGTGATCACAACTAGCCACCTGTTTGCCTGTTGTCAGGTTGTAATTTATTGTTTGCTTTATGGAATAAGTGAGTTCTGAGCAGGGCCAGCTCCAGAGACCAGCTAAAAAAGCAGGTGCTTGGGGCAGCCAATACCAAGGGGCGATACATCCGGGTCTTCAGAGACTGGTCCCTCAGTCCCTCTCGGAGTGAAGGACCTGCCACCGAATTGCTGCTGAAGAGTGGAGCGGCACAATCGTGCTGCCGTGGCTTTTTTTTTTTTTTTTTTGGCCGCTTGGGGTGGCAGAAAACCTGGAGCCGGCCCTGGTTTTGAGGATAAGGTAGTAGCTTTATGTTTTTTTGACTAGGAGCTTTTTTCACTCATAAGGGGCAGCATAAAACAAAGCATAAAAGTACTTGCCAGAGAAACGGAGAATTGGTAAATCAAGACTCCCATCACTGGAAGAGCATTGCCCATGGTATAAGATAAAAGCTTGGCTAGGGAGGGTGAGACTAAATTGTGGAGGGCTTTGAAAGTAAGGACAAGAAGTTTGTGCTTGATGTGGTGGGAGGGGGAACCACTGGAGGGACTTACAGAAGGGAGTGACACAGTAAAAGCAAAGAGACAAGAAGTATGTTTTAGCAACAGAATTTTGAATAGAATGGAATGGGGTGGGGTTGCAGGCATCAAAGACAGAGAGGAGATTACTTTAGTCAAGGCACAAGATGATCAGGGCTTGGACAAGATTTTGGCAGCATGCACACCAATGAAAGGTCAGATCTTGGAAATGTTGTCCAGGAAGAACCAGCAAGATTGTTAGGGTCAGCTTTGTCAGGAGAAAGGCATAGAATTTCTTACTAACGGCATGCAATGCATGTGAGTTCATCTCATTCTGACTTTGCTCAGGCTTCTGGAAATATGATTTATATCAGGCATGCTCAGTTTTAATACTGACATTAGCATAGTCACTCCTTACTGTTACTACATTGTGGTTTTCACATAGTTGCTCTCATGGAAGTTACTTGATGCCTATCCTTATAATCTGATCATGCATTCTCTTTCGAAATAATCATTATCTACATATATAGTTGCACACTGTTTTAATCCATTTAGCTGGTGGCTTTTTGGTGATTCATTAATCTCTCTTGTTCAATTAGCTTATTTAATTTTTAAAAATAACTACAAAGGCTCCAAGTTGTATATTCAGCTAACATGCATCCTTGTCTTCCCTCTTAGCCATCTGTCATATCTTGGTGGTTTTGAGGCCCCACTTCAGTAAAACATTCTTTTTCAGGAAGGATGCTTGAGCAGATGCATGTCCTTAAATCTCATTGAAGTCAGGAGGATTTAACCACATGTTTAAGTGCTTTTCAGAATCAAGATTCTAGTTTGTAACCTCTTTGGAGCAGGGACGGTCATCTTTTGTATGTTTGTAAAGCATCCAGCACAATTAGACTCAGATCCTGATTAGGGTTTCCTGTGGGCTATGATATATAATTACAATTTACACACAACTGAACAGTGTTATTGTACTATGTATGGCAATGCTTTGCCATTAAGATTGCAGCACTTTGTGACAGAGCATTCTTGTCAGTGACCTTAAAGCCTATTTCCAGCAAGCTTTTTGGCTATGGCATGCCTCATTCATCTAACCAGAATGAGATATGCCTTAGGCTCCATTCAAATGTGTGCCATACACCAAAATGATGCAGTCCCCACTCAGATCTCATAAGCAATTTCTGTTAAATTGGATCATCTCATATAAAGTCTCATATATGGGCGCCAGCCCCATGGCATTTTAGACATAGCTAGAAAGATCTGTGAGGAAGAACCCAATATGGGGAGAAACATAATTGAGCATGAGCTACAGATGTGAGACCAAATAGCCCAAGTCACCTCCATTGTATGGGAGCACTTGGAGAAGGCACAGGAGGCCCAACAAACCCACTATAACCACTAGGGAAAGGTTAGACAGTTCCAACCTGGAGACCAAGTGATGGTTTTAGTACCCATAGCAGGGAGAAAGCTCTTGGCCCAGTGGCAGGAGCACTATGAAGTAGTCGAACCCCTGGAGGAGATAAACTACAAGGTGCGGCAGCCAGGACGCTGGAAACAGGAGCAGGTCTACCACATCAACCTCCTAAAGCCTTGGCACACCCAAGAGGTATACATAGTCACCCAAGAGGCACTGCCCCAGGAAAGCAACCAGCACGAGCAGGTGAGATTATCTCCCAACTTGATGCTGGACCAAAAGATTGAGGTGTCCGAGATGATCAACCAGAACCAGGAGGTGTTCTTGACGAAACTGGGCCAGGCGACTGAGGCATATCACCATACCCTCACAAACCACGGAACCAAGGTGATGTTAAGGTCCTACTGCGTCCCAGTGGCCAAAAGGGAGGAAATCAAAGTCAAAGTGAAGAGAATGTTGGAGTTAGGAGTCATTGAGGAATCCCACAGTCAGTGGTCCAGCCCGATTGTACTGGTGCCTAAACTTGATGGCACTACAAGATTCTGCAATGACTTTCACTGGCTGAATGAGGTATCCCAATTCAATGCATACCCTGTACCCCACATAGATGAATTAGTTGACCGACTGGGCAATGCCTGGTTTCTGACCACCCTGGGCTTGACAAAGGGGTATTGGCAGATTCCCCTAGCCAAAGAAGCAAAAGAAAAGACTGTGTTTTCCACACAAGAGGGACTATTTCAAGTACACTGTTCTCCCCTTCTGGCTACATGGGGCCCCAGCCACATTCCAGCACCTCATGGACAAGCTGTTGCGCCCCCATGCCAGTTATGCAGCCACTTACCTGGACGATATGATCATCCGTACCCCAGACTGGGAGACCCACCTGGAGAAATTGGAAGTGGAGCTGAAAACCCTAAGGCGGGCCAGTCTCACAGCCAATCCCGCCAAGTGTGCCATAAGGCTAGTGGAGGCTTGGGTACATTGTAGGGAGAGGTGTAGTGAAGCCCCAACTCAATAAGATAAAGGCAATCCAAAACTGGCCCCAGCCAAACAGGAAAAAACAGGTCCAAGTGTTCCTAGGCATAGTGGAGTACTATCAGCAATTTATCCCACACTTTGCCACCAGGGCAAGTCCCCTGATGGACGTGATAAAGGCTCAGGGTCCTGACATGGTGAGGTGGACTGACACAGCATAGAGGGCATTCACAGATTTACGGACAGCCCTCTGCAGTAACCCTGTGCTCATAGCCCCAGACTTTACCAGAGAATTCATTTTGCAGATGGACGCATCTGAAGTGGGGTTGAGTGTTCTGTTACAGATGGTTGGAGAGGACAAACACCCAATCCTTTATCTTAGCAGAAAACTTCTTCCAAAGGAAAAGAAGTATGCAGTGGTGGAGAGGGAATGCCTTGCAGTCAAATGGGCCATGGAAACTCTGCATTATTACTTACTAGGCCAGCGATTTGTCCTCATGACCGACCCTGCACCCTTCCAGTGGATGCAGCAGAACAAAGAGAAGAACGCAAGCGTGACAAGACAGTTCTTGCCCTCCAACTGTTCCAATTTAGCATACAACACAGGGCTGGAAGTTGTCACAGCAGCACAGATGGCCTGTCATGGGTACATTGCCTGATGACCCAAGTTGCCCAACTCCATGATGTTGAGCAAGGAGAAGGATATATGACAGGGTCAGGAGAAATGGCGATAGGAGAGTGGTAGAAGGCAGGTATATTAGTCCCAGGATAACCAGGCCCCTTTTCCCCAGGTAATTGAACAGGAGTTTCTCCAGGTTAATTAGGACACCTGAGGCCAATCAAGGGCCTGCCAGAACCTGTTAAAAGCCTCCCCTCCAGTCAGATAGGCGCACACACTAGGAGCTGTGAGGAGGAGGCATGCTACTGGAGAGCTGAATGGTGCAGATGTTGACAAACTCCAGTAGGGAGACCTCACAGGTACAGAGGTGAAGAGCATGGGAAACCCTAAAGAACAGGGCGTACAGCCCTTCTGGGCCCCAGAGGGGATAGAACCTGCCAGAGGAGAGAGACTGAACTGGGTATCTGGCCTGCCGACACTATGCCTGGAGGAGCTACCAGAGCCTAAGAGGCTTCTCTCCCCTGCCAGAGAGGCCTGGAGGAACCCCTGCTCTGACAAGGTGGGGACAGTAAACCCAGGGAATGGGGAAATTTCCAGGGAGAGAGGAATCCCCCCAGCCACTAAGAGGAAGCGTGGAACCCATGGAGGCAGAGAAGGAGCTCTTCCACACTACATACAGTATAGAGTGTTGGACATTTGTAGCAATTATTCATGAACAATCATTCACTAAAGTTTGTGTCGGATTCTAAGGCCCTTAGTCTGTTTTTACTCATTCCTTATGCTGACTCCAAGTGAAGTCATGAGACTTCTGTCTAAGCAAAGATCGAGTTGCCTAGCAAATGACTGATTAAAATCTAAATTAAGATCTCAGGATTTGGCTATTTGTAGTTTAATTTTTAAATCCAGACTTGCTGATCATTTTATTTTAAACTAAAAGTATCAGTAATAGTTATTTTCAGTTTTGTGCATTTATACATATTTCATATAATGAAAGGGTTACTGCTTATATGGCATGCTTTCATAAAATGGATTTTTAATACATCCTTTTATTCTAGTTATGGCTGCAGTTTTTAAGAACACTTCTTTTTTAAAATTAATTAACAAGGTACGTTGAAATTCACATCTGATTCTTAAGGGAATATGGCAAGGCAGCAGCAACATCACAGTGTAAATTGTTTACAACTGATGTTAATAGCTACTCATTTGATTTAATGTGTAGAGTGCTATTCAGTTTCTCCAGGGGGCTTTCTTCTAATAGTCAATCTTGTCCATAATTGCAATGGCTCTGCCTTTGCCTGCCTGCAGAATGTAGAATGAATGTATAAATGTAAAATGCCTATAAATTGTGAAACTGTTCAGCAGAAATCTTGCTGCAAAGTGAACACAGATACGAGAGAAAGTGTACAAACATCCAAAGTAGCTTCTGCAAAATAATGTTGACTGCTCTGTTGCTAGTGTTAACTACTGCCAACCAAAGACATACAATCTTAACCCCCATGCACTCTGTAGAGTCTGCATAAAAGATCATACAATTCTTCATAAAACTGTTATCAGAAGTGTTGCAGGAAATCATATAGAGGATACATCGAGGAACCTGAGAGCTAGCAATGGTTTGCCATGTGGAGAACTACACATGCTATGTAATGCTTTCCTTCCCACTCTGCGGCATCACCAAGGGAGTAAAAATAATTACTCATTCACAATTAGTTTTTATTTTTTGTTAACACTCAATTCATAAGCTATTTGCTAAATTTTTAACAACTCTGAAACCATCATTTCACTATCTCTGATACAGAACTGCTGAGGACATGTACTGCGTTGGAGCCATAGAATACAAGGAGAAGTAAATAAATCACCTATGTTGACACTGCTAGTTTAGGGAATATTAAAGGTAGGATAAATCCAAACCAAATTTGATCCAGATCTAGTCTAGTGAATATTATCAAATCCAAAGAATTTCAAAACCGGAATGTATTAGACTGGCTGTACAATCCATAATAATAATACCTATCTGTATAATGTGTTTGGTGATCTACAGATGAACAATCTCTATGTAAGCCACTACATCACAGAGGTGGTGAGTGACTTGGCCTGGGAGAAGTCTAGGCATGTGGATAGATATTATTCATGTCTTCCACATCCATACCAACTATAAGCAGTAATGTAACCCTTCTTCTACGTGTCAGTAACTAAGTCTGGATTCACTACTGTGTCTGGGGGCTGAGGGTGGAGGTTCTTTCTAAAATAAATTAAATATATTGCTTGAGCCTCTACTGAAAATCTTATCCTTTGCCAAGTTTTAGGAATTTAAAAATCTGAATCGCTGGTCAGTTTCCAAGTGTTTCTTCCACACTTGCAAGCATACAGTAGTCCTGGGGAATACAAAACCATGAATATCTTATTTGGAAAAAACATAGTGACCATATATTTACATAGATATACCCTCTCAGACAGCTTCCCATATCTTTTTGAATTTGAAGTACACATCCAACCTGTCAGCTCAGGGCGACCACTTTCTCCACACTATACCTTTCACAGTTTTGCTCCATTTTCATAAATATATTTACATGTATCATATAATTTCCAAAACCAGAACACAATCAAGCTCCAAACAATACAGGAAAACACTGTACAGAAATGCATTAAGGCAGAACTATATGTAAAGTCAGCCTGTCAGAGCTAGCTTCTTTTCCTTTCTCCTACAATAGTAGAAGAATGGTCCTTTACCTTTAATGCCTTCAACTCCAGGGCTTTCAGTAAGAAGAAATTGTCGCTGTAAATTTCAGGTCATTGGCATATTGTGTATATAGATTTTCACCAGCTGCAGTGCTTGTATGCAGTTGATCAACATAGGGCACTGTATCCCAGAGAAACAAGGTTTCTACATCTGTTGGGCTAAGTGACAAGTGCTTTAATTAAACACATTTCTGTTTGAATTTTAAACAGTCATATAGTGATTGTCAGATCTGGTTAATTGTGCTAACATCCCAGTACTCAGATTCCTTCTGAGCTTTCAGTTCATGTGAACTCAGTCTCATGAAACTTGAGTGAATTTTGTATGTTTTACCAGATTGATTTTGAAAACAGAAAGTTTCTGTATAAAAGTTACAGATTCATTAGTTTTATTAGACCCTAGTGGTGAAAAATCACTGGTTTTAACAAATCCCCAGTGTTCTGTGTCTTTGAAATCCAAACATTGCGAATAGTTTCCATAATTAACAGATGGTTTTTTCCATTGGGCACATATACTAGATATCTGGTTTGAGGCTTTGTTACTAAAGTTTTATCAGGCCTGACAAAAAAATTAACACCTTTCTTAGTTGTGGACTTTGAAATTTGTTAGAACAAATTTTTGTGACTCTGGATCCTGCTCCCATTGACATCAACAGGAGCTGTGGTATTGACAGCAAAGGGAACAGGACTAAATGTTCTATCAAATAAAAATAAAAATCTCCTTAAGTTTGAAGAGAAGGGGAATGTCGAGACAGAAGACTATTGGGTCACAGACAAACTAGTCATTTGTCATACTGACAGTAAGATGAAGGACAAGTCTCTGTTATCTTTCAGACTGCAACACAAGAGCATGTATATTGTGTTTGAAATGGTGTTGTTACCCTTCATCCTTGTCTACACTAGACTTTTTTCAGAGATCACTCACTGATTTAATGTTTAGCACAGTGGGGTCCTGGTCTATGATTAAGGCTTCTAAGCACTATGTAATACAAATAAGGCTACAAGTCTACTCAGTCCTACTTCTTGTTCAACCAATCGCTAAGACAAACAAGTTTGTTTACATTTACGGGACATAACTCTGCCTGCTTCTTATTTACAATGTCACCTGAAAATGAGAACAGGCGTTTGTGTGGCACTTTTGTAGCTGGCATTGCAAGGTATTTACATGCCAGATATGCTAAACATTCATATGACCCTTTATGCTTTGGCCACCATTCCAGAGGACATGCTTTCATGCCGATGACACTCGTTAAAAAAATGCATTCATTAAATTTGTGACTGACATCCTTGGGGGACAATTGTATGGCTCCTGCTCTGTTTTACCCTCATTAAGCCATATATTTCATGTTATAGCAGTCTCGGATGATGACCCAGCACATGTTGTTTGTTTTAAGAACACTTTCACTGCAGATTTGACAAAACGCAAAGAAGGTACCTGTAGCGAGGCATTGGGATACCCACAGCCCCGCTGAGGGACAAACCTCCCCTAACACCAGTGTGGGCGGAGTCACTGGGTCCTGCGCCCACCCCTCAGAGGTCATGGCGCAGACCCAGAAGTATAAAAGCTCACTGGTCGAGCTCAGTTGGGAACAAGCCTGAGAGGCCAGACGTCTGCGACCGAGCTCCCTCTGGGGAGACAGCAGAAGGCCGCGGCCGGCCTGACATCGAACCTGGCCGGCCGAGCCTACCCCTCGCTCGTTACCCCGGGGAGGACTAGCCGAGACTGCCCCTCTCCAGCTACCCCGAGGAGGAGCCGAGCCCGCTTCTTGCCCGCTACCCCGAGGAGGAGCCGAGCCTACCATCTGCTACTTACCCAGAGGAACCGATGGTGTTTGAGACCACTGGCGACGCTACGGTGACTCAGGTACCCTATGAGGGGGAGTGTGGAAGTAGCCCGGGGGCACCCGACCCCAGTCTGACTGCAACACTGCCAGAGCCTATGTCAGTGTGTTGCGGCCAGGATCCCCACGGACAGCAGCGAGTTTCTGTCGCTGCTAGGGCCCTGAGCTGGGACGCAGTGGAGTGGGAGGGCCTGTGTCCCCCCTGCCACCCACTCCTTGGGTGGCAGACTCCCCCTTTTCCCTGATCTGGAGAGGCTAGGACCTCCTGCTATTGGAACTATTGACTCAGTCCCTGTGTAAAGGCCTGAGTCCTTGACCATTTGCCTGCTGCCCCACCCTGATCTAGGGCCTGGGCAGCCATCTGAACTATTGGCTCAGCCCCCCTGCTTAAAGGTCTGAGCCCCTGACTGTGTGCTGGCCGTCCCACACTGCCACAGAGCCCGGACTGCCGGCGGACTAGAGTGAGGCAGTGGGATACCCCACAGCCCTGCTGAGGGACGCACCACGGCAAAGCCACACCACAGTACCAATGTGAGATTTCTAAAGATAATTACATCACTTGGCCCAAGGTTTAAGACTCTGAAGTGCCTTCCAAAATCTGAAAGGGATGAGGTATGGAGCATGCTTTCAGAAGTCTTAAAAGAGCAACATTCTGATGTGGAAACTACAGAACCAAACCAACCCATCAAAAAGAAAATTGGTCTTTTGCTGGTGGCATCTGAATCAGATGATGAAAATGAATATGCATCAACCCACACGGCTTTGGATCATAATCAAGTAGAACCCATCATCAGCATGGAAGCATGTCCCTGATTGAAGCATGAAGGGACACATGGATCTTTTTAACACATCTGGCACAAAAATATATTATGATGCCGGCTACAACAATGCCATGCAAACACTTGTTGTCACTTCCAGGTGACACTGTAAACAAGAAGTGGGCAGCATTATCTGCTGCAAATGTAAACAAACTTGTTTGTCTGAGTGATTGGCTGAACAAGAAGTAGGACTGAGTGGACTTTTAGTCTCTAAAGTTTTACGTTATTTTATTTTTGAATGCAGTTTTTTTGTACATACTTCTACATTTGTAAGTTGCACTTTCAGGATAAAGAGATTGCACTACAGTATTTGTATTAGGTGAATTGAAAAACACTATTTCTTTTGTTTTTTACAGTGAAAATATTTGTAAGAATAATATAAAATGAGCACTGTGAGCACTTTGTATTCTGTGCAGTAATTGAAATCAATATATTTGAAAATGTAGAAAACATCCAAAAATATTTAAATAAATTGTATTCTGTTATTCTTTAACAGTGCACTTAATCGCGATTAATTTTTTTAATCGCTTGACAGCCTAATTAACATCTGTTTCAACACTACTAACAGACAAGTGAACCAAACTGGTTTCCAGCTATACATCTGTCAGTGTTCAGTAAGGCCTAGGGCCTTGGCATGAGCAGGCCCCGAATTGCCAGCGTCACAACACATTTCTTTGTTCAGGATACTTCTGCCTGGGAAGGGCTGTGTGGTTTTGAACATGTACACCTCTACACCAATATAACGCTGTCCTTGGGAGCCAAAAAATCTTAGCGCGTTATAGGTGAAACCACGTTATATCGAACTCACTTTGATCCACTGGAGTAAGCAGCACTGCCCCCCCCAGAGCCCTGCTTTACCGCATTATATCCTAATTCGTGTTATATCGGGTTGTGTTATATGGGGTAGAGGTGTACTAAGAAAATAAGACAGGGATTTCATAACTTTACATATAATGTTATTACATATATTTTACCATAATATTATTGACCAGCAAGTTACTGGATTCCAAATGATGCATCACAAAGCATATTTTGTACAAAGATTATTACAGTAGTGCATAGGGCGTGAATAGATGGTTGATTTTGGTCACAGAAAGGACTTAAACACATGCTTAAGTGCCTTGTTGAATTGGGCTCTTGATTAAAAAGGTGATGCAATTGCCAGTTCTTCTCCCATTTCTTCCCTGCCTCTGAATTGTAACAATGATTGATACCTCTTTGCTTGTACACGGTGGCCATAATATGTCTGACCAAAAGTTGCTTCTCTGTGACTGAAACTCCCACATTTTGCATTCCTTTTAAGGCTGTTTTCCAAGTATCTCCCTTTTGGAAATAAGTATTTTGGCATGAGATTCAATGAGACACTTAAAATTGCCCCAGTTAAAATCACCCCAGCTTAAAATCACCTTAAATGCCTGTTAAGAGGATATTTAAATATGTCATAATGAGATCAAACTCACTGATAATAAAAAGTGGGGAGAGGGAAAGAAAGAAAGAGATCCAACACACATCCAGTTATATCTGCTTGAATGCTTGTTCCTTTTGGTGTGGCTTCATTACAAAAAAAAAAAGAAGGAAAGTGAAAACACATTTTCTAGTTTATAACAGGCAACCTGCTGTTATGTTACCTAACATCATTACATCTATTTGCAGGTACATTGAACATAGCAAAGAAAATCATTCCAACCTTTTAATGGCTCCTACTAGTTGGTAAAAGAATAGTCTAGCCAGATGATTATTGTGGAATGGTGTCTATGGTGAGGTTGCAAAAACATTCCTATTAGGGTTGTAAAGTGATTTCAAAAAATTAATCACAATCATGCCATTAAAAAAATTATGCGATTAATCACACTGTTAAACAATAATAGAATACCATTTATTTAAATATTTTTGGCTGTTTTTTACATTTTCAAACATATCGATTTCAATTGCAGCACACAATACAAAGTGTCCAGTGCTCACTTTATATTTATTTTTACTACAAATATTCAAACTGTAAAAACAAAGAAATAGTATTTTTCAGTTCACCTAATATAAGTACTGTAGTGCAATTTCTTTATCATGAAAGTTGAATTTATAAATGTAGAATTATGTACAAAAAACCTCCCTGCATTTAAAAATAAAACAATGTAAAACTTTAGAGCCTACAAGTCCACTCAGTTCTACTTCTTGTTTAGCCAATCGCTCAGACAAAGAAGTTTGGTTGCTATTTGCAGGAGATAATGGTGCCTGCTTCTTGTTTACAATGTCACCTGAAAGAGAGAACAGGCATTGACATGGTTCTCTTGTAGCCAGTGTCACAAGATATTTACGTGCCAGATGCACTAAAGATTCATATGTCCCTTCATGCTTCAACCACCATTCCAGAAGACATGCGTCCATGCTGATGACCAGTACCGGATTTATAGTGGTGCCATGGCATCGGGCCCATGCACAGCAGGGGCCCCCTGGGCTGGTGCTCCACTTCTGCTTCAGCCCAGCGGCTGAAGTGCTGGCTCTCCTCTCCAGCCCCTTCCCCTAGGACCCAGACCCTGGGTTTCTCCTCTCCCCGCCCCCACCCTCTCTCCTCTTCTCAGCTGTCCAGCTGAGGGCTCCTTTCATCTCCACCCCCTACCCTCCGAAACTGGCAAACAGCCTGCGGGGCGGTGGTGGTGGTGGTGAAGAGGAGCCCTCAGCCATTGCCTTGCTGCTCCTGCAGGCTGCTGGTGACAGATGATCTGCTGCTTCAGGCTCTCCTGAGGTCAGGAAGCCTGAAGCCGGGGATTATCAACCAGTCGCCCAGAGTGGAGTGGAGCGGAGGGGACTGAGTCCCTGTCTGCCACTTAGCTAGCTCAGCTGCTATGCAGCAGAGGAAGGTGGGGTGTGGGGGGCTAGGATCAGGGAGAAGGTAGGTACCTGCTCTATGTGGGTAGGGGTGGGGGGGGAATCCTGTTTACCCCCTCCATAGCCCTGCCGTGCTTGCAGTTAACCCTTGACACCTCCCTCACCCCAGGGACCTTTCCTATGTCCCACCCTGCTGTGCTTTTGCCCCCGGCCCCTGTCTTGCTCCAGTCAGCAGGGACTAATCCTCCCTCCATGCTCCACTGTGCTGGTCTTGCTCTGGTCCCTGCCTTGCTCCAGCTGGGGTCCAGGCCTCCCCCCCCCGCCCTACTATGCTCTTGCCCCTAGCCCCTGCCTCGCTGCAGCTGAGAGCCAATCCTCCCCACCATGTCCTGCTGTGCTCTTGCCCCTGGACCCTTCATTCCCCAGGGGGGCCCACAAAAAGTTAATCTGGCCCTGTCATAAACAGATAAGGGTTATTATTAAGGGTTAATAGAACAGGAGTACTTCATGCCTCTTTTGACTGTAAAGGGTTAACAAGTTCAGTGAGCCTGGCTGTCACCTGACCAGAGGACCAATCAGGGGACAGGATACTTTCAAATCTTGAGGGAGGGAAGTTTTTGTGTGTGCTGTTAGTTTTTGGTTGTTGTTCACTTTGGGGGCTCAGAGGGACCAGACGTGCAACCAGGTTTCTCTCCAATCTCTTTGATACAGTCTCTTATATGTCCAGAATAGTGAGTACTAGGTAGATAAGGCGAGTTAGGCTTATGTTTGTTTTCTTTATTTGCAAATGTGTATTTGGCTGGAAGGAGTTCAAATTTGTATTTTGCTGAAAGGATTTTAATTTGTACTTGTATACTTAGGCTGGGAGGGTATTCCCAGTGTCTATAGCTGAAGGACCCTGTAACATATTCCATCTTAAATTTACAAAGACAATTTTTACTGTTTTTTTCTTTCTTTAATTAAAAGCTTTTCTTGTTTAAGAACCTGATTGTTTTTTTATTCTGGTGAGACCCCAGGGGACTGGGTCTGGATTCACCAGGGAATTGGAGGAGAGAGAGGTTAAATTTCTCTCTGTGTTAGGATTACTTTCTCTCTCAGGAAGAGTCTGGGAGGGGAAGAGAGAAGGAGGGGGGAGAGAATTTTCCTCTCTGTTTTAAGATTCAAGGAGTTTGAATCACAGTGATCTTCCAGGGTAACCCAGGGAGGGGAAGCCTGGGAGAGGCAACGGTGAGGGAAAGGGTTTACTTTCCTTGTGTTAAGATCCAGAGGGCCTGGGTCTTGGGGGTCCCTGGCAAGGTTTTGTGGGGACCAGTGTACCAGGCACTGGAATTCCTGGTTGGTGGCAGCGCTACAAGTACTAAGCTGGTAACTGAGCTTAGAGGAATTCATGCTGGTACCCCACCTTTTGGACGCTAAGGTTCAGAGTGAGGAATTATACCATGACAGGCCCTGCTGATGACAGGTTCTGCTCAATAATGATCCAAAGCAGAGTGGACCGACGCGAGTTCATTTTCATCATCTGAGTCAAATGCCACCAGTAGAAGGTTGATTTTCTTTTTGGAGGTTCGGTTTTTGTTGTTTCCGCATCAAAGTGTTGCTCTTTTACAACCTCCACACCTTATCACTGTCAGATTTTGGAAGGCACTTCAGAGTTCTTAAACCTTGGATTGAATGCGGTAGCTATTTTTAGAAATCTCACATTGGTACCTTCTTTGTGTTTTGTCAAATCTGCTGTGAAAGTGTTCTTAAAACAAACATGTGCTGGGTCATCATCCAAGACTGCTATAACATGAAATGCGCATAAAACAGAACAGGAGGCATACAGTTCTCCCCACAAGGAGTTCAGTCACAAATTTAATTAACACATTTTTTTTAATGAGCATAGAAATATGTCCTCTGGAATGGTGACAGAAGTACGAAGGGGCATACAAATGTTTAGCACGTAAATACCTTGGAACATCGGCTACAAAAGTGCCATGCGAATGCCTGTTCTCACTTTCAGGTTTCATTGTAAATAAGAAGCAGGCAGCACTATCTCTCATAAATGTAAACCAACTTGTTTGTCTTAGTGATTGGCTGAACAAGAAGAAGTAGGACTGAGTGGACTTGTAGGCTCTCACGTTTTGCATTGTTTTGTTTTTTAGTGCAGTTATGTAACAAAAAAAATCTACATGTGTAAGTTACTCTTTTATGATAAAGAGATTGCACTACAGTGAACTGAAAAATATTATCTATTTTGTTTATCATTTTTATAGTGCAAATATTTGTAATTAAAAATAATATAAAGTGAGCACTGTACGCTTTGTATTCTGTGTTTTAATTGAAATCAATATATTTTAAAATGTAGAAAAGCATCCAAAATATTTAATACATTTCAATTTGTATTCCATTTTTTAACAGTGCGATTAATTTTTTTAATCATGATTATTTTTGACTTGCAAAATGTATACTTCCACACTGCCATCCAGCTGGCTCACAGGAGGAAGTACCACGATCATTGGCAATGTGTGTGGAGGAGAGGGGCACGTGGAGTCACATAGCCCCCCCCCCCAGATTTCTGCCTTGGTGGGAATTGGGCTGAGTATGGCTGAAGGGATGTGCCTAGGAAAGGCACCAGCAGTGAGCACTCCTGCTGAGCCCAACTAGGTGCCACTCAGAGCAGGGAAGCAAGAATGGCTGGCAGCACAGCTCTCTGCCAGAAGGCGTGTGGGGAAGCCTGCTGAGTCACATCCTTCCTTGCTGGCCAGCAGCCACAGTTATCTGCTCAAGTATGTATCTGTACTAGCCTGTGTGGAGCTCGGGAAGTTGGTGCAATGGGAGGGAGGCAGGAGGGCCCAGTGGAGCTGGGGTTGGGGTGGGGAGTCCAGGGAGGCAGCAGGGGTCAGGGGCAATGAGAGGGAGGGCCAATGCCAATTGGGGGATGGGCGAGAGACCAGGAGAAGTAGCAGGAGCCAGGGGCAATGTGGAGGGGATGAGGATTTGGGAGCCAAAATCCAAGTTCGCCCTAGGAGCCATTTTCTCTAAGTCTGACTCTAGCCGAGCCAGCCTTTAAGGTAGATGACAATCCATGATGCTGTGGTCAGGGAGGCACTATGGTCCACAGGTTGTTTCTGGAGGGTGCCTGGTAGTACAATAGCATTGTGTAGAATCAGTTGATTTAACTGTGGTTGTTTTGGTTCAAACCTTCTGTTTTCTCTTTGGGGTGTCTGGACCCTGATTACCACAGTAAGTAACTGTTCTCTTTTGTGTCTGTTTGTATTGATAATCTAAATGTACTGCATAGACCAGTTATTTGTGTAACAGTCTTTCATAAACAGAGACAAAGGTGTCATCATAAATTTGAATATTTAAATTATGTGTGTGCATTTGAAGACAGTCAGGTCAAGATCAGTGTTTATCCATTAGAGCATATCATGTTGCTGAGATTAATCTTCTGGACTGAAACTACTTCTGGGTAAGCCAAATGACTTCTCCATTATTTTCCCACATTGGGGAAGGCACATACAATTTTAGACCTATGTTACTAAAGAAATGTAAAGCAACATGACTTATTTTCCCATGACTATTAGCAGTGTACAAGTATTTTTTGTCATATGTTTGGACATGGGGTCTCTAGGTGCCTTTTCTCTCCATCACTTCAGTGTATATTCACTAATGGGAAAGATGAGTTACAAGCAATTTTGTCAAACTTTACAATTTTTCCCATGTTTGGGTCACTTCTTTTTCTCTGTCTGTCTGTCTCCATTGTTATCACTGAAAATATTCACCAGTGGCCTGCATCATATGGCTGGCCAGGCTTCACACTGTCATACCTTGTCTGTTGTCTTTAGGAAACAGGTTCATGTGAGGTTGCTCCTTATTGGCTGGAGCTGGGAGGGATTATACTATGCTATATATACCAAATACTTTCTCTTCAGCCTTAATGTATCTATATTTTGTGAACACCAACAATATTTTTATAACCCAGTTTAAGTAATTCTTTCAGATTAAGACAAAATTATTCTATTTTGTTTAATGAGAAATGTTCGTACACTGTGCAAAGAAAGAATCCCTGGTAAACCCTTTAGGAGCTCATTCTTACTTCATGGGGAAGACATTTCATCCACTACAAATGATTTTTTCCACATCTTGTACTTCTATATCTATTCTCCAGTTATATTTAATATCCAAAAACAAGAAGAAGCGTGGCTGGAAATCACCAGTTAGTGCTTTATTGCTTCTGCCATTCAAACCATGTTGCCTAGAAAGGTTAAAGGTATAGAAAAAGTGGGCTGGAACATGCAATAGCCCCTTCCAATTCCCTACTCTCAACCATTGGTTAAAGTAAAGGGGAGTGAATGGGAGGGCAACTCCTCCGCCTCTGCTAACAGCACAAGGGAACTCTCCTTCCTTTCCCTGGGTTAGATAATTGCACTCCTCCTTGGCTAATGCACAGGGAGCTCCATTTCCCATTGCAGCAACTAAGCAAGAAGAGATTATAGGGGAAAGTAGTTTACCCACACCAGGTTAAGGAGGAGTTTCTCTGTGCTTTCAGCAAAATCTTGGAACATCCCACTTTTCACAATCTGTGCTCTGCCACTGTGGTGCACCTTTCTGCTCCCTTCATTTTCTTTTCCCATGCTACTAGTTTTAGGTTCATCAAAGGAACTTAAGACCATCTCACTTTTAGGAAAAGTGAAATAAATTTAATGAGGAGTCTGCAGATCATAACTGTATAAAAATCCACTCAAAGCATCATTTTCTTGATTGATTTTGGATCATTTGCTCAGATATGACTGTACAAAATACTGAGGTGCATAATTTACTTAATTATGTTGCAGGTATCTGATTGCTGCATCTCACCTACCCCTTTTTAAATACCATTTTTTCTATTGTAGACTATCAGTTAAAAACTCTTCCAGGTAAATGCTCTGAATGTATTGATTTATATGCTACTGGACTTGTTAAAGTATTTTTCCTAATAATATACTAAAGTACTGTAATGTCTATGCCTATTTATCATTAAAGTATGACAAGATGTGCTATAATTTTTCACCACATTTACTAATGGTAGGTTATTTAACTTTATTACTTTTATGTTATAACTTCTTAGCATATTCATTTATAATGGAAAATTATACCTGTAGGCTTCACTTGTTAAGATACATTTTATTCTTTTAGAATAATTTTAGAGATAAATGTTTCCAGGGAGGGTCTCTGAGCTCTTCAGAGGAAGAAAGGGAAAAAATCACTCTTTTTAATTCTACTTTCCTTTCAGGTTATTTGACTTAACAATAGTTAGTTTTTCAGTTAAAAGGTGCACACATCAATGGCAGAATATATTATGTCAAAGGTCAGGTGTAAATTCATTTTGTAGAACTATAAAATACATCTTTACATTCATGCACAGTTTTGAATTAAAAATATAGTATAAACATATTGGCCCAGGTTCTCAGCTGGTATAAATTGGCATAGATCCATTAAAGTCAATGGAGCTGTGCCCATTTACACTGGCAGAGAATTTGGGCCATATACTTCAGCTCATCGATCTTATGCATCCATCAAAATCACACAGTACTGTATTCCCATCACAGACATGTTTTTCTGATTCCTGGTGGCAGGGATTGAGGTCTATATTATTTTTATGTTGTATTAGTGCTCAAAGGTTCCAGTCAGATTATGGGTCCCATTGTGTTAGCTGTAATATAAACACAAAGTGCGCTGTCCGGCCAGTCCCTCTCCTGGGATTCGCCACTGGATGTGTAAATAGTGCAGCCAGCAATGCAATGGCAAATGACAGGTGCCAGTTAGTTAATAAACTTGTCTCCCCTAGGGAAGTTCCAATGGCTTTGGGTGGAGGAGCACCTAAAGGTGGGGTAGTGGAACCCCTGGGTGAAAGAAATATCACCAGAAAACCAGATGAGCCAGAATTTTGTTGGCCAATGGCACCCACATATCAGGACCATACCCATCCAGAAAAAGTGCAGTTTCAGACGTGATAGGGTGCTTTCTTCAACTCAGAGTGATGTTTCAGTTAGAAGCAGCAGCATGCATATAACAATCGTCTTGACCTTTGTTTTGCTATTGGAGTTCTACAGTTTCTGGTGAGAAAGAAGGTGGAGGGCCCTTGGCAACCCTTTCCTTCTTTGTTTTGCCTACGCATATGTGTCGACCATCTGTGCTCGATGGTCACTCATTCTGATGGTGAAGGACCCAGATATTCAGTAGTGGCTCAGATGTCCAAGCAGCCCTATTTAGTGGTGGCCTGCTTGCCCCAACCTGGGGAAGGCCCTAGAAAAGGTGGGCTAAAAAAGCTTCCTTCCACCTTCTTTCCTTGCTCTAAACTAATCATTGCCTGTTGGAACGATCACACTATGTTAACTGGACTTGAACTGGAAGACTATGAATTTCAGAAAACACATAACTGATGGAGAACTACATCAATTGAGAATTGATATTGCAGCCCTCAGTGAGATGAGGTTTTTGGAAATTGGATCATTAGATGAAGTAAATTACCACTTCTACTGGTCTGGGAAACCTCACAATGAACCAAGGATAAATGGTGTTGGATTTGCTGTCAAAAAGTCTGTTCTCAGTGCATGTACCCCTCTGGTACCTATCAATGAGAGGATCATGCGGCTGAATGTAAACATGAACTTGGAACCCTGACTCTTCTCTCCATCTATGGACCAATGCTTGATTATTTCAAACCAGCAAAAAGATTAGTTTTATTCTCAAGTGGAACAAATCATTAAGAATGTCCCAGCAAAAAACAGACTTACTGTTCTTGGTGATTTCAGTGCCTGTGTGAATAAGAATTGGGGACACATCATTAGTCAACACGGTACAGGTAGCCTCAGCGAAAATGGCAGTGTGTCCTGGAGCTTTGTGCGTCTTGTGTGCTGAGAGACTTGAATGCCTGTTTTGCTGGCAACAACCATAGTAAGGTCACATGGAAGCATCCTTGCATGCCACTGCCATCAGCTTGAACTCATCCATCACAGAAATGTTCATGATATATTGAATGCTTGATCAATGTATAGTGCTGTTTGTGACACTGATCTTGCTCTTGTTAGGGCTAAGCTCCAATTACAATTTCAAAAGATCTGTTATGCAAAGCCAAATCTCACCTCAACATCACTAACATGAAGGACTCTGACACTGGTGCAAAATTTCAGTGTGTGCTTGAGTGTGTTTTTGAAAATGATCAACCTGATTCCCTTGATTCTGACACCTTGTGGGAAAATTTTAAGAACAAGACACTGGCTACTGCCAAGGATGTCTGGAACAACAAAGAAAAAACATCTTGACTGGTTCGCAGCATCTGAACATCTGCTGCTCTCACTTATAGAAAAGAATAAACAAGCTTGCCTAATTCTACTTCAACAACCAACAAAGCTCAGAACTCTCAAGTTTAAGGAGGCTAAGGTTGTGTTTCAGAATGCCACCAGAGAATGTGCCTAGAAATATTATCAAGACCTGTGCAAAAAGATTCAGATCAGCTTTGAAAGAGGGGATATTTGTGGTACCTATAATGGAATTAAAGAGGCACTTGGTCTACCTTGTAAAAAGACTGCAAACCTGAAAATGAAAGCTGGTACCATATTGACTGAGTATTACAAACAATTCTATTCAAAAGATGCCATTTTCTGTGATACTGCCTTAGTGACCATTCCCCAGCTTCCAACAATGCAGGAGCTGGACCAAACATCAGCTCCTGAAGATGTAGAAAAAGATATGAAAGAGATTGTGCCTGGGAAAGCAGCAGGCAACAATCAGATACCTCTGGAGCTCCTAAAGGTGAGGGGGGGAGAGGAAGCTTGTGAGTGACATCTATGCACTTCTCTGCACCTATTGACAAGAAAGCCACATATCTTTGAATCTTTCAGATCCTGGGGTAATTAATCTGTATAAAAATAAAGGTTCACAGCTGGATGCTCCAGTACTGACACATCCTTCAAATTGCATTTGTTCCAAGTAAAAAGCTGTGAATAACAGGCACTCACTATCTAGCATTCATTCACCTACAAATGCCCTTCAACACGGTTAGCAGGAGTGGCATTTCTTCTTTGAGTGGCGTCCCTGTGGGTGCTCCACTCTAGGTGTCGGTGCATCCCTGTGCTGGAGATTTCTCACAGCAGTACTTGGTCGGGGAAAGGGTGCGCACATGAGTCATCTCGTGCAGCCATTGGCACCTCCTGTAGCGCGCGCTCCCACGAATGTCCCCTCAGTTCCTTCTCAACCGTCCTCGGCTGCAGCCAGAGCTCCATGGCAGTGTTCTCTTTCATGCTTTGGGGGGGAGGGGTTTACAAGTTACATGAGAACTTCCTTTTAGTCTATACTTAGTTTAATTGTTTAGTTAGTCTTAGTCTATACATAGTTACATAGTTCGTTAGTTCCTCTTAGAGGGTTTTCTTTAAAAAAAAAAAAAGCGGGAGGGGGGGAGAAAGAAGACAACTTTTTCTCTCCTTAACTCCTCCCATTTGGGAACAGTTTCTACAGTTTACCATTACAATTAATTCCCACCCTTATCTCTCGAGAGGCGGGAGAGGCTTAACTGCAGTCATGCCAGGCAAGAAACGACAGGGATCTCCACTTGAAAATGCTTCTGCAGGAGAAATCCCTCCAACCTCCACAAGAGATGTCCTCCGGCAAGTCTCATAAACTGAGATTCCTGAGCTCTGATAAGGCTCTGACTTCCAAAACTGTCAGGAAGCGAGCCTCGGCCTCTCCAGCAAGGGTCTCTCAGAAAAAAAGAGCTTCCCCAGTGAAGTCTTTACCCTCAGTGCTCCGCTCATCCAAAACGCAGCACCGGAGTTGAGACATCAAGTCTCCTCCATGGCACCAACTACCTCAGTGCAGAGTGTGGCACAGGCAGCGGCACCGCGCTCAATGCTGCCACCACAGGCACCGACCCAAGACTTGCTGCAGCTTACCAAGTCGAATCCAGCACTGGTCAGCGCTTCAACAGTCAACCGCAACCCCAAGGCAGGATCAGCACAACTCCTGCATCCTGCTGACATTGCAGTTTCTTTGACACCACAGCCACCACTGGAGGAAGGAGATGTGCAGGACAACTGCTTCTCTCAACGTTCATCCCCATCACAGATGAGATCTACATGGAATGCTGTGAAGCCTAAGCCTCATTCCTCCAAGCATTCACAGCCCTGGTATGCACAGCATTGGCCTTACCCATTACCACCTTACCCCATGCAATGGCCACAATGGGGTCCTATTCTGGTCCCCCTTCCCCAGCCACAAGAGGTTCCAGAGTACACCCATCATTACCACATCATTACCACACAGAAAAACCTCTCAGCATACATCATTCTTATTGTCCCCACCTGGCCAAGACAGCCTTGGTTTCTACACTTCTCATATCTAGCAGTCTGTGCCCCACAACCACTGCCTTTCTGGTTGGACCTTCTGTTCCAGAACAAGGGCCTGACACTCTGTCCAGACCCAGTGAAATTCCATCTCAAAGTGTGGCTCCTCTCTGGTTCTAACATGGGGAATTGAACTGTTCAGCGAAAGTGAAACAGGTATTACTAAATAACCGTCACCTCACCACGAGAAATACTTACTGCCACAAGTGGAGAAGATTCTGCCTTTGGTGTCAGCAAAAACAGCTGGACGCGACCAAGGCGCCTCTATCTATGATCCTAGACTACCTACTAGAACTGAAGGAAACAGGGTTAGCCATAAGCTCTATTAAAGTACACCTCGCTGCCATTATGGCCCTCCACAAACAGATAGAAGGGGCTTCAATATTCACTCATCCAATTACACTGCACTTTTTAGCAGGTATACAGAACATGTACCCAGAAGTACGCCAACCTGCACCATGCTGGGATCCCAATCCTGTGCACAAATGTCTCACAAGACCACCCTTCAAATCTCTAGAAACCTGCTCACTCCTTCATATGTCAATGAAGGTCGCATTCCTAGTGGCAATCACGTCTGCCAGCCGTGTCAGCAAAATAGGAGCATTGATAGCTGAACCACCATACACTGTATTTATCAAAGACAAAATCATGTTATGTCCTCTCTCAAAATTCTTGCCCAAAGTGGCTACAAATTTTCATATTAACCAAACCATATACTTACCTGCCTTCTATCCCAAGCCACATAATGACTCTCAAGAAGCAACATTGCTCATGCTAGATGTCAAGTAGGCTGTAGCCTTCCACTTGGACAGAACTAAACCATTTCGTAAGTCACCAAGACTATTTGTCTCTACAACAGAGCGCTCCAAGAGCTCTAGAATATCGACCCAGAGACTCTCTAAATGGGTCTTTACCTGTATTCAAACTTGCTACCACCTGCATCACAAAGAACCCCCTATGGGCGTCAGATCCCACTCAACGCAAGCCATGGCAACATCGATTACATTCTTGAACAATGTCCCCTTAATAGATATTTGTAGAGCTGCAACCTGGACATTGGAGCACGTTTTTGCAAAGCATTATGCTATCACCCAAAGCCTTGTATCAGACTCTATCATTGGCCTTACAGTGCTCTCATCACACACTTATACATAACTCCAAAACCCTACCACACCTGGTGGGATACTGCTCTACAAGCACCTAGAGTGGAGCACCCACAGGATACCACTCAAAAAAGTAGTAGTAGTAGTTACTCAGCTTGTTCAGTAATGATGGTTCTTCAAGATGTGGGTCCCTGTGGGTACTCCACTACCCACCCTCCTCCCCTCTACTTCAGAGTTCACACAGCTGAGCTCTGCAGTAGAAAAGGAACGGAGGGGACAGTCAGGGGAGTGCACGCTACAGGAGGTGCCAATGGCTGCACAAGACGGCTCCTGTGTGCACCCTTCCCCCGACCGAGTACTTTTGCGAGAAATCTCCAGTGCAGGAATGCACCAACACCTAGAGTGGAGCACCCACAGAGACACACATCTCAAAGAACCATGGTTACTGCACAAGGTGAGTAACTCCTTATAAGATCCTGTTGAAAATTGGTTGCCCATAAAAGGTGCTGTCTCTATTCAAGGAGTCTGATGAGGGAATAAAGGCAACAACCCTGTATAAAAATGAAACATCATCCAAGTTTAATATTGATACTGGTAAGAAGCAAGACTGTGTTTTAGCATCCACTAGCTTTGGCATCTTCTCTGTTTTTCTTTGGAAGTGATCAATCTGGCATACTAATTTAATTGAGGATGGATGGCAGGTTGTTTAACATCAGGCAATTATAGAGCAGAAGGCATGCCACCCAGCTTACCAATCAGGATCTGCTTTTTGCAAATTTGTCTTGAATTCACCTGATGAATTGCTGATCACGATGAACATGTTCTCTGAGGCATGCCCCAAGTTTGGTATGATGATCAGTATCAAGAAAACAGTTGGCCTGCCTTGTGCAGGAGGTCAGACTAGATGATCATATTGGTCCCTTCTGACCTATGAGTCTATGAGTCTATGTCACAAGGTACCAACATTCCATTTAAAATCTTTGTCAGTAATGAAGCTCTGAATAATGTCAATCACTTCTGCTATCTTGGCTCAATTCTTATCAGCTCATTTAACCTTGATAGGGGAGCTTGATGCTAGAATCAGCAAAGCTTCTGTTACATTTGGCAAACTTACCTCACGTGTTTGGAACAACAAGTTGCTAACCCTCAACACAAAGGTGTTTGGTTATCAGGCTTGTGTCCTTAGTACCCTCCTTTACGGTAGTGAAAGATGGGTTACCTACACCAAGCAGGAGCAGCGATTGAACGGTTTTCACCTCCGCTGTCTTAGAAAAATCCTTGGAGTTACTTGGGACCAATGGATCACCAATAATGAGTTCCTTGAGAGAACTGGCTTACAGTCTATGTGGACTCTGGTGGAGATTTGCAGGCTTTGTTGGTTGGGATATGTGGAGCACATGCCTCAAGATTACCTGCTGAAGGCTGTGCTCTATGGCCAGCTTAAGAACCACCCATGAGGCAGAGGAATGCCAAAGGTCTGATACAGTGACACGGTCAAGCAAGGTCTCAAGAAGTTCAGCGTTCCCACTGACAACTGGGAGAATCCTGCCCAGTTTGAACAAGCCGGGCTAAGGCAGGTGCAGTCACCTCAGAGAATCGTCAGAGAGCCCAGGCTGAGCTTGCAGGCTAGTTAGGAAGCAGAGTATACTTCGACCTCCATCTGGTGAGTGGACCTGTAGCCACTGTGGGAATGTTTGCCACTTGCACATCGGGCTCTTTTCCCATACCGTTTCTAGGCACCACTTATGGACCAACTTTGTTGTGTCTCCTTTCATCCGTCAAGATGTTGAACGACCAGAGAAATACAAAGTAAAAGATAGTTCCTGACCCAAAGGGCTTAATTGTGTATAAGGGCTCAATCCCCTGCCCATTGAAATTAATGGGCGTCTTTCCATTGTTTGCAGTGAGCTTTAGATTGTGCCCTCCCTGAGAAAATTTTTCACTCCCTCATGTTTAAAATCCCATAAGAGTAGCTACTGTGGGTAGCAAGACAAAAAGATCACATACAACACTTAGGAGGTTTTAAGGCACAGACCTAGTTCAGCAAATTTACTGTGTGTATTACAATCTTAGCAGATGTTCCGAATACAGGGGGGACATAATTAAGGATTGCCTGCATAGCGTTATTCCTGAGGCATTTATCAATTTAAAGACTCCAGCTATGGAACATAAACAATCACTGTCTCCCTTTCGCAACCTGGTATCCATTAACAGCTGCAATACATTGTATTCATATTCATTGTTGCCAAGATTTAACAGAATAATCCTAAATAAAACATGATTCCATGCTGCCGAAACTCTTACAAGAGCAGCCTGCATGTACCAGTCTAGGGGAGGAGAATGAGATCTGCAATGACCTAATGTGTGTCCTTCAGTTTCACTGTTACCAGAGTTGTTTTCTTTCATTGATGAAGCAATAATACTACCTCAATTCTTTCTCAAGAAGTAGACCCCCCACCACGAGAACACGTGAACACAATGCTGAAAACACTGTGTTCATTGATTGGAGTGATATGAAAAATTCAGAATGTTAGAAAACTATACAAAGATACTGTGATCTAAATCTTGCTGATTCTAGCAATGACAACTTTTAACATTAGTAATCGTGCCACAAAGGCCATCCTAGTGTCAGATTGTATAAGTCTGTTTGTATAAATAGTTGCTACCCTATGTCCACATTAAGAGCCAGATCTTACAGTGTGAAAATTTTGATTTTTGTCAAAAAATTTTGATTGCTGCAACAGAAAATTGACATAAAACATTTGGTTTTCCTGACCAGGCTACATCTCCCCTGATGCAGCATGTCGTTGCCCCTCTGTCTGACCGGCATAGTGCATTGTGGAAGTCATGTAACTATAGTCATCATATAAGATGTAGTTTGGGCAGGGATCCCAGCTATAGGAGATAATGAGGCATGACGTATCCAGAATTACAACTTCCATGAGCCAGTGTGGCACAATATGGAAAATACAATTTAATATGGAATTGGCTCAAAATGAAACATGTCAGTTCAGTCAACAAATTAAAATAAAATTTCATTTTGGGATGTTGAAATGTTGTGCTGATTGAAAACGTCAGAACAAAACATTTCTGAATCAAAAGTTTTTGGAACTTTGTTTCTTGGAAATTTTTGATATTTGGAATGAAAAAAACTCAAAATATCAGAATTTCCCATGAGACAGAAATTCTGATTTTCAGTCTGCTTTACTGATGATGCAAAGTCAGGTCTGGATCCTTAAAACACTTATGAGTGTCCTTAAGTTTACTACCATGAGTCATTCCATTGAGATAAATGGAGTAAAGTTAAGCATATGTGTAAGGAAGATTGGTTTTCTGCAGTTAAAAAGTTGGCAAACACCCTTGCAGCTCCCCTACTCTGCCCGTTCACTGAGGCCTCACCCCTTCTCCAAGGCCCTGCCCCCTACTCATTCCATCCTTCCTCGCTCCATCACTTGCTATCCCCCACCATCACACTCATTCATTTTCACCAGGCAGGGGATTGGGGGTGAGAGGGAGTGAGGACTCTGGCTGGGGGTGCAGGCTCTGAGGTGGGGCCAGGGATAAGGGGTTTGGAGTGAGGGAGGGGCTCAAGTTGGAGTGTGGGAGGGGATGAGAGCTCCAGCTGAGGGTGCGAGTTCTGGTGTGGGGCTGGGAATGGGGGGTTTGGGGTGCAGGGGGGGCTCCTGGCTGGGGCCAAGGGGTTCGGATTGTCTGTAGGGGGGTGGGCTTTGGGAGGGAGTTTGGGTGCAGAAGGGGGCTTAGGGATGGGGCAGAGAGTCCATACACTGGCCCCAGCCCAGAAACATTATAAGTTGCAGCCTATGAGTAATTTTTACCAGACTCACCAGAAGCAAGCCTTTGAGCGGAGGAGAAATAGGGGTTTCAGGAAAAGACAGGCACCGCACTTCTCTGCAGCCTCAACATCTGTAGCCACGAAACAACTGTCGGGCAATAAGCAAAACTTTTGAGGGTGTGCCCAAGGGTGTGCATCAGCCAAGAACCTGGATCTTACCCCTATGTTTGTGGACTATTTGTCCAACTTTTACTGGCCGTATGCCAGCATCTGACCAACGGGTGCTCTGCACAGTAGAAGTGGGATACACCATGCAGTTTATTTCCTCCCCTCCTTCCCACCTTTCCCTGTCCCTCTTCAGGGACCCCTCTCATGAAAATCTGGCTCAGGAGATGCAGTCACTCCTAAAGGCAGGGGCAGTGGAGAAGGTTCCCATGGAGCTAAGAGGCAAGGGGTTTTACTCCCGCTACTTCTTGATCCCAAAGTCCAATGCGGATCTCAGGCCTATCCTAGGCCTCAGAAACCTCAAGTTATTAAAGATGTTGAAGTTTCATATGGTCTTCCTGGTCTCAATTATTCTTTCCCTAGATCCAGGAGATTGGTATGCCACCCTTGACCTAAAAGACACATACTTCCATCTAGCTATCTTCTAAGGCCACAGAAGATAACTTGTGGTAAACCAGAACCACTATCAGTTCAATGGCGGCCTTCCTCAGGAGGAGAGGGGTGCAAGTCTATCCTTAGCAGCCAGTCGTCCAAGTAAGAGGTTGGTCCAAGGTACCAGTGCAACAACATGTGGTCTTCATACTTTCACTTTCAAGAGCCTGGGACTCCTGATCAGTGAACAGAAGTCCACCTTGTCATAAACAGATAGCTAAGGGTTAATGTTTCTTTCACCTGAAGCACCTGACCAGAGGACTAGTCAGGAAACCGGATTTTTTCAACTTTGGATGGAGGGAATTTTGTGTCTGAGGTCTTTGTTTTCTATCTGCCTTTTTTCTCTGAGCTTTGGAGAAGTAGTTTCTGCTTTCTAATCTTCTGTTTCTAAGTGTAAGGACAAAGAGATCAGATAGTAAGTTATATGGTTTCTTTTCTTTGGTATTTGCATGAATATAAGTGCTGGAGTGCTTTGATTTGTATTCTTTTTGAATAAGGCTGTTTATTCAATATTCTTTTAAGCAATTGACCCTGTATGTGTCACCTTAATACAGAGAGACCATTTGTATGTATTTTTTCTTTCTTTTTTATATAAAGCTTTCTTTTTGAGACCTGTTGGAGTTTTCTTTTCTGGGAAATTTCAGGGAAATTGAGTCTGTACTCACCAGGGAATTGGTGGGAGGAAGAAATCAGGGGGAGATCTGTGTGTGTTGGATTTGCTAGCCTGATTTTGCATTCCCTCTGGGTGAAGAGGAAAGTGCTTTTGTTTCCAGGACTGGGAACGGAGAGGGGGAGTCACTCTGTTTGGATTCACAGAGCTTGTGTCTGTGTATCTCTCCAGGAGCACCTGGAGGGGGGAAGGGAAAAAGGATTATTTCCCTTTGTTGTGAGACTCAAGGGATTTGGGTCTTGGGGTCCCCAGGGAAGGTTTTTCAGGGGGACCAAAGTGCCCCAAAACACTCTAATTTTTTGGGTGGTGGCAGCAAGTACCAGGTCCAAGCTGGTAACTAAGCTTGGAGGTTTTCATGCTAACCCCCATATTTTGGATGCTAAGGTCCAAATCTGGGACTAAAGTTATGACACACCTTCATGCCTGCCCAGAGGATAGAATTCATAGGAGTGGCTCTTGATGTGAATTGAGCAAGGGCCTCCCTATCAGAGAGCAACTTCAGGGGCATCTCAGCTCTTATACAAAGCCTGAAAGCATGCCCCCCCACTACAACAAGGAACTGCCTTAAGCTCCTGGGGCATATGGCCTCTTGCCCTTACATTGTGCAGCATGCATGTCTCAGACTCCATGCTCTCAAACTGTGGTTGGCATTGGTATACATACCAGGTCATCACCCGCTGGACAGAGTGGTTACTCTTCCTCCAATGACTCTCAAAGCCCTTCAGTGGTGGCTGGATCAAGGCATAGTGTGTACCGGCATTCCCTTTGCAAGACCCGCACCTTTCGTAGAACTTGTCACCAGATACCTCAGATATGGGGTAGGAAGACCACCTGGGGCCTCTCAGGATGCAGGATCTCTGGACACCAGAGGAGTTACACCTGTATATCAATGTCAGGGAACTGAGGGCAGTGTGCCTTGCCTGCCAAGCATTCCGCCTCAAGCTCTGAGGCAGATGTGTGTCAATTCACACTGACAAGACCATGGCAATGTTCTATATAAACAAGCAAGGGGAGCCCAATCCTCTCCCATATGCCATGAAGCATTGAAGTTCTGGGACTACTGATTAGCCCACTCCATTCACCTGGAGGCCACTTATCTTCTGGGCTCACAGAGATTCAGGCCCTCATATCTAAACCACTCTACATGATCATCTTCTGGGACAAAGTTTGGCTTTGTCTTCACATGTCCTTCCTTCTGAAAGCGGTCTCCCATTTCCACAATAGTCATACCATCTCTCTCTGTCTTCTTTCCTAAGCCCCATGCAAAAAAAAATGGAACAGAAGCTTCATACTCTAGTCTTTAGACATGCTCTGGCCTTTTATATAGAGAGGACCAAACCATTTTGAAAGTCCACCCAGCTAGCTGTTGCCATTGCAGAAAAGATGAAGGGCAGCCCGATCTTGGTGCATAAGATCTCTTCCTGGATAACGTCCTGCATCCGCATGAGCTATGACCTGGCGAAGGTGCCTCCCACATACTTAACAGCATGCTTCATGAGATTGCAGGCCTCATCAGCTGCATTCATGGCTTATGTTTTAGTTGTAGGTATCTGCAAGACAGTGACCTGGTCTTCCATCCGCACGCATTACACCCTTATTCAACAGGTGAGAAGTGATGCAGCCTTTGGTGCAGCGGTCCTTCAATCCATGTCTCACAGAAACTCCCATCTCACCATTTGACTGATTGCCTGGAAATCACCTATATTGGAATGGACATGAGCAAGCACTCGAAGAAGAAAAGACAGTTACTAACCTTTCTGTAACTGTTCTTCGAGATGTGTTGCTCATGTCCATTCCACAACCCGCCCATCTACCCGTCAGTTGGAGTTGCCGGCAAGAAGGAACTGAAGAGGCAGTGGGTCGCCAGGTTCCTATATACTGCCCTATGGATGTGCCACCCCAGGGGCACCAAAGTCAACCCAAGGGATACCACTAAGGGAAAAAGTCTTCTGGCAATGGTGCATGTGGCATGCACACACCTATATTGGAATGGATCTGAGTAACACATCTTGAAGAACAACAGTTACAGAAAGGTTAGTAACCGTCTTTTATTCAGTCTTCAGTGGCCCATATGGATATATTGTGAAATTGTATTGATTCTTCCATTTTAGGCAACTACATCCCCTCGTGATTTATCTTCTTCCTCCTCCCCATGAATCAGAATTTGTTCTATTCTGCAACCAGATCAGGCCCAATTATGTGAGGTGCTAAGCATCCTCAATTCTCCACAAAGACAATGGCATCAGAGGATACTCAGTACCAAAGGCCCCTGTAAGCCATAAGGTTACTCAGCAATGCTTCTGCATGTAACAGATTGCCTGCTGCACAAGGGAATTGCTTTCTGGTTAAAATGGGCAGGAATGGGAGTATAGGGAAATGGAAAATGGCTTCCAAGGCTCCAACTTCCCCTGTCCCCAGGGCAAAAGTTAGGAAGGGGTTTGGGAATGGTGAGAAGAATAGTGGGTGGGATATAGAGGGAGAGAGATGATGAAATTGATGTACAGAATGAATGAGGTGGGAGAGTAAGTTTTTTCAGAGGGAATGAAAGAATAAAGGGGCAGAGGAAGGAGTGAGGGAAGGGCATGGAAGAGACTTATTTTAAACTTGGGTTCAGGCAATCATGTCTTCCATACAGAAAAAAGAAAATGAGAGGGGACATAGCACAGTACCTGGCAGGAGGCACCTACCACTTTGCTGGACTGGGCACATAGACTGTAAAGCCGATTCCTATGCCTGTTTTTCACATTTCTGCTTTCTGTCTATCCATGGGGTGAGACCAAGTGCCTCTTCTATACCCCACCTGGAGAACTTTTAAAAGAAAGAAGTAATGGAGTTTGCTAAAGAGGCAGGTTTCCATGAGCTTGTACAGATCTACTTTTGAGGTTCTCTCATCCAAACAAAATAATATACCACTTGTAAAAAGTAGAGAGGCAAGGTGGGTGAGGTAATATCTTTTATTGGACCAACTTCTGTTGGTGAGAGAAACAAGCTTTCGAGCTACACAGAGCCCTTCTTCAGATCTGGGAAACATACTACAAGTGTCACAGCTAAATACAAGAGCAAACAGATCGTTTAGCATAAGTAGCTGGCACATATTCTAAGGGATTATTCAAGGTGAAGTGACCTGTTAAAACCCCTGTAGGCATAGGACAAAAAGGGGGATTAGTGGGTTACAGATTGTTTTAATAAAACACAAATCCAGTGTTTTTATTAAGATATCGATTTTTAGTGTCTAACCAATTTATGCATTGAAGCTCCCAGCGCTCGTCTTTTGCAGGATTCCTTTGAGGAGGAGGACTGATAAGTCATATATAAAATTGCTTTGTGAACAGTGCCCACCCACAGGTGATATGGTGTTTTTGTCTTGTACCATTTTCCTGTGAGAGTTCATTTGAGAGCGTAGTCAGGGCTTAAATTCAGCTGGAGTTGTCTGGAGCAGAGCTCCTGTAAATATTTTCAAACCCGCAGGAGCACCGGAGCCTCTCAGGGGGCTGAATCCCTGAGGACTGGGAGCTTTCCGTGGGGCAGGAGCCCCACGGTGCCCCACAAGTCTAAAGCTCCAAGCCTCAGCACCCTTCCCTCATAGGCCTAAAGCTCCACCCCGCAGCTGAAACCCAGAGTCCCAAATGAGGGGGCGTTTGGGGCTCCGTGAAATAATCTCTGCAAATTTAAGCTCTGAGTGTAGTGATTGTTTGATTTCACTTACATGCTTGTTATTGGGGCATTTAGTGCACTTGATGAAGTACACCATGTTGCGATAGGCATGTGTAGGACCATCAATCTTGGAAGGTGTGTTGTGGGGGGTGTTGATCATTGTAGCAGTGAAGATATATCTGCAGGTTTTCTCTCTGTTGTTCTGGCAGGGTTGTGTCCTGCTTTGTGTTCTGGTCTGTGGGGAGCTTGCTTCCGATGATGAGCTTGGGGGGTTGTTTGATGGACAGAGGAGGGGTTCAGGGGAGATTTCTTTCAGGATAGGGTCTCCATCAAGTATGGGGTGTAGTTTGATGGTAACCCGGTATGGGTTCCAATGTGTGGTGGTAGATGACAACTAAGGGTGTGCAGTTGGAGGGAGGTTTTATTTCTGTATTGGAGCAGGTTCTCTCAGGGTATTTGGGTGGCCCATTCCATAATGTGATATACTTTTCTGGTGGCGTGTCCTTGGTTTGGTGAAGGTGGTTTTGTGTGTGTTATATATCCCTTAACAAGTCCACCACCCTAAAGGAATATATACTTAAGGAAAAAGAAATAGGGAGAGGAACATAAAAGTAGCCTTTCATATCTACTCAGCCTAATTCTGATGCTTCTACTAATTCTCAAATTCTAGCAATTGAAAGAAAGAGCTTTTAAATAACATAACATACACACACAGCCTAGAAGATTTTAAGCCAGTGAACGAGAGAAATATAGAGGCCTGGGATAGGAGACTCAAAAGTAGCAGAGAATGATGGGTTTAAACTAGAAGAAAAATAGAAACATTCCATTATTAATAAATGTCTATTCAAGCTTTGTCCCATCTCAAGAAAAACTGAAACTGATCTTACCTTGTGGTCTAGGGACTGGGTTTCAGGTTGTAATGAATTATAGCCTGGGCAAATTCCATGTAGGCTCCAAATGGTGGACAAGCTGCCCCGTGGGGCTTTTTTGATAATCTAAAAATGCCTGCAAGCAGGGCCAACCAGTGTGCTTTTGGAACACTTAATTTCAGATTTTAAAGCCTCAGGGTTGTTTTTTAAATGTAAAGTGTTGGATTTGAAATGTATCACCCAAAAATCCCCAAGCAAATCTGTACTTTGATTCCTCTAAGCATTTGCTAAGAAAACCATCCAGGCCTGATTTCTGGTGAGGAGGGTTCTTAAAGTCGTTTTTTTTTACCTTAATGTGCCAGTTATGCTGTGACATTTACTGATCAGTGATCTTCAGCTTAAGAAAGAAAACAGACAATGCAATTGTAGAAAAGGCAGCTGAGTTCAATAGACACAATTTGGATTTAAAACAAACGAATGTGAATAAACTACTTACATGGATCTAAATAAGTAACAGGACAATCTCTCTGAGCTGCTAGCCACCAGGAAGCCCACTTAAAATAATGTATACATCACAGATACAAGCACTTTGAGGAGGCACATTTTCTTAGGTGTTTGTACTGCGCCTACCACGGGGCTGATCGGGGCCCCCATGGCATTATCACTGCACAAACAATATATTTGAATTGTGCTTGGGAATAAGACTTGCAGATACAGTACTGTTTCTCCCCTCCTTACTACTATATTGTCTTTTATGATCACATGAAACTACAGCAGAGTGTGAAAGATAGATTTTTGTATTTTAATAGTTTGCTCACCCCTTACTGTATATGCTGTACTGTATGACTCAGTTGTTTAATACATATTGCTATAGACCATCAATATCTACAGTGTGTTTGAATTGGCTGAGTTACTGTCATGTATACTATTCACTTTAGATTTAAATAACCATGCTGGTGATATTTTCAGGAAAGAAGGCAAGTGAAGAAGTTGGTTCATTTGTTTGGAAGGTTGAGATGAGGGGAAGAATCTAGATGAGTTCATCTGTCTGGTGACATGTAAATTTAAAGACAAACTATTTTAAGAAATCCTTCTCTCCCCTCTTGTATCAAGAATTTAGAAACAGAACTCTTGTCTGGTAGGTTTTAAATAATTTATGTTTGGAGATTTCAAGGCTTATCTGATAGATATTGCATTCCAGTTCATTTCTTTGTGGAGAAAATAACATTTCTAAATGTGCTGTCTTTCCAAACATAATATTTTCAGGTCTGTGACTGCAAAATAAAATAAATCAAATTATGAGTCTGTTAAATGAAAAAAGTAAAACTAAACTGAGAGCAGGAAAGGCCAGTAGAATTTCTACTTGGAAAAATGGGGTAGCAGCTGTAACTCCAGGTCCAATAACCTATATGATAGCCACAAACCATTTAACATCTTTAACATACAAGACACACCTGGTTGCATTGGGAATAACAGAAGAGGCGACTGTCTAGTGTCATAAGACTAAACTATGCAAGAGTTGGATCAGAAAGGCATCAGATCTTGAAGTATAGGTAAAGAATGATAAATGAGGGATGGTGAGTTTGAGAGGGAATACTCCCTGTATAGGGCCTTGTCTTTCAACCATAAATAAACTCTGTCATGAAAAGTTGCTGTAAGAG
Organism: Gopherus evgoodei; assembly: GCF_007399415.2. Classification (NCBI taxonomy): domain Eukaryota; kingdom Metazoa; phylum Chordata; order Testudines; family Testudinidae; genus Gopherus; species Gopherus evgoodei. The sequence continues at coordinate 18,993,124 of NC_044333.1, forward strand.
CCAGGATCATATTTAGACCAGAACAAGTAGCAGGGTGAATTGGACTGCAACAGCCACACTAGCTCCTCTTATCATAATTCTGATCTGGCCCAAACCAGCTTAACTTGTGAAATCTGACAGGATCATAGCATTATGTAGCATGGCTCTCTAGCAATGGATATTAAGTATGTACCTATATATCCAGATCTGCTTTAGAAAAAGGAGAAAAACACTTAATATGTTTCAACTTGTTTTATTTAGTGCAGAGGTTACCAAACATTTCTTCTTCACTCATCTTTGGAGATTCATGTCCCATGCATACCCTGTCTTCCCCCCTCCCCTCCAGCCCCTTGCTCTTACTCTCCTAGCCTGCTGTTCCCTCCTGCTGCACCAGCCAGCCCCTCTCTCTCAATGGCCAGGATGCGATCCCTGCCAGACTGCACCTGCTAACTCCACTCATTGGCTCCAGCTTCTTTCTCCAGCCTGTCACTGCCTGCCATAGGTGCTGGAACTAGGGGTGCTGCCATACCCCCTGGCTTGAAGTGGTTTCCATCATATATACAGGGTTTACAGTCAATGGCTCCCAGAACCCCCAGTATACAGATTGTTCCAGCACCCCTGCTCCCACCTGCCCAGTATCCAGGGCACATGGCGGGGGCTAGTAACAGGCACTGTACGGACAGGCTTGTTCTCCAACCTCTCTTTCTGGGGACCTCCCCTTCTGCACCATCTGCTGCCACTGCTCCTGCCTATGGTGAAGTGCTGCTCCTGCTGCTGAGTAAATAGCAAGAATGAAGGAATGTTTTACTTCACATCAGGTCCTTATCACAGTTGCCAACTTTCATGCTGTAAATAAGCACCCCAACTTTCACAATGAACCAAAAATCAAGCTAATCCCGTTTCAACAAGCCAATCCCTAAGAATCTCAACACTCTATGTGACTAGATCCCCTTGGCATGCAGTCTGGGACTGTGGTGGGCCCGCTGTGCACCCTCTCTCCCCTGCTTGCCCCGTCCTTGCTGCTGCTTGCTGATCAAAAAAAAAAGCAGCAACAAACTACAAGCCAAATAAGGACCAATCTACAAGCCAAAAACTAGCCAACAAGCAACTCACAAACCAATTAAGCTAAAAACAAGCCCAATTTCTGTGCTTTTTTCATGGGTTTTGCATGTCTGGTCTTCATGCTCTCCTGGTAACCTCATCCACTACAGTTTGAAAACCTATGATTTAATGTATTATTTTCAAATAAAATAATTCCTATGATACAGATTAAATGATTTCATGGAAGCTAAATAATATGTGGATTCACCTGTTATTGAGTTCCATGTTAAATTGCACATTTCTAGTAAAAAGGCTGCTGAATATATATTAATTTTATATTTGTGTTTTAAATATCTATAAAAGCTGGATTTTAGTTTTCAATTTAAAAAACTTCATTTCATCTGAGACTTGGTCTAGAATTTGCATTTATTTACACTATCCATTCTCTGCTCTGTCTAAAAATGTGTAGGTGAAACCATAACTGATATCTGAGCACCATCCACAACCAGCGATGTTACAAACGGACATCTTGTGTCCAAACTGTCTTATAATTTGGTAGTTTAGATAAAATGGAATCCAGAGTTGAATGACCCTGTTCCTGATTCTGAAAAACCAAGACAGTTTTCTTGACCCTTCTGTTTGCCAGGCTGCTTCGTGAGTTCTGCAGAACCTTGCAACTGAAAACAGCAACAATAAAAATAAGCTGTTTAGCCAAGATGTTGGGCCCAAAAGTTATACTTTATTTATTGTATGATCATAACTACTAGATCTTTCAAATTGCTGCCACATCCTGACCTTGAAAAGATTCTTTGCTCAAGCTACCACCACTCCTATTGTTCACAAAATGACAGAAAGAAGAAATAAGCAATCATAAAAAAGATACAATAAAATCAGGTGTATGATCTCAGTTTGGAATCTAAACTGAAATGGTGTATCAATTAAGGACTGCATTTTTCTTTCCTAAAAGCACAAAGACAATTCTATTCAAGTAACCTTAATAAAGATACATGTAGATGTCTCTCTTTAATTCTGAGGTGTCCAAGTAAAGAAGGAAAGGATGTAGTTTCTGGATTATTGGTCAAAGATAAAACAGAGCATTTTGTTGGAATACTCGAGAAAGGGCAGTGTGTTTGCGGTCATAATATGAGCTTGCAGGAAGTGACTCCTACAATGTCAACAGAATGATCATGAAAGGCTGACCTGAAACATGTGCTCATAGGCTGTATATTCAGTGCTTATTGCATTTCATGTATTTCAACAAAGCAAGTTTTTTGTGATAAAAAGTTGTGATAAATCCATTCTTACAAGCATAGAGAAATGGCCTAGTGACTCTTAAATGTATTGGTTAGCACAATCAGCCACTTGCTAATTGTTTAAAAGTTTATTTTAGTGCTTGCAAAATGCTAGACTGTAAGCCATGAAGACTGAAGCCTTCTATAGCCACAGAACGAGCACAGCAAAGGGAGTGACGCTGCAAGTTTCTCCACATTGCTCTGTTAATATTCCTCAGCCCAGTCTTGGAGTGACTTACTCTATTGGTAAGTAAGTGGGTATTCAGTTTCAGTGCCTATTCATTGCTTTGGCTCTCTGTTGAGGCTGCTAATAAATGAGCAGACTATGTCGGTGTGTTCTGTAGTCACTTGGCCACTGGGAACTGGTTTTATTTCACGTAGGCCATTGAAAAGCCAAATAGTATCAATTTGTTATCATTGCTGACATGGCTTGGCTTCTAATGTACATCCTAAGGGCAAAACGTCCACATTTTGTTAGTACTCTCCAACTAATCTAATCCGTAATTAGCTATTTTGATTGGATCAAGGAACACTCATCTATATACTCATGTTCTGAGAGAGGCAAGAGGATGGTGATCTTTTTGAATAAAGACTATTAACGAAGCTCCATGGAACTGAAGGGAAATAATAGACTTAAACTGTCGGACAGTCATGGTGCCGAATAAAAGTGAGGCAGCAGTGGTGAGAAATAGGCCATGAGTTTATCCCAGCTGCTGGTCCCACTGTCAGAAGATGGGGAGGAATCAGGGGTTCTGGCATAGTGGTTAGTTCCACTGCAGAAGAGGAAGATTAGGTTGTGGCATAGGCCTGGTACACCCTATCAATCACCGTTTGGAGACAGGATGAAGGGGTGTTCTGGCCCCAAGGTTGAGTTTAAATGACTGCCTGTACTCTCAGGGATGTATGCTTGGATGTGTAGGGGTCGACAAGGTGACCCGGCTATGCCGTGCTGGGCAGCTTAATAGCCAGAGTCAATGTGGCTGCCCTTCCAGCCAGGGCTATGTGGCCTAATGGCCAGTGTCCATATAGCTGCCCTCTCAGTCAGGGCAGTGTGGCTTAAGGGCCAAAATCAGTATAGCTGCCCTCTGTGTCAAGGTCATGTGGCATAAACCCCAGCGTCCATATAGCTTCCCTCTTGGTCAGGGCTATGAGGCGTAATGGACAGCGTCAGGGCTGTGTGGCCTAAGGCCCAGCATACATACAGCTGCCCTCTTGGTCAGGGCTGTGTGGCCTAAAGGCCAGAGTCAATATAGCTGCCCTCAGGGTAGTGTGGCCTAAGGGCCAGGGTCAATAGGGTTGTTCTCTTTGTCAGGGCTGTGTGGCCTAGCAGCCAGAGTAGTTGGAGGGGGGCAGGCACTGCCTCAAGGTGGGGGATTGCCAAGGTAGGGGGACCTGAGCCCTCCCTACTCCTCCAGTTCCCAATCCAGGATGGATGATCTGATTTCCTTGATTTCCCATGTCTAGCCGTGATGTGGATTTGAATGACAATGAATTGGCTGAGACTCACTCTGTCTATGAAGGGGGTGCAGGATAATTTGTCTGCATTGTTTCTGTTCTGTCTATGAGTATAGTTTGTTCTCTCTGTGCCAGGGAACTTTTTGTAAGTTCAGCATACTTATGGACCTCCCTCCCCCACAAATAGTAGAGGGGGCTTTTGCCATTTAAAAAAAAAATTGGGTTAGTTGAGTTTTCCATGCTGCTGCATACTTCAATCATATACCTCTCTCCACACCTGATGCCTGAAATGGGCATTATGTGAGATTGTCCTTGAAGATTGTGGTGTGGCTGGCTTGCTCAATGAAATGGACTGATATGATTACAGTCATATACACACTAGCATTTGTGTAACATAGCTAAGATACTATGGGATATGGTAGTTGTTGGTAAATGGTGAGTTTTTAATAGCCTGCACACTGTGAACTTCTTACCATTTATGTCTAGGTATGATTCAAATTATATGTAGCATTATAAGGGTCTGGAACTGGCTATTTTAGGAGTTACATTTTTCATTGTACACTTGATCCCATGAGACAATTAAGTGGACAGGCTTATATGGGTGAAGGAAATAGGACATTTTCAGTGGCAGTTAGAACAGAGCATGAGTTTGACCTTCAGAAAACAATGTTATCTTGTCTTTTTGGTTAAACGTTGAACCAAATGTTTGGCTCTTAATGACGGTGGTGGGGTTCCTTATATTGTATTTGTTCCAGAAAGGCTATGAGCAGCATTTGTGCTGTACTTTGTAGGTAGTTTAATTATGCTATTAATGTATGTCATGCATCTAAATGTCATAGTGGTTGGTGCATTAAACAAAACAAACCATTTAAACATAAGCATGTTATTCTGGTCTTAAGTCAGTCTGTGTGTGGGGGGGGGAATGCACAGTAGAGTGAGTTAAGAAGTCTTTTTTTTTTTTTTTTTTTTTTTTTGCTTTTGCTTGGTTTCTGACACAATCTGTCATCAATAGTTTTTTGTATTGAATGGCTTTTCTTGCTTCAGTAATTTTCAAAGAGGGCTATTTGTTGTATGCTATGTACAGTTTAATGGAGAAGAATCTAAAATCAGGTTAATTTTAAGGTAGTCTCTCTCCCTTTCCAATCCATGTGCTGCAGAAAAGGTAGGCAGTTACATACTGCATACTTCACACTGCATACACCTTCTCTTTCACACACACAGATAATACATTACAATCTCTTTCCTTTTATGAGATTTTCTGTCCCCTTGTCCCATGTAGGGCCATTGGGAAAGATCCCTTCCTCTGTTAGAGGAGTAAATAAGAGAAAGGAAATTTCTAAAGTACTGAAGCCTTGGGGAAAAAAAAAACTTTGAAAGGTCAGATATTGAAAATGTGACAAACCATCAAATGCTGTGGCTGGAAAACCTATTAGAGAATATGCTCGGAGCCAATTACTACGGTATATGAATAAAATATACAGAATGAGTGCTGTCTCCAGTATGCTGTTTGCTAGGAGAGTTGAGAGGTGGAATACTGTCTCTTAGGGTATGGCTACACTTACAGTTGTACAGCGCTGGGAGTTACAGCTGTCTTCGTACAGCTGTGTAGGGAAAGCACTGCAGTGTGGCCACACTGACAACTACCAGCGCCGCAGTGTGGCCACATTTGCAGCGGTGTTGGGAGTGGTGCATTGTGGGCAGCTTTCCAGCGTTCAAGTGGCTGCAACGTACTTTTCAAAAGAGGGGGGTGAGGGAGAACATGGGGGAGAGAGAGTGGATTTTTGGATCTGTCAGCTCCCTGCCTTGCAAATTCTAATGACTGGAACATACATATCACCAACCTGCAATCAATTTTAAAGTTTCAAGCCCTTCCCCCACCCCTCTCTTATTCACTAAATGCAAATTATGCACTCCTAAATAGCCTTCAGACCACATAAGCAGCTGCTCAACACGGACTCCCCCTCCCCCTCTGCCATGTGACTTCTCTCTTCAAGCAAACAGCTGTGAACCTTCCAAAGCAATTCCTCTGCCTGCCTCTGCTCGCTCGCTCCAGCAAACAGGAGCTGTGTTTGTTTTTTAGATAAGCAGCATGGGGGAGCTCGGAGTTCAGCCATTCTTCCGGTTTGTTGTGAGCAGGCATTCTGGGATACCTCCTAATACCCTGGAGGCCAATAACAGCGCTTTTGGTGGCCACATTGATGAGCAGCACTGCATCACCAGCGCTGCAATCGTTACACCCCAAGCAGACCAGGTGTACAGCCAGCGCTGCAGCCAGGGAGTTGCAGTGCTGGATGTGCCTTGCAGGTGTGGACAGTTACTAAGTTGCAGCGCTGTAAACCCACCACCAGCGCTGCAACTCTCCAGTGTAGCCAAGCCCTTAGGCAAAAGTGCAACAAATGCCAACAAGCATGTTATTCTTTATCTGGCAAAAAACTCTTCAGATCAGCTGCAAACTGTTCCACAGGGATACTGTTTATAACTTGCACAAACAAATCATGAGAGGTCTCAACTCGAAACTTCTTAAGGGACGGTTAACGCACTCTGTGCACAATAGTGAGGGTGATTAACCATTGAAATAAGCTACCAAGGGAAATCGTGAATTCTCCATCTCTTGTTGTCTTCAAATCAAGACTGGATGCTTTCTGGAGGATATGCTTTACTCAGATACAAGTTACTAGGCTCAATACAGAGGTAACTGGGTGAAGTTTAGTGGTCTGTGACATACAAGTGGTCAGACTAGATGATCTGATTGTCCCTTCTGGCCTTAAACTCTATGACCAGAGTTGAGGAAAAAATCTGTAATGGATGTTGCTTAGAGAGACAATCATTTTAGAAAATTTGCAGGGAAAAAAAAAGCAGGTGCAGATCATTTATCATTTTTCACAGAGAATTTGTAGGAGATACACTCAATTGTTCCTAGTCATCCATTTTAAAAGAAGACCTGAAACACAATTCCTACCCTACTGATTGAAAGAAGTGATCAATAGACTATTACAAAAGCTAAGAAGTAAACAAACTTGACTTAAACAGTTTTTTTCCCCACACTTGTTAGCTGAGGTTAAGCTAGGAAAAATGAAAAGTTTTAAAGGGGTTAGGATAATCAGCAGCCAAATCTTTCCCATTGCTGCGTTCCTTGAAAATTATCAACTGGGAACAGAGGCTGATTTTTACAGCGTGTAGGATGCATGGTCAGACTGAATGGTGTAACCTTTATGTTAAAATGTTCCCCATTAATATTAAGTTGTTAAAGATAAGGGTGCAGTAAAACCCAACTTAGCTTTCAGGTTTGAGCCTCTAGGTTGTTACAGAACATTTATTTAGTAGAGGACCACTAGGCAACAATTTAAACAATGCATCCAAACGTTATTAAAAGGAAAAATATGATTAGTTAAGCAAACAGACCTGTAATTACTATTTACACAAATGTTAGTATTATACTCATGTTCAGAGGTGAAAGGATACATCAATGGGTGATCAGTGCACTGACAGTGAAGTACAGCTTTATAATCCTGAAATCTAACAGCACCCTTTTTAATATTAATTGGCACTCTTCCACAGTTTAGCACCACTATTCCTTTTATACTCCATTATAATACTGATTAACATTAAACTGCCCTTTACCATAATTATATTTCCACCACCTTCTAATTGGCTCTTTACAACATACATTATTGGAATTAACGACTGCACCAGTGTCCTTCCCATATTATCAGAACAAACAGCATTTTAATAGAAAATTCACAATACTCTAAAAAAATATTTAGTTGGAGATTGGTCCTGCTTTGAGCAGGGGGTTGGACTAGATGACCTTCTGAGGTCCCTTCCAACCCTAATACTCTATGAAAAACACATTAAAAAGCAGTTACAATAAAAATATAATTGTAATATAATCAGGATCATGTCCTGAGAACTCTTGTTTTACCATAACAGTATCTCCAACTTATCTTGAACTTTTCTCACACTAGCAACTTCAGTTTCTTCAAGTGATTGCACATGTACATTCCACTCCAGAGGTGTGCGCACCCTGAGCATAGTTGCTGGAAAATTTTCCCCTCAGTGATACCTGTCAAAGGACTCAAGCGCCCTTTTGCTCTGCGGGTTCATAGCACTGGTATAAAGGGCCCAGCTGACTCCATGCCCCCTCAGTTCCTTCTTACCACCCATGATGGTTGCTGGAACTGCTATCCTTGCTTTTCCCTGTACATATCTCTACATAGCTAGTTGTAAATAGTTTTAGTCAGTTTACTCCATTTTAGTGAAAGTTTTAAATTACAAGAGTTAGCAGAGTTTTCATCTGTTATCAGGTGCCAAGGCATGCCTCGGTTACTGCACTTCAAGGCCTGTGCCTCCTGAAATCAGTCTCTGGTACGGTATCTCTGGTGGTACAGAAGTTGGTGGCATCAGTGCTGTTGGGCAGGATGGAGTCTGTTGCTTCAGACCATCATTCGGCATTAGGCCTTTTGGTACCATTGAAAGAAAAACTAGCTATAGTGGCCTCAGTGCAGGCATCTTTGCCATGGCACCGGTCTCCAGTACCAGGGGGAACCACATCTCTGTGGTCACCAGACAGAGCCTCAGCATCCTCTGAATAAGAGAGAGAGAGACTCTTTCTCCTCTTGCCTGAGGAGTCGTTCCTACCACTTCCCAAGGCACTCCTACTCTTGCATGGACCCAGGAACAGGGGTACCATCGAGTGTGAAGTCAGGTCACCACTGGGGATCTATGCCTATTCCATGGCCCTATTGGAACTTGGCAGGGTTTCCACCAGTTTCAGGAGCTTACTCTAGGCTCGCCTATTCGGTGGCCTCAGAACAAAGGGCACCAAGGCCCTGTTGGGCTGCAGCCAATCCAAACTCGGTTCTATGCCCCATCTGTCCATCAGGATCTAAAAAGAAAAAGAGTTTAGGCACAGACCACCATCCTCTTACACTTCAGCATCAATGCTTGCCTCACTAAGACAGCCAGGGGGCTCTACGCAGACCTTTAGACAAGCCATTCAAAGACACCATACCAGTTCCCATGATGCCAGACCTTATTTCCACCTTGTTTTCAAACTACCTCTCCCACTTCCTCCATGCATGGTCCTGTATCACCATGGACTGTTGGGTGTTGAGCACAGTGGAAATGGGATATACCCTCTAGTTTATCTCTCTTCCTTCTTCCCACCCCCTCTTCCCTGACCCTCTTCAGGGACACCTCTCACAAAAAGTTTCTGGCCCAGGAGGTTCAATCTCTCCTGCAGGTGGGAGCTGTGGAAGAGGTTCCACAGAATTTAAGAGGGAAGGGGTTCTAATCCCATTATTTCCTAATCCCAAAAGAAGGTCTCAGACTGATTCTAGACCTGCATCACCCCAACAGCTATCTCTAGAAAATTAAGTTCTGCATGGTCACCTTGGTATCCATTATCCTGTCCCTGGATCCTGGAGACTGGTACGCTGCCCTTGATTTAAGAGAGACACCTATTTCCACATATCAATATACCATCACAGAAAGTTCCTCAGATTCATGGTGAAGCATGCACACTACTATTTTGTGATACTCCCGTTCGGCCTGTCCGCAACCTTGGGGGTGTATACAAAATATACAGTGGTAGTGACAGCTTTCCTGAGAAGACTAGTGGTGCAGGTCTACTTTTATCTAGATGACTGGCTACTCAAGGGACAGTCCAGGGCTCAGGTAACATCCAACATTCAGCTCTTCCAGTCGACATTCACAGTCCTACACCTTCTAATAAATGTACTCTCACTCCAGTACAGAGGATAGAGTTTATTGGAGTGGTGTTCAGCTCCACCCAAGCCAGAGCCTATCTCCCAGAGTTCGGTTTCAGACAGTCATGTCCCTAATAACACATCTCAAGGGCCATCCAATAACAACAGTCAGAACTTGTCTGAGGCTTTTAGGGCACATAGTCTCGTGCACATATTTAGTGAAGCATGCAAGGCTGCGCCACAGGCCTATTCAGACATGGCTGGCTTTAGTCTATTCACCAAATCGCCACCATCTGTACTCTGTACTCACAGTGCCTCCTCTGGTCCTTGTCTCCTTCATTTGGTGGGTGTACTCACTCAATATTTGTGCAGGGGTTCCTTCATATGGCCTCAACCATCAATGACTCTGGTCTCAGATGCATCATTGCTAGGTTGATGAGCTCACCTGGGCCCCTCAAAACTCAGAGGAACTTTCTCTCTACATCAGTGTCAGAAAACTCAGAGCAACTTGCCTGGTTTGTTAGGCTTTCCTGCTGCATGTTACAGGCAGACATTTAATTGTTCTTACAGATAACACTGTTGCCATGTTTTATCTCAACAGGCAGGGAGTAGCTCACTCTTCCTGCCTTTGTCAAGAAGAGATTCAACTGTGGGAATTTTGCATAGCCCGCTTGAGACCTTGTACCTTCCGGGAGTGCAAAATGAGCTGGCAGATCACCTCAGAAAGATCTTTCTCCAGTCACTATGAGTGGTCCCTCTGCCCGGCTGTGGCAAAGGATGTTTTCCAGCAGTGGGAGAACTTCCCAGATAAACCTATTTGCAACCTGACACAACAGAACGTGCGCTCCCTGCGCAGCCATTGACTAGAGAGATTATACCTGCAAGTAAGAGAGCCCATTCCTCCTTGGGACCTGAATTTGGTTTTATCAAAGCTCATGGGACTGCCATTTGAACCACTGGCAACGTGCTCCTCATTTTACTTCTCCTAGAAAGTGGTTTTGTTAGTGACCATCACTTCCCCCAGGAGGGTCTCAGAGCTCAGGCTCTCACATCAGCACCTCCTTACACAGCCTTCTTTAAAGACAAGGTGCAGTTATGTCCTCACCCCAGTTTCCTACCAAAGGTGGTATCCAGTTTAATAACCATCAGGCAATCTACCGTCCTGTTTTTTACCCAAAGCCACATGCAAATAGGGAGGAGCAATAAGTTCACTTATTGAACATTAGGTGAGCCCTAGCTTTCACATACAATGAACTAAACCATTCCAAAAGTCCACACAACTGTTCCTTGTGATCGTGGACAGGATGAAGGCTCTCTTGGTCTTTTTGCAGACAATCTTATCCCGGAATAAATCATGCACTTGGTTTTGTTACAATCAAGTGTAGGTTCTGCCTCTGCTTGTCCTGATGGCTCATTCCACAAGGTCACAAGCATCCTCAGCAGCATTTGTATCACAGATTCCTATTCAAGACATTTGTAAAGCAGCGACCTGCTCATCGACGCACACATTCTCTTCTCATTACGTCATCACTCAACAGTTGAGATATGATACCAGATTTGTTCATACTGTCCTGCAGTCCATAAACTCCGATCTCTCCATCTATACAACTGCTTGGGAGTCTCCTGGTGTGGAATGCACATGTGTAATTACTCAAAGAAAAACGTTACTAAACTTCCGTAACTGTTCTTTTAGATGTGTTGCACATGTCCATTCCACGACCTGCCCTCCTACCCCTCTGCATTGGAGTCTTTCAGAAAGAAGGAAGTGAGGGGGCACGGGGTTGGCTGGGCCCTTTATACCAGCGCTGAAAATTAGAGGGCACTCAAGCCACCCCAAGAGGTACCTCTGAGGGAAAGATTTCCAGTGACTGTGTTCGGGGCATGCTCACATGTGGAGTGGTATGGACATGTGCAAAACATCTTGAAGAACAACAGTTACGGAAGGTTAGTTACCATTTTCCTCCATGCTCCTCTGCACTTAGGTTTTGTGCCTACGTTAGCCTAACATCTATTTATTTCTTAAGCCAAGCCATCCTATAGGGTACAGTGGGTAGGGACCAATGGCCACTCTGTAGTTGGTCACCAGATTAAACGGTTAGCAGTTTAAATAAAAACACCTTTCCTCCTCCAGAACCCTAGTTAGTGGTATGTAGCTGATTCAGATGCTTGGGATGTAGATGAACCTTTGTAACTTTCTTTGATTGCTGCTGCCTTACTGAAAAGACAGATTCAACCTGAAAAATCTTTGGCAGCATAAGATGCTCTGAATCGCAGAGATGCATTTTATTGTGATTTCTTACAGGATGAAACTATGCCCTGTAATTAGAGATGAGGGGCATAATCATGCCCTCAATCTGTGTCCACAACTTTCATGGATATTAATGGAAGTTGCATGCATGAAAAAAGGGCAAGAGACTGCTTTAAGATTTTACAGGACTTTAAGAAGGAACTAGTTTCTCAAGAGTTGGAAAATGGATGTTGAGCCTTTCATCTCTAACTTATGGTTTCTAATCTGACCCAATGAGTTAGTGATCAAGAAATTTATTACTATGACTAGAAAAGCAATTTGGAAAAATAAGAACCAACTTGAACCTTCAGCTCAAGTTTGAAATGATCCAAACCTTTGAAGCTCTTAAAAAAAAACGACAAAAAAAACCAACTTTGGTAAAGTTATTTTATATGTCTTTGTCTGGAAAGGGAAGTGGAAACACAAAAAGAACATGAGAAGAATCTGTTCTTGGGGTGTTTCCAACTCATCTGAAATTAGAAGAACTTGGAAATCTCACAAGAGAGCTGAATTTTCACACCAAAGTAGTTCAAGAAAGGATAGAGGGACTAATCTGTATTTTTGTAGGCTTGTCTAAATTGACCTAAACTACCAAACCTTTTGAGGTTAGCCTGTCATTAGTTATTAATTAACAGCTGTTCACTGGTCTGTATAAGGAGTAACAGATTCTCAAACTGGTTCCTGCTGGTTAGTGCCCACATCCCAAATTACACCATCACAACTGGCAGCCTTGTTGGTATTTTCAGCAGAGGTGGGGAGGACTGACAATGGTGATAGATCTAGTATCTCATCACTGGAGGTAGTCATCATGTCAAGGTTGAGATACATTGACACCATCATGTCAGAAACTTTGAACTAGCAGATCATTGCTTTATCTGGTTTGTGGGTAAATAGAGGATTTAAGTCTTTGGGGCTTTCAGTCCAGTTCATTTTATAAAGTACTAAAACATTTCTGTTGAAAAGATCTACTAGAGGAGAAGGTTTTTCACCATTTAGTTTCTTCTCCAGTTGCCTGTGGTGCAATTTTTAAAACCACAATTCAATTGCCACAGTACTTAGAAGTCTATCTATAGTACGGTGAAGCACTCCAAAACAAGAAGCCATTTATGGCAGACTGCTTTTCTGTTGCTATTTCAGAAGGATTAGAGAAGATTAATGGCACTGTTCTTCCAGTATGTGAGAGAGCTTCTTAAATGAGTGCTGACTCTGCTGTTTTTTGGTATTTGCCTTTTATAGTCTAGTTACTTATACTTACTTTGTAGAAGATGAAAAATCACTGATTACAATTTCATAAAATGTGTGAACTGTGTTGGTTTGAAGGTTATGAGGGAAAACAGAACCCTTTTTTCACAGAATGCATCTAAAGAGTTTGCACGAGGAAAAACATTTCTTGCCATCTGCAAAAATATCACTTGAATTGAAAGATTCTGATTAAAATTGGCAAGCTTGAAACTCATCATAGCTGGCAATATTGTGTTGAAGGAGTGGATCATGAGTGAAGCAGTCAAAATGAGGGCCAATGGGTCAAACAAGCTGCAGAAATGGCATCCCTGCAGTGTAACAAGCAAAAGAAAAACGGCTATTTAAAGCTTAAAATTTGATTTAAATTCTAAACTCAAACTCCAAACTGGAAATGGGTAAGTGATTCCTGACATTAGGCCTCCACACAAGTTGGCGTCACTAACTATGCCACTGTTCAGCAGTGTCCTGGTGGCTCAGACACAACCTTTTAAATCAGAAACTGGCTTTCAGTAGGATTCAGTTTGCACATAACAGAAGAAATCTTCTTCTTCTTCGAGTTATGGTCCCAATTTGTATTCCACATGCGGGTGTGCATGTGCACCATGCACCTGAGTTTGGAAGGCTTTCCAAGCAGTGTCCACTGACCCGCACATGCATAGTGCATCTCCTCGTGCTCTTGACTGAGGGTATAAGGGGCAATGCAGATCAACACCACTCCAGTTGCCTCTTACCACTGTATGGCCTGATTCAGAAAGCCTGTTCCTTCTTTGCCCTTAGCTAGCTAAGAGTTGCTCTTCATGTTTGCAGATAGTTTGTAGTTTATCGTAGTTTACAGAGTTAGTTAACTTATCTTGAATAGCATAGATTAGTGTAGCATATAACTTCCCTGGTCGCGGGACTCAACCCCTCAGCACCTGGGGACTATGTCCAGCATCCTGGGCTTCAAGATCTATGTCTCCTGTCCTTTTCCTTTCTCCATCAGCAATGAGCATTAACAGTGCCTCTGTTCTCTGGGTGAGGCTCACATCTCGGGCAAAGTGCACTATTTAACTCCTTCCTGCCCAGAATCAGAGAGGTCTGTGAGCTTTGCCTCCCCAGGTACCAGATGGAAGAGGTAATGAGGCCCCAAGTGCACTTGGATCCTGGCCAAGGGAACCCCCCTGTGCAGCAGCTGCTGCTCACCTTGAGTGCCCCTTCAAGCACCCCACATGGTGTGGAGCCACCACAACTAAGGACAAACCCCATCATGAGAGCAAGAGACACTCTCACAGACACAAGAGCAGGTCCCCACAGCAAACTGCTCATAAGCACAGTGTTCCCTCCCTGAGCAGTGCCTGCTCGGGTGAGATGTTGCATGCAGATCCTGTGGGACCAGCGACGAAGGCTAAAGGCTGGAGGGTAAAGCCAAAAAGAAGTGGGATCCATTGGTACCGCTGGTGATCCTGATACGGAGACAGTCAGATCGCCCAGCTGCGAGCATGACCCCAACTTCTCCAACGGTGCCGTCTCACCACCAGGCAGATCGGCGAACTCCAACTACTTCACCGAGTCCCTCCAGAGTGACTATGGGTACTCCACAGACTGCTGGATGCACAGAGACCTTCCTTACAACAGAGGAGGTGATTCTGCCATACCTGCAATCTCCACTTCTCTCGGGCCTAACCCTGCTTCATGGCATTCTCATACCAGAGGATGAACCCCTGCTGCTGCTGCAGGAGATGTCCCTCTCTTCTATACTACATTGCAGCCCTCTGGGTACCCACAGTACCACTTCCTCTAACGGAACTGCCATCCGACTCTGAGGAGTCTTTGGACACAGCACTGCCAGCATCACTGCCACCAATCAAGAGCCTGGACACATGGCCCAGGCACCCTTACCTTCCTGCCCTGAATCCACTCAGGGAAGTCTGGTACTGCTTCTCATGGGGCCCACCGACACGTGGACCCCTCATTCTGGGACCCATAACAGAGCTGTCTGGAGCTGTTACAAGGGTCACTGTGCTTCCTCCACACACCATTCTGCATCATCGATGTACGAAGAGGAAGACATCAGATTTGTACCTCCACCACTGACCATCCCAACCGGAGCTTCCTCATCACCAGAGAGGCAATCATCCCTCTCCCACTCTTTCCCCCAGATGATCACTGTCAGTGTCAGGAACTGCTATAGAAGGTGGCTGCAGATCTGAAGATTTCCTTGGAAGAAATCCAGAACCGACATCATCATCTCCAGGACATTCTCCAGTCACAAGGCCTTTCCAGGGTGGCTCTCTCAATAAACAAGGCCATCCTGGAACTGGCCTGAACCATGTGGCACATGCTAGCCACATTACCTCCACTCCAAAGAGAGTCTGAGAGATGCTACTCCATGCTGGCTAAAGGGGCTGATTTTTTTATTCATGCACCAGGTCCCCAACTCACTGGTTGTTCAGGTGGCCACAGAATGGGCTTGGCAACAACCGATGTCCACCTCACCTGACAAGTCCTCGAAGTGATGGACCTTCTGGGCAGGAAAGCCTTTTCTTCAGCAGGCCAAGAGATCTGCATCACGGACTATCAGGATCTACTAGCCACATAAGATTTTAACACGTACAATAGACTCGCAGAGTTCAACGATGAGCTTCCTACAGATGACCATGCCCAGTTTCGGGCTTTCATAGATGAAGAGTGCTTAGTGGCAAAGGTGGCCCTCTAGGCTGCAGTGCACACAGCTGACATTGCTTGCTCTCGCAAGCCACTGGCCTCATGATGAACAGGGACTCATGGCTGAAACCCTCTGATTGCCCCAGGGAGGTCCAAAATACCATCAAGGATCTCCATTTCGATTAGTCCAACCTCTTCTGTAAGAGACTCCCTGTACTTTTTGAAAGACTTGTGGTCTATCCTGCCATCCCTGGGAATCCCAGCTCCCAGGTGCAAACCCGAGGTAGACCTTTTGGCCATGGCCGCACACGACCTACCCATCCTACTCCCATCATCTATTAGCGATCCATGGAAGTGCCAGAGACCCCAATTCCCTGCCACTGCAAGCTCCTTGACCCTCTCCCAGCTGCAGGCCAAAGGTCTCTTTTGACATGCAATTTGAGACCTACGAACCACCTCCAGTGCCAACCACCTCACCCACTCATCATCTTCAGCTGCTGAATTGCCCGATTCACCCCACAATCAGGGCAAGATCACCCCGGAGAGTTGGGTACTGGAGATCATCCACCATGGATACTCCATGGAGTTTCTCTCCTTCAAGCCTCATTGTCCTCCCACCTAAGCGCCTCTGGAGGATCCCTCCCATCAACTGATTCTTCCACTGGAGGCCGAAGCCCTGTACCTCCTGGGTGTAATAGAGGGCCTCCATCCCCAATACCAAGGGAAAGGCATCTACTCACCATACTTTCTCATCCGGAAAAAGGGCAATGAGTGGAGACCTATCTTAGTCCTTCATCTACTAATTACATTTATCAGGAAGTTAAAGTTCAGAATGATAACATTGGCATCAATCATACCCTCCCTCCAACGGGAGCTTGGTTTGCAGCTCTTGACGTGAAAGATACATACTTCAATGTAGACATCCACCCATCTCATAGAAAGTTCCTCCACTTCATGGTGGGACACCAACATTACTAGTTCCATGTCCTCCCATTCAGCATCGCAATGACACAAGCATTCACAAAGGTATTCATGGTGGTAGCGGCCCACATGAGACACCAAGGACACACAGTCGTCCCATACCTGGCTGACTGGCTCCTGGTGACACAGGCGTAGCAAGAAGTTGTCTCTGCAATCCAGTCTCTTAAAAACCTCCTGGCAGGATACTACTCAATGTGCTGAGAGTTCACTGGGATATTCAGCTGACAGCATTTCATCATTGTTAAACATTAGAAACTTGGTTTTTGAAAAAATTATGAGTCATTGTGAAATCATAAGCTTTAAATCAGATTTAAGTCTTGCAATGTTCTGATAAATGGGTTAATATTTTTACTTAATTTCTCTTGCAGGTGTTTATAAATATTTTGAAACTAAAGGGCCAATGGCACCTATTTTTAACTCTTACTATTAGCCTCAAAACAAGAAGTTTTCCAATTTGTTTTTAATTCTGTCGACCACTTAGAAAGAGATCCTTTCTCTACTTAGCAACCAATTGCCTCATTGTGTGGTTCCAGAAATATTTAATTGTGATCACCAAGAAAAACTCTGTAGATTACTGTAGGCCCAGGACTATCATCAGAGAACACCAGCTCTAAATTCATTTCTGGGTAGGTACTTAAACTGCACCGATCTTCACTCCATCATTTTCATATTATATTCACCATATATCTGTGGCTCAATTTCACTACATATTTAATATAGATTTAAAAGAAATCAATTTATTGTAAAACATTCTTGTGGTGGACCACCATTTATTAGATTACCAACGCTATACACAAATCTCAGTCAGTTGAATATATTTTATTCCGTCACAACATCTGTTTTGATGATATATGCTCAAAAGGGCCTCATCCAATAGCCATAAAAGCCAATGGGAGTCCTTCCCACAAGATTTGGATCAGACTCAAAGGGGATCAACAGAAAAAGCAAGCTATTATAAAGGAATGTGGAAACTACCTTCTTCAAAATAATTCAAGCTTTGTTATTTTAGGCTCTGTAGAGTCTGTATTAATCTTCAAGCATAGGAGACAAATAAACTATCAATACAGGAAAGAACTTGTCAAATGCTTATATTTAATGAACGTCTCTCTTTAGTCATCTTCCCAACATTAATTTCAATTAAATACATTTTTAAAAATTTTCATCCCATATTAACTGTTTCCAGTTTTAATTTATAAATCTCATACAAACTTTTGAACATGTGGCTAGCTGCAATGACATTTATTTAAAATATAAAAAGCAATTCTACATATTTTATATTCATTTTCTGGCAGTCCGCAATCTGTGTAATCAGGTTATAACTAAGCCATTAAAACCCTAAACAATTCTCATACATTTATAACCAATTAAATTGAATTGTAAAGAAAATATTTTGTGCAGAATATTGTTTTTCTTTTACCTACACTTTGACCAAGGTGACCAAATAACGTGAAAGCAAGAGTGGTTTTGTAAGTGTCAATCTATTTTGTGTGCTAACTATTAGTTCAAATGCATTCTCTGTTTTTTAAAAATTCTGGCTGTATTTTACTCAGCATTTACAGTAAACATTTTGTAATAATTACAGTACAAATGGAAGAAAGAGGTAATAAATCTTGCATAAACTGTTAGTTCAAAATTACACAAATAACTAAGTGTATCATTTGTTTTTAAACAGTTGCATAAGCAAAAATACAGGCCCAGCCAACTTTATTGAAATGTCATTGGGCTCATTTAATATGAACTGTATGTCATGTTTCATGCATAATTTTCAGTCAGCACACTATTTTGACATTTAGGTGAAGATTGCTGATTGCAGTTGAGATTTTTTTCTTGATTAAATACATTTATTTTTACTGCCAAATAATCAGTTGTGGCATTTACTACCCTAAGAAATTCTGCTTATCACAGTGAAGGATGGTACAGATTTATAGTACTGCCCATGACTACTCTTCAAAATAGGAATTAAACATCACATGCAAAACTACACTAAAACCTAAATAAGCAACGGTTCCTATATTTCTTTCTGAACTTTAGCTAATGGTACAGGGATCATCACTGCATGGCTTCACTTCCCCTTCCAACAATAAATTCATCACAGCTTTAGTCAAGTAGCTGCATGTTCCTCTTTTTCCCATTGGGGGAGTGTTGTAAAATGAAGTCATGTCATCCTATAAAAACAAAAACAAAAAAGTGTATTTTTCTATCAAAGTGTTGATTGATAAGAATCAAGATTAACCATTGGTACAGAGTAAATCAATTGAAACCATTTTATAGGAGAAAAGTGCAATTCTCATTGTTGACATTGTCAGTCTTTTTGTATGACACTCATTGTTCAATGATCAGAGGGGTAGCTGGGTTAGTCTGGATCTGTAAAAGCAGCAAAGAGTCCTGTGGCACCTTACAGACTAACAGACGTATTGGAGCATGAGCTTTCGTGGGTCAATACATGCATCTGACAAAGTGGGTATTCATCCATGAAAGCTTATGCTCCAATACGTCTGTTAGTCTATGAGGTGCCACAGGACCCATTGTTCAACGAGTTGTCAAACAGGAATTTTAAAATCTAAGATTTTTCTAAAGGTACAATATATATGTGTTCAATTGCTTAAAGACTTTCTTAGAAATCTTAGAGTGCGCCTACTATATTTGGGCATAGTTTTGTGAAAGAACTTATTACATATTCTGGTCAGATAATTTCCTCTTCATTTCCTAATGACAGGTCAGTTTCTTCACAATGTTTGCAAAACATATTAGTTAGGTAATCTCTCTTCAAACATTATGGTGGGGCTGGTTTCAACTCCATGACTAAAGTTGTGTTTAAAAATGCAGCTAAAGTATGGGACTTATTCCATTAACCTTATAAGAAAAAACAAATATTTTCTTCCTAGACTCATATCACATAAAAGAGTCCAGGTATTTTAAAAGCTCAGTTACGGATGAAATGAAAATTTGGACTTCTTACTTATACTTAAGGCCATGTTTACACTACAGAGACTATAGCAGCATAGCTACAGTGCAGAAGCTACACCTGCATCGTCCCTTAGTGTAGACGCAGTCTTCAGTGGGTCTTTCCATCATTCTAGGAACACTAGCACCCGGAGTGATGGCAGCTAGGTTGACCGAAGCCTTCTTCTGTTGACCTGGCTGTCTACACTGGAGGTTAAGTCAGTGTAATAGCACTCAAGGGTATGGATTTTTACCCCTGATCTTTCTTGCTACGTCAACTTCAATTTTAAATGTAAGCCAGGCCTTATTTGTGAGGATATTGTCTAATATACATGAAAGACGAAGTGATTTTTAAAGGTCTTGATTTAGTAAGGTAGTTAGAAATATTATAATTACCTTGCTGAATCAGGGCCAGAGTTTGTGAAAAAACCTGAACTAAGGATTTCTTGTATTTTTAGTTTATGTTTGGGGAATGAATGCAAGTCACCTTAACTCCATGTGAAGCTTTCTGTGCTGGAATAATTATTAATAGGAAAGTATTAACAGGAAAGTACTAAGACGCAGAGCTGGTCAGGAATTTTTTGACAGAAGGATTTCTCATTGGGAAATGCTGATTCATCTACACTGGAACTTTTTTACTGAAACGTATTTCTGGTCTGAGAGAGACACCCAACCAAGCCTAGCTAGCAGCCTCGTGGCTAGGGCCCTCACTCAGGCTGTGGGAGGTGCACAGACTTGAACCTGGATCTCCCACATCCTGGGTGAATACCCTAGCTACTGGGCTACCAGCTAGGCTGGAGTGGGTGTCCCTGTTATGCTTTTTTCATGAAAGTTTTCAAAAGATCTTAGGTTGGTCCTGCTGTGGAACATGAACATTTTTGAAATGTTGAAAATTTTCATGGGTGGAGAAACCATCTGGGTCTAAGTAATGCATTCTGGCTTCAAACCACTATTTTATTTTATGTTACTGACAATTCTTACTCCTAAAACTAAGAAGCTAATTTAATACATTTTCCAAATCTAGGATCTCTCTTTGTAAACAATCATATAAAGTTCCATTCATGAGTATTTAAGGAAAATGCGTTACTTACTAATAACTACTGTTCTTTGAGAGTTGCCTGCGTACATTCGCAATTTAGGGATTTGGCTTCTCAAGTCTTGAGCTGTGGAACTGTATAACAAACCATTTCCCACTGTGGTGTACATCATTGTCTTAATCTGTGTAAGGAGGAATCCTCTCCTCACCCTGACCACCTCAGTTCCTTCTCCCTAGCCTGCAGATTCCTAAGGCAGAGGACAAGGAGGAAGGCAGCATGTGCAGAGGTAGCTCTTGAAGAACAACTGCTATTAGTAAGTAACCCTTATTATTTCCTTAAAGGTCTCTGTGCATTCCTCTGTATGGGAGATTAGCACAGTGCCCCCCTCTCATCATAGACAATTAAGGGCCAGGAGTTCTAGGAAAAATAAACCGTAGCACCAGGGCCACCCGGGGGGGGGGGGTTGAGGGGGGAAATTGGGGCAATTTGCCCCAGGCCCCGCAGGGACCCCCATGAGAATATAGTACTCTATAGTATTGCAACTTTTTTTTATGGACAGGGCCCCCAAAATTGCTTTGCCCCAGGCCCCCTAAATCCTCTGGGCTGCCCTGTTTAGCACCACCTTACCAAACAAAGCACTGGATCGCTGTGCCACATCCAATTAGTAGTGCTTAGTGAATGTATGAACAAAACTCCTTATTCTTGCTTTGCAAATCCCTACAATTGGGATCTGTCTCAGGCAAGCAACATAGGCAGCTACATAGTGCATCTTTGGCTGGAGAACTGGTACCTCTGGGTTTAATGTATAACAATGCTCAGTACACTTTTTAATTCAACAAGAAAGACTCTGTTTACTAATAGGCTTTTCCTTACACTTTTCCTAGTGGCAACACATAATGTCAGATTTTCTGAAGGGCTTTGTAGGTGTGAATGGGAGGCAATTTTTATGAACTTACTGAGATGCCAGTTAGATTTTAAAGGTAGTGTTCCCAGCCCTCTGCTTGCCAGAAACTGGGAATGGGCAACAGGGGATGGATTACTTGATGATTGCCTGTTCTGTTCACTACCTCTGAAGCACCTGGCATTGGCCACTGTCAGAAGACAGGATACTGGGCTAGATGGACCTTTGGTCTGACCCAGTATGGCTATTCTTATGTTGAAATCTAACCAACTTGGTTTGCCAATTGGATAACTGTTATAGCCAATATAGAATGGTATCTAATAAGATGACTTCTTTTTACTGAGTGAGGGGAGCATTAGTTTTTTGGTTTTAAAACTGCGTTCTTTTCAGGTCAACTTTTAAATTGAAGAGTATTTCCCAAATCAGGACATTTGCTTATTCTTAACCAACTAACAATTTATTAATTCGCCCAGAACCAAATTAGTATATAGTCAACGGTTCACCACTCAAGTGTAGACACAACCAGTGTTCTAGATCTGTTACACATCCAGTAGTCTTGCAAGCAGTTATCACATAGTAGAATTGAGGCTCAGTGGTTATATCAAGGAACAACACAAATCACCAAGATTTCTTATTACATTTACTTACTATCATAAATTCTCAATTCCTAATATTTATCACACTTCCAATGATGCACTTGTCTTTAAAGCACTTTTAAGAGTATGATCACTACTCTTTGACTTGATTGATCCAAAAGGGACACGTTTAGAATAGTAAAAGCATTTACTTAAAGCAGGGGTAGGCAACCTATGGCACGCGTGCCGAACGCAGCACGCAAGCTGATTTTCAGTGGCACTCACACTGCCCGGGTCTTGGCCACCGGTCCGGGGGGGCTCTGCATTTTAATTTAATTTTAAATGAAGCTTATTAAACATTTAAAAAAGCTTATTTTCATTACATACAACAATAGTTTAGTTATGTATTATAGACTTATAGAAAGAGACCTTCTAAAAACATTAAAATGTATTACTGGCACGTGAAACCTTAAATTAGAGTGAACAAATGAAGACTCGGCACACCACTTCTGAAAGATTGCTGACCTCTGACTTAAAGTTATGATTTTCAGTCATATGCCAGTTTGTTTGGACTTCCAAAGGAGTTAAAATCTAAAATATGGTTACATGAGGTCTCACTAGAGAGTGCAGACTACAGTTATTTATGTTAAAGAATAAAAGGGTAAATATAAACTTTGAAATGAAATCTAAACACTTGTTATCCTTCTTAACCCTGAGATGGAGGAAGAGTCCTTTCTTCTTCGAGTGATTGCTCACATCCATTCCAGGTAGGTGTGCGCGCCGCGCGTGCACGTTCGTCGGAAACTTTTTTACCCTAGCAACTCCAGTGGGCCGGCAGGTCGCCCCCTAGAGTGGCGCCGCCATGGCGCTCTATATATACCCCTGCCGGCCCGTCCGCTCCTCAGTTCCTTCTTACCGCCGTGTCGGTCGTTGGAACTGTGGAGCGCGGCTTAGCTGTCCTCCACGTCCCTAGCTCTCCTAGTTCTCTATCGTTTATCTATAGTTCATCTCTAGTTCCATTATAGTTGTTAATTAGTTTGTTAAGTAGATAGTTTAGTTAAATAGTTGTTAAGTAGTTCTTCGCCGGGGGCTTAGCCCTTCCCGGCACCCGGCGCCAGGCTCATGCCTGTTTCGCCGGGCTTCAAGCAGTGTGCGGCCTGCAAGAAGCCCATGCCTACCAGCGATCCCCACGAAGCGTGCCTGAAGTGCCTCGGGGAATCGCACAGATCCGACAAGTGCCGCATCTGTAAGGCTTTTAAGCCGAGGACAAAGAAGGAGAGGGATCAGAGGCTCCGAACTCTCCTAATGGAGGCGGCATTTGACCCGTCGGCTTCGCAGGCCGTGGTATCGGCACCGGCACCGGATCGCTCCGGCACCGAGAAGACTCCTCGGCACTGACCCTCTCCGGCACTGGAATCAGAGCCAAGGCCGTCGAAGTCTGATACTCCGGCCAGGCAGACCCGGCTTGAGCGCCCGGCCTCGACATCGGCCACGGCGCCGCCGGCACCGTCAGCACCGTTGACTCCGGGCCCGGCGGGTCCGTTGAGTCCGGTGCCGCCGAGCTCCCCCATGAGATCTGGGGTTGAGGTAGTGGTCCCATCCACACCGGAGACCTTCGCCTCGGCTCGGGACCTTATCACCCTGACTGAGCCCACTCGGCTGCCACCCCCGGTACCTCCGGTGCGGGTTGTGTCCAGAGGCAAGCCCATGATGTCGGCGCCGCCCAGAGACAGTCGTTCGCCATCCAGGTCCCGACGTCTTGGGCGCTCCAGATCCCGACGCCGCTCGCAGTCCCGGCACCGCTCCCCTCAGCGGCACCGGTCGCACTCGCGGCAACGGTCGGCATCGAGGCGGTCGCGGTCAGGCTCCAGTCGGCGACTCCGGCACCGCGACTCCAGGAGCAGGTCCCGACGCTACTCGCCGCACCGGTCGACCTCCCGGCACCGAGCTGGTGGCAGGTCCCGGTCTCGGTCGACCTCCCGGCGCCGAGCTGGTGGTAGGTCCCGGTCGACCTCCCGGCACCGAGCTGGTGGCAGGTCCCGGTACCGAAGCGGCGCCCGGTACCGATCAGGATCCCGGCACCGTGACAGATCCCGGTCCCGATCCCGGTCCCGGCACCGATATGACTCCCTGCACCGGTCCCCGGCACCGAGACGATCCTCCGTGCCGGCCCGCGCAGACCCTTACCATCCGGGGTCAGCCCCACCGTGGCCCTCGAGACAGCCGTCCGTATCCTCCCAGACGGACAGCGGGTATGCGCTGGGCACCGACCGGCAGGCGGTGCTGTTCGGTGATCCGCCGCTGCAAGACCAAGGCCCACAACAGTGGGGATTCTGGACACCCTGGGCATATCATCAGGCCCAGGGCCCCCAGCAGCTCCCTGCTAGACCGGCGACTGCGGAGCGTAGGGCCCCTGAAGCCTCCTTGTCTCGCCCCCCTCCCTCCCCGGAAGGGGAGGAAGGGTCCAAACAGCAGGACTCCGCTGCGGCTCCGGAGGCAGAGGCGAGGGCTGAGGAAGACCCTCAGTTAGACACTCTCGTGCCTGGGGTCTCATCATCCTCCTCCCCGGATGAGGCGGTGGCGGGTACCTCCTCCAACAGTCCCCCCCCGCTGGATCTCAGGGCGCACCAGGACCTCCTCAGGCGATTGGCTCAAAATCTGAGTCTGCAGGCAGAGGAGGTCTTGGAGATAGAGGATCCAATTGTCACCATCCTCTCTTCTGATGCTCCCACCAGGGTCGCCCTGCCCTTTATACGGACCATCCAGGCCAACGCCAATACTATCTGGCAGTCCCCGGCCTCCATCCCTCCGACAGCGAAAGGGGTCGAGAGAAAGTACATGGCCCCTTCTAGGGGATACGAATATCTACATGTTCACCCGACTCCCGGTTCACTGGTGGTGCAATCGGTGAACGATAGGGAGCGTCACGGCCAGGAGGTTCCAGCCCCCAAATCCAGAGAAGCCAGGCGGATGGACCTCCTTGGCCGTAAGGTGTATTCGGCTGGGGCGCTGCAGCTCAGGGTCTCTAACCAACAGGCCCTGCTGAGCAGATACGCCTTTAACTCCTGGGTGGCAGTGGACAAATTTAAGGAGCTGCTGCCACAGGATGCTCGCCAAGAGTTTACGGCCATCTTGGACGAAGGCAAGAAGGTCGCACGCACGGCCTTACAAGCCTCCTTGGACGCTGCGGACTCGGCTGCCCGTACCCTCGCGTCAGGAGTTACGATGCGTCGCATCTCCTGGCTGCAGGTTTCCGGCCTTCCGCCGGAGCTCCAGCACACTATACAGGACCTTCCTTTCGAAGGCCAGGGCCTGTTTTCTGATAAGACAGACCCCAGACTCAAGAGTCTAAAAGACAACCGGGTCATTATGCGGTCCCTCGGGATGCACACCCCCGTGACGCAGCGTAGACCCTTTAGGTCGCAACAACAGCAACAACGTAGGCCGTTTTCCCAGTTCCGCCAGCGGCAGGACCTTTACAGGCGCCGCGGCAGGAACGGTAGGCGCAGGCAGTCTGGGAACCAAGGGGGGCAGAACCAAGGCTCCTCAAAACCCCCGCCTGGTCCTAAGCCTTCATTTTGAAGGTGCGCCCGAGGGCGCGGTAACAGTTTCCCCTATGGATCCTTCCCCCCCATTTTCCAACCGCCTTTCGTTTTTCCTCCCGGCGTGGTCCCAAATAACATCGGACCGCTGGGTCTTAAGCATGGTGCAGACGGGATACCGCCTGCAGTTTGTTTCGTTTCCTCCTTCCCGCCCTCCTTCCTCGTCCCTCTTCAGGGACCCCTCTCACGAGCAATTCCTTTGGCAGGAGGTGCAGACGCTCCTCAGCAAAGGAGCTATAGAGGCGGTTCCGGAAAACGAGAAAGGCAAGGGGTTTTATTCCCGCTACTTTCTGATCCCCAAGGCCAAGGGGGGCCTCAGGCCTATCCTCGACCTGCGAGAACTCAACAAATACCTCGTGAAGTTGAAGTTCCGCATGGTATCCCTGGGGACCATTATTCCATCCCTGGATCCGGGAGACTGGTACGCCGCCCTCGACATGCAGGACGCGTATTTCCACATTGCCATTTGGCCGCGCCACAGACGCTTTCTCCGCTTCGTTGTGGGGGCTCTTCATTATCAATTTGCAGTCCTCCCATTCGGCCTGTCCACGGCCCCGAGGGTGTTTACAAAATGCATGGCAGTTGTCGTGGCGCATCTTCGGCGCAACCGTGTCCACGTGTTCCCTTATCTGGACGACTGGTTGATTCGGGGCACGTCGGAACAGCAGGTCAACAGCCATGTCCGCATGATCACCGCCATATTTGCAAGTCTGGGCCTCTTGATAAACACAGACAAGTCCACTCTGAGGCCCACGCAGAAGGTGGAATTTATCGGGGCCGTCCTGGATGCCACTGTGGGCAGGGCCTCGCTGCCTCTGCAACGGTTCCAGACCATGGCGGCGATCGTTCAACGTTTGCGGTCAGCCCCATTGACGTCAGTGAGGACATGTCTAACCCTGTTAGGCCACATGGCGGCGTGCACTTTTGTGACCGACTACACTCGGCTCCACATGAGGCCTCTCCAGCTGTGGCTTATCAGTCATTACAGGCCGGCAAGGCAACCTTTAGACATGTTAGTCACAATCCCCCAGAAGGTCTTAGATTCTCTCGGCTGGTGGTTAGACCAGTCCGTATTATGTGCGGGTCTTCCCTTTCACCCCTCTCAGCCCTCGGTATCCCTGACAACGGATGCCTCAGATCTAGGCTGGGGGGCCCACCTAGGGACCCTGCGGACACAGGGCCTGTGGTCCCAGGAGGAGGTGGGGCTCCACATCAACATGCGGGAGTTGAGAGCGGTCCGCCTTGCTTGTCAAGCGTTTTGTCATCAGCTTCAGGGTCGTTGTGTCGCCGTGTTCACGGACAACACGACGACCATGTACTATATCAACAAGCAGGGAGGCACCAGGTCCTCCTCCCTGTGCCGCGAGGCGATACGACTCTGGGACTTTTGCGTAGCCCACTCCATTCACCTCAGGGCTTCCTTCCTCCCTGGAGTACGGAACACTCTGGCAGATCGATTGAGCAGATCCTTCCTGTCACACGAGTGGTCCCTTCGCCCGGACGTCGCTCTCTCCATTTTCCGGAGGTGGGGTTATCCCCGGGTGGACCTCTTCGCGTCCAAAGGGAACAGGAAGTGCCAAGCGTTCTGCTCCTTTCAGGGCAGGGAGCCGGGGTCGATAGCGGATGCCTTCCTCATCCAGTGGTCGACCCACCTGTACTATGCATTTCCCCCGTTCCCTCTGGTCCACAAGGTCCTCCTGAAGGTGCGCAGGGACAGGGCTCTCGTGATCATGGTGGCCCCGGCATGGCCCAGGCAGCACTGGTACACCATGCTGCTGGACTTGGCCATAGCCGACCCAGTTCCCCTGCCCCTTCATCCGGACCTGATTACCCAGGACCACGGGACCCTCTGTCACCGAGACCTGCAGTCGCTGCACCTAGCGGCGTGGCTCCTGCGTGGCTGACTGGTTCCGAGCTGCGCTGCTCCACGCCTGTGAGAGAGGTGCTCTTGAGCAGCAGGAAACCGTCCACAAGAGCCACATATTCGGCGAAATGGAAGCGCTTCTCCTGTTGGTGCGTAGAGAGAAATCTCCGCCCTATGGAAGTTTCGGTAACCGAAATCTTAGACTACGTTTGGTCCCTCAAAGGGCAAGGTCTGGCCTTATCGTCGTTGCGAGTCCACCTAGCAGCTATCTCCACCTTTCACCCGGGTGCGGACGGTCGCTCCGTTTTTTCTCACCCGACGGTGTCGAGATTCCTTAAAGGGCTGGAACGTTTATTCCCTAACGTCCGTCCCCCTGCTCCAACCTGGGATCTTAACCTGGTGTTGTCCCGGCTCATGGGGCCCCCTTTGAGCCGTTAGCTACTTGCTCCCTGCTCTACCTCTCTTGGAAAACTGCCTTTCTAGTGGCTATCACCTCAGCTAGACGGGTGTCGGAGCTCCGAGCTCTTGTGGTAGACCCCCCATATACGGTCTTCCACAAGGACAAGGTGCAGCTGAGACCACACCCTGCTTTTCTGCCCAAGGTGGTCTCAGCCTTCCACGTCAACCAAGAGATTTTCCTTCCGGTTTTTTTCCCAAAACCTCACTCCTCAGGCAGGGAGCAGCAGCTCCACTCGCTGGATGTTCGTAGGGCTCTCGCGTTCTACATAGAGAGGACTAAGCCCTTCCGAAAATCCCCCCAGCTTTTTGTGGCGGTAGCGGACCGTATGAAAGGGCTTCCTATCTCCTCCCAGAGGGTATCCTCTTGGGTTACGTCCTGTATCAGGACCTGTTATGACTTGGCCCATGTCCCTACGGGCCGTGTGACTGCGCATTCTACCAGGGCGCAGGCGTCGTCGCTAGCTTTCCTCGCCCGTGTGCCCATCCAGGAAATCTGTCGGGCAGCGACCTGGTCATCGGTCCACACCTTTGCTTCCCACTACGCCCTGGTCCAGCAGTCGAGGGAGGATGCGGCCTTCGGAACTGCAGTGCTCCGTGCCGCGACTTCTCACTCCGACCCCACCGCCTAGGTATGGCTTGGGAGTCACCTACCTGGAATGGATGTGAGCAATCACTCGAAGAAGAAAAGACGGTTACTCACCTTTGTAACTGTTGTTCTTCGAGATGTGTTGCTCACATCCATTCCACACCCGCCCTCCTTCCCCACTGTCGGAGTAGCCGGCAAGAAGGAACTGAGGAGCGGGCGGGCCGGCAGGGGTATATATAGAGCGCCATGGCGGCGCCACTCTAGGGGGCGACCTGCCGGCCCACTGGAGTTGCTAGGGTAAAAAAGTTTCCGACGAACGTGCACGCACGGCGTGCACACCTACCTGGAATGGATGTGAGCAACACATCTCGAAGAACAACAGTTACAAAGGTGAGTAACCGTCTTTTCCACACAGCTGATCCAAGTGTCAGTTGGACTCAAGATTCTGCAGCTACTTGATGGGTTCAGTCAACTTTCTTGAGCACATAGTGACTTCAGCTTTATATACCTTAGTTTTAGGGCTTGATGGACGGGGCCATCCTCTGATTTCTATTGGACATGTGCCTGGTAAATGCTCAGATTTCAGCTTTTCCAGTTTCTCTGTTGCTTCCATCGGTATCCAGTAAATAACAAGTTGTTAGATTTCATTTCAAAGACTGTATTTCCCCTTTTATTCTTTAACATAAATAACTGTAGTTTATATTCTCTAGTGAGACCTCAAGTAACCATATTTTAGATTTTAACTCCTTTGGAAGTCCAAGCAAACTGATAAGAGACATTCACATATAGAAGGATATTGATCTGATTCATAAGGCAATCAAATGTGCAGCTTTTAATCTAGAGTGAGAATACTCATGGTATTTTTGGTTTACAAGGGAAACATACAGTTTAACATGTAGTTTAGATTTCTTGGGTTAACAGGCAGTTTGCCTAATTTCACCTTCATTCTTACAGCCAGTCATTTCTATTTCTCTTAACTTGCTGCTTCCCCACCCACCTCTTGATCCACTCCTAACGTGCAATAGTCACTTTGTATAAGAAAGCAGGGTGTGACTCTTGCTTGATAACTTAGGGTATGTCTGTACAGCAGCTAGACACCCACAACTGGCCCATGCCAGCTGACTCGGGCTTGTAGGAATCTGACTGTGAGGCTGTTTTATTGCTGTGTAGACTTCTGGGTTTGGGCTCCAGTCAGTCAGAATGTCCACACTGTAATTTTATAGCCTTGTGAGCCTGAGTCAGCTGACCCAGACTCTGAGGCAAGCAGTCGCAACAACTAATTAACTGTACTATAAGGAACTAACCAAGAACTAACTATAAGAAGATAAGCTAATTAACTCATGTGCATGAGAGGTAGTTCAGTTTAGCTCTCTGCAGCGGTAGTGAAGGAATTGAGATGGTCAGAGGTACTCTTCCTTGTGTAGATGGAGCCAATCATGTCATCCTAGCATAAGCACGCTACTGCCCTTCTCCAGTAGATAGACCTTTGGTATACAATTGTGTAGTTCACCATTAGAGGCATCAAATTCTGTAAGTGGGAACATACAGAGGCCATTGCAGAAGGAAGACTTTTATATCATTTTGGAATATTTTCTTTAGAACTATTTAGTGATCGGTGGTTAATTAGAAACCAGTGCTGTTTCCTAAACTACTGAAGAAGAAACAGCTCAGTAGGTTATGGCCACCTCCTCTAGAATCAGTAATCAATGGGTAAACACTTTAGATGCAAAACTGAGTTTTTGTTACCACCAAAATGTTCTTGTTGAGGTCAGCTGAAGTTTCTGGGTACTCAGCACTTCTGAATATCTGGGCACTTATTTAGGTGCCTCAGAATGGATTTAGGATCCTAACTTCAGGCTGGTTTTAAATATCATATCCTGCATCTATTTAGATACCACCACTGCTTACCTTCTTGCTCCTCTATCAAAGAGGAAACATTTCATTTTAACACACTAACTTTTTCCTAAACAATCATTCTAACATTCAGTGAGGTAGGACACACTTTATCTCAAGCACCTTTGTGGGCTCGTTGTCTAGCCCTCAAGGACTTGGAGTTCAAAGAGATTTACGATGGCTGTCTCTGTTGCTATGAAGATACTTTTACAGACACTACAAGATCCATCCATAAACCTGTCATATTACATAGTACTTAAATAGAATTAAATTTCATGGATTCCATTTGGGAGTTCTGTATGTCTGTTTTATTTTCAACCTCACACATTTACAATTTGTTACCCAATTTTGCCTTTGATTGAGAAGAACGGTAAATTTTACACGAAGTGAATATTTTACTCACTTGTTTTTCAACTCCCTTTAGCCTGATCTCATCTTTCTGGAAATAATGAAATGCTTCTTTCACCAGTTTGTCCAAATCCACTTTATCCTGAAACTCTAACTCAGGGTTTCTCTCCAAAATAACAGATACAACCATTAACAACTAGAATAGGAAACAAACAAACAAAAAACCCTTGAATTTTAGGCCAGTTTAAGATTAGGTTATGTAAAAGATGATGTTGTAAACACAAGCTCATGCTTGATACAAGCCATATAGCGATTCCTGAAGAAACATCTTCATTAAGGCAATGTAAACAGGTAATATTTGAATTTCTATATATTGAAAAAGCAGAATTTTATATAAAATATAAGTTTGAAATTGATGAAGTAGGTAGAACAGCCAAAAGATCATTACAGTAATCTGAGGAAATAACCAACACTAGGGAATAGACAAAGGCTTAGCTGTAGGCAAGGGCAAGCATTTGTAAATATGAGACACATTAAACAACTAAAATCTAGATGTACTACCAATGGAATCTATATAAGCAACAAACAACAAATTTAAGTCCAAGGATACTGAATTCCTTGCAGCTGGAACAGTTTTAAAATGGGAATAACTGACTTGCCTGACTGACCTGCAGGCCTTAAGAGTGTGACTAGCAATTGGTGGTGGATTGTATATTGATCACTTGTGTCCTTGGGGACTCTAGGCCAAGGTTTCTCAAACTGGGGGTCAGGACCCCTCAGGGGGTTGCAAGGTCATTACATAGAGGGTCATGAGATACCAACCTCCACCCCAAACCCTGCTTGCCTTCAGCATTTATAATGGTGTTAAATATATTAAACAGTATGTTTAACTTATGGGGGGGGGGGAGGTCGCACTCAAAGGCTTGCGATGTGAAAGGGGTCACCAGTAAAAAAGTTTGAGATCCACTGCTCCAGGCCATATCTTTCAGCTGCAGGTTGAGATGTTGTACCAGTAGTTGTTGAGCATGATCAAAATAGTTTTGGACTCCTAAGTGCCAGGGAATATCCAAGGACAGATTCATAGTCGCAGGCAAGAAATACTAGGCAGCTACTGAAGGGAAAACTGCCCCCTGGTTTGCTCAGACAGCATGCCCAGGGCCTGGCTCTAGGGGGAAAGGTACCTAACAGGATGGCAGGACTCTATTGCCTCACTTTGTTAGCAGGTGTTGTAATACTGGAGGGAGCTACTGGTTAAATACTGTTGATTCATTGGGGCAAGTGTGGCTCTTTGGATTGCCCAAGAGAGAGGGGAGGGAGGAGTTGTCATCTGGCAGGTGGAACTGGTGTTTAGAACAGTTGGGCTTTGAAGAAAGGATCCTGTGGCTTAAGTTGGGGGAGGCATACAGTGCTATTTTGGAATTATCATTTTATTTGAAAGTCTGCTGCTCCCCTGGCCCAGTATTATTAACTCTATGGCTACTGTTTGCTTTGTTTGGTGCAGTGTGGGGACCCCAACATCCTGAAATGCGTTATCCAAATACATTAATGTGAACCTGCTTAATATAAAACACAAAAATCTATGGAGACAGTATCCTACAAACTGCCATAGTAGTTTGGATCTGCAAGTGCTTATCTGTGATTTTAAACCACTCTTGTTAATTCAATTCTCTATGGGGTTCAGTTACTCTCTCTCAAAATTGTTACCTAGTCATGTATATAAAACTTCTCTTAATCATATGGTACTGACCTCTACAATAATTTGTCTGTATTCAGGCTGGTCAATATTTTGCAACATGTCTTCAACCAGAAGGGAAAAATTCATCTCATACATAGTCATATCAGATAGTGTTGGCTGCTGAAAAAGACATAATACAAATAATAAAATGCTGCATGTATTTTAACCATTTGATTTCAATAAAAATTTCTAATAGAACTGGTCGGATTATTTGTTGTGGATTATTTATCCAACATTAACAATCTGGGTTCCGTTGGATCAAAGGAGAAGCAAATTTCTAGTCAATGATAACAGCATTCTGTTAGGAGTCTTGTCTGAGATTTTTTTCCTCTTCAGAATATTAAAATATTTTCACTGCAGTTACAAGCAAATAGTAAACTCAAAGCTTCTTCCAGCACCATAATATGTTATTTTACACCTGGAATCCTTTGTTATCTGTAGCACATATTCCATGAAAAGAGAAGAAAAATACAATGGCAATGCATTCAGTAGTTTAAAAACCAATGTGTAACTCTCTGAAGATTTTCTTTTTACCTGTGGTAAATATTTTTCTGCTACTATTACACCATTGGGGGTTCTCTCCAAGATTTGCCACACCCTGTCATAGAAGCCATGGGGAGTTCGATTCAGAGAACCATCTATTTGACGTCTGTTAAGCCAACATCTGTGGACAAAACAAAACGACTGAAGGGCTTGAAAAACCAATCTGTTTCAGATTCAAAACAAAGCTTTCTTTGTGACTTAATTAAGCCATTAGGGTAAGCAATAACAGTAAATATCCATCAATGATGCACACACAGTATGTGTTGCATTTCCTGATAAATATGAAATATGGAAATAAAAATAGAACCTAAAAAGAACAAAAGCAAGATGATTTAGAAGCTGGAGTGTTATGCTTAAATGTGGGATGGTGTCCTCTTCTTCTTCTTATTATTATTATAAGTTAATAATAACTTATTAACTGGTCTAAAACATTTAACACCTAAATTGATTTAACCTAGAAGACAGGACAGGACATAGGCCAAATTAAACTCTGCTGTAACGACACCAAAGTCAATGGAGTTACCAGGTACTAGGGAAGAATTTGACAGAACATCTATAATACGTAAGAAAAAATATATATGTTTAGGGAAATTATATATATATATATATATATATATATATATGGAAAGCAAATTTGCCATTTAATTTACCTGAGATATAATTTGTCAGGCACATGTGTATGGCACCAAAATGTTTACACGTTGCATAAAGAAGAAACCATGATCCATGCTAGAATTACTACAGTATACATATTTCCTTTATTATCCCCTCTACTGTATGTAATACAATTTACAGTGTTAGTATAGCTTTCATATTAAATCCAGCAATTCCAAATAAGAGTGCAAACAATGTACTAAGTTGAAGACACATTTTTATACCAATAAAATAAAAAAAAAATTGAAGTTGGTAAACTGAAATTTTGTTGGTGCTTCATCCCAAATGTTCAGTGCTTTACAGCATTTGTAATTTTAAAGAAATTAAGAAACCTACATTTATGAAGTTGATTCTACTGTTAATTTAATAAAAAGGGTTTAGTAGACTAATGTAGTACAGTATTGCCAACCACGAGCATTGAAAAATCATGAGTCAGATCCCCCAAAATTATGAGATCAGCTTAATAATGAGATTTTGAAGGACAATAAATATTGGATTTTGTTTATTTGTCATCCAGTTTTTGAGCGTTTAGTGGATCATATCTTCAAACTTTTCTTTGCAATTATAAAGGACTACAAACTTACATTTTTTAAAAAGAAAGGTGAGATTCTTACAAAGAAACATGACTCCCAGAGCTGGGGCTTTAAGAACGACAAATATTGCAAGACTAGCAACAAAACTGTGAGAACTGGTAATAATGGTAATGGTTGTAATGAGTAAATTCAGTCTACAAAACTACAGTCTATGGTAGCAATATTTCATAGTTAGTTTATAATACTTTTATTTAACTGAAAAAAAATTTTTTCCTAGCAGCTGTATAGTCCTCAGAGGTCTTCTCTTTGAAGGAGAAAATCTTTTCCCATGCAGCAGGAGTTTGTACAAGCTCTCTGTGCTGAACTGAAAAAACTTTCCTGAGAAACCAAACTAGGTTCTTAGGGTAAGGGCTGTTTTCCTCAGTTATTTTAATATTACTAAAAAAGAGTGCAGAAAAAAAAAGGAATTGTGGACCAGATGCCTCATTTCATACTTCATCTCTCAGCTCAAAGATATAGCTGTTTTATTAAAAATTAACAAGTCTTGTTTAGGAGAGCACAACGTCTAACCTGTATGCATGTGCCAGACACTGGCGGCAGAGAAGTCAGAAAACTAAATATTATGAATTATTTACCATGCCAATTTGTGTAGGTAACCTACATTTTAATTAGTGCTGTGCTGAATAGTTTTATATAATTGAATGAGCTGGTCCCATTAGGCTGTTGGAAAATTTATTATGACCTTAAACTCCTCATTTAAGATACACTCCCACCTTATAACATTTTGAGTGTTTGAACAGAGTAACAGAATAACCACCAGTTTCGGTTACCTTTACTCTCTGTGAAGAATGAAAGAGATATCTCTATTATTATTATTATGAATATTATATATACTGTTTATTAGATTAGTAATCTAATTACTAATCTGTTTATTAGATTACTATGATGCTGTTAGCTATCTGGGATCTAAGAGTTTATTTAATTCTTGGTAGTTATACATATCTGCAGGAAGGCAGGCAATGGCTTTAGAGATAATCCAGTCATGAAAATTTAAGGGAACAAGCCCTGTGAAGTCTTCCTCCAGCCATGCTGGAGCTTCAGGCGGAAGTCGGGAACAAAGGACTTTTTGAACTGTTAAAATGCCTCAGCTCTGAGTTAAGAGTGCCAGATGGTTAGGTCTATCATACTCCCAAAAGGGAGATTCTGGCAGGTGTCAAATATAGATAGGCCTGCTAAGAAAATATGGTTAGTGTGACAAAATGGGAAATTTTCTGCAATATTTTTATGATTCCTGTGTGTGCTTCAGTTCCTCTCTATACTTTGAAGTACTCCCCAGTGGGGGAGGAGGGAGAAAGAGTTAAGTCTGCTGTTGGGGCAGCACAGGTGACATCAGATGGGGTGTCGCCTTGCTGTCTGGGCTACAATGAATGAGTCACTAAGGAACTGGCTGAAACTGACCCAGATCAACAGAGGTTCCAGAAGCACAATGGAAGCTCCTGTGACTGAATGATCAATGCTTTGGGTAGGCGGGGTGGTGAACTCAGCACGTCCCTGTCTGAAGACAAAAGACAGAGTGATGACGGTCAGGGGATAAAGAATGGGCTTCTGGCAGAGGCTGCCTGCTCTTACATGGGACTGTCGAAGGGGTCAGAAAGAGACAAACTGAGTCCATTACAGCTTGGCTGCTGGATTACTCTGGCTTGGCCGGTGGATTGCTCTGGCTTGGCCAGTTGGACTAGGTAGATGGATTATGTATTATTCGTTGTGATATTTGCCTCCTCTCCAGCCAACCTACAAAACTGAATTGGACCAGGGCAGGAAAAGGCCCATGAACAAAGAAGAACAAAGGGACTGTGAGTAGGATTAAAAGAATCCTTCTTTCAAGGGAAGTATGGTAGCTGTTTGGGGGAACCAGAATAACACACAACACTTTGCTGGGATGTCTGAAGAAGTCAGGTCTGCTGAGGTTACCATCAGGAAATGGTATGACAGGTATGCACGTAGACTGTTTGTTGTTTTAAAATCCTTCTTCTTTAAGTTCTTTTTAACTACTGCTAAAATAAATAATACTTTTGTTTTTGTAAGGCTGTCTGAATCAATGTACACAGTGACACAGACAACCTTCTCGATCATCGTATACACCACTCATCACAGACTCCCAAAGAGAGAACATGCAGGATAAGAATGGTAGATACACAGGATACTAGACCAGGCCCCGGGCTATAAGAGTGGCAGAATTGTGAAACTCTGGCAAGAGATCAGGCCTGGTACCTGAGGGGGTGCACTCAGGGGGGCACAGATATGGCTAATTCTGTGACATATTGGTGGCCGTGTGCGTGGGATCATGCCAATAGTGAATCTCCAGTAAGTAACAGCAGCACTAAGAACAAGTATTGTAGAGGAAAAACCAAGAGAAAAATTGTCCTATATTTTAGGGAAGCGGGGGGAGACGAGAAACAAAAAATGAATTGTGAATTGCTCAGGAAAGAGGAGCTAGAAGAGTTGTGCAGCAAAAGAAAGCTAAATTCTAAAGAGCTGAAAAAGACACAGCTGGTTGGCCTGCTGTACACAGATGACCAGAAAAGGAATTGTGGCTCAGAACTGGATGAGGACTTGAGGAGAACACTCAGTTCACTGGCAGTCCAGCAGAGGCCAAGGGAGACAAAGGCCAGAATTGACCATCAGGACTGGGATCCCCGAGGGAGGTATAGAGGATGATGTACATGGTGACTGAAGAAACAACCAGATGCCATCAAGAGTTTCCTGAATCAGCAGAGTCTAGAGAAGGAAAAGCTGCATCTGGAAGAAAATAAACTGGAGCTGGTGCAGTGCCAGCATAAGTAGAAACAGAACCACTACGAGCAGGATGTGAGAGAGAAGATATGAATTGGATCTGGCGCTACTGCACAGTCAGTATATATCAATTTGATAAGTGAGGACAGACACTGAACACCAGCCTTAGGAGGCAGCATAGATTTAAAATGGTTACCTTGCTACAGGTATGGAAATGACATGGATGTCTTTTATATGCTTTGGAGGTGAGCTGTGAATTGAATGTATGGTATTTATCTCCTTTATTGACAGGGAAGACTGTCACCCATATAGCCCAGAAGGACTATAGAAATTATGAGCCACGTAAGCAAGTCTTACTGCAAAAAATAAAACTGTAAGAGGAAATTTCTGACCTCAGTCTCCCACATCAATTTGTGATCAGCATGGAGATAATGCCCTCAGCCTCTATCCTGCTCATTTGTGATGCACCCAGCGGCGGCTCCAGGCACCAACGCTCCAAGTGCATGCCTGGGGCAGCAAGCCGTGGGGGGCACTCTGCCAGTCACTGTAAGGGCGGCAGTCAGACTGCCTTTGGTGGCTGGCCTGCAGGAGGTCCACTGGTCCCACAGATTTGGTGGTGATTCGGTGGCAGGTACGCCGAAGCCACGGGACCAGCGGACCTCCCACAGGAAAGCCGCCGAATCTGCAGGACTGGGGACCTCCTGCAGGTGCACTGCCAAAGGCAGCCTGCCTGCTGTGCTTGCTGCAGCAAAAAAGCTAGAGCCGCCCCTGGATGCACCAATTAAAAATGCTCTCTCTGGCTGCTAATAAAAACCAGGCTACAGCCTTGAAGGAGATGGTACATGTCAGACAATGTGGCTGGGCTTGAGGATGCTGAGGAGACAGGGGATTTAAACAAGGAATAATTACAGTTCAGAAGGAGCTGGTCAACGAGCAGCAGATAAACCCTGCTTTCACTGGTGAAAACTCCTTAAGTAACTAGTCTTGGGATGTTGTTTGGTTTTTAGTGTCAGGCTAGGTTAGGAAAATCCTACACATCAGATGTCTACAGTATCAAATATTACTTTATTGTAAAGTTTCAGACAAGGATTATGGGGCAATAGAGCAGGTTTTTAGACATGTACAAGAAAATCAGAAAAATCACAGACAGCTTAAAGAACAAAACAAATCAATGTGTGTCTTCACTACCTCTATATGCATAACGAAGGCTATGTTTTAGTCACAGGTATTTTTAGTAAAAGCCATGGATGTGTCCCTGACTTGTACGATATATCCCTGACTAAACCTTGGGAGCAGATTTGTGCTGGGGGGGGAGCAGCCCAGGACCCCTGCTGGTGTTGAGAGGGATTGGGGGGGGTGGCGGGCAACGGTGTGTGGACCACTGCTGGTGCTTGGAAGGGCTGGCAGGCTCCCTACCCGGCTCCCTGGAAGCGGCAACGTCCCTCTCGTAGCTCCTAGCTTCACGTGCTGCCCCTACCCCAAGTGCCAGCTCTGCAGCTCCCATTGGGTGGGAACCGCAACCAATGAGAGATGTGGAGCAGTGCCTTTGGGCAGAGGCAGCGCACAGAGCTAGGAGCTGATGGAGATACATGTTGCCGCTTCTGGGGAGCCCCCCAAGGTAAGTGCCTCCCAGAGCCCTCACCCCCTCCCACACACATCCAAACTCCTGCTGCTGCTCCTGGGGAATGGGGGGCGGTGGCCCAAGACTGCCCCAGCAGCAGCTGGTGCGGCTGGCCCAGGAGCTGCCCGAGCTGCTCAGGTGGCCCCTGGGCCAGCCGCACTGCCCACTGCAGAAGTCACGGAGGTCCCAGAAAGTCATGGAATCCCTGAATTCCATGACCTCTGTGACAAACTCACAGCATTATACATAATGTATGACAAACAT
This sequence comes from Gopherus evgoodei, assembly GCF_007399415.2. Classification (NCBI taxonomy): domain Eukaryota; kingdom Metazoa; phylum Chordata; order Testudines; family Testudinidae; genus Gopherus; species Gopherus evgoodei. The sequence continues at coordinate 19,032,103 of NC_044333.1, forward strand.
AATTAATTGCAGACACCTATGATTTAAGATGCATACAAATTATTTCAGAAACACAAAGATTATGCAATTGATCTATTATGAATAGCAGCATGAGATACAAACTCAAATTTCATTACCTCCCTTGCTGCTGCGGCTGAAGAATATCCAACAGAAGCTGCTTCACTTCACTAGGCGACAGCTGGTATAAATCCCTGGGTGGCATATCCCCGGCACGGATTTTTAGTTCATACTTCATAGCATGGATAATCCATCTGAAATATAAGAAGGAAAATATTTATTTATATGACATTACATATACACATACCCTTTAAAATGTATGAAACAGAACTTTTTAATAACATAGTTCTCCTCTATCTACACAGCAGCTGGAGAAAAAAAATCATGTGGTTCCTTTTGAGTATCACTATATATGTTTATATATGGTTCTGGATTACAGAATGTATGCTTTTTACTGGAAGACAAGAAAAGTGCAATTTCCTAAAATAAAATGGTCTGATGCAATACCCCTACAGAACTCAGACAGATCTTTATATGTAACTTGGGCTGCCAGGAGATGCATCAATAACTCGATCAACAAGATGCTATTATACCAATTTTACTTTGTGATGGAGTTTGTTCATTTTCCCACAGTGCATTTTACAAGTCTGATGCAAACTGAAAGTAGTACTGTATAAACAGTTTTAGGAGATGGGTTGTAAAATAATATTGATGTATATGTGCTGTTTACATGGAAGATATGTTTGCCCCATGAATTTCCACTTATATCACTGACCTCCACTGAAAAAAATCATTATCTGTCCTCTGATATTAAAAAAGTCAATTAATATTTAAAATTATTTGCTGTTGTGATTTAATTAAAATAATTATGGAATCAATAATATTTTTCTGTTCAACATTCAGTCTTAGGAACGCAGAACTTGCAAACCATTAGAAAGGAGATGGAAAATGGTTTCTTTTACATCTTACAGAAGCAATTAAGTCCTACAGTCTTTAACTGAATAATGAATATGAAAAGAGACTGTATTGCTAGGTCAATTTGGGAAGCAGGATTACTCAGCTACCCTGTTTTCTTACAAAGTATAGCTCCTTCAGAACACAAGGGTATTTGCTGTCAGAAGTTAAAAGAAATTTGACTAGGTCTGGCCCTCTAGGGTGGGCATCCCATAACATTATACTCAATAAAAGTGGTTGTAGGGCTTAGAGTCTCTGTTCAGTTACCATAGTGAAGGAATGAAGAGAGGATGAAATTCACAAGTCTATTTATAGCAAGTATTTCCTAGGGATTCACTTTTCACCATTGTATTAAACTTTCATGCATATTACTTTGTTGAGAATACAACATATCCTCAAAAGAAATTATTTAACGGTACACAATATATTTATATAAACACATTCACAAGTCTTAAAACTTCATAATTTCACAAGTAAGAGTATCTAGTATTTCTGTGATGCCAGCAAGACTCCTACACCTGGACATATATCCTACATTGCTTTGCAGAGTAGAGCCTGATTAGGAGTCAAGAAATGGTGCAGAACGGGGAGAATAAAAATAAATCAACAGGCAACGTAGGAATAACAGTGGTAAAGGAGAACAAATTCACAAGAGATTAAAAAGTTGTATCTGGAAACTCAGAACTAGCCCACTTTGTTCAGATATAACCAGATTATAATCTCCTGACTCTCACTGATCAGCAGTTAATCACACAGGTGGTCCCACTGGTTTCAACTATGATTACTCATATCTATTTATTTAAAGGAAAGGCAGGGTAGCACATGATATTTGGTACTGAACACACTATTTAAGGTGTGCCTGTTATCCCTATTATTTTGAATATTTTCCTCCTCCATAAAAAAAGGGAAGGCTGGTATTCATAGTCTCAAAAAAGGGAAAATGGAAGAGTTGGTGTTTAAAATGTACTGTATTTATGGGTATAGCTGAAAAAAGTGACAGTTTTACCACACAGTCATTTCTATCAATATTAGCTGCCTTTTAGAAGAACTTGTATGCATTGTTGGTCTCAGCAGATTAGAGAGACAAGATGGTTGAAGTAATATCTTTTACTGGACCAACTTCTGCTGGTGAGACAGACAAGCTTACACTGAGCTCTTCCTCAGGTCTGGGCAAGACCTCTGTGTAAGCTTGAGAAAGCATGTCTCTCTCTCACTAGCAGAAGTTGATCCAGTAAAAGATGTTGCCTTGCCCAGCTTGTCTCTCTTTTAGAAGAACTGTCATAAAAAGCATAAAATGTTAAAAGCAAATTATATTTGGATTGTTTAATGGAATATTGAAACTACTTATAAAAACTGGCCTGTTTCCATTACAAGACAGTATCATTTAGAATGAAATTATCTGCTCACTGGAATGCATATGGACTGAGTCACCTGACTTCAGTTTTACAGACTGAACAAAAAATAAGAGCCTGTATTCAAGTATGTCACTAATTAGTCAAATGGCACTTTTACACCATCAGTAGAGCATCACGATGTATTTTGATACATCACTGTTTATTGTTGAAGCCTTTTTGAAATTAACTTATTTTTTAAAAAATCATTATATAATGTGGTACTCAGATTTTATTAAATTTGGATGACTAACACTTTTTCTTTCTCTATAGGAAACTTAATGTCAAGACTACATTGAAACTTTGAAGCTATGTTTGGGTCGGCACAAATGAAATGCCTGACATTCCTGTGTCATACATATGCCATTTTAATTTAAAAGTGTTTTTTATGAAAAGGTTAAAAACTTGAGCAATGCCCTTCAGAATACAATATACAGGCCTTACAGATAAAGTAACAAAAGAGCAACCTCCTTCAAACCAGTTCTGATATCCATACCTACATATATAAACAGGACAATATATAAAACAAGTATCCAAGATTTAGCACTTTAGTGGAATGTCTCTCAAAAAAATAAATACAAAAAAAAAGTTTTTTTTTCCTACTAGGTGCAAGATTTCATTACAGAGAAATTTAAGTTACAGTTACTAAAAACATAAAAGACAGATACAAGATTTATAACCTAACAATTAAGTCTGATTTTTCGTATTCTTATAAATTCAGTCAGGCTGAGATTATGTTGTTTATTTGAGCCAATAATCGAACGTGAAGCAACAAGACATACTTTTAATGGTAACCACCTTTTGATATGTAGCTCTGATGCTCCATTTGTGTATGTCTTTGTATTGTTTTATTTAAGAGGAATGCTAATAATAATTCAAAGAGAAATATTGTTTAGTTCTCTCAGTTTCCATATATTGTAGCAGGGAATTGGGAAGGAAACTGCTTATAATTTCCCAATTCTCTGGCTGGTTCTGTGCCAGCAATAAGCTGCTGTACACTCTACCATCTGACAGTTATTCCCAAGGGATCACTTGCTAACTTATGACTATAAATGGGCAGGGCATCCTGACCAGGCCCATTCCCCACACCAGTCATAAGCTTTGTGCTGGGCCTGAAGGATAGCTTTACACTCCTAGAATCATGCAAAAGAAGCAGAACAAGACTGAGAATCTGTACATAATGCCTACTCATACATTGGGCAAAGATGGATCATAGTACATGAGCTGTGTGTTACCACCTTCAACAAATGATTAGCAGATGGATATACTGGACTTTAAAAGAAGAGAAAACAAGGAAAAAAACTTGCAGTCTCAAGCCCCCCAAAGTAGTCAAAATTACAAGTTATTAATTCAAATAAACTCAAGACAAATAAACTCATGTTTGCCTGTTTTAACAGTGATTTCACAGTGCAAATTGAAAAGCTTTGTAGTCTCCATTTAAAACTCTAAATTATTCACACAGTTCCTGTGTATGCATGTAGACTGAATCACTGTTTATGAAACTTTTGAATGCTGAGACGCCACTTTAAGAAAATGAAACCATTACACGCCCCAACCTTGCAACTCCACCCCTTGCTGAAAGTCGAGACGTCCTAGTGTATACATCTTCCTTGCCCACTACCCACAAATAGTTCTTATTGCCCCTCATCCCCCTGCCCCACGTTTGGGAAATGCTGATGTAGATCTTCAAAATAGGATACATCATCTTCTTTCTTACATGCTTTGATGAGCCATGATATAGTTAATGTTGACATTTAAAATTTCATCACTGGCACCTAAGTTAAAGCCCATTCCAATGACAATACAAGCCTCAAAGCTATTGTTTCAGACTCTACAAACTCATGCAGATGTCGCTGCATTGCATCAGTTCCATTCATTTCATGTTCGGAAAGTTCTCGCTGCAAACATAACTAGAGACTTTTTAAATAAATGAATTCTGAGACTTTTTAAAACAATTGAGAGATATGTTCATGCCTCCACACTGAGGGTAGTCCTTTGGGCATGCCTCATCTTATGGGAAACGCTGACTTTAATAATACAAGTGCACTTTCAGATATTTTGTTCAGAATATAAAGTCATTCCTCCTTCACTTTCCTGCCAAGTCCTGAGTAGCACCCTGAAACCATAGATGTCAGTAAGACTTAAGTCAGAGCCAGGAACATTTTCCTGCTTCTCTTTTGTGCTAGTTATGTCATCAAGTGCGGTAAGGGACTCAAAGTTAGGACGTATGGCAGGATAAGTGATTTTCAACTATAAAAAATATATTGACTTTTAAATGACTAACAAATACACGTCTGTTGAACATCCTAAATCACCAACAAAGTTTTTGAATAAAGATTTGAAGCTTATATTTAAAAATCACCATGCAACCAAGGGTTTGATATTTTGAGTTAATGAGAGAGATATGCCCAATTTCTCAGTGTGTGGTGAAAGACAGAAACAGGTGTCACCCACATGAAAGGAAGCAGTGTTCTACAAGAGATGTATTATCAATGAAAACATGGTAATTTGAAGGTTTGTGTACTGCACTTGGATAATAATGATTCAGACAGCCATATGATTTGACGATTAATGGATAGGTAAGGTAGATTTAGCCATGTAGATAGCGATTCTTACCCCAACTCTCATATCAAAAGTCAGAAGCAAACCTGTAGAAATTACTTTTAGTGGATTATGGGTTCAGAGCATCAAATTACATTTATTTTCTTTGCTTGGACAAAGCAATGTCATTGTCCTGTTAGTAAAATACAGAATTACCTTTGGAATCGGTTCACTGATACAAAGATGCAGTTTAGGCATCAATAGGAGTTCATTCACTGACAAGGTATTTTCTGTTCATAATTGCTTATGTGAGGTGTTTTGACAGTATAAAATGTGGAGATGAAAAACGTTTTATCAAATAAACCTTTAGAAGTATCTCCTACTAAAACCTGAGTGACAGAGCTTGGGTAGAAAGCAGGTGATTGGAGATCTTTATAGTAATGGGTCTGTCAGGAACTTCATCTTTTTCAACATGAAAGCCAGACTACAAATCAATAATGAGATATCAAATCAAATCATTATCGGACTGGAATACTATTTCTGTGAGAAATTTAATTTTACTTATTGAAGTGGGTGATAATAGAAAATAAAATTGAATCTAAATGATGAAACCTTGGAACAGGGAGGAACACTGACGCACTGAGATTGGTTTAAAGATGATTCTGGGGTGAGTCATGTGAATAAGCAGACAGTGCAGAAAGTATGTTTTACAATGGAAAAAAAAACTGTTGCACTTATGAGCGACTCTACCAAATATGAATGGTTAATAAAACAAATATTTTAGTATGACTAAAGACAAGTTGACTTGAAAACACTGCTACTGCCCATGGGTACCTTGCAAATTACGCGTATACTTGCAGTTACAGTCCTTCTGGCATATCTGCCAAAGAACAGTTATCTACCCTACAATAAATGTGGTCTTCAAGATGTGTTGTTGGCATGTATTCCACTTCTGGTATGCATGTGCTCCATGCACACAAAATCATAACCTTTTCAGTAGCAGTGTCCATTAGGGCCGTACCTGTGCCCTGCACACCCTGTGGCTGAGGTCGTAGAGGGCAGGGTATCTGCAACTGTTCTCCAGTTCCTTTGCTAAAAGAGGATCTAGATTGCTAGGAACTCCATTGTAGTGTGGAAGGAGGCTGGGTTGTAGAACACACATGGACAAACATCTCAAAGAACCACAGTTATTGTAGGGTAACCAACCATTCTTTCTTCTCTGAGTGACTGTCTACATATCTTCCACTTTGGGTGATTCACAAGCAATAACTCATCATGGAAGTGGGTACTCAGAGTCTACTGAAGCAGTGAGTGCAGGACAGCTGTACTGAAGTGGGCATCGTATCTAGAGCCTTATACCAAGCAATAATACTGAGTGAAGGTGTGAACTGAACTCCAGGTAGTTGCTTTGCAAATCCAAAATAAGGACACCTTGCAATGAGGTGGCCTGAGCTCTGGTGGATTAGGTCCTAAATGGTCCAGATAGGTCTAAGTGGGCCATAATGTAGCATGTCTTAATATAATCTAAGACTCATTTTGACAGTCTTTGTCAGATCTGCATCTTGTCTGATCTTCCCAAGGATTCCTGGTATCAAAGGAATTGGTGGGTAGGAATACATGCATCCCAGTGACCATGGAATTAGAAAGATGTCTGACAGAAAACCAAGACTGGCTCCTGTTCTGGAGAAGAAACTTCATCATTTGTTTTTCTGGTCAGATGCAAACAGGTCTAAGCTTGAGTACTCCCATCTGCACAAAAATGGAGTTCCTGTGTGACCATTCATAGTTGTTTCAGTATTAATGACCGTGATGGTCCAATAGGGTATTCTGGGGAAGATGTAGAACCACTGGCATGATGTGGTGTCTGAGGTACCATTCCCCTAAAGATGGATTACGTCATGGTACAGCAGCAACAAGTGAGCTCTTCCCTGCTTGTTGATATAGGGCATTCCTGTGGTGTTTGTGACAACTCAGAAGTGCTGGGAGGAAAGCTGTGCATGCCAGCTGAATAGCTCTCAACTCCAGGATGTTTATAGGAAGGTTCACCACCTGGAGGGACCAGAGGCCCTGGATTCAAAGGTGGCCCAGATGAGCTCCCCATTCTATTATGGATGTGTCTATCACTTTTGTCATACCGGAGAGAAAGGAGGAGGATGACACTCCACTGCAGGTATGCGGTGAGTCCTTCCACCAGTCTAACTAGGAGAGGACTTCCTGTGAAATTCTGACCAATGTAGCATGTATATAGTGTCTGCTACATAGATTCACTGATCTTTGCAACTTTTGCATGGAGCAAGGTGAAGTCTGTTAAAATGCATCACATAGGCACAGTTTCAGGCAGGCTTGGGCCAATATTCTTGGATGAGACTGAACCTGGTTGATGAGATTTAGAATGGTGAGAAATCTGACATGCAGCAGATACTGCCACTATGAACTCTATGCTCTGAGTAGGGGAAAGAATGGATTTTGCTCTGAGGCTCAGTGCAGTGAAGAGAATGAGGATTACTCAAATTGAGTCGTTCACTCGCTGAGATGACCAACCTTAGACCAGCCAGTTCAAGTAAGGGCAGATTTGAATTCCTTGCCTTTTCAGATGTGCAGCCAGAATTGCTAGACAATTGGTGATGACCTTCTGGGCTGTGGATAGGCTAAAGAGAAGAACTCTGTATTGGTAATGAGATTCCCACAAGAAATCGGTGGTATTTCCTGTGGGCCAAGTTAATTACGATATGAAAGAATGCATCCTATCTTGAGGACCCAGAGTTGGAATTATGGACACCAACATCATCATCCTGGACTTTAATCGACAAATGAATTTGCTGAGTTGTCGAAGATATAGGATGGAGCACCATCCCCCTTTCTTCTTTAGGGCCAGGAAGTAAAGCCACCAGCCCTGGAATTTCAAGGACACATCTTCCACTGCTCCAAGTTGCAGGAGGAAGTCTACTTGTTTCCTGAATAATATCTTGAGGGGGTCCCCAACAGGGAAAGGAGAGGGGGTGAACTGTAGGAATGGATTTACACTGGAGTACCCCTTGTGCACAATCTCCAACACCTACTGGTTTGAGGCAGTCCCATTCCAAAACAAAACAAAATTAAACAGTTCACAGTGGGATTGGAGGGAAAATAGGATTTACTGGTTCTGCACGGCTGGAGACTACATTGTCAAACCTATGTTCATGAGGTAGATGGAAGATGGGTGTGCAGTGGAGGCAGGGGCAGAGGGTCTCCTCCCCTGGGACCTCTGCCCCTCAAAGGCTCAGACAATCTCTGCTGGCTATAATGGTACGAGGACGGTTGCTTTTACCCCAATAGGGGTTAGGCTTGTACTATCTCCTTCTGGGAGCTAGGGTTTTATACACCAAGGAAGCATAAGGTTGCCCTTGAGTCTTCTCGTCACTGTTCTTATTAAAGCAGTGGCAGACTCAACACCCTCTTTTTAGGGCCCTTGAAAGAGACTTCGGGAGGGCAGGTGTTAAAATGGTAGACAGGGTGAACTAAAAGGAGTGAGCTTTACTATCATGGCTTCCAGTCCCACTATCTCCTGGGACCACATGATTTACCATGACACCCTTGAGAGCCTCCCTTGTCCTGATCCTGAGAGATGACCTGACCAGACTGAGCCAAACAAAGCAACCCAGATGACATAACCACTTCTGCTGGCTCCAGAAGAGTCCTGAACACCACCTGGAATATGAGACTTGGGTTCCTGATATCATCCCTTCCTTTATATGCCATTTTCCTTTCCCTGCTTTATTTCTTCTCTTTCCTATCACTTTCTCTTTTTGACTTCTCTAGAAAATACAGTTGTATATTTTGCAACAGTGCTGTAGGGCCCTAACCAGCCCAATGCTAGTACAAGTTTGCCAAGTCTCAAAGTGGCACACAAGACAATGTATTGGGTCCATGTTTCTTCAGCACATAGGTTGCAAGTGAGAGTCAGCAGCAGAGACATAAGTAGCATTTTCTATATTTTGTATTTTTTTTTGGAGTCCTTTTGTGTGTGTGTCTGTCTTGTTTTGTCTGAAAGGAAGCAGGAACAAATTTTAAACAGCAGCAGCTCATTTCAACTTACATTTTCTCCCACACACACACACAAAAGGCAGTTCCTTATAAAAACTCTTTACAGCTAAAAGGAATACATGATGTTATCTTTACTAACCTTGGCAGAATTATAAAATATTTTTGCATAGAAAATTACTCTTGAACAGTGTCTCCAATATACAGGCATAAATATGACTTCGCTCAAAATTATGAGTACATTTGTGCCATATCATATTGCTAAAAAATCTGTAATGGCACAAAGCATCTGAAATGTCCATAGCAGGTTACATTGCAACAGAGCAACCTGTATTCTGACTCCTGTGTGCTTACTGAGGATATTACTGTGTTGATAAATACTGTGAAAAGTGTTACATCCTAAACGGGTTCAAAATACAGTAAAAGCTGTTTTATCCGGCACTTCACCAACCGCAAAGCTCTAAAACCCAGCATTTCTGATCTTCATTGAAAGTCCGGTTTATAGTTCACACTGTCCCTGCTGGCCCTGCACCAACTGCAGAGCCACCTACTGCATCTCCGCCTAGGAGCAGCCAGGACAGGTCACTGCTTGCAGGAAGCTGCCTGAGGTGAGCACATCCCTAATCCAGCACCCCACACCCCCCTCATGCCCCAAGCCTCCTCCCATACCCAAACTCCCTCCCAGAGTCAGCACCCCGCTCCCCATCCTGCACCCCAACTCCTATCCCCACATCCGAACTCCCTCCCTCTTTGTTAACTAGCATTTTTCACTAATCGGCACCCCCCATTCCTCCAACATGCCAGATAAAACACCTTTTAATGTAATTTTTTTATTGTGTAAACATATATCTGAAAAGCAGAGTGCATATTCCATCAAGATGCACTGAAAGCATGCAAAGAAAATACACATAGTATAAGACGACGGGCATAAATGTTTACTCCTTGAGTGAAAAAATAATGCAACACAATTCTAAAATACATTTTAGAAAAAAGTTACTAACCTGTTCTGTAACTGTTCTTTGAGATGTAGATGTTCATTCCACACTTGGTGTCAGTTCGTCCAGTGCAGTGCCATTGGAAACCTTTTCCCTCAGCAGTACTTGTTGCGCTGCTTGAGGTACCCCTGCTGCCATGAACCACTGCATGATAGTATAAATGGCAGACCTGTCCCTAGCCCCCATCAGTTCCTTGTTGCTGTAATTCTGATGAAGAGGGGTAAGAAGATGGGTTATGGAATAGACATGTGCAACACATCTTGAAGAACAACAGTTACAGAACAGGTTAGTTTTGCTTCTTTGTATGATTGTACACCTGCATTCTACTCTGATTCATAAGCTGTAAGACGGGGCAGGATCAGAGTTTACTTCAATAAAGATTGGAGAATGACTCATCCCACTCTAGCATCGTATCTGGAATCTTCATCTGCAGCACAGTGGGAGGCAAACACGTGGACTGAGGACCAGGTTGCTGCTCTACAAATGTCTGCAGTTGGAACTTGTGCCAGAAAAGCCACTGAGACTGATTTTGACCTCGACGAGCAAGCTGTGACTGTGTCAGGCAGAGTGACATTAGCCAAGTCATAGCACATGATTATGCAGAATGTAATCCAAAAAGATTATCTGGGTAGAGATTGATTGACCTCTTACTGTGCCTGTTGGAGGTTTTCTGAAAGTGACTGGTTCTCTCCAGGTAAAATGCCAAGAGTCTTCTGACGTCCAGGGTATGAAAAAAACCTCTTCCTTGTTGGTCGGATGTGATTGGTGATGTGTTCGTCGGAAAGAACCTTTCGGATGAAGTTCAGATGAGCATGCAAGTAAACCTTGTCCTTTAAAAACATTGTATATAGAGGACCCAACATTAATGTTCCCAACTCCCCATCTCTTCTGGCCAAAGTAATGGCCACCAACAATGTCACTTTCATTGACAGATGCAGCAGCAATCAGGTAGCCAATGGTTCAAATGGGGACCCATAAGTCTTGACAGAATCTTGGCACCGCATGGACATGTTATTGGAGAAAATAGGAAAAATGTCCATTTAAGGATGGATGCCGAAATAGCACCCAGATGTACTTTGATGGAGTTAACTGCCAAACCTGTTTCAGATATAATAAGTAGTCCAGAATATGTTGAACTGAAGAACTGTTTGATGATACCCCATTATATTGAGACCAGATGGAGATATTTCTCCATTTAGCAAAGTACGGAGCTGTTGTAGAAGGCTTTCTACTATTTAGCAGGACCTCTTGAATGTCTTTTGAGCAAGCCTGCTCTCTATTGTCTAGCCATGGACCATCCATGCAATTAAGCAAAGGGATTATAGGCTCAGGTGGAATAGACAACCACGATTCTGGGAGATTAGGGCTGAATCTAGTGGAAGTGAAATTGTAGGCTTTACTGAAAGCACCAGAAGAGTGGAGAACCAGTGCTGACAGACTCATGCTGCAGCTATAGGTATGACTCTGGCCTGGTCCTGTCTTATCTTTAGCAATACCCCCTGAATGAGTGGGACTGGCAGAAAAACATAAAGGAGCCTGTGTGATCATGTCAGTAAAAATAATCTGTTATGGAACTTGTGCTGTGACCCTGTAGGAAGCAGAATTGCTGACACATTCTGTTGGACTTTGTCAAATAGGTCCACTTGGAGAAACCTCCACAGCTGGAAGATGTACTTGGCTGTTTCTGAGTGAAGAGATCATTCATGAAGACTTGTAAATGATATACTCAGTCGATCTGCAAAGTTATTCTGTACACCCTGAAGGTAAGATACCTGTAGAGCCATTGAGTTGGCAATATAGATCTCCCAGAGTAGAGTTGCTTCTTGACAGAGTGGAGAAGAGCAGCCCTGTTGAAGTAAAACATTGCTGCCATGTTGTCTGTAAGGACTAACAAGCTGCTTTCCCTAATCTGCAATAGAAATGCTTGATATGGCAGTTGGACAGCTTTCAGTTATGTGATACTCCTGTGTAAAGCGAAGTCCTCTGAGGACCATACATGCAGTGTTTGTAGAGAACCCAAATGGGCTTCCCAGCCCAGAGCCAAACCATCTGTCACTAGCATGAGAGTCGGCTGTGGGTGGGCAAAGGGAATATCTACACATACATTGGCTGGATCTGTCCACCAATCTAGGGAGGTTAGGACAAGGGAGGGCACTGACTGCTGAGAGTAAATGATGGCAGCTTGGTGAATAAACTGATGACAGCCAGCTCGAAGAAGTCTGAGTTGCAGTCTGGCATGTTGAACCCATAGGTACAAGACACCATGTCACTCAGAAGCCTCAAATAGTTTAATGCAATAGTGACCAGCCGAGTATAAATCCATAACAAATCCGTAACAATTGATTGAATTGCCTGGAACCCTTGAGCGTGGAAGAAAGGCCCTGGCTTGAGATGAGGCCATTACACCCCTATAAACACTATCCTCTGTACCGGGGAGAAGAAAATTTTTTCTTTGTTGTTTAACAGTCCTAGAGCATTAAAATGTTGACTGAATCCAGGCAACACTGTTCTGCACTTCTCGTTTGGACTAGCCATTGTCAAGCCAGTTGTCTAAGTAGGGGGTAACACTGCACTCCCAGTCTTAGGAGGAATGCAGCTAATACTACCAGGACTTATGTAAAGACCCTGGGAGCTGCTGACAGACTGAAAGGTAGTAGAGTGAAATGGTAATGATTTCAACTTACCAGAAATTGGAGGTACTTCCTGTGAACTTGATTGATTGCCACATGAAAATAGGAATCCTTTAAGTCGAGGGCAGCATACCAGTCCTTGAGATCCAAGAAAGAGATAATAGAAACTAGAGTGACCATATGGAACGTTATCCTTTTTAAGAACTTGTTGAGAAAATGCAGGTCTAAAATTGGTCTGAGACACCCCTCGCCCCTCCTTCACTCACACTGTGATTAGGAAATATTGGGAATAAAACTGTTTCCCTCTGAGACCACATGGAACCTCCTATATGGCTCCCAAGTGAAAGAGAATTTCCTGCATAAGGAGTTTCTCGTGAAAGTGATCTCTGGAAGAGGGACGGAGAGGAAGGGGTAGAAGCAAACTGGAGAGTATATCCCACTTCCACAGAGCTGAAGACCCACTGGTCCAAAATAATCTGGGACCAAGCACAGTGGAAGTGGGATATGTGGTTTTGCAAAGGTAAGGGAGGTTCAGAGATGGAGACCTCACAGTCAAACTGCCTGCTCTGTGGGTGCCCCGAGGGGCCTGGAGCTGGAGCCAAAGTAGCTGGAGGGAGAGGCCTATGTTTATAACTCCTGAACCATTTTTTTTGATAGGTCTTGCCAAGGAAGAAGAGTGGAATATTGGTGTGTCTACTGTGGCCAATAGTGCTTCCTGACAGAGGCAGCTGTGTACAGACTAAGTCCATGGAGCTTGCTGTCCATCTTGTCCGAGAACAGAGAAGGGCCCTTGAATGGCAAGTCCTGGATAGTACTCAGGACTTCATAGGAAAGATCAGAAGACTGCAGTCAGGATGCGCTACTCATGGCCTCTATGGGCCATGGTTCTAGCTGCCGAGTCTGCTGCATTCAGCCTTGCCTGAAGTGAAGTTCTTATGACCAGTCTTCCCTCATTGACCAGGAAAGAGAACTCCTCACTTGGATTCTCCAGGAGCAGCTCCTTGAACTTTTCCATGGAACCTCACAAACTAAAATTCTATCATCCCAACAGGGCCTGTTCATTAGCAACATGCAGCGGAAAATCTCCTGTCAAATAAGTCTAGCCTCTTAGCATCTTTTGACTGGGGGGTGGAAGCTTGTTGCCCATGTCATTTTCTCTTATTAGCTGCTGCGATGACTAATGAGTCCAAATGTGGATGAGTATAAAGGCACTAAAACTTCGGAGGCAAAGAGCATGATGAAGTCTGCCATAAGGCCCTTATCAGCTCTAGTACAGCCTCATTAATTAGCAGAGCTGCCTTGGAGGGACCCACCAATGATAAAGTGTCAACCAAGCAAAGTGAAGACTCCCTGAACTCTTCAACTAATATACCCAAGTCTGCAGCCACTCTCTCTAACAACTCCTCCTGATAAACATTAAAGTCATCAGAAGGAAATGAAGTTGTTCTAGACGAAACTGTCTGGTCTGGAGACGATGAAGAGGAAACAAAGAATGGAGGGGGTAGAACTTCTACTACTGACTACTGCTCTGGTGCTGGAACCTCCTCTTGATCCTCAGTACCTGGCTTGGTGCTGGACTCTGGGGATGGAGCTGCTGAGTGCATATACTCAGCCCTTCTAGATGAGAGAACTGAGTACATGTGATCTGGAAGCTGGTGGGAAACCTCAAGGGTTCCAAAATGGCCACTGATATGGATCAGGACCCCACTGTCCTGGCCACATTCCCATGGAAGTTCTCATTGAAGGGTCACAGTAAATAGGCGGGAAAAGAGGATCTGTGCAGAGACCCGCAGGTCCTGCTTTGGGATTGTGATATGTAAGATCCCACCAGCAAGTCTGACTATCAGAATTCCCCTTTTTCTGACCATAGTCAGGCTGATCCAGTCAGTGCTGGGAACTGGTGCCAAGAACTTGGTGACAGATGGAGTGACTCCATCATAGCCGGCTTTCCCTTGGACAGTACCAAGGGTCTGCCTGTGTGTGAGGCAGGCAACTGTGGTACCAGAGGTTGAATCACTGGCAGAAGTGGCAGCAGTGCTGAGGGACTGAACTCCTATAAGGAAGGAGACACTTGAACCAAGAGGCAGAGCAAGTTTCCTGCCACTGCAAATAACTCCATGGTAGTTGTCACTGAGATGGTCTCTTGTTGCGGTGCCGAAGAAGTTGACAGTACCACTTCTAGAACTTGGTTCAACAGTGCCCCTTGCAGAGCGGGAGCTGACTGTGGCACCAATTTGGAGGAGGAGTGCTTAGGTTTCAGATGCACTCTACTTGACTCCTTCTCGACCTCTTCCCAGACTTAGAGTGGAAACTTTTCCTTGACTGTTTCCTCTCTGGAAGATTTGTATTTCTTTCTTGGTACAGGCAAGGGAGAACAGTGCTGGGATTTGCAATATCTGCAGGTGTGTTTCTTACTTAAGCTGCAGCATATGATACTGAGTAAGATTAGGACAGCTCTGACAGTAGCCTGAGAGCGGCCTCCATTAGCAGGAGTTTCAGCTTAGCCTCCCTTTCCTTCTTCATGCTAGGCTTGAACTCCCTGCAAATCTAGCACCAGTCCTTCATGTGTGCTTTCTCCAAGTACTTCAGGGAGCTATTGTGCAGGTCGCTCACTGGCAGAGGCCTGGAGCAAGAAGCACATGACTTGAAACCTGGTGACTGACGTTTACCTCGATACCAGGAATAGGAAAAAACAAAAACAAAGAACGTGAAAAACAAGTCTTTTTTTTAACACAACTATAACACACACACACACACACACACACACACACACACACTTTCTCTCTGATATCTACATCATATAACCTTTTTCCCAAAAGAGACCACATGGAACCTCCTATATGGCACCCAAGTGAAGCACTGATTAATTTAAAACTGTTCTGGTATAAAAGAAAGTTCCAATGACCATTTCAGGTGGCAAGAAAGAACTGAGCAGGTTTAGGGGCGGCTCTGCCCTTAATACCTTCACGCAGTGGCATGTGGCAGCAGAATAAGCTCAAGTCACACAACACGTACCACTGAGACAAAGGGTTTCCAACAGTCATGTGCTGGATGCACCAACACTCAGAGTGGAATGTACATGTGCAATCACTTGAAGAACTAAGAAAGCTGAAGCTTTCCACTAAGTTTTTTCTTCATGATGATGCTCCTCTACTGTACATAAGTATAATTTTACAGGATATTAGAATTAAATTTTTATCTTTACTGACATAGCATTTAAATAAAACAAGTAATATTTCTCATCCAAAGTATACGGTGAATATAGAACAGCAGAAATAAAATAGCAGGGGACCTATTTTTAGAATAAATTAAATGAATAGTTCACATGAAATCTAAGAAGCTTCAGGACAAAATTAGTAATTCACAAGATGAGGATGTTATCCAACAGAAATAAAATAAATTAAATCTGAAAAAGGTAAATCGGCAATCATGCAGAAACTCCTTGAGAAAGAAAAGATAGCATCACGGAAACAGCCTGCACTTTAAAACTTTGTTTAGGTTTAAATGAAGTGACTCTACCATGTAACACTGCATAAAAGTAATACTCCTAATACTGCACACTGTATACAGCTTCGCAGAGTAACGTGAATCTTACTACAACTTGCGTGATAAAAATGTTTTAATAGAGCTACTACAGCAGAACTACATTCTGCTGAATGATCGGAAGTTTAGGTTGGAAAGACAAGTATATTCTCTGAATAAGAACGTATATGTGATATTTACCTGAACTAGTCATTCTAACTTAGCTGCAAATATTACTATAGCAGAATACGTTATATTAAACTAAGTGCAAAATAAACTAAGACTTAGTGCAAAATATAATAAATAAATAAAAGCTTCAGTGTATTTGCTTAAATAAATCACTAGCACACCAGGGCCCTGATCTTAGCTGGGGCATCTCATTACTACCACAATACAAATTAAAAAAAAATAATCAGAAACAAAGACACGTTACTGACCCAACTCGTATTTTTAACATGCCACTAAATAGTTCAGGTGAGTTTGAGATGATCCAGCCAATATGAATGACAAGTTCTTGTTGAATTACAGCTTCCCTCTCATCCTGTAAATTACACTTGTTGTAGATGATGTTCTTAATCACTCCTGGAGATAAGGGATTAGAAATAACTTCTTCTTCATGGCCAAAAGCTCCAAGAGTAACCTACGAACATATTAGCAACAATGTAGGGGAAAAAACAGGAACAACAGATGACAATTACAAGTTAGACTTCACATTCTAACCTTTCCCTGGTAGTATTAAAACTGCATTTGGGGCAAAATATAGTTTGGTGTCAACTGATTGGTAAGAGTAACTGGCCCAACAGAAGGTGACCTTACTAGGCAATCACTTGTTTGGAACAGTTTGGATAACATGTATCTTTAACTGTTCGACTTTTCTAGATGGTATTTTCATTTCCCATGTCATAACTTTCTAGCAAGCCTTCTTTAAAATTAAGAATCAAGATTCTTGTTACTGTTTTCTTAATATATTTTTTTTAATTGTGTTCTAGGTTTTAAAATTATAATGCAATCAAGATATTGGACTAATTAGCCAAAAGAAAAACATGCTTAAAAATGTAACATTTTAAAATTTCTCATCTACTGTAAGTGAAACAGAGAAACACACACTCTTCCTGACATTTAAAAAAAAATCTACATTAAAAATGTTTTGACCAGGACAGGTTAATCAAAAAAGGTGAAAGTAAGCAACTACAAACCACTCTACATGCACATTGAATTTCCTACCTAGCACCAGAAGCATGCTACCAGCCCTTCATGTTTGGAATGATTTGATGATGAAACTGCCCAATATGTATTTTTTTCTAATTGAAAGATATTTGTAATAATCATATTATAATTACTTTAAACTTTTTGGGCCAGAAGAGCAAACAATAGTGCAATTTAGGGTCTAGGGCTAGGGCAGAAGTGTAAAGACAGAAAAATGTGAACGGTGAAAGGTTCCCCACTGACGGGCTACCCATAGTTCAAGATTTATTAATATCCCTTTTAGCATATTAGCTTCTATATATTAACTTTTTCTTTAAATAATGTTTTACTACTTGTTTCAAAGTCCTTTTATATACTAATTCCTCCTTAACATTTCTCACATATGTTCCCCCTTAACTTTAATCGCAGCATCTCTCTCTTCTCTTTCCCATCTAGTTCTGGTCTGCTCAACTATCTACTCTATGTTGCTCTCAACTTCACTAGATATGCAAACATTTCTTAGAACAAGTATGTGCAGAACATTAGATTTACTAATTTTTATTTTACTCAGTTCTTTTATTTAAAAAATGAGCTTTTTGAGTCTTGTACTTCTTAAAGTATCTGAGACCTACAAAATGAAAGCGCCTATACAGATTTTTTTCTCTTGATTATCATTGCTGAATGCAATTCTGAAAAATGTAGACTTACCTGTTTGCCCTGAACTAAAACATTAGTAATAGATGGTGCAAGGCTGTCCACTAGTTTACCTAAAAGGCTTGCTGCGAAGCGCACAACAGACCTGAGGGCAGAAAACAGAGCAATCCCACTGGATATCAAATGCTAGTTTAATGAATTCAAATACGTATTTGAATTCTGTCACCACATTTGATAAGTCCCAAAAGGCTAACCATGAAAATACATATAATATTTGTTTTTGAATGTCACTTCACAGTTTTTCTTTTTGGGATAAATCCTGGATTTTTATTACTCACTAGAGCAAGTATAGAATAATGGCTGTGTTGGGAACAGTTAGAACTCATTAAACTATGGACTGCAAATACTAAGCTGGCTTTCTTTTCTCTCACATGTTAAGAAAACAGAATGTTATAATTATTTCTTCTATCAAAGAATGCTTGTTTTTGTTTGCCACCAATGTTTTTGTTTGCCATCAATTTGCAATTAGTGAAAAATTTCTCTTTGGTAGATGTTTTGGTTTGTTTTGGAAAGATTTAGAAATTTTTAAGCAAACTGTATTATTCAATCTTTGCAAAGGAAATAAAGCATTTAACTTCTCAGAAAGTTATGCTGAAAGATTAGGCAAAGATTTTTGTTGTAAGAGTAAGTACTGCACGTGCAATGCATATTTAAATGACATTTTTGCCTCCAGGCAATATTTTATATCTAAGCGATGAAAAGAAGGGAATCATGTAAAGTGCTGGGTTTAAAACTGGCTGCAAATTTCAAGAATAACTAGAATTACACGGTATTATTACTATTAGAAAGTAATATTTAACTTTATAAATCATAATTTCATGACAAAATGGAAACTGAAGTTTAAGCTAAGTTTAAGCTTTTTTACATGGGGTGTATAGCTGCAAAGAATCATTTATCAAGAGAGTTAATGAACAAGTTACAATATTCAATAAAGTTAGTACAAAATCCATCAACCAAACTGATACTGACTTCTGTGAAAAAATGTTGTGCACTCTTTGAAAATCAAGAGCAAAGCATTTCAAAACTGCACTAGCTGATCCATCAAAATGCAAGTAAGCCAACAAATCTCAAGCAGCACTATTTAAGACCTCTGTGCACTTTACCTGTTTCCCATGTACCAGCAAAGTAGTAATATGTGGGGCTATAGAGGAAGCAAATTTCTGTGTAAATGCAGCACTGTAGCGTACCATCAACCTAGGTATGCCATATGACAGTCATAAAAGAGAAATGAAAAATAAAACTTTACATATTTTAGTTTTACAACATGCCTCAGTTTTCTAAGTATTAAAAATACTAACAATGAAAACATTTGGTTTATAAGTGGATACAGGTCCATTTCATTCTATTAACAGACTAAAACTAAAACTGAGATAAATTCTTATATTTATATGGTTAATATTTTAAAAAAAAAAACACCTTCTTGATTAACGGTATTTACAAGGTGAGAGTGGGCTTCATCTTGGGCTCAAATCTTATTTTCTATACTAAATAATGAGATTTCTATTCAACTTTCAGTCCGAATAGAGCAATTACTCAAACTACATGTAAATACTATACTTTACTTCCCAACCCTTTAAACATTATTTCAGGAAAGCCATCATCAACTCAAATTCCTTCAGGAACAATAAGCAGTAAACTACATAAATGTATCTACTTTTGTTATTAATTTAATGTTTGTGACCATCAACCTTGCTACTGAAAGCCATTATTTTATACTGTTGTAACATTCTCCCCGAAAGACAACCATGTCAATTACCCTACTAATTCTAATTCTTTTTATTTGACTAGTACTGTATGTTTATCATGCAATTTGTTAAACTGACATATTTTAACACAATTCTGTAAAAAAGTAACACCAGTCACCCCGATTTCAGGGACAATGTCAACAATCACAGTTTATATTAATGGGTCCTCAGATGGCTACAGACCAATTTGTGAAGAATAACATTTACTGGTCTGATCACTGAGCCATTTGCTTTGTGATATACCTGTGACAGGAACAGCTACTCACATATAAATGTATTTCCATTTGTTT
Source organism: Gopherus evgoodei (assembly GCF_007399415.2). Taxonomy (NCBI): domain Eukaryota; kingdom Metazoa; phylum Chordata; order Testudines; family Testudinidae; genus Gopherus; species Gopherus evgoodei. Next base: position 19,052,087 of record NC_044333.1, read on the forward strand.
CTTTATTTAAGAGATATAGGCTAGATCTTCAGCTGGTGTAAACTGGTGTTGCTGAACTGAAGTCAGCAGAACTGTGCTTCTTTACGTTACCTAATGATCTGGCCTTATGTTTTGTAAACAGGCTGAAAAATAATATTTATCTATTAAACAAAAATGAACACACAAAGATATTATATACAAACCAGAGCTTTTTGCTGCCAGCTCGTCTATAGATTCTTTCAATATGGTCAGAAATAGTACCTACACACATGAAAAGAAAAAAAAAAAAAGGCTGTAGTGGCTTTTATTCAGCAACAAAATAAGTTTGATAGAGACGTTAGTTCATTTTGGACCAGATTCAGTAAAGCACTTAAATACATGTTTAACTTTAAAGTTTAAATTTAACCTGCTACCTAGTTATCACCGGTGTCCTGTGACACCGTTCAAGTAACTGACTAATTTTAGTCAAACCTGTTGGGAGACCATAAGAAAACTCAATAAATCAAATGTTCTACAACAGTTTATAATTTTCGCATAAGCAGCCAGCTAAAATAAATGTAACATAAGAAAATAAAGTTGGTTTCTTTTCTGTTACCAGGTATATAATAACTTTTCCTAATTGTGAGTTATTGGCTTATTCTGCAACAATTTTCTTTTTGATGATTACCTTGAAAGATCTCTGAAGATTTAAATAGATCAAACATGAGCATTGGTAAGAATGTCCACAAAACGAAGTCTGACAGCTTCATTACAAATAGACTGGTAATGCAGCAGCAGTTATAATAGCTAAGTATGCATTACTATACAATATTGCACTGCTCAGAGTTAGTTTTCTACATCACCGTCCCTCAACTCCACAGGCCCTGGTGCACTAAGTTATGGCAAAGGATTGAGAACCTAGAGTTGCACAGGGGACCACTGCGTGAGACAGAGTGGGTGCTGATAACCATTCAATTCCTTAGGCTTGAAATATCCATCAGATTAAAAATTCATAGGTGGGATGCACTTATTTGTATCCCCCAAGTGTAGCAGCAATCTCCCTTCAAAAGGCAATTAGGGTACATGGGAGAGTTGAACTGCAAGATCATAGCTTGTGGATACGTAGATCTGAAGGCCCTGGGCATGTCAGCTGGAAGGACTTAGGTCCTTCAAACCATTATTGGTAGGAAGTGGAGAACAGGCAGGAAGAGAATATTTTATTTATTTATTGTGTACAACACATATTCAGTGTTTAATGTCAGTCTCACTGCTCGGGTGGGATAGCATAAGAAATTGGCTGGCAGCGACTCTAGTCAATGATTTGTATTGATTAATGCAAGATCAGTAGTTAATAAGGTTATCACCATCCACTACTTCATCTTGGATGAGGCCTCTGATTGCACATATTAGTACTATCTGACTAGAAGGCAATGCAGGAATTTTATTAAGCCCAGAGGTCTCCAGATGGGTACTTGGCTCATTATGAGCTGAGGATCAGGGAGATGAGGTGATTGTATTGGTTGCAACTAATCTTGAATATGGGAGGTTTCCTATGAACATTTTCCGTTAGAGCAAGAAACTATATATTCAAAGTAATGACCACAGAAAGCTATTGATGTGTCTAAGTCCATAACAAAGTACTTTCCAGACAATTTGGGGTGGTGGGAGGATGCACACCTCCCTGATGTTCAGAAGTAGACCATGTGTCTGGATATAGTGGCCTAAATTCATAAAATCTTAATATTACATTGAAACACGTTTTTACAGTACAATGAATCAACCTTCCATACATCCTTTAAATCTGTCAAAAATGCACGTGTTCTGGAACACCCTAGTCAGGGCACTCTCAAAAACTTTTAAGAGTTGCTATCTTTGCTGATCCAAGCTTGTGTATTTTAGGGGTTCTGAATGAGCTGGTATTACCAGTTAACATTAAGAAATTGACTGCAGTAACTATTTTAGTGACCAAAAGAGTTATTTTGAGAAAATGGAAATCTGCAATTCCTCCCTCATACACCGACTAGCTGAGTGAGCTCTCTACTACTCCATTAATGGAAAAATAATTCTGTCTAATGGAAACACTTGGAAGAAATATGAGGGTGTCTTGTCACACATGAAACTACTGCATACTTTTGCAGTTTGGTATATATTAATCCCTCATGCTCAGAAGATATATTCTCACTTATTTATCTATTTAGTCACTTTAATAATTGATGCCCTGCATGATCTCTATGGATTAAGGGTTTTTTGTTTGTTTGCTTGTTTTTTGTTTTGTTTTTCCAGGTTTTATAAATAAAGAACATAGAATTTTGTTATTCATATATCTCCATCTGGTGCATATAGTCATATATGTTTTGTTCTGTGTTTATATTGTATATAAAACAATAAAAATAAAGTCAAAAAAATAAAACACAATGAAGCATGTTGTATTTTTTAGTACTTTCCAGGATGTGTTTTATACAGCGATACTGCATGTAAAGTATATTTATACTAGAAGTGCCAAGTCTCCATCACGTGTACTAACATACAATTAGATCATCCTCAGGTAAAGCCCTGTGAAATGAAGTGGTGGGTAAACTATAATACCCTAAGATTATCCAAGGGAGAAAATGTGAAACAGAGTCCTAATTCCACCTCTGATTGCCTCTTTCTCTGGGATGTGTGTGTAGGCTGAGGGGTGGGGAACAGTTTACAGCAGCCCTTGAAAGGGTACAGCATAGCTCTACCCACTCACCAACTCTTATTTTCTTCTTCCCATCCACTTGCTTCCTGAGGGCAGTAGAGCTGGTCCAAATCTAGCATTATCTAGGTTAGCATTACTGGGTTATTATTAGCTTATGTTTTGTAATGTCTTATGTGTATTTAACTCCTGCATTTTAATACAAAATCCTGATATAAAGCTGAAGCAGAATAACCTCTATAGATAATATTCTGAAATAAAATCTGATTTCACAAAATAAGGAAAATAAAGCAAAACCATCAATATAAGATTGCTGATACATTTCAGACTAAGAGGCATAGGCACATACAACCTGTCTTCAGCTTCATTTTATTATACAAAATCAAACCCTTTCTGACAAAAATTGCTTGCTCAGACTTATGAATAGACAACAACATGCTGCATGCAAACAATTTAAAAGAGTTAATAGATTTAACAGCTCATTCCACTCTACAGTACATTGATGTGCATTTTCCATTAAAGCAAAAACTACTTTAATAGAGAAGAAAATAGCTACACAACTTTTTCTAACCATGTCTATTATTCATGTTCATTAGAACTACACAGAAAGCTGCCTCCTCTAATATTTAGAATAGTCACATGAAAGGATATCTGACCTTCCTTGGTGATGAAATTCGGTCCTTCCCTTTTGAGCAAAATACTCAACAGCATTGCTTGACTTGCTAGGCAATTGCAGTCCTAAAAAAGAACAACTTTCAGATTTAAATGACTACCAAAAGACATCACAGTTATTACAAATTTCACACGAACCAGAAGACAATTGTTTTAGAAGTACTAAACAACACACATTTCAAGGAGAAACTCTCCGCTTCCCATAAATTCTTAATCTTCATTTGGTCCCCCCTATAATAGTAACCAAATAGCCAATTTTAGGTTTTCAGTGGGACTTGAGGGCTCTCGGCACCTTACCAGATCAGGACCTTAGTGGTATACCCCAGTTATATACTCATCTCTATCTTCATTTTCTATCTCCTCTGAAGGAAAGAGTGGCACAGCAACACCGGTACAGTGTTTGGTAACTCTCTTCTCACTGCTGCTTTAGAACGGCTTTTTTTGGGACATATTTTAAGGTTCAATAAAGTTGCACCGCTGGGCTCAAAAAGATCATTTGTGTCTTGGTGCCCTGGGCCTCTACCATTTGCAAAACAAATGCTTGTGATCAGATGACTAATTGACATGATAGTTTTCCAAGTTCTGACTAAGACAGAATATTGAAATGTGAAATATTCATTGTTGGTTTCTAGGTACAGGAAAAATACCCAATTAAAACTTATAGTTGATCTTACAGTCAAAAGTCACTAAAAGGTCGTCAGTCTGTCTTAGTATCAGAGGGGTAGCTGTGTTAGTCTGGATCTGTAAAAGCAGCAGAGTTCTGTGGCACCTTATAGACTAACAAACATATTGAAACATGAGCAGCTCATGCTCCAATATGTTTGTTAGCCTATAAGGTGCCACAGAACTCTTTGCTGCTTTTACAGTCTATCTTAGTGGATTTCAACCATTCAGGGTTTTTTTGTTTGTTTTTGGAGCTGCAGTCTAGGTATGAGATATTTATTCATACAAGACACAACCATCTCTCCCCCTTTAGAACATTTCAGGTGTTACCAGAAAAAATTGATAAGGATTCTATTAAAAGGAGTATGGAAAACTGTTAATTGGAATGCGGCAGCTCAAAGAGTTCTGTGGCATCTGGGGAGAGAGCTACAATGAGGAAAGACTCTAGAAGCAAAAATCAGTACAGTAGAATTCTATTTAAAAGCTTCAGAGAACAATTATATGAATTCAAAGAATTATTGACTGTTTCCAGATGCATCAGATAAAAAATGTTGATGGATGCTCAAAGAATGCCAGACCTCCACTCCATCTAAGCCCTTCTCTGTTTCCCTTCGCCTTAGTCCATTCCTTCCCTCCTCTCCCTATTTATGTATGTCGTCTCCTGTTTTATTACCTCCACTCTTAACATGTTATCTCTACATAGTATTGTCTGGTCTTGCAGCTTTGACAAGGGCTGTACGATTGCATTATCGTATAATTCTATTAAAGAGCCTGTGAAGCATGTGGTATTTGAAAATATATACTAACTAGAAGTCATTTATCTTTTTGTACTTTTCATTATCTGTTTCTTTATGAAAAAAATCAACGAACATTTAATAAAAAAGAGATCCTGGCCAAGAAAGCTGCTGGGAGTGGCTGCTGGAGTGACAATGTTAACCATGTTCATCTGAAGAATGTGCTGTTAACTACCAGAATTAAAACAAACAAAATATAGGGCTGGTCTACACTACGGGGGAAAATCGATCTCAGATACGCAACTTCAGCTACGTGAATAATGTAGCTGAAGTCGAAGTATCTAATATCGAATTACTCACCGTCCTCACGGCGCGGGATCGATGTCCACGGCTCCCCATGTCGACTCCGCAACTCCGTTGGGGTTGGTGGAGTTCCGGAATCGATATAAGCGCGTTCGGGGATCGATATATCGCGTCTAGATGAGACGCGATATATCGATCCCCGAGGAATCGATTGCTACCCGCCGATACGGCGGGTAGCGAAGACATAGCCATAGTCTGATGGAAACTAGAACTAAACTATAGAACAATTTCTCCAATTTTCTTACATGCAGTTTCTGAAGAATCTCATAAGTCGACCTGATTTTCCAGTCATTAATATTTACTTCTGGTTGTTGTTCAAGTTCAGAAACATTTGGAGTACTAGTTTGTCTCTTGACTTTTGAATGTTTTGGAAGTTCCAGCTCCTCAAAACTCTTAAAATCGGGAGGCCTGAAAAAATAATTATTTAATTGTCCACAGTTCGGAAGACATTTTAATTGTGAAAAACACTGTAATTAGATCTCCCTCATATCCTTACTCTTCTGTTTCACTGATTCGTAGAAAGTCAAGTTGTTCAACAACTGCTCCAGATATTAATGTCTGGGGAGGAAAAAAAGAAGCACTCATCAAAACAGTATCAGTCTGTACACTGCACATACCAATTCTGAGATCAGGAACATAACAAATTCCCCCCTACTAAACAGGAACATTTGAGTTAGACTTATAAGAAACTGCTATATTTTAAAATACCAATTTCTCTTTAGCTTCATGCACCTTTTCCTGTTCATGAGTAGCAGGTATAGTATGTTATCACCACAAACCAAAAGAGCTTAGGAAGGCCTTGTTTCTACAATTGCAGAAAAACTGGTTACAAACCCTACAGCAACTGTGGTTCTTTGAGATGTAGTCAGTGTGGCTTCCATTGTGGGTGTCCAGGTACCTCACGTTGCTCAGAAATCCAAAGAGCAGGGATAGAGAGCAGGTCATGGGAACATACTGACATTATCATCCTGAAGAACCAGTAATTGTAAAGTAGCCATTCTCTCCTCTTATAGTATGCATTAATGTGCAGAGGTGCACCAAGAGGGGACAGGGCAGGGGACCCAGACCCACCTTTGGTCACACACAGCAGAGACAGGACGTGGAGATGGTGACTCCTCAGCAGATCTGAGCCCAGTAGCATGCAGGGAGTAGGCTTAGCTGTCGGGTATGCATGGCAGAGTGTCCCCTGGGGTACCAAGCCCAGCTGTAGCCATTGTGTGCCCAGCCAGCCCACACCCAGACAGCCAGGGCCCAAGCCTCCCAGCTCCAGAAATCATAACTCTGGGGCTTCCTCTCCCCAGGAGCTCCACAGCTGCCTGGGGTGGAGGAGCAGGTCTTGTCCCCAGTCAATCTCCCGCAAGGAGGGGAATCCCTAAGGCCATAATTCCTGGCTCTGGGTTATTTAATTGCTTTTTACATTTATCTTGAATGAAGAGCACCTGTTATGCCCACAACCTTCAATAAGGTTTCACCCAACTCCCAGCATAGCAAATCTATTGAGATTCCTTATTCTTAGTCATTCCTTAGTCTAGAAGTACTTCTCTCTTGTCACCATACATATATACATATGTACACACACACACACTTCTAAAGACAAATATTTGCACGCTCTCTCTCTCCTGGTCTCTCTCTTTCATAACAATGTTAAGCTTCTGTCATTAATATTTTAGTATGCTTATTGATTACAATTAATTCATTTAATATTCATATGAATTTCAAATGTATGTACTTCTAAAGGAAATCTGTTCTAATAAAGCAGTTTTTAAAAGGACTTTCTTAAAAAACATTGTGTTTTGATAGTTGTCAATAGGAGAAAAAAAAACTGGATGCATGTCCTGTGAACTTTTAAACTCAGTTTCCATTCTGCAGTTTACAGTAAAGTTGATTGTGAAAATAAAAAGCTGCTTGTTTTTTTTGTTTTTGTTTTTTTGTATTGCTGATTTCCCCAGTCATCTTTCTGACATACATAATCCTTCAGAACACAGCTGACGATGGAAGCAGTTACAGACAATGAAAGTAAAAAATATTAAGAACAGTCCTGGAAACCATACAAATTATTTGTAGGCTTGGAAGGACTAGGTTTTTAATAAGTAATTGTCAATTTTACTAGGCACATACAAACAGACAAAAAGTATTTCCATCGATAATCGAAATTTACAGTTAGGCAAAGAAAAATGCTGCTTGAGAACTATTAGAATTTGATTTAAGAATATTTACTTTGTATATTTTGACATGTGGACAATTTAAGTTTTAATAGTTATAAAGTTTAAACTTTTTGAATCTCAACATTTACTGTCATTAAATAGATATTGTCTGTTAAAATTATTAAAAAAAAAAAATTGAATTCTGCCAAGCCTAATTATATGCTGCCTGAAAGGATGAATACATTTTAACGTACGTCACAAGCAAAGATTGTACACCCCTTTTTGTGAATTAAGTTTTTAAAGCCTATCTGTACATGTTCAGACACGTGCATACAAATGTACACACACAATATAAATTATGAAAAAGCAGTATACAGTATATTGTTTAAATAGATAATGCTTTACCACCTTTTTGCAACCTCAGCCACTTTTTCAGGACTTTTTCCTCTTTAACGAAATGCACAGTTTCCAAAATATGACACTATATTCAGGAAATTAAATGACTGAGCTTTTGCAGTTCATGTAGTGGAAATTCTTGCATTTTCTGCACATTTGGCATAAAATATCAGCTGACCAAACTGCATGGTAAGTTTGTAAGACAATTCTTAGACTAAAGGAACATATTCACTATTTTCTATCTAATAAATAATTCTCAGTTGATCAGCAGTGCCTACAAATTTTGGGTGAGAAGGGGGAAAGGGGATAATAAGACTTCCTAAAACTCTACAAAACCTCAAATAAATGTTTAGAATTGAGAGGAATCAAAGATTCAAGATGATCCTTATTTCACCCAAATCAGTTTCCCCATCCTTAGTTTAAAAGTATAGTAAGAAGTAAACAGTCACTGTATCATAGTTAATATAATATAAACCTAACCTAGTCACTATATATTATACTGAATCCTGGGGAAATGATTACTTACCCTCAGAGCTATTTTAACAATATATTCCTGGAAAAATCTCAGTAGGTTTTCAAAGAAATATATCATGAAGAGATACTCAGGGGTGTGGGGCAGAGTATGTAACCTTATTTACTAGTGTCGCATTAGTCAACAATGCTCATCTCAAATTTTTGGTGCCCATGATTGGAATTGGATGGTGAAAACCCAGAGCACATAGAAAACCAAGACACAGCACAACACAACCTTGATGAAAACCATCTTAGAACCAAGCCAGTTAAAAAGGTTACTGAAATGTTTTTGCACCCTTCATGAATAAGAAAGACAACATAAAACAGCAGTGATTGTCAAATACATACAACAATTCTAAAAGGCTTATTAATTATGTAAAGAATCTTCAAGGAAGGGAATTGAATGTGGAGTGGAACAATGGTTTGCTGAGGACTTCGAAATAGTACATTGTGTAAAATAAGGTAAGAGCTCACTGTGTAGATAATGTTTGAGAAATGTTTCTTGTGACAATATATCAGTTTAATAAAATACAAAGTAATAAAAAGGAGGCATTCCAGATAAACATCAAAAGCCCCCTGGAGCCTGCAGGCAGCACTCTGCATGGATTGCAATGACATTTACATCAGGAACTCTAACTTACCATAGCCAGAGATTTTATGAACTAGGTGTGATTGCTGTAATTCACAATTTTTCATTTAAATAGTCATTGAAAGCATTTGTTAGAGCTAGGAATGTTCTCTTTGTAACTTTAACATGTTAGCTGTCTGCAGTAAACCCTAGTCTCCCCCTTAAAATTTATCTTCAACAGCTAATGTATTAAAACTGACTAGAATTTTAATGTTAGTTACCATGTGAAATACACACTTTTCCCTGCTGTTGATATGACCCAGAATAGAGTCCTTAACCCTTGATATCAAGGACTTGCCCTTTTGTGATAAATTCCACAAGACAGATGGCTGGAAGTAAAAAAATAAAATAGATTCCCTGCCACATTAAAAGGACCTTTACAGAAAATATCAAGGCCCTGTGCTCCTGCTTAGAGAAAGCATGATTTATAATATGCAGAAACTGAACAAAGGGCTTTAAAGAAAAAGCAGAACCCTTGACTTTAGCCCATCTTTAATTTTATAACACTCAGTGAGGTATTAAAAAGTCACAGGAGAAACCAAAGAATTTTGATGGAATAAAAATGTCTATAGAAATAATTCACAGTTCATGGACTAACACAGACTAACGCCACAGTATGAATGGAATATTTAGAAGAAAAGAAGGAAAAAAAAGAAAACCAATACCTGCACTCTATCAGCATGAACCTTCACTCCTCCAACAACTCCCTTTTTAAAGGCTGCCAGCATATCTAATATTGGATTGAATCTGCTTCCCCTATAATTTTAAAAACAAACACATTAATATTAAAAATGTGAAAAATCACATTACAAATAATGACCTTCACATGTATTCCATACCTTATGTTATCTTCACGGATAAGCACGAGGAACAGGGGACGACCATGCATTTTCCAATATTGCTTAATGAACTGTAATGCATTCTAGGTAAACATAAAAATGTATGTGATTCATGCCAGGAAACATACATTACAATATATTATAACTTTAACAAACAACCTAAAATAAAGGGTACTGCTATAAACCCAACAGATTTCAAATCCCAAACAATCAATCAATTTTTTCAGTTATTTATTTTTTTCTGAAGAATGTAAGCCATTTGCAGAGACTACATGGCCACAGCTTTATAACAACACTGCTCCCACTATAGGTGAGGCACAAACCAACCAAGTCACCAGGCTGAGCAGAATGAAATATTGGATTACATCTATTGATCTGTATAAATAGGATTCTGATGTGAATAGTCAGTGAAAGCACAGGGGAGATAATTGGCAGCTTTTATACACCAGAAGTAGCTGCTGCAGTCCAGGTCATTTCACTGTGAGGATGGGGGAATAGGGCGGGTGATGTTAGCACTAGAACCAGGTGACATTTTTTCAAATAGAGTATTTGCCAAAAAATGCAGTTTCAGGTCAATTGAAACTATTCACCTATTTGACATGAATTCACTGGTTAGTTTCATCAAAAAAAAAAAGTCAGGATAGATTCATAAGGGGCCTTAGGTGCCATTTTCGAAACTGAAGAGGGTCTGATACTTGACAGCCCCATTGGTTAGAACACTCACTTGGGAAGAGGAAGACCCAGATTCACATCCCTGCTCTGCCTGATTTGAACTTGCAGATGAATGCCCTGCCCCTAGGACTAATAGGTATTCTATGGTGGGTCTCTCTCAATTTCTCCTGTTGATGCTGTCTCACTTTGCATAAATAATTAAATATTAAACTGACCTGAGAGAGAGGAATGACCCTACAGCCTGGTAGCTAGGGTACTGATTTGGGATGGGGCACAGCCAGGTTCCAGTCCTTGCAGCAAACTGAACAACCAGTTATTCACATAGCTCTAATCTGCACCGCTGCCCTTAACTGTGTTTCACCCAAGGAAGGCAAGTTTTAATTTGTGGCCAGGACTCCAGAAAAGCCCCATCAGGTGAGGCTTTCAATCAAAGCATCCCTTAAGTGAACTGGCCATGCCCCTTGCCCCAGCCAAAAGTATCTGCCTTTGGGGCTTGTGCTTGCCAGTTTCCCTGGAAAACAGGGATTTGCGCATGTTGTGCCACTGCATTCTCACCCCCTACTGAAGTTAGCTTTCTGCCACCACAGAACATCCACTAGGGCCTGCACTAGTCTAACAGTATATTAATGCTAATATTTGCATTGTTCTTCTCACCATAACTTTGCTTGCCCACTTTACATAGTAAGGTATCCAGACTACATATTTTCTCATCTCCCCTTTTCAATCCTACATTTCATCAAACCTTTAGAACTGCACAATTTGTTCTTAATATAGGACTTATTTCATCAGGTTGCATAAGATAAACAACAGATAAATACCTTAATGTCATCAATCAACAGCATAACATCCTGAGACATGTAGAAGTCACTTAGATCAAAAATGATTGGGTAGCAAACAACAGTCTTTCCTAGTATTCGATAAATCTGTAGGGAGAAAAAGCTAACATTACCCATTTCTTTAAAATATATGAAACTAACATTAATACAGTTTAAAAAGTGAAAACACAGATGTAGTCTTGCAGAACTGTCAGAGTAATAAGGATCTGTAAAAAGGATAACTGAAAAATCTAATCTGAAGAATCCTTGTTCTTACACAGTGTGCAAATCCACATTCTTTTTCTAATCACAGCAGTTCACCCCATCATGATCAAGCTTGTCTTGGGTGAGTAAATATTGCTGTAATTAGGTGCTTAGATAAGGCGTGAAATAATTGAATTGTGAGATAGCTTATGCTTTGTCCTTAATGGGTTTACAAACTATATTAAAAACATTTTGTAATAAACAATAAGATTTACATGCAGAAAAGAAGATTACATTTAGTAAATTTAACAACTTAAATAGTATTCTGTCTTCACAGAATAATCCAGAATTTGTCTGGAGTATATGCTAATTATCAAATGAATCACTTCTTGCAATGACCTTTGAAGTTCCAAGGCATCCAATAGGCCTGTCGGGTCTTCCAGATAATCCCAGTTTGTCATTAATCCCCAAATGAAAGTAAGCCTGAAAGAAATAATAATTGTGACATTGTAAGACCATCCAGTTACACAGACAAAATTCAGGTCCTTCTTGATTTTGACCCCAGCATTAACACCACCAGAAACATGAATTCAGCTCTTTTTAGAGGAAGGCATAAATATAAAACCATTACAATTCTTCTTCCTATTGGCTTTTTGAACATACATCTGTATCACAGTAAAAGAACTGAGAAAAACAGATAAAACTTGACTAAAAGTGAAACCCAAGGACTGAATTTGGCCCAGTATTTTGATAAATAAGGGAGCAAAAAGTGAAGTACTTATTAAATTCATATAGGAAATATATTGATTACTTACATCTTAACTAATACTCTCTTCACTGACTAACCATGTTCAATATAATGAAAGCCACATCACCTCTGGCAGATCACCAGTACTGACCTTCATTATATCTCTGCTGTGTACCTCTGGGCTATATCGTCCTCCAACCCTCCTTTTAAAATAACGTATTGCTTATGAAAGGAGAGGGATGGATAACAGTTGCTAATATCAGCATGGTGTGAAGTAGGAGCTATGTAAGCATCTCAAAGATGCTCTTTACTAGCATGAGAACATAAGAACGGCCATACTGGGTCAGACCAAAGGTCCATCTAGCCCAGTATCCTGTCTTCCGACAGCAGCCAATTGCAGAAGCCCCAGAGGGAATGAACAGAACAAGTAATCGCCCATTTGCAGCTTCTGGAAAACAGATGCTAGGGACACCATCCCTGTCCATCCTGGTTAATAGCCATTGATGGACCTATCCTCCATGAATTTATTTAGTTCTTTTTTGAACCCTGTTATAGTCTTGGCCTTCACAACATCCTCTGGCAAAGAGTTCCACAAGTTGACTGTGCATTGTGTGAAGAACTACTTCTTTTTCTTTGATTGAGAGCTAGCGAACAGGAGTAGCTAACAGGGGAGTTTCATGAGGGAGTTCTCCAGGTGAAGGAGGAGCGATTACGTGACCCTTGGGGTAAGTTTGTTGTCTGCAGTGTGCGTGTATGTTGTGTGCATGCTGCTTGACTGAAATATACTGTGTGGTCTGTTTGTTTGGGGGACCACGTGCTGGCCGTGTGTGTGCTGAGCCTAGCAGCCTGCTAAGCAAGGCTGAAAGCTGCTTAACGAGGCTTTGATCCCTAAGCCTTTCACCACTCATCAATCCTTAATGAGGGGGCGGGCCTACTCAGGAAGGCCAGGGCTTTAAAAAGCCCACTCCTAAGCGACCAGATGAGCTAGCGAACAGGAGCAGTTAAACACTGTTGTATTGTTAGCAGCTCAGTCATGACCCTGAACATCACAGCACTTATAGTCCTGGGTCTCTTCAGCAGAAGCTACCACACAGAACTGAATTAGGGTCTGATCCTTGAGCTTTGGGTGCACTCCAGAACCTGTGCACAGCACCACTGACTCCTGCCTACGTGCGGCAAGTTTCGGAATTGGGCCTTACGTTGTAATGGGAATTCATGTTCTATTGACTAGGTTGATTCATTCCAAATTCCTATTCAGAAATCTCAAAACTTCCCCAACTTAATCAAACTATCTACCCTAGACCAATCATTAAAGCAAATGTTGATGTTAGCTGACTTAGGCATTAATTTTTGGCTTATACCGTTTTACGAACAGAATATTTTTAGATTAAATATCTTGTTTTCCTGCGTGGCAATGTATTCATTAATATGTGAGGTTTACAACACTGTGCTGTATCAGATCAGTCAATATATAATAGAAATATGTCACAACTATTGAGCCGTGGGTAAATGAGAGTACACATGCAAATTAAATCTTTGAAAAAAAAATATCTGCAACTCCCATTCTGTTTGGGTGATTTTAGATGACAAGCTTACCATTATTAAAATGGAACTAAATTTCCTAGAATTTTATAAGTGACATCAGGATACTAGATACTAGAATCCATCTTAAACCTGGAGCTTTTCCATTTAGAAAGAGGGGTGGGAACCCAGGGAGAGACAAAGGATTCCTGCCTTGTGCCAAAACTATAAAAGGGGGTGGAACAGAACAAAGGGGCTGCCAATCATGGAGAAATCCCTTAGTTCCCATCTGAGCTGGAACAAACAAGGATTGTATCAGGGGTGAGATTTACTTGTATTCGGTTTCTTAACATATTAGGCTTAGATTTGTGTGTTTTGTTTTATTTTGCTTGGTAACTTACTTAGTTCGATCAGTTATTACTTGAAACCACTTAAATCTTACTTTTTATATTTAATAAAATCACTTCTATTATTTAACCCAGAGTAAGTGATTAATACCTGGGGGAGCAAACAGCTGTGCATCTCTCTCTATCAGTGTTATACAGAGCGGACAATTTATGAGTTTACCCTGTATAAGCTTTATACAGAGTAAAACGGATTTATTTGGGGTTTGGATCCCACTGGGAACTGGGTGTCTGGGTGCAGGAGTTGGGTGACTTGCTGAGCAGTTTTTGGTTCAAGTCTGCGGCTTTGGGGGCATGGTTCAGACCCTGGGTCTGTGTTGCAGCCAGCTGAAATGTCTGTCTCATGGTAATTCCAGCATGTCAGGTGACAGACAGTACCAAGGGAGTCTCTGTCACCAAACCCATCAGTGGCGTAGTCAGACACAGGATAAATCATGCAATTGCTGACAGTCCTCCTATGCCTTCCCACAATTTCCCCCCACCTCAGTGTCCCCAGAAAGACAAATATTTTCCCACAATTGGCTGGGAAAGAATGAGAGTGGCTCATCTTATTGCAGCATAAAGATCCATGGGATATGCCCCCAGAAATCCTAAAGACATGTGGAGGAGTACAGCATATGTGAGAACACAGTAGCTTGGGTAGAGTTTTGCAGTGCGGCTGATTACATCTGGGCTAGGTTAACCCATGTGCCAATCACACAGTGATGAGAAGTGATAAGCCAACAGCAACTGTAAATTAATTGTAATAGCAGGAAATCTCACTATTTAGAATATTTGAAAACAACAAAGTCTCACTGAACACATCAACTCTAGCCAGCTCAAATCATCTGCTGTTTTTTTGAGCCTCATATACTGTAGAAAACTGTGGTTACTAGTTCTACAGCAGGATGATCTTCCAGAAGAAAAGTCAACTTGCTGCAAAAAGTAACAAAATAAAGTTGTATCCAATGAAGCACTATAGAACTACCAAGGGAGAAAGGAGAGTTAATGCAAAACAGAGAAAGAAAGTCATGGAATAGAACCTGTTTTGAGGGCTACCCTACCTCTAGTGAACTGAAGCTGATGGGAGAGCAGCTAACAGGCATGGGACTCTAGCTGTCTATCAAACTGAAGGCAGGGAGTTTTTCCTCCTTATTTTGGAAAAAAAAAATCCCACTTCGCTGACCTATGTGTCCATGTTCTGCAGACTAGGTACAATGTAAATTGGCCTTGGAGTCAGCTTGTTTGGCTTTAGCATTTTAAAAAAAATTACATATGTAGCACAAAGGCTATTTTCATTCATTGCAAAGCTGTAAACAGAGATATAGAATTGTCAATCACACTGCTACAATGCAATGAACAAAATGTCCCCTATCACAATTATCCAATCTGAATAACTATACTCAAGTGGGAAAAGATAGAGAGTCCATTCAATGTCAAAAATATTAATACATTTAATATGGTGTCTATACATAACATAAATTAAAAACTGCCATTCACGTTAAACTGATTATTCTTACATAGTACAGAGACCATATGAATGACAAGTAATAAGCACATTATAATGTAACACTAGATGGAGCTCTACTTCCCTAGAACAGTCTATAATATTTTATATATACAAGAATTATCTCTATTAATAAAAATGGAATTCTAATAATCCTATAATACCATATTTTTCTTTGGGAATTCTGCTATGCTCTACAATCTACTCTGCATCTTCCAATAATAGATCTCCTCACCTATTACAGTTAAAAAAAAAATCCGCAAACTGCATCATTCAGATTCAGCCTCATTTCTTTATTTTTGGAAATGTGCCTTTAAGCTAACCAATGTTTTAGTTACCAACTACACCTCTAGTTCAAAATGCCAGAACACTAGTTCATCTCCAAAAATATCTCAAGTACTGTACAATTCACTAATGGAAGTTTTTCAAGTTAACCTTCTCTATCCAGTTGGTTCAATGCAGTGCAGCAAGAAATGATGATAGCTGGAGATTTCAATACAAGTCTGGAGTGATAATGGGTATCCAGATTCTAGAGTCCTTTACAAAAAGTCAAGGGGACTCCTCTGCCATCTGTTTTTCTATTCTTTGATTTTGCTACCACTTAGTCTATTCTCCACTTCTACTGCTCTCTTGTACCAACTGTTTTCTTATTCTACTTACTTGAATTTCCCCATCCTCAGCATTCCTCCTGTCTACCTCATCTTCCTCTTCTTTGTTAACTGTTGGTTATCTTTCTGTCACTCCTTACACTCTTTTTTCTCTTCTTATATTTCTACTTCCATATCTCCTCTTCAGCTCTTCCTTTCATATATACTATTTCTTTGGACAGAGCCCCACATTTTAGAGTTTTAGTTTTAAAATGCTATCACTGGTGGCTAAGCTAGTTTGCAATTTTGTAATTGAGTATTTTGAACTGCAGTAACTGCTCACTGAAGTTGTAGTTATATTCCTGAAAAATGCAACTTTAAGTGAAACAATGTTAAATAAATCCAAGGACATTTTTTGGGAGGCAGACAAAAGGCATTATATACTGCAGTGTACCGTGGTTGGGAAGTGCTCCTGGCTTACCCCACACAGACACAGCCCACTACAGACAAGGATGCTAGGAAGGACCTTTACAGCAACAGTGGCAGCTTCCCTGGAGAAGAACAGGCACCGACTGTGCTGGGGGATGCTCCCGGCCCACCTCTTTCCATCCCCACTCCACTTCCTCTCCAGAGCACGCCACGTCCCACTAATCCCCAAAAAGTGTTTGGAGGCTTAGGATTTTTTTGGGAGGGGTGGGGCGGGAGAGGAGTTGAGACATGGCGCTTCCCTGCTCCTCCCCCTCTGTCCCAGCGCTTTGCACTTAAGACTTTCTGGGAGGGAGGGGAAGGAGCGCAGAAGCGGCACTTCCCTGCTCTTCTTCCTCTCTTCCAGTGCTTCCCTGCCACCAAACAGCTGTTTGGTGGCACTTAGGACTTTCTGGGGGGAGGGGAGGAGTGGAGATGCAGCGGTGGGAGTGAGGAGGAGGAGGGGGAGAAGAGAAACTTGTGCAATGCTCCCTTGTAAAGTCGCTGCGCTTCCAAAGAATCTTACAAGCAGTGGACAGAGCAGCAGCCAAACGATGTTATAAGGGAGCATTGCACAACTTTAAAAGAGCATGTTCCCTAATTGAGCAGCGACGTAACTTTGAAACAACATAAAGTGGGAGGACGTTAAGTGAGGAGTTACTGTATATTAAACATCAAACTGACTTATCTGAAAAATAAAGACAGCTATAGTGGCATTAGGAAAATGACTTTAAATTACCATTTGTGATTATTTTTAGCAGAATATGTTCAAAACAACAACAAAAAGTCCTTCATTATATAAAATGCGTTAATTTAAAATACATTTGAAAGTGTTATATAGTTTATACATTATAATATAAGTAAATACAGCAAATATGATGAAAGGAGGAAGAAGCAGGAAAAGGAAATGAAACAAGAAGGGAGAAAGATGAAAAAGCAAAATAGGAGAAGAGACACTACTAGAAAAGAAAAAGAGACAAAATCCTGCAGCTCTTATTGTTGCAGGTGGTGTGGGAAGGAAATACTCCCTCACATACCCCTGCATCAACAAGATGGGTTAATGACTGGACTGGTAAGTGCCTGGAAGGGAGGGGGGAAGCAAGAGCAAGGGCATATGCTTGATGAGGCAGAAATGTACCCCTCCTCCTGCTCAGATCCTTCCAGTGTCTGGGCTGATGGGCGCTTGTGCTGCTCCCCCAGTCCCCTCTCCCAATCTATTTAAACTTCTTGGGCTTTTCAAAAGCTTCTTGCCCATGAGCTGCTGCCAGATAACTTCATCCAGTGTGGGCAGTGCTGAAGAATTCAGGTGGGAACCTAGCCTCCCTGCTCCTGGGAGAGACAGGGGACAAGAGGCAATGTGTGGATAACTAGCAATCACGAGGGTAGGGATCATTTCAGTACTGCTGGACAGTCTGGAACTGCCCCACCTTTTCCCCACCCTATGGGGCTACCTAACCATGATCAGGAGTGCTGGCCCTCTGCTCACTCACAGGGGCTCAGCCATGGAAGTCTGTTACTCCTGCCTCCAGCACTCAAGGAGGGGGCCACGTTATTGCAGCTGATTCTGTGACTGCTTTGTCCCATGCTTGAGGGGGCCAGATAGCTGAGTCTTGGACTGCCCCCCAATGGAGAAAAGGGAGCTAGGTGACAGCGGTAGTGGGCTATAGAAGCCATGCGGCCAGGGGTACCATCAGCAGTTGGGTGCTGGGAGGGCACAGAGGCTGCAGCAACCACAGCAACAGGAATTAGAATGGTGCCTTAGACGTAAGTGGGCTACAGGGGGTCTGGGCAGCCAGGTGCGGCCAGTAACAGGGTCAGTACTGCCAAGCCGGGAGGATCCATCATTTCCTCCTGTGAGCTGTGGCTGAAGTCATTTCTTTGCTGAGCTTTGTGAAGCAATCACTGGCTCTAGATACCCCTCGACCCTAAGAAGGAACAGAATTTGTGTACCTGCACGCTAGAGGAAGGGGGCAGTGACCCCTCCCCTGGAGTAAGGAGTGCTGGCTGTGCACAGGTGTGGGGAAACCTTCTGAGGCCTGCGAAGGATCAAGAAGTGGAAGCAAGAAACAACCATCACAGCCTGGGGAGAAGAGCTCTGCTGATGGACAGAGGCTGCCAGAACCAGGATTCTGGCAGCAGGTGGTGAGTCAGAGCCCCTCATTCAGCAGGTTTCAAAAGGGAGGAATTAATTCCTCCAGCCATTGTAGTGTGCAAGTGAATACTCCACTCTGAACCACAAAAAGAGTGGGAGGAGGGGCAGAACGCAAGGTGCTTATACCAGGAAACAATGGGACTCAGGCATGGAGGCTGAGGTGGGGAAAAGTGGCAACCAAAGGGTAACTGGGTTACAGCCTCCCTGCAGGAGTATGCAAATAGACAGCTGGGACCCCTAAGCTACAGGGTTGGAAGCGCATGGGAGATGAACAGCAGCACTGCTTCTGGCTTCATGCCACAGGCAGCTGCAGATATACCCAGGTGTAGGGCAGCTGAGAAGCAGCCCTGTGAGGGGCTGGTAGTATTAGTGGACTCACCGGCTCCTCTCCTGCGCGAAAGGTAAGGTCTGTGAGCAAGAGATCACCGATATCAATGCCTATAGACCTGATGGAATGCTGCATTATGAAATCCATTGCCCGACACAGGAGTGCAGGGGTCAGAACGCAACCCTGCCTAACACCAGATACTGGTTTAAAGGGCGCTGACATCCAGTTCCCCAGACAAACACGGGCAGTGGTTCCATTATGCAGCTCCCTAATCAAGTCCAGCAGAGTGGTAGGGACACCTACACCCTTTAAGACTTCCATAACGCGACACAGTCAACTGAATCAAGTATAGCCTTAAGATCAACATACGCTACATGCAGGGGCTTCTTGAACTTGCGATGCATTTCTGACAACAAGCGAAGGGCCAAAATGGCATCTAATGTAGACCTGTTCCACGTAAAGCCCGACTGTTGGGGATGACACATCTGATGTAGCAAAGACTCCAAGTGCGCCAGCAAAACATGTGCAAACACGTTCCCTGGAATGGAGAGCAAGGTGATCAGCCTGTAGCTCTTACATTCACTGTGCCGTCTCTTGCCCTTACAGAGTGAGATCACAATACCGTCCTTCCAGGCAGTTAGCAAGGTTCCAGTTTGCCACACCAGATGAAAGATGGCCAGAAGTGATTCTGCTACAGGATTAATAGCATATTTTAGCAGCTCTGACGGGATGCCATCAGCACCGGTTGCACATTCGTTTTTCAGTGTAGAGATGGCACACTTCACTTCACCCAATGGTGGTGCATCAGTACAAATGTCTGGATCCTGAACCGCAGTGACTGCCAGATCATCCAGCTCTGAACAGTGGAGGATGGTTCAGGAACTGTGATAATCTTCCACCCAGCCTGAGGGAATGGCATCCTCTGATTTACATGGATGGCCTTGGCTGTCATTCAGGATCGTTTGTAGTGACTACCTCTCAACCGCTGAGGTTGCGAATGGCACGGAAAGCTGGCTTTACGTTGAATTTGGCTTAGCCAGGGGCAACATCATCTGCCACTTGGTTATAATAAGCCTTGTGATTGTGGAGTGCCATGCTTCAATTTTTCACTTCAACTGATCACGAGTGCACTTATCATCATGCTGGCAGGCTGCAGCCTTCAATTTAATTATCTGGAAGGCCTCCTCCAATAGCCTTGGTCGGCATGCTAGATGCCTGTATCCGATTGTTTGCTCAGCAGATAGATTGAGGGCAGAACTGAACAGGGACCAGGCAACCCCTATGTCATTTGGCAGATAAGCTAAAGCCAAGAATCTCTTGCTGACATCAACACAAAACCTGTTGGCTAAACCTTGCACACGGAGTGCATCAATGTCAAACTTCATCATCATCGCAGAGGGCTTACCTGCTCATTGGAGCATCAACACCATACGGGTGACCACTAGATGACAATCTGTGTTCGTCATGCATTCTGCACTATGATATACTCGATGGAAGGCGAAGAGATGCCTATCACGTGTAATGATGTGGTCCAACTCCTTCTGAGTGAAGCCACCACGAGAGATCCATGACATGTGATGTATGCGTCACCACTTGAACCATAACCCAAGAACAGAAAGATTCTGGGAGGCACAGAGTGTTAGCAAGCGGCAAGAGTTATCATTGGGTGTGCCTGAACCTTAATGACCAAGGACCTGTTCAAGCCCAGTTCACAGGGAGCCAGTAACTGCATTTTGGTCACCCAGGATCATGAGATTATCATGTGGAGGGACTGTGCATACTAGATGTTCCAATTGATCATAGAAATGATCTTTAACTGAGTTAGCAGATTCCTCTATCAGCGCATAGACTACGACAGTGAGGTAACCATGCCGATGTTTAAGACGGGCAGTAAGTAAACAAGGAGACATGGGCATCCAGGTTGTCAGGGAGGACTTGGCCTCACCTTGCAGTAGTAGTGCTACCCCATATAGATGGTTGGGGCCACCAGAATACAGAAGAAAAGAATCTTCCACCTCGTGATGTCTGTGATCTATTAGCCTTGCTTCTGTTAGTCCTACAATCAATATACCAAGACGGTCCATGTACCTCTTTGTGGTGGAGGGGGTGCAACATCTGAAGTAGGGGATTGCTCGCTGGAGCTATGCCATCAGTGACGAAGATTTGTCTGAAATATCACCTTGGGCATTATGCGAGGTGGAGAGTTCGAATGTGAACTCTGAAAATGATGGCTAACATGAAGATGCAGGGCAGAAGCTGCATCTAGCTACCTGAAGTGAAGGAAGTTGCTGAGAAAGACTCAATGGCTCGGGTCGCACAGCGTGAAGCCCATACTGGCAGACGAGGAAACGGGTCACATTACTGCGCCTCCATCTCATCTGAATGGGATGAGGTATTTGCCAGGATAAGCGTTCACTCTTTTTTTTTTTTTTTTTTTTTTTTTTTAAAACCATGAATAACCTAGTACTCAGCACCATGGTTAAAGCCCCTGCCTTACTTTCAGCTGTAGATGCCTTGTTGGTGCCATTTCCCCTCAGTGCCTCTGGGGACGTGCGTCCTCTGATGTCAGCAGGCATGTCTGCAATACATTTTGACAATGCATCCAATTGTATCTGGGATCTCCAACAGTCCACCAAAATTGCAACTTGGAATATGGCAACTCTTCGCAGATATGGTCATCAGGTCACTGTCTCACACAAAATGGAACACCAAGGATTAGGTCAGTGTAACTGTGTTGCTCAGGAGTGTGGATATTTCACACCCCAAGTGACATAGTTATACAGATGTAAGTTTATCGTGTAGACTTGTCCCGAGTAAAGTTGAAAGACTGAATCAGTATATCACAAGGTGAAGAAAAACACTCTGTATCCATTCACTGAGGAGTCATCTTGTTGAGCAGGGGTATTTCACGGAAGTGTGCATTCTTGTTCCTGGGAAGCCAACCAGCTCAGCAACAGACTACACTTTGGGGGGTGGGGGTGGGGGTGGGGAGTTGATGGGGTTAGGGAACCTACTTTAGTAGTTGTTACCTATCCTATCTAATAAGTGTATGCCCTAGTTTGTGTTTTATGATTTTGTTTTATATTGTAAGCAGGTTCGCTTCACTCTCTTGTTTCTAGTGGCATCTCTATTCTTTCTTAAATAAACTTTCTTTCGTTTTATTGAAAGAGCTCACAGGTGCTGTGCATTATACAGAAGCAGCAATTTAAGGTAAAACTGGTAAACTGGTGTACACTGCTCCTTTGGCAGCAAAGAAACTGGGATTTCTGTAAGTAGCCAGTGTCAAGCACTGAATATCACAAGGGAACTTTGGATCTGGGGTGCACCTCTTGTTAATCTGCAAGGCAAACACAGGACTAACATAGCCCAGAGGAGAGTCACTGAGTAGCTGAAAGGCTGGTGATGGTAGGGAGCTACCACAAGCAAGACTCCATCTCACTAGAGTCAGGGAGTAACAAGGTGACTCTCACTCCTGGATACATAGAGAACCACCACAGAGGGTGCAAGATTATCCACCATTTATTGTACCCTCAATTATCAAATCGGCAGTCAGCAAAGTTCTCATGGAAAATGAGGCCTTAGAGGACATTTGCTTTGCACTGCCTGTTATTTAACATTCTTATCTGTGCAGTATATGTACATAGGTAAGAGCATTGCTGACATTCTTTTGATTTCAAGAGGACATTTTCCAGGAAATTGCCCAATTCACCAGCTAAGGCCCTCAGGTGATGCCTCATCAGTTGTCAAGACATGGCTCCTGACAGCTTTAGAACTGGCAAACAAACAGCATTGCTCCCTCTACCACCACTCCCCACCACCCTCTGCCCCGTCAGAGTGCACAAGGCCAGTTTGGTGGAATCTGTATAATTCTGAGTTAGGGAAGGACTCCAGTGGATCTGCTCCATCCCTGAACATCAGGTGGTAAGAAATGTAGTGTCTTTAATGCACCGTGGATTGGCTTCATCCATAATACTGGGTCACCTTGCTGGCTTCAGGTTTTGCTGGAGGCTAGCAGGACTTACGGACTCAAGTAGGGGATTTTTATTAAGGAAGCTTTTGGAAGGATGTTCCAGAGAAGATGATTGCAGGGAGGAAGACAGGCCCCCCATAACCATACTGATTGGAAGCTTTACCCAGAGTATGCAGTTGTAGGGTGGAAGCAGTTCTATTGAAAATAGCATTTGTCATTGCCTTTTTTTGGTGCTTTTACTAAACTAGTGCCGCAGACAACAGGAGATAGCTTCAGGTGTGCATTAGAACTACTGGATGTGCAATTTACGCAGGAGCAATTTCACTGAAATTGAAGTATTCAAAAACTGATCAGGCAGGAAAGAGGGCCACAGTAGAGCTCCAGGAATATGCAGATCAGCAGGTAAACCCATGAATGCTATCAAAGCCTTTTAAAACATACAGGACCAGGAACCATATGCTCTATTCATATCCGGGGATGGTAGCTATCTGAGCAGGTATCAGTTTGCTGTGGACATGAAGAAGGCATTAGCCTACTTACATCTCAGTCCTGCAAATTCTGGCATGAGTTCCCTTAGGTTTGGGGCAACAAAATCAACAGGATCAGAGGATTTCAACTTCCAGAAGGTCCAGGCAACCAAGCCCTGGAAATCAGATTGTTATAGGATATATGTTCACCCTACCAATAGGCACATCCCAGGTCTGAACTAACTTTGTTGTTTGTGATTGCAAGAGACAGTGGGAGGAGGATTGATGTCTGGATCTGCAGCACTCAGTTGTGAATGGGGCTCACAAGCAGGCAATAAGGTCAGCAGGTGGATCACAACTGAGCTTCAAGGCTAAAACTGTCTGCCTTGAGTGATATAGCAGAACACCTATGTTGTGGAGTCAGCTGATGGCTCTGTTGCACTCACTGATGGCCGAGGTATTCAACTTGGTAAAAATGATCTTGAGGCTTGCACCAGACTAAATTTGAGAATTAGTTTTCAGAGGGATGTGGAACTGATTAAGTGGTAATGATCACGCACAAAATTGGTTTGGTCAGAGATGCTCGCTAAGCAAGTTTGGCAGGGAGGTGTCAAGCCAGCCTGTGTTGACAGAGCCCATCAGAATCCAAACCACAAGACTACCAGGATAATTTTGGGGGCAGGAGGCTCAATGATCACACATAGGTACATTCAATACACTGGGCATAAGCTATAAGGATGATGGACACCATTAGACAGATGCAGGGGTTGGCAATGTCTTCATGACTTTAAGGGCTGGATACAGATGCCAGACAGTGTGGATGGCCATGACCATTCTAATTGCTGGTACCCCCATTAGCCAGTTTCCAGTGCAGATAATGGCTAAAATGGCCAGTTCCCTGAGGTAAATGAGACCCAGGATTTCACTGTTGGACCCTGTGTCTATAGGAGAAGGGGAGACTTTAAGACTTTGCAGACTGAGCTCCCCCCTTAGCACCTTTTATCCTCCCACAAACATGGAGGGCAAAAGGATTCAGAAGTGAACTGTCCTAAGGCATTGGACAAGGAGCATCTTCCCTGAGATATTTGTTATATTCTGGGAGCCCTCTAACTCCACACTCCACCCAAGCAAATACCTGTTGTGTGACAGCATGGGGTGGGAATACAGCACACCTATCCAGTGTTAAATTAATAAAGTCATGGTCTGTTGCTTAAAGCCATCTCTATATCTGTCTCTGATTCACTGTGTGTCTAGATCAACCTTGACTTAGTCCACTGATCCACTGTATTTTTTTTTTAATTCTTTGAAAGGTGATTAGATACTACCTAGATCAGATAACAGATCATCACAAATTACATTTTGGGTTATGGTCAAAGATGTACTTTAAGTGCAAATGCAGAACACAGCCTTCAATTATTTGCTAAATGCTTCAAACAGGCATGCATTATAAACCAATAATGCCCACTTTGAAGTATCTTACAGTTTAATTAAAATGAAACAAAAAGCTAGATAATTCATTGCAACATAAGTAGCATGAGTCTGGTTGTCAGCAAATAAGGAAATGCATTTAAAAAAAAAAAAAAAAGAACGAACCACCACCACATAGATAAGTTATTACTGCAAAATCTCTTACTTTGACAAGTTCCTGTTGAGCCCATATCTGAATAGGTTCCACCTGCTGGGGAGTCTGAGTCTGGATTCCATATGTGTTCAGAAAAACTTGCAGGCTATAAAACAAAATAAATGCAGGGATTTAATCATAGCATAACTACAGTCAGATTTTGTAATGGTCTTGGTAGCAATTACTGAAGAAGCAAAAACACGAATATCATGTCAATTTAAATCTGAGTTAATATTCCCACTTATGTGTCTTTGAAAACTTGTGCCAGACTGTAGATCTAGTCACATTAAATTCTTCCTTAAAATAGAAATTCTTAATAAAACTAGATGTCTTACCGTTGACTTTCTGCTATCAGGGCCACATGGACCACCAAATCATTTTCTAGAGGCCCCTAAAATCAATAAGAGCAAACAAATACTTTTATTAACATAGTTAACCAAGAACAGTTTGTTATCTCAACAAGGACAACATTAACAGTATTAAAACATGCATCCGACGAAGTGGGTATTCACCCATGAAAGCTTATGCTCCAATACATATGTTAGTCTATAAGGTGCCACAGGACTCTTTGCAGACTAACACGGCTGCCCCTCTGACACTCGAGTATTTAAACAGTTCATAGATATGATCAGCATCAACTCACTGCATTGCTGCTTCTCTCTGCTCTCAACTGCCTGCTAATCAGTTTGAATGTGTACACAGGGTAATGGAACACTATAGACCTAAAAGCCATAAATCTCACAACTTAGTGAGTGGCTGCATTGTCAATGGTATTTTGAATGATGCAAGTTGGGGAGATAGGGACCAATTCTTTTGCCATCATTTACATTTTTGTAATGGAAAAAATACAACCATATATGAGATTTATTTAAAAAAAATTGTTACATATGGTAAAAATCCTTCAGTATATATCCCAGAAAAATTGCAAGGTTATACTATTGATGTTTTTGGTATTTTCCCCTTATACATACTGTACCATAGTATTATTTTGATATACTGCATAGACCTTGTAAAGAAGTAATCGTAAAACCGACTGTATAACTGACAGTTTTCATAAAAAAAGAAATGCGCACAGACATGACATGCATGCTGATAGCTTTAATATATTTTTAATCTAAAGTATTTTTGACTGGACAGTTGCTAACTGTATTGTTCTATGAAAGATATAATGTACATTTCTAAAGGGTGACAATATTTCTAATGTTATGATTAACTAGATTGTTAAGAACAAAATAAATGACAGTATTTTGGTAAGTGAAAAGACACGCAAACAGTATTGAATTTAACAGTTTGGGTACAATTCTGATCTCACAACATGCTTCACTGGCTAAGATGTAAGATGTCAGCATTACTCTCATTCATTTCCTTGACAGTATTCAATGTACTCTATATACATACTCTCTGTTTTTTTGGGAGGAAGGGGAGAAGGAGGAGGGAAGGGGAAGTGCTATGGTGCATCTAACAGAAGCAAATACAGTGTTATTTCCAAGATGGTTCTCTCTTACAGCTCAGTTTTAGCTGTAAAAACTCCTCACTTGGAATTTTAAGTTTAACAATGTAAAGGAAAACTGCAGAATTTGCATAGCAAAAGTTAAGTTAAAATTATATTAAATTTTTAAAAATTGAAACTATTTGAAATGAAAGCCTGGAGAAAGATCTTTGGATAAACATTCTATGCCAAGTTACTATGTTTAGATTTGTATACAGCAGACAGAAGGGAAAAAACAGGTTCTAACTAGAATTCCCTATTTCCAACTGACAGAGTATCTAAGTTGGTTGAGTAATTAGATTCTTGACACTCAAAGAAACAGGTAAAATAATTTTTAGCTATAAAATTTTAATACAGAACTCTAGAAAATAATGTCTGGGTCAAAAAAGGGAGTTTATTAAAAAATAAACTACAGATCCCTCATTTCTCATGTCAATCTATTTACTGGTATGCAGGATTTCATGGATTACTGCACCTGATGAAGTACTTTATCAAAAGGTAGATGCTGCAATCTTTTTCTAAGTGACTTGCTGCTTCAGTCATTTTTATTTTAGAGGACCTGGCTTTGCGAAACTTAAAACTTTCAAAAAATACTGTGAGAAACTCAATATAGTGCATTTAACTAGCATACTGTGATATATTAAGCAGAAAGCAAATGTCTTTGCCTTTCAGTGTGTCAAGGTCTGGAAGAAAATACAAAGTTATAGATCTAGAATGTGCCACTTCATACTGTAAACACTGTCAGAATATTCAGTTAGAAGTTTAATGAAATAAAGCCACATACCAGTCTCTCAAAATTATAGTGTGCTCTTTCTCTATACAGCATTAACTACTCATATTCAATCAAAGCTGAATACAGTGGATTTCAGTGTGACCCTACATTCATACCCTACAGACCATTGTAACAATTTTTGCAAAAAATATACCTTGTAAGGTATCATTTGAAAACTAATAACTTGCTGGTCAGTAATATCATGGTGAAACATATGTAGCAACTATGTAAACTTATAAACATCTGCTGAAATTAGGTCAGAAATGTGTTTACCAGATCAATAAACTAGTTTCTCAAAGACAAAGGACAAGCTGACGCCTCTAGACAGGTGTCATCAAAGTTGATGGACAATCGCCTATCATGAGGCCATTCTTTGGCAAGAAAGGGGGGCAGAACAAACAAATCTGCATCTTAGCAAACAAAAACATGGAACCTCTTTCACCACCATGCTCCTTGTCTCTGTCCTCACAGCAGGAATGAATTTTATCTAGGGATAACCCTCACGAAAAGGTGTCATTAGAGGAGGTTTTGGAACAAATTGATAAACTAAACAGTAATAAGTCACCAAGACCAGATGGTATTCACTCGAGTTCTGAAGGAATAAAAATGTGAAATTGCAGAACTACTAACTGTAGTCTGTAACCTATCATTTAAATCAGCTTCTGTACAAAATGACTGGAGGATAGCTCATGTGACACCAATTTTTAAAAAGGGATTCAGAGCTGATCCCGGCAAGCCTGACTTCAGTACTGGGAAAACTGTTTGAAACTATAGTAAAGAACAAAATCGTCAGACATATAGAGAAACTTAATTTGTTGGGGAAGAGTCAACATGGTTTTTATAAAGGGAAATCATGCCTCACTAATCTACTAGAATTCTTTGAGGGGAGACAACAAGCATGTGGAAAAGGGGGACCAGTGGATACAGATTTTCAGAAAGCCTTTGACAGGGTTCATCACCGAAGGCTCTTAAGCAAAGTAAGCTGTCATGGGATAAGAGGGAAGGTCCTCTCATGAATTGGTAACTGATTAAAAGATAGAAAACAAAGGGCTGGAATAAATGGCCAGTTTTCAGAAATGGAGAGAGGTAAATAGTGGTGTCCCCCGGGGGTCCTATTCAACATATTCATATATGATCTGGAAAAAGGGATAAACAGTGAGGTGGCAAAATTTGCAGATGATACAAAACTATTCAAGATAGTTAAGTCCAAGGCAGACTGCGAAGCACTCCAAAAGGATCTCTCAAAACTCAGTGACTGAGCAACAAAATGGGCAGATGAAATTCAATGTTGATAAATGCAAAGTAATGCATATTGCAAAAAATAATCCCAACTATACATATAAAATGATGGGGTCTAAATTCGCTGTTACCACTCAAGAAAGAGAACTTGGAGTCACTGGGGATAGTTCTCTGAAAACAATCCCTCAATGTGCAGCGGTAGTCAAAAAAGCTAAGAGAATGCTGGGAATCATTCAGGAAGAGATAGATAAGACAGAAAATATCATATTGCCTCTACATAAATCCATGGTATGCCCACATCTTGAATACTGTGTGGCGATGTGGTCGCCCCACCTCAAAAAAGATATATTGGAATTGGAAAAGATTCAGAAAAGGGCAACAAAAATGACTATGGGTATGAAACGGCTTCTGTATGAGGAGAGAATAATAAGACTGGGACTTTTCAGTTTGGAAAAGAGACAAATAAGGGGGGATATGGTTGAGGTTTATAAAATCATGATTGAAGGGGCAAAACCACACCAAGTTATCTCTACCTAACCATCTGTCTCTCATTCATCTAAGACGACAAAAGAAACAGCCCTTGGACTTTGGGAGCAGATTATGGCCTGAGAATGTTGTCAACAGTTACTGGAAACATGGTAAGGAATTTCACTCTGAACCAAGTATAGTTTGTTAAGTTTGACTACGAGGAAGAACAGAGAACATTAAATAATGACCAGATGTCACTACAAAGCAAAATATGGGGCATACATTAAAATAATAGCACAAACCAGAACGGCTTAGATTGTGGTGTCATTCTTGTTTCTACTTTGGAACATAAAGTAAAGTCCTCGTTTGTGTAGTGGACTAATTGTATATTGATGATTTCACATTACGTTATACAAACAGACATTTTGCTGCAACACAAAAAAACAATATGTTTAGGGATTAATTAGGAGAGCAAACTACTACTGGCTTGCTATGTACACAAAATGAAGTATTTTATTATGTTTTTGTACTGAAGCACTTTTAACACAGTCTTTACCATATTGCTCATTACGCTCCACAAGCATTCTATAACATACAAGACTGTTGTTTTGTTTTTACAGGTTTTGTAGGATTTAAGATGAGTGATCTAGCTTTAGCTATAATGACAACTAATGCCTTCCATCTAGAACAGATAATATTCCATTTACAAAGCAATCCTTTATAAATCACTTAACCAGACCATATTTTTACATACTATGTAACATATTGTAGGTCTTAAACAATAAAGCATCTTCAGAGACTAAATTTTCATGCCACAACTTAAAAGTGATCCTAAAATAGAGTTTATCTGCAATACAGTGCTAATTCTTGGGACCTAAGAGAAAAGTGTGCTTTGAGGATTAAATAAAATTTTGCTTTCAGTTCCTCAAATAAGAGTAATTTGTGCTCATTAGGCTTCACTTGTACATCCTGCTAGCTAACGGATAGCCAACGTTTTTCGCTACATTAGTGCTCCTTTAAAAAGAGCGTCACATGTAATGTAAGCTACTATGCAGGTATTATGATGTAGTTTAAACAAATTTTAAAATTTTTCAGCAAAAGAAACCAGAAAAGAAGTCCATGAATTTTGACTCAAAATGTGAAACACATAGTATAGAGCACTGAACTACATACCAACTTTGTTACACTAGCAAACTGGAAGGAAGAGCTCCTTCAGTACACTAACCACACATTTCTTTATCATTATTCACCAAGCAAAGGCTAAATGTGGCTCAAACACATAGGTAGTAGATGTGGGCTAAATACAAATACCTCCAAAATATAAGGCATCTATTGAAGTGTAAGATGTGAAAAAAATTGAATATTTATGTCTTATTTATTTCTTTGTGATTTTAGTCATTTTATTACTGAAGGGAAAAAATAAACCAATAAATAAGTATTTTAAGACATGATAATTAAGATTCATTTCTTATAGCCAGTAAACTCTTCTGCTTTCACTGGGTTTTTTCTTTGAATTTCTTTATTTGGAGTTGGAGCAATAACAGACATATGTTTTTGTGCCATGATGGATTTTAATACTGATGGTGAGAAGTCCAGGATGTTAAGAGAGATCAGATGCTGGTAGATTATGGATGTTGTCACATTTCAAATGATTCTGCCTAAGGACAGAAGACTGGAAACATGATGGCAATTTTTAAGACAGTTGGCATCCAGTGTCTCTTTCCTGAGAACTAGCCAGACTGTCACAATATGGCAACGCTCCAACAAGTAAAAACTAATCTGATCACTTCAGAAAAGCTACGGAGTCCCAGTGATGGCAGGTATGCTGGATTTGGTGCAGTGAAGATCAAACCCTTTGTTTTTGAAAATGGAAACATTTACTTTTGCTAGAAGAATCATATTTGAGTATGAAGAGTGGTGGACAGATAAATTACCACGGTGAAATTAAGGAACATTAAATGGACACTGTTCCAGGGGGTTATAACAGTTAACTAATCTCTTGAAGTGGGGATCTGTAGAGGCAATTATTGGAGAAAAGAAAATTAATCACCTGTAATTGTAGTTCTCACAGTATATTTCCCCTTTGCAGTTCCATGGTCACCCTAGCCTCCCCTCCCTAATTCTTCAGGGTCCTTCACTGGTATTTAAAATAAAAAAAAAAATTGGGTCTGCAGCCTGTCGTATAGCCTTTCATTGAAAGTTTGTATCCATCAGAGGATATGAGCATGAACCACATGGTCACTGTTTTCCAGGCGGTTCCAGAGCTGCAGCATAGAGAGTCACCATTTTCAAGAGGGAGCCTCTGTAGAAGCATTATATAGTGATCATCACTGAAACATTAATATTTACCCACAAGTACCACAAAATTGTACCTGAGACAATTCACTAGTTCCCTGCATTTATACGGTTGCACTCCAACTGCACTTATAAAGTAGCCTCTCTCTTGATAGACGTGTTCCCAAGATACTATACACAAAGAAAGTTCATATAGATAGCAATTACAGTTGTCTCTTCTATCTAAATGTTTGTGGAATAAGACTGAGGTCTGATTAAGTTGCTTTATTGCAAATGGAATAATAATAAAATTGCTCTATTTTTTAAACTGAATTTGGGTTGATTGACTTTGTTTCAGTAACTCTAAGTTGCCAAATGCTCTGAAATAACTTTAAAAAAAAAAAAGAAAATGAAATAATTTAATGCATTTTCTTTAATTGTGGAGAAAACGAACAAGGCAATATGAGGAAAGAAGCTGCTTTTGGTTTTTGAAGACATAATTAAGTTAAATGTGTTGTACTTTAGTTTCACATTCCATTTTTACTTGCATACTGCTTTTGACATAAATTGAGCTAAATTAGACAAAAATGACATAATCAAATATTAAGATTAATTGTTGGAGTGGATGTGAAATACAGAACAGAAAACCCAACAAGAAAAATATTGAGCAGAAAAAGAAAAAAGAAGGGGAACCAACAATCAAAGGTGACGCATGGGGGGGGGGGGAATGCAGAGTTAAACCCCCCCCCCCAATTTCTGAGTGCAGAGATTTGCCCTTCTCCTGCTGTGCCTGTCCATGCCTGTCTCTCTCTGCCCCCAGCACTTTCAGCTCTGCTGGGCCCAAGTGGGAAGCTGAAGGGACAGTACAGAGCTTCTAATGCTGGCTGACTCTGTTCAGGGATGCTGTCTGTGACAGACACAGCGCTGGGGAGGCGGTGGCAGCCCAAGACTGGCTGACAAGTTCAGGGGTTGAGAGCAAGCCAGAAATGTGCAGAGCGTTGGGGGTCTCTGGCTCACTTAGTTAGCCCCTGTCCCCAGCAGCTGGGACAAGGGGGAGCAGACTGCTGCTGCCTCCCCAGCTGGGCTCTCTCACAGACAGCTGCTGCTTTACACAGAGGCAGTTACTCTGAATGGCTACCCTCACCCAGCAAGAGAAGTGGCTCCATCCTGTCCCCTCCACTCCCTGTCTTGGCCAGGATGCTGGGGACAGGGACCGAGCAAGCCTGAAACACGCTGGTGGGGAGGTGCCATGGGAGAAGGACTGACACCCCTGCCCCCCATAACTCTGGCGGGAAGAGTGTGGTAGCCCCAGGCCAGGAACAGGGTGGGGTTTGCTGGAGAAGGTGTCAAGAGCAGGGTCCCTCTGCTCAGTTGGAGGTAGAGGCACTGCCCACGCTCCTCCCCCTGCTGAAGTGTCCGCAACGGCACAGGAGCTCTAGGAAGACATTGGTGCTGCAAGTCTCCCCAGGGCTGTGGACAGCCCCAATCTAGACCAGAGGCACATGCTCCCCACTCCTGTGGCCCCAGCCCCCCAGGAGCCAACAAGATTAGCTTCTCTGACCCAGGAATGTGAGACTGGAAGGTTCCTCCCAGAGGCAACACATGGGGCACTCGCATGGCCCCCCTTTACAATGTACACCCCACGCTATTAGCAGGGATGAGTCATCTCTGCCAACACTATATGGGAAAATATGAGTGGTATTAATTTGGAAGGTCAGAAACACAAAGATTATAGAACAAGCAAAAGGGACTATTACTTATACTAGACAGAAGAAATAAAATGGAAATGGCTAGAATGTATTGCAGCAGGAGACAATCAAATGGACCACAAAATTAAAATCTTGAGATAGAAAGTGAAACTGAGATAATCAGACAAAGCTATGAAGTGCATCCAGTAACAGTGAAAAGTAGTTAGTAAGAATTCTCATGAATTCAAAAGTGGAGAGCTATCACCTGAAATTTGTATAGTGGGACACTATCATCATGAAACTAAAACAGTGCCTATTTTGGGGTGTGTGTGGATGAGACACAAGTCCATTCGTAATTCATATTTTATCACAATGGAAAATGACTTGGGCAATAATTAATATTTCATGGTAGGAGAAATTAATCAAGGATTTTTAAGAGGGTCCCATTGTGACCCTCTGCACTCCGGTATTAACACCCCATGCACTGCTGTGATAATCTCTGTACAAAACATACCTTGAAAGGTCTCATTTGAAAACTAATAACTCATTGATCATTAATATTCTTTTTGTCATGTATGTAGACAGTGCGTATTCAGAGTTATGGCTGTATACTAGAATTACTACTAAATCGTGTTTAAACAAAGAACGTCGGGCAAGTTGGCAAACAGGTCTGCCCTAGACAAAGGAATGTGTATTTGCTTCTCTTACCAGCCCAGTTACTCGGCAGAGACAGTGAAGGTCCATTTTTGCATAACAGTGAACAAAGGTATCAAGCAAACAAGTGCAGTAGGAGACAGCATGAAGAACGCACCCAACAGGAGAGAGAAGCCTTGTCTGGGTTTTACTTTTCCAAGAATGCATTGCAAAGGTTTACTGCTATATAAAGACAGGGGGTCTGAACCTCAAGGGGCAAGCAATTGAATCAACTGATTGTATACAATATTACTGCATTATAAAAGTGCATAGTGAGGTTTTTTCTGAAAACTGATGGCACAGTGGTGATTAATATCAGTGTGAAATGTATGTAATTAACACTATATGAGGAAATATGGATACTTAATATTCTCTAAGCTGAGAATGCCTTTTCTAGATAAAAACCTTTATGTGCAAGTTTTACATTCAGAATCACACACAAAAAAATTACATCAAAACATTATTAAGCCTGCAAAGTCAAGCACTCAAAACTTATTCATTCTGACATTTCTTGCCTGTACGCAACCCATTTCTGCCCTGTTCACTCCAACCTGACTCCTGTTCGCAGTTCCATTCTCCTCAACCAGCCAGAACTTCTTGCGGCAAAGTTATACCGACCAAGTGTCAGTGTAGACACTGCGCTTGGTTATGTCACTGTAAATGGTCTCCAGGTGTCCCACAATGCCAAATCTGACTGCTCTGAT
Source organism: Gopherus evgoodei (assembly GCF_007399415.2). NCBI lineage: Eukaryota > Metazoa > Chordata > Testudines > Testudinidae > Gopherus > Gopherus evgoodei. Next base: position 19,086,444 of record NC_044333.1, read on the forward strand.
CAGCAGTTTGAACTCTGCTGCCCTGCACTCAGGTACACAGGCATTCACCCCTCACCCTTTACAGGCCCAGGAACTCTTGAAATTCCACTTGCTGTTAGCTCAATGTGGACAGCTCACATCACATCTTCCCAGCTGACCATGACGGCTCCACACAGCAAATGCTTCCCACTTGGGGCCCACCTGAGTTGCTGGATCTGCTGACACTGTGGGGAGAGGAGGCTGTGCAGTCCCAACTCCACTCCAGCTGCAGGAACTTTGATACCTATGCTCAGATAAGGGCTATGAACAGGACACGCAGCAGTGCTGAGCAAAGATAAAGGAGCTGAGGGAGGCATACCAGAAGGCAAGATAGGCAAACTGTTGCTCTACTGCTGTGCCAAAGACCTGCCATTTCTATAAGGAGTTGGACACCATCCTCGATGGCAACCCTAACTCCACCACCAAGAGCCTCATGGATACTTCAGAAGGGCTGGAGACAGCGGACAGTAGACTCAACTCCAAGGACAAAGTCGTGGATGAGGCAGTTGAGTTGGAAGATTATGTGGACACACGGCAGGGTCATCCAGTGGTGTGGTGAGTCAGGACCTTTTTTCTACTCTGGAGGGGATCTAGCCAGACTCAGAGTCCGTCTCTGGCACGCATGATGCGGGAGAGCAGAGCTCTGGTAAGTGATCTTTTTGAGCTGATGCTGCTCAGTTATATGAGGTAGAACTGTCCTTTGCTTTGTATACTCTAGAACTGGGTGAAAGATAGAAATGTACCAGACGAGCTGTGTTTGTGTGTGCTTCACATTCCCCCATGCAGCTAAGCAGTGCAGTGGAACAGTGTATTAATGTACACTGAGATTTCACAGGAATCTTCCAGAGAGATTTCTAGGAAACCTTCCTGGAGGTAATCCTCTGCCGAAGGTTCCTTGGCAGAGTTGCTTTGTTCCTTCCCTCATTGTAGGAAACATTCCTGCTTCAATTGGCAATCGCTTAGGGAGGAACCAAAGCAACACAGAGGTGAGCAGCATAGGGACTTGGTTTGATGCCGCACAGATACAAGAGATGCACCCTTGCATCCTCGGCTACTCTTGGGAGTGAGATATTGGTTTCAATGACCCCCACCTGTGGAAAATGGTGGCAGAATTTACAATATTGTCCCTAGTCGCATGCAGTAATCCCCTTAAAAAACCACAAGATCCTTTGCCCCATCTTGAGCCCCCCTCACCACTCTCCCCAGCTGAACTCAGCATGTTTAGAGGGTTCCCTGAGCTGGACAGTGAGAAACTGATTCATATTTAAAAAGCAGTGTATTTTACTCTAATGATTCGATGCGATGCGTGAACTAACAATCATGTTTCTGTTGATTGTTTCTTGTGCTTCTGCAGCTGCGGCCTTCCGGGCCTACAGCTCCTACATACTGGCGGAGAGCCTCTATCAGATAAGGAAGCGACCAAGGAGGACATGTTCCAAGAGATGCTCCAGTCCTCAGAGTGTGAAAAGAAGAATGCAGGGAGTCAAGAGACACTTTAAAGGAAACATTTAAAATAGACAGGCAGGCCAAAAAGGAGAGCCAGGAGTGAATTGTAATGGGCCACATGTGGATGATAAAAGTGATGGGAGGAGCACCCTAATCTCACTGCAGGCAAAACACACGAGTGCTTGACCCCCTGCAGCCTATATAGAACTGTTTCCTATGCTCTCCCCAAACTCTTCCCACACACCCCTTGCAACTTACCTGCCCATCTCAGTACCCCATTCACTCCACTCCTTTGGACAGCTTCCAAAATGATAGCTGAACTTACACACAGCTATGACAATCTACACTGCCCTTCACTGTTATCTCCCTTCCCACCAAGCCTTTTGCGTGTGTGTGTTGTTAATTGGTATTTAATAAAAATATACTCTCTGAAAAATAACCAATCTTTATTTTTCTCCAGAACGTGGTAGTTGCTGCTGGAATTAATACACAGTGGCAATTTCATCATTTGCTGACTACAAATCCTGGTCAGGAATCATCAAAATTTTCATGCAAGGCAGCAAGTTAACAAAGCAAGGCAGAGTGCTGTATAGAAAGAGACATTACTGGAGCTCATTGTCAAAATGTTGCCCCAAAGCCGTCAGGATTCAAGTAGCCTCTGCTGTGCTCCTATAACGGCCCTTGTATCTGGCTGCTCAAAATCAGCTGCCCAGGCAATCCGCTTCTGCACTCCATCCTAAGGGAAACTTCTCACTCTTAGCCTCACAAATATTATGGAGCGCACAGCAGGATGCTATGACCATGGGAATATTTTCCTCTTTTAGGTCTAACCTGCCATAAATGCAGTGTCAGTGAGTGTTTAATCCTCCAAAGGCACATTCTGCAGTTGTTCTGCACCTGCTGAGCCTATTGTTGGAGTACTCCTTGCTGCTGTTCAGGTTTCCTGTGTAAGGTTTCATGAGCCATGGGGTGTAAGGCGTATGCTGGGTCTCCCAGGATCACGATGGGCATTTCAACATCCCCCAATGGAATCTTCGGGTCTGGAAAGGAAGTCTCTGTTCGCAGTTTTCTGTACAGGCCAGTGTTCCTGAACATGCATGCATCATGCACCTTCCTGGACCACCCCGTGTTAATGCCAGTGAAATGTCCACTGTGTTCCACAAGCCCTGCAATACCATAGAGAAGTACCCCTTTCTATTGATGTACTCCATCACAAGATGATCTAGGGCCAAAATTAGGATATGCGTGCCAACTATTGCCTTGCCACAGTTAGGGGATCCCAATGCCACAAAGCCTTCCACTATTTCATGCACACAGCTGAGAGTTACCATCCTTTGTAGCAGGATGTGATTAATGGCCCTACACAATGGCGTTAACACAGCCCCACTCCAAACAGATTTGCAACCAACTGGTAGCAGTCTGGAGTCACCTGCTTCCACACACCAATGGCCACATGCTTCTCCAGAGAGGGCAGCTCTCATTTTGGTGTCCTTGAACCACAGTGCTGGGGCAAGCTCTGCACACAGTTCTAGAGAGGTGGCTTTCCACATCTGAAAGTTCTGCAGCCAGTGCTCATCACCCTAGATCTGCATAACAATGTAATCCTACTACTCAATGCTTGTTTCCTGAGCCCAAAAGTGACAGTTCACGATATGCAGCTGCTCCATGAATGCCAAAAATAGTCTGGTGGTGTTTCGTTGCATGGCACACAGCAGGTCAGGCACATGTGATTCCTCTTCAAATTGGGAGTTCATGATATATTACATGATCAGCTGATATACATTCATAACAGTGATCACAACAAGAGAGAGCAGTGCGTGATCCATCCTTTCAGATAGAAATGGTGGGCGCACAGTAAACAGGGATTTGTTGAAAAAATACTACGAAATGCAGTCGGAAGCCCATAGAATGATGCGACAGAAAAAGTGCATTGTGTGATGCTGAGCCCACACCCGATTTCCCAGAACTCTTAGCTGCAGAAGGTGGTGAGTAGCACAGTGGAATAGCTACCCACAGTGTGCTGTTCTCACTGTTGACGCTAGAGCACTAACTGTGGATGCGACATTGTGTGAACAAGTGATATAATTATACTGGTTTTTGATCATTGGTGTAACTTGTGTCAACAAAACTGTGTAGTGTAGACAAGGTCCAAGAATACACCACTGCTCCTCAGATGATCTGTCTCTCTCCCACCCCCTCCCCCAACCCTAGTCCACATTCTCTATCTCCATTGGCTCCTATTTCCCCATCTCCCTTCCCAAATTCATCCTTCAATGTCCGTGTCTGTCCCACCCCAGCTCCTTGTCTCAGTCTCTGACAAGCTAGTGCCAGTTCTCCCCACACGCTGCCTCTGTCAGATGCATCTTCCCTCACCTCCTTCTGTCTGCCCCATGGGTTTTTTGTCCTAGTGTCCTTGTCCAGTCAGCCTCAGTTTCCCCCTGATCCTCATCTAGTCTCAGTCTCTCCCCCTACAACCTACCAATCTCAGTCTCCCCTCTTTCCCATCTCCTTCCCCGGCTCCCAGTCTCCTCATCCAGCCAGTTGCTATCCACCTCCTCCAGCTCCCAGGCCCAATCTCCCTCCCACCCCAACTTCCAGTCCAAGTTTCCCTTACCTCTAGCCTCCAGTCCCAGCTCAGGGAATTCAGCTAGTAAGAAGTGTCTACTGAGCATGTGAAAACTGCAAATTTCAAAGGCTTATAACTTGGTCAAATTTAAGCAGTTTATCACAGGGACAGCAAAAGGTACATCCATGACACCTAGGCCACCCCATGCAAATTTCATGTCTCTGCTCCAAAGAATAGAGGTGTTAGAATTATTCAAATAAAAGGTTATCTGAATTTTGAACACAGGCAAACTAATGCATTTTCCCTAGTCTTGTTCTCAGAAACAACTGAACTATTTTTGATGAGATTTTATAAAAAAAATCATGCCATGGTAGACACCTGGGATGAAAAATTTCAGCCCAAATAGTTAAAGTTTGCCACAGTTATAAACAACTGCAACCAGTATTATTATGGGAAACATCAGGCAACCATAACAAAGGTGGTGCTATCAGCCTTCTGTAATAGGCACAATGTCATTTACAGTACTGCTAATATGAGTAAATCTTGAGGATTGAATGGGAACACAAGAATTACCATACTGGATCAGAACAATAGACTACTTAGTTTGGTATCTCATCTCTAACAGTGTACAATACCAGATGCTTCAGAGGAGGAATAAGAAACTCTGTAATGGATAACTTGGCCAATGGGGAAGTTTCTTACTAACCCAGTCAGTGGTTACATTTATGCCTCGATGAATAACAGTTTATATCCTCTATTCTTTTTTATCACACCTAACGTAACTGTGGATGCTCTTATTATCTATACAATTACCTAATGTTTCAATACTACTTGGCTCTTGAACTAACTCTCTCTTATGGCACTGAGTTCCACAAGCTAATTATGAAATTCCTGTTATCAGTTTTAAAATTCTGTTTTTCATTTTCATTGGTGTTTCCTTGTTCTCGTATTTCACCTCTCAAACTACAAGTGCCGAATTTATCTTCTCTGTATCATTCATGATGGTACATCCCATCATGAAATTAAAATCATACAGGATTTTTGCAAAGAAAAAGAAACACATACTATATAGCATCTCTGATAAGCAAAGTCCTCAGGGCAGAATCTGCTTCTCCCTACACATCTGAAAAATTAACACAGATTTCCTGCTGAGTCATACAATATGTTCCACTGGTTTGTAGAACAAATCCTTTCTAGATTTTCAATACCATTGATCTATGATCACCAGAAGATATTGGTCTCAAGAACCAAGCTGTTTACAAGGAAGATGAAAAGAAGAAGTACTATAAAAGTGGATACAAGGGAAGATCAAGGTAGTGGAGAATTTATGCAAATTGAGAATGGCTGTAAAGCAAGAGTCAATTCTTGTGCTAATTAACTGAACCCAACTTTAGTGCTGCACAACTGACTGTGCAATGTAACTTCTTCTGGTAGCACCCTTAGGTGCTGGGTAAAATGCACAAGCAAATTCCATACATACTGTCAGCAGTTCAGTTTTTGCAGCAGTAAGAACCCCATCAAGTATGAACAAACAGCTGAAGCTGGGAATAAATGAAGTCTTTGAGTTTCCATTATCTCACATTAACATAGCGTAAGTGCTGCAGTGTGAACAATGGAAGTCTCATTCACGGATAATCAGCTAGCACTCAGGCACTGGGATTGCCTAGGCAACAGGAAATACTAAGATACTGGGTGGTTGTAAGAAGTATTTAGATAAATCAAGAAAAAAGGAATGCTTTGGAAGCAGGATACTCATTCGTTTGCATAAGACACAGTAGCTTTTGTTCCCACAGAATAGTTTACGTCAATATCTGATAAACATTTCACAATTTCTTCTGCAAGACTACACAGTAAGAAAACACGTTACTCTGGATGAGGGTAAATTCTCTCTGCAAGAATGCAAAAGGTTTAGAATGTGCTTTTAATAATCTGCTTCACACTTTTTACATGCATGTGGCTCTTGCCTCCATTATAAAAGGCTCATCTACACACAAATTGCAGAGATAGAGTTGGTCAGAAAAATTTGGAAAAAACAATTTTGCATTAGAATTTTCCAATTTATCAAAATTAATTTTTTTTGAAAAATCCGTTTACTTTTGACAAATTACTGCTGGAAACCTGCCTATCTTCCTGCCAGGTCATGCCAAAGGCCTTGCGACTTGACAGCCAGTACTCGGAGAGGTTCGAATCTCCCTGACAGTCCACCAGGTTAGCTGCCATGGAGCTGCAGACTGAAATTGACATAATTCCTAATTCATAATTATTTTCAGTCTTCTGCCCACTACTGAAGAGCAGTCATGAAACTAACATAAATTATGCCAATTTCAGACCACAGCTGCTATGGCTTCCAGGGTTTCTGGCTCAGCTACAGCCCAGCCAGTAGGCAGCTGAGGATTCTGGTGAGCATATTTTGTTTTGGAAACACATTTCAGTGTTTCAGAAAAAAAAGAAAAAAAGAAAAAAAAGTGGGTTTTTAAGTCCTGTGAAAATTTTTGAGGTATTGTTTTTTCGTCCTGAATCTGTATGAAAAATGTGCCTGAAAACTTAAACAAATGCAGAACTAAAAAATGTGGTTTCTCAGCCATCTCTGTGTAACTTAAATTAATTTAAACAATGAAACTTTTCTTTATACAGTCTCATATCTGATTATACCAGTTTAGCATGTCCTTGTAGCAATATACTGTAGCAGACTTACATTATAACATTTCAATGATGACATTAATTCTTATATTCTATTATCCAGGCTCTATTTTTATATATTTTTAACTTAAACTAGTCTACAAAGACTTGCCTACATAATTGAAGTCGAGCAATAGTAATTTTTGTATACATTCGCAAATAAATATACACTATTTGTAGGGTTTGTCTAAATGAGAAAGTTGCACTGGCGTAACCTAAAATGTGAATTTAAACTGATATTGTTTAACCAGTACAATCCCCTGTGGGGAGCTCATTTTGATTTAAGAGTGCCTTTAACTTACACCTATTGCTATTCTACTTCAGCTATAAACAAACACATGAATCTTAAACCAAAATAAGGCACATTTACAGTAGAAACTTTTGCTGGCATTAGAATGTTGATTGGGGTGGGGGGTTGTGACGTTTCAAGGCTGGCAAAAGCCCTAGCGTAGAAATGACTATTTGGCACAAAAAATGCATATTTTATATAGCTTATTTTGCTTGCTGAACCAGTGTAAACTATACAATCAAAAACACATTTTTGCTGGAATAAGCGGTGTCTGAACATCAGGAGGATTTTGCTGGTATAGCTATACTTGTAAACTTTTAAGTGTAGATTAGCCTTAAAAGTATCCACACTGGCTATTTCTTCACTAGGAACAAAGGTGTGTTCTTAAATTGAGTTAACTAATTTAAGATTGTCATAAACAGATGGTTAAGGGTTAATGTCTCTTTTACCTATAAAGGGTTAAGAAGCTCAGTAAACCTGGCTGACACCTGACCAGATGACCAATAGGGGGACAAGATACTTTAAAATCTTGGTGGAGGGAAGTCTTTGTTTGTGCTTTTTGTTTTGTTCGTTGTTCACTCTTGGGACTAAGAGGGACCAGACATACACCGAGGCTCTCCAAATCTTTCTGAATCAGTCTTTCATGTTTCAAACTTGTAAGTAATAGCCAGGCAAGGCGGATTAGTCTTATGTTTGATTTCTCAACTTGTGAATGTTTCTTTTTGCTGGAAGGATTTTTACCTCTGTTTGCTGTAACTTCGAATCTAAGACTGGTGGGGGAGTCCCTCTGGTCTATATGAATCTGAGTACCCTGTAAAGCATTTTCCATCCTGATTTTACAGAGATAATTTTTACCTTTTCTTTCTTTAATTAAAAGCTTTCTTTTTAAGAATCTGATTTATTTTCCTTGTTTTAAGATCCAAGGGGATTGCGTCTGAACTCACTAGGGATTGGTGGGCGGAAAAGAGGGAGGATGGTTAATTCCTCCTTGTTTTAAGATCCAAGGTGTTTGTATCTGTGTTCTCCAGGGAAGGTTTTGGGGGAACAGAAAGTGTGCCAGACACTAAATTCTGGCTGGTGGCAGTGTACCAGATCTAAGCTAGTAATTAAGCTTAGAAGTGTTCATGCAGGTCCCCACTTTTTGTACTCTAAAGTTCAAAGTGGGGAAAAAACCTTGACGAAGGTAAAATCCTAGAAGACGACAAGGTAATCTGTAGTTTTCATATGAGCTAGCAACCTGCTAATTTGTGTGATAACTACAAACTGATTTGACATCACTAAGATTTTACCCTCAGTTAACAACGTAAGAACTGCCTTTTCCCATAGTGATGACAAGGCCACAGGAGTGTGCACTGGTTTAAAACCCATTTAATTTAAACCAATAGAACTTTTGCATGTGGACAAATTCCTAATTTAAAAAATGCTGATGTTTTACAATCTGCATTTACATTACAAGAAATTAGAAGGGAAATTAATTTTGCTCTCCTAGGTTCTGTTCTACTTATACACAACTGCAGCGATCTACAGCTAGAAGGATGGGATTAAACTGATCAACCCATATTTATATTGCTGTGAAATCAAGAAATATTTGCTTGTGTGCAAAGGTACAAATATTAAAGTTGTGTGCACTTGTTTTTAAGTAAAAATAGTAAATTTATATTCAAATTATATTTGACTTTCTGACTTCTGTCAAGCTGAAAGGATGAAATTTAGACTTGCAACACTTAGGCACCCCATTTTAAAAACCATAAACACATATATTTTATATTATATAGTATAGTACAGACATTAATTTTTCCTTGGACCAATTCAGATGGTACAGATGTTTTGTTCCATTTATTTAGCATTTCATAATTATGACTAACTCAATCAAAAGAAAAAATATTTTAAAAAAATGTTCACAGCATTCTGTCTAGAAAAACTAGTGCTCAAAAATACTAAGAAACTCATGTGAAAATTATAAACTGCCTTTGAGGAAAGAAACACTTTTCCACAAATCTCAATCCTACATTATTCATCAAATGTGACAAATATTGTCCAAACTAGCAAAAATAATATTTCAAGTTATTAAATAAGTCCGTTGCCTCAAAATTCTAATAAAGTATCTGTTGGATCGACATGTTATCCACATTCACAGATTTTAAGGTCAAAAGAGAACACTGTGATCATCCAGTCTAACCTTCTACATAGCACAGGCCATAGAACTTCCCTGAAGTAATTCCTGCTTGAACTAGTTCTTTGTCTACACTACACAATTAAGTCAATCTATGTTAGGTTGACATATAACCCTCACAGTAATTACTGTGGTTTTTCGTGTCCATACTATGCTCCTTCTGTCAGTTGTGTGCGTCCTCAGGGGGAGCATTTGCACCAACTTCAGAGGAGCACTGACAGGTGATGTAAGTAACACACTGTCTACAAAGACGCTGTGTCGCCCTAACTACACTGACCTAAGCTCTATGCCTCTCGTGGAGGTGAAGTTATTAGGTCGGTATAGTGGGGGATTTACATCGATGGGAGCAATGCTGTAGTGTAGACACTTATAGAGTTAGGTTGATGTAAGCTGCCTTACGTCAAGCTAACTCTGTAGTGTAGACCTGGCCTAGAATGTATCTTTGACAGAGCTATCTTCCTTTTTTTAATCGGAGAACCAGGGAAAGTTTTGTATCAACATAGTAAAAAGTAAACAATGTGTTTAATTAACCTAAAGTTGACATGAAACAAAAAAGAAGAAGAAAAACAAAGAGCAGTAAGACTACATTAAGCAGGAGCAATTTTATACTTCTAGAATGAGTAATTTTTAAAGTACCTGGAAATGTGTGTGCGTGCATATATATTATAATTTGTTACACCTATTATTCCTACTTCTTTCTGAGAAACCATAACACCTACTCTCTATCATGAAAGGATATAAATGTTACAATTATCATAGCAGCTGAACAAGGATTAAATACTGAACCTTTGTTATTAGGAACTCTAATTTTTTTCATATCTGGACCAAACCCTTGGAAAACAAGTAAAGATACCAAACCAAACCGAACAAAAAAAAGGCCAAACCAACAAAGCAAAAAATTAGCTGGCTCCTCCCTCCCTGTCAGATACCAAATGTTGAATATTTTACAGTTTGCCACACTGAGTGCTCCAGAAACTAGCAGCCTTGCTCCTAAAGTCCTCCAGAGTAAGATTACCTTTTGTAGTTCCAAGGAGGTCCATGTGCCTGGCAGAAGAATGGGTATATAGCAGATACAGGAGGATGCATGCATCAAAGAGAGCCCAACTCCTGCATGTCTTAGGAACTCATTGTAGAAAATCCTTTATACACTTACAACCACAATTCATCTGGAGGTAGAGAGAAGAGCAGGTCTCTCCCGGACTCCCTGTGCACCTCTTACAGTGTGCAAGACTATGGACAACTTTGATTGCCACATAATTTAGGTCTAATGTGATTCCTAAGTCATGGGCATCTTGCTTGTATCATAACCTGTATCCAGAAACAGCTACGGCATGTGACATAATCATAACAGTTCCTGTCCACACTACCAAAGTTGTTATACTACTATACGTAAGAGTTCATGTAGAATGTACTTCTCACCCAAAGTAAGATTTCCACAGGTTTACATTTTCATATTACTACATTGTATCAGTTTCTGTCAAATAGCACACATACAAATCTGAAAGAAAACCAATAATCCATCACTCAGAAGGATCCATTCATTCTTACTGGAAATTGATTTTAAAATAAATAAAAAAGCATAATACATGCGTTTAATTTTGAAAATAATTCTGAATTCTGACATAGTATTGATGCTGTTTTGAATTAAAATATTTTAAATTATTTTTTGTTCACATATCAGATAACAGATTAAATTAAGCATATACTTACTTGATTTGAGTATCTCATGCTAACATTCCGCTGATCTTGTGGTGGTATGTAACGCCCTACTGGGTCAATGTCTTTGGGATTTACTAATCCATCAACTGAAAGTAAACCACAATTGAAACATTATTAAAAAGTCAGGGCACTTTCAAGGTAACATGTATTCTATTACCAATATTATGTAACCCATTAGTATTACTTTCATTAATGCAGACACATAGCATAGAAATAATAGCTTCAGGTCCTATTTTGAAAGGACCACTACAATCTCTAAAGACAGGCAATCAACTCCCAAACTCTTTCCTCATGCAAACTGATCAAATGTTACCTTAAATCCCTTCTCAATAACAAAATCTCTTCCCATGTCTTAATTTCTCCAAAGCATCCTACAGCTGCATTTGCTCCTGGATCGGTGCTCAGATTTGAGATAAGGGACAAGACATAATGTGCCAATACTGTCAGGAGCTCCTAGTACAATTAAAGTTGTGACCAAAACAGCAAACATCCACCAAAGTGGGTATAAAAGCCCAACAGCCATACATAGCTTGTTCAGCCATCATAGCATACCCATTGTAACAAGGAAATCATCAGGTGCTAATGGATGCTGCAAGAGAAGGTGAATTTCCCCTATAAACACTCAACTCTGCCAGCTTGGCACTGAAAGAAAAATTCACTTCTGATCCCAAAACTGACTGTCACCCATAGCCCTAAGCATGATGGAAAGCCTGCAAAAACACCCCCACACAACCTCCCCCCGCCCGCCAACTGTGCTAACTAAATAACAATGTTTAGCAATATAGGTGTATACAACTGATACCAAACACCAACCTGAATGTCAATAAAAAGGAAAGGAGGGAGAGAGTGCAGGGTCATTTGGGAGGGAGGGAGAGAGTGCAGGGATTATGCTCTCTCTCCTTGGAGCTGAACCTTTTATTATGTCATGGGGAAGGGAGGAAATTAACAAGTCATTGGGATTCAAAACTATGAGTAGAGTAGTTGAAGAAATGGAATAAGTTTTCAGGTAAGAGTATTTGTACAGAAAAATATTTGCATTAATACAATACCATGTTACTCATCTGACCAATCAAACAGTGATGATTCATACTGAACACTTGCATAATTGTTAGTGATCAACTGATGGAGTTAAAATGGTTTTGAAAACTATTGTGTCAAATCATTTTTTAACAACATATACATTTGAGGAAATATCTCCATGGATATCCTGTGAACAGAAAAAAGTTTAAATAAACAAATTACTACTTTAAATTGTTTGCTCAGCTATAGTTACTGTACCAGTCTCTGCCTGTTCCTAATGCCAACCCCAAAACAGTCTCTCTCACCTTTAATACACTCCGAGCCAATCAACCACATAGCACTGAATCTGAATGCTATTCATATCTACTCATGGCACCAGCTAAGGAGAGATGCCTAATGAAATGGAGATCTGGATTCCTTAAGAACAAGAATGAACTCCTAGGCAAGCACTGCTGTCCTTCAATGACAAGTCTTGAACCTGAAATTAGTTCTGTTAGCATGGACCCCTGCACCTAAGCAGTTCCTCACTGAAGACAACTGGGCTCCATCAGGCACAGGTATCTGACCTAGTACATCCTATTCAGGGTAGAAGCAACAGTTCTCAGAAAGTTGAAGAAAAGTTTGATCTTCAGATCTGTGCCTCAAAACATAATCAGAACATTGTGATTTTATGACAATATTCTAGGGGATGTTTGCACAGGAGTTAATGTAAAGTAAATGATAAAATGGAGAAAGCTTTATAGAAGAAAACAGCAACTTTGATAGTGCCTCCCTCTCCCATCTCCAGCTCAGTGAAGGGGATGTTTGATTGAACAGGCAGAGGAAAGAGAGAAACTAACTGTGAAGAGCCACCATAAAAGAGGAAGAGTACAAGGACAGAAATTCAATGCAATACTAATAGTGATGGTCAGCCTTCAAAGGCTTTATGTCTGCTTAAGCTTTGAGCTTACACAAATGTCTCAAGGTCTTCCTTTCCCACGCTCTCATCCCACCCCAGATCATTCTCCCTTCTGAGGAAAGCTTCAGCATATTTTAAAAATATGATATTCTAAGCATGCAGTTTTGGACTGGAAAATAATAAAATATTAATTTTCATTATAATTAAACATTAAATGCTGAAAATACAGTTTAAAAATAACACTAAAATGAGAAAATGTAACATACATTTGTCACTGATTTTATACTTTAAAGAATGGGACAATACGAACTAATTTGTGACAACTTTATATTTGGTTAAATTAAAATAAATAAAATACACAAACTGAATAATCAGAACATGATCCACAACTTCAGGTGGATTTTTTCTCAAGTAGGTAAGGGAAAATATGAACTAACTGAAAATATATATATAATTATAACAACAACTGGGGATACTTCCGACCAAAGGTGGGTAGAATGTCAAGTACTTTTGATCATATCAGCACACACACAAAGTGGGTAGAATGTCAAGTTCTTTTGATCACAGGAGCATCAATCTCAACAAGTTAATTCTCTGCCCAGTTAATTAAATGTCTATCACAACTTTCGAGGTTGCAAAACATGCTACTTTATTTATTTTTACTAGAAATAGGACATTTAAAAGCTATACATATTCTGAAATGCTGTGCCCTCCCAAATGAAGAAGAAAGAAAAATTATTGGCAATTTTGAATGCAATTCTGGGTTCTTTTCCTCATTTGCTCAATGTGATGTAAGGGGAATTGTGTTGATTGGCTATGTAAGTAGGTAAGTCTTGCATAGGTTTCAACACAATCAAGAGCTGAACCACTACATTTCCTTTTATCTTGTTTATTTTGATTATATACAACTTGGAAGAAATGCAAGAGAAGTGAATGGGAGAAATACTAAGAACAGATAACTTACAGGAAATAGTCTTGTCATCAGAAATAGTCAAGAGAGCTTGTTTGCTTCTAGTATTGGTTTGGTTTTTATAGTAATATATTCCCAGAATCACCAGCTATTATAGTTATATATATATGTTTTCAATTAGTTGTTCATATTTTTCTTTACCTACTTGAGAAGAAGTGACATGGAAATGTATTATATCACTCTACAGAAGTATGGATCATGTTATGATTACTCAATACCCATTAAAAAGCCCAACCTCCCAAGATTGGTTGACTTGTGAGAATGGCAATGGGATAGTGAAATAATGTGTCTTTCATCTCTAGTTCATGGGTTTGAATCCAGCCTACACTGGTATTTGTTGCTATCTAGGAATTCTGCTACAGTCTTTGTGAAACGTGTCAAACGTGCCCATTTCCTAGTAAATAATTATTTATTACAGATATCACTATAATCAGAACTCATACTGGCCATGTCACAAGGAGTAGTTAAAGACTGAATAAGCACAGAGAAATGTGATGCTACTGACCAAAGAAATGTAATGCTACTATATCATGGTTATGACATACTGACAAATAGGTTTGAAAAGCTTACACTGTTTCACTTCTGTGGCTCAGCTAAAAGATTGTTGTCTTAGTGCTCTTGGACTGGTACTTTCCTCCAGTCCTAATTTGCGCGTGCTCTCTCTCTCTAGTGCAGGTGTCGGCAACCTATGGCAAGCATGCCAAAGATGGCACATGAGCCAATTTTTAATGGTATGCTGCTGCTTGCCAAGGTCCCGGCCGCCAGCCCCGCTCAGCCTACTGCCGAACCCAGGCCAGCAGTGGGCTGAGCGGGGCCAGAGGCCGGACCCCGGCAGGCAGCAGCATGCCATTAAAATACCTGCCCGGCCTCGCCCAATCGTCTCCGCCCCTCCTGCCAGCATTTGCACATGCTTTCCTGACCTCCGTCCCTTCCAGTGGGAGGTTGTTTCCAGGTTAGCGTGTCCATACTGCTACCTGGTGTCAACGGAGTCTAAGCAGCTCCAGAAGCGGCCCCGCCAGTGGAGGCAGGAAGAGGGCCCCACTGGCGGGGCCAGGAAGAGGGACCCAGCCCCATAGGAGTTGCAGCGCCCGCAAAGCCTGTCAGGAGGGGAAGGGTCCTGGGTCCCAGCTGCAATGTGTGCCCGCCCACCCTGAGCACAGTCGGCCCTGCTTCCTGGACTCAGGCAGGCTGCCCTGCGGTTGGATCCCCGGTGTTGGGATGAGCTTGGCTCTGTACTGGGGCAGGTCACATCCCACAACCTGAACCCGAGCCCGGAGGCTAAATCTCGCTGCCTGCTGGACCCTGGGAACAGCTGGGTTGCAGCTCTTTCCCCATCCCAGGTCACTGGACCCCGTTCCCCTCTGGCATTGAGGGTAGAACCCAGGAGTCCGGAGCTCTAGTCTCCATCTGCCCCCAGCCCCCTCGAACAACTAGAGCCCAGCTGGAAATCTAGGAATTCAGAGTCCTTGCCCCCCGCACTCCTCCCCCGAGCGTCAGACACCAGACCCTTCCTGGAGCTCAGAAGTCTCAACTCTCACCCCGCTCCCTGCCCTACACCCCCACCCCCAAGCCCTGATCCCTGCACCCCCGCTCGCACACACCCAACCCTCTGCCCTGACCCCCGCACCCCCCACTCCAGCACCCCCACACATACTCAGTCCCCCAACACCCGATGCCCTGACTCCTGCGCCCCCTCACATGCCCTCTGCCCTGACTCCTGCATTTCCCCACATATCTGCCCCAACCCTGAGACCCTCCCTCATTCTAGCTCCTGGCTGACCCTACATCCCAACACTCAGCCTGCTCCTTCACCCCCAGCCCTTTGCTCAGTGCACTCCCACCCTCAGCTCAATGCAGAGAGACAGGAAGAGAATGGGCCAGAACCAGGGAGAAGGTAGGTACCCACTCTATATGGGCAGGGCCAGGACCCCAGAACGGCAGTGGGCTGAGCTGCTCAGCCCACTGCCAGTCTGGGGTCTCAGCCACTGGCCCTGCTCAGCCTGCTGCTGGTCTGGGGTTCTTGCTGCCGGCCCCTTGCTAGTCAGGGTCCCAGCCGCTGGTCCCATTCAGCCTGCTGCCAGCCTAGGTGAATGGAATCCCAAGCTGGCAGAAGACTGAGCTGGCCGGTGACGTAAGATAAGCATTTTAATTTAACTTTAAATGAAGCTTCTTAAACATTTTGAAAACCTTGTTTACTTTACATTTGTCTATATTATGTAACTAAACTATTGTCAGAGAGAGACCTTCTAAAAAACGTTAAAATGTATTACTGGCATGCGAAACCTTAAATTAGAGTGAGTAAATGAAAACTCGGCACACCACTTCTGACAGGTTGCCAACCCCTGCTCTAGTGTGTGCACTTGTGTGTCTTCTTCTCAGTAATTTTTGTTTGTGGGAGATATCTGTTCTACTCCTCCTCACCAGCACTTCCAACAGCCAATTTGCTCTTTAGCTTTCCTTAGTAAAAGTGGAAGGAGCCAAATTTTCTGGTGGAGGAGAGCAGTACACAACTTTTTCTAAAGCAAGGATGAACAGAGAATGAACTCCCTTTCCATTTTCCCCCCGATCAGGGACTGATAACTTCTGCTATGCTCCCAAGCCTCTGCTCAACTGAGATACAAGGGGAAGAGTCTGTCCTAAACTTGGATTTTGGATTTGTTTAGCTGTTTCTAAGACTCATTAATCTAACTTCACAAACTATGCACTAACCAACTGATGTTATTACACTGCTGATCACTACTGAGTATGAAGTCATGAACAAAGATTTCAAAAGCTAAAAGTGAACAATAACCAGTTGAGCTTCTGGACAGTGCAGTGAACGGGAAATGGAAATTAGTGCTCACCTCATTACCTGGGGTGTGTTTATGAGGGATCCGGGAGCAATGGCCCACCAGGGAGATCTCACCCAAGAGCCACTGGGGCAGTACTATACATGCCCTCCCCCCATATCCTCTTCTCCCTTTCTGATGGTCACACTGCGTGCATCTGGGAGAGGGGGAGGGTCCTGCTTCTATCTCATTTCCACCTCCCCACCTTTTCCTGTGCTATAGGATGCCCTCTCACATGGCATCTGGGTGCCTGACTCATCTACTGCTGCTGCCATTGGACAGAGGGGATCATGATGAGCTGCCTGATCAGTTCTCATCTACGGGGGGATGAAAGCTGCTGCTGCTGCTTGCTCTTGCTACTGCAAAAAGCCATTTCAAACTCTGCTCCCTTGTCTAGGGGGCCAGATCTCTTGTGATACCAGAAACGGGACTAGTGATCAAATTTTGTTTGGGGTCTGGAAGGGATTCCCCTTGTGTGGCAAAACTGGTAAACTGCTATGTGGCTTTTTCCACCTTCCATCTGGCAGCCTGAAGGTCCAGTTTGGTGAGTTCCACTGACATTGTTAGGTTAAAGAAACCCATCTAAGGTCCTTATAGGTCAATGGGCTGCCTGGGCATGGGCTCTGAGCATGACATTGCATAGTACCACCACACATCATGCACTGCATGGCTCCCATCATCTCATCTCTCCTCCTTCCTTTGTTGGAGGGGAAGAAAGGGTTGGGATTCTGGTTTCTAGCCCTGGTCGCTGGGCAGGCCTGAAGATGTAGAGGGGACACAGCCCTCATACCTGCCCTCAAGTCTGTAGATCCTGGGGCCATTGGTGACCAACTGAAATCTGCACTGGAACAGCCTTACCCAGGTAGTTTGGGGAATGGTTCCCTGTTGGTTAATAAAGTTGCGGCCTCCTTATTTAACTATATTATGGTGTATGCGTCTCATTGTTGATATGTATGCAATAATGTGTTTAGTGAAACACTGATTCTCTTTGACCATTGTGAAAGGATTTGTGTGTGCGTGCAAGCGTGTGTGTTTGTTTTAACCAGTCACTTTGACTATATAACTGAGAATACTTGTCTCACATTAAATGATCTAGGAACTGAAAAGAAAATAATACTCAACATGTAAAAATAAAAATGACCTTAATACCAGTCACAACTAAGCATCAAATCCATCATATCTAATTAACACACAGTTGCATTTACAGTCACACTTAAATCAAATAAACCCATTTTTTCCAAGGAAGCTTGCAAAAAGAACATATTTAAGACACAGACACCAGTGAATGTAAAGCACACAGATAAATTATGGAATAGTTTTGAGCTCCTGTCTAGAGTTCCATCATTTAATACCACCATAGATTTAGTTTTAGCTTTGAAGCAGAGCAATGAGCAGCTATCAAAGTGATCCCGGGTCTGGGGTTCTAAAAGGACAAAATTATAACTAAATACTGTTAAACCTCCCTTGTGATATGGCAGCTCCAGAAGATGCCATTCACAATCATCATACCCTCTGCATATATTTTTTTCCATTATAGAGTCTTTTTTATAGGAAGAAACATGCATTTATTCTACAGAAACAAAATGGAGTACTATAATTAGTTAAAGTAGATAGTTAAGGATATTGTAGCACCTGTTCAGCTAAGCTGTAAGAAGCATTTATAATTTCATTTTAAATGTGAAGCTGTCTACACTATGAAACAAATCTTCTTTAGGTATATGCTATAGACGGGTCATAGTGTACACTCAAGTTATTCATGAACGAGCCAATAATTTGTACAGGATCTTGAAAAGCACTATGCAGTTTGACTACCAGGAAATTAACTAGTGGTCAAAAAGAGCAAACAGATCTGCTGGCTACATCAGCTAACACCAAAAACTTCAGCAGAAATAGAAAATGACACTGATTTTGAAATGAAAATGCTCCTGAATACAGAAATCTAAAATGGGTTAAGATATGTATAAACAATCCAAGTACTAATAAAACAAACTGATTTATTAATGCATAGGATAAGTGAATATGTGGGCTCCACTACATGTACATTCATAACTGTAATGCTGAATAGAGTTACTTACAGCCATGCTCAAGCCATAAACTAAACTATTCTTGAATCAATAACCTTTTTGCTTGATGTTTTTGGAAAGCAAGAACCATACTAAAAGTGTTGCTCCAGGATACTTTCAATTTAGCTTACATTTGTATTTAAACCAACTTGTGACTGAAAGCACTTTTTAGACCTACATAAAGCCAAAATCATGTCTACATGAAGTCACTTATACATGAATGCACAATTGATATCCTTGAGGTAGGACTTATTCCAATATCCAATAATCATCATTAGATTTAAAACATCCACCTCAGTATACATTCACCACCACAAATGCATGCTTTGGGTCCATTGGGCTCCAAAGCAGAACCTCCTTTGCTGGTAACATTATTTCTATTAACAAAAGCGGATTTTCCAAGCCTTATTAAATCCATCTGGCTCTTTACTTCATAGGCTGAGGTTCTCAACCTGTGGCCTAAGGACCATTGGTGACCCACAAAGCAGGATACAAGCATCATGTGGAGAGGCACAGAACAGACGAGAGAGAGAGAATTGAAAAAAGAATAGACGATATTTTCCCAAAAAAGGACAACAGTTGTAGTACTAAAACCAGATAAATGCATTGTATCTACTGTTCTAAGTTATCGATCACAATTGGCAGCAGGGCTTGAAAAATCTACTTACCTAATTGAGTAAACAATTTTTCCCAGCAAGTGACATCACCTTGTGCAAAATTTACATTCCCCCCCACCCCCCAAGAGCTTTTAGTTGGAAAGACAACCCTCCAAATGTGAGCCTAGCTTAAACGCAAGATGAGTTCCTAAGGCTACAGAAAGACAGCTCCTGTGCCTCTACTGATCAAAGCTTCCTTAAGATGCAACAGAGCAAAATAAGAACAGAATTTTGTTAGTATTTACTGCTCTTTTTCAGATCTCTGTGGGCAGCAGTCAAACCTGCAAAATCCGGCGAGTTTCATTCTGCTGCAAAGATGTAGGACAAGGCTAAGAAAATATATTAGTAGCAGTAATAGTGAATACAACATGGGAAAAAGTTAAATAAGAAGATAAGAGGAAAGACACCAATGATAACTTAGGAAATGATTCAACATGATTAATTTTAGGACAGAAAAAGGAAAGTAACAACAGGAAGGGAAAGAAGGTAAAACAGAAGGAAGGGGATGTAGCAAGTAGAGCTGGTCAAACAGCACTTGGCAAATATTTCATTTGATATATTTTACCAGTATTCATCAGCTACAGAGCCAATCAAATACTATTTAGCAAACCTATTAGATCAATACCATTAGAATTCATCAAATATATTCAATATCTACTTCTTCCAGCTATCTGACCAATCTTAGTAGGAAATGGCATCTAAAACATTAAGTACAAGATTGACTGCTAATATTACAATTAAATATTACTACACAATAAACAGTACACAACTCCTTTATTCACTTAATTTGCAGCAAACATGGCCTGGTGGGTAGAAAGGGGGTGTGTGTGATACAAGTATAGTCTCCCCCTGGCTAGCAGGCTTATTGCTTCACTAGGAGGAGTCATATACACTCTTCAGCTCTGGTCAGAAGGATGCTGCATACAGGATCATAACTGGCAAGTTATGAAGAAATGTGTCCACAAGACCAACCCTCTATGAAGAGGTCTACTTTGTGAAAAAGTGCCATCTCTACTAATGCACAGGCCAATATTGAAAAGTGTTTGAAAGTTGATAGAACTTAATTCTTATGAATATCCCCCACTCTTTTTTCTTTATTCCCAAACTTTATTCTCTCATGGGATCCTTGACTTTGTATTTCAGGTGATTTACCAGCAATGAACATTTTCTCAATGAAAATAACTAATTAGTTTAATCATTATGGAGTTCTAAGTGGTGACCTAACCTTCTCAGCAGTTTGGAGGTTAGGGCAGTCATTGGCACAATAAACCTTAAATCTGGCATTTCCTGTTTTGAGTGCTTAATTGTACAACCTTCAGGTTTTATTCATCATAAAATATCAAGGTTGGAAGGGACCTCAAGAGGTCATGTAGTCCAACTCCCTGCTCAAAGCAGGACCAATCCCCAGACAGATTTTTGCCCCAGATCCCTAAATGGCCCCCTTAAGAACTGAACTCACAACCCTGGGTTTAGCAGGCCAATGCTCAAACCACTAAGATACCCCTCCCCCCCACTGAGCTACTGGTACAGAATATAATTTTAATGCATTAGAGTGGAGTATGATACGTTATAATGCTGGCAGGGGTGTGAAAGCAAAGGTTATTGGCTGAAAGATAGAAAAGTGCATTTGGGGACAGGGTGGAATCAGAGGAAAGTTTGAAACGTTAAAAGCTGACAGGGTGTTTCACACATAAAGTAACATGGGAAAACACACGCATTCACTGCCATTGTAGGCAGTCCCATCTTACCATACCTTCCATAAACTTATCAAGCTCAGTCTTGAAGCCAGTTAGATTTTTTGTCCCCACTACTGCCCTTGGAAGGTTGTTATAGAACTTAACTCCACATATTTATCAAAGCAGAGGTAGTGACTGATTTTTATATACATACATACACATACACCCCCCCAGAAATAACTATCCCGAGTCCATTCAAAACTTAAATCTGGATATGTGTATTGGTTTAAAAAAATGTTGACAAGAAAAAATGTTTTATTACTAGCAGTCAGATGTGTGATTAACATGGTTTGAATCTAGTTTTATCCATTTCATCTTACCCAAGAGTTTTGCAATGATGTACAGAGCCTGTCCCCACAAGAAAAACTTTCCATCGCGTCCACTGTTGCTTGGAAATCGTTTCTGACTACCAGGATTTTTCTTTTCTAATTCAACAAAGTCAGCTGGCACATAATAATACTTGGGTACAACAGGATAGCCTGTGAAATTTTAAAATAAATACATTACGTAAATAAATAAATCTATTTCTGTTATAAAACTGAAGTGAATTTAAAATGGAAAAAAATATACACTGATGATCTGTTTGAACTGAAAAGTTGCCAGCAGTGTGTTATCCTTCCAAGGCACTGCAAACAGAGGGCGGTATTAAACAGTACTTTATTTATGCCTGAACATACTTTTTACATTATTTCTTTACTGGACATTCTACTCAGGGCAAAGTATAATGTCTATTTATTTATAGATAACAAAAAATGTATGCTGTCTAGAAATGAGCAAAATACTCACAGATAATCAAAATTACTTGAAAATGGAGTATTCTGACATTGGGAATATTAGTAACTAAACCTTCCAAATGTCATCATCGTAATCTTTATAAATAATGAAACAGCCAGAAAAAAAAAAAGAAAAAAAAAAAAAGGTTTCTGAGTAAACCTTGCATTTAAACATCAATTTTTTTCCCAGATAATGAACTCGTTTTCTGATTAGATGTGTTTTTACAGAAGAAATAAATTAGGTTTTATATTATAAATAAGAAAATTATAATACAGGTATTTTATATTATATATTATATTAAGTGCTGTGAAGCATTACTCTCATGACAATATATTCTCTCCATATTACTTGGATCTTCTGTTGCTACAGTATTTGCAATAAAATTTAGAAAAACTTAAGTATACTCTTTAAACATTCCGATAACTCAAAGGAACCTACAATTCATTGAAACTACTATCGCATAGTACCTTCAGATGAGTGTTGAAGCAAATGATCCAGAAGCTCCTGATATTCCTTTACTTGTTGTGGATTTCCTCTAAAAATTCCTACAAATAACCAAGTAAAATTTCAATTAAATAAAAGACTTTTTTTTCTAACATGTGAATTTAGCGATCATGGAAAGGTCTACACTAACACCCTTGATGATTGGACCCTAATGAGTTATCCGCAGAATGGATATAGCACAGGCAGTGACAAAGCAAGTGTCCCCATGATCCTCTGCTAATATGTCTCAATCCTGACCTGGAGGGAACACTCTAAAGTCTTGTCTATGCAGGAAAGTTTTTTGGGGTATAACCTAAACTGTGAATTTAAACCAACATAGTATAACCCCCACATGCTGGCACCCATTTCCGTATGAGTGCCTTTTTTCAATTTAGTTTATACCAGCTGGGAAGAAGTTTAAGCTAAAATAAAGGCACTCTTATACCAGAATAACAATGTCTATATGGGGGACTGAGAGGGAGGAAGACTTATATCAATGTAACAGTGTCTGCTAAATCCCTCATGGTGGAGGGTTAAGGGCAAAATGGTAGTAAAGTCCCTATAGCCATATTCCTTGACCTTTGCTGAGACTGTCAAGAAGGAAGCTGGATGTACCAGCTGTGATTTTTTTTTTAAATGATGCAATATGTGTCCTCTAAAAAGTGGAATGAGGCAATCAGACTCATTACACATAGGTTTCTTAACAGCCACCCAATAGTAAAGCTAGAGAACTAGTATTCTCAAAGTAAACTTTATATCCCAATGTACATGCTCTGAGCGATCCAGTCTTTCCTGGACAAGTTCTAGGTCTTTAGGATGCACTTTTCAGATACCTGAAAATTAGCTGCCAACTCCCATTACATTTCAAAAGAATTCAAGTGCCTAAATCCTATAACATTCTTTGGAAATCCCTGAATACATTTTATGAAGGCACAGTATCTTTAATACCAAGAGCAAAGTTGGGAGGAATCAACTACCCTTGACCTGGAAGGGGTAAAATTGTGACTTGAAGGGGCATGGGGATGGTTACCAGCTAGGAAAGATGGAGGGAATTTGGGATGTGCTAATCTCCTTTAATATACACCTGTCCTACTCTGGAGCTCTAAAGCTGATTCTCTTTTGACGAATAGTAACAGGCAATTTTCAAACTGTCATAACATATTACACATGCTCCTCCATTTTGGCATCAGGTTCCCCTCATACCCTTATCGTGAAGGATTTCTGTAGTTTCCAAAAATCACAGAGAACAACAGAAAACAGGCATGGTACTTCCCAATAATTAAACTGGCTGTCTAGTCCAATCCCCTTCTACACTCTATGATTCATCCACAAAAGATCAAAATTGCTAAATAATTTTATCCTGATAAAGGCCTCACAAGGAAAGTACCCTGTACTGAGTCTTGAAGAAGTATATCTGTGTGTGACAGTGGGAGTCCTGAAAACGTTGTCCACCAAAAAACAGGTGAACTGAAAAAAAAATCATAAGATGCTTGGAAAAAATTAAATAAATACATTTTTATTAAACATATAAAGTTTTTAATCTACATTTTCCTAAAAACTCTAAAATTTCTTCTCATAATCTGTTTTACGCATACCAGTGTGCGTAATTAAACCGGGGCTTTGAAATGAAGTCAGAACTCAACCTTCGTAACAGAATGTTGATGAGAGGTTCTCTGAACACACCATTTAGAAGGTTTTTTCCTCTTCACCCAATTTTGTAATACTAAAGGGCAAGAAAATATCTTAGCAAATATATTTCCAGATACTTTGAAATATTGCTATGTATACAGCATATACAAGAAGATCTAAGGAGAAATAAATGCAACGGAAAACAAAACTGCGAATCTTGGAAGCTGAAGGTTTGTGCAAGGAAAAAGGGTATGTTAAAAAACATTGAGACTATATAGCAGTGACCTCTCATCAACATACTTTTGAGCACTGAGTTGACATGACAAAGAAATGGAATACTTTGACAGCATTTATTTGCAAATTATTTCTATTACCAGATGTTAGTAAAAAAAAAAATCCTCACAAGCTGAAGTGAAAATCCAGTTGTCAATTATACTAAACAACATCTGGAAAAGGGTAAATAATAAGTGTGACGTATGGGAAATTAAAGAGACAGCTCCTATTAGTGTTAATAGAAAATGCAAAACTAATTCCAGAATATATAATTTTCAGAATCTCACCTACTCCTCCCAATTTCAAACATTAGAAAGCTGCGATTTGACAGACAACAGAAAAGCTGACATGTATAGCAATAAAATATTGGAAAACCTGTGTTACTTCACAGTATAACAGAACAAAATGCTTTAAGCAAAAAAATAATTATTGTAGATGTGTATATTTGCTGGGAAACGTGTCATTCTTATTTTAGAAGGGCAGAGAGGAATTTCACCACTGTGATGACGGTTTTATTTTTTTTAAATGATCAGTGACTGACTGCAAAAATCTCTGTTACCACTGAATATATTTTGTTATTCCACTCAAGCCATAAAGCTCAGAGTACCTTTGCTGAAATCATTTCCCCTGTAGATAAGTGGGGACAGGAGGTGTTATGTGATGGCAACCCACTTCCAACAGAGTGAGCATTCATGATAGGGGTAATTCACTCCTTCTTCTGAAATTTAATTTTCCCTTTCCAGTTTTATTAGTCTCTCTCTACATATTGCAAATTTTGTATTAACTTTAGGTGCAGGGATTTGGAGATTCACAGATTTTTTTTCTCCCATACTGAGAAAGGTATACTTTCTTTCATGGTGGTGGTTATTCTGATCAATGTTTTATCCCACTATGGCTTCTACCATTAAATCAGGATATAATGTAATAAGATTTGATTCAAAATCTGAAACACTTGTGTACTTCATGTCTTTTAGCTCATTGCCTCCTTTGATAATTGATTTTCTTCATTTGTTTATTTTACAACCAGTGGACAAGGAACAATATATATTTTCCTGGGTGGCAGTTGGATGAAGGTTTCTCTGGCCTGCCATGGACATTCTGTTTTCATTATTAACTCTCAGTTGTTTTCATCATTACATGAGTTTAATATTACAGACCAATGAGCAATTTGGAATAGCAATTTTTCCACATGCAAATAGAGAACTTATTTTTAGAGTGGCATTATGGTGAAGACACCAAGCAGTCCAACTGCATTTTGTAGCAGAGGTTTTTGAAGCCTAATCTTGATGACAAACGTATCACAAAAATGAAAGAAGCAGATATTAGTACTCTGAATGCATACATGCACCAAGGCAGCTGAATTCACATTTATTTTGTTTAAGGAGATGAAGATATCAGAATCATAGAATATTAGGGTTGGAAGAGACCTCAGGAGGTCATCTAGTCCAATCCCCTGCTCAAAGCAGGACTAACACCAACTAAATCATCCCAGCCAGGGCTTTGTCAAGCTCAGCCTTAAAAACCTCTAAGAATGGAGATTCCACCATCTCCTTAGGTAACCCATTCCAGTGCTTCATCACCCTCCTAGTGAAATGGTATTTCTTAAAATCCAACCTAGACCTCCCCCACTGCAACTTGAGATCATTGCTCCTTGTTCTGTCATCTGCCACCACTGAGAACAGCTGAGTTCCATCCTCTTTGGAACCCCCCTTTAGGTAGTTGAAGTCTGCTATCAAATCCCCCCTCACTTTTCTCTTCTGCAGACTAAATAAGCCCAGTTCCCTCAGCCTCTTCTCATAAGTCATGTGCCCCAGCCCCCTAATCATTTTCGTTGCCTTCCACTAGACTCTCTCCAATTTGTCCACACCCCTTCTGTAATGGGGGGACCAAAATTGGACACAGTACTCCAGGTGAGGCCTCACCAGTGCTGGATAGAGAGGAATAGTCACTTCCCTTGATCTGCTGGCAATGATCCTACTAATACAGCCCAATATGCCGTTGGCCTTCTTGGCAACAAGGGCACATTGCTGACTCATATCCAGCTTCTTGTCCACTTAATCCCCAGGTCCTTTTCTGCACAACTGCTGCTTAGCCAGTCGGTCCCCAGCCTGTAGCAGTGCATGGGATTCTTCCTTCCTAAGTGCAGGACTCTGCACTTGTCCTTGTTGAACCCCATCAGATTTATTTTGGGAAAGGCTATAACTGTTTTTTAAAAGCTATGAAATTTGTAGTTTTTCCTTCAGCTTACAGAAGTGACAGAGACAACATTCTCTTAACCATTCCCATTCATAGTTAGTAGAACAGTAAACATTTTCTGCTTTTCTAAAGCTCCATGTGAGGGGAACCTATCAGAGCCTTCTTTGCAGCATATCTGGCAGGCTTCCTTGTGAAAACTGCAAATGTCCTGTTCCTAAAGGAAATGTTCATTTGTGTACTGGCATCCTTGTCACTCCTCACACTGTAGTCTACCTAACCAAAATAGAAAATCTTATCTACTGCTCTGATAATAAAGGGCATTTCTCAGAAACAAGGCATTTTAGTCCAAGTCTAGAATGACAGAAAAGGCAGGAGCTGTATATGAATTGCACTCTTCCTTTTGCAAGCAGTGTAATTACAAACTTCAAAATATTCAAGACTAAAGATGGGAAAGTGGACATTGTGAAATCTTGCCAGAACTACATCCTTGTACCAAAACTGAACTAAAATACTTTACAAGGTTCTGATCTACTCTATTGAAATCACCTCTACTCAACCCTCTTTTCCAAAACTTCCTTGGCTAACTCCATGAGAGTTTCTGCTTCCCTCCTTTACTTCATGTTTCTCCTTCACACCTTCAACAATTCCAATAACCTCTCTGACATGTCTCCTAAACTTACATGACTCTTATAAAGAAATTAAACTTTAGTATTCTCCTGCCACCAAGAGATCTCTGAGTTGCTTATTTCTCCTCTCCTGCATTGTTTCATTTACCATAGCACACCCATTCTTTAAAAGATTTGCTGCAAAATCCAGCTTGCCTGTATACTGCTCTTTAGAAGCCCCACTTTCACCTCTTTCACACACTGGAGTTTGGTGCACCTCAGGTCCACTGAGAGAGAATATGGGAGGTACCAGCTCTAGTAAACACACATCCAGGCACTGCAGTGAATCAAAAGTGATGGTGGAGTCCCTGATAACCTAAGGAGAGCAAGAATGATGGATGACAAGGGTAAGGAAGAAGATTAACGGTAGGCATCTTAGGCCCCATGGATTAAGGGAGGTGACTGTTGGGGAAGGAAAGGCTAAACAGCTCCCACAGGTTTAATTAAAGACTGAAGCAGGATCTGAACTTTTAGAATTGTGTACTGTGTCTCTGAATCATTATGCATCATTAACTCAAATGATTGCTATTTGTATCTGTGATTTTATAAAAAGAAACAGTTCACTCTAAATATCTGAAATAATTCATTGTATTTGACTCAAGAGGCAGACTTATCAATGAGACATTTGTATTACTGAATTACAGTTGACTCTTGCAGGGAAGGAAAATAATTTCATTTTTGTACTTTAAGAACCAGTCTCTAATGATTTTACCAAACACTAGTATCAAGCCATACTTACCATCAATCATCATGAAAATAAAAAACAGAGGAAATTCACACTCAATCCCATCAAACAGCTAAAAAGAAAAGAAAAAAAAGACATTTGACATTTTAGTTTAAAAGAAATGCATTCAAATATACTTTTTAAACCAGAGGATAAAAATGAATACAAATTATTCTTTTTAGTACATTAGCTCTTCTTTTTAAAATACAGATCATTTTTCTTGTTTCATGGAGAGTTACTGTGCTTTTAACATGTTGTAACATATTCAAGCAATAAACTTACATAATCTAAATTATATTCTCAGCAGAAGATTTATTTATTTAAGGTACATCTGAAAGTATTTGAAGGAAAAATGGAAACTGAATTCAGACAACCTTTACTGATAGACATTAATACTCAAAACACATAGTGAAATTATTTTTAATATACTCAGACTGTAGCCAACTGTGAAATTAAATTAAGTGATAAATAACTTGCCTATTTGTTATGTGAAACCAGCTGTTCATTGAATTTAAATGTAAGCACATTTATCATCAGACAAATCAATGATTAAACTGCTGACTTAACATTCTCTCAGAACAGCACATGCAAAGATACAACACATCTTCTATAAAATGGACTGCACAGTGCTGCCTAATCTAATAACTCAGACGTTTTCCATTTCCTGCTAAAGAGAAGTACTGAAACATTCTCAATCTTAGAAGCGCACATTTTCACTGCAATCATGTGAGAAGGATATGATCTAGAACAAATAATATAATGTTTTGACTCCACATCAAACAAATCTTAAGTGTAAAAGTTTAAGTAAAGCCAGCATTAGACCACAAAGGCAGAGCCACAGGCTCTCTCAGAGGTTCAGAGAGGCCCAGGCCACTTCCAGCTTTTGAGGCTCCTAGCCATAATAAAAATAAATAATGACACGTGGTCTAATCTTGTGCCATCAGAACCGATATATTTTTATTAATATTTATGAACATTTAAAACTCTTTAATATGACAAAATCTATATCAATTAACAAAAAAACTATGTCTTTTACCAAATCACATCTTTTATTTGCTTACATTTGAATCTCCAAGCTGACAGAGTGTGCCACATTTTGGTCCGAGAGGGATGCGCATAAAAACAAGTTGTGAACCTTATCAAATGCCAAAAAAACAACAAGAAGTGTCTCAATTTGAGGCCCCCTTTAAGCTTGCGGTTCAGGCCAAATGGCCCTCCTGGCCCTCCCTCTGAGATAGAGGCAGAGGTAATTCCAAGGTAAGACCCTCAGTGTCAGTACAAGCATTTCCACTCATTGTTTTGCTTCTGTTTTTCAAGACATCTTGAGTACTAACAGACCTTGTTTAAATGTGTCCTTTCCAGCTTCTTATAAAAAACAGCTGTATTTAAGCATTTTGATTATATTATTTCTAGAGAGATGATACAAATCTTTAACAGTCTTAAATATAGCACAATTATGTTGCTTCCATATTATATAAAATGAGAGAATTCCCCCCCCCCGCCCCCTCTATTGGGGTAAGGGTTACAGGGTGAAAATAACATTTTTCAATTTTTTGGCTTGGTAATATGGTCTCTCTAGACTCTTGCTGGAAGTCTAATTTTGTGTCCTATTACACAGGTCTGATTTTCGAGCACTAAGGGATATCACTGGAAAAAAACAGACATGATAAAGCTATTAACTCATTGACCAGTGTCAACCTGAAAGACACTCTTATAAAGCTAGATAAAATCCTTGAAAAGAGAAAACTATACAAGAAGAGCTGACATAAATATAATTATAATGAACACACTATTTTAATGCACGTAATTAGAATGGACGCAGCTATTTTTCAATAAAAATTCTGCTGTTGACAAAACTCACAGGATACCTGGAGGAGTCAGCAGTGAGCAGAACTCTGCATTAACTGAAAATCATAATAAGCAGCAGCAAACATCAGCAAAAACATGTCAAATTCTGTTCTGAATATAAATACTGAAAACTCCAAATCTCTGTTCAGGTCAAAGAGCAGAATTTCTCCCTAAGCATGTTGTGTGTTCCATTAACATATTCCATTACCTTAATTTCTGCTGGTTTATAGTAACGCCGATTTCTGTCCTCCAGTGATGTTCTGTAACCATCTCTCAAAAATCGTTTGAACCCATATTTTCCTTTTAGTTTTCTAACAATTTTATCAAGTGTTTGACTGTATAAAGCATCATCATCCACAGCAAATGCAGGATAACTAATGCAGGGTAGAAGTGCTGCATCAGTGTTCTAGAGAAAAAAATATATAATTCCTCTTCATTTCTTATAAATTATTTCATGCATAATCAAAGAGAGCTTAACCCATTCAAAGAAATATGAAATCAGAATACAAGCAGAAAGACTATTGACAGGAAAAGCTGTTTTATCCAGCATCTGGGGAAATGGGGGTGCCAGTAAATGAAAAATGGTGGTTAACTAAGAGGGAGGGAGTTTGGGTGCAGGAGGAGGTACGGGGCTGTGGGTTTGGGCACGGAAAGGAGCTTGGGGCAGTGGATTGGGGTGCAGGAGCAATGACCCGTCCCGGCTGCTCCTAGACGGAGGACAGCTCTGTGCACTGCTTCCACTCACAGGTGCCACCCCCACAGCTCCCATTAGCAGTGGTTTCCAGCCAATGGGAACTGCGGGGGTGGCACCTGCGGGCAGGGAAGTGTGAGGAACCGCCTGCCATGCCTCTGCCTAGGAGCACCCGGGACAGGTTGCCGCTTGTGGGGAGCCGCCCAAGCTGAGTGTCCCTTGGATCCGGCACCTCGCACCTCCTCCCATACCCTGACTCTCTGTTCTGAGTCCCCTCCTGCACCCAAACTCTCTCCTAGAGCCTGTGCTCTGCACCCCCTCCTAGCCTGGAGCCAACCGGATTATAAACCGGCGTTTCGATGAAGATCAGAAATGCTAGTTTATAGAGCTTTCTGGTTGGTGAAGTGCGGATAAAACAGCTTTTCTGTACTTAGATTATAGTATTGAAGTACTCACTTAACTGCCCTGGAAAATAATACAAGAAGATTTAAAAATCCCAACAATAAAAAGGCATAAGGTTAGAGAAGAAATTGTGTATTTAGTTAATTAGCTAAAATATTTGTTGAGAAATAGGTGCTGAAAAGTAGGATATACAGATAACTTGTTTGGCCCAAAATGTGACCTACTTTTAAGCTGATAACCTGCACTGCGTATATATTGAATATATTCTAGATCTCTATTTTGGTGTTGGTGGTGGTAGTGGCGGCGGTGGAATACCCTTTAAGCTACCCAGTGAACATACAGTAATTTGGGGATCCAATTTCAAGACCAACAATGAACCTTTATTACCTAGGCTGGCAAGATTAAGGAACAAATACGGTTAACCAGAATTTCCTAAAAGCTTTGTATGGAATCTGTCTTCTTCAGCTAGAATAAAAATGAACTTGCCTTAAAGTGGGAGGAAAGGAGGAAATAACTGCATGAGCTGCACCTGGAGGGGAGTGAGGGATCAATAACACTTTATTAAGGATGAAGCTCACCTGGGCAGGAACAGGCAGGACTTCTATAAAGCTAAAAAGCTGAGTACCCAATGGGGGAGTAGCCTGGAGTCAACCCTTGACAGGAGAGAGGTGTGTTGGAGATAATAGGGTTTGGCAAGAAGCAAAAGAAGCCACGGGGAGCAGAGGAAACTTAGACAAATGGTAAAACCAGAGATGCCAAAAAATAGAAGGAGGGAGTAGGACAGAACCCAGGGAAGTAACAAACAGGTCTGGGAGTGAGTAGACCATAGCTGAAGAGCACAGGGTCCCTGGGATGGAACCTGAAGTAGACAGTGGGCTCAGGTTCCCCTTTCAGCCACTAGAGAAGCGGCACAGCCTTTGATGTAAAACAAAGCACTGCCTAGAACAGCAGAGAGACAATTTGTCCAGAGATTCTTTAACAGACCCTGGAAAAGTCACAGAGAGGGAGCAGCTGAGTCCTAAAGAAGAAGACAACCCAGAGTCCTGGGAGTTGACTTCAGAACTGGCTGGGAGCCCAGGTCTGAAGGCATAGCCACTGCCAGCAGCAGCAGCAGCAAAGTAGTAAGGATGGCGTGGTATGGTATTGCCACCCTTACTTCTGTGCTGCTGCCTGCAGAGCTGGGCCCTCAGTCAGCCGCCACCTCTCCAGACGCCCAGCTCTGAAGGCAGCAGTGTAGAACTAAGTGTGGCATGGTATGGGATTGCCACCCTTACTTCTGCGCTGCTGTTGGCAGGGTACTGCCTTCAGAGCTGGACACCTAGCCAACAGCTGCCACTCTCCAGCTGCCCAGTTCTGAAGGCAGCACATAAGTAAGGGTGGCAATACTATGATTCCCCCGCCTACAACTCCCTTTTGGGTCAGGCCCTCCAACTTGAGAAATGCTGGTCTCCTGCATGAAATCTGTATATTATAGGGTAAAAGCACACAAAAGACCAGATTTCAAGGGGGGAGACCAGATTTCATGGTTCGTGACACATTTTTCATGGCCATGAATTAGGTAGGGCCCTACTCATATACCTTATTACAGATGAAATCCAAAATTAAAATAGTTAGAAGTTTAGTACCTTAGGCTTTGGGTTTATTATGAAACAAAAAAAACCTTATAAAACTGCAGATATTTCAGCCACTATACAGTAAGCAAGGTGAATGAAAACAAGCACACCATCCCATAAAACGTCAAAGCCCTTTAAACAACTCTTGGCCTCGCTTATTCATAGACCAATTGGACTTTCTGTTTTAAATTATTTAAGCCACTGTTTTCACCTTGCCCTAATTATTCTTAAATTAAAGAGAGGTTGGCCGTGATAATTCTATTGCAGAGATGGCTCCTATTCTGCTGTAATATTTAAAACAGCAGAACCTAATTTCTTCCCAACCAACAAGTTCATATTCTTTATTAAATAGGATATTAAAATGGTAATAAAGCTAAGAACTATGCTTCTACCAATTTATTTTTTCTATATTCTGTTAACCTGAATTTCATCAAACTACTTACATGAGACCTTGATTCTCGGGGTAGCAATGAGCAAAGAGTTTGTCTGTTTCGATTATGGGCATCAAGATCCACGAATATGATGGACCAAGAGCAGCCCTATAAATAGAATATGAAAGTTAAGTTGAGGTGCAGGGGAAAGGTAACATATAAAAATTTCTGGAGCAGCAAATACTGGAAAAGCTACCAGCCCTCTTGTTTTACATAGGCAATTTAAGGTAACTAGGAATCAGAAGTTAATAATTTTCACCAGATCAGGAATAAAATTTAATTTTTTAAATAAATATAATCAACATATTATTAATAAAGGAATTAAATGCAGTTGGCAGAAATTAAACAGCGAGAACAGTATCTGAGATTACAAAAACATTAGCTCTCCATTCCAAGTAACTACTGTTTGGACTATTCAATTAAGACAGCATAGATGTATTAATTACATTTCCCATAACTTCTTAAACAAAAGCAATTCGATAAAAGAGACCGGTGAAAGCAGAAGTTTTAACGGTTAAGTTGAAGAGACCATATGGTTCCCTTATGAGACAAGCAAAAAGAGAAGATCTTTCCAACACATTACATCTCAATCAGAGTTATAAAAACAAAACAAATATTCTTGTCTTTCAGTTATCACACTGAACTTCATTTTATTAAGGCAGAGGCTCTCAAATAAAACTCAACACTTAGCAAAAATTAGGGAGAATAACCCACTTTGACATAACAGAATCTCTTTTACTTGAAACAAAGCCCTTAAAGCAAAACATTCCTTCAACTTGTCCCAATTATTCCAATACATAAATGTAATGGTCCCATTTGGATCTTTTGAATTTTAAGTTGTAAAATACAATATTTACATTAGAAATATAAGTTTACCAACTTTCAATTTTTGACAAACAAATGTATGAAAGCAGTTTATTGCCAAACAATGTGTGTCACTTAGGGCTGGGCTTGAGTACAAAGGTCCACCAGCCTGGATCTGACAGTAGGTCTGGGTCCTTAGGGTAAAATCCCTAGCCCCAGTGAAGTCAATGGCAGAACTCCCCTTGAATTCAATGAGGTCAGGATTCACCCTTCATGCTTATATTGTCATATTTCATTATCTGAGATGCTATAATTAAAACTCAAAAACCTCCATTCAAACAAATACTTCTTGAAGTGCTAAAAGGACCTGAGTCAAATGATGTTTTCCAAGATTTAAAAAAAACAACAACAAACCATAAAAACACCAGTTTATCTACCACTTTGATGCACAGCTGGTTTAGGCCTTGGAAGACTTTTCTGCTATTTTCAGTAAATGAAGGGCTTAGCACACATGCTGTCAATGCTAAAGATTCACATATTATAAAATTCTGCAACTGTTAATTACAAATGTGTATTGCACAAACAAGATATTTCAGCAGATACTACCAACAGTCTAAGGAGAGATTTTTAGAAGCTACTTATCATCTGTTGTAAATTTTAAAACATTTTTGGGTTCCAGCACTGTTAGCAATTTCATGGTCATCCTTCTGCAGAGGGCTGCCAAAACAATGTTAGAATATGCAGCAGTTCTTTGCAAAAGAGGATGTTTTTGAATATGCAGTGTCCTCTTTCTTTACATTGCTTTCTAGCCATGGTTCAAAAATATTCTTCCTTTCATAAGGGAAAGGAAAGACAATTGATTTATGTTATTATACAAACCTATTCAACTAGTATAGTTTTATTACAACTATCATTGTACTAGCTTAGTATTGTGATACAAACTGACAGTTTAACCTTGTCAAATAACTTTTTCACATGGTCTGCTACATATTATCATCTCAGTGAAACACTGTTGTTCTCTATCCTGGATAAAGGGAGTAAAAGCCGTAACATGCTTTACATGAATACCAGACACATAATCGCTAGGATCATTTTCATAAGGGAGATGAAAAAACTTCTTGGTACGAATATTTTGAGAATATTAAACAGAAAATATCCAGTTTTTAACCCTCATATTTACTTTCAAAATGTTTGTCTCCTCTCCTCTCCTTCCCCTCAAATCAAAAAACAAACAAGAAAAGCAATACCCCTCCCAACAATGTAGATAATTGGTTCGAGAAACACTCCTATCAGTGTTTGCATCTTAAACACCAATGGGATACAAACTTGTAAATGTGACTCACACAAGGGTGTCCCTGCTCCATGACTATCTAATATGATCAATAACAAAGGATGGTTGATGGAAGGAGGCACAACTGTTGATCCTCTCCCCATGCAGGAAAAAAGGATGGGCTGTTAAGGTCTACCTTTTCTTGACAAAAGAAAATGCTGTTGCATCCTATTGGGGGAAATGGAAAAGGCGGGGGCAGGATCCTGTCACACTTCTTTTGGTGAAAACAGGCTTGCTGCAGGTTTATTCATGCTATCTTTTGATGACCAGTGGTCAGAAAGGTGCAACCTTAATAAACATTTGTATAAACCATAATTAAAACAATACAGAACACATTTGCCTCATGGTCCAGATTCTAAACTGGTGTAAATCAGTGTAGCTCCATTGACTTCAATGGGTACACATGAATTTATATCCATGTAGATGGCCAGTTGGAGCTCTGGCCTATGATCTCAGAATACACACTGTAGCAGCTGATCTTCTCTATGAAATGGCATTTGGAATTGCAGCACAAGAGAACCATGATGGCAACAACTTTGCTATCTACCCGAAGAGCTCTGTTAGCAGGAAACTGAACATAAACTCAAACTGCAAAATTGGAAGAAAAATTCAACGTATTGATAACTAGGTCAAAAAAGAATCTGAAAATACAATTGTGATTTTTTTAACCTAACTGTCCCTTTAATAACTACATGCAGGCCAAGCTGAACAGAATTGAATCGAGAGCTGTATTGGCAAAACTAGTCATTTAGCTGAAAGAGAAAATCAGTCTCAAGCATCCATTTTATTTTTAGAAACTAAAAGCTATGATGGACTATCTAAAATGGAGAAAATCCTTCATATACTTGCATAATAGACAGGATAATGCTCTTTAGAACACCAGTGTCTTGGTTTTATATTTCAAAGTAGCAGCCATGTTAGTCTGTATCCACAAAAAGAACACGAGTACTTGTGGCACCTTAGAGACTAACAAATTTATATATAATTTTTTAATCTGGGAAATAACCAACATCTTTGCAGATATTTTTTAAATCAAGTCAAGCACAAGAAGAGACAGCTTCTATATTTCATTTCCAACTGTGTTCTGAGTCACTTTGAGAAGTCCTGCTGAGCATCTTGAGAGGAACTATACTAACACCACCAGACTGAAGGATGCCTGGAAACATGAAGCCACCCAGCCCTTCCAGAAAGATCCTGCACTTAAGCTGTGAATGGTGCGAAAGGCTTCAGGAAATAAAAATAAATAACATAATTAAAAAAAAAATCAATGTGTGGGGAAATTTTCATGTACACGCACACGTGCATGGAGAGAAGATTTATATAAAAGGTATAGTTATCAATTATTGGGTATGACATTACATGATGAAGTTTAAAGATTAAAACAAATCTTGTGAGAGTATGAAAAGCCTCTGTAACAGAAAGATGTGTTTATCTATACAGTAAAAAACAAAAAGACACCCCCCCACTCTCCAAGTATTTCTAACACATCCATCACCATTGTGTCTAGGCACTAACCACAACAATTAAGAAATGGCATTCTGTCTGATAAGAAATTCTTTGCTCTTTACTGCTTCTAGATTTAGCTGTTTTTATTTGAAGGGTTTTTGTTTGAACATTCATTATTTGACCTTCACTATTCAAATGAGATTCAACTGTGTAAATGCACAAACTCATTCAAAACTAACACTGGAAAAAACCTCTGTTTTTAGCAAAGAAAAAAAATAATTTGATTTCTTCTTCCCTTAGAAGACAATTATTCCATTTAAGCCCTACAACATTCTGTAGGGGCAAAGACCCACTCCTGCTTTTTAGGCCGACAATCTATAACTGATTTTAGCTATTTACACTTGTCAGGTGACTATTCATTGTATTTTGGCTTTTGGGGATGAACAGAGGCTTTTGGGTGTGTCTCAAAGTCTCCTTGTGCAGGGCTACAGCTTAAGGGGACCCCATCTGCCTCCTCTTGTGAAGCCATAATGAGGGCCTATCAGCCTCTTCCCAAACCCACAATCCTTAGGAACTTACTTGGACTCCCAACCTATCTTCTCCATGCAAATATTAAGCTCATTCCCCATGAGCCTAAGGCCTCTGGGAGATGAGTTGGCATCCCTGACAAGCCTTCCAAGACTTGCATGATTTGTGTGCATGCCTACAACAAATGTGCTAAGAGACTCTTAAGGTTTACCTATGGGCGATGGGCATAAGCCCCCTAAGATTCATTGTACAGAAGGCTATGGGCATCAGTGAACCTCTGAAATCTTGCAGAGAATGAGGGAAACAGGCTCATTATAACGTTTTTTGGCTGTTAATGTACTTACACAGACAAAGCCATACTTCTGAAGATTGTAATTCCAAAATTCTGCCCGAAAGGCGTTCCCTTCCTGTAGATCTTAGAGGGATCTTAGGTACAAACCTCACATTCAGGAGTCATTTTAAAAACTAAGGAAATTCCAGACAAAAACTTCTTTGGAGCAAAATTAAGGTTGACAGTACGTACCAACAGCCTAAGAATGCTGTAGTTGGGGAAAATACAATCTTTAAAAGACCAGGAAATTCAGAGTTAAACTTACAAGAAACCCAAACATTTGAAAGGACAAACGTTTATTTATGATACTCAAACTACCTCAACTTTGCTCCTATATTCAGAGTAATTCAGTATGCAAATCAGAAAATGGAGGTTTCTTACCTTTAATTGGAGGTTTTTTTACATGTGTGGTCTCTATCTGTATTCTACATGTAAGCATGGATGCTCCTCAGGCACATGAGTTCAGAGATTTTTAGAAAGTAGTGTCCGTTAGTCCACATATGCATAGTTGTTCTCCTCCTGCTCTGAACCAAAGGTATACAGGGCAGTGCAGACTAATAATGCCTTTCCAGCTCCTCTTCTTACTGCAAATCAGATAAGATCTGAAGCAGAGGGGAAGGAAGGCATCCAGGGGAAACAGATAAGGACCACACATCTCAAAGACCCTCCACTTACAGGTAACTAACCTTAATGTTATTCCATGCGTGGGTGATTAACAGGGGGTACAATGATACAGTTGGTATAGATATTTGTAGTAACCTCTACCTTGATATAATGCTGTCCTCGGGAGCCAAAAAATCTTACAGGTGAAACCGCATGCATATTAGGTGAAACCGCACTATATCAAACTTGCTTTGATCCACTAGGGTGCACAGTCCTCCCCGTAGTGCTGCTTTACTGCATTATATCCAAATTCATGTTATATCAGGTAGCGTTATATTGAGGTAAAGGTGTACCGCAGTTCTAACAGTTGCATTTGCAGAAAAGGCTTGACCTAATGTTTAACGCTTCATGAACATCTGGTTTGAGGTAGCCACAGTACGGATATAAAGTATAAACACCTCTCTAAAAGATGCTGTGGAGGTTACTTGGGCCCTACTGGAAAAGGATGTCACCTCATCCAAGGGAGGAATACTTAACAATTGGTAATAAAGAATGATGCCGCCAGAGATACACTTAGAGAGTCTCCGAGCAGATGCTTGTCCTCGCAATCATTCCACTATACTCACAAAAAGTCTTGTTGATTTTCTAATTGGTCGTGTCCCTTGTAGGTAGAACACTAGAAAATCTGACATCTAGAGAGTGAAGTCTCCTCTCCTTCTTGGAAGTATGAGGTTTTTGGAAGAAAACCAGTAAGTGAATGGATAGATTTACTGATGTGAAACTTAGAAATTACTTTAGGGACAAATTTTAGGTGAAGACAAAATGAAACCTTTTTCATAAAAGACATAATATATTACGGATCAGTCGTGAAAGCTCCCAGTTCACTCATCCTTCTAGTCAAAGTGATGGCAACTAAAAAGATGACCTTCATGGAATGGTAAGACATAGAACATGTAGATAGTCATCGAAATGGTGGTCTGGTAAGTACTGACAGTACAAAGGTCAGGTCCTGTTGTGGTGCAGATTTCACCACTGGTGGGAAGATCCTAACTAGATCCTTCAGAAAGCTAACTATTGCTGGACTCTGTCCTCTTGGAAGAGTTTGTCCTTAAAGTCCCAAATCCTTAAATAATTTTGCTAACAAAGCTTGGTAGTTGGCAATACGTAACTGAAGACTTGTAGAAAAAAATATCTTCCCCTCCCCAAAAGATCAAGTTGTTTTGAGTCCTCATCTGCCAGTGTAGCCTTAGAATGTTGTAATTTAGAACTTTCAGTGGCTGCTTGTGCCACCAGGAAGTTGGTTCCTGTGTGTGTAAAGAGGAACTCAGCCCCTTTGGCTGGTACAAATGTCTCTCTCAGCCCTTTTGGAGCCGGGGTGCAGGAGATTGGAGCGCGATACACCATCTTAGCTGGTTCCATGATGGCATCATTTACAAGGAGGACTACCCTACTGGAGGGACCAAAAGATCATAAAATGTCAAGGAGCTGATATAGGGTATCCTGGACCTCCTCTAGTGGAATCTGGAGGTCATTCACCATTCTCTGCAGAGGCTTCTGATATTGCTTGGGGTTGTCAGGTACAGATGGTGAAGATGGGACAACTGTCTACTCTTGGGAGGAAGACAAAACACATGTGGGTACATTTGGATCCAGATCAATCCCCTCTTCCTCATGCTCTGATGGAGCTGGTAGGTGTCGGACAGAAGAGGTACAGTGGATTAATCCGGGATGTCTACTGTATGGATTCCATGGAACCTAATAGGGCCAAGTAGGAAGGATCAATGAGGGGACCTCATTGTATTGGGTACCACTGTTTCCTTAGGTAGTCACATCTGGGTGAAGGATAGACCCCAGATCTTTGCAAGTCTCTGCCTGGACTTACCTCATTATGTGGGGGTGATAGATCACCTGGAGCCTCCAAACAGAATGTCAGTTCCTGCTCCACTGGTACAGCCATCAGTACCAATAACTGAAAGCTCCTGCCTAAGGGCTAAGGAGGGGATCATTTATGTCTCCTGGAAGTAATTTCCTTCCTCTGACGTGCCACTGTCTCACAGGAAGGTCAGATCGGAAGGAAAAAAGAGACTGAGGCTAAGGAAGGGTGAAGCTATCCTCTGACAAGGTGTAAGTTTTGGTCTGTCCCAGAGTCTGGTGCGTTCCAGTAGTTGGGACCTATGGATCCAGTGCATCCACAGTCATCATGGATGGTAGTTCTTTACAGGGAAGGGCCAGTATTGTCAAAGAGTCTACAAGTGAACTCTTAGATGTTGTTGTCAAGTGCCAATCCTTCGGCTTAGAAATCAGACACAACAATAGTACTGGTGGATCCTTTTTCCTTTGCACCTTCCCCTCATAGTAAAAAGGATTTAAGTGAGCTTAATTCCTTAGAATCCACCTGTGAGGATTCACTTGATTTGGAGAGAGCCAGGGAGTGATCTCTTCTGGAAGCAGATCTGGAAGGACATATGGCCTTATGCTTGTCATGAGAAGCCCTGGATGATGACTCCATGAGTTAGCAGCTCTGACTTTTGTTCCTGAGCATGTGCTTGGAGGGGTACTCATCAGCTGAAACTGACATACAAGGGGGTCAGGAAGGTCAGATCGAAAGGAAAAAAGAGACTGAGGCTAAGGAAGGCTGAAGATATCCTCTGACAAGGTGTAAGTTTTGGTCTGTCCCAGAGTCTGGGGCGTTCCAGTAGTTGGGACCGATGGATCCAGTGCATCCATATCAAAACTGAGGTCTCATAGCCTTCTCCATCATATGTTTTTCCAGCCGCGCTCATGAGCTTCATGGGTCTGAGGGAGAAACAAGCACCAAATTCTGAGCTTAATTGAGATAAGTGCCTCTCCCAGAAAACAGAGGCAGCACTGGTGCTTGTTGCTCGTGGAGGAGGAGTGAAGGCAGGAAATGCAGTTCTTAAACTGTGGGACTCTGGGAGTAGTCTTTGTCTTGGAGAGAGACTTCCAGAGGCAGAGAGAAAACTAAGTTATACTAACTATGCTAAAATTATTTACAATACATTTACAGATTTGTTAAGAGAAAGGAAGCATGGAGAAATCTGTGGACACAGAGGATTATAACTCAGGCCATGCAGGAGTAAGAAGGATCTGCACTGCCCCTTACATCCTTGGTTTGGAGCATGAGGAGAACAACTGCATATTGCAGACAATGGATACTATTTTCTAGAAATCTCAGAACTCAGGTGCATGGTGCACATATGTACCCACATAAGGAATACACACAGAGATCAGCGCTTGAAGAACAACATAAGATACCTTTGTTCACTCAAAAAGTTTTTCATCTTATTAGTCAATAAAAAAACAGAAATATTTATTTAGTCACAAAGTGGTTGCGCCAAGTCTGGCGTTCACACAGTGCCGGGAACGTGTGTGTATGGCGAGGGGTGGCAAGACTACTTTAGACAATCTTGTTTAGATAAAAGACACACTTATAGTAATCATTAACTTTTCCTCACTAGGCTCCAATGATACAAGTTGTTGAGATTGATAGGCTCTAATGATGCAAGATTGGGCCCTACGATTGCACTTGCTAACCACTGATTGAAGTATGTACGTGATACAGAGCTAGCATATTTACAGTGGAGATATTATACCATTTACAAAGCAATATTCTGCAGTGAACATTTCTGATATTCACCTGTAAGCTGCACAAATACAGTGACTATCCAAAATCTAAGCCACTAGCTGTGAACTTAAAAAAAAGTCTTAGAAAATGTCTTTGATCCAAAAATAATTTATGCAGCTAGAAAAAGAACTAAGGAAGGAAGAGAGGTTCAAATTGCTAAGGAAGACGCCAGATCTGGGGGGGAGGAGGGAAGAATTACAAATAGATTGAGTAGTGTAAATTGTGAATTTCCATATTTTCAAACATTGATTTTCTTGTAAGGTTACACTTCAGCAGAAATTACCACAGGTGAAATTAAGAGTCTGTCTGTGCACAACTGATGTCAGTGGTAAAATCTGCATTGATTCTAGTGGTGCAAGACTGAACCCCAGAAGCCTGCGTACTTACAAATACCTATAGTTACAAAGTGATACTTTGCATCCTTAAGAGAGAATTATACAATCTTACCGCGTAGAATGGAATCTGCAGCAGGCTTTTTAAAATGATTGTATGAAATTAAAAAAACAAACAAAACCTGAATATTTTGTTTTGCCACATACTCCTCTCTATAATCTACATTTCTGTACTATATTGTCTGTCAGTAAAATAAGAAGAGAAAATTCTACATTAAACACAGTTTAATTTTTTTATATAAAACTTTTGTCTAGTTAAAGTACTTCCAGTAAGAAGAAGAATAGTACTTAGTACTTACATTGCACCTTTCACTTAAAGACCTGAAAATTCTTTACAAATATTAATTATGCCTCATAATACGCCTGTGAGGTACGTATTTCTATCCCCAATTTTACAGATGGGGAAACTGAGGAACAAATAATTTAAGGGGCTTACTCAAAAAAGTCATACAGACAATAAGGAACAGAATTTAAAATGGGAATCCTGGTGTCCTGTTTTCCAGTGAGCAGCGAGGAGGCGTGGCCCCCCTCAGAGACGGAAGCGGAGGGAATGCTGTAAGCCACCTGGGGGGGAGATCCAGGAGTACCACGCAACACACACAGAAGCAGAAGGGTGGGACAGGAAGCAGAAGTATAAAAGACCAGCCCAGCAGCTCAGTTGAGAGAGAGCTGCCGAAGGAGACAGATGCTTCTTCCTCACTGCTGGAGAGGGATGCTAAAGAGAACCACTGCTGCACCGGGGACCAGCCTGAGCTTCCAGAGAGCCCTGCCATGCATGACGCTGAAGAGCTGCTACTGATATCCTTGGTAGTGTATCCTGGAAAGACTGAGGACGACCCCTGGACACAAGTACACCTAAGGGGAAGAAGTAGAAAGCAGCCCAGGGAAACCAGACAAGTTTGGTTGGAAGCTGGCCTGAAACAAGGTCACTGTGTTGTGGGCGAATCCACTGACCCACTGGTGGACAACGCCGCTGCTGTTAGGGTCCTGGGCTGGGGTGTGATGGAGTTGGGTGGGCCTGCATCCCCCCTGCCACCACATCCTTGGGCTGGCAGTACTCTCCCTCCTTAGGCCAGGCGGCCTGTTCTCCTCGGGCACCCCTACCGGAGCCCCATAGACTGTGCTTGGTGCTCACCACTCCTGCTGGAATCCTGCTTAAAGGCGAGGTGACGAGACTGCTACTGCTCTTTCTGGTTGCAAGCCAGAGCCCAGATTGTTTACGGCCTCACCCTGCTTGAAGGCTAATTCTCTTCTTTTCTCTTTGCTTGGAAAAGACTCTAGCAGACCAAACTGGGAGGAGGTATGGTCTCCCTCAGAGGCGGAAGCGGAAGAATGGCACTGCCAGTGCCATACTAACATAAGATCTGTGCTATAACTCCAGCCAGTAACAGGAACAGCCAAAACAGAGACAGGCGGGTAGAAAGTGGGGCCCAACCGGGGCTACCCCTCCAGACTCAGAACTGTGCAGGCAAGACCCACACACACTCTGGGAACACTACAGAATGATCTGCCTTTCTCTGCCCTGTGCCAATTGGCCGTTTGCTCCAGCTCTCCCCCTCCC
Organism: Gopherus evgoodei; assembly: GCF_007399415.2. Taxonomy (NCBI): domain Eukaryota; kingdom Metazoa; phylum Chordata; order Testudines; family Testudinidae; genus Gopherus; species Gopherus evgoodei. The sequence continues at coordinate 19,129,875 of NC_044333.1, forward strand.
TCCTCAGGCCCTTCAGCTCAGCTTTATTCCACACCTGCCACTCCTACCCTGCTCTGTCCTCTTCCCTTTTCTTTCCTCCTAACTAACCCCATCCCTCCAATAGCCCACAAAATTATGGAACTGCAGTAAAAGCTCTTTAATCTGGCATGTTGGGGGAATGGGAGGTGCCAATAATTGAAAAATTCTGGTTAACTAAGAGGGAGTAAGTTTGGGTGTGGTGGGGTTGGGTGTGCCGGACGGGGGCACTCACCTCTGGTTGCTGCTTGCGGAGAGCTGCCAGTCTTTGCAGCCCCTAGGGTGGCTCTGCGCATGCTGCTCCTGTCCACAGATGTCATCCCCATAGCTTCTATTGGCCACAGTTCCAGGCCAAAGGGACGGGGGGGGAGGGGCAGGGTGCGCAGAGCCGCATAGCTGCGCTTCCGCCTAGGGGCTGCAAGGACTGCTTGTGAGGGGCCGCCTCAGATGAGTGCCCCCTGGATCCAGCACCCCCCCACACCCCTCAACCTCCAGCCCCGCATACCCCCTACACCCAAACTCCTTCCCAGAACAAGCGCCCTGCACCCCCAGTGCCCCAATCCTGCACAAACCCCCCCCCCCCGAGAGCAAGTGCCCTGTACCCCACCCCCTTGTCCCCCAACCCCGCACCCTCCTGGCACCCAGACTCCCTCTCAGAGCCCAAGGCCTGCACCCCCCATACCCCAATCCTGCCTCCAAACTCCCTTCCAGAGCCCAGGCCCTGCACTCCCCCGCATCGCAGCCTCACACACATCCCCCCTCATTCCACACTCCAAATCCCTCAAGGCTGTTCCTCTACCTAGGAGCAGCGGAGACATGTCGTTGCTTCTGGGGAGCCATGTAGGGAGCCTGCTGGCCCCGCACCAACTGGACTATAAACCAGACTTTATATGAAGATTAGAAATGCCGGTTTATAGAGCTTACTGGCTGGTACACAGCCAGATAACACAGCTTTTACTGTGATATGTTTGCTATCACATGGTTCACTTGGCTTCTGTGTTATATCCCTTCTCCCTGTCTGTCTTGTCTATGTAGACAATATTGTCATTGTTTTCATGTACTCCCATCTGTCTGTGTCCTCCTGTTCTCTCTTCTCTTATACTTAGATTGTAAATGGTTTGGGGTAGGCAATGTCTTTTTCTTCTGTGTACAGCACCTAGCAATGGGATCCTACTCTGTGACTTGGGCTCCCAGGCACTACAGTAATACAAATAAGAAAAAAGTAGTAATAATGAATAAATAGCCACTAGCTCACTTAGAAAGCACTATGTCAGTAAATTGACTCAGCATTGAGTCTGCCAGTCTAAATAAAGGTGACTTACAAAAAAATGTTCAAGTCTCCCTCATCTCCAGTTAAGACAATATTAAGAAATAAAGACCAAAGCTTTTCTTTGGTAACTGTATAAATTTCCTCCCCAACCCCTACATTGGATTCACCATGAGAATCAAATTTTGCTGTATCTTAAAGCAGGATTTTAAGCTTTGAAATAGGCAAGAATTGCCACTCTGCAAGTCAGCTGTGTCTCTGACTTTTGAGGTAACAGAAAAGTACCAGCAGAAACAACAAGGAATACTTGTGGTAGTTGTTTTTGCTGATACAGACTAACACGGCTACCACTCTGAGAAAAGTACCAGTACTTAAAAAAAAAAAAAAAAAAAAAAAAAAAAAAAAAAAGTGCCCACCCTTTTAAACCATCAAGAATAATGTTTTTGAATAAGATTCCCAGGGCTTAGTCAGTCCTTAAGTTTTTGATGTTTTCATTCAGTATACAGCTGGGACAATCCTCTCAGCATATTTGGATATATTTCCCCAGCCTTTGACTTTTAATTAGATCAGATCAGTGCTACTTCACGTACATATGGGTCACATTATAAAATAATTTAACCCTTCAAGGATCATAGACTTTCAATGCACTACTGTTTAACAGTAGCAGTTTTAACTGAGTGGCAGAAGGAGGAAAAAATTAATGGTTTCAAAATCAAGTTTCGGATGATTTTCAACACTAAAAGGGAATTTGCAAAACTAAAACATTACATCTATTAACATTCTTTTTTCAGACATGAAGGCATATGGGTATTCTAGAAAGACAAATACTGCCTGAGAATTGAAAGAATGAATACTTGGAAAAAAAATGCAATGCAGGAGCAAGTTTAAAACATTAAACCATTTTAAACTCACAGCTCTGCTGCTGCACTCACTTTTTTTGCCAAAAGTCACTTAAGGACAATCCTCTGCCAGAGTGCTTTACCCTTGTAATTTGGTTATCTCAGCATGTATGGCACCATCCACCTCTCCTTTATTTTTGTAAAGCCACAACTCCCTTTTTCCCCATTGACTGACAATATTTAATGGCTCAGTGACAAATTTCCTCCATTACTCACCTTTTCGGGGTCATAAGTTTGGGAAGAATACTTTTTGAGTCTAGACCTTTGTGGGTATAATATAGTAAGAGACCTATATCCAATATTTTTGAGAATGTAAAAATGGGAATGTCTGTCAGAGGTAAAGTATGATGAAAGGCTTATATTGAACTCCATTAAAAAACATATCTGGAAAGGGGGGGAGAAACCCAAACCAAATTAAAAAAAACAACCCCCCCAAAATAAATAGACCATGTTCAAGGTTAATAACAGGGAAGATTCAAATGATGGGGCAAACTACTTGAGATTTAAAACACAAATGACAGTAGTTAGATCACAAACAAGATGAGTTGTTTAAAATCTTGATCAAAGGTGACAGGGAAGTAGAAAAGTTATAGACATTTCAATTTTAACCAGAGTTAACAAAAAAAAATATTAAAAAACCATACACAACTGGAAAGAGAAGTAAAATTTGCTATATATAAGGACAAATCTGATTTTATTCAGTTATCATTCTGTACCTGAAAAAGTAACAAATAAATTTACCGGTTTTGTTTTATATGAATTCTACACATCCACTGATCAGGGGTGAAAACAATTTTTTAAAAAACAACCTGTTAATTTTTACAAATATAGACTGAACAAACAAATGTTTTTACTACCTGATTGCCAAAGAGGTTGAATCCATTAATTGCTTCCAGGGCTGCTTTTGCTAACCCAACAGAGCTGAGGGGGAGAAAAGAAAGACATTTGTTATGCTTACAAACCTGGAATTTAACAAATCAATACCTGACGTTTCTTTCAGAAGTAGGATCTCTTCTTGATTAGTATTTTGTGTTTAAACCCTAAACTAATTAACAATGGTGCAATAGGTTGTGTTTATTTTCCAGAATTTTTCTTTTTGGTTTTTAATTTGTCTTTAAAAGTCAGTGACCATCTGGAAAAAATGCATCTAGTTTCATTTTGCTGTTGGACATCTAGCATTCTCTGCTTCAAGGCTTTGGTAGTGGGAGGGAGGGGGGAGAAGCAGAGCTTCAGCGCACTCATGGGAGGAGGTGGAACGCAGGTGAGCTGGGGTGGGGCTGCCCCTGGGAGGGCCACAGCAAGTAATGGGGCGCACAGAGGAACTACTCCCCGCTCCAGCTCATTTCTGCCTCCTCCTCTGAGCATGCTGCCGCCGCTCTGCTTCTCCCCTATTCCCCCTTCCAGGCTTGCTGGGCCAAACAGCTGATTGGTGCACCAAGACTGGAAGGGAGGGAGGGAGGGAGAAGCGGAGCAGCAGTGGCGCACTCAGGGCGGAGGCGGAGGCACAGTGCAGGTGAGCTGGGGCGGGGAGCGGTTCCTCTCCGTACCTGATATAATGCTTCCTCATCTAAAACACGGTGAGATTTTTTGGCTCCCGAGGACTGCATTATATCGGGGTAGAGGTGTACATAAAAGGTTGTTACAAGGAGGAGGGAGAAGAATTGTTCTTAACCTCTGAGGACAGAACAAGAAGCAAGGGGCTTAAATTGCAGCAAAGAACATTTAGGCTGGACATCAGGAAAAACTTCCTAACTGTCAGGGTGGTTTAAGCATTGGAATAAATTGCCTAGGGAGTTTGTGGAATCTCTATAACTGGAGATTTTTAAGAGTAGGTTAGACAAACACCTATCAGGAATGGTCTAGATAATTAGCACTGCTACGAGTGTAGGGGACTGGACTAGACGACCTCTTGAGGTCCGTTCTAGTCCTCTGATATGTATAGACTTTGTGAGAGTGTTTGTTTTTTAAACACACTAATTTTCGATGTTCACTTTTTTGATGTTTTCATGGCTATATATATAGATGATTGTTCACATATAACAATTAGTACAGAGCTTGTTGCCCAGGTTCCATCTTTAACTGTTTATGCTTCCCACTACACAGTAAAAATAGTATCACAAAATGTTATGCATTCTCTCTTGCCTCTGTGGACATTGCATGCAGAACAGAAAATGGGAAACTAGGATTATTCCTTCTAGGAGTCAAACAGCCAGGTAATAGTTCACTACAACATTACTTTTCATTTACATTTTTTAGTAACTAGTTAAGGCCCACATATAAATATTGCAAATTGCTAATCAACTTGAGACATTTTTACAACATAGTATGTAAACAAATGTTTTATTTTTGAAGAAATAAAAAGGAACCATCTATTTACAAAATTCTACAATTTTCTAAATACAAATTGCAAACCAAATTAAAATTTATAAACCTTTCTAAATGAGCAAAACTTTGATTTTAAAATACATAAAGCATTCACAAAGCATCCATTGTAAAGTCAAATGGTTTGTAGTTCGTGGTTTCTTTCATTTTAATAATATATAATCTTATACTTACAGGGGTCACCAACACTTTGTCAATACAGAAGCAGCAGCAATATTTTCTTCTAGCTAATACATTTTTTGGCCTTAGACATATTTTTTTAAAAAGAGTTTAAGGTGGACTAATTCAAATCTACAGACAGTTGACAGATTTATCTGAACATAGATTATTAAAAAAAGCAAAATCACCATCATAAAGAGAAAAAGGACCTCTTAGGGCATCATGAACGTGATTTTTTTTTCAAAATTTACTGAGTAGGTTCATTTTCATTATCACACTTTCTACCTTAATACTCTCTAATAATTTACATTTATTATGGAAGTCTTAAAGCAAAAAACCAACAATCATCCACTACTACAAATGTGGTGAGTCAGAGATGTCATCTTAACCAGAGGAATGACAAAAAAGGCACCATTACTGAAATATTGTTTTAAATGATACACAACTAAACTACATATACCAGAACTTCAACTGTGTCAACTATATTGAAATAAAAATGAGCTAAAACAATAATATATATGAAAAATGATTTTGCATTAGTACAATGGGGGGAGGGATAGCTCAGTAGTTTGAGCATTGGTCTGCTAAACCCAGGGTTGTGAGTTCAATCCTTGAGGGGGCCATTTAGGGATCTGGGGCAAAAATCTGTCTGGGGAGTGGTCCTGCTTTGAGCAGGGGGTTGGACTAGATGACCTCCTGAGGTCCCTTCCAAACCTATGATTCTATGGAAAAAAAAACCAAAGATTAGTTTTCAAAACTCACAGAGCTTCTAAAAAGTAAAATATTAAGATAGCAGATTATAGTCTGTAATAAAACTGTCATTAAACAGACACTACAAAAACTAGGAAGATCTCTTTAGACAGACTGCTTACAAATCACATCTTATTTTCTTCAATGAGTGACCGCTTGTATATGTTTAAAATGGTAATCAAAATGACAGTGTGATCCTTTCATCACTATCCTTGATCTTTAACTTGATCATAGTGTTATCTCTCACCTTTTCCCTTTATCTATCCCTACTTCATAATCAATCTAACATGCTGCCAAGATCATTTGCTGACATCATCCTGCTGATATTCTAATCATATCCTCGCCTTGAATGTCTTCACTGGTTTCCTCTTGCCTTCTCTAGCATCTAATTCCTACCGCTTGTTTTCACTTTCAAGGCTCCACTCAACTCTACATCATAATCATTTGTTTGTTTGTTTGTTTATGTATTTACATGTCATAAGCATGCATAGTGTTTCAGAATTAATTACAAAAACGACAGTACCTTCTTTTTAAGCATATCATCTCATTAATATTAAAAAAACGGAAGATGAACAAGGAATAGGAGAGATGATATAGGGGATGAGAATTACAAGAGAGATTGTGATTACATATGCATCCTGTTGGTTTGTTTTAAAAATGTTGCTTAAATTGAAGAAATGGGAAGAGGAGGTCAGTGATGAGAAGCAAACTGAAATAAATGAGTTTTAAGGTGGGATTCGGTTGTGCACAGGAGTCAGGCAGGATGCACCAGATATAAAGGCTGGCATGTGTAAAGTTGCAAGCATGCCTGTGAGAAGCAAAACAAAAAAAAGGTTATCAAGGGAAGCGGAAAGTGATGAGATACAGGGCATAAATGGGGAGCAGGGTCCACGAATGTTCCAGAATAGAAAGTCTCCAAGGAGGTGACATCAGGAGAGAGAAATAGTAAAAGCCTCACCATCCTATAAAACTGGTGGATCATAATTGGCTCACTCTCTTCCCCATAGTTTCCTAAAGTTGCATCCAGGGAAAGGAGAGACAGAAAAATCTCTTAACACAGGAACTCATTGCTACTGCTGAGAATCTCAGCATCAACCCTCACCCAGACTAAAGTCTGCCCTCCATGTGAAGCTGCTGTCACCATCATTATGCAAGAGACATCGTTTGAAGAAAGGAGCTCCTACTAAGGATAATGAGTTATACCAGTGCTCTCCAAACTTGGGATGCCACTTGTGCAGGGAAAGCCCCTGGAGGGTCGGCTGCTTTGTTTACCTGCTGCGTCTGCAGGTCCGGCTGATCGCGGCTCCCACTGGACCTGCGGATGCGTTAGGTAAACAAAGTGGCCCAGCCCACCAGAGGCTTTCCCTACATAAGCGGTGTCCCAAGTTTGGGAAACATTGAGTTATACTGTTAAGATTAAGATGGTGGGAAAATGCCTTAAGCGATGTAATATACTAATATTGGGAAAGTCTGAAGGATCTGGAAAGTATTAATTGGTGTAATATTGTAGTTTCTTTATTGGTAGCAATACTTGTGTAAATACTGGTCAATTACTTCAAATTACTAAATTATTTAATTTTCTCTACAAAAATGCAACTTCACCTATATGGAAAGACTTTTTTGTCATATTCTGTTTGGGATACGGATTATGTAATTAAGGCAATATAAAGAAATTAGGATACTAGATTACATCAGATCCCCCTGCTCCCCACCCCCCCCAACAGAAATACCACGAGAGTGACCTTGACTCAGAGAAATTCATGACTTTGAGGAATAAATTTGTCTCTAGAGATATTTTGGCATCAGTCCCTTCTGTAGAGAAACTGCAATTAATCACTGCTAGGAATTTATATTTTATAATTTTGACACTAGATTTTTCTATCTAATTAGATTTTTTTATTAGAGCAATGTAAAAGGGACTATTTGGCTAAGGGGAAAAATACTAGTTCATATGAGTCAACGATAAGCCCAATTTTTTCTGACTTTGAACTGATGTTACTTAAAAATGGTTACATTACCTACAGCTAACAAATTATATGATTATGTGCAATTTTTCAAAAAAGATACAAGTATGGATAAGCTATATGTTAAACCTTGCTTGTACAGTGTCAAAAGCATTTTGTCAGAGAAGGTTTGGCTGGGAATTTATACAGACAAGTTTTTCCTTGTAAATATACCACCACATATTTATGGATATTCAATATTAAAATGTTTTAAAATTAAAGTCAGACCCTAGTCAGGAGAGCATCTTATAACTATGCAGAAGATATTTTCAACAGAATGGAAGGGGAAACATGTCTAGTTGCAGAATTGCATGTATTATATTTAGCACACATTATTTCTGTTTGTTTTCATTATCAGCAATGCCATAAAAAAAAAGTTGATTTCAAGCTGTATCATTTTTTTTAAACCATCACCAATAGGTTTATAAAACCTCAGTTTCCCTTCAGAAACACTGCCAGAAATAGTGCTTGTGGGATTTAATTCTAATTGGTTCAACAAGGGAAAGCTGATTATGTTAGCTAAACAACTGTGCTTGGAGCAGCTGCCAGCAAAGACTGGTAAATTCCCTTGGTTTTTAAACCTTCGGATGATTAGAAAGTTATTGTTACCCAAATAATGCAATGAAGTAGTAAGATGAACTCACTGGTGTAACGGATACTAACCATTTCCTTAGTGTCAAGTCTCTCAAAATAAATTTTAACTTTATTCTAGTAGTTTTATCTAGTACAGTTATGAAAGAGCAACTGGTTTAACTGAAATCGGCATAGCAACTTAGGGTACGTCTTCACTACTGGCCGTATCGGCGGGTAGAAATAGATTTCTCAGGGATCGATATATCGATTTCTCGGGGATCGATATATCGCGTCTCCTCTAGATGCGATATATCGATTCCCGAATGCGCTCCTGTCAACTCCAAAACTCCACCAACGCGAACAGCGGTAGCGGAGTCGACAGGGGGAGCCGCGGACGTCGATCACGTGCCATGAGGACGGTAGGTAACTCGAACTAAGATACTTTGACTTCAGCTATGCTATTCACGTAGCTGAAGTTGCGTATCTTAGATCGATCCCCTCCCCTAGTGTAGACCAGCCCTTAGTTAAATCATGTTTCTTGGGTGTTATAGCTATATTCTAAAAAAAACCGGATACGCTCTATGAGCACAAGATAAATCCATTGCTTTGATAACTGGATTACATGTTAATAGAGAAGTCCCTATTTCTTCTTCCAGAGGAACACCTTCAATACACATGAGCAGACATTTTTGGACAGTGAGGGCAAGAAGAACTGACTGGCAAGAACTAACAGAGGTAACAGTTGACTGCAAAGGAAAGAGCAACGACATTAAGGCAGAATAAGTGATCTTATTTGTCTAGGTAAGGGGCGGGAGCTCACAGAGAGTATAAAAAAAATATGGATTCCTCCATAGTGAACCACTTTAACTTGTATTACTTTTACCTGCTCACTCAATATTCCTAGGTAAACAATCAGTATTAATTGTAGCTCACCAGTATTCTTCTACCTTTGCTTATTCAATACTTGGGAGATTTCACTACTTGCAAATAAAAATACTAGTATTTTAAAATTAAAAGGCTGTTTTCATTTCCCCATCATACAATAAATATTCCTTCATGTTAATAGTCTATCAGACCCTTCCCCTATTGTATGCTAGTGACTGCTATGAGTGCTATATTTTGCAGATGACAAATACATAAGGAAGATCCTGCAATACTACAGTAAGGAGGAAAAGTGCTAATATATTTTAACAGTTGAAATAGCAAATATGTCTTAAGATAATGAAAAGCTATTCAAAACAGTAAGCAGTATAAGATTATGTGCATTATGAATGCTATTAAATTTCAGACAGTTGACAATTTAATCATTAATTACTTCTTGTTGGTGGAGTCAAGAAAAAAACAATAGAATTTCTGCTATTAGGCATGTTATGTTCATTTCTCTTGGGTCATTTGTACATTACATACACAATGATTAATATTGTAAGAAATATGTTCTTTTAAAATATACAGCTCTGGTCATAACTCCTAAAGAACTTTTCCTTCTTTTCCCTTTTAGGATGGACAACAGCACAATATGAACATGTTGTAGGAACCGAGTATACGTTATACTCTTTGTGAACGATGTTCTAGCTCTACATGGCCTCAAAACAAAACCTGATCCAACCATTCTTGAGATTTGGGGTAGTCACGACCTGGATCTATTTTTTTTTTGTTTTAAATCCATGTCTTTATTAATTTAACTAACATTTGTACTCCCTAATGCTACTGGCATGACAAGGAAGTTAACTGAGTTACTAAAATGTCATTAATTACAGCTTTAAATTGCTACATCTGTCCCATAACCTTAATGAAAGACAGAAAGCAGGCACTAAAATTTGTACATTATTGCCAATTACTAATCAAAATCTTAGATAACAAAAAGTTCAAGGACCCTTGCTCAGATTGTTTCCCTCTAAACATAATAGCAAGAGACAATGTATTTTAGCATATATTTAGCCAAATGCACATTACTTATTTTGAAAGAAACAATACTTAAACAGTTGTTTCCCATTAAATTTAGTAACAGGTCCTCAATTAGCATTTGTCTGAATCCTCTGATAAACCCAAGATTCTCATCTACACCTGCACTTCTGTTCCTGAACCCACAAGTTGTGGCATTAAAAAGAACATCACAAACGGTGACAGAAATAATGTCCAATAGCATAAGATATTGCACATATACGTGTGTGATTAAAATATATGTTAAAAAAGGCACTAAACGAATTTAAAAAGGCAGCCAGCCAGACCAACAAAACAATTTTAATAGAGGCAAACATGACAGCAGCATATGATCTGCTCAACAAAGAAGCACAAGATCAAGATTCCTGTGCCTTTTTGACCTGGAATATGGAGATGCTGTGTTCTAGAAACATCCTATCAACAGTACATATGGTAGATGTCACAGAAACATTTTTTTTGTGGAGGTACTCAGCAGATGCTTGGAGAACATCTTGATAAAATGGTTGCAGGACATATTAATTTTTCAGAAGCTCAAAACACATGGGTAAGGAAACATACTATTCTAAAAGGTGTTACAACACTTGCCTTTGAACCAGTGAAATACAGCAGACCTGAGTTTCCCCTATTGAGATATCCAAGAGTAAAAGAATAGAGATGATACAGATATTGCAAGCACATTGGGTATTTTTGAGGACCATACTGTATTAAGTTTATGAATGGTTTATGTATCATTCTGGAATTATATGCAACTCCATGGGGGAGAAGACTATCACAGCTTTTTCAGGAACTAAAAAGTGTGTGTGGTCGGGACGGTGAGTAAGGCAAGTTGCTGAGACCGTAAACAAACTCTGGAAAGGTATCACCCTCTGGGGTGATCTGCATAGATCGGTTTAAATCAAAACAGGTTTTCCAAAGACCAATAGTCAAAGAACAAACTTGGAATATATAAAAGCTCAGTATAAACAGACTCAAGGGTCTTTCTTCTGATTCAGAAATAGGAATAATTTTGGCCTACCAGAGCTTCACAGGACTGATAGGCAACTTCTGGTAAATTTAGTAAACATATAGGCCCTTTTATTTTATTTTTAATGTTTTCTCTGTGATGTTTTTATCCTACGAATAAATGTACTTTGCTGAGAAAGATGTGTGGGGTAACCTGTATCTCAGTGGTTCTCAGTCTTTTACCACTGTGGGCCACATATGCAGCTGTCTATGTGCTCTGTGGACCACATCCACACAATATATATATACTACTTGTATGGACCTGAGGATGTCACACAGGCCACAGCTCTGTGCTGATTGGGCCACAAACGGCCTGTGGGTTTAAAACCAATGTTGTAACTACTGGCATTGACCTTGGAGAGAAAGCAAAGCATAGGTGAGGGCCACTAGGCAGACTGCCTTGCTGGGCATATCATAGTACAGGGATCGGCGACCTATGGCACGTGGTCCACCAGAGTAAGCCCCTGGCGGGCCAGGCCAGTTTGTTTACCTGCAGCTTCAGCCAATTGCAGCTCCCACTGGACGTTGTTTGCCGCTCCAGGCCACTGGGGGCGGTGGGAAGCAGCACAGGCCGAGGGATGTGCTGGCTGCCCTTCCCACAGCCCCTATTGACCTGGGACAGCGAACCGTGGCCAGTGGGAGCTGCAATCGGCCGAACCTGCAGATGCAGCAGGTAAATAAACCGACTCAGCCTGCCACGGGCGTTCCCTGATGGGCTGCATGCCAAAGGTTGCTGATCCCTGTCATAGTATATGGCATAGGGTTGTGCAGCCTTAAAATCTGTCGATGGAAGGAAGTGGGACATAGGTCCATGCTCAGATACAGGTGAAAGCTGGAGACCTAACTGGTCATTCCTGAAGTGGAACACAGAGAGAGTACACAGGCGCAGTTATCCTGAAACTGTGCATGGAGGAACCCTATCTTTTCCAGAGTTACATAAAAGTATTTTATAAAGTTCTACATCTTCTTCATAATGATCTCTGACTTCTGTGCTAACTTCAAAACCTTTTAGTTAGAAATGGAGACTTCAATCCCCAGCATGTGCAAATCAACACAGCATCAACAAAGCTGACTTCAGCGTAGCAGCATCTTTATAACTGTGAGGATCTGGTCCAAAGAGTTTTTCACCATTCAGTGGCAATTAGAAACTAATTATCACCAACTTGAAAGTAATCTAAAAGAGAACGCTACCCTTTCGTAAATATTTCAAAGATATTTGCATCTTCTGCATCACAGGCTGGGTTTTTTGGTTATCCCTCAAATTACTTTATATCAGACAGCATCCTTTATGAAAGAGGCCTACATCCATTAAAGATGACAAGAAATAACTTCCAATTCTGAAAGAAAGCATAAGTTATGAGCAGGAATAATCACTCAGATATTAAGTGACAAGAATTCAGTGTCAAAAGTGTACTGAGGCTTAATAGCCTGCTTCATAGTCCATAGCCATTAGAGAGGTATGGACAAACAATTCACCTACAGCCTTGAGTAGCATTATATACCTTTCCTGAATGATTTCTGATATTCTCCTATGCCACTCTACCAGAGCAGTGGTACACTGAGGCAGCGTATGGAGTATTTTGGAGTAACCTAGTCTCTTTTTTTCATCCACACTGATCCCTCAGTGCACATTTCTCACCCACTTTTCCTGAAATTGGACCTCAGCTCTTTCCCATGAAGAATTAAAGGAATAAAACCTCCAAGAAATATTAGAGAGAGTAAGGATATCTGTGCACAGGAAGGGAGATGGAGAGGGAAGCATCTTACACACTTTCTGTGATGGATTAACCAAAAGTCAAAGCTCTATTTCTCAGCTTAGAAAAACAAGCTACAAATGTCATCATCATTTTGGGAACAACAATGCACTCAGTCCCATATGGCACAACAAAGATGTTCTGGTCCGTGGCTCGAGGAGCTTGCAGCCTAACTACACAGAGAGCACAAAAGAGACACTGAAAACACTGGGAGAGACAAAGGAAGGATATAACTTGCAGCACTGATTTTTCAATGGAGGCTTTTTAAATTTATTTTTCATGATGGTGAATGACAGTGGGGTAAGCACTGGTGTGGACTGGCATTTTTAGATTTCATACACCACAAAAAAAAAAGGAACTACTGCAACACTGTGTAATCTTGTAGATTTTTGTTTGCTTGTTTTTTGTATGTTTTGTAATGTATGTAAACAAGACTTCACCGAAGCGTAAGAAGGACATACCTATATTTAGCAGTTTTTAATGCAATGAGATTCACAACACATGGAGTTCCACATCATGCAACTGAATTAAGTAAAATTAATGCACACTAAAATAAGTGCACTGATCCATGATGACAAATCCTACATACTATGGATTTCATTTGTTTCAGACTATCATTCTCAATTTTCTTTTAATCTACCTTTGCAAGCCCATTTTCTCTAGAAAATTATTACAATTGTCATCTAAAAAGCCACAACTCTATTGACTTTATAGCTAATAGAGCACAAATAGTGCTTGCATCTTATTTCAGAGTTTTCTTTCAAGAGGTCATGGAAAACAAAAAAGATCACAGCTAATAAGTATACGGACATTCTCATCATAAAGCAGTTAGACCAGGTCTACCTTATCCAGTAGTCTATGATGTGCCCACACAAAAGTTAAGATATCCCTGGCAGTATAATACTTGAAATGCTCTTGGAATTAAAGAGCTCAACCTGATATTGAAGTACACATTTGAAGTGAGGTAGGTCAACAACCCGCCATTTAACATATCACTACTCTAGAAACCAAAATGACTTCTGAAGCCTCAAATCAGACTAGAGGTAGATGAGAAGTACCCAAAGTGTTTCTTTTTTGTTTCTAGACATGATGATCAAGGTAAATGTAACAGGAGGGATGTGGAAAATTACTATTCTGAATTTATGGGCAGTGGAAACACAACGATTTCCTTTAGATTTTCATGATACCTTCAGCCTGTGCTTTAGGACATTATAATCTATATTTTCTGATACATGATCTCAGAGAGGGCAGTGGATGGGTGAGAGTCCATATGTTTAAATGCTGTGTGCATCCGAGCTGACAAATATTAAAAAAAAAATCAAGACAACTTATAAAAATCAATGCTGCAATGTTTTAAGAATTTAGGTAATAAATACGAACAGAAGAAGCTTCAGATCTGAATTTACATAACTTATACAAGAAATAAAAGTTTTCATTTGTCTTTCAGCACAAACATTGTTTCTTCCACTAGAAGGCGTGGATAGCAGGAAGATGTGAGAACAGACCATGCACTAGCGGTAGCTAGACTGAGAATAAAAACAACAAGTAAGAGATCTGAACAATAAAGATGCACATGTGCATATTTTTACTGGTAGTGGACACAGAACAACCAAGTGTCATACAAATGGACTTTCACACAGAAGTTGGAGGACCTTGACTTTGCGGATGACAACTTGCTATCCCTCACCATATAGATATATATGAGCCAAAACAAATGATCTTCAGGACTATGTACAATTAGTAAGGTTGAAAATCAACACAAAAAAACCCTAAAACTGTGAGAATCAGCACTCCACAAGAAATACAAACTGGTTCTCAAACTGACATAGAAGACCATCCAATATTTCACACATCATGGCAGCACTGTAAGTATTACAGGTGGAACACACATAGACATCAAAATCAGAATAGCAAAAGCCAGACATGCCTTTATAACTCTACAGGTAATCTGGAGAACCAGAAATCTTGACACCCAAACTAACGTTTGAATATTTAACAACATTGTAAAGTTGATCTTCACAAATCTGCAAATTACAGCACCATACAGTAAGCCCTTAATATCAAAACTCAAAGTTTTAACAAACAGCTGCCTTAGAGAAATCCTCAATATCAGATGGCCAGAAAAAAAAGTCGCAAATGAAGAACTCTGGAGGAGGAAAAAACAGAAAACCGTTCTAGTGCCAGTGGCCCCCCTTTTCTACATAGGATCTGGTGCTCCTGCAGTGGCCCCCAAATTGGCCTGTATTTAGTCTGCCATTGCAATGGGCACTAAACTACCTCTCAGTGAGCTGGTCTTCCATATATGAGTGGTATGGTAATGGGAAGTTTAGAGTGCCATAGCATGTGCTATAACTGCTCCATACAAGAGCAGGAGGCTTCAGGTAAATTTTAGTAAAAATGCATATACAGCTGCAATTACAGCAATTTAGGTGCACAGACAGCTACTTACATGTGTATCTGGTTATCTGCACATGGAATGTAGGTACAGAACTGTGCTCATATTTCTCATGAGGTACAGACTACAGTCTCCAGAAGGCCACAGTCTGGCATATTTCATGAGGACTAATTTCACAAGCAGCGTCCCAAGTTTGGGAAACACTGCTCTAGACAATACGTTTTCAGAAGTTGGAATACTACTTTAAATATTTCTATTTTGAAACATTTCCTGAATTCTTTGCATTCACATTACATGCATTTATACAAGCCAAAAGAACTGAGAGTTTTGCCAATTACCTTGAATGCAGTTCTGTGCTGCCATTGTTGTATTTACTTCCTCTTTCCCAGATACCAAAGTCAGGTACGCGGTATGCTCGTTCCACACAAAACACCAGGTTTTGAATGAAGGACACCTATGAGGAAAAGGAAAAAAAAAAATCAAGGGAAACTGAAATATGCCAAAATTTCTTATTTGTATTTTTAAAAAGAAAATGGCATGGTTTTCAGACTGCACAATTGTATTTGTCACCCAATTATATTTTATTTTCTTGTGGAGTATGGTGTTCCCAACTTCAAGGGACCTCTTTGTAAAACCAATTTTCATTAAATATGTTAAAAAAAACACTCCTGAAAACACTGGTAACTTAATTTACACAAAGCCCTAATGAAGCTAGGAATGCAAATAATTGGGTATTAAAGTAACGTGCTAGAACATGAGCGCCAAAACAAACAAACAAAATCTAACATCTTGACTTTTAAAAATAACTGTTAAGGAGCAGAAGAAATTAAGCCCTATAAGTAACACTTAAAATAAAATTTGGGGCATGGAAACTCTGGCATTGTTACTAACTGCTCATTTTAACACAGCTCTGACATGTAAAACAAGTTCTGTCATGTTAGCTCAATATAAATGTGTGCAGCACATCCTTCCATGATAATATAAAGAATGACACCATTTATTCATTTACAATCTGGTCTTAGATTATGAAAATCTACTAGAAAATAGGAAATTATTCATAGATATAGGTGACAATATGTCATGATCATGAGTTTTCTTTATTTAGGTTTTAATTGTACCTGAACCACTGTGGTACGAGTACCCTATGAAATTAACTGAAGCTGAAAACGTAAACAAACATTCTCTCTTCTCCATATCCAGAGAATAGGGTTTTTTGATCCTAGGAAAGCTAGGGTGAAGAGATGAGTCTTACATTTCATCCCAAAGATACTATAGTAAACATTGTGCTCATGCTTAACTCTTCCTGAACAGTTCCATGATTTCAAACATGAAAATGGCCCTGCTATTCTCCACTATCTAACTTCCATCTCCAGCAATCTAACTTTGCAGTTGTAAGCTCCACTGGATAGGAAAAGGAAGAGCAGTTACCAGCTTTGTTGGTTTCTTGTCTCAGGAGTATATGTGAATGTGTATATTTTCTGGTAGCTGACTTGTCCTTTTCCCTTCCTCCACCAGGAGATCAGCTGATAGGGAGCCTCTTTCATTGCTTCATGGTGTCAGAGAGGAAGAGGAGGAAGAATAGGATTGTGACATTGCACCCATATTCTTCACAGCGATATTATTATTATATGATGATAACAATCATAATGTATTTTATGCAAGATAAGTTATGTGAAGTGTCATTGGAAAGGTTATGATTTACTGAATATGATTATCCTATTTGTATGCTATTACTCTTTTGAGACTTTGGCTAGCTGTTCAAATTCTTTTTTGGCCTTCCTAATTATATTTTTTACACTTCATTTGCCAGAGTTTATGATCATTTCTATTTTCCTCACTAGGATTTAACTTTCACATTTTAAAGGATGTCTTTTTGCCTCTGACTGCTTCTTTTACTTTGTTGCAGTGGCACTTTTTGGTTCTCTGTTTTTTAATTTGGGGTATACATTTATGTTGAGTGTATATTATGGTGTCTTTAAAAAATTTCCATGCAGCTTGCAGGGATTTCACTTTTTGCGCTGTAACTTCTAGTTTCTGTTTAACTAACTTCCGTCATTTTTCTGTAATCCTTCTTTCTGAAATTAAATGCTACAGTGCTGGGTTGCTGTGGGTTTTCCCCACCACAGGGATGTTAAATTTAATTACATTATGGTCACTATTACCAAGTAGTCCAGCAATAGTAACCTCTTTGACTAGATTCTGTGCTCCATTTAGGACTAAATCAAGAATTACCTCTCTTCTTGTGTGTTCCAGGACTAGCTGCTCCAAGAAGCAGTCATTTAAGGTGTCAAGAAACTTTATCTCTGCTTCCCGTTCTGAAGTGACACGTATGCAGTCAAGATGGAGATATCTGAAATCTCCCATTATTATTATTATTATTAAGTTTTTTATTTTGATAGCCTCTCTAATCTCCCTGAGCATTTCCCAGTCATTATCATCATCCTGGTTAGGTGGTCGGCAATATATCCCTACTGCTATATTTTATTATTATGAGAACATGGAATTACTATCCATAGAGATTTTATGGTGCAGTTTGGTTTATTTAAGATTTTTACTTAATTTGATTCTATTCTTTCTTCCACATATAGTTCCACTTCCCCACCAGTATGATCTGTTTTGTCCTACCAATATATTTTGTACCCTGGTATTACTGTGTTCCATTGATTATCCTCCACCAAGTGTTGCCTATTATATCAATATCCTCATTTAACACGAAGCACTCTAGTTCATCCATCTTATTATTTAGACTCCTAGCATTGGTATACAAGCACTTTAAAAATGTGTCAATTTTCAGCTGTCTGCCATTACATGATGTAATTGAATGGGACTTTTTTTCATTTGACTTGTTTCTCATCAGATCCTATCTGTATTCTATCATCTTCCATCTTTTCCTCCTTACTAGGGCACAGAGACTCTCCATTAATAGATCCTTCTCTAAGGGATGTCTCTGTCCGAACCATGTGCTCCTCCGTGCTTGTCGGCTTTCCCCCATCCCTTAGTTTAAAAACTACTCGACGACCTTTTTAATTTTAAGGGTCAGCAATGTAGTTCCATTTTGGTTTAGGTGGAGCCCATGCAGAAGTCAAACATTATCCAAAATGTATTTTGCAAACAAATTTTGGCAGTGTACATCTCTTTTGGCTTGATGTGTTAGCAAGCAAACAATATCAGACTTGAACTGTTTGAAACTATCTAAAAGGGAGAACACACTTTTGTTAGGGACTGAATCACTAGGGGACTAGTCACATCTTTACTCCTTTTGCACAACGTTAGTATACTCAGTTTATAAGGCAATACTGCAACAACACTTATGTTACCTGTTTGTCCTACAGTATTCTTTCATAGCTATAATCTGCCTAATAAAGTATATTGCAACAGGGTGTCATATTCTGAGATCGTGCACGGAAAAGCAAAGCTCTTCTGCTCACATACTGATATCAAGTACTAGCACTCTCTAGATCAGAGGTCGGCAACCTTTTAGAAGTGGTGTGCCGAGCCTTCTTTCATTCACTCTGATTTAAGGTTTCGCGTGCCGGTAATACATTTTAACGTTCTTAGAAGGTCTCTTTCTACAAGTCTATAATATATAGCTAAACTATTGTTGTATGTAAAGTAAATAAGGTTTTTAAAATGTTTAAGAAGCTTCATTTAAACTTAAATAAAATGCAGAGCCCCCCTGGACCAGCGGCCAGGACCCAGGCACTGTGAGTGCCACTGAAAATCAGCTCGCTTGCCACCTTTGGCACCCGTGCCATAGGTTGCCTACCCCTGCTCTAGATTAATGCAGTCACTACTCATAACAGCCTGAGGTCAGATCAGATGGATCCTACTATACCAGGAGCATGAAACAATTTGTCTTCCCTCCACCCCCTGCTTAGAGGGAAACAGGAGTAGGGACAGGAGTTTGGCAGAAAATCAAATCATCAGAACAGCCAAGCTCAGAAAAAAGTTTGGGATGAGGTTTATGTTGTATTATTTAACTTAGCAATAAAGAAAACCCATGGAAAGGAGTTAAATTTAGCCCCCTATCCAGTATATTGTGTTAGGAACACTTACCCACCTATGTTTAAACATATATAGACATATTAAAAGTTAATCAAACGTAAGTACAGCCAATGCATGGCTATAAAACCTCAAGACTCTTTCTTAAGTGCTGTACATGTTTAAATAAAATGTACATTTAGAAGGTTTGACTAACATATATAACACAGGAGTTCCCTAGTTCTTCAGACAGACTAGAAAGTTTTGCAGGAAAATGTTAAGATCTTGGACTCCAAAATACTTTGGATTCACAGTAATTGCAAATCAACATGTTTCACTTTGATAGTGATAGTTACATTTGTAATATAAAGACTAACTCGCTAAATGATACTAATGCTAGCTTTTAAAATTAAGACAAAATGTTTTATAAAAGAAATAATATTAGTAACACTGGAATAATGCAATGAACAAAACTTGTCCAACAAAAAAAAAATCATAAGCATAATGGGCACCAAAGAAAGGGTAATTATTCTACAACACTGTTATACAATTGAGTGTAAAACACAGATTATTTCTCAAACTACAACACTTACTTCCTACATAAACTAGCCATTTTGCTCTTCTTCCCTGAAATACTTCTTTCCTGAACATGAAAAATCATTACGATGAGGCCCGAACCAAAGGCTGTGAATCAAAGTCAGGCCATGTATTAAAGTAAATGCTTAGATGTTCACTGTTCTGGTACATGAACTTGGCAAAGGCACTAGCTGTTTACATAAACACATTTTAGAAGGCTAGTGCAAATACACCCCAATCTAGAACAAGATCAAATGGTTTAAAAGAACAATAGGAAAGTTTTGTCTGAGATATCAGGAACAAGAGGAGGTAAACAAATGTCATGAAACATGTAAATTGTTTAATCCCAGTTATTTGTTTAAGTCTATAAATGTTAGGGTGTCTTGCTATAACCCTTTGGGTGGTCGAGGGGATAGCAAAGACTCCCACTGCTGAGTCGCTCCCTGCCACAGGGCACTCATGTGGTAATGTACTTGTGCAACTTGTCCAAGTCAATAGGACTGTGCTTGGAAGGGAACAAACCTGGCCAAATGCCTTTGTCACCAAATCATGCCTGTGGTTTTTCTCTATGAGTAACATTGAAGTCTGCTAAATTAGCAGGCTGCACTCTCTGATAGTGCTGATAACATCAAAGCTCCAAAAACAAAAGCACTGAGAAGCTGCAACTTCTCAGCAGCCTTGACAGCATTCCAACTTCCTACAATCTGAAGCACCGTAGTCTGGAATTCTAACTTCTTATTTTATATGAGAAGAGAGTCAAGCTTATTTTCCTAAATCTGACACCCAAAATGAAAACCTGACATTCTGACCCTGTGAGTAAGTACTAATCAACACGTCATGCAATATTGTCAAGTGACAGAGCCAGGGGTCCCTCAAGTGCGGATTTTTTTACACTGCTGAGAACGTAGCTATGTTGACGTAAGTTCCCAGTGTAAACCAGCTCTGAGTCAGTTCACTGTTATGTATTAATTGCAGGTCCAGCTTCAGGGTTTTTGCTGCCCCAAGTGGCAAAAAAAAAACCCCACAACAAACACCCAACAGGATTGGCAGCTGCTCCATCGCGCCACTTTCTTCTTCGGCGACAATTCGGCAGCTGGACCTTCCCTCTGAGAGGGATCCACCGTTGAATTGCCGCCGAAAACCCGGATGTGCCGCCCCTTCCCCTTGGCTGCCCCAAGCACCTGCTTGCTGGACTGGTGTCTGGAGCCAGGCCTGATTACTTGGCATGTCATATTTTCATATGAGCTCTGAATAATATTCACAATTTCTGAGGAATTCGTAAGTGGCACAGCAGACTCCATAAGACTGTTCTATCCACTGTATCAAAGACTTTTTGGAAATCTATGAAACTCATGTAAAGCGGTGACAGCCATATAATTAACAGTTCTATGATGATGACGGCTATTCTATTGCTATGTGATCTATGCATGACTTCTCCTGTCAGAACCCTGCTTGTTCATATCGTAGCCTTAAATTTACTGTTTTCTTTAGTTTGTCCAGGGCAGTGGTTCTCAAACTGTGGGTTGGGACCCCAAAGTGGGTTGCAACCCAATTTTAATGGGGTTGCCAGCCAGGTCTGAAGCCGAAGTCCAAGCCCCACCACCCAGGGCTGAAGCCCTCAAGCTTTGGAACCCCCCAGCACGGGGGGGGAGGGAGAGGGCTCAGGCTGCAGTACCCTTTTGGGGTCTTTTAGTATTTTTTGTTGTCAGAAGTGGGTCGCAATGCAATGAAGTTTGAGAAACACTGGTCTAGGGTAACGTGTAATTATTTCACTTGAGACAAACAGCGATCGAATGCCCCCTCCAGCCTTTGCACTGACTTACGTCTCTCTTTTTTTGGCAGTCTCAACATATTACCACTTTTCCACTTGTTTGGTACTTTTCCTTCTTCCCATATCATCTGTAAGAGGCCTAACAAAATGTCTGAAGTGTTCGAGTTTGCATTAAGGACCTCCATTGGGATGTTGTCCAGACCCAGTGCCTTTCCACTTTTTAACCAATTGACTGCCCTCTCTACTTCCACTCTAGTGATAGATCCTAATTCCACATCCAGATCTTCTCCTTTCTCTAAATTGGGGTGTTGATTACTGGTTCACCATCCAGTAGTTGACTAAAATGCTGCCTCCATATATTTAATTTATACAAAATTATTTCTCTCTTTTATGTTCCATACACTGTAACTGGGCTGATTTTCCTGCCTCTAGCTAGCACAGCAGTGGCAGAAAAATCAGTGAGCCCTATTGCATTGAATATGAACATGATGGAGAGAAATAATTGTTTAAAAGCTTTTCTATTACACTAATCATTATCATCTAAGCACTTACAAACAAGGGATTTCTCTTCATAATAACATTGTGAATTCAGGACATATAGATAGGTAAGGCCTTTTTTTCGTAGTTCTGTTTGTTTTAATTTCCTTGGAATTTATCATTTTATAATAAAAAAACTTTAATGGGAGAAAATTGGTAAGAATTAAAAACAAAGGGAGGCAGATAGGGGGAATGTTGCCCACTATTCATAGGGGATGAGGAGAGAGGGGTGCCCAGAACTCATGGACCGGGGAGGAGGAGGTATTAACCAGGTGGTAGCTGAGAAAGCTTTCTGCTCTCTGCAGCAGTTGGGCAGTCTCAGCTGCCAGGATCCAGCTTCCTGTCCATCTTGCTCCCCTCCCGCAGAGAGGAACCAGACATGCGCTAAAGGGTCAGGAGGGGTGCAGAAGGCTGCGCCCCATGAGTACTGGCACCTTCCCGACCGAAGCCCCCTGCTGACTTCCACATGGCCCTATCTGCTTCCCCTGCTGTGCTCTGGAAGGGGAAGTGGACAGGCCTCTGTGCTTTGGGGCTATGCTGAAGGGCCAGGATCAGAAGGGGGCTCTGTCTGGCAATGGGTCAAGACTGCTAGGGTGCAGAGACACTTCTGCTACTGCTTGCAAAAGTGCAAAGGAGGGTAACGGCTGGTTGGTGGTTACTGCAACCCAGGGACCGCTTTAGGCCAGTTACCCCGAATCGGGTTCCACGCCTAAGAGGGTCCCGCACCCTAAAGAAGAGCACCTAACTTTTTAATTTTTACTCACCTAGCGGCGGTCCAGGTCTTTGGCAGCGGGTCCTTCACTCGCTCCAGGTCATCGGTGGTAGGTCCTTCAGTGCCACAGAAGACACGGAGTGAGTGAAGGACCCACCGCTGAAGTGCTGTCAAAGACCCGGACCGCCACCAGGTATTGAAATCGGGATCCGCAGTTCCTAAAGCTGGCCCTACTGCAACCATACAGTGGAGAGCAAGAAGGCCAGGGAGTCTGGTCCCACAACTGAAACTGGAGCTCTCGCCAGACTCTGGACCTTCAGCTCAGCCCTGTCTGCTCCCACATCGAAATGCTGGTTTTAACACAGTGTTCTCCTTTTGTGAGGAGCGCCACTCCCTGGAGTGGTCAGGCAGTCTTGGCTGCTATGACCTGGCTCCCTGCCCATCTTGCTCCCCCACAGACAGGGCAGTACTGAAGGAACAGGGTCAGGAAGGGAGTAGAAAGCTGCACCCCATGAGTACAGGACCACTTGCTGGAAAGAGCACCTGCTAACCCCTCTGGTCCTTCAGCGTGGCCCCATCCACTGCTATGGTGAAAATTCTGGGGTCCCAAAAAAGTCAACATTTGGAGAAAACTGGTAAAAACACAAATACTGGCTTTTTTTAAAACATAGGAATTTTTTTGGGACAATTGGTAAACATCATTAAGAAAGGGCCTTATCAATGGGGAACTGAAATGTAGATTTGACCAAAGTCACTCAGTAAATCAGTCGTAGAGCCAGGAACATAATCCTGCATCTTCCAATTCCTATTCTTAGCATTTAAAGCCTGAAGAGATCATATTATCTAGTCTGATCTCTTATATACTACAGGCAATTATATTTCACCCAGTTACCCTGTATTGAGCTAAATAACTTGTGTTTGCCTGACGCATATCTTTCAGAAAGACATCCAGCCTTTATATCTGAGAAATGACCTCATCACCACTGATGTTTTCTTCATTTTTAGTACTGGGAGGAAATCAAATTAGTAGCAGGAATGAGGAGGGCTTGGATTGTTACAGCTAGAGCAGTAGGATAGTTTTGGGGAAAGAGTTGCAGCACCATGAAAAGGAAGAAGGCAGAGATGGGTTACAGGAGAAACTGAAGAAGTTGGAGGGAGGAGAAACTGGAGAGCTGGGCGGTCTCAGAGTTTGTACAACTGAAGTGTTGCAGCAAAACTGGAGCACTCCACTGTATTGATAACACAGCTCTTGACAATTCAAGGTGAAAGGACTAGCGGTTTTTGCAGAGAATATTCATTTATATTAGACCTAGTTTCTAGCAGTGGTTTAATACTCTTCATGAGCATTAACGTATAGTAGCAGCTGTGGATGTATTTACAAGGCAAAAATTAGATCTAAAGAACAGCTTTGCCACCACCATTCATCTCCAAGTGGACTACTGCAAAATACAAAGTTCACTATAATATGACTCATAGTAACCATTCCACATGCATGATCAGAGAGTAGTAGGCATCCTTCAGTTTTGAGAGACCATGGGTATGCACCCCGAAAGGTAAAGAATTTACTCAGTTGGTTTTATGGCAGCCGCGAACATGGCTGAAGAGACCCACTCGAGAGAGACAATCTCTGCTGCATCCGTCACATTTAAAAGGTGATTTTTTGATCTTTTGGGCTTTGCCTTCTGCAAGCTTTTTTCTCCTCTGCTAAATGGGACTGCTACATCTTTTAACTCCGGAGACCTTTGTTAAGCTCGTTTCCAAAGGCCAAGGTCTTGAGTGTGAGCTTCCCATTTGTCCACATCCATGTCCATTTCTTTAAGGTCTTGTTTGCACACATTCTTGAAACACAATTTTGGGCAACTTTTGCGTCTTTTTCCAGATGCCAATTTACCGTAAAGGGGGTCCTTTGAGTTGCGCCCATCATTCATTTGGCACACATGCCCAAGCCAGCGGAGGTGTCTCTGTTTGAGGCATGTTTGTATACTGGCTCGTTTGAGCACCTCGGTGTTGGTGACTCTGTCCCTCCAAAAAATTCCAAAAATTCAACGAAGGCAGCACATATAAAAGCTCTTGAGCCTCTTTTCCTGACGAGAGTATAAGGTCCATATCTCCCTCCCATACAAAAGTGTGCTGATAACACACGCAAGAACACACAAAATCTATGTTTATCAGTCAGTCTGTTGTTTTGCCATACCCTCTTGTTCAGTCTAGACATTGTTGTGGTGGCTTTTCCATGTGGATGCCGAGTTCTGTTTCAAGTGAAAGGCTGACTGTGATAGTGGACTCCAGGTGTGTGAACTCATTCACCGCTTCCAGTTTATAGTTGTTCATCTTCATGGAGGGTGCTTTTTCAAACTCCTGGGAACATTATGTTAGCTTTTTTAGGCTTATTTTTTAGGACAGTTTTTCTGTTCAATAGGCTTTGAAGATGAGCTTCTTTCTGGGTTGTCAAAGCTGCATCATCAGCAAAGAGGCGGTGTTGGATAAGGGCCTCCTGAGTCTTGCAAGACTGAACAGCTTTCCATCAGCTCCTGAGTGCAAGTAGATTTCCTCAGCTGAGGAACCAAAAGCTTGTTTCAGTAGCAGGGAGAAGATGATCCCAAACACAGCTGGGGCAAGAATACAACCTTGCTTAACTCTGCTATGAATCCGGAAAGCCTCGGACATTGAGTTGTTGTATTGGACTGTGCCATATATGTTTTCCTGGAAGGATCAAATCACACTTAAGAGCCAGTCTTTTCTAGAAGCTCGAATAGTTCACTTCTATTGACAAAGTCAAAAGCCTTTCTGAGATCAATGAAGGCTATGTAGAGGGGCTTTTTTTGTTCTCTGCATTTCTCTTGTAGTTGTCTCAGTGAGACGATCATGCCAGTAGTAGACCTTTCAGATCTGAAGCCACACTTTGATTAAGGATAGATTCTGTCTGCAAGCATCTGAGAAGGATTAGTGGTGCCATAAAAATATCAGAATAGCCCCGGCAGACTAATAATTTCAGCTTAATTTTAAAGTAAAATGCTCTTTTCATTTTAACAGTAACATGTAGATTACTCAGGCTGAAAGTCTTCCCTCCCCCAGCTATGGAAGTCTACAATGTGGTGACATAGATACACTCATTAGGAAGCATCTTCCATGAAACAGCACTGCACCTTGTCAGCACTGAATAACCATACAAGGTCATTAATCATACTTAATATGCCACTGGCCATTATGGTTATGAAAGAAGGGTGAAAGTTGTAAATGTTACAAGAGTCTATGGAACATTTTGCATCCCTGTGTTTAGAATACTAAGGAAAAGCAAGCAGCCAAACAGAAAAAAGGTATTGCTGTCAATCCACATGTTCATGGAGCAATTACTCATCTCACAGATGTGTTGACCTAACGATGTCAGTGCCAAAAGGCTCATACAAAAATTAGGAACCGTTTGTGGTAACCTTACATGTTCAAAAGTCAATCAGGTATAGAACAAGCAATTGTAAAGGATATGCATGTAGCTGGGATGAGCGAAAAATAACACCACTGTTATTTCAACTTTTTATGTCGCTACTGTGATCAAGTTCATTCATTTGCATGAAAACTTGCTACCAAACAATTACATACTGCTTTCTTTGCTATGGATTTCAAGACAGAAGAACTAATAATTATTTTTTGCAATTGGCATTGCTCAAACAGATGTAATCTGGGGATAACTCGTGTCATTTTTAGCTGCTACTGAAAATAAGCCGTCTTCTGAACAATTATTTTCTCCTTGCAGAGAGACTTGTGTACAACAAACATCTCCTAAGATGACAGCTTGGTGAATATCACTGCTCCTATACCACGCTCAGATGCATCTGTGGTTACTAGGAATGGCTTGTCAAAATCCGGGGCCCTGAGTACAGGGTCCGACATGAGCGTTGCCTTAAGCTGGGTAAAGGCTTTTTGACACTCATCAGTCCACTTAACGGCATTTGGCTGGGTCTTTTTGGTTAGGTCGGTCAATAGGGCAGCGATTTGGCTGTAGTGTGGTACAAATCGCCTGTAGTATCCGGCCAAGCCTAAGAAGGATTGGACTTGCTTTTTGGACCGTGGGACAGGCCACTTTTGGATAGCATCCACCTTGGCCTGTAGGGGGTTTATGGTTCCTCGACCCACCTGGTGCCCCAGGTAAGTCACTCTGTTTTGGCCTATTTGACACTTTTTGGCCTTAACAGTTAGTCCTGCCTGCCTGATGCGCTCAAAGACCTTTTCCAGGTGTAGTAGGTGTTCGGGCCAGGAGTCTGAAAAAATGGCCACATCATCGAGGTAGGCAACTGCAAATTCTCCCAGTCCAGCTAGTAGACCGTCTACCAGCCTCTGGAAGGTGGCGGGTGCATTTCGAAGGCCGAAAGGAAGGACATTGAATTCATACACCCCCGCATGGGTGACGAATGCTGACCTCTCCTTGGCAGGTTCATTTAGCGGTACTTGCCAGTACCCCTTGGTTAAGTCTATTGTAGAGATGAACTGGGCACGTCCCAACTTTTCCAATAGCTCATCAGTACGTGGCATTGGATAGTTGTCCGGACGAGTTACAGCATTTAGCTTACGGTAGTCCACGCAAAAGCGTATTTCCCCATCTGGTTTGGGTACCAGAACCACTGGAGATGCCCATGTACTGGTAGATGGGCGGATTATACCCATCTGTAGCATGTTCTGGATCTCCCGTTCTATAGCAGCTTGGGCATGAGGAGACACCCGGTAGGGTGGGGTTCTGATTGGGTGAGCATTACTTGTATCAATGGAGTGGTATGCCCGTTCAGTCCGTCCTGGGGTGGCTGAGAACAATGGGGCGAAGCTAGTGCACAGCTCCTTGATTTGTTGCCGCTGCAGACGTTCCAGGGTGGTTGAGAGGTTCACCTCTTCCACGCCACCGTCTTTTTTCCCGTCGTAGTAGACACCGTCAGGCCACTCAGCCTCATCTCCCTGGACTGTAAACTGACAAACCTGTAAGTCTCTAGAATAGAAAGGCTTGAGAGAATTAACATGGTACACTTTAGGCTTTAGTGAGGAATTGGGAAATGCTATGAGGTAGTTTACAGCTCCCAGGCGCTCTTGGACCGTGAATGGCCCTTCCCATGATGCTTCCATCTTATGGGCCTGTTGCGCCTTCAAGACCATAACCTGGTCTCCTACCTTGAAGGAACGTTCTCTGGCATGTCTGTCATACCAGGCCTTTTGCTCTTCCTGAGCATTTTTTAGGTTCTCTCTAGCAAGGGCTAAAGAGTGTCGGAGGGTGCTTTGTAGGTTGCTTACAAAGTCCAGAATGTTAGTTCCTGGAGAAGGCGTAAACCCCTCCCATTGCTGCTTCACCAACTGTAATGGCCCCTTAACCTCGTGACCATACACAAGTTCAAATGGTGAAAACCCTAAACTGGGATGTGGTACAGCCCTGTAGGCAAACAGCAACTGCTGCAACACTAGGTCCCAATTATTGGAGAATTCGTTGATGAATTTTCGTATCATGGCCCCCAAAGTTCCATTGAACCTTTCCACCAGGCCATTGGTTTGATGGTGGTACGGGGTGGCAACCAAGTGATTCACCCCATGAGTTTCCCACAGTTTTTCCATGGTCCCTGCCAGGAAATTAGACCCTGAATCTGTAAGGATGTCGGAGGGCCAACCTACCCTGGCAAAGATGTCTGTTAGGGCCAGGCACACAGTGTTAGCCCTGGTGTTGCCTAGAGCTACTGCTTCTGGCCATCGGGTAGCAAAGTCCACTAAAGTCAGTACATACTGCTTTCCTCTGGGCGTCTTTTTTGGGAAAGGGCCCAGAATATCCACAGCTACTCGCTGAAATGGGACCTCAATTATGGGGAGTGGCTGGAGAGGGGCCTTGACCTGGTCTTGAGGCTTACCCACTCTTTGGCATACCTCACAAGACCGGACATACTTGGCAACATCCTTGCCCATCCCCTCCCAGTGGAAGGACTTCCCCAACCGGTCCTTGGTTCTGTTCACCCCAGCATGGCCACTGGGATGATCATGGGCTAAGCTTAAGAGCTTCTCCCGGTACTTAGTTGGAACCACCAACTGTTTTTGCGGCTGCCATTCTTCCCGGTGTCCACCAGAAAGAATTTCCTTGTATAAAAGTCCTTGGTCTATAACAAACCGGGATCGATTAGAAGAGCTGAGAGGCGGTGGGGTGCTCCGTGCCGCCGCCCAAGCTTTTTGAAGGCTGTCATCTGCTTCCTGCTCAGCCTGGAACTGTTCCCTTGAGGCTGGGGTCACCAGTTCTTCCTCAGACTGTGGACTTGGGCTTGGTCCCTCTGGAAGCGATGTAGGTGATGGGGTTGTTTCCGTTGCTGGTGAACCGCTCTCCGCTGGTGCACCTGAGGGTATTTCAGGCTCTGGCTGAGCCTTTTGGGTATGGCTGTCTGTTGCTTCTGCCAGTTCTGGCTCGCTGGCGCCCTCTGGCGTTGAGTTTGAAGATGTGGTTGCACTTGCTGGTGCTGGTTGCTGTTCCAGTTCCGGGCCTGGGACTGGAGATGCTGTGGCTGTTTCAGTGGTAGGCATGGAATCCGGGTCCACTACCTCTGTCTGGGTCTCTGGTAACACAGACGGGGCCTCTGTGGACGGCTCAGGAACAGGAATGGGTCTGGAAGCTTGCCTGGTTTGGCTACGGGTAACCATTCCCACTCTCTTGGCCCGCCTCACCTGGTTGGCCAAGTCTTCCCCCAGTAGCATGGGGATAGGATAATTGTCATAGACTGCAAAAGTCCACATTCCTGACCAGCCTTTGTACTGGACAGGCAGTTGAGCTGTAGGCAAGTCTACAGCTTGTGACATGAAGGGGTAAATTGTAACTTTGGCCTTTGGGTTGATGAATTTGGGGTCAACGAAGGATTGGTGGATAGCTGACACTTGTGCCCCCGTGTCTCTCCACGCAGTAACCTTCTTTCCGCCCACTCTCAAATTTTCCCTTCGCTCCAAGGGTATTTGAGAGGCATCTGGGCCTGGGGATCTTTGGGGTGATGGTGGTGTAATGAATTGCACTCGCATGGTGTTTTTGGGACAGTTGGCCTTGATATGTCCCAGTTCATTACACTTAAAGCATCTTCCATCTGATGGGTCACTGGGCCGAGGTGAGTTACTGGAGACTGGTGAGGTTGAAGGGTAGGGTATCTGTGGCTTTACTTGGGTGGTATGTGGGGTCTTTGGCTGTCCTCGGTTGTAGGGTTTATGGTCTGTGTGCCCCCTGTGGTAATCGTTCCCCGTGACAGTAGCTTTCTTGCTTTCTGCCAGTTCCATCCATTTGGCTCCAATCTCCCCCGCCTCAGCGATATTTTTGGGATTTCTATCTTGTATGTACCGTGTGATGTCTTCAGGAACACCATCCAAGAACTGCTCCATTTGTATGAGGAGGTTCAGTTCTTCCAAGGTTTGAATGTTGTTTCCTGTTAACCAGGCCTCATAGTTTTTTGCAATGTAGTAGGCGTGTTTGGGAAATGACATCTCTGGTTTCCACTTTTGGGTTCTGAAGCGCCGACGGGCATGATCTGGGGTTATCCCCATCCTGTATCTGGCCTTGGTTTGAAAAAGTTTATAGTCATTCATTTGCGGCTTGGGCATTTCAGCTGCCACCTCTGCTAAAGGTCCACTGAGTTGTGGCCTTAATTCTACCATGTACTGGTCTTCGGGGATGCTGTACCCAAGACAGGCTCTTTCAAAATTTTCCAAGAAGGCCTCGGTGTCATCACCTGCCTTGTAGGTGGGAAATTTCCTGTGCTGTGGAGCAATAATGGGCGCCGGGTTGTTAGGGTTGGCTGGCACATGCAGCCCAGCTTTTGCCAACTCCAGTTCATGTTTTCTCTGTTTTTCCTTCTCTTCATTCTCTTTTTGTTGTTTTTCCAGTTCTCGGTGGTGGGCCGCCTCCTCTTCTTCTTGCTTCCTTCTGTGGGCCAACTCTTCTTCTGCTTGTTTCCTTCGGTAGGCTACCTCTTCTTCTTCTAGTTTTCTTTTGTGTGCTGCCTCTTGGGCTGCCTGTTCTCTTTGGAAGGCTGCCAGTTTGATGCTTTCTTCCTTTTCTTTTATCTCCATCTCTTTTTGTTTTATTTCCAGTTGTCGCCTGTGTTCAGCTTCTTTGATTTGTTCTTCGGCGTCAATTTTTGCCTTAGAAGTCATGGTTCCTGTTTTCTTGTGTTGGGGTGCCCTCCGGTGTTTCTCTTTTGAACTGCAGGCTCTGTTGCCTCCTGAAGTCTGCCTAGCAACAGTGCTTTTTTCCCTTTCTCTCTCTAGCTAATGTTCAATGAAGGGAAACCAGAAAAACCACTTTATTTGCATGCATATAAGTGCTGGTACTTGCCTCCTAATGGGAGGGCTATTGCATGACAAAAGACCCTCAACAGTCTTCTCGCTTAACATGCAAACCACAAACTGCTAGAGAGAGCAGAAAAAAAAATTCTCTCTGGTTCCCTTTTAAAACCAAACTGTTTCTCTCTGCTAAAAAGCCCTTAGCAGAGAAAAGAAAAATATAATATTCCTACTGGCTTCTGGATTGTGTCTATATCCCGCCACTGCCACTCATGTTATAACCTTATTCCCAGATTTGGACCTTAGCGTCCAAAATATGGGGGTTAGCATGAAAGCCTCCAAGCTTAGTTACCAGCTTGGACCTGGTACTTGCTGCCACCACCCAAAAAATTAGAGTGTTTTGGGGCACTCTGGTCCCCCTGAAAAACCTTCCCTGGGGACCCCAAGACCCAAATCCCTTGAGTCTCACAACAAAGGGAAATAATCCTGTTTCCCTTCCCCCCTCCAGGTGCTCCTGGAGAGATACACAGACACAAGCTCTGTGAAACTACACAGAGTGATTCCCCCTCTCCGTTCCCCAGTCCTGGGAACAAAAAGGACTTTCCTATTCCCCAGAGGGAATGCAAAATCAGGCTAGCCAATTCAACACACACAGACCTCCCCTGATTTCTTCCTCCCACCAATTCCCTGGTGAGTACAGACTCAATTTCCCTGAAGTAAAGAAAAACTCCAACAGGTCTTAAAAGAAAACTTTATATAAAAAAGAAAGAAAAAATACAAATGTTCTCTCTGTATTAAGATGATACAACACAGGGTCAATTGCTTAAAAGAATATTGAATAAACAGCCTTATTCAAAAAGAATACAAATCAAAGCACTCCAGCACTTATATTCATGCAAATACCAAAGAAAAGAAACCATATAACTTACTATCTGATCTCTTTGTCCTTACACTTAGAAACAGAAGATTAGAAAATAGAACTACTTCTCCAAAGCTCAGAGACAGCAGGCAGACAGACAAAAGACTCAGACACACAATTCCCTCCACCCAAAGTTGAAAAAATCCAGTTTCCTGATTGGTTCTCTGGTCAGGTGTTTCAGGTGAAAGAGACATTAACCCTTAGCTATCTGTTTATGACACAGGCATCTGTCAGCACCTTTAACCATAGCAGCCCTGTTTCAGTACCATCCTCCAAGAAATGAAAGATGACAGCAAAACCCGTAGCATGCAGTCCTCAGCAAGAACAAGCAGAGAGAACACTATAGTTTAGACAACTTTAAACCCTATCAAACCTCATCGAAGAAGGAAACAGCATAGACCCTGCAATCTACTTTCAAGCAGGGCCGGCTCTAGTTTTTTGCTGCCCCAAGCAAAAACACTTTTGGCTGCCCCCCACCCCAGCCCTGGACTCTCTCACCCCTCCACACCCCCTTCCGCCCCAGCCTCAGGCTCTCTTCCCCCCCCCAACGCCTCCTGCTGCCCCAGGGCTGGGCTCGCTCTTCCCCCCACCCCGTACCCCTTGCCGCCCCAGCCCTGGGCTCCCTCCACCAGTGCTAACTCTGCCCACTCCCCCCTTGCCTCCAGCCAGTCTAGCACTGGCAGGATTGGAGTAAGCAGCGGGGCTCCTGGGCCGTGCCTCAGCCCAGGGTCCCTCCAGCCAGGGCTCCTGCCTCCAGGACTGGCTGGGACCCAGGAGGGCAGAGCCAGGGGACCGCCTCAGCAGGCGGCTGAGGAGCCAGGGGAGGGTAGCCTCAGAGGGAGCAGAGCCCCGGAGAGCAGGCAGCGCACGGCAGCGCCCCGCCCTCTATGGCCCCGCAGCTGCTTCTGGCTGCCCTGCCACAGTCCCTGGGTGGCTCAGGCTGCTTTGCCCAGCCCCAGCTGTGGCGCTGGGGGGCGGCCGCCCTGCAGCACCTGCCCGGCCCAGCCACAAGGTGCGGTGCTGCTCCCCCATGGCATGAACCGCTGCTGCTGCCAGGGCTGACCTGAAGGCTGCCGGAAGAAAAAAAAAAAAAAATGGCCAGAATGCCGCCCTTGAAAATGTGCCACTCCAAGTACGTGCTTGGTTTGCTGGTGCCTAGAGCCGGCCCTGCTTTCAGGGCAAGGTTGAACGGAATCCCAGAAATCTTCTTGGTGGTTTTTTAACATGGAAGAAAATGAACAAGAGGACTATGGAGAGGAAAGTTTAATTTATTTAGCTATTTAATTCAGTGAAACACTTGAGCATTTTATAAAATGCTTTGGCCTCATTTTTCAGTTGTTTATCCAAATAATTCGTTTGATCAGAATATTGCAACATGCACCATTAGGTTTTTAAGATTTTTTTTGCTGGCTTGCTTTACATGCTTACTTGGAACTTCAAATATTTTGGAAGTTACTGTGTTCTACTATATATTTTGTAATAAAAATGCAACAAATAGAAAATGATGACAACTTCTACTTTAAGTGAATTTGACTAAACTTATTATTAATCACAAGGAAACAAACTCCATTAAATTTATATCTAAAATTGTTTAACTTTTCAGCCCTTCCATTTACTAACAGATCTAATTCATTGATCTCTGAGGAGGAAAAAAAGTAGTGATTAACTACTTCACTGCACTCAATGTACAGTACACATCCTACACTAATTAACTTTCTACATGAGAAATAAATGAAACATTAAAAAATGGCCTAAAGGAAGGCTTGACTTTCAGAAAAATGTGTCCTGTATTGTGACAAAGGCTCTCTTGGCTTGAGGTGAAAGAAAACTATTAGATATTTAATAGCAGAGTAATATTTAAACAAAAACTATTTTTTCTGTAGTTATTTTGGTTGAGCTATAAATATAAGAAGAAAACAATAAGGTAACATTTGACAAGTGAATAAAGGATTAAGGTTTTTTCCCCTTTAAAAATTCAGTATCCTACAAAATACACTATCTAATAGGGGAAACGGTTAAGCTGCATTTAAGTTAATTAGGGAAAGGAATTTAAAACTGCATTTTATACACCTGCTTGTAAGGGAACAATTTTGTATGTTACCACTAAATTCATCTTCTCACAGCATAAAAATATCCACCAATGTGGAATAATTTCTGTCAGGTCATGTAGTAATGTTAGAGACAGTTCTTTTGCACTACCACCAGCAAGGTAGGAGATAAAAGTACAACCAAGAAAATGACCCCAGACTCTTAGGATATGAACTGCAATGTCATCATTGACCACTCACATTACTATTAAGAGTTGGATCCTCCACTCTGCAGGATTATGTATTCTATTTGAAAGTTATTTACAGGCTAAAAAAAAAGATGCACTTTAATACATTACCCCATTCACCAATGCGAGCTATTGAGAATTAGTTAGTAGTAACAGTAGAAGACAAAGTAAAAATGAGAACAAAGAGAAAAAAAATGAAGAAAAAAGAAGAAAGGAAAGAAACTACAAATGGCAGCATAGAGGTCTTCAACAGTGCACTATTTGCGAATATATGCATATCAGTCATACAGAACTTGGTAATGGAATCAAAGGTCATGTCACAACTCTGCAGATTGTCTCCATCCATGACACTGCCCTCGATCCAATTAAGAGGATGGGATACAGAAAAGTCTCTCTCAGATATTAATAGCATCCTGTAATTTCCATCCAAATGCCCTTCTGAAATCCAAATAATAGTGCCAAACCATTGTAAAATAGCAAAAAGATGGAAATTAATCTGATTCAGGTGGAGGGATAAGCATATATTCAGGCTGAATTGTAGCAAAGTCCTGATAAGTACTTTATCATGGAAAAATGCAGCACTTTGACTGACAAAGCACCCAACTTCATCATCCTGGGTGTAGAGATTCACAAGCAGGAAGGCTACTTCAGTAGTGACAAGGAACCATTCCTCATTCCGTGGTAGCTGCAGAGGGGGATAACGGTGTTTATAATATCATAGAGACCCCAGCCAGATAAGCCAATCTTAGTCTGGCTATGGGTGAGTCTCGTGAATCTAGAGATTCATGGCTAAAACGTCAGGCTCTGTTCCTACAGCATTCATAGGACACTGAATACTGCTGGAAGCCTCAAAGAGTTGAGACGTAGGTCTTTGAGTGAAACTGAAGAATGAAGACTATGACATCATGACATGAAATAGATGTGTGAGGTTGCCACCAGTGCTGTGGGGAAGCTTGAAGAATTAGCCATTGTAGAAGATCAGTAGCACAGTGGACACATAGCAAGCCCATGATGACACCATTTAGCAATCCCTGTCTAATGCTGCTGTCTTTTCCTTCCAATGTCAAGCAATATCTTGCTGAAGCAGCCATCTCAACTATCAGGCATGGCCAGGCTGCCTGCAGAACAGAGTGTGCTTAAACTGATTCCACTGAGATGAAAGTTAGTGGAACACCAAAATGGCTTGTAGTGCTTGGTGTGGAGACAGGTTCAGCTGATAAAGCCTGACACAATCACAGATTCACAGAGAAAAAGGAAGAAGGAAAAAGCAGGGAGTTAGACAGAATGTTCTCTCATAGTGGAGACCCTCCATTCTGCTAAACTTCAAGCTCTAAGACAGAGAAGATGACTTTGAGATGCCATCCTTTCTCTATCCCCAATAGATTTTTTTTTTCCAGGAAGGGATTTCCATTTTTCAGCCAGCTCTAGACTCAATGCATAGTACAGTATAACTATTGCTGTCTTAAAGAAACTGAGGGAAGTCAATTTTTTCTCTCCTATTATGCTGATGAGAGTTCTCTTTGCTCAATTTTCTGAAGCTCTATACAGAGCTATTAAGAAACCTGACCACTTTGGTTAGAGTTACAGTGACTAACTGTGGTAGCATAGCACTGGAAACTTATACACATTATTTGGCTTCAGTGAATCCCTCTTAAGAAACCTTGACATAAATTTGCATACTAGAAGAAGCATAATCTCCATAAATCCTGCAAATACGGTTTGGTAAGGCGAGCCATCCGAAACAAACATGTTTGTAATTGTAATAGGCACACTAATATAATTTCATCATTTGACATGGTTTCCCATTAACATTTTGGCTTCTTTTACATCTTTTAAAACAGAGAGGAGTGCACCTTCCCCCCTCCTCTTTCCCCCTCCC
Organism: Gopherus evgoodei; assembly: GCF_007399415.2. Classification (NCBI taxonomy): domain Eukaryota; kingdom Metazoa; phylum Chordata; order Testudines; family Testudinidae; genus Gopherus; species Gopherus evgoodei. The sequence continues at coordinate 19,165,933 of NC_044333.1, forward strand.
CAAGAGGTAATACAGATTCAAGCTCCGTGAATCTAAAACAAAGGGATTCCACCTTCCCCCCTCCCTTCTCTCTCCCTGTCTCCCACCAATTCCCTGGTGAGTACAGACTCAATTCCCTTGAGCCTCAATAAGGGGAAAAAATCAATTAGGTCTTAAAAAGAAAAACTTTTAATAAAAGAAAAAAAAAAGTAAAAGTTGTCTCTGTAATTTAGATGGTAAATATTACAGGGTCTTTCAGCTTATAGACACTAAAGAGGAGCCTTCCCCCCAGCACAAATACACATTAAAATCATTCCAGCAAAATACACATTTGCAAATAAAGAAAACAATCAAAAAGACTAAACCGCCTTTGTACTTGTACTCACTATTTGAACAGAAAATTAGAGAGCCTGTAGGTATGTCTGGTTACTCTCAGAACCCAGAGAGAACAATAGACAAAGAAAACACACAAACAAAGACTTCCCTCCACCAAGATTTTAAAGTATCTTGTCTCCTGATTGGTCCTCTGGTTAGGTGTTCCAGGTTCAGTTTGTAACCCTTTACAGGTAAAAGAGACATTAACCCTTAATTATCTGTATATGACACGCCCCCAAATCGCAGACAATGGGGAACCTCACTGGCGGTGATTTCTTCCTAGAACTTTAGAATCAACAGATTAATACAACACATGCACTTTTACATATACTACTAAATGTAAACTACAAGACTTTTTATATTTTAAGGACAATTTTTAACCAGTGGATTCTGGGAAACTTTCACGAGAGAGTGCATCACCTTAACTATCTGTTTATGACAGAAGGTGAGGCTGTTATTTTTTTGTGTAAGCAATTACATTTTTTTCTCTCTTTGTTTAATTTTCTGTTATTTTGCCCTTCTCCTAAGTAGCTAAAATGATTAGCCAAATGACTGCTAAGATTTGTTTGTTTACAGGGCCTGAGAAGAAACACACCTGTGGTTTGTTTTAAGCTTGTCCCAAAATAAATGCTGAATAACCATCACCTGGCAGCTGTGAAAGATCAATGTAGTTTATTCAATGCAAGCGCATATAAAAGGTTTTTTAAAAAATTAAATGATGATGAGAAGAGAAACTCTTATAATGGAAAGTGGTTCAGAAGTTTAAGGAAACAAGAGGTTTTCAGAGAGAGCGAGTTTATGGCTGCATTGCTATTACATCATAACAGACATTTCTGTAAGGCATACTGTTAAAGTCTGTAACCTTCTGTTCTTATCCTAAATGCAAAGATACATAGGCCAGGTCTACCCTGCAGACCTATACTGGTATAACTACTTCGCTCAGGGGTGTGAAAAATACACACACTTGAGCAACATAGTTATACCGATCTAAGCCCTCATGCAGACGGTATGTCGATGGGAAAGCTTTTCCAGTCAACGTAACTATTGCCTCTCAGGGAGGTGAATTAACTATGACAATGGGAGAAGGTTTCCTTTCAACATACCAGAGTCTTCGCTAAAGCGCTACAGTGGCACAGCTGAGCCGCTGTAGCTTTGTATGCAAATACAACCTCATAAACATGAGTTTACTACTAATCTATCACATTAATGAAAAAAACTACTGTTTAGTTCAGCAGTGTTGGAAGAACACATGGGGCTAATTTGAATACATCCTTACATTGCTTGACAACTTGATTGGTGGCAATGTAACAGCCAACCTATTCTAATTATGGATGTCTAGACATAAATCTTACATAAATTAAATAAGATTGATTGCTTTCTAGTCCATTAGAACGTTCTATATCCGCTTTTCATATCAACAACAAATCCTATGATTTCACGTACTACTTGACAGTGCCAGAGAATAAGGAGAATATATCACCCTCAAGTGCTAGATAGTAATAAGTATTTTAAAAGTCTAAGGGTATGGCTACATTTGGAATTTCAAAGCGTTGCCGCGGCAGCGCTTTGAAGTGTGAGTGTAGTCAGAGCGGCAGCGCTGGGAGAGAGCTCTCCCAGCGCTGCATGTAAACCACATCCCTTACGGGTGTAGCGTGCAGCGCTGGGAGCCGCGCTCCCAGCGCTGCTGCCCTGATCACACTGACGCTTTACAGCGCTGTATCTTGCAGCGCTCAGGGGGGTGTTTTTTCACACCCCAGTTGCAGCGCTGTAAAGTGTGAGTGTAGCCAAGCCCCCAGTGTCTCAAACTCTAAACTGAGAGCACCAGCATAAATTACAGTGGAAAAATTGTACGGGCCACATCCCTGACTGGTGTAAATTAGCTTTTTGACATATGGGTAAAAAACAAGATATTAACATAACAATGCATGATAATGTATGCTACTTTAGTAATCAAGCAACTCAATTGCATATATGATTTTAGCATTTAAACGTAGTCTGCAGCACAAAGAACCTAATTTTTGTGCCAAGGAGACCTGATTTCCATAGTACACTTAGGTTAAATCGTGAAGCAAATTAGAAATTCGCAAAAAAGTGTTAACCAATTATAAAATGATACCAGAGGATATAAAAGTAAATCTAAAAATGCAACAAACAAATACTGTCAAGCACTTGCTCTATGGAGGCATCATATACAGATGTTGTTCCAGACCGTTCTAATTTGGGTTGCAGAGAGGAAAAGCTACCCAGAACGTAAGTGCTGTGGAAAAACAAAAAAAACAATGAACCCATTTAACATGGACACCTTCCATTTTAGGTATCTGATCTACTCATTCCTGGGATATGAGATGACAGTGGCAGATTTTTAGCAGCCCATACACCAGCCATAAGCAAAGGAAAGTTTTTTTTAAAAAACCCTCTGTTTACCATCATGGGAAAAAAGTACACAATTAACAAGTGGTAACCAGTAAAGAGAAGCAAACATTCTTGGAAAATATTTAGAAAAATACACTTTTTGTTTTTGTAATGTTGAAGAAATTTAATATAAAAACAGCTGAAAAACACACATTTATAATCAGAAATTAAAGAGTGAAAAAGCCCTGTTTTGGGCACTACAAAATAGATAAGAAAATTAACGTTTTTCCTTTTTTTCCCCTCACTCCCTACTCTATGACAATAAGGAGGAAAGAAAAAGGCCTTTCAACTGTATTTTCTCACAAAACAGACCAGGAGTGCTCAATTGATATTCACTAAGCAAATGCTGATTAATAGACTCAGACAACAGAGGAATCCACATTCCAACCCTAAGAATGGGAATGTCTCACATGCAGGGAACCAATCTCTTCTACACTATCACTTGTCCTTGAGATTGTATAAATAAAGGCAAACCTTTATCGGGTGATAACACAAGCAAAGCAATGTAATATGTCAGGCTAAGTAAATACACAGTTTTAGACAAAATTTTGTCTTCCCATGTAAACACACAAGCTGTTCAATAAATACTACTTATAGCCATTTCACTAGTATCTGGTTAAATAGTGGTGAGCACAAAGAAGGAGAGGTGGGATTCCTAGATGATGGTGTACATTCTCCCCCATGCCATTCCCCCCAAAATACCAAGGTTATCCGGGGTCAACTTTCTAATACACCAGAAGGAGTTTAACAGTAAAATATTTAGATTTTAAATTACACATCTTGATTGTGTAAGTTTGGCAAATAACTTCTAACTAAAAAACAACATCATGGCCAACAGGCCAAAAAAACGATTAACTGCCTGAAATTTTAAATACATGAAGATGGTTTACTGCTTCAAGTTTGTTTTAGGGTGATGCGTACAACTAGCAGTAAATTCTGGTTCATGTTAATAAGAGTACAACTCACTCAACGCCTAAAGTTCTAAGTTGGGTCTTCTGTGTTTGATTAAATACATTATATAATTGTATGATTCACATACTAACACATCCATTTGAAGGAAGCCAGAAACACCTCTAAGCTGATTTATATCAGGAATTCTGGAAAGAACGTGCTGTAACTCAAGAGAAGTGACTGATTAAAGATTTAATTTGAGACCAGTGTGAAATAAGTGAGAGTGATGAAATAAAACCTGAGCTCTGAGGAAGATCACTTTGTGCTCAGATTAAAACTATTAACAGCTCATGATCTATTTGTGTCCCTTTCAAGATCAAAAATGAACATACTTGTCTTATGTAACTACGTTACTTTTATTTAAATAAAATGGCTTAAAACGTCTACTAAAAATACTGAATATAGTTCATTCACATGTATATTACCATTGACTTCAAGTAAGTTCCATCTTCATGTATCAGAGTGAGTGATTCCCACTTTTTCCTACTCAACCTCTGTTAACAGTCAACTGAAATTCACTGGTGGGTGATGTCATCCCAGACTAGGGTTGCCAAGCCTCCAGGATTGCCCTGGAGTCCCCAGAATGAAAGATTATGTCATGCAATGAAACCTCCAGGAATATGTCCAACTAAAATTGACAATCTTATCCCTGACATGTTCTTATCAAAGCTTATTGAACACTTTTCCTTTTCTTTACAGGCTCCACTCAGCCATGTCATACTGTGCAAAATCTCCCAATTTACAGGCAAGGAAGGCCATGTTGCCTTACTAAGATATCCTTTTTTCTTTAAACATACTACAAAACTTCTCTACATTTCCTGGTTTTTGAATTTTTTATTTTGATTTTTTTTTTATTTTTGGTGCATTAGAGCTGCTGTTTCTAACATTCTTATTTAACTCATATCCAAAGTAGGAAAAATGTCACTATAATAACTGATGTTTCACTTGTGGTTCACAATAGTTTGATTTTTTTAATGCATGGAACTTGAAGATCTATTAGGGAATGGGGCAAAAACTCATGGAAAAAAGAGAATGTGAATGTATTAACTTGTTTTCAAGCCACTGAAAAGAGAGACAGAACAGGATAAAATAACTATCACAGAAAAAACTGGTAGATCTCTCATTCTCATGGTTCCCATACAGTTCTATAAGTTGTAAAGTTTATATCAGATCATGTTAAAATGCACTTGTGTAGCTGAGCCATTTTACCACCTATTTGTTATACATTCAGTTTATCTTTAATATGGCAATCATTAAAAAAATAAGTGGCTTTTTGATGCATCTCTAGATGACCAATTACCTAAATGAAGGAAGAAACTCATTCAGTTTTATAGTTAATAAACTAAGTGAAAGGCAAGAGAAATCTTCAACATGCACAACTGATTAATATCAGAATTCAATTAATACCTCATCTGTATTGTAGATAATCTGCAGTCCTGAGGATATCATCTCAACCAGGTAGAGGAGGAACAGTGATACAGCATTTATCTGAAGTGAAGAAAAGGATAAAAAAAGTATATTTTACTTTTATGGGGTCATAGCAGACCAGCTGAGTTTCAAAACAAAAATGTGATAGTAGATAGAGAAAAGGGAGCTTTTGTGCTATGACGTGGTTATGTTCTTAAGAAATTTCATCCATTGTAGTATTACACACGTAACGTAAGTGTACTGATGTGGAACACTTGATCAAGAGAACTGCAGCAAGCAGTGTTGTAAACAACAGCTTTTACATTTGTTTTTAAAGCTTTCCTTGAAAATTATGATATTAAAACACTTGTGCTTGGGAATACTGTTTTGAGCCATAGGCAATTATTTCACAATCACCTGTGACAAGCCATCGCAAATGTATGTAAATGACAGTTATTGGAAAGTGAGGCACTAGAAGAAGCAAGTAGTAGCTTAAACCAGAGGTTCTCAAACTGGGGGTCAGGACCCCTCAGGGAATCACGAGGTTATTACATGGGGGGGTCGCGAACTGTCAGCCTCCACCTTAAAGCCTGCTTTGCCTCCAGCATTTATAATGGTGTTACATATACAAAAAAGTGTTTTTGATTTATAAGGGGGGATTGCACTCAGAGGCTTGCTATGTGAAAAGGATCACCAGTACAAAAGTTTGAGAACCACAGGCTTAAACAGTAGTCCGCATATCTGAAAAACAGACCATTTAAGTCCTAACAAACAAAGCATTAATGAAACCACCTGGAGAGAAATATTAATTTTAATCAACTGTTCAGCATATGATTAAATTACATTGATGAAAAAATGAGTTGTTTTCTTCTGTTACCAATCCCTAATAGACCATTAGGTTATTAACTGCCTTAGCATTCACACGAGTACCATTACACTAGAATATCAGAAGAAACATCAATGAAGCAAAAACAATGATATCATAACATTCTTGTATAATATACGAGTCATATAATTATGGTGATTCAGATACTAAATTAGTGACATATAAAGTGTTCATATTAATCAGTAAGTTGCTTAAGAAATTAATACAAGCCTTAACCTTCAGCGTGTGGGATTTAAAGAAATAGTCCGGACTCAAACTATGACCTTCCTTGAATTTTTTTTAAACGTGCTTAAGAATACTCTCCAAATTCTAAACCTTTTATGATTCTTTTATTTTCAGGCCACTTACTAGGGTGACAGAACTAGATAACAGAACTAGAATGTAACTATTTCAGAAAAAGACTGGCAGATCTCTCTCTCTTACACTTCCCAGATATTTCCGAAAGTTATGAAGATTTACATCAGATCATATTAACTACACTCTTTGTAGCTGTAATATTTTATCAATTTTATTTTAGGTATTACATTTTAAGATTCTATCAGAATCTATTGCTCCAATGTTGTAACATAATTTAAAGGGAACCAAACACAAACATAATGGACTGGGAAAGAAGATGAGGACCAAGAGGCCACAGTGATTTTGCAATATGCCCCTTCCCATCTTTCTACCCCTCAATCTTACAGATGCCCCTGCACTTCCACTCCATGATGCTGATATGCCACACTGTGGAAGAGACTTGCTGGCAGTAGGAGGGAGGGCTGCTCTCTTTCTATGGCATTGTTCCTCTTGCAAATTCACAGGGGTTTTGTCACAAAACATTACACTGACCTTAGTCAGGATTATATCCCACATTTCCCTTTTGTTGTGCATATGGTTTTCATGGCAATCACCAGCTACAGCAACTGCATTAGCTCAAGTCCAGAAGGAGTAGCATTGCTGTGAGGAAGAGATGCTTAGAATACCAGGCAATTTCCCCAGTCTTATTCAGATTTACCAAGAGCCTTGTAATTCCTCTCACAATCTATAGACATGTGCATGTTCAGCAGGTTTCATTCAGCAGCAGATTGGGTCATAACACTCCATCCATGAAATGATGTGCAGGAAACTGTCTTTAACAGAGCTTTCTGACTCCAAAATGGGTATATTTTATGAAGGGAATGATTTGGCTATATTGGCACCAAGAAATTAAATAATTCCCAGTATAACAACCACACTTGATTAACTACACAATATTTTGTGCTTTGGTTCTAGTTCTGCTGTTTCGGGAGCAACATCACTGTTCTCAGAGCTGTGCCAGAATGTTCTGTTATAAACAAGGATACTAATGAACACAAATGAAATTAATTTGGTATCAGTTACATAAGAAACATCATGGTTACACAGTGAAGGGGAAATCAATATCTGGCAAATGGAAAAGGACAAAAAAAAAAGGATAGAATTTATATTTTCCAATCTTAGAAGAGAGCATCACAGACAATAGAGAATAACAAATTAAAAACAAACAAAACAGCAGTTTGCAGTGTCTTTTAAATCTTTTAAAAGTTAATTAAACCTTCTCCGCTTTCTGGAAAATGTGGCTGGGAACATTAATAAAAATACAGTATCCAATATAAGATTATTGCAATCCTTCAATTTACTGATAATACAGTATGTACAGAAACTATTTTTATGCTGGGTTATTTATTGAAAAATTACTTTCTTTCCCAAAAGAAAACTAATTTTTTTTTAAACACAGTTGCACTGATATCTTCTGCACAAGATAAACAGTTTGATCCTTTCAATACAAGTTACAGCAGACATCTCAATTTATAAAATTCCGTAAAGCTTGTCAGACTATAAAGAAACATCCATCATGAAAGAGTATTAGATTCAGTAGTAATATTATATAAAGGCACCCAATTCTGCAATCACATTTAAGAGTTTTGTTTTGTTTTGTTTTACCTGAAGATGGCCATATTCATCATGGGAGAAGACTTCATCTCCACTATGTGCACTGAAAACAGAATGAAGGCATTTGGATGGTCTGGGGTCTTGCTTAAACTGCTGAACCTAAAGGCAAATTTTCATAAAATGAAATAAATGGATTATAAATACACTCCTCCCCAAACAAGTTCACCATCTATGATAGGTATTTTAAGGAGTCATGCAAGTGTCAATATATTAGCGAATTAACACTGAATAAAGTTTTATGTGAATTAGCACCAAATCACAAAGTAGTATTTGACTCCAGTTTATATTATTTTTTTTCTTCAAATGATAGAATTGTTCAGTTTAATGGCTTCTTTATACATATAATTTCATTCCATACTCTGGTTTCATAATCAAGGAGTTTCTCTACTGTGAACACAAGTAGATTGCTTCATAGAGATTCAGTAATTTCCATCTCCTTTCTAGTGCTACTTGCTAAGCATTCACACAATATTGACTATGAGGACAACATTTCAGACCAGGCCTGCAAAATATGCAGCCCCTGGGCCACATGGGCTCACTGTGCAGCCCGTGGGCAAGCGGCGGGGTGGGGCTGCTGGGTTCGCCCCCTGCCAGGGAAAAGGCACCTCACAGCCCCGTGCGCACACACCTCGCTCCAACTGCCCTAACGGCCAGAACTGCAGGTGGCTCCATCTCCCGCTCACCCGACCTGGCATACACTGAGGCGGGAAGCGCCGGGCATGAGGCAGAGTCAGTAAGTGCCAAGCGAGGGGACGGGCGCCCAACCTGGGCTCGAACACAGCTCGGAGGGGTGGGGAGACTGGGCTGAGATCCCCCCCAAGCATCCCTCTTCAGTTGGGGGCTGGGCAGCTACTGTGATGGTTGGTCCCAGGGCAGCCTCCGTAGGGATCGGGGTGCAGGTGGGGGATTGAATTATCTGTGGGCAGCCAGGAAATCCCCAGGAGAAATGTGTGTGTCTCTGTGTGTGTGTTGCACCTGCCTTACCCCTACTGCTGCCTCCTTCCCTGGTCCAGGGACCTTCCCTCTTCCCGGCCCCTATCACACTGTCCCCCTGGGCTCCCTGCAGCCCCTGTGTTTGTGTGTTGGACAGTCATATCCAATCTCTTCACACTGTCCCCCTTTCTCCTCCCCTTAGTTCATAGCCCCAGAAAATCCCTTAGAACTACCCCCTTTTTCCCCTCCTCTTATTTCATGAGGGGATGATGAGCTGAGCAGGCAGTGGCAGCGAGGTTTTATACTTAGGGGGGTGAGGAGGCGAGCAGCGCGTCGATGGCTGGAGGGGGACATCCATTTTAAGTATTTAAATTTTTGGTACTGCTGTGTGCAGTAATATAGTGAGCCCTGGGAGGTTGAAGAGGGGTGTGATGGTGGGGCTGGTCCTATTTTACTGCTGTGATCTGGTCCCCCTATGTGCGCCGTTTCTTTCCCCCCCCACCCCCAGCTTTTCTGCCCACAGTTGTTTTGGCAGGGCGGCGCTAGAGAAAGATGGTTTGTTTATGCGGGGTGGGGGGTTGTTTCCACGGGGCCGGGTGGCGCTGGGGGAAGGGGCTGTGCAGCACTGGGGGTGGTGTTTCCACGAGGCCAGGGGGGTTTGGCCATCAGCTGTTTTCTTTGGAGTAATATGGCCATCGCCTCTTTACAAGTTGTGCAGGCCTGCTTCAGACAATGGTTTCTGCTACATTCCATTTGTTCGGTTATACTGCAGACTGAAAAAGGTTTTCTTTATGCACATTTTCCCCTCTGGGTGAAAGATCTTATTCCATGCTTTCACTGTATGGTTTTATTGCATCCATATTACTTGCGTTTCATACTTTTATTTTTTTTTTGAAACACAAGCTTGCCCTTCCTTGCAATATACCTAGGATTTTCTTAATTTATTTATTTAAAAAGGTAATTACATAAAGATTTAATTGGTGATGTGGTTTTTTTTGGCTGGAAGCATTACCTCCTGCATTTTTAACAGGAAGAATGAAAAAGAGCAATTATGTCACCTGAAAGAATCAGACTTTACTAGCCAAGATACACCAGTGCATTACCACCAGAAGAGGCTTAAAATAGATAATTGGAAAAAAAAAAAAAAAGACAACTTGGAAAAAGCAAGTCAGTGAAAAACATACAAGCACACAAATTCTTAGAGTTCTTTACTTGCACAGCAGCATGAAAGTTAGTGCTTTTTTTACACTTAAAGTCTTACACACACTTTTTTGGTTGCTTCAGACTAAGGTGCCTGGATTATATCAAAATGTATCTTCTTCATCCAACACTGATCGAAAGTGTGCAGATCTCACCTAGTTAACTAAATAACAGCTTCAACTGATCTTCTGTTGCTGTGTCATTTGCATTTTTCTTCTGTACATACAGGAACACAACATGAGAATTTAAATATAATCACTATGCAAAGGGAATAGCAAGTACTAAATGATTCAAGATACTCAAAGGAAATTGCATAACTGTTTTGAGGCCTGAAGCTGTTAAAAAGACTAACTTCAAATGTAAGCAAAAAACAAGCTCTATAAACTTTAGAGATTAGTGGGGCATGGTGTCTGGAAACAAAATGCAACACCATGGAAATAGCAAAAGAACAAGAGAAAACATCCAGCATTTCTTATCCTGATTGGGAATGACAAAAACGAAGATCTGTGTAATTACTTCTCTAGTCTAAATTACATACAGAATATTAAGCATCTGGTTTATCCTTACTTAGATTCTACTTGATATTTTTTAAAAAGTACATCATAACAGCTCTTGGCTAAATAAACTGAAGGGCTAAAGAGCTCATTTTATTGCAATCAAATTGTAGTGAGCTATGGGAAAATATACTGCCGCTCATCACATTCATTCTGAATTCATGGGTTTGAAATGTACTTACAAAATCAAATTTCATTTCATGGCTCCTTTTTCTGCAACAGCACTGTGATAATCAGGGCTCAGATACCCAAAGAGGAGAACAGGGGGTCTGAATCCCGAACAATAAGCAAATGAATCAACTGATGTTATACAATGCTATTGTGTATAAAAATATGTCAAACAAGTTCTTTTATGGAAGCTTTTAAAAGTGCTGAACTCGACAGTCATTTTATACACACACACACACACACACACACACACACACACACACACACACACACACACACACACACACACACAGATTATGATTATCAATGTATACATGTAGAAAACTATCAGAGGGGTAGCTGTTTGAGTCTGGATCTGTAAAAGCAGTGAAGAGTCCTGTGGCACCTTGTAGACTAACAGACGTATGTAAATGTAGCTATGCAATTACAGCATCACCTCACAACAGGGTGAGGAAGCAATCCCCTCCTGCACCCCAACCCCTGCCCCCATACACCTTCCTGCACCCCAACCCCTGCCCAAGCCCTACCCACCTCTCAGAGCTAGCACCACTCACCCCCTCCTGCACCCCAACTCCGTACCCCAGGCTCAGCCCAGAGCCCCTTCCCGAACTCTGAACCCCTCAGCCTCAACCCAGAGCCTGCACGCCTTCCCAAAACCCTGCCCCAGCCTGGTGAAAGTGAGTGAGGGTGGGGGAGAGTGAGCAATGGAGGTGCGGGATGGAAGGACCGGGGCCTCAGGGAAAGGGCAGGGTAGATCCTGGGTTGCCCTTAAATTCAAAAAGTGATCTTGGGTGTAAAAAAGGTTGGAGACTACTGATCTAGACCATTCCTGACAGGCGTTTGTCTAACCTTCTCTAAAAAAGCTCCACTGATGGAGCATCACAAGCATCAGAAAATGCCTTATCTTTTGCTCCCAATACCACTTACCTAGTTTATTTTCTCAACGTAAAGAAGCAAAATATTTTCAAGTAGTTATAATGTGATTAAGATGATGTGTAGTGAATGGGATGTGCGTTTGTAAAAAGCTATAAGACTGGAGAAGAAAGAAAGGAACCAAAAGATAGAATGGAAAGTGAAAAGAAAGAAGGGACTAAAGAGATGGCAAAAAAAGACAAGATTCCTTTCATTAGTGTTGTCAAACTAACACAGAAAAAAGATTTTAAAAAACATTACATGAGTGCATGGGTATAAACTTTGGGCCAGAAGCTTGGCTAGTGTCATTTGGCTTCAGTGTAGCTATGTGTCTCTTCATTAGAACCTGGGTATTACTCCTGATCTGATCTACATTAAGAATCAAGAGAAGAAACAGAACGAAAACCAGATGGAAGTAACGAGCAGAGCAGACAACAGGGCTTGAAAACAAAAGTCTAGATTGAAGCTGTGAAGGGAAAATGAGAATGACAGAAGGAGAAGAAATTTATATGATGGCTTTGAAAATCTCAGTTTAAGGGATTTAGGCACTCAAGTCCCATTAAAATTCGATGAGAGTTAGGCATCTAAGCCACTTAGGCGCTTTGGAAAATCCCAGCCAGAGAGAAAGATTTGTTAAGTGCAACAGGAGGACAGCAGACAAGAAGAACCATGTAAGAAAGAACCACGGTGGTGCCGTATAACTTCCTTTTGCTTCCCTTTTCATTGTGACATACACATTCCATTATTTCACAAAACTACAAATCTAATTTGGACTGTCAAGTAACTGCAAGGAAGACAGAGCATCCCAGGAAAATAAAAATAAAAAACAAACTCTCAGGGAAGGACAAGTGAGGAGCCTTCTGTCATAAACAGATAGCTAAGAGTTAATGTCTCTTTCACCTGAAGCACCTGACCAGAGGACCAATCAGGAAACAGGATTTTTTCAGCTCTGGAGGGAGGGTTTTTTGTGTGTGAGGTTTTTTTTTTTGGTTCTGGTCTGTCTGCCCGCTTTTCTCTCAGCTTTGAGAGGTGATTTCTGTTTTCTAATCTTCTGTTTCCAGTTGTAAGTATGAAAAGATCAGATAGAATTTATATGTTTCTTTTGTATTTACATGAATATAGTTGCTGGAGTGCTTTGAATTGTATTCTTTTTGAATAAGGCTGTTTATTCATATTTCTTTTAAGCAATTGACCCTGTATTTGTCACCTTAATACAGAGAGACCATTTGTATGTATTTTCTTTCTTTTATATAAAGCTTTCTTTTAAGACCTGTTGGAGTTTTCTTTAGTGGGGAACTTCAGGGAATTGGGTCTGCAGCTCACCAGGGAATTGGTGGGAGGAAGAAATCGGGGGAGGTCTGTGTGGGCTAGATTTACTAGTCTGACTTTACATTCCCTCTGGGTGAAGAGGAAAGTGCTTTTGTTTCCAGGATTGGAATTACAGAGGGTAGACTCCCTCTGTTTAGATTCACAGAGCTTGTGTCTGTGTATCTCTCCAGGAGCACCTGGAGGGGGGAAGGGAAAAGATTTATTTCCCTTTGTTGTGAGACTCAAGGGTTTGGGTCTTGGGGTCCCCAGGGAAGGGTTACGGGGGGACCAGAGTGCCCCAAAACACTAATTTTTTGGGTGGTGGCAGCAAGTACCAGGTCCAAGCTGGTAACTAAGCTTGGAGGTTTTCATGCTAACCCCCATAATTTGGACGCTAAGGTCCAAATCTGGGACTAGAGTTACGACACCTTCCCATGTCCAAAGCAGAATGTCCAATAGACGATCTCATTCCATAATTCTTCAAGCAGTACAGCAATACAGTACAATAAGTAGTTGGTGCCATAACCACAATTATTGCCTCTACAAGGTCTACCTTCCACAGCATCACAACGCTATTCTTACACTTCTTGTTCTATCAACAAGCCATATTTATCACAGTACATATTCCAGATGCAACACAGCCTGAATGAGGAATGGAATTCATATACTGGATGACAGCATAATACAGTTTACTTAATATTTATTTGTATGTGTGTAGACAACACTGAGTATATCAGTATATTATAGAGGTTCTTCAGGTTATAGTTTGTCTTCTACTGTGATCGGAAAGGCAATCAGCGTAATTAGTGAGCCACAAGCAATATTATATACTAATTTCAAGCGCAGTTATTTTTGGCATACATACTCATGCTTTTCCTAGTATAAATCTCTCCACTGTAAAAGTACAGTATATGTTTTGTAGATAATTCCAATTGGAATTATGCGTCTAATGGCATCTCATATTGCTTCTGCTACTCCATTGCTTGAATAGAGCCCCCCCTACAGCAACCAAGTTAACAAATGACAGCCAGTATATACATAACATTAAATCAATGCTTATTTACTGTTTATTATTCATATCCCCCTTTGATTCTTTCTCCACAACAAACCCTTGTATGTTAAGGAGAGAAATACACAGCATTTAAAAACAAACATAAAGCAGCAGATTTAAAAGCAGGCACAGAAAAATCCATCACTATTCCATTTTTATCCCCACACCTTCTCCTATGTGGCCAAACATAGCTCTTTAGAAAACTTCAAATCTCAATCTCTTGGGGATACCTGCTCATAAGTAATTCTAGATTAATTCTCTGTCTTACAACAGTTTCATATCATGTTGTGAAATCAACCCACACAGAAAGGATGGGTACTTTATTTTAACCTGACAATGTTAATAAGAATTTGACATTGAACAATTTAAAAATAAACTCAAATTTCAGACAGAAGATCTTTTAAATAGCATGCCTTACATTTATTTCTCAAAGTTACATTTTAAAAAATGCTTTATAAGGGTCTGTTCAAGTAAGAGACAGTGGACAGGTCCAAGCGGATCCTGATCAAACATGTTCATGATTACCACTGTCCCAATTTCCCCTTGGTCACACTCCTGTTTATTACTTTACTTTCAAAAAAAAAAAAAAAGCATGGAAGCCTCCCAACTGCTTCACTCTTTTCTGGAACTTGTAAAGTATGTTGTGCCTTTCATTGCTCAATGGCCCCATATTGGGAAATGAAGGGCTCCCATCCCCCAGCCCTATACAGAGAACTGAAAAGGGGAGAAAAAAAAAAAAGGGGTCTCCCTGTCCCCAGGTTTCATTTTCTACCTGGGGTCTTGGCAGAGGTCCAGGGAGTGAAAGTGTCTCATCACGGTCAGGCTCCTATTGCTCCCTCAGCATTGTACAGAGTCTACAGAGCTACATCTCAGTTCCTGCTGCTTCCCACTCCATGCAGGGGCTAGGAAAAGAGGTCATCCCTTTGACCCAGAACACAGGAAAAGCAACAACCTGGCTGTTGGATTACTGTTTAAATTCCTTCCTGCAGATCTCAGGGAACAGAGTGTATGTAAGGTCCCACAAAGCAGAACATGAGAGTGATGTCATTATATGCTAGAGTACAAAACACTAAGCACAACAGGCAATCAAACAAAACAGTGAAATTGACTATGTACTAAGTTATGTCAAATGCCCAAAGTAAGCAAAATGGAAAAGAAAATGATTTTTTTCTCTATTTCTTTTTCAGTTATACTCTTTTTACAGGTTACTTGGAATAACAATATATACAAGTTTTCAGACAGAGTCCCTTTAACTCATCCACTGTCCTTGGCTACCTTACCCCCTACATCATACACAGACACACACACAAACAAAATCCCACCACTAACAGTGTATTATGTGAGAGAATGTAATTACACAAAATTCTGAAATTTCAAGATATTCCCTAGGAACTTTAACTACGGATGGGGGAAAAAACCACAGTTATAATCCCAGAATATTCAGGGTCTGCTAACAGGGAGATCATGGGATGAGTATATTGATAGTGCTCTGCTAGTACCTGCTTATTACAATGTAAAACTAAGCCACAAAGATAGAGAAGTGATGACCAGTATACTCAATGGCCTGATCAGTTGACCAAGAAAGTTCCAGCATCACTTCAACAGCAGGGTACCTTGCTCTTAACATCTGAAATTCAGTGGCAAGGAAGTACCACCTAGTGTTGAAAGCTCCTTTTCTCTAGGTTTCTGAGGTCAGGAAAGGAAGGAGCTCCCGACAATCCCACATCCTTCCATAGAAAACCACTAAGTCAATGGCCTGATTTTGAAATGTTCTGAGCACTCTCATTTCCCACTGATTTCTATGGGAATTGCTGGTATTCAGCCGTTCTGAATATCAGGTCATAAATGCTGAAAACATTACTCATTACTCATTGTTATGATTGATAGGACCACTAGACTGACTATATCACAAACTATCAACATCTTAGTTAGATGGCTGCCAGTCATAGACTCAAATTTGAATAGTAATTTGAAAAATGTAATTTTGAAATATATTCCATCATTTATACACATGGTGAAGTTTTTCTGACCTTTCGCATTTTCACATGGCTAGGCCCAGAAAATCAGAGCAGTCCTTTCTTAGCTGGACTGCACTGTAGTATTATGTTGCCTTTTTAATTTTATCTGTATTTGGAATATGTTATTGCTTATAGTTAAATTAATCTTTTAGAATTAAGTGACTGCTTGTGTCCACACTGCAGTGTTTTTACCTTATCAGCCTGGCGCATACAGCAGTAGAGAATTCCTCGCATACATTTTATGGCAGAATGTTCCAGCTCATGTGTCCTTCCCTTGTCATCATCAATGCGCCTGAGTGAGAGAAATAACCCATGAAACAAACTGCAAATGCATTAGGAAAAAAGTTAAAGGTAGTAATGCTTTTGATAATTACGTCTTTAACTACATAGTTAAACACTATATTATAGCGACACCCATTAACGTTAATACATTTAGAGTCCTGTCATTTTTTCCATGATACAATCCACATTTTTCAGTTTATGCTGTGCCTTAGCAAAAAGAATTGTGGACTACAAATTTGCCTGTATAACACAGTAAGTGGGTGAGTGCAGAGTGCTATTAAAGCTCTTAACTCAAGTTCCTGGATTATTTATTTTTACTCCAATTTTTTTTCTTATTTTTCCCAAAATGTTCTAAATAAATATAAGTCAACAACATTGTGGAGAACCAAGGATAGTAACATCAATGCAAGAACTGTGCCATCTTCCCCACACTGCAACTGAGTTCTGGCTTATAGCATCTATTTTGACTAAGTCCTGGGCCTCTTGAGAGCAAAGAATGTCCAACCACACTAAACTGGTCGTGCAATTAAAGGGCTGGAAGGAACTCTGTTCTCACAGAAGAAGTGTAATTGCACTACGGGAACACAATTTACCACTTGAAGGCCCTTGAAGAATTCCACCTGGATTTCAGCAATTTCCATCCCACCATCAACCTCAGCATGGATGAGTTCATACAAGAGACCCACTTCCTGGACACTACAGTGCAATAAGTGATGGTCACATAAACACCACCTTATATCCGAAACCTACTAACCACTATACTTACCTACATGCCTCCAGCTTCCATCCAGGATACATCACACGATCCGTTGTCTACAGCCAAGCCTTAAGATACAACCTCATTTGCTCCAATCCCTCAGATAAACACCTACAAGATCTCTGTCAAGCATTCTTAAAACTACAATACCCACTTGGGGAAGTGAGGAAACAGACTGACAGAGCGAGACGGGTATCCAGAAATCACCTACTACAGGACAGGCCCAACAAGGAAAACAACAGAACATCACTGACCATCACATACAGCCCCCCAGCTAAAACCTTTCCAGTGCACCATCAACGAGCTACGATCTATCCAGGAAAACAACCCCCAACTCTCACAAGCCTTGGGAGCCAGGCCAATCCTCACTTACAGACAGCCTGCGAAGCTGAAGCAAATACTCACAGGAACTACACACCACTCCACAGAAACACTAACCCAGGAACCAATCCCTATAACAAACCCCATTGCTGCCTCTGTCCCCATATCCACTCTAGCGACACCATCAAAGGACCCAACCACACCAGCAGAGGCTCATTCCCTTTCACATCTACTACTGTGATATATGCCATCAGGTGCCAGCAATGCCCTTCTTCCATGAACATTGGCCAAACTGGACAGTCTCTACGTAAAAGGATAAATGGACACAAATCCGACATCAAGAATGGTAACATACAAAAGCCAGTAGTAGAACACTTCAGTCTCCCTGGACACACAATAAGAGATTTAAAAGTATCCATCCTTCAACAACAAAAAAAAACTCAAAAACAGACTTCAAAGAGAAACTGCTGAGCTAAAATTCATTTGCAAACGTACCACCAACAATTTGGGCTTGAATAGGGACTGAGAGTAGCTGGCTCACTACAAAAGCAATTTTCCCTCTCCAGGTATTGACACCTCCTCATCAATTATTGGGAGTGGACTACATTCACCCTGACTAAATTGGCCTTCAACATTGGTTCTCCACTTTTAAGGTAACTCCCTTCTCTTCAAATGCCAATTTATATTTATGCTTGTATCTGTAATTTTCACTCCATGCATCTGAAGAAGTGGGTTTTTTTATACCCACGAAAGCTTATGCTCAAATAAATCTGTTAGTCTTTAAGGTGCCACCAAACTCCTTGTTGTTTTTGTGGATACAGACTAACATGGCTACCCCTCTGATACATAATACAAAATAAATCCCATATATCATGCTGTATGTCTCCAGATATCAGGATGCAAAGACTTTACATCACTCCTGCAAGATCTGCATCACTCCTTTTCTCACCAGCCTTAGTTTGTCCGTCAGCTACTGTAAACATCAGGTGTTCAGCACTCCCCTATCAATCCTTCCTTTCCAACATCTCTGTTTCTTCCATTCTTCCAAACAGTTCTGCTTCAACCACAAAGGGGAGGGGTTAAATGAAAAGGAATATGCAAGGAATTCCTTCAATACAAATGGATAATAGGGGCAACAACCATGCTTTTCAAATCATGGCTCCCTTTCAAAATTTTAATGCTCTCAATTACTACATTTATTGCTAGCCTTTCATAATATGTTTCAAGCATAAGAGTGAAATTAAACATAAAACATTTTAAGGGCAACCATTTCAGCTGCCAATTAAAATAAAATCCTAAGGTAAAAGGCGAAAGATTTATACGAACTGATGCTACACTGGTCAAGAAAATTTTATCTTCTTTTGCAGCCACCATGACTAATTAGGGAGTAGTCATAAAAAAATAAGGCTATGCAAAGGTATGTCTGTAACATGAACTGTTATGAAAGCAAAAAAGAAGTTTTGAGGAGTCAAAACAATTTTAAATCCATCTTTCAAGTAAAACCACAGAGATAGAGATATACAATTTTGACCAATAAATAATATAGATTAAGGAAGGGTAAAATCTAACTCACATTTTTATCTATATAATAGATCATCTGCACTTGAACAAAAATTCTCGCTATTATAATGAATTATAATTAGCTCTTCAACTAAAAATATAATTGAATTGTGCTGACAAAAATGATTATCTTCTTACGGTGTGACGCTGGGCTGTCAGTAGGGACTAAATTTTTTATTATTCTCAACTCATTCTTCCCTTCTCATAAATACAGTGCAGTTGAACTAGCACCATCTTGCTTAGCATTGTCTGTTTGAAAAAGAATGTGGAATACTAAACATGTAGAAGTAATGTTTTAAGAAAAAGTACCACATTAGCATGAATTGCAGGGAGTTTACCAGTAAATAATGATGGGAGCAATATAGCTCCCATTATTCTTCAAATCATACTATAAATTAACTCCAGTGAAAAGTGCTGCTCACTTTCCTAGGCTACTGTTCAAACGAGTTGGGGCTGGGAAGGAAGGGTATAAGGAACAGAAGACCTAAGATTTGGGTAAAATTTGGAAAGGAGTTCATTCAGGCAATGATTATAGCTAGGGCCCTACCAATTTAACAGCTCTGAAAAATGCAAGGTGGACTGTGAAATAAGCCCTTCTGTGTGAAATCCAATGTCCCCTTGTTCGGAGGAGCGCCCCAGCAAAGAGTTACATAGCAAAAAATATAGTGAAAAAAAGTTACTGCAATCAATGTGTTGTGATGACCATTTATATAGGTTAGTGAAACAGGGAGCTCACAAGATACTCTCGATGTTCTTGGTAAGTGAAATTTAAAAAGCTGTTTACATAATATTATGGGAACAAAAAAAAAGTGTTAAAATTTTTTATTATGATTGTCACAGGTTTTGGGGTTATACTCCAAACAGAAATTTAGAAAAGAAGCTATACTTATAAAAGTTAGGGAACTGGAATTTTACAAAGCTATTCAGCCCGAAACCTCATTTCAAAAAGTCAGGTAAAAGGAGTGACAATAAAAAGATACATCAAAAGTAGACTTTTTTTTTATAGCTTATTTATTTTTGACTGAGTCTGCATGAACTGATAGGTTGAAACAGATCAAAATCCATCCACCAGGAGACTTGTTGAAGCCTCCGGAACTCATATAATTTAGGTTTCATCAGCTACATCCAGTGCTGTTTCTAGCACCAGTCTGGCAATTAACTGAGAATGGTCTCTAAGGGTATGTCTACACTACGAGATTATTCCGATTTTACAGAAACCGATTTTTGGAAACATTGTATAAAGTCGAGTGCACACGGCCACACTAAGCACATTAATTTGGCAGTGTGCGCCCATGAACCGAGGCTAGTGTCGATTTCCGGAGCTTTGCACTGTGAGTAGCTATCCCATAGCTATCCCACAGTTCCCACAGTCTCCCCCGCCCATTGGGCTTCTGGGTTGAGATCCCAAAGCATGATGGGGCAAAAACAGTGTCGCAGATGATTCCGGGTAAATGTCGTTGGTCAATCCTCCCTCCGTGAAAGCAACAGCAGACAATCATTTTGCGCCCTTTTCCCTGGATTGCCGAGGCAGACACTGTAGCACGACAACCGTGGAGCCCATTCAGCTTTTTTTCACTGTCACCGTATGTCTACTGGATGCTGCTGACAGACGCGGTACTACAGTGCTACACAGCAGCATCCCCTTGCCTTTTGCCAGTTAAGAAAGACGGTTACCAGCTCTACTGTACCGTCTGTTGCTTTGCAAGTTGACAATGACGGTTACCAGTCATATTGTACCATCTGCTGCTGTCATGGGTGCTACTGGCCGGCCTCGGTGAGGTCGGTTGGGGGCGCTTGGACAAAAATGGGAATGACTCCCCAGGTCATTCTCTTCTTTAAGTTTTGTCTAATGGAGAGTCAGTCCTGCCTAGAATATCAGGCAAGCCTACTAAAGAACCAGAGAGCCAAATGGCTGCGCTGGGTCAGAGCCCCAGACATTCTGCAGAAATGATGAGCTGCATGCCATTCTACGGGGTGCCCCTGCAAAAACACTACCCGTTGCTTCCCTCCTCCCCCACCCCTCCTGGGCTACCGTGGCAGTTATCCCCCCATTTGTGTGATGAAGTAGTAAAGAAGGCATGAATAAGAAACAACACTAACTTTATTGCCTCTGCAAGCAGTGATCAAAGGGGGGAGGGGAGGGCAGCCTCCAGCTGCCATGATACTCCAGGCAGGAGTGAATCTCTATTAGACAAAGCTTAAAGAAGAGAATGACCTGGAGTCATTCCCATTTTTGCCCAGGCACCCACAGCCGACCTCACTGAGGTCAGCCAGGAGCACTCACAGGACGACGATGACAAATACCAGTCCTACTGTACCATCTGCCGTCCACAAGGCAAGTAAAGGGAAGAGGGAGGGGCTGACAACATATACCCTGAACCACCTGTGACAATGTTTTTGACCCTTCAGGCTTTGGGAGCCTAGCCAAGAATTCAAATGGTTTTCGGAGAGTGCAGGAACTGTGGGATCGCTACAGTCGTCAGTCGCCCCTCCCTCCGCGAGCGTCCATTTGATTCTTTGGCTTTCTGGTACGCTTGTCTCAGCTCCTTAAGTTTCACGCAGCACTGTGTTGAATCCCTGTTGTGGTCTCTGACCATCATGGCCTTGGAGATTTTTTCAAATGTTTTGCATTTTGTCTTTTGGAACGGAGTTCTGATAGAACAGAGATCAGATTCAGTATCTCCTGTACGGTCCATGCTGGAGTTCTGTTTTGATTCTGGGACTGCACAGTCACCTGTGCTGATCAGCTCTCCATGCTGGGCAAACAGGAAATGAAATGCAAAAGTTCATGGGGCTTTTCCTGTCTACTTGGCCAGTGCATCAGAGTTCAGATTGCTTTCCAGAGCAGTCACAATGGCGCACTGTGGGATAGCTCCCAGAGGCCAATACCGTCAAATTGCAGAGACACTAACCTTAATTCAAAATGGCAATACCGATTTCAGCGCTACTCCCCTCGTCGGAGTGGAGTACAGATATCGATATTAAGAGCTCTTTATATCAAAATAAAGGGTTTCATTGTGTGGACGGGTGCAGGGTTAATTTGGTTTAATGCTGCTAAATTCGAGATAAACTTGTAGTGTAGACCAGGCCTAAGAATGATCTGAAACTGGTTTTTTTGTGTCTCCAGTAAATGTTCTAGAAATGCACTGAGTTTCCCATAATTAATAAAATTGTATTTGGCCATGACAGTTTGGTAATTTGTGACTCTGAATGGTAATGTCGACGACAAATATGCCATCCTGTCAAGCCCAACCGTATGGGGTTGACTTGGCATTATGCTGCTTGCTTCGTGCATTAACCACATTCATTATGATGGAGTTGGGTTGCGGCTGTTGAACAAAGTCTGCCTTTTAATTTAGGCTCTGCTGCTGGTGGTGTGATGGAGGCTGGTGTCTGCCAGATTACTTTGGTAGGATCTAGAATTGCTTTATTAATTGGGAGGGCAATTCTGGATGAGGTGTGCAGAATATCCACCAACTTGTGATGTGTATCTGCCATCTCCTGTTGGGGAATCTGCAGCTCATATGCCATCCTCTTAGTAAGATCCAGACAATTCTTAAAATCACCACCTTTTCCTTTTTTAAACTGAAAAAAAACTTTAAGTCTACTAAACGCCTGGGGGGATGGCAGGGGGGTATGCCCCCAGATAGGACAGGAAACTAAAGCTCTTTAACCTTTTTATTTATTTTTTTAACTCCTTTGGGATTAAAAAAGAAAGTAAGGAAACACTAACTATTAAGGAGAACAAATAAAAAAAACTACTACTACTTATGCGAATGACACAGATAAAGAAGGGATGACTGCTCACTCTGTTCCAGGCCAAAGACTGTTGAGAAGGAAGTGAGCAGGGTTCGCTAGCCCAGCGTTAAAATAGCCTCGAGGCAGACCATGGGGGAGAGAGCACATGTACAGGCTCAACGGACACTGCTACCAAAAATCTCCAATTAGAGGTGCAGGGGTGCACATACACCTACAGTGGAGAACCCACAGGGACATTACTTGAAGAACAAGGTTTTTATTCTCTCATTCATAATCAAAACTACGTTCCAATTATTGGGTCACATTCTGCCTCTAGTTACAAATATACAACAGGTACACAGTAGACGTGCACTGGTATAACTGAAGGCAAAAATTTGGCCTGCAAAACGTATCAGTGTTTATGTCTGAGAAGGAAAGAACCCAGTTTATCTTCCAGGTAACCAGGTTGAATTAACAGGACTTATAGAAAAAAAAAATCAAGTTAAATTGATAAAGTCTAAGCTGGAGTCAAGACAAATGTGGAGCCCTACTACCTAATTTCCTAAACTCACTTTTCAGATTAGAACTGCATTTTAATTTTATCTTCAAAAATAGTAGGGGAAAAGATTCATACTGCAAAAAAAGTCATGTTTTGCTTCAATGCCGTTATCACTTTCAACATATCAACGTTTTCTCTTAAAGGTTCTCTCTGCCCTGTAACCTAATGGCCTGTCTACATTTTAACAAGTTTTGAAATTTTAGCAGTACTGTTATAGTTCAGGTGGCAAAAACTCATTAATGTGACACATTTATACAGGTATATAAAAAGTACTTCTACTGGTAGAGCTCCTTCTGTTTTATGAACCAAAATAAGCTATGCCAGTAAAGGCAAATTTATATTGATATTACTGTGCCTATACTAGAGTTTCAGCAAAACTATGATGGCAAAAATCACACTACTTACTGACATAGTTATGCTAGTAAAAACTGTAGAATAGTCCTAGAAAATAATTTCTTAAACTATGAAAACAGGGCTGCAATAAAAAGACATCCTTTTTCACCTAAGCAGATTTACCCTTCATGTAAGTGTACATTAGAGTTTCGTATCTCAGGATAATAGACTGCCAATTACACTAAACCTATAACCAATAACATCTGTAACCCAAAACATATTCAGGGTGTGTCTAGTTTAGACCCTATAATGGTGCTGGCAATTACTTGAGTTAAGAAACTAGTATAAACAAGCCCGAATTTGAGAGGTGGAAAATGAATTCACACTCCACCCTTTAACAAAATTGGTGCTTTATGGCTGGATTACTAAAATACTCTTTGGCTTCTTTCCTATCAAGAATCATTCCTGTTATTTTTCAAATCTCAGTTTGTCTTCTAGGACTCAATCTAATTGCTTCCAGCTGCCACCATTCTCAAGCCTCTTGTTATCTTTATTTATCATCACACGTTCCACTCACTCAGGAAGTAGTACTTCTTTGAATATTCTTCGCTACCATAAGAATTTTTGGACAACATACCTTAATCATACTGCCTCAAAACACCAGTGACAGTGAAAATTTAGAAGAGGTGCTTACGTGAAGACAAAACATCTTAAAAGGTTATGCTCAATAAAATCAATCAATCAGTTTTCTAAATTACGAAAGTCAAGTGACAGTTATAAAACTGGCAATATGCACATTTATACCATGCTTCTTATACCTTTTGCATTTCCATAGGTTTACAAAACTATTTCTGATAAAGGATGTCTCTCGGTTAAATGCTTCTATGGTATTCAACACCATAAAATCAAAACATGGGATAATTATTAACAGTCTTTACAATCAGAAGAAAAACAGTTTACCTATATGCAAGTGCTAATGCCCAAGCACATGCAGCACAGTAAAGACTGTCTTGCACCTTTGCCTTCTGATTGTCACCAAACGTTTTTGTGGGAAAGAGACCAGTTGTTGGACTTTGATAAAGCAACACCGTTGACTTGACTGCAAAAGAAAAACAAATCTTTAAGATTTCAATTTCCTCCAAGCCTAAGTTAAGCTTAAAGGGAAAAAAAAGTTTGGAATAAAGTGCTGACAACCTTTAAGAGAACTACACAATGGAAATAAAAACAAGAGAAAAAACAACAAACCAACCAGAGATCCAAAAACCAAGGTAATTTCCCATTCTCTCTCTTCTCCCCATATATGCCATGACTTTTATCTTTCTCTCCTACGCTAATATTTCTTCAAAATCAGTATTCAAAGCAAGTTCTGATTAAAAATAAGTTTATAGTTATATCACAGCCTATTTACATTAGAAGCATCTCAATGCGAGCCACTCCAATAGTCTGAATTTGCTTGCATGGGCACTGCATTTTTTAAAATGTAATTTAAATGAGTTTACAGTATTTTGATTTGTCCCCAAAAGGTTTCAAGGACAGAGGTAAAAAAATCGTCTTTGCCCAATGGAAACAATTTCGAATTATTCAGGCATTTTTCTTGTATACACACTGATCACTGTGCACTAAGTCTACGTCTACACTTGCCATTTAAAGCGCAAAATGTCCCTTTTTTGCACTAAAACCGTGGGAGCGTCTACACTGGTTAATGACTTTTTGCGGTGAAACTCAGAAAACGACATTCATGAGAGGCATTCTACCTGTGTAAACATCTTTTGGCCTCTGGAGGATAACCCACAATTCCAAAAGTGACCACTCTGGCCAGCATCTCCACAGCCCTGAGCCCATCCCACAGCCAAACTCCCTCCCAGAGCCTACACTCCGCATCCCCTCACCCCAGTGCTGAGCCCCCTCCATCACCCAATCTCCCTCCTAGAGTTTGAACCCAGCACCCCCCTGCACCCTGCCCCAAGCTCAGCCCAGAGCCCTCTCCCACACTCCCAACCCCGCACCCACCCCCCGAACCACAAACCTCTGCCCCAGCCCAGTGAAAGTGAGTGAAGGTGGGGGAAAGCGAGAGATTAAGGGGTAGGGAAGGGGGAGGGGCAAGGGTGTTTGTGTTTGTGTGATTAGACAGTTGGCAACCCAAACTACAGTACTTGTATGAGGTGAATTGAAAAATACTATTTATCATTTTTACAGTACAAATATTTGTAATAAAAAATAATAAAGTGAGCACTGTACACTTTGTATTCCGTGTTGTAATGCAAATCAATATATTTGAAAAGGTATAAAAACATCCAAAAATTTAATAAATTTCAACTGGTATTCTATTGTTTAACAGTGCAATTAAAACTGCAATTAATCGTGATTAATTTTTTTTAATCGCAATTACTTTTTTTTTTTATTTAATCGTGTGAGTTAACTGTTTTATTTATATCCATAAAAGTAAAATTAAAGAATGTCTGCAACTACTACACTCATCCTAACATTTCTGGGTATTGCAGCACATACAAAGTATGTAATTGTTATTTTCAAGCTTCAACAAGGGATTTAGAAAAAAAAGAAAAAGTAATATTTAGTGTGTTTTAATGTTTAATCCCACTGAATTGTGAAGATTCAAAAATCTGGTGAATAATTAAAAGACTCATGATTTGGTTTAATTTCTTTGGTCATGGCACTTATAAAATAACCTATTCCTTAACAAAACACAACACAAAGATACTTTTTGAATGTGCCACCATGTTTCTCAATGTAGACCAACCTCTATACATTGCTATGTTAGAAATTAACCAAATTTTAGATTTATTTTAATTTTAGGTTTAAAAATTAGTATCACACTGTATAATATCCGTTAGTCACTGAGTATTATTTGACAAATCATTTTGCTAGTAGCTCATTCTAGAATTGATTAAATTCAATAATACATTTTCAGCTGAAACAGAAGACTGGCTGCAGTACAAGTAGAGCCTGAAGTAGATGAATGGTAAACAGCAGCACAGATTTGCCATTGCCAACTGTTAAAAGTAAATTGAATGGTCATCCACTCCACAGGGAAGACAAAAGCAATGAATCTACAAAACAATAACATATAGACTGATCACACATGAACCAGAAATTTTGTTTCAAGGTGTTTCACATGCTTTAATAGAGTATCATCCCTCCTTTTCAAGCTGACGTATCTTTGTTTACTGTGCACTACCAATGAATGATTAAACTTAAAATTTCAGCAGTGAACTGCACAATCATGACTTGATTTGAAAAAAACAGGCATTTTTATAGCTATTTCCTGATAGCATACACCTTTAAATAAACAGTGTGTCTATGATTACGGTTGATCACATATTTAATTAGAAGTGATAAATAATTAAATTTATAAGACAGTTCAGGATAGCTCCCTAAAAGTATTTAAATGTTTAAATAAATCAATGTCATTTATGTTATGAAAATACACTAAGACCATTCATTCTAGTAACTATTGGCATCATTATATCCAGTAGTACAGCAAAACAACTAGAGTTACAGTTAGGGTGACCAGACAGCAAGTGTGAATAATCGGGACAGAGGGTGGGGGGATAATAGGAGCCTATATATGAAAAAGACCTCAAAATCAGGACTGTCCCTATAAAAACAGGGACATCTGATCACCTTAGTTATGGTATGGCTACATGTCGAGGTGGAAGTGTGATTCCTAAATCAAGGGGACATACTCTCAGTAGCTCTCATTGAACTAGCTCCCTTAAACTGGAATACAGCCGCAGCTCAGCGAGCAGCAAAATGGGCTAGCCACCCTGAATATGTGGCTAGGGTCTCATACTTGTATTAAAATAGCAGATTTAAGAAACTATTTTAAGTTCTTAGAACAGATTTGTATTCAAAAGTAACTCAACAATTAACAAAAAGCTATAACATTGCTGATTTCACAAGCACAAGTTCAGCACTATGATGTGTAGAGTGTATTGATTGATTTAAATCACCAATTTAAATCCTGATTTAAATCAGCAACCAGGAAACCCTGATATAAGTAATCAATTTTAATCTTGTTTTGCATTTGTACTTCTGATTATTTTCCTAAAGAAAGGCTGATTTCTCACTGGCTGACAACCATTAAAACATGTTGATTTCTAACTTAACATCACCTTTATGGTTTCTTTTTGCTACTTGGGAGGATAAGCTATATCTATACACATTTATGCAACTATAAAGCTTAACTTATATTTATTCAGAATTTTAATTTTTACTTTTTTATTATGGTGAGTGAGTCATTTCTCATTTACTAGATGAGGATTAATATTTTTACTTGTGATTTCTGTCAAGCTCTATTTGGATGAAAATTCAAATTAAACTAAAAATGTACAAACTGATAAAAATATTAAATGCTTTTAAGTAAAACTACCTTAAGTGTGCTGGATACATAAATATCAAGAAGTTCATCAAAACATGTTGTACTTTTAAAACTGATTTACTGAACAAAGGAACTATTATCTGTAGTTAGTGAGTTGAAGTGATTGTTTTGGATGAACATGTCCTTCAAGATTTTACAATTAGTGTATCTTATTTTCATTCATAGATTGAAGAGGAAACCAAGCTTTCCTGTTTTTTGAACTCCAAACTGGTTTCTCAACTCTGAATAAACTAGTTGGTGAACAGAACTAGTTCAATAAACTGAAAGGAATACATTTTTCTCTGCATGAGCAGAAGTGGTTACTTTTGTCAAAAACTGGTTTAGCATGTCAACAACCTCTAGTTCCAGGTACTTAGTCACAGTTTCTTTAGTTCAGCCAAATAACTTTCTTTAAAACTTTGGTAGAACACATGTATTGTTTAATATTATTTTATTTTAATAGATTATAGTAAAATTAGGCCTCAACCTACATAATTAAATAGGAAATTGACAATCAGTTTAGTTTTAAAAATAAACTTGTATTTAAATAATTTAAATTAGAAAATTAATTAGAAATTAATCAGAAATTAATTTTTGCCCACTGTGGTGATATTGTGTACAATTCCTTTTGTATCCTACACCATGCTGCCCTGTGGAGAAGGCCCCAAAAAAACAGAGTAGTGTGAATGTAGGTTCAACCTCAGAAGGGGTTTCAGATTGGAATTTCAGAGTTCGTGGGAGTACCTCCCTGAGTTGAGGAAAAGTGTGGTAAGTACTAATAATTTTAGTGGCATCTTAGTGGCAGCTACCCTGTTTACATAGTTTGCTTTAGTGTTTTAAGTCTTGAGTTTCACTAAGGGAAATGGCTAGGGACTTTAGCCGTTTTATTTTGGCCATAGAAAATCTATTAAAAAAAACCCCTGAATCCTCAAGAGGGTTTCCTATGCATAACTTTAAACTCTTACTGAGTTTCTGTTAAGCTTTATGCAAGGTCCTTAAATGTTGCTTGACAGCTTTTTCTTTCTTTCAAATTTTTCCACCCCTCATTTAAAGACTATAACCTTTCATAATGGCCCATCATTTTCACCATGACTTACTACATAGTTTGAACTTTCATTCAGTCCAAAAGAACACTAATTACCACCAAAAAAAATTAACAGAAGTGATATGATGCTATATTGAGATGTGTCTCAAGTGTTCCTCTCTTATGGGCTCATTCAATTTAAAATAAAAATAATAAACATAGCTTTTAAAAATAACAAATTAGCAAACACTTTAGAGGCAACTAATAAGAAATAATAACCTATGCTAATCTGGATGGTTTAAAATTGTATGTTGACCAGGACTATGGCTCTGACTTCTGCTAGTAAGTACTAATTTCACCCCCCAAAAATTTAGGAGTTATTTTTAATAAAATCTTAAGGTATTTGCAAATTTTGCTGCCAATTTTTACACTGTTGGCTCAGAGCAAGAGAATAAAATGACACAAAAATATGAAGTCAGAATGCATGAGTGATCTAGTTTTATTTATTGTTTATTTTAACATAACTTCAATACAAACTTTGAAACTCCTATAGTAGAAATATTTGTTCTTTTTATAGAATATTGGACAGCATTTGAGACATATGACGTGTTCTATGGTACTTACATATTTCTGTGACAGTCTGCATCCCAATATTCATCAGTTTTAGAAGACTATGATAAATGTTGTGTAAAGTATGTCTTGTGAAGTATCATTTGAAAACTCATCATTTGCTGATCATTATTGTCCTGGTAAAATATGTGTGGCAACATTGTACATAGTTATAAAATTCTACTGTAAGACATTGCTGAGACATGTTCCAAGTTTAGAAAAGCAGGCACAAATCAGTTCCTCAGAGACAAGACAGTGAGAAATCTACATTTTGGTAAAGAAACAACTGGAGGTTCCCATTCCCCACAGATGTGCTGTCTCCTGAACCTCAACTGGAGATGATTTTCAAAGACAAAAAGAGGACTATAAGGAAAGGGAACAAATGCCCCCAAAAGATCTCTTCCTTCATCTCTATGCACGGCATCGCAAGGAGAAAGGAATCATCACTGGATTGGGGAGCGATCCTGGCAGAAAGGAATTCAGCCAATAAGACTGCTAAAATATGCGGTGAGAGATACTTTTGCTTTGAAATCACTTAGCTTGTTAAATTAGGGGTTAATTACATTTCACCTTTTATTTCTTTGTAACCAATTCTGACTTTTAGGACTCATTAATTGTAATCACTTAAAATCTTTCTATAGTTAATAAACTTGTTTTATTTAAACCAGTGAGCTCAAACTGAAGTGTTTGGGAAACTTCAATTTTGAGGTAACAGGATTTGTGCCTATCACTTTCTATTTATAAATAATGGACTTTATATGAGCTTGTATTGTCCAGGAGAGGGCTGGGCAATACCAAAATGCACATTTCTGGGGGAAAGTCTGGGACTGGGAATTTGATGGTGTTGCTTTGCAATGGAATTCAAGGGTGGCTGGCCAAAGCACTCATACAGTAAAGCTGGGAGTAATATACATGCTGAAGGCTGTGTGAGAGTAGGCCCTGAGGGGAGCGCTGCGGGAGCGCTGCCGAGGCAGCGCTTTGAAGTGTGAGTGTAGTCAGAGCGGCAGCGCTGGGAGAGAGCTCTCCCAGTGCTGCATGTAAACCACATCCTTTAAGGGTGTAGCGTGCAGCGCTGGGAGCCCCGCTCCCAGCGCTGCTGCCCTGATTACAGTGACACTTTACAGCGCTGTATCTTGCAGCGCTCAGGGGGGTGTTTTTTCACACCCCTGAGCACGAAAGTTGCAGCGCTGTAAAGTGTGAGTGTAGCCATGGCCTGAGTGATTGCTCTCCTAGCAAAGTAGTATAAAAGGCACTCAGGTTGGAGAACTGAGAAGACAGCTGTTTAACAGTCCAGATTATACCCTAGGTAATGTCACAATTTTTATGTAGTGACTCATTACATAGTTAACAGGGTCTGCACTGACAGAAGTTACAGATATACATTGGCCCCTTTATTAGGCTAAAAGACTAGCCTGTGAGCTATATCAACTCAGTGAGATGATGCTTAACTTAATATGTATAACAACAGAATCTAGCTGTCTCTCTCATAGTTGCAATGGTTCTGTAAGACTAATATGGGTAAATAAGAAACATTTATTTCTCTCTCTCCATGTTAAACAGATACACCTATGGAGCCATTCTGCTGAATAAGAAGTTGCTCTATTTATGTAGTTATTTTTTAGAGTAGAGCCAATAAAAATCAGCATGACCTATTGAATATGGCAACTGATCAGCAGCAGGTTGCTTTGAAAACAGTTAGAGAAAGATCATGAGTTTTCAAATAGTATACAGGACATTCAAACTAATTCACTATACAATTTTTTTCAAGTGTCATTCAAACAGATAAGAATTTTTTGGCAGTTGAGGAATTTTAACAAGTTACATTGCAAATATTTTTTGACTACTACAAAGAGTTCCCCTTACTTTACTTACCAATTCTGTAATAATGATCCAATTTATCCCACAGACTTTCTCCCTCTGGCCTTGGAAGGTTAATGCTTTTAAGTGGTTCATAAACAGAGCCTAAAGGAAGAAATCACAAAAACTTATTTAAAAATGCAGAAATCAACATCAAAATTATTTCCATAAATTATTATAGGAATATTGTTTAAAAATACTCTTAAATATTTATGCAAGAGAAAGCATGTTAAGACACAAACATAACACTTTGTTCAGTTTCAATTCACTTACAAAATGTCATTTTACTTCTTCTGTAAACCAGTTGATTTTATATGATTGTCCAATACTAAAACCCCCTAGTGTCAGGCTCACAGGCTGTAACCACAGTCAAGTGCTCGCACCAGTTCTTAGCCAACAACAACCACTTTCTAAATGCCTCCAGGGTAAGAGCCACCATTCAATTACCGAAAATCTGAACTTGTTACTACATGAACTACACAGTTCCATTCAGAAGCAGTTCCATTTAGAAGCAGAGAAGAAAGGACAAGAGTCCTATATATTATTACAGGTATTTCTTCAGAACTAGGTTACCTATACATTTAAGATAAGCCTCAGCATTACATGAAAACCATTTTAAAAAGAAATTGCACACCAGTGTAACTTTGCACATTTACACCACAATTAAACTACTTCAGGAGTGACCACTTCATAAGGTCAGTAAAAGCAGCAAAGAATCCTGTGGCACCTTATAGACTAACAGACTTTTTGAAGCATGAGCTTTCGTGGGTGAATACCCACTTCATCAGATGCATGCATCCACGAAAGCTCATGCTCCAAAACGTCTGTTAGTCTATAAGGTGCCACAGGACTCTTTGCTGCTTTTACAGATCCAGACTAACACGGCTACCCCTCTGATACTTGACTTCATAAGGTTAGAGGCACTGAGGTGCCTTCCTTCAAAAGAGAGAGCTAGAATTAATGCATTCTTGTTACAGTAAGGAACATTACATGCTTAAGAAACCAGAAGACCATGAACAGCCAAATGATTATTTAATCTCCTTAAGCTTCAGTTTATTTTTAAAGTTAAGACTTCTTCAGTGAAGCTTCTGTGTATCCATGACATTTTTAACCTCATAACCAGTAAGAACTATATGTGGCATGTTTTGCATCTAGTAAAGAATTCAGGACTTATTAAGGTTAAAAACTATAAACTTATGAAATTGGGGACATGATCAGCTTTGGAGAAAATGCAGTATCCTCTACTCAGATATCCAAAAAAGACACACTGATACCACCACCTGGAGATGTTGTGTCAGAAAATAAATTCCCCTCATCCTGACTGGAGCCTCTAGGAACCACCATATTTTAATCTATATCCATTTGACAGGCATGAGGTTGACCTAATTTTGTATGCCATTAGGGAATATTTCTTTTCCTTCCTCCTCAAAAAGCATTCAATTTTTCCTTCTTACAATCAGCATTCTAGGTTTCATTATCTTTCTCTTTAAAATTATGGGAAAGACTTGACAGTTGTTACCACTGAAATGTATGCTTTCCTTATCTCCAATCTCCAAAAGACAACAGGATCTGCATTTTGTAAAAGTAGTGTTCAATTTTCCTATGACAGGACTCTGAGACACTTTTTGGTACATGGATGTCTGAGAATACAGAGAATACACTACCACTGATGAGTGTTTAATCTGATAATATCTGAGCTATTATGTTAAGTGATTGTATTGTTAAAGTTTTAATCAGAAGCACAGTATACTTAAGTGACAAATTTAGAAACAAAATGAGGACAAGGTAACAAACCTAATTTAGATTCTTCAGTCTTTACAGCCCACTTAGATAACTATGGCTATATTAGTCAAATAAGTCACTCAGTGGGAGTCATAAGGAGGAGGGAGAAACCTTGTTCATCTTAGCCTCTAAGGAAAGAACAAGAAGCAACGAGCTTAAACTGCAGCAAGGGAAATTTAGGTTGGACATTAGGAAAAAGTTCCTAACTGTCAGGGTGGTTAAACACTGGAATAAACTGCCTAGGGAGGTTGTGGAATCTCCATCTCTGGAGATATTTAAGAGTAGGTTAAATAAATGTCTATCAGGGATGGTCTAGACATCATCTGGTCCTGCCATGAGGCTACTGCACTCGATGACCTAGCGAGGTCCCTTTCAGTCCTAGAATCTATCAATCTGTGATAGAGAAAGAAGAGTAGCCATAAAGACTGCCAAATTAATCATGTGGCTGGAACAAATGCACCTGCTGCTAGGATACAACTGAAAACAATTCTGTAATATTTTAAACAAATCTAAAAGAAAATGTGATATAAAAATGAATCATTCACAATAGCTGAACTCATTTTTCCATTGCTACAAGTCTTAGGGCATGTCTACACTGGCAAATTTTTGTCACCAAAAAACTGGCTTTTGGCGACAGACAGCAATAGTGTACACACTGCAATGTGACTTGTTTAGGGGAAAAACGCCTAGTTTTGGTGACAAAGAACTTCCACCCCGTGAGAGATTTTTGTCTTTCCCCCACTTTCAAAGAGAAATCCTTTTGCCAGAAGCACCACTCTCTTCTTTTTTGTGCATCATGCACATGCTTAAACAGTTCTATTGTAATGATGAATAGGAAAAAACCTGCTTTGTGAAACCAGGCAGCTATTTGTGACAAATTATGCAAATATCAGTCTTTTCTTCACTCTTTCTCCATGTAAGTCCTAGATCAGATGTCTGTGACAATCACATACTTCAGCAATGCTCTAATAAATCAGTCTGTAAAAGTAAATAAAACCTTCTGTCTGTACTTCCACTGGAATATTTACCCAAGCAAATTAAAACTACTGGATTTCCACTGCTTTGTGTGGTTTCTTTGCTACAACAAATGTAGATATAGTTGATGTCTCCACAACACTTTCTTTATATTTATTCGGGCTGTAGATTAATCAATTAATTCACATGATTAACTAAAAAAGTTAATTGTGATTAAAAAAACTAATTGTGATTAATTGCAGTTTCAGTCACACTGTTAATACCAACTGAAATTTATTAAAATATTGTGGATGTTTTTCTATATTTTCAAATATATTGATTTCAATCACAATACAGAATACAAAGTATACACTGCTCACTTTATATTATTTTTATCACAAATATTTGCATTGTAAAAATAAAACAAAACAAACAGTACTTCTCACTTCACCTTATACAAATACTGTAGTGCAATGTTTTTATTGTGAAAGTGCAACTTACAAATGTAGATCTATTTTATTACATAACTGCACTCAAACACTAAACATACTAAGTACAAAGTGGTGTGTGTACGCATACACACACGTTATTTGTATTTTTTTAAAGTTTGAAGTAAGATGATTAATCCAATGGTTTCTTTCAGAGAGTATATTCAGTTCTGAAAGAAGATTCTCGCTATATATACACATATGAATGTGCAATGTAACTTAGCTGTTCATGTATCTTTTCACATGCTGACCATTGGAATATCCTATTATAAATCATATGTCTAATAATTTAATTGGTACAGGATTTATTTTAAAACCCATTTAAGAAGCTTTACCTAACACAGCATATATATTGCAGGGATTTTCAAATTCCAAAAGATCAGACTGCGTTCTAACAGTTATACTCACCGGACAATCTGTGACCCTCTGTGGCCAGCAAAGAAACAAAACAAAGTTACCGTCCACAAAGTAATTTCTTTCATTTTTATTTTAAGAATGGAACATATACAAAGTTCATGCACAAAAAGGACTAAATGGAACAGAAAAGAATGAAAGTGTCAGAGTCCTACAGGCAATGAATAGTGTTAAATTTAAAGTGTTGGACATTTTAGCAACAGAATTCAATTAAAACTAGTCAACTTTTTGATAATACACAACAGAAAACCATGAGAATTAAAAGTTCAAGACAAGTAATAAAAAAGGTCCATAAAAGTGATTACATAACATAGTTTTACTCTTAAAAAATAATCATATGGGAGAAATAATATTTATAGGACTAACAAAAATCCATTCCATTTTCAAATACTTCCTATGGTTTTCTTATTACTCCTGGGGGAATTCTGCACCACTGCACATGTGCAGAATTTATGTCCCCCACAGATTTCTTTGCTTCCCCACAGAAAAGTGACTTTCTGACAGGGAAGCAAAGGGAAACCACAAGAGCAGTCATGCGACCCTTCCCAGCAGTATGTTTTGGGGGCTCATGGCAGCCAGCAGAGAGGTAAATCATTGTGGGGCAGGAGGCTAGGGAAGACCCGGCTGGTGGCTCCTACCCTGCGATGGGCTAAGCTTCTAGACCCAGCTGAGATGAGGAGGATGGGACTTCCTCTTCTCCCGCATGGCATCCAGGGCCAGGTCAGACCCACCAACAGATTTCTCCCCCGTCTGTAGGAAGCTCTGCAAAGTACTCTCACTCCCGCTTCTTCCTGAACCCATCACTCCATAGCTGCAGGGGGAGGGATCCCTGTGCAGGGAGCTGCTCCCCCATCCATCCAACCTGCACGCATCCAGACACCCCTCATAGCCAGACACTCCCACCGAGGCCTCACCCCCCACATTCAGAACCCTCCCCGAGCCCCACTACCCTGTAGCTGGAACACCCCGATGAGCCATCCGCACCCAGATCCCCACCCCACCAAGCCCCAACCAGCTGCACTTGGATCCTCACTCTACCAGCCTCTGGGCCCCCCACTGAGCACCCCACACCTGGACCCCCCTGCTGAGTTCTATTCCCTCCACACTCAGATCCCCAGCCACCTTCACCTGGACCCCCCTGCACAGTTACCATTGCACCCAGAACCCCCGCAACAAGCCCCTGTGCATCCCCCGCACTCAGACTGCCCCACACAGAACCCTTCCAACCTACACCTGGATCCCCTCACACTAAGTACCTCCACACTTGGATCCTGCCTTCCTACACCTGGTGCAACTCACACAGATGGGCAAGACCCTGGGGGGTTACTAGGGTAGGCCCAGTCCTTACACTGTGTAAGGGGTGCAGACTCACCGCTTAGTCTGTGTCCTGGGGGGAGATGCACAGTGATCTCCCACCTCTGTGCAGCCAGTAGCCTATGCTCCCCAATGACATGCTGGAGCCTCCACATTTATTTGACAAATTAAAATTTGCAGAATTTTAAAACATTGTGCACAGAATTTTTATTTTTTGGCACAGAATGCCCTCAGGGGTAAAGTTTTATGCAGATTTTGCTCGCTGTTAAAGGTATCTGAATGCACTATATGTTTTGCCTGAACAGCTAGAGCTCTTTGTTGAAGAAATCCTTAAGTAAAACTATGCTTAATCACTATCACAATCAATTCCATAGCAACAAACTGATATAATAAACCATAGGATAATGACCTCACTGCAAAATCAAGCAAGAGGAGAAGCTAGGTTGTGAAAGATATACATAAATATTTTTATTATACACAAGGGAATACAGATGATAACAGCAAATAAGTGCTTTTTGCTTTAAAAACACTCCCTCTCTTTCCCACACCAGTTTTGCTGAGTAGTGAAAATCAATTTTTAAATACATTGCTAAATAAGGCTATTTCTAATTAGACAACATAAAATATGCCTTAAAAATCAAAATGCACAAAACAAGGCCCTGACAGAATGCTGCACATATTTTCTAGTTTAATAAAAAGAAAGCTAGCCAGAATGGATCACAGCATTTTAGAACCATCATGATTAGTTTTGTCATATTCTAGCAAGATCATTTACATTAGAGGCATTTAGTTATTGACAAGGAAAAAATATACACTTTACATTGTAACTACTATTGCATTATATAATGCTATTTTCAATGTTCAGCTTCTATGCAGCCGATAGCCTTTCTATAATGTAACAGTGCTCAACTGTCATTAAGATACATAGGTGACAACTGAAGAAAAGTCCTAGAAGGGTATTGCATGTGTTCTGGATCTTCTTCAGCATAAGAATGATGAACTGACAAAAACCAACATCTAGTTAAACTGCAGAAAAAAGATGGCACTCAAACTCACTGCCAGTTTTGAAACTCCTAAGAAATATCTAGTTAACATACTTTTCTTGGATATTTTAACTAATTAACAGTGTTAGAATGAAGTATTGTAAAGCACTACAATCTGATACTTCAAACTCTGTTTCATACGATTTCTTTCTAGTCTTTGTATATGACATGGCCTCTGGCTCCCTGGATGAAATGTCTGGAACTGCCATCATGCAACAGAAAGTATGGTGTAATGCACAATATTGCCTTAAGAAACCATGATGCAAAGAGATTTATAATATAGCCTAGAAGTTCGGACAATGCAACATTATCCTATTAAAAAAATAGAAAATGGTTGCTTGAAGTGTCACTGACGAAGATAAAGTATCAGACTGTAGTTTGGAATCTGGTTTCTTAACAAATGAACCAACCCGTTGGATATAAGCCAGTGTCAGTGCTGCACAGGCCTAGCTGAACTATTTCCAGCTAGTGCAAGACTGCAGTCCAGATCTGAAAAGGATTATGAAGTTGTGATTTTTTGGTTCAGAAGTCACAACCAGAGCTTGTTAAAGTTGCAGCTTTGGTGCAGTCAGTTCAAGTACCATTCTACAAAACAACCACCACTCCTCTCTGCACCTCCCAAACTGAGTGGCCCCACATCCCCATGTGTCAGGTCACACCACCACTAACTCCAATTTGGCCCAGCCACCCCTCTGCCATGAGGAAGTGACAGTTGGGCTAAATATTAGTGTGACAGGAAGGCTCAGCAGGTGGGGGATAAGCTTCTCCTAAGGCCTATTCTTTTCACTAATGGCCCATTACCGTGAATGGGCCCTTCACAACCAGCTATTTAGACTGTAAACATCTTGCATAATGGGTGTCACCTAGGTGTGACTACATGTGAAATACAGATACATCGTCAATACTCATAACTTCAGATACAAAAATGACACATGCATATAAACAGGATCATCATATTCAGCAAATCATAACTTTTCCACAGACACCTGACAAGACATATAAATGTACAAAATGCATCATAATTATGCCATAAGCGTATCATAATATCATCACTATGAATGTGGGGCTCAGTGTCACACTGAGTTAGTAGCCTTGTGACCCAGTGCATAGGCGTGCAAACCACTCAAATTTGCAGCAACTACATGGTGTGTATGTTGAAAGCTGTAGTTTCCGACACAAAATTTCATAACACTGCAGGGTGCTGAAATTGGGATAGAAGAAGGGACCTGATTCCTCAGAAACCATATGGTTTTCTACAGCGCATTTGTGCCAACTATTATTTTGGGGGACCCCCTCATACCTACTCCTAATTTGGCACATGAAACTGCACCCTGACATCAATGATGCTGGAAAGAAGGAATTCAATTAGAGACTAAGTAGCTGTGGAATGGTCACTGAGTGCATGTCTGACAAACTGAAATCTCTTTGGCACTGCCTACGCATCCATCTGGATGCCAAAATGGCCAACATCATTCATATAATCGGCACAGGTTGCTCACTGAGTGGGATGAGGACAAGTCTGGTTTACAAACTCTGTACATTCAGCTAGATCCCACCCATATACACACTGGGCCTGGTTCTCAGTAGACAAGGGAAATCAGGGCTGCCACATGTGCACGCATCTTCGAACAGCCAGGATATACAGGATAACATCTGCATGTGCAGATGTATGCAGTCACATCCTGTGCAGCTGCTGGAAAAGCACATGACAGAACACATACTTGTGAGTTTACATAACTTTGTGATGGCTTTGTTTCCCTGTAGCCAAAGGTTGTTAGCTGTTTATTCCTGTGACAATTCACACATTAGATAATTATAACAGGGCATCTCCACTGGGTTACCACCTTAGAGTAGGGTTTGTGTTGTGAAGGGTGGCGGCTAACTTGAAATGTGGTCATTGGGCAATGCTTTTGTCTCAACTGTTCACACTTGTTTACAAACTTCTGTTATGGAAAGCACTCAATCTGCCTTATCAACATTTGCTTTGGAGAGTGTGTGCGCAACCATTCTTTTTTCAACCATGCTATCAGCAGTGCTAACTCATGCACTTAGCAGCTATTATAGAGTGCTAATCATAAGGTTGAAGCGGGTCATGGGTGGAGTGTGGGGGAAGAAGGAAAGGCCGTTGAATCAGTGAACAGTGGCAGATGCCTGTACTGCTACCTGAAATGTGTTTCGTTTTTCTGCACGTGAACCTACCCATAAAAATGTTTATCTACCCATTTTCTGTATTGTAGGTTTTGCTGCTTTTAGAACTAGCAGTGGTTTCTAAATGCTCATAACACTAACTGCCCTTTCCGCATCCCTCCCATGTATCCTTGGGACTTCAGGTATTTCTTAACCTGTGTTGGAAGAAGGTTTTAAGTATGGATGAGTCCAGGAGGCAGACTGTGACTCTGCTACTGCAGGAGGAAAAGTGAAGGGAGACATACTTTGTGTCAGCCGTACAACAGGTGCAAGGAACATCACCTGGTGGGTTGGCTCTGCCCTACACATTCTGGGGCAGAGCCACTTGCCTCTCTCTACACAAATATACCCTTTCTGCCTGTGCAGGAATGAATTCAGCTGCTTGGGGTGAGGCCACTTCCTTTTCATCTCTCACCTCCAACCCCAAAAAGGAGGTAGCAAACAAAGGAGAATAAGGAGATGCACTACACCACACCTTACTTTCCTGCATGGGCAGGCAAGACAGGCCATAATCTGCCCCTTAAAAATTGGAAAAGCTAGAAAAATTAGGAACCTTCACCACTATGTTTGTATAAATGGAATCCAAAGCAAAATAACTCATTCTTCCTATACAAGCCACAAGTGCTTCAAAAATGGTAACAAACAATAGTAGTAAACATTAGCAAGTGTATGATTACATATGAGTGACAAAAAAGTCAGTTAAGACTAAAATTTTACATTATAGACAGAAAGCTTGATTTACTTCTACAATAATTGGTAAACAAAGTAGAATACCAAATTACAGTAAAATACAAAAGGTAATACGTCTGTTAGTCTATAACAGGGGTTGACAACCTTTCAGAATCGGTGTGCCTAGTCTTCATTTATTCACTCTAATTTACGGTTTCGCGTGCCAGTCATACATTTTAACGTTTTTAGACTGTCTCTTTCTATAAGTCTATAATATATAACTATTGTTGTATGTAAAGTAAATAAGGTTTTTAAAATGTTTAAGAAGCTTCATTTAAAATTAAATTAAAATACAGAGCCCCTGGATCGGTGGCCAGGACCCAGGCAGTGTGAGTGCCACTGAAAGTCATCTCGCATGCTGCCTTCGGCACATGTGCCATAGGTTGCCTACCCCTGGTCTATAAGGTGCCACAGGACTCTTTGTCGCTATCTTGTAATAATCTCCACTTTCATTTAAAAAAGAAAAAGGAAGTTTCCAGCCCTTGTGGTTGTGGAAGAAAGCTTGAAAATATGAACTATAAACACTGAAAAACTAGAAAGTAAATAAAAGAGCCTACAAATTTAAAAAATAAAAATCATTATTTTTAAGCCAATCACATGATTTTTGGGGGCCCTGACTCATTATTTACAAACACTTAGGATTGACAATAACCAACAGTGGGTGGCTAGTGAACTTTGAGGCAGGTGCGCTAGAGCAGAAAAAAACCTCATGTGTATACAAATTTGGCATCTGCAATCAGGCACTTATGCATTATTTACCTATTTAGAAAGCAACAGGGTCTCACTCTCTGTCTCCAGGCTGGTACAGCAGCTGAGATAATACCAGAAGTGGCAGCTGCAGCAGCAAAAAGTGCCTACTGGACATTGCAGGAGAGTCAAGCCCCCATTTGGTCTGTGTTGTTGTTCAGTGATTTCCTGCAACTTCTCATCCAGCCTGCCTGCAGCACTGCAGATGGAAAGTCTCTGCAGGACTCAATTGCTGAAGCTTGCTCTTATTCCTGAGCTTGGTTCCTCTGCTCATGGGGCAAGACTAGGGGCGGTTCCAGCACGCCAAGCGCGTGCTTGGGGCGGCAAGCCGCGGGGGGCACTCTGCCGGCGCCACGAGGGCGGCAGGCAGGCTGCCCTAGGCGGCTTGCCTGCGGAGGGTCCGCTGGTCCCCCGCAGCCTGCCTGCTGTGCTTGGGGCAGCAAAAACCCTAGAGCCGCCCCTGGGCAAGACACAGGCTATGGTGACTGTAGGGCTCTCTAGTGCGTCAGCGGAGTTTAAAAATTCAAAGTGTACTGTGAAGCAAGATCAAAAATTGTTTTTGCCTTTTGTGTTTTGCTCCTTTTTAATGTAAAACATGACCTCAAACACTGCCCTTTTTCCTGCACATATTTTATGTCTGAAATATCAAACGTCAGGAACACACTCACTTCCTTCTTTACTAGGAGACTGACTAAAGGAGGGGTCTCACATCTCTCCATCCCCTAAACTGGGGAGAAGAGGGAGTGTAGGGAAGGGAGGGAACGTTTACTATTAGACAATCTAATGGTCCCCTCCAAACTGATTTAAGGGGAAGAGACATCTACCAAACTACAGCTTTGCATCATCAACAAGTTCTCTGAAGATTTCACCAAGGTTTCACAACAAAGTAAAACAAACGAACACGTGAAAAGACTTGAAAGCTCTCTCTGTATATCAAAAAGTGCAAACATTTGGTTTGCATGTTTTGTAGTTCACACTTTGTAATTGTATACGTATTCGATACCTATTTTATGTTCACTACCCATTGAAGACTGAACTTTAATGTAAAAGGATACTGAACAACAATGTACATTAGCATCCAACACAAAAACTGGATCTAGTACATGGATGCATTAATCTAAGTTTTCTTCCAAAAAAACTGTGAAGTAATATTTATAGAACTAAATTATTAACATACATCAGAAATGGACTTCTGCAAGTCAGTAACTAGCAGGATTTCAAGTGGCTTAAAACAGGGCATAAAAACATAGCATGTTGTCATTTTGATCTTGGAAATCTCTCATGAGAAGACATTCTCAAGATCTTTATTCCAACTTCCATGAAATTCTCAATTATTTTGGATATTACAATATATACAACCATATTTTGAGTAAAATATTAAGAAACTGACCCCCTACACTTTCAGATAATGTCTCATCTATACTTAAAAGTTGCAGCATTTGAAATGCATTATTCCTGAAGTCCAAAGATCACTAAAATAGTGACAGTTTCCCACAGAAATTGGCAAGAGGTATAAAGCAGCACAGTACTGGTGAAATAGATATCCCTAACAATGGTAATTTATTAATATGGAAATACAGTAGCATTCAGAGTTGAGAAATTATGGCTGTCAGCTATGATACTTTGATAGAGTACAAACATTTTAAAAAATAAGATTAACATGCAGGTGAAATCCACACATGCAGCAACGACAGAGAATGTCAACATGTTCATTGTGCCTTATAAACAATTTTTGATACTGAGAGAAACCACAAAATGGGTATTAAAGCCCTTCTAAAGAGAAGTTAGAGAAATATAAATTTCTGTGTTTCTAGCCATTGCAGAATGAGAAAATTCATGTCATTCTGATACCACATTGCTTTCTCCCCAACTCATTTCAGTTCTAACATTATAGCAGACATTCTCTTCACAGCAATTAGAGATACAAGACATTTGAATACTGAGGCTACCAGCTTTTTGACAGCCTAAGGTCAAAATTTTCATAGCTAGCTTCTGAATCCATATTTTCAGAAGCAATAATCACCCACAAATTCCCCCTGAAGTTAACGGTAGTTGCGGGGGGGGGGGGTTGTTTTTGTTTTTTAAAAAGACACTATGAATTTTGGAGCCCAACTCTAAGGATCCATATTTGAAA
Source organism: Gopherus evgoodei (assembly GCF_007399415.2). NCBI lineage: Eukaryota > Metazoa > Chordata > Testudines > Testudinidae > Gopherus > Gopherus evgoodei. The sequence goes on from NC_044333.1 coordinate 19,209,247, forward strand.
ATGTTGGGAAAAATCATTAATATCTCATTCTAGCTGTGATTAAAATAATATTAAACTTGCATTGGGAGTAAAGGGAAGCAAAATGATAATCAGAATGATGTGATTTTAAGTTCACTATCTCACAAACTTATAAAAACAAATGCTATACACAACTGAAAAACTGAGAACTAGATTACTTTCTCGATTTGATGATTCATAGGATATCAGATCTTAAATCTGTCACAGTTCCTTACATCTAGCACTCCTCTCTGGAACTAATAAAAGATTTAATATAGAAAGCCCTGCACTTCAGACCAGTATAATTTTAATTTCCCAAAACTAGAACAAAGGCTAATGACTGTTCATGTTCTACAGTAACAATGTCTGTATTTCCTAGGTCATTTTTTTAAAATCTTTTTTCATATTTTAGAAATGGTAACCATATCTCTAACAAGTTATTGTCACTGTCTAACCTCAACCCTGAGCTTTTCCATTATGAGAATGTCTGGCAATGCTTTAAGATTCATAATAAGTAATAAAAATTGAAAAAAGTTCTGTGTCCTAATTGACTTCTCATATTGCAGGAAGGATGGAGTAGAGACTAGGGAATGGGACTGGGACTTCAATTCTTGGCTCAGGCACAGACTTCTTATGTGATCTTGGGCAAATCACTTAAGCTACACTGTGCCTCAGTTCTCTGTACATAAAATAGAGAATACCTAGTTACATCAAACTAACTTTGTGATGATAAAAAGCCATTGGGACATTCAGCCACTATGGTGATGAGAGATATACAAGTACTTAGATCAAAGCATTTACAAACATGCCACTCAGTGGTTAATACATAAACTATGTTCTTATACAGAGGGCCAAATTTCAACTTCAAATTTCTCAAAAGTAAAGTTAAATGTTTGCAGCTTCTGTTTTTCCCAACGGAGAGTAAGGTTTGACAACAGCAGGGTTTTTTTTTTTAAATTAAAACGCTTACAGTATTTCATTACCAGCATCTGAAACAGGCAATTGACGGACTGAACATTACAAGGTCAATTGGCAGGAAAAAATTACACTTCTCAGATGCATACCTAATCTGGTTATAAATGTTTTATGCTTACTTTAGCAAACCAAATTTTCAAATCTAAAATCTAGCACTCATGCACATAATGTAGATTAGCAACATGTCCTGTAAGACTGTAAATCCAGAATTCAGTTAATGAATTATACTAATTCATAAATGTGGTTCTTTCTGTGGAAGACACTCAGATACTACAATGACGGGAGGCAGCATAAAGACCTAAAATAGACAGATATAACATCCTAGAATGCCTTACTTGCCCTGATAGCTAGCTGAAGCTTGAGAGCAAAGTTTAGGAAAAGCAGCCCACTTTTCGCAGCAATTTTAAATATATATTTCATCTATAAAGGTAATACAGAGATAGTACTACAAAGAATACTTGTTTGTAAAGCTATCTGAATTAGCTTTTCACTATTCTCAAAATAAATACTTCAGTAATGAGAAGCAGCAAATTATCATGCAAAACTGCAAAAAAACTTCATCTGCTAACCTAAGAGAATGTAAACTGCAATTACTAACTCATAGTTATCTTTTACCAGGAAAAAAAACCCTGAGTTATTTAAATTATTTTCACAGTTTAATTAGAGGAACCAATTAAAAAAAAAAAAACTACAAATTTTGTTTAAAAGGGACCAAACTTTTAAATGGCCTTTTGTAACAAAGAATTTTGTATGTATGTATGCATATGTCTTTATAATTCCATGGCAAGGAGGAAAACATGCAATATATTTTAACCAGTCTATTCCTTAAAGTATGCCATTAAAAACTAAACATCACCCAAGTAAAAATAAGAGAAGCAGAATTTCCCTTGGAAACAATTAAGGTTTTGGGGAGTTTGCAAGACTTACAATATACAATATTGTTTAAATATAAATTTCCATTGTACTATTTCAAGAAATTAAGCTAACTTCTACCAGTGACCCCTTGTTTCATTGGTGTAAAACCTTTTAGAATCTTTATTACTCCCCTTTACAACACAGAGAAACCAACTCCAAACATATTTCTTTTGCTACATCTTATTAAGTCTCTTCATCTTCTGAAATAAAAGAAACAGTTTATGTAATCCACTGTACTTGGACTTTATAATCTAAATGATCTGGAGAAAGGGGTAAACAATGAGGTGGCAAAGTTTGCAGATGATACTAAACTGCTCAAGATAATTAAGACCAAAGCAGACTGTGAAGAACTTCAAAAAGATCTCTCAAAACTAACTGATTGGGCAACAAAATGGCAAATGCAATTTAATGTGGATAAATGTAAAGTAATGCACATTGGAAAAAATAACCCCAACTATACATACAATATGATGGGGGCTAATTTAGGTACAACGAGTCAGGAAAAAGATCTTGGAGTCATCGTGGATACTTCTCTGAAGATGTCCACACAGTGTGCAGAGGCGGTCAAAAAAACAAACAGGATGTTAGGAATCATTAAAAAGGGGATAGAGAATAAGACTGAGAATATATTATTGCCCTTATATAAATCCAAGGTACGCCCACATCTTGAATACTGCATACAGATGTGGTCTCCTCATCTCAAAAAAGATATACTGGCACTAGAAAAGGTTCAGAAAAGGGCAACTAAAACGATTAGGGGGCCCATATGAGGAAAGATTAAAGAGGCTAGAACACTTCAGCTTGGAAAAGAGGAGACGGGGGGGGGGGGGGATATGATAGACGTATACAAAATCATGAGTGATGTGGAGAAAGTGGATAAGGAAAAGTTATTTACTTATTCCCATAATACAAGAACTAGGGGTCACCAAATGAAATTAATAGCGGCAGGTTTAAAACAAATAAAAGGAAGTTCTTCTTTACACAGCGCACAGTCAACTTGTGCAACTCCTTACCTGACGAGGTTGTGAAGGCTAGGACTATAACAGCATTTAAAAGAGAACTGGATAAATTCATGGTGATTAAGTCCATAAATGGCTATTAGCCAGGATGGGTAAGGAATGGTGTCCCTAGCCTCTGTTTGTCAGAGGATGGAGATGGATGGCAGGAGAGAGATCACTTGATCATTGCCTGTTAGGTTCCCTCCCTCTGGGGCACCTGGCATTGGCCACTGTCAGTAGACAGGATACAGGGCTAGATGGACCTTTGGTCTGACCCGGTACGGCCGTTCTTATGTTCTTATGTTTATCACTGGATTTCAGAATTTGTTGTAACTAATGACATGTAACACAGTAGAAGCGCAGAACAGTAAAGTATAAATTCAGGAGTTTATTCTCAAAACCCATTAACATAAACATACGCATTTGCCAAACAAACCTTGAAATTGCTACAAACCAAACAGGAAACTATCTTGGATACTCAAATGTCAGTATTTTGTGCTGCCTTTGCCCAACCTGAGACTTCAGGACAACATCAGCTTTTAACTGGTATAAATCTGTTTAGTTACCAGTAGGAAATGTTAACTAGCTACACAAATTAAGAAAGTAGAAAGACTCTGGGTTTGTCTTCACTATCGGGGTAAGTTGACCTAAGTTATGCTACTTCAGCTATGTGAATAATGTAGCTGGAGTTGACATAGCTAAGGTTGATTTACCCCATGTCTTCGAAGGGAGATGCTCTCCGTTCGACTCACCTTACTCTTCTCGGGGAGCTGGAGTACCGGAGTCGAATGGAGAGCACTCTGCTGTAGATTTAGCAGGTGTTCATTAGACCTGCTAAATCGACACCTGCATCGATCTCCCTGCTAATGAAGACAAGCCCAGATTCTCAGCAGAGGCAAGAATTCAAGCAGCTCCTTTAACACAGAAGGGAGTGAGAAAGAAAAGTACAATAGAAACTTAAGTGGCTCCTCTGTTGGGATCCTTACAGTGGACAGCTGAAAGCCTTTCAGATGCAATCTGACTGAGGGCTTGTCTACATCAGAAAGTTGCAGCGCTGGTGAGGGAGTTACAGCGCTGCAACTTAGGAGGTGTACACATCTGCAGGGCACCACCAGCGCTGCAACTCCGTTTGCAGCGCTGGCCGTACTCCCGTTTTGTCTCGGGTGTAGAGGATCCAGCGCTGGTGATCCAGCGCTGGTAATCAAGTATAGACACTTACCAGCGCTTTTCTTGACCTCCGTGGAATAAGCAGGTATCGCAGCATACCTGAGGAAGCCTCTGGTAATCAAGCTGGTCTCCTTCCCCGGCTTGCTCTCGCGTTCCCCGAACAAGCAGGTCTCCTTCCCTGAGGTTTGCTGGGTGGTTCCGGGAACGCGAGAGCAAACCGCGGCGAAGCTGGTCTCCTTTCCCGGTTTGCTCTCTCGTTCCCCGAACCCCCGAGCAACCAGGTCTCCTTCCCTGCGGTTTGCAGGGTGGTTCGGGGAACGCGAGAGCAAACCGCAGCGAAGCTGGTCTCCTTTCCCGGTTTGCTCTCTCGTTCCCCGAACCCCCGAGCAAGCAGATCTCCTTCCCTGCGGTTTGCAGGGTGGTTCGGGGAACGCGAGAGCAAACCGCGGTGAAGCTGGTCTCCTTTCCCGGTTTGGTCTCTCGTTCCCCGAACCCCCGAGCAAGCAGGTCTCCTTCCCTGCGGTTTGCAGGGGGGTTCGGGGAATGCGAGAGCAAACCGCAGCGAAGCTGGTCTCCTTTCCCGGTTTGCTCTCGCGTTCCCCGAACCTCCGTGCAAGCAGGTCTCCTTCCCTGCGGTTTGCAGGGTGGTTCGGGGAATGCGAGAGCAAACCGCGGCGAAGCTGGTCTCCTTTCCCGGTTTGCTCTCGCGTTCCCCGAACCCCCCTTGAAGCCGCCCAACAGCGCTGCAGTGTGGCCACATCTAACACCACTTGCAGCGCTGGTTGCTGTAAGTGTGGCCACTCTGCAGCGCTGGCCCTATACAGCTGTACTAATACAGCTGTAACAACCAGCGCTGCAAAATTTTAGATGTAGACATGGCCTGAGACACACCACTGAACATTTGTCCTACTAGTACAGTAGCTAGTAGATTAAGCTAAACTGGAAAAAGGCACTCTTATTCTGGAATAAGAGTACCCACACATGGAGTTGCATATGAATAGATACTGTGCTTTAAATTCACACTGTACCTTCATCCAAAATTTATTTTCAAGTGTAGACAAGCCTTAAGACTGTAACCAGCTACATGAGACATGCCTGGGGGGAAGAAGAGCTATTTGTGGTTTTATACTTAAAAAAAAGAAGAAGCTAAACAATGCTCTAACAGCACCTTTGACTTAACTGTCATTACAAAGGAAAGTTCATAACTAAGACTGCCACCGTAAAAGAACTGATAAATAATAAACAACAAAAGCACACATAAAAACCCCAACACAATTAAGGATTTTTTTTTCCTTCTGAAAAATAAGAGATTTCAAATTTAGAAGGCTTTCACACAAGAAACTCAAACCCTGGGCCTAAATTTTGCTTTAAAAAATTATAAATAAAAGAACTGCATGTACAAATTAAATACTAAAGATATATGCATTTTTATGTTAACATTGCAAGAAAGCAGCAAGAAGCAATCACACTTTTCAAAGTGGAAGATACAAAAACATAAAAAAGGAAAGACCATACACTTACCAAACCTTGAGAAAGTGTGTGCAGAGCTGGCTCTGTCATCGTCCATATTGGCCATTTCAAACTGATGCAGCTAATCACAAACGTCTCAGGCTAAACTACAGCAATTTTCAAAACTGTCCAGTGAAGGTTAGAAGCAATCAGCATTAAATTAGTGAAAGCAGTGTTAGCAGAATTATTAACATGATGCACTGGACAATCAAGGGAATAATTAAGGTTATTTATGTTTTCCTTTTTATACCCTAAAAATTGGTTTTCTTGTGCCTTAATTCTAATAAACAACATCTAACCAAGTACCAGGACCTAGATTTACATAATCTTCCCATATTGAATATTATATAGAAGTAATATTACTTTGTCTTGCAGCACAATTCCTGGTTACTTTATAACAATGCTTTGAATATTTACCCTTTATATGACCTGATCCTACATCACTTAAGCCAATGGGAGTTTTGCCACTGATATCAACATGTGCAGAATAAAGCTCATAGATATTCTTCTCCAGGATTAAATAAATCCTTGATTCATGGGCAGAACTGAACTACCAGCTTGGGGAGGCTAGCCCCCTGCACATGCCTTCTGCCCAAGACCCCACCTGCCTGCCTCCCCACCAGAGTCCCCCCACAGCCACCAGCCCCTGCACTCTCCCTCAGCACTGAGCAACATGAGCACTGGCTCCAGTTGCCTGGAGCCATGTGCCGTCCTCCCCACAACTAGCCCCAGCCCCAGCTTGGGGCCCGGCCACAGAGGAAGAGCCACAGAGCACCATCAGGAAACAGGAAAGGGCCTGGGGCAGAGCATGGACAGTGCAACACAGGGCTGTTTGGGGAGGTTCAGCCTTCCTTGGCCTGTGATACACGCCACCCATGCCTTGATCCAAAAGAAAAGCATTTCTTCTTCCATTAATAGTAAAGATGCAATATTTGTGCTAAAATAAAGCAAGTAATACACTGTTAAACAGCTATTGCAACCCAGTATTCTTTAGGCTACAAATAAACTACAGGTTGTTTTCCTTCTGCAGTATTATACCATGATTAAATGCTGAGAATAGTAATTATTTGAATTGGTGTCTTTTATTTTGGTGAGTAAATACACAAAAACAAGCTATTGTTTTCATAACTGATGTTGAAAACTATGCCCTGATCCTGCACACAAATCTGTGCAGGCAACCCTCTTATACATGTATGAAATCCTGCTAGGGTCAGTGAGGCTCTGTACAGGTTGGATTGCAGGATTGGCCTACTACTGTATTATTTGCAGTACATTCCTACTAATACAGCTATAATCAGTTATTTAATTCATCAGTACATATAAGTTTTTGTTGGCAAAAATTCACTTTAATACTTTTAACGTGTAATTGGAGTATGCACAGATGTCTGCAGGACTGGGGCCTAAATGATATTTTATTTTCTAGGGGATACTGTAAAATGTGAGTCTCAGTGTGACTCAAGTTTACAGTCACAAGTGTAAGTTCTGCACTGAACATTCCATTTAAAAACGTAATTTGTGTAAACAATTTTTTATTTCCTTTTAAATAAGCAAAAGCAGTTACATTTATTTCACAGTCAAGTATATGGTTAAATATGCAATTTCCATTTAGATAGGAACATTGACTGTAAAATTATGCTAAGTTAAAAACTGTCTTGCACATTTTGTAAGTTTAATTAAGTAGTACTGTGTGGTCAGCATTAAAAGTTGAATTCTTCTAATAACTATCTAAATGATAATACAAATATAGAGCTACAAACAAGCTTTTACAAAACCTAACTCTGTGGGTCACAGTGCGGTGACAGCTTCCCTTTGAGTCCCTACAAACTATTTTGTGTTTATGGCAGTGGTTCATGTACCATTGTGGGCTGCATTCAATACTACCTGTACTGCTCTGAGGATGTTACACGGGCTGCAGCCCTGTGCTGACTGAGCTGCAAGTGGCCAGCAGACCATATGTTGAGAACCACTGGTTTATGCCAATAAGATGTTAAGTAAACCAAGGATTTTCATCTCAGGGAAGTGGAATTCAAGTCTAATCTGTGGTTCTCAGCAAAATTAGACAAAAGATCATGATTTTGATGTAAGAATATATTAGTGGTTTCAGAATACATTACTATTCAACAGCTTGTTAAACACAATGATGTGTGAAACAAAACAGTTTCGTTTACAACATGTGCTGAGCTGAACTTTATTGAAATTTAAATGTCTCATTAAACTCATGAGTTTAAAGTGTCCCAGGAAAGTTATGCATCAGCAGAGTAGCAGATTTTTCAAATGACCTTAAAATTAATCCATAAGAATTTATTTCCAAACGAATGAGATCTGGTACAGTTTTTGTTTTTTACTGTGCAAAGAGGATGAAAAAACAAAAAGCTTAAGGCTTTAGAAAGAGATTTAAATTTGAGCGACAGGTAGGGGGTCCTACGTCTGTCAGTTACTGCGAAAGCAAGGACAGATGTAGTTTAATGGGGAAGTGCACCACGGGGCGAGAGAATGCGAGTTACCATAGCCCTGAACAAACCTCCAATTTTCTCTCAGACTTTATCAGCGTCAGGTAAGAAGATGAGAAGAAAACCGTGCAACAGCAGCGGCACTTGTAACTTCAAGTCCACCTCGGAGCTGCCCTTTGAGTGACCTGCGAAGCTGCCGGAGGGCCAAGCAAGCCAGAAATAGTGACAGCCACAGCTGAGATGCGAGGGGAGAGTGGGGCTCGTCTGAGAGGTTAAAAGAACATGGCGAGCCCCACTATCGCAGCGTGGGCGCAAGCAAACAGATCCCCGCAGCCCCCTCCCCGTCCAGGCAAAGGGGTCAGACCTGAGCGCTTAGATCGGGCTCGCAGCTCCAACATCCTCCAGCTCACGTCTGCCAAATGCGACGCCATGGCGCGGAAGAACCACCACTCCTACTCCCCTCCCCGCGCGCCTGTTCCACCGGAGAGAGACCGAGCCTCTGTCCGCGGCTGTTACCCTGGCCAGCCGTAAACACGCCCACGACACTGTCGCAAATGTGTCCGTTCAATCAGTCCGGAAGTGAAGGGGGGATTGTGACGGCCCCTCCCCCTCCGCTGCCGTAAGTGATGCTGGCGGCGGCCGCGGCAGGCTGGGAGTGGGTTGGAGGTGCGAGAGGATGGGGTGCTGCGCCTTGTTTGGTCTGTGCCTGCTCCTGGGGCTGCTGAGGGCTGGCCGGGGGCTGCAGAACGTCACCGCCCAACTCTTCGGGGCCGAGGCTTTCGGGACCCTGGCGGCCTTCGGGGACTTTAACTCGGATAAGCAGACGGACCTGTTCGTGCTGAGGGGCGGTAAGTGCGGGAGGGGCTGGGCCCCTGGGGGACTGGAGCGCGGGTGGGAGGACGTCCCCCCCACCCCAGACTCCAGGGCAGTGGGGTGGGGCTGCCCCCTTAGCAGCGGAGATGGGCACAGTCCACTGGTTATTGAAACGGCTCGAATGCCATGGATCGTCTCTTCTCATACCGCACCTACCTCTGGTCTCTGAGTCCCTTAGCTGAGGAGTGGTGCATCCCATGGGCAGGCCCATCAATTCTGTTTATATAACGTAATAAGGGAGTAAGTAGTGGGTGTAGCTCTTAAATATTAATGGTCTTGATAGTTGCACAAGTTAATTCTTAATTGTATCTTTGATCACATAATAGGGTGTGAGTGTGAACAAGTCCACTGGCCGAGGGCTTTTCATTTCTGTGAAACAATATTGACATTTTTGTCAGGGGGAGACTTTTGGACAATATTGTATTATCAGTGGCTTATATTCTAAAGCAAATAAATTTAATAGTCATAGCCTTACCCCCCAATCAGCATTATACTGAAGATGCATGTAACAAAAATTGAAGTAATGTTATGTCTTCTAGGGGAATTAGCTCAAGTGGTAGAGTGCTTGTTTAGCATGCGAGAGGCTGCAGGATCGATGCCATTCTTCTGTGGGCAAATATAGTGCCCATCTATAAAAAGGGAAATAAGGGAAAAACAGGGAATTACAGATCAGTCAGTTTAACTTCAGTACCCAGAAAGATAATGGAGCAAATAATTAAGCAATTTGCCAATATCTAGAAGATAGAAAGGTGATAAGTAACCGTCAGTATGGATTTGTCAAGAACAAATCATGTCAAGCCAATCTAATAGCTTTCTTTGACAGGGTAACAAGCCTTGTAGATGCGGGGAAGTGGTAGATGTGATATATCTTGACTTTAATAAGGCTTTTGATACTGTTTCGCATGACCTTCTCAGAAACAAACTAGGGTTTAGATAGAGCTACAGGGGGTGCATAATTGGTTGCAAAACCATTCACAGAGAGTAGTTACCAGGGCTTCACAGTCAAGCTTGAAGGGAGTATTGAGTGGGGGTCCTGCAGGGATCAGTTCTGTTCAATATCTTCATCAAGGATTTAGATAATGGTATAGAGAGTATACTTATAAAGTTTGTGGCTGATACCATGCTGTGTAGGGTTTCAAGTGCTTTGAAGGGTAGGATTAAAATTCAAAATGATCTGGACAAACTAGAGAAGTGGTCTGAAGTAACTGGGATGAAATTCAATAGGGACGGATGCAGAGTTCTCCGCTTAGCATGGAACAATCAATTGCACACATACAAAATGGGAAATGACTGCCTATAAAGGAGTACTGCAGAAAGGGATCTGGGGGGTCATAGTAGATGGCAAGCTAAATATAAGTCAACAGTGTAACACTGTTGCAAAAAAAAAGCAAATATTATTCTGGGATGTATTAGCAGGAGTGTTGCAAGCAAGACGCAAAAAGTAATTCTTCCGCTCTACTCTGCACTGATTAGCCCTCAACTGGAGTATTGTGTCCAGTTCTGGTGCCATGTTTCAGGAAAGATGTGGACAAATTGGAGAAAGTCCAGAGAAGAGCAACAAAAATGATGAATGGTCTAGAAAACGTGACCTGTGAGGGAAGATTGAAAAAAAAATTGTTTGTTTAGTCTGGAGAAGAGAAGGATGAAGGAGGACATAACAGTTTTCAAGTACATAAAAGGTCATTACAAGGAGTAGGGAGAAAAATTGTTCTCTTTAACCTCTAAGGGTAGGACAAGAAGCAATAGGCTTAAATTGCAGCAAGGGAGGTTTAGGTTGGACAGCAGGAAAAACTTCCTAACCGTTAGGGGGGATTAAGCACTGGAATAAATTACCTAGAGAGGTTGTGGAATCTCCATCATTGGAGAATTTTTAAGCAGGGCTTTGAAGCGGAGCTTGGAGCGCGGGGCAGCTCTGGAGCAGTAGAGCTGCAGGTTTTTAGCTGGAGCGGAGCCGGAGCACAGCTTCAAAGCCCTGTTTTTAAGACCAGGTTAGACAAACACCTGTCGGTGTGGTCTGTATCAGGTGACTGGACTAGATGACTTCTCAGGGTCTGTTTCAATCCTACGATTCTGTGACTTTCCTAAGGTGTAGGAGAAATATCAAGCGGTGATTATTTTTGTCTTACTCCTCTGAGGCTTGAAACCGATTATAAATCGTATAAATCTTTCTTGAAAGAACTCTTTAAACACACATGCTTAAGAATTTTAAAATATTATTAAATATTGTAAGATCATTTTAATTTATTTTTAAATAAACTGACTGATTGTGAAATGAACTAAATATCTAACTGTGAAGACAGAAAATATGCAACATCGGTTGTGGCAGTGCAAGCTTACTTCTTGGTCTTGCTAATATATCACCCTATTGTGGGAAGAAGCATCTGTGAGGATTGTAGGGTAAATCACTTTCCATTCAGATCTGGCCTTTTCAGACTGCCCTGGGATTCTAGTCTAAGCGAACTCTTGGTGTCAAATTGTATAATAACTTATGATAGGAAAGTCCATCTGCTGAGGTTAAATTTTGTTTAGGCCACATAACAGCTGCCAAATTGTAACAATATCCAATCACTACTGCATATTTACATCAGAATCAAACCACTGAAGTTGAGATGAAAGACTTGTTTTCATACTAAAAAAGGAAATTGGGAAATCATGGATACATAGAAGTGGCAAAATAAATAGTTTTCTAATCAAATTTCAGTGCTTTCTGCAGATGCCAAACTGCCATGTTAAAATGGAAGATTTTGTCCTTCACAGCTATAAGATATTTACCCTGCAAATGACTGGAGTCGTGTTCTGCTCATTTAACTTTTCAGAAGATTGTTCCCAAATATACAATAGCAGCTGCAAAGGTGTGAATTAATTTCGAAGTTTAGTTGGAGTGTTTAAATGTTAGCAGTCCTAAACATGGCTGTATGAAGTACTCAGCTGGAATATGCAGTGAAAAAGTTTCCTTTTAGAGTTAAAAGGAATACAGATAATTGTGTGATTATATTAGAAGATATTTGATGTTTGGCTCATTATTTTTCAGATATATGTATGTAAACATTAAGGTTTTACATAAGATGAGTAACTTACGGTTGCTTTTGCACAGCAGAATTGCATATACATGTTCCTCTTTTCTGGTTTGGCATTATCTGAAAAAGTCCATCTAAAATAAATAAGTATTGCTATTTCCAATTAGATTATTTAAAATATCTGAACTTCAGATTTCATTGACACAAAGTTTGCAAAATATTAAAATAACACAGCTTTTTTTGACTAATAGTTATCTGAAGACCAGTACAAAGAGGGGTTGGTGGGCAGGCTGCTACATATTGGAGGTACTGTAATATTAGAGCTCCACGAGCAGTGCCAGCTCTAATAATTCTCAGGTACTTTTGGCAGCCAAGTGTTGTTTCTAGAATACCGTCTTTGGATTGAGTGTCCATTTTCTAGATTAGTTTCAGACTAGAGTGACTACATGATACCTTGATTCCCACTCCCCAAGATATCTGGAAGGAGAAAGAACTTTCTCTTACACCAGAGCTAAACATAAAAGCTGGCGAAACGTGTATCCTACTGGTGGGGTGTTTTTTTGTTTTAACTCTGGCTTTCAAGTTCTATCATCAGAATAGAGAAGAAGTCTAGCTGCTCCTACTGCATCAAGAATATCTAGATTGCTAAGTAAACCGGTGCAACGCACTGCAAAAAACAAAATTAGCACTTCTATCTAGCCAATTTTCAGACCCAACATCTCTAATTCTACTGCAGAAATAGAGTAGAAATCTAGCTGCTTCAGGTATGTCAAATACGTCCAGACCCTGGTGGAGCAGTACCACAAAAACCCAGAACAGTCACCTGGATCCTTCTGAATCTAGGCAGTTTTTGCCCCTGTAGTTTCACTGACTAAATAGAAAATCCAGGATAGTTGCTCTGAGTCTGCTACAAAAACCTGGATCGAGCATCTGGATGTGACTGGAGCAAGAATGTGGGGGTTTCAGCATTAAGTTCACTTCAATTTGAAATGCAGCTCACAGTGCCCTGGTGAAAAAAATATTCCCCTACTACCTCTCTTTTGAAGCAGAAGGAAATTAGACTTGGTCACCTTTGAATATTTCTTTGTTAGCTGGGAAGAGCAATTATGTTTGGAGGTGCAAACAATCTCAATCATACCTTGTAAATTTTATGTTCGTTCTCATAAAACCAATGTCTAATAGGGTTTATTCATTAATTTAATGCTATCTATATGTTTCCCTTTCAGGCAATGAATTACTTATCTTTCTGGCAGACCAAAAGGAGCCGTATTTTAAACCCAAAGTCAAGTTGTCAATGTAAGTATTGTTACGTAAGATCTTAATGATAATGTAATGGAAACATTCATTTTAGTTAAGACTGACTAAATTGGAAGCAAGATTCAGTGGGAGCATGATTAGGATTCTTTCTGGGTTGTTTTTTTGTCTGTTTAATTGCATGGTTCAGTTTGTGCATAAAATTCAAGCTTAAACTTGAAAGATGAGCTTGCTGAATCATGTCATGAAAGGCCATTTGGTATTTTTTGTACTTGTCTCAATTTTATGCATCCTCTGAGAGAAAGTGGGGAAATAAGGACTTTGTAATCTATAGGATTTATGTTCTGTTAGATACATTTCCTTTTTTTACTTTTCCTCCTGAAATGGATGAAAGTCAGCTTCACTTACTTAATGCAGAATATGGGCCTAATTTCCAGTTCCTGTGCCAATGCTCACCTACTGTGCGCACAGAAAACTGAATATCCTTATTTACATCTTTCATACGTGCATGTATGTGTGTAACTGTATATGAGTTTGAATGAACTGAGTACTCATGCACAGAATAGCCATACATTTGCACATGCCAACACATGAGTACAGGTGCACTGACATTCAAACTTCTCATTTAGAAACAAAGCCCAGATACTCCATGAACAATGTGTGTGTGGACCAAAAGAACGACAGCAGAAAACAAAAGATAATATGGAAGAAGGAGTAAGACAGCAAAGGAGATAAGATGGGGCTTTCTGAAGCCCCAATGTGCGCTTCCGGCCCCAACTGCTCAGACATCATGTTTTATGACCTAGCTACTGGGATCAAACTAGGTTTCCTTGTATCTAAAATAGAGCTTTTAAGGGCCTGCAGTGATAAGTTGCTATGATATGGAATTAGTAAGGTTTTGTAAGTACGGAAGAGTGCAAGAAAACGGGGTTGGAGAATGTCTGCCAAGACTTAGGGCTAAAACTTTCATCCTACAAAATTTCATGTAATATTGCCCATTACAAAAAGAAAATAAATTATTAGTCTGTGGATGATCAATTTTTTAGGGGCCCACAGATTTTAATCACACACCCATTTGCACATTTAAATGTTTAATTTTATAATTGTAGAAATCAGGGTGTCATAACCAGTGTAGTTCCTGGAGATTATGATGGTGATTCACAAATGGACGTCCTTCTGACAACAAAACCACAAAATCATGTCACTGATGAACTATCGGTTATTATTTTCTGGGGACGCAATCAAACATTAGGTAAGTTGGTGTTACTGTTAAATAATAAAAAAATACTTAAGTTATAACTTACTGGACAATATAACTATTATTTGTGTTTATAACACAAATACTGATCAAGCATCTATAGCAGATCTTCAGTTTCACATCTGCATAAAACTTTGGACTAGAACTACAGTGGGTAGTAGGATAAAAACATCAGTCTCTTTTTATAATGGAGTAGCAATAACCAATTCACAGTTTAAGTTGGAAATATATATTTTTTTTAATATAAACCAGATTTCCTCCCACCATCCCCCGCTGCCTCTACCCTCTCCCAACTTTCCCACATCCTTAACAATAATTATTTTTATCCTATTTTATCCTAGGCTAAAGTTTCTCTGGGGAAGATGCGTAAGAAATAGGATACAGTATTATGAAAATTTACCTCTCCTTCATTTGTCAACATTATCCTAGCATTTTTGGGCTCATGACATTTAATAAAATGGTTTGGTTGAGAAATTCGGAGTTTATTCAATTTTTGTTGACCTTGCTGAGAAGCAGCATTTAGGGGGAAGGTTTAGGGAGGGACAAGAAGGCTAAAGAGTCTTTGAGTGTCTTAAAAGCCATGTTTAAACAGTCAATATTTGTGAAGTATAAATTGAGCTACTATTGACTTCAGGTACTGTTGCTGCCGGGCTGAGTCAGAAGTAGGGGGAATGGATTGTGAAGTAGCAAACTGGGGAAATGGTTTGGAGCATGTCCAGGAGAGGACATGAGATGATCAAAGGATTTGGGAGGAATATGAAGGGTTGACATGGAGTGAGGCACAAACAGGAAGATGCAGGCCTCCTTGCCAGTTGGCTGAGAGGAGATTCAGGGGACCTTGAGAACTTGGAGAATGAGAGGCGTAGAATGGTGTTAGTGGAAATGTTATATACCTACACGAGATAAGTGTAGAAGATGGAAGAGTGGGGTACTAGTGCATGACCCAGGAAGTTGGGGACAGAAGATGGGAGCAAATGGAAGTGCGGGGTGAAAGGGAACAATATAACTGACTGCTCTGAGCAGGGATGAACAGAGGTATGCCAGGGACAGCTGGCTGTGGGATTTGAGAGGTCTGTAGGGGGAGCAGTGCAGGACACCCAGCCAGTTTACACTTCCACATGGTCTTCTCATTGATAATTACTCCTTCCAATTTATGTTGTGCTACAGTCTTAAATAACACAGTGAATCAAGAATACTTTTCACGTACATTTTGTGCAAATGTTATATCTGGACACGCTTTTGTCTCAGCAGGTCCAGATTATCCTTATTAAAAGCATTTTCACCTGTTTCAATCTACATTTTAGTATTAATTTATAAGATTACTGACCTAGGTAGAAACTGACTTTTGTTGTAAGGGTTATTTTTGTAATTTTGTTGAGCCACCACATAGCTATGGATAGGTAAGTTCCAGAGTTGGGTCTCTGAATTGCCTTTCTTCTTTGTGCTGGCAGTTAGAATTTACATGGAGATCAAAGCAGTCAGTTATATTGTTTGTGCTGAAGGCTGGCAGTGTTTTTGACAATGGCCAACAAACAAAATCACTGGCCAAAAAACAAAATTACTAAATGCCTTTGGAAGACCTAAAGTTAATAAAGAATATATTAAAGATGGCTGGATGTCTTAATGTCACAGAATGTGTGCAATTTAATCAAGTGAATGCTTTTTCTGTTTTCAGATTCTAATCGTAAGACTGTGTTAAATAAAACTTTTCATGATGAGCCTCTAATTATGGAGTAAGTATGTATGACATCTTACCTTGAACAAAACTTGCAGAAATAAATTGAACATAAATGTTAAATATTTAATGTTTAAGTGTTTAGGTTGTTAAACAATGTCAAATTAAAACACCAAATATCTTACATCTGAAATGTGCCAGATACTAAATACACAACACAAAATCATCCAGGCTGCAGGCTGTCGCATTTCCTTGAGGTGAAGTCTCATGACTCGCAGCCTCTAGACCAGGCATTTAGGCTGCAATTTACTGTGATCACTTCAATAGAACTGTCTTTAATTCTGTATCTGCAGTCCTGGTCTCTCAGGGGCAAGGACAGGGTTAACAAGTGATCAGTTAGTGTTCATAAAACCAAGTATTTATTCTGAACGAAAGCATTACAAAGAAAACAATAAACAGCTTACATGCATGCTTATGAGATAATACTTGTCTGCAACATAGGCTCCTAGTAGGTTCCATAGTACTCCAGGTCCTCTCCTGAGGTTTCTATCTCTTGTCATAGTCTCATGTCAGTTCTTGGATGCAGTGAGAGTGATCTCTCTTCATGTAGTCAGATAGTCACTTTATACTGTTCTCAGCAGGGCCTGCTCCAGCTGTTTTGCCGCCCCAAGCAGTGGAAAAAACCCATAAAGCCGATCGGCTGCACTTTGGCAGTAGCTCAACCATGCCGCTTCATCCTTCATTCCCAATCTTCCTCTTCAGCGGCACTTCAACGGCAACTCAGAGGAAGAGAGGGACTGAGGGATTTGACACCGAAGACCTGGACGTGCCGCCCCTTTTCATTGGCCACCCCATGCACCTGCTTCCTTTGCTGGTCTCTGGAGCTGGCCCTGGTTCTCAGTTCTCTGTTTGACCAGGTGTCTTCAATCAGATCAGTTTATGCAGTTTTCCCCAGAATGGAGGTTTCTCTAGACTTTTTACAAGCCTCTTGATTTGCATTAATTATCCCCGTCCTTGCCAAGTGATCTTAGTTCCTGCAGGAAACTCCTGTACCTCCCCCAGTGGAGCTAGAATATAATCCCTAGACCAAACAGATACATAAAACATTTATAAAGTAGATACTATTGTCTTTGAATATTCCATGCATCTATCATACTACCTACCCTATATACTCATTCATAAGCTGAATTTTTTTAGTAAAAAAGGGAAGCATAAGGTCGGCTTATGAACGAGTATAGAGAGGGAGAGGAGGGACACAGCCTCTCCCCCACCCCCAACAAAGGGAGCAAGGAGAGGTAGCAGAACCAAAAGAAAAGAGGCAGTGCCAGAGTGTCTCCGCTTCTGGACTCTCTGCTGCCCCCCCGCACCCTGCCAAACCTCCGACGCAGTTGCAGCTCCGGGGCTGGGAGACTGCGGCCGTGCCACCCAGCCTGCCGGAGCAGCTCTGGCCTGGCCAGAGACATCCTCACCTGGCCCGCCCCAGCTAAGGTGGGAAGCAATGGGATGAGGAGAGTGGTCGAGCCCCAGGCTAGGGTGGGGTCATGTGGGGAGTGGTCACGGGTTACTCCCCTGAATCCCAGCTTCTCCCCCCTCCCCCCTCCAAAAAAAAATTTCCCCACCAGTTGCTGTTCCGACCCATCAGGGTAAGCCGCTGGCAGGCTGGGACGCTTTGTTTACTTAGGTTTACCTCCGTACTTGCAGATGCTCAAGGTAAACAAACCGTCTCGGCCCGCCAGCAGCTTATCCTGATGGCCTGGGAGCCAAAGTTTGCCGACCTCTGAATTATAGGGTCGACTTATGAATGGGTCATAAAAAAATTTCCATTTCTACTTATCCATCGTGGGGGGGGTCGGCTTATAAACAAACCGGCTTATGATCGAGTATGTATGGTATGTCATCTTTGCAACCTCAAATAAGCAGCCCTTCTGCACAGCCACAGTGATTACTGAACTCAAATTTCACATTTGCTGAGGCTGTTTACTTCAGTGTGTGTTGTAGGCAAGCTTAGAAGTCGTCATTGACGTAGGAGAAGTAGGGTAGGTACCACAACTGATCGGACCTGTGTGGTGATTGTTAAGGTAGGAGGGTTGAGGAGAAAAGTGGAGAGATCTGCTAGAAGGATGGTGGCTGGGAGATAGTTAATAAATCATTTTAACAGGTCTGGTTAGGATAGGGATTGTGGGTGTATAGATTTAAAGTTTCCCTTTATTTTTTTAGTAATTTACATTTAACACAGTATTGCACATATTTGTTCCACCCTCCCCGCTTTTGCTGCCTAATTGCATACTTCTGGTTCCAAATGAGGTGTGTGGTTGACTGGTCAGTTTGTAACTCTGTTCATAACTCTGATGTTCTACTGTAGTGCAGATTAGAACAGAATCTTCATAGAAGAATGCACAGTATGAAGTTCTTCAATTCTTAAGAGTCCCAAATACAAAGGGATGATTTATAATAGTCAGATTGAAAATTGTTAATAAAGGATAAGATAACACAGCTTGTTTTTACATTTTCAGCTTCAATGGTGATTTAATTCCTGATGTCTTTGGTGTCACAAACGAATCAGATAGGCCTCAGATACTGATAGGCAGGTAAGCTAAAATGTTTACTTACTTACTAGCATGTAACGTGAATTTTTATATCAATTGTTGGCACACCCAATTCTGCTGTCAGTGTAAGTGCATAAAATCTCCATGTTGAGTGGGTGGTGTACAGACATGGAGCTCTTGTTTTGACCCTCTTTCTCTTGATATCTTAGGAGCAATGTTCTGTGTACTCCGTGGCACATAGGATCTAATTTCTGTGCACTTCTGTGTAATAAACTAGAAATTCAGTGGCGGTTTCAAGAACCTAAAACTTGAGTAATGGTGGCTGATATGAGAAAGTACATAGTGGTTTCTTGCAGTTGTTATGGTGTGCAATGGTAATGAATTCAATTTCATTTATTTTTATTGTGGTAGAACATAGATGCCAGCGTCCTTTTGATTGGAACTGTACAAATATGTAAAAAAAACCCTGTCATCTATGTACACACTGAAGCCTATAACTTATATTTGGTCTGATACACCACAAGATTCCATTCATGTAAATGCAAAAGTATGTCAGCAGATACCAGTGGGCTGTTCACTATTGATTAGGGAACAGACATGAAAAATATGTGCAATATTTTTCATGTGCTCAGGCTGAGGCATAAAGTGTGTATATTTTTGACCTATACTGAAGTACACTTGGCTGGTTCAGAGATGAATGGTAAAATATTGCCTAAAGATGAAATTTGTTCCCGATACTTTGTTGCCTGAAACCTTTGGAACAAATTTTAACTGAGTGAATGCTGTTGGTTTTTGTTTATAGCAATTACTGTTGGACTAAGTCTATAATTGTCTTGTTTTCTTTTCCTCTTTTCCACTTACTTGTTGGTTCCTTGTGGGAGTAGTCTCCTGTATTAAAATAGGCTGGGGCTCTCTTCTGCACCTTCCGCCTACACTACAGTTAAAAAATCAAATGCATGATATGAAAATATTAAGTTATTCAATTTTTTTAATTTATTTTATTTGCTTTTAAGTATTCAGTACAAATTCCCATGCAGTAATACCATGTAGAATTTTAGCTTTTGAAATTGCCTTATTTAAGCAAGAGGCAATTTACAAGAGAACATTTACTTCCAAATTTGTGGAGGGGGTTGTTTTGTTTTAAAAGCTTTATTTGACTCATTTTTAAATACTGTTATGTATGTGTCAGAATTAACAGTTCCATATTTATTCAGATACAGTTTATATCTTTCTTTTCCTAATCTTATATATTTGCAGGGAAAACAGCTTGACTTAATTATCTTAAGACTGTTCTCTAACTATTTTTTATTTTATTTTATTTTATTATTTTATTTTATTAGGGGTTTCTATAGCACCTATCATTATAGTATCTAATGCTCACCAAGTAAAATATATCTGCACAGAGAAACTATTATGTCTAAGAGGGTATATGTCTAGGGTCTTGAATGGTAGATATATGGGGTGAGTAGCCTCTTTCCCTCTCCCCTCCTCCCATGTTACTCAGGATACACTCTCTATATTTAGTGTGCTAGTTCTATAAGAGCTATTACAATTATGTCGTCTCAGCCTGGGAATAATACCCCCAAATACTTCAAGCTTCAAGAAAACTAATAGTAAAGAATTGAATTCTTTTTCTTTGGGAATTTAGATTAAAAAACCCAAGCTTCAAGTGCTAGATCTCTGTTCTTTTAGGACAGGCCTGCAAGGAAGAGAGATGCATTCTTCCTCAGAATTAGAGCAGCAGTGAAAAAATAAAAGCCCTTTTCTATATCTGTATAACTGCAAACCTATAGTTGTGTGTCTTGTGTTGTAGCATTTCAGGAGCAGTGGAACAGAATATGAATCTCTTTAATAAAAAGCTGGTTTCATTACAAGACTTGCTAGTGAATACCGGAATAAAAAATTGAACTTTATCTGGGATTTCTGGTTATACCCTGAGCAAAGGACTTTCTTTGGTGATTAGAATATGTTGTAGACATGGCTAATTACAGTAAAAGCAGGATAAAAGAACATGCATCCCATCAAATAGTAGAGACAGTTTAAAAAAAATATAATGCCTATAGGGAAAGTGAGAATGAGAAGTTAGCTAAGAAAACCAATAGTAAAGAAATGGTATTCTTTTTCTTTAAGAATTTAGATTAAAAACCTATTTGGCACAGTATGCTCTCAGATACTTAAAACATGGTCCTGGTTCTGAGCTTCAGAAATTGGAGGAGCAGCTCACAGACTGTTCACCCTCTAAAGAGCTAGTTTATGTATCCTACTTGGTGAAGAAAAGGATCACTTGAGCTAGTAATACCTACTGTGACCGGGACTTAACCAGGCACATAAATTGGAGTCTGAATTACTAGCATGACCCTTCCATGAACAACTGTTAAGTAGAGTATGTAGGGCCTACACTTCATATTCTTTACCAAATTATATGTGGAAGGTGTTTTGGTTTCTAGATAGAGGAACCTCATTGAAGATAAAAAGTCTGAAGTCTGTATAGAATAGGGATCTCTATATTAGGCAATTAGGCTCAAATTCAGAATTTACACTTTTACCTTTTACAAGAGTATGGTACAAATTGGAAAGATAGCAGAAAGAGATTTTAAGGGGAGAATTGAAAGAGGAAAGAGAAGCTACATGGCCTATTTGATCAGGAAATTTATTCTGGGTTTAGGGGACCGCATGCATAGGGTCCAAGGTGATTATTGGAGGTGAGCATGAAGGAACTGTAAAGATTAAAAGCAGCTGAGTGTAGGTCATGACTAGGAAAACTGGGAGATGATCAAAGATATAGGTAGAGGCAAAATTGTATAAAGCTTAGAAGGTAGAATAAAGTTTTTGAATTTGAAGCAGAAAGAGAGAAGTTAATAAAAGGAGGGGTTAGAGTTGGCTGAACCACGTGACTTCTGGTTGTGACTGGAGAAGTGCTAGGGAAGAGATGCAGCACAGAGAAGGCTTGAATAATGTAACTTGTTTCATATTTACATCAGATTCATTTTGCATATTCCATTACTCATTCATATTCAGATCAGATTCATTTTGTACTTATTCTGTTTTTAAAATCCATAATTACTTAGTTTATAACTTAGAACAAGGTATTAAACATGGAGTTTTCAAACTGGGGGTTGGGACCCCCCAGGAGGTTGCAAGGTTATTATGTGGAAGGTCACGAGCTGTCAGCCTCCACCCTAAACCCTGCTTTGCCTCCATCATTTATAATAGTGTTTAAATAGAGGCTTGCTATGTGAAAGGGGTCATGCAGTACAAAAGTTTGAGAACCACTGGTATAAAACCAACAACTTTTGAGTAATTAACTTCACAAATTTAAAAATAATTAACGATAAATGCATTAAAATTCTCTAGACGGTCCTGCACTTAACTTCAATGAGTTGAGTTCATCAAAGTTTTATGCACACACAAGTTGAAGTACTGAAGCATTAAACTGGTTGGTGATATAAGCTAATGTTCTTGCATGGTCCATACTGCACCTTGTAACTTGCAAAACTCTTAACCAGAGTTCCAGGATTACCCAAATTAGATCTGATTCTCACTTCTATTTCTCTTCTGCAGGATTCCCGAGCTCTGCAGAAGGTTGGGGAGTATCAAAAGTTATGCAGCAGAAAAGCAGCAGAGACAGCCCACTGTTGTGTGCCGCTCCAGATTTTCTCAGGAGAGGGCTATATATGCTGCTTTTCTTCTGTGAACTTTAGCTCATCACAGTTTTCTTTGTGAACTCTTTTGAGCTCAGCACATGAAGCTTTCTGTGTGAATTGCTAGTAGCCTGGTACATGAAAAAACCCCAACCCATTGTATATCTTCTTTTTTCTCTGATTTTTTTTGAAGTTGTGGGCTTTCTTAACTTACAGAGAATATTACAGTAACAAAACAGCCCTATGTGTTTAAAAATGTGGAAATGACCAGCTAAAGTAATCTGTATAAACATTCAAGTACATTTAAATATGCAATATTTAGTTTGTACCCAACAATTTAATTTAAAGTTTTAATTTTCTAAAGAGAATTTGACTGACTGTGCAATTGATGCTGCATGATTATGTATAAAGTTTATTTAGTTTGGGTGTACTTACTTTAATCAGTAAAATGGAATTTTAACACTTTGCCTGCATAAAGGTTGAGGGGAATACCTGTCGAACAAGTCTTAACCTGTTTAGAAAATCAAGCTGTATTCTCTGCCTATTATATTGTTACCCTGCACAGATTACATATATTACCTAACTCATTACCAGTGGAAGAAAAGAAATAACTGCGAAACAAGATTCTAGAATCAGAACATAGATAGCAACTTGCTTCCTGAAAGTAGAAATGAACACATCTCACTCTTTCACACCCAAGCAAAAAAATTCTAACTTGGTTGCCTCCACTAATAGTAATGTGAGTACTTTTCTTTAGGCACCCGTGTACTAATATGTGCATCTTCAGGTCTGATTCTCTCAAGTGCTGAGTTCTTCCAATTCCTGTCAATTTCCTTAGGCGTTTAGGACACACAAGCTCTTAGATGAATTGTGCATTACTGTTAGATCATTTCACTAGTGCAGCCCCCTCTTCTGTTCACACCTCTGTTTTTTAGTAATGTCTGCTTCAATTAAATCATAAGTAATGAATAGCAGTTTTGAGTCTCAGAACGCGCTGTTTTTGCGACATTTAGGTAATACTACAAAGTTCCAGTTAATATTTGATTATCTGTTTAGTAGTTTGTATGAATACAAAAACGTACAATGACATTTGCTGCATAGTAAATTAGAAATGTAGTTAGTCTCTGACAGCTGTTGGGGGTGGGGGGTTGTGTGTATAATCATCACTATAATCATCACTGGTGCTCATCACTTTAATAGAAATGGTTTGTTGTGAAGTGTTTTGAATTTCCCTGGGGAATTTTTTTAGCTGTTATGTCAAGAGAAGTCCATTAGAACTAGAAAAGTCAATCAGATTATACCTGTTTCCATAGAAACAGTACATCAGTTTTTCTAACTTTCATCTTCCTGGACCTTAAGCAGTGTTTAATTAAATAATTTTTTAAATCTTGATATTAGTCTGATATGTTGTTGTCAAAGAGAGACAGTGAGAGGTTTCAGAAAATCTGTAACCCATTTACTTAAAATGTAATCGTTGCTAGTAGCATCATTTTAATATCATTCTCAGTAAGAGCATTTCCCTTTACTAGAGGGTTAGTTGAAGATTTATAGATCTTTTTCAATAAACAAAGAATTCCAATATAGGACTGGAAACAATATTTTGATTGTTTTTAAATCCTTCAAAGGTGTAATTGGAAGTTCTTATGCCCTTCTAAGAGAGATGTTTTTGACGATTAATCGCTGCTTGAATTTTATCAAGATGGCTTTTATTTAAATCTGATTTATGGAACAAGGCCTGCAAATTCCCCCCAAGGGTGTTTGTGACAGTAAATGTAACCTTGCACCGATTATATCGGAATATTTTTATCAGCTTTCTAAGAGAACAGCACAGTTAATATTCTGTGAAGAAATATTTATAACACTGTGTTGGTACAAAGAAATATATTAATAGTTAAAAAGAAGGTTGAATGTTATAGGTCAGACTATAATCTATGTTTGATAATGTTTGGAGAATGTAGCTTTATTTTTTTGCCTTACAAAACTAATGTTTAGTTTTTAATGGACAATGTTTAGGCTTGTAATGGAGATTTCAACAGTTCTCCATTTTCTTAATTGTTGTATAGTTCTCTAGAAATAAATACTCTGGAATATAATTTAAATTTTTTTTAATTGAACAGGGTGATTTTGTTTCAAAGTTTCTAGTTAAATCTGTGGAAGATAGACTTTGGATACTGATATTTGCCGATCTGAACCCTTACAATTACAGAACTATATTGGGTTTTGGGGAAAACTTAATTAGAGCAATGTTTGAAATAACTGAATCACTACTAACACCCATCATGTAGGATCTGATTAACATTGAGTTGGATTTTTACCAAATGTAATAGTTAAGACTTCTGTATATGAAAAATAACTTCTTGTTCAAACACCATCCTTTCAAAGGCTTGCCACGCTGGAACCTGAAAGCTTGGAAATATTTCTGGATATTTGTTTGATTGAAAAACATGAACCAGGATGGTGATGTGGACATTTTAATAAGTGCTTGGAAATAAGCCCACCTAATTAAACAAACTGCAGCATGAAAGAGTAGAAATGTAGCAAAAAGCAGCTATTCATGGTGAATTAAGGCAGCTGTTTTCTGTGATCATCTACAATGCAATCTTCAGACATTTCCATATTAAATACAATTTATATAATCACAGGTGTGTGTTTTTTCTAGTTCTGTTAAATAATTTCTTTGTAGTTTCCACTTGAAAGTATGATCCATGAGTAGAAAGTTTAGTTTTCAGAAGATTGACACAAACAATATGTTTTAATCAAAAACTTCTATATACAAGGCTTGGTTTTTCTCCTTTTTTGTTACACTGATCTGAGCTCAAAGGAGAGCAGATCATCTTTGCTCTGAATTGTAACTGTTACCACCAGAATAACTTTACAAATATGAAGTCTCTCTAGTTTGAAGAAGATAGGCGGATCTTTGAAATGATTTAGAAACCCACTTGAGTGAAACAGTGGTTCTGTGTCTCTCATTCAAAGATAGACTCGTTTAGATAACAAAAAATAGTCATGCCTGTGGAAAGTAGCAATAAAGAAGGCATTGGAGGAAGAGCTTTAAAAGCTAAAACTGCCAGTGTTGAGTATTCACTTCAAATATGGTCATTGCATTATCTGAGTTAGGTGTACGCTGCTTCTTGCAACTCAGTTCTCGTTGCTAGATTGTGTCCAGACTTATTTAGAAGTGTAATATTTATTCACTGAAGAGAAAAAAGAACAAGACATACGATGAATGTGACCTAGCTAGGCTGCAACTTCACTAACTTAACATCCGGGAAATTATCAAGCAATGACTCTGGTGCATACCTTCCTCCTGTAACCTGCACCATCTGAGGGCTTTTCTACACAATTTACAGCGCTGCAATTTTCTCACTAAGGGATGTGAAAAAACACAGTTTCAGTGCTGTAAAGCACCATTGTTAACTGCATCAGCGTTGGGAGCCATGCCTCTCATGGAGGTGGGTTTTTTAGAGTCCTGGGAGAGCTCTCTCCCAGCACTCTGCTGTGATTACGCAAGCCACATTAAAGCACTGCCGCGGCTGCACTTTAGCATTGCCAATGAAGACTAGCCCTTAGTCAGGACTACTACCATTCCTGTAGTCTCTAGACCTTTAACCTGGTTCCAGCAACACTGTTGTGATTCCACCACCCTCCTCCTCAGACGAAGGTTGAGGATATGCTGTGGGTGGGAATGGCTGGCTCCTTGCTGTACCAACCATTAGGAGCCCTTGTCTCTTCTTCTGCCACCATCTTCAGAAAATGTCCTCCCCTAATCCTTATTTCAATTCCAGTTCATCCATGAAGTAAATAACATATGCACTGGACATACGTTGAGCTGCAAAAACATGACCATCTGACTACCTCAGCTACCTGCCAGATCTCTGGCTTGCTGACAGGAAGCTTAAAAAATCCACATCTCTCAGGCCAATCTGATAGTCAGGAGAAAAAGTTCTTCTCAGCCCCAAAAATGTGGTCAGCAAGGTCCAGAAACATGCTTCTACTCTAATTTGAAGGGAAGAACTGGGAAGGCTGTTACTGCCAGACACAGGATTACATTCTGGGAAGTGGAAAGGGTTTATGCGCTCTCCCTTTAGATGTGCATGAACCAGTAGACTTCTGCAACACCCTTCTCTCCAGCCAATCAGCTGAGCAACCCCTATCAACACCACCTGCCCTCCCACCCATTGCGATCAGCTGTTTTGTGGCGTTTGTAGGCTTTAGGAGGGAGGAGCGAGGATGTGGCACACTCAAGGGAGGGGGCGAAACAGGGTAGGAAGAGGCAGGATGGGGGTGGGAAAAGGTAGGTGGGGCTTTGAGGGAAAGGAGTGAAGTGGGGGTGGGGCGTAGAGCAGAGCTGGGGATTGAGAACCCCCCAGTACATTGGAAAGTCGGTGCCTGTGGTGCAGTTTACAGGCCCAATGTGGCATCACGCAGCATTATCTTATACAGGTAACAGTGACCATTCCCTGGATGTGGATGCTATAGAAAACTATTAAATGACCTTTATATAGACAAACACACTTTTCTTAAAGTTTATTTTTGTTTAACACATTGTCAGTTGTCAAAATCTTAATTGTTTATAAAATATATAATACATTTCAAATTCAATGTTTTGACTCAGTGAAATGTGTGTAGCTTCTTGAACTCCCTTATGATTAACTTTACCCAACATCTGGTAGAAATTGATAAAGTTTGGGGGCTGGAAAATACCAACAAAATACCCTCTTATTTTCACAGCTGGGGCCCTGGTGAGGTTGCCAGGTGATGTTCCAGCGTCTGTGTGCAGAGTAGTCACTGGAAGTCAGATGGGCTCTTTGCCCAAATTTAGTCTTATGCTCAGGTAGCAGGCTTTGATCCTGAGGGTTGCCGTAAACTTTTGTGCTCACTTTCCCAAAAGTATAGCAGCATGAGACAGAAGAGATTGGTTTTATTGAGTGCACCAACTTTGATGTTGAGTCCATGCAGCAAGCTCCTTGAGATGAGGGGACTCCATTCAGAGCACACTTCTCCCTCCACTGCACCAAGGAGACAAGTAGGAACCAAGTCATAAGGCAATGCCTGGCTTGGTACTGTTACTCGGTACTGTGTTAGTTGCTGTGGTTTCTTTGGAAGATATCTCTGGTATCTGGGGCAGGCTACATTGGATTCCTGTTCCCTGGTTTCATGTTTCTCTGTATTGGTGCTTGAGCATTAGTTCCCCTGACACTCAATGCTGTGGGATTTGGTGTTGAGTGCTTCTTTTGTTGATATGGGCAAAACAATATAAAACTGTAAAATCAACCTGAAGACGTAACTATTCAAATATGCTGCTAATCTGAACCAACGGTATAGGACAAGGGCTAATTCAGTTGTTCTTGAGAAAGTCATCCCATGATGGATGAAAGGAATCAATGCTAATTTCATACTAAAAGTAAGGAATAGTAAACAAAGAGGTGGCCACAAAACAGGCAACATCAAGCCTGCCAAATACCTGAGATTTGTATTGTGTCCTGAAAATAGCTAATAAAGAACTCCAAATGGCTGTTCTAGGAAGGGCTGAATTTAGGGGCAGGTGGCTGCCTGGGGTGCCGGGTTTAAGGTCTCTTTTTGTTGTACAGATCCTAGTGTGCAAATAATTTCACAACAGACGGACCTTACCAAAGAGAGCCATTATTGCCCACTTCTGACTGACCCTACCGAGTACAAGCAGACCCCTTCTGACTAATAGTAACTGTATTACAATCTGTTTGTAACTTGTAAGATTTCAAAGTTGTTGTGGTTCTTCCCCTTTGAGCTATTGTATCAAATGAAGGAGATATTTTTCCATTGTCTGAGAAATATTCTGATACTGTACCTTGTTTTGACTTGATATGATTTATGGTTCATACATTGGGTAATTTATGAACGCCTATCTGCACAGCTTGAATTTCAGACTGGACTGTTGTGACGGATTATTTTATGCTTTCCTATTAATTCTCATTAATTTTAGTTTATGCGCTGTGTTGCAGCCTGAGTGTTTCTTTACTTATTTTCATAACACATTACTTAGGTAACTAGAGTAGCTCCTGCCCATTCATTTTTCTATAACTTAAAATACCGTGTTTCAGAATTCTGGAACAACTTAACAAGTAGTCCTTTATTCCAAGCAGATATGTTGGGCCAAGGTCATCCCTGTGTTGTGTTGTTTTGTTTTTTGTTTTTGTTTTTTTTGTTTTTTTTTTTTAATGTAGGATCTCAAATCATCCTCTTCAAAAGGATTGCAAGGGTAAACGTAGGCATTGAGAGAGAAAGGGATGAAAATGGAACAAAGGAGGGGAATAATATTGCCTGAGTCTATTTGAATAATAGTTCTAATTATTAAACTTAAAATGTGATTAAAATTAGTTGAAAGCCAGTCAAGTAAAGTAACGCTTGTTCCTGAAACCTCTTAATCCACTGTAACATAACCCTACAAAAATCCATTAAAAGAATGTTAAAGTTGCCAAGTCAGGCACTCAAAATTAGGAAGTAACAGAATTAAGCTTGTTCATTTCTCTGTTGTTAACATTAACTCTATTATTTGGCAGCAGTAGTAGGCATTATGTAACTTCACCAGTGGATTAACTGTGCGGAGGTGGCCCCATTTTACAGACTGCATAACCAAGCATCTGGATGTGGCAGATTGTCTAGTATGGCTAGGTGAATGAGACTTGAGTTCCCCATTGGAGAACCAGGTTATCTTCACAGCTTCTGCAAGAAGTAACCTTGTGCAACTTATATTTCGCCTGTAAAATGGGGTAGAGTTAGGAGAGACCTAATACTTGCTTTCCTCAGAGGGCAGTGATGTGGGGACTTGCTCAATAAGGAGTGTGTCTTGTGTAGTGTACAGAATTATTATAACCAGTTGGTAGAAGAGAAGACTTTCAACTCATGGTGCACCTTTCACTGAGGATCAGGGAAGGAGGATCAGTTTTGCTTGTGTACCATTGTGTGGCCACTGCAGAGCAAGGGCGGATGCACAGTGCAGTTGGAGGGTTCAATAAATGAAGTGTGCAAGCTACTAACAAGTGCTGCTGTGCAAGTAGTGGTTTTCTTCAACTTATATTACTTATTTTCCACTAGCCTTGTTCTCAAACAGTTCTCTAAAATTTTGCTAAAATTTTAAAATTAAAAATCTGAGGTTAAAGAATGTCAGTTATAAGCAATTATAAAATGATTCATAATGAAAAATGTTATACAACTTGGATATTATTCACTATTCTGTCTATGACTGTCAATTAAACTACCAATTAAATACAGCTTCTTAATTACATTACACTTTGGCTTTTTTGTCTAACTGTGATAGACTAGGTGAGAGGCTTTCTATTTTATTATGAAAAAATAGATATTTTTTCAATGGCACATGGAATAGATTTCAAATAAGAGCACCATATTCTGGTAATGTTTGGAGGCATAATTAAACTTTCACAGCCCCATTTCACATGAGACTCTTAAGACAGTTGATAAAGTTAAGTTATTTAAACCTCTCAACGCTGCTGGCAGGTAGCTAGTTAAGTATTATCCCTATTTTACAAATGAAACTGCAGAACATGGAGGTGACCTGACCAAGATCACCAAGGAAATCAGACTGAACTTGGACCAAAACACAGATCTCCTTATTTGCTGTATTTTCATCATTCATAGTTGTAAAATACTATTTATGACTCTCTCTCTTTTATGAAATGTTGCATTAGTGTGATTGTATGATGGTCATAATTCAATATGAGAATGTTTAAAATAAATGAATGGTGTAATTTTCAAATCTGCTTATTTTGAAATCAGTGGCTCTTCAGTTATACTGAAAGCTTCCTGGTAGTGATGCAGTGAACTCCATTCCATTTCTTGTTATGGGTTCTCAGGCAGGGTACTCTTACCAGCCTCAGAATATTTTTAATATTTCAGTACACAGATACTGTAGAACATGTCTGGTGTATTGTTTATATTACTTATACTGTGGAAACTCAGTCTTTAGCAAAACAAATTTGCTTAAACATAAAAGGCACAAACTGCTTTTGACAGGAGGTTTATTTCTGGTTTTGTTGATCTTTAGAAATGCCACCAAGGTAAAGACTTCACAAAATAATGTGATTAAAACAAGTTATGAAAGCAAAACAAGTTTTTATTTTTTTTTCTTAATTTTTTTTTTTAAATATGGTAAGACTTTTGAAACTATGCTCCATTTCCTTTGGGTGTTTGTAATTTTGTTTAGTTTGAATCAAGTTAGTTTAAATAGCCAGGTATTACAAGCAACAAGGTTAAAAGTACCCAAGGGTAAACCATTGTATTGACAGCATTTTATGTAAATATTGTCAAGAATTTCTCAGTATATTATGAAACCTATAGTAAAACTGAATAATAGTGAAATTTTGCTACAAAAAGCGAGAACTGTGTGTTTCACAGTGTTTTAAAGAGGAGTATCAAGATTGATAAGTCCTAAATTGTAAACACATAAGAAAAGCTTTGTTTTCTTTCTCTCAGGAGTTTATCATGGCATCCTGCATTGGACACTAAGAGTAAAATGTACATACCGCACTCTCATGCATTTATAGATTTGAACAGAGACTTCACTGCAGGTGAGTCACAAATATTGTAATGTTTTATTTAATTGCTATAAAGATACTAATGTTGCTTTTAAGAAACAGGTCGATTGCATTCAATAATAATAAACAATAGATTTTTGAGCTGTCAGACAGGAAAGAAAAATTACATGATAAAAGGAATGTAATAGACTACAGTGTATTTAATTTAATGGATGGCTTATTAGTATTAGTTGATCTTTTTAAAGTAATTCGTTACATGTAGTTTACTTTTAATTTTATTTATAACTATTATATTATTCATAGCAAGTTTAAATACACTGCTGGGTTTGTTTGGTCTTTTTTAAAGACATTCCAGAAAGTGTTGTTCATTCAAAGAAGTGTTTTACACAACTTGATAGGTTTTTGAATATAAGGCGCTGATTTCTGTAAATTAAATGGCTCTGTTTCTTTGAAAATGACTGCCAAATTGAATAAGGGTAGTAAAAGCTTCTAGAAAAGATGTCTCCCAGCCAGCATACCTTTCGTCTTTTATTTCGTTCTTTAGTCCATCCTTCCTCTTTAAAAAAAAAATGTTGCAACTACAGCTAACTCTAGATAAATTTAGTGGCCACTGTTAAAACCACATTTCTTATTCTCCAGTGGTACTGTAGGTGCTGCTTGTGACAGTGAATACTTGGCTAAAGGTGCCCACTGTAATGGAAAGTTGAAGAGAAACAGTGTTTCTAGTTCAGGGGTAGGCAACCTATGGCACGGGTGCCAAAGGTTGCATGTGAGCTGATTTTCAGTGGCACTGTCACTGCCTGGGTCCTGGCCACTGGTTCGGGGGGCTCTGCATTTTAATTTCATTTTAAATGAAGCTTCTTAAACATTTAAAAAACCTTATTTACTCTACATACAACAGTAATTTAATTATATATTATAGACATATAGAAAGAGACCTTCTAAAAACATATTAAAAGGTATTACTGGCATGCAAAACCTTTAATTAGAGTGAATAAATAAAGACTTGGCACACCACTTCTGAAAGGTTGCTGACCCCTGCTCTAGTTTGTTTTCTGCAGATAGCTGAAATGTTCATTCTCCTTACTACCACCTTCATTGTCACCATCTTTGACAAAACTAATATTTTTTTTTGCATTTTTAAAAAAGGGAAACTTTAATGTAATCACACTTCTCATGACATTAGAACCCCTTTACCCACATTAATTTTTAATATAGACTAATAAGATCTGTGATTTGTGAATATGATGGTACAAGCGTGTTGTAAAGTACTGTGTAAAATCTTGTGTAGTTAATTGCCTCTGTTGTGGGCTTTCCCTTATCTTGATACTTGAAACATTGCTGCTTTAATTATAAATGCTTATTTTCATCGCTTAGGGTACCAGATTTATATGTTACTTGGTGCACAAGGATTCCATTAACATCTCTTTATCCATTCCATTTTATAATCTCTATATTGGAGTGTGTTCTGCCACTGATGCATGGGAAATTACATGTGAAACTCTCATTTACATTATCTTCCGCATAATTCCTCCATTTCTGAATAGAGAATCTTATAATCAACTTAAATTTTAGTGTTTTATAAATGCACATATTATACATAACTTGTTTTAGCTTTACAAATTGTATATAGTGTGTTGTATGAGTTTAAACATATAATTTAGCGTTAGGGACCATAATGGATACATTGTCTAGTACACTTATACCTGTTCAAACGCATTCCCTCATTCACAGTTAGTTTTGCCTTGGTTCCCTGCATATCAAATGAGTATTGTAATTGCTGGATCCTCTTTGTAGATACCTGTATTCTGTTCATAAAGTAACTTTCATAAACGCATGAAATACACTTTTGGGAAAAAAATAAGAAATGAAAGTGTGATGGTCTATTTCAATTAATAATCTGAGTGTGAAGGGAAAGGAAAGAGAGTCCACAAGTCAATTTAAACAATCACATTCTGAGTCTTAGGCACTAAGTTTTGTGCTCTAGCTCACAGTCAAACCTTCGTTTGCAGTTCTGAGACACTGTTGGACCAGGTCTTTGTGTGATACTGAAACTGGAAGAATTAAATACATTGTTAGTATGGTGAGTGTGCATTATATTGCAGCAATGACCATTTTTGTTAAACGTATTCTATAAATCTTATGCAATGAATGTTTTATTAGTGACAGCTAATTTGTAAGGTGATTATTTTTTAGGAAGGTATATTAAAATCTACATACAGTATATGGTTTAATTTTTTGGCTTCTCTCTGTTGTTTGTGCATATCAGTGCAGAGGCTAGCCTAGAATAGTTAATGGCAGGATTAGTTCTTGGCAACACTCAAAATCATATACAGAGGGGAGGTAGCTAATGTGCTTGGTGGTGGTAGAGGAATTTACATCTTCTATATACTAGCTATAGTAGATTAGGCAGTGTTAGAAACACTATCTATTATTAAGGTTGCCTGATGCTTCCATTCTATACTTCCTGTTTTCAGTTATTCATAACTTTTTTTTTTTTTTGAAAACTCCAGCCAGAATAGTTTAGCTATTTCTGAGAATGAGGCGAGAGGGATATGTTTTACCCATGCTTCTAAAAAAAAAAAAAAAGAAAGAAAGAAAAGAAAAGGAAAAAAAAAGTGTCTACCTTTTCTCCGAAAAGCTTTGGTACCTCTTATGCTTTCGAGTAGGAGCTTGAAATTTCAAGAAGGGACTGGACTCTGCTATTCCTATGAAAATCCACCAATAGCAGACCAAATTATACACTTCTGAAAAATAGCCTTTCACACATGTTCCTTAAAGAGTTAGATCAGGCCTTCACAACATGTGGCCCGCGGGGGCTCACTGTGCGGCCCATGGGCAAGCAATGGATTGGGACTGCTGGGTTCGCCCCTTCCCCCCCCCCCCCCCCCCGCAACAGATGACGGGTGCAGAAAGCGGCGGAGGGAAAAAAAAAAGCCGCTGGCACAGAGATATTTATAACCCAGGTGATCTCCCCCAAGTGTCCCCCAGCCCCGACTTGATCCCCTCCTACCTTCCTGGCCCCAGAGAGTCTCTGTCTTTCTTCTGTAGCTCCATGTGCCCCCTATCTCGACTGCCAGGGCAGACTGACTCTGAGCCTGCCCTTCCTCCTCAGACCCTTTCATTGTCCTATGGGACCCTCCACCAGCACAGGGGCCTCCCCTCACCCACAGTCACCGCTCCTACCCCATGCTGGGCAATGAGGCAGCCCCATCACTCACCCCCAGTGAGGCTACCGTCAGGGGCAACAGCAGGGGAGGAGGAACATCTGCTCCCACTGGCACCCATCATGGGGGAGGTGAGGGATATTCCTGAACCTGAGAGGAGCCCTAGGAGCGCATGCAGTGACAGTGGTGGGAGTGAGTGTGCTGCTGGGGATGGGGGCAGGAAAGGGGGGCTCCTGCCCCAGAGCTTGCTGCTGCTGGCAGAGAAAGGGCTGGGGGGAGTCCTCTCTGGCCCCTGTCCCAGAGCAGCTTGCCTGCACCCCAAACTCATCCCTAGCCCTGCCTCACCCCAGAGCCCACACCCCCAGCCAGACCTTTCACCCCCCCACCGCACCCTCTACCCTAGCCCTGAGCCTTTCCAACACCCCAAACACCTATCTCCAGTCCCAGCCAGAGTCCTCACCCCCACACCCCAAACCTCTGTCCCAGCCCTGAGCCCCTCCTACACCCCAAACCTCCAATTCCCAGTCCCAGCCAGAGCCCTCATCCTCCACACTCCTACTCTCGTCCTGAGCCCCTCCCACACCCCAAACCTTCCTTTTTGGCCCACTGCTGTTTTAGCAGAGCGGTGTTGGGGAAGGAGGGTTTGTTTCCGTGGGGTGTGTGTTGTTTAGGGGGGATGTTTTGGCGGCGCTAGGGGGGAAGGGTTCGGTCCTCAGCTGTTTTCTTTCGAGTAATATGGCCCTCGCTGCTTTACAAGTTGTGCTGGCCTGTCCTAGAATATTCAGTACTTCCTTTCACAGCACATGTAGCCAAAACAGTGAAGTCAGCTAAACTGTTTTTGACAGCTTTATTATTGTAAACAGCTTAACAGATTTAAAGTATGTTAAAGAGAGCCTCTCTAGGCTGGAAACCTTTGTGCCAAGTTTCTGCATAATCAATTTTCAAACTACCAATATATTAAACCCTCAAACTAGGAATTTATAATGGAATACATCTACATTGGCTATAGTGAAGCTGTTAAGTCATTATGATTTATTATATAAGTACATGGTCCTAAAGATGTGTTTTATCCCTAACAGCACTTCATAAAAGGCTAACTGTATAAGGATTTTATAAATCCAGAAAATATGAACATAACCCAGAACAAAGATAACACTAATCTTTCTCAGGGAGATAGTATCTGAAACAACCCTACTTATAATACTGGTACATTTTAATCATTTCATCTAATGAAATACTGAGATGATTACAGCATTACTCATTGCCTTTGAACTCTTTATTATCTGACTGAACAAGCTTGAACTCAGTAGAAATTTATTTTACATTTTAAAATTTGCATTTATGTTTAGAAATTCTCTAGGTGCTAAGTACGTATTGGGAATGAGTTTGAAGAAAACACAGATTTTCAAAGAAATTACAACAATATAGTTGTAAATAAATACCACTGCCCACATCTCTGCAATGCTTCATATCCTTAAGGGTGACTCAGGACCATTCCTAGGTGAAATTTTAAGTAATGTATTTGAAACAATGCAAATACTAGTCTTAACTTTTTGTGCTGATGATGAAAATTCTGGAGAAACACTGGGTACAAATATATCCTGAACAAATTGCGCTGTTATCCAGTATTTTAAGAAGTTCTGTGTACACGTTTACTTTTAGTGAGAGTATCTTGCATTGTAATAGTTAGTATATGATAATTGATAATATTTTGCAGTGACAGTGGTTGCTGCACAAAGTCACCGTAAGGTAGAAGGTACTCCAGGGAGGTTGGGCCCTTCAAATCTGGGCTTGTTAGGTATCCTCAACACAAAGTGGACTGATGCTGGCTCTTTGCTTAACACTTTTGAGGAGGGGTTCTGCCTAGGTATTGTGCTCCAAACACTGCAGACTCAGGAGACTCTTGAAGGGTTTTTCTTTGTTGTGCAAATCAAGTCGGTGAATGAACAGGCATGATATTCGCTTCTGAGGTTTTAAAAATGTTTTGTGAGTCTGAAAGTGTGTCATTTTTGATGACAATGTATTAAGTGGCTTTGTGCCAGATCATGTTGAGAGTTGCTCTGTGAAGAAAGACCATGTTTCTGTTGATTGTTCATGAAGTTCATCTTCAGACAATGAGGAGCTCATTCTCAGCCCTGATATAAGACTGGAAGAAACATTCTTCCCCACTATTCAGCTTGCTAAAGATCATCTCAATGAAAATTTAATCGTTTTGGAACAATCTGATCAAACAAGCCAGATATACCCGGTGAGATGCATCCACATTACAGCAGAGAGAAATTGTAAGCAGTGTTTGGGTTTTCTGGGCCACTCACCCTACTTTCCTATGTTCCAAAGAAGGCAAGTTGGTAATAATGTAACAATGACACATCATGACAAGGTTGTAGAAGGAGACAAAAAAAACCACCGCAACTATAATGACACTAAAAGAGGTGTTGATATTATGGGCCATCTAGAAAGAATGCAGGCGCAAAATAAATAAGTGGCAATGGGTCTTTCATTGTTTGAGTCAGCAACAATCCTGCTTGGCACCATACTCGAACCAAGACAAAGAAGGCGCTTGTTCCCTGTCAATCTAGGAGAACAGCTCCTAGGTATATGTATAAAGAGAAAAATATTTGATACTCATCATCTCACCAAGTCCGTCAAAGCAGCACTCTCATCCCTAGGCTATCATCAAGCCACCGTGGGAGCACATAGCAAACTAGGCAGTAGATGCTACCACACTTGCCCAAGGCCAGCTGACCAGAAGAGCGGCACACAGTGTGGCACATACAGTTTATTTGTACACATTGACCATTCTGCATTAATACTGGTGTGTGAAATTTGATTATAGGCTTACGCTGAATGAAACTCCTGCTAATTTTCAGTTTGCTACTTAGTTTTTTCACCTAAAGTATTAAATGATGGTTTTTAGTTTTTCGGTGCACTTGGAGGGACAGAAGTGCCCACAACACAGTTAATGTAACTTTTCTTATGACTCTGGATTTTAAATAATATTTTGTCCTAAAACATTAAATGTTTGTTATTGGTTTCTGAATGTGTTTGGAAGACAAACTTCCCCCATAACTCTGTTATTGTTTTATTGATTTTTTTTTTCTCAACACTAGATGAGGATTAATAGCTATCTGCATTTATGTATCCAAGGAAATAATAGTATAAGAGTATAGAACAGGAACATCATTGCTGACCGCAAATGTCCAAAATGATTTTTTTTGTAAAAATCAACATTGATTTTCTCTGCATGTTTCTTTCAGGTTAACTTTTTTTTTTCCCCTCCAAATTCTCTTCACAACCATGACAGCTGGAAACTTCTTTTTTAACGTGAAAACTGAGTAGTTTCATGATCTTATGAGCTGGGGCTTTAAGAACACCAGATATTGTGAGACTCAAGACAAAATTGCAAGCATTGGCATCATTGTAGGGAACCACTGGTTTATTATACTTATTTTTGCTAACTTAGTTTGAGTCTCCTTTTCTCACATGATGATAATCCTGCGCGCAGCTTCTCATGTTTCTTCCTTGGGGAGACTTCCTATAATTGTGTTTTGCGTGACATCTTTAACTATAACTTTTCATCACTAATTTTTTTTATTCATAATATGCTTTAAACTTTAAGAAAGGGAAAGCCTCTGATTACTGAATAGTCTCGGTATATACACAATGCAGTTCTGTTTTACTGTTTGTTTAGTACAGCCTCTATACACTTGAAAGTACCTATTGTGCATGCAGGTACTGCAGTATTCAAATATTTACTTAACAAGTAACTTGAACTATTTTTAAGAGCGCTGACTACCGAAACAAGAAGAGGAAAATATTATGGTACTTGGTTTACTAGGACACAAACTGGTGTTCAAGATTACTGAGGCTTGTTATGTAATTTGATTTGGTGTAATGCAATATGCCTCGTTATATTGAAAAGATTTTTATGTTCATTAAGGATTATTTCCCATTTACTAGAAACAAAACCATAAATGCACCGCTGAACATTAGACATAGTGAGGTATCTGTTTCTTTTGCAAGCTATATTTGAATTATTGCTGAGTTATGTGAAGTGATCCTTTAGAATTTTCATTCTTTTCTTTCATGCTGGGAAGTTAGAAGAGTGGAATATAATTTAGTTTGAAAAAGATACAGAACTCGTGCATCAGAATTTCAGCCTTGATGCTTATTTTTCAACAAAAGTTATAACACTGTGGTTAACATCTTTGCTCCTCTGGCACCATGGAACTTTGAAAATAAAAGTAACATTTGTTGTGTTAAACACAGAACCTTCTCCAGGGTGGTTTGAGA
The DNA here is from genome assembly GCF_007399415.2 of Gopherus evgoodei. Lineage (NCBI taxonomy): Eukaryota > Metazoa > Chordata > Testudines > Testudinidae > Gopherus > Gopherus evgoodei. The sequence continues at coordinate 19,247,513 of NC_044333.1, forward strand.
CTGTGGAATACACTTCCACAGGAACTAAGTACCACTGCAAACCTCACCACCCTTCAGGAAGTTGCAAGCTGTCAGCCTGTACTCCAAACCCTGCTTTGCATCTAGCATTTATAATAGTGTTAAATATATAAAAGGTGTTTTTTTAATTTGTAAGAGGGGTTGCACTCAGAGGCTTGCTATTTGAAAGGGGTCACCAATACACAAGTTTGAGAACCACTGCTCTAAGAGCAAGGCACATTTCTTTTACCTTTCCTTCTCTTTTATAAACATGTAGCAACAGGTCTGTGTATTTAACAAATAAAAAAAGCTTACCAAAACAAGACACTCCACTGCACGTGCTTCTCCCAGTGGGTACAGGATGAAAGAACAAACAACTTAACAGATATGTAGTCACTTTGCTTTATGAACTACTAGGAGGCAATCAGATATTAAGGTGATGAGTGCAGCATAAAGATCCATATAGAGTAGACCCAGTCATTGCCTTCAGAGGAGCACTATGAGCCAAACTTCAGTTAAAATTTTAAAAAGTGCATTTATTCAGCTTCTCATGTGTGTGTATATAGTTGGAAGAACATAAACGCAGATTTGTTGTTTTATTTAAATGGGTGTATTTGGAGCTCCACATCTTGGTTTAAAGGATTGGGATTTTGAACTAAATGGACATCCCTATGCATGAGCTGTATTTTCTTTAACTTTACTGTTCATGTAACTTCATTATTTCTAATCAAAATGTCTTTAAAAAATATTAAATGCTCTTACCTTTATTTAGGACTAAGCCCATTGCAAGGGTAATTTGAATTGTTTTCCAAGCCGGAAAAGTATTTGAACATCAAAAAGTCAAAAAAATTGACTTTTAGTTTAGTAGAAGAGCCATTGTTACATATACAAAGCTGCACAGTACAAAATTTTGGTTTTAATACATATTTCAGACTGTATTAAGACAATCTTCCAAAAAATTTAGGCTGTGATCCTGGATACATCCAGGATCAAGCTTAACTTCATGCATGGCAAGTAGTTCCATGGAGATAGGCTACTTTAAATTGTAAATTCTTCTTGAGATCCCCCTGCATTTTCTGTTTTGTCAAACATCTAATATGTTTTTGAGCAAGATAGAAATAATTAAGTAGTCCTTTTCTTATTTGGTTTTGGGGGGCTAAAGTGATATGAAATAATGCTTAATTCTGCTTCAGCACTAGCATATTAGGTGTAAATATTACCAGAACTGCTTACAAAACCAAACACAAATCTAGATTAAAACTCAAGAAAACTAAAATGAAGAAACGATTAGGAACAGTTTATTATAAACTGTTAACCACGCTTCTCCTGCTAAAGGATATCTGCTAGCTAATTTTTTTCACTCATATTTTGCATGAGGCATTTAGAAGACCTAGTATCCTGGAAAATACACTGTGCATGCATATATTTATTTTAGTTTACTATCCTAAATTTAACAGAGTACAGAAAAAAGTTTATTACCCCTGTGCTAGAAAACTGACATCAGTCAGTTCTTCTCTGTAGCCTAAATGTGGAAGCTGAGGACTGGGTCTTGGTCTTGATCTTTTTGAAACCATGATTTGCGTTTCTTGAAGACTTATTTTTACATCAGTGTAGGTAGTTTCAGAACTTTTGTAGTACTGGCACTTGAGGGAACCTGATATCATCTTTCCACATACTTATGTTGTTTTTAAGGTTATGATACACGACAAATGTAGTGAAATCCTGTTAAAATCACTAGGTTCATTAACTTTTTACCAGCAGATGCTTCTGTAACCTTTGTTTGTTAATCACATCTGATCCTTTTTAAAAAGTCAGTTCAGTCGGTCTTTGTTCAACAGCCGAATTGTTCTTTCTCATTTTCCATGTTTCTTTTTAAACCTGGAGTAAGCTAGTCAAATCAAGTATTCAGTAGTGATATTAACTACCTCATTCATTGTAGTAGACATTATTTTAAATTACTTTTCTCCACAAAAGATCACATTTTTGTAAGTTTTTTCTGTTTCTGGACATAATTTTCATTGTCATCTGTTTACGGATCAGTTAACAGAGCTCATCTTTTATCACAAATAGAGAGGAAAGCAGTGCATTGTGGAAGATAGGCAGACTAGGTTTGAAAAAATCCAATCTAGAGCTTATTTTCTATTTAATTTTGCTACTTACCATATTGCTCAGCTGTCTGAATGCAAATTATGTGTTGAAGATTATCTTCCCATATCCAAGTTCTCCAAAGCCCAGTACCGATGGTCCACCATAGCAAGCTAATCCATGAATGCCAGAAGCAATCTTGAATTATTGGTTTCCATGGCAGAGAGCAGGGCAGGTATCACTGTTTTGCAGCTCATGAAATACTTCAGGACCATCTGTGTTGTATTCATAATGCTCGTTACCAGAATGGTCAGCAGCTCAGGAACCAGGCTGTCAGGCAGCGATGGCAAGCATAGAGTTTAAAGGGCTGTTGGAAAAATGGCACAAAACAAAGTAGGTAGCCCAGAGAATGATGGGACAAAAAGAACTGCATCATGGGATGGCAAGCAGATCCCCATGATGCACAATCATCCATCCCCAGAGCTCCCAGTGGCTGAGTGTGACAGAGGGTGTAGAGTTGCACAGTGGGATAACTACCCACAATGCAATTCTTTCTCTTCCAATGCAAGAGCAACAACTGTGAACGCACTCAGCTGACACAAGGAGCATTTGCGTGGATGTTGTCCATCAGTGTTGTTAAAGCAACTTACAATAGTCAACAAAACTTAACTTAAGTCTGTCATGTACACATGGACTTACTAAACTTTCTAACTCAGACCTTGAGTTTGAGAATGAACTTGAGAAATTTCACTCCTATTACAGTGGAACCTCAGAGTTACAGATACCTCAGGAATGGAGGTTGTCCATGACTCTGAAATGTTCGTAACTGAACATAGCACAGTTCGGGCTCCAGACTTAGAAGCTGATACTACAGGCCAGGTTTCAGCAGCAGCTGAGCTCCCTACTCCTCACTGGCATGGGTTTGAGCTTGTCCCCCTCCCGGCTGTGTGTGTATGTTTGAGAGAGAAAAAACTGCGCTACCCACCTCCTGCCCTGCTAGGGGGGTAAAAAACAGCATCTTTCCCTCCCAGCTGTGTGTGTGTGTGTGTGTGTGTGTGTGTGTGTGTGTGTGTGTGTGTGTGTGTGTAAGTAAAAAAAACAGCATGGCGCTCTCCTGGCGGGTGGGAGGGGTGAAAGTGGCACAGACCCCACTGCTGCTCCTGCTGTGCTGGCTCCACTGCTTTGAGCTGACCATGGCTGTAAGTGGCTGCCACACACCAGGGGTGGGGGTGGATTGGGGACAGGCTGTCCAGATGTGCCTACCTGTAAGATGCAGTACAGGCACAGTACAGTATTTGCCTCCCCACCCCCCACCGGCCTGCTGCCTGATTGGTTACTTCTGGTTTCACAAAGTCTGGTTGACGGATCAGTCTGTAATTCTGGTGTTCGTATATTTGAGGTTCCACTGCAGTACTTAATTTTGGAAGTTATAAGCACCTGCAGAAGTCTCCTATGAGTCTTCTTCTGAACCATACCAATAACTTCTGAACCCCTACTGCAGCATTTATAGAGTAATATAAATGTTATGTTGTTGATTTGTATTTAATGTATAGAGTGAATTTACTCATCCATAGTTAAGTTTTTGAGGCAGTTAACCCTAGACATTTGGGTTTCTTAGGACAGAAAGCAAACTGACTGTTGACATTTGTTTTTTTGGCTGAGCGAAATTTGCTTTAACTTCTGAATTCTGAGATGCCATACTGTCTTCACAGGCAAGTGTCTACAATCCGTGTTCATACATATTTGGTAATTTAACATCTATTAATTTCCACGTAGTGCACTGGAATCCCAGTGCACAGGTACTAGTCTGAAGGTGCAGCAGGTGCATATACAAACTTTGGGGACTAGTTAGCCTTCTTTCTTTGAAAACCTGGCCCCATGTTTGGGAAAGTAAGATGGCTTTTGCTGAAACAAATATAGGCAATCAGGATAGGATTAGAGTAAAATGCCTGTATGAAGAAATCCTATTCAGCAGCAGCTGCATAGATAAATACATTTTACTTTTTTTATAAAGCTACTTTACCATTAGAATTGCAAAAATTGATACGGGGATGCACTGCTGCTGAAAATTCAAGAGACTTTGGATGCTGTTGCCTATGAGATGTATTTTCATTCTGAGAGGTTTAAGAAAAGGAGACTGCAGTCTCTGTATGTCTCTACCCAATATTTGCATACATAACTAATTGTAATGTCTTATTTTATTGCTATCTTTACCATTTGTTACTCTCTCTAGCAATAAATTGACTAGCTAACCAATAGTTCACCTATATATTCTGTGATCTATTCAACACAAAACTTCTGAAAATCTTGAATTTGAATGTGTTATCTTAATAATCTTGCAGTCAGAGTCTAAACATAAAACAAAAAGCATTCTGGGTCAGATGATCATTTTCCCCAAAACAAGAGGATATATGCACTAGAAATATTCAAAACTGCTATAATGATGCAAAATCAATGCTGAATGGAGTGAGACAAATAGGATCTTAAAACAGCTGCAGAAAGAACAAATCAAGATCCCTGCATCATTAGTAGTGATTGTCTGGTTGTAGAAAGCAATATGTTAGTTCAGTGAAGAAAAGGCTTGATGACAAAGCCTTTAACTCACTGCCATATCCTGATTACAAATAGAATTGGTCTACAAAATTTCATTTTTGACAATATTCCAATATACCATTGTAGCTAATTCTTAATGGAGAAATAGCTTCTTTCATGAGCAACTTGAGTCATGCAAAGGAACACTGAATAGCTCTGATGCCAAATGGAGCAAGGAAATAAGTGTACTATATGTCTCAGGATGAAAGGTCTTTAGGAGAGCATCACAATGTTTGTGGATAACGTTGGAGCACTTGAGGCAAAGGAAGTTAAGTCTAGCCAAAGTCTTCTGTCAAATAGTTGCACCCTTATACACTTTCAGCCTTTTCAATGAATGGTCTGATATAGTATAATGGGTAAGAAATTAGACAATGTTGTGTGGTTTTATATAGCTGAACACTTGTTTTTGATCATGAATATAGTCAACCTGATATCAAGGCATGAAAATAGAGTGTATTAGGGGGACCCTAGATAATAATTGCTTTGTTATTCATAAAGCTTGGCAAGACTGATATGCATTTATGGCACATGTGCTAGGTGTTGTCATATAATTATCTTCAAATTCTGCTCATGGAGGGGCCCAAATCATTTCTTTCCCTTTATACAGTTGCCTGTGAAACTTGAAGCTCAAAGACTGTGTAAATGCATACCAACTATAGCTCTATAGCCATGCACTGTGGGTTTCTGGAGGCACAACTGTTGGAAAACAAGACTTACTGTTTTGGTAGGAAATCTTTTTTTAATTATATAAATATGCCTTGATTCTGTAAGTTTGGACTCATAGGAGAACTCACGAAAAACAGTCACACTTGGTCTCTTTTTCAACCTGAATCTGAAATTCTTTGGATCTTACATAATGTGTAAGAAGAATGTAGTTTATCTGGAAGCACCTAAAGATTACTAAGGCTACATCTACATTGCATACCACTGGCAGAGGTGCATAGAGTATGATAGCTACATGTTCAGCCCAGGGAGGTAGGGGAAAGAACTGCTGCTGAAAGGGTTCCTGAAGGAAGTAGCTGGGGAAGCTGCCAGAGGAGCTGCTTTGAGCCTAGAAGTACAGGCCCTAAGAAGGAGAATTATGCCTCCCCCTGAACCTGGGGACAGAGACTGGAGGCCAGAGAAACTTTATTTGAAGCCTCTATTCAAGAGACTTCATTTGGACTTAATGAAGTACAGCCCCAGCATGGGAATTTCATCTTAAATGTTTGAATGGTGTGAAGTTATCAAGTGGGAAAGAGAGAAGGGTAAACTGACACAGTGTTGCAGATTCACTCTTGAACGACAGGCGGTGCTATGGGCAGGCCTGCCCTTTTTTTACACGTTTGTTAATTCTGGGCTGCATAATAATCATAGATTGCTGTTTTCTAGAGCATGTGTAGATCTGAGAAGGTGACAAACATGAATGTGTATGTATAGTTTTACATTATAGTTCCTGGTTTTGAATTGTTCTTTAGCAACTTTAGGTGGTTTTGACAAACTTGTTTGAATATAGAACCAGAAAAGCATAGTGGTCATTTAGTCCAGGCTGCAGAACACTCTTAGATTCCTTGTTTAGCATGGGTACTCTTTCAGATCAATGCTTTTGAGCAAATTAGAACTTGAGTCTTACTTACATAAAGTAAATGAATTTTTTTTTATTAAAGACTGAAATCAAGGAACTTCATCTTATTAGACAGACTATGTTTATTTACTGATGAAACTAACTACTTTTGTAAAAAAATTTTTTTTGTTTTTTCTTATCACCAAGCTTGGGGGGAGGATCAAGTATACGCTTAAATCTAATCTTCCCTTTCTCTGGTGCTCTGAGACATACATATGTTGTAGATTTAGCACATAGGGCAGCTTGGGAAAGGTAGAAAGGCAACCTTCAATTTTTATTTTAAGAGTTAATTTTCTCTCCTTGAAAAATTTGGGACTGGCCTTACGGGGGTCTATATAAAGCCAGATTTTTGTTCGTACTGCTGATATAGAGTGGGTCGTCTTCCATTGCTCATTGCAATATTGCTAGCTTTAGTCCAAGAATCAGTGGAGTTTCCAGTGTGAGGATTGACATGATTTTGTTAAAATCCCAGAGGATGAATCCCCATTGTTTTACATAATCAGAAAGATAATATGTCTGTAGAGAACTGATTTTAAAATGTAAATGTTTAGTTGATATTTGAGGGTTAATATGTATTTGTTTTGCTGCATTAATTCTTAAAAATGTAAAGGAATTAAATACTTGTTTTATAATTATTTGAGCCTTTACTTTAATATAGGGCAGTGATGCAACTCTTGAGCCTCAGTCTGAGTAAGTGGCTCTTTAATGTGTCTTCTGCAGTTCTTTGCAGCACAAGATATTAAAACACTGTGATTTTATTATTAACCAATCAGGATGCTTTTACAATGTTACTAACCAATGGTAGTTGATAAAATAATACTTCATCAATCATTTTACTGTGAGATTTTTATATATATAGATGTTTCCCTTCATGCTGTTTAAATATGAATATTTAGTACTATAGTAAATGAAACTATGAATTCACACTACTGTGGCTCTTCTGGGTAATGTTGATCGCTAATTTGGCTGCTGAACCCCTGAGGTCTGAGTATCGTTGATATAGGCTTTACACTTGTGGTAATGTAATTGTTAAATTTTTAAGGCTTTGAAATGTTCGTGTATTCTGAAATCATCCTCTGAGGCTCTAGAGCTAGGTGAATACATCATATAAAAAAATCTGCAAATATTTATTGAAGAAATTTCTTGGCCCTTGTCTATCCCTTTTGCTTTCCAAGAATACTTGAGCAAATGAGTTTCTAGAAGAAACACTTGATCAAACATCTAATTTTAAATAAATATTGCAAAATATTAATGGAAAATAAATTGCAAATTTATAAGCGTATATGCCATTGAATCTGAATTTTATAAAAGTTATATTAATCTGCTTAGGCCATAAAAACATGCCAAGTGACCTGTTACAATCTGAATATCAAGTGCTTGCAACAAACGTCTCACAAAGGAGTTACAGGCCAAAAGTTACATTCCGAAATTATTCAGCACATTAGGGTGGATTAAAAATTAATTTTAAAAAATCAGATTCTTAATTTAAATTAAATATATTTTTAGAAGTCTATTTGAAGTGACATTTGAAATTATGACAAGGTATGCTAAGGCCTGAACTTTCTATAATATTGTCAAGGTTCCTTCCCCACTCTGAACTTTAGGGTACAATTGTGGGGACCTGCATGGACACTTCTAAGCTTAATTACTAGCTTAGATCTGGTAACTCTGCCACTATCCAGAAATTTCAGTGTCTGGATCACTTCTTGTCCCACCCTCAAAACCTTCCCCTCCCTGGGCAGCCTTGAGAGGCTTCACCAATTCCCTGGTGAACACAGATCCAACCCCCTTGGATCTTAAAACAAGGAGAAATTAACCATCCCCCCTCCTTTCCCCCCACCAGTCCCTGGTGAGTCCAGATCCAATCCCCTTGGATCTTAAAACAAGGAAAAAATCAATCAGGTTCTTAAAAAGAAAGATTTTAATTAAAGAAAAGTAAAAAAATCATCTCTGTTAAATCAGGATGGAAAATACTTTACAGGGTAATCAGATTCATAAAGCCCAGAGGAACCCGTTCTAGCCTTAGGTTCAAAGTTAAAGCAAGCAGAGGTAAAATCCTCTCAGCAAAAAGAGACATTTACAAGTTGAGAAAACAAAAATAAAACTACTCCGCCTTGCCTGGCTGTTACTTACAATTTTGAAACATGAGAAACTGATTCAGAAAGATTTGGAGAGCCTGGACTGACGTCTGTTCCCTCTTAGTCTCAAGAGCAAACAACCCCCAAAACAAAGAGCACAAACAAAGACTTCCCTCCACCAAGATTTGAAAGTATCTTGTCCCCTTATTGGTCCTCTGGTCAGGTATCAGCCAGGTTTACTGAGTTTCTTAACCCTTTTACAGGTAGAAGAGGCATTAACCCTTAACTATCTGTTTATGATAAATATATTTATCATTTAAATTAAATAAAAATACTAATATTTAAGCAGTATACATTTGCTGCTGAAGTTTTAAGGAAAGTCAAACCCTTGTATTGGTGGAAGTCACTGGCTAAGCAGCTGGAACCAGACTTTATTGAAATGATAAACCAGCTTTTGACAACAATAACCTCGTCTGCATCTGCAGAGAATATTTCCTTCATTTCAGTTTATTCAATTAGTTAGTTCAGTAACTAGTTCTTTTAAAGTTCAGAAAATAATTGGGAGTTTAAAAAACAGAAAAGCTTGTTTTCCAATCTGTGAATAAAAATGAGATGTGAGAGAATAAGATCTATTAGTTCTAAAGTCTTGAAGGAAATGTTGATGAAAAAATCCATTAAATTCACTTATTATAAGTAATACTTCCTTTGCTTAATGAATCAGTTTACTTTTTTCATATGTATCCAGTTTCTAAGATATTATTATTAGTTAACTAAAACTAATTTTAAAATGCTGCTCATGTACCTTTTAATTGAATTCCAATTTCAATCCAAATGTAGCTTGACATAAATAATGATTTTTAAAAAAGCTTTCACTATTTTCCAAACAATAAAATATTGTAAAAATTAAGAAGGCAAATTAATGTATTTTAAGCTATATGATTGAATAAATGTTTATAGGTGTAGAACATCAGCAAAATACCAAATTTAATGTAAAGGTTATATTGACTTGTAAATCAACATGTTTTAATGGTTGCCAATTAATGAGAATGAATCTTTCCATAGAAAAATAACTAACAAGTGAAAAATGCAAAACAAGATTTAAATCAAGGTTACCTGCTTGCTGGTGTTAGATCATGATTTAACTTGATGATTTAAATCAATCCACCATACAGAATATAGGTCTGAATAGCAAATAAAAGAGAGGCAAAATTTTCCAGACAAATTTGTTCCAAAATATTCACCCCAGCTGCTGTTGACACTATCCTATGATGCTGAAGAGTTACATAGCCTATTTTAATATTTTGCTAACTCAGATAATTGTTAATGTAAAATAAGGCTTGTGCAAAGAATGACTTCTGTATCATGGTTCATGTTTTCATGGAACAGAAAGTGTGTTCCTAAATCTAACCACTCTACTGGCTTCTCTAATATAGCCAACTTTAGTGGGAGTTTTAATCAGGAAATAATTTTGCTATCTAGTTTTCATACATTATAACATTTGTTATGAGTTTTACAGTTTGGGGGAGGCTATACAAGTGCACTTAATAGTTTCAAATCTATTGCTTGAGCGTTGGGTGCATGAATTATGTGCATATGTTTGTGTGTTCTTAATATGCATTCATAAACTTGGAGTACATAAACACATAGCCAGTTAGATGCCATGTATAATGAAATATGCACAGAATACCTGATTTTTTGCACATAAATTAAGAAATTGTGTGTGTATTTTGGGCAAATGTATGTACTCAGTGGCATGAGCTTAATCTTGAAAGGGACACTGAGCAAGATGTTAATTCTGCTGTATTTTGGGACAGTCTTAGAGGAGTCAAACCTTCTAGCTTTTAAATCAGCAAAATCTCTTTTTAAGGATCTCTCAGACAATTTAAATTTAAAAACCTAGCATTGAACAAATCATTGCTTATTTGGTACCCTGGACACAGTTTAAAAAAAAAAAAGTAAAGGTCCTGAAATACTGAAGTTTTCAGTTCTCATATAAAGCCCTTTGACATTAAAGAAAAAGGTCAAGTCTATCATTAGTGAAATGAACACTCAGCTTAACCTATAAATAGCATTCTGCTTTTATAACATGCAAAGAAGAATGACTGGAAAAAATAACAAGGATAATTAGAAGCTAACTGAAAGTAACAAGTAAATTTTGTCTTTTTGTTTTTCCCTGCCTGTCTTTTCTGTTAGAAAATAATATTGTAGCTGGGACTGGTCACCGTGCCTATTACTGAGATTGCCTGACATTTCCCATTGTAAGGTCCTTTTTTCAGCTGTATATAGCTAAGGCTACGATTTAATCACTGGTATTTTTAGTAGAAGTCATGGAGAGGTCATGGGCAAGAAACAAAAAATCCTGGCCTGTGACCTGTCTATGACTTCTACTATAAATACTCCTGACTGAATCTGGGGGGTGAGGAGGCATTGCTGAAGGCGGGGGAACCCGCGGCACCAGCTGCAGTTCCCAGAAGGGGCATTTGTGAGAGGTAGGTGCCATGCCATTACACTGTCTAAGTAAACATCTGGCCAAATTAGATGCCTCTGAAAAATAGCAGGTTGCACATGCTCAGTAGAGACTTCTTAGATTTTTGCAGCTAAATTCCCAGAAAATTTCATCCACACTGAGCATGCTCCAGCAGGATTTCTCTGTACTGTTGTGAGCATGCTCTGTTTGGGCACCTGAACTGAGAGCAGGGAGACTCTTATCTTCTTTCCTCTCAAACCACCCCACCCACCTGTTGCTGGGCTCAGCAGTGATGCAGGAGGCAGATGCCTGATTTGAATGTACAGAGGGCAAGAGCTCAGCAAGTTGGGGAAATAGATTGGGAAAAGAAGCAAGGGTTTGGAGGGGACTGGGACTGGAGGTTGCTGAGGGAAAAGAGGGAAATTGGAACTTTGAGGGGAGACTGAAATTGTCTGCACATGGAGTCAGTAGATGGAAGTTGGGGAGGGACTGACTGGATGTGAAGCCAGAGAGTGGGAGAGACCAAGCCTGAGAACCAGTGGGGTGGTCATAAGGAGAGAAAGGTAAGATGAGAAGCTAAGGTATGGGGTAAGAGCTGGAACAGGCTGAGCAAAGAGACTATACAGGAGTGGATAATGACACTGCACAAGTTCATAGGTGAGGGAACTAGGGGTGTGGAAAGTGCTGCAGCATCCCCAGTTTTTGTGTAGGGTCTTGCCTTCTATGCCTCGCTCAGGGTCCCGGCATTCTGCTCCTGGCCCTGCATTTGGGCCCTGGCTTCAGGACCTGCCCCCGGGCTTTGTTCCTGCCCCGCACACAGGGTCCCAGCTGCTTCTGGACCCACAGTTGGACCCGCGCCTGGGAGCTCAGCTTCTGGCTGCCGCCAGCCCTGAACCAGGGGCTTTGCTCTAGCCCCGCACATGGGGTACCAGCCTTGGACCCTTATCCCTGCCCACGTCTCTCCTCTTCCCTCCCCCCTGCCCGGCCATGGCCCTGCTTCTGGCCCCAGCTCTGGGGGTTGGGGGGAGCATGGACAGGAGTAAGGGGGAGTGAGGTAAAAAAAATTTGGGGTGGGGACCGCTGGCTTTCAGCACCTCGTCCCCCCCCCCCCCCTGTAAAAAATGTTCCAGCGCCACTGCTCAAGTAGTCTGGGGAGGGAGATTGGGACAGGAAGCCAGTGGGGAACAGGGAGAGTGGATCAAGAGGTGGACAACTTAAAGCCAGGAATAGGCAGAGAGAGAAATTGTATTAGGAGGCAGAACTGGAAATGGCTAGGCATTGACACTGCTGGGAGAGGGGGTAGACTGTGATTGGGATAGGGAGTTCAGATGTGAGAATAGGAGTTGCTGGGCAAGGAGACGGTTATCCCATTTTACAAATGTGAAGTGAGAGACAGAGATTAATGTCAGAAGTAACCACTAATTTTGGGTCCCCGATTTGAGACAGCAAGCACCTTCAACTTTATATAGCACCTTCAACTTTATATGGTCACAGCATAGACTCTATTGTGCTTATCACTTTTGCAAATGGTACCGCAGTACTTCAGATTGGACATGGAGAAAACAAGGAAAACAGTTTACATGAATTGCCTTGCCTAATGTAATAACTCTGTGGCAGAAACAGGGTTAAATCTAATTCTCTAGAGCAGCCTTAGTCTGCCTTAACCAGTCCTCTGCCTCATTCACTACACACCTTACAATTTGTGCAACAAATGAAGCAAGAGTCCTACAGAAGTAGTCTCCATTACACAACCCTGATTCATCCCCAGGTCAGATTCATTCTGGACACTGAATGACTCCAATGTCCTATGAAAAAGTTAGTATGTGGTCATATAATTAAAGACTCTATCATAATACATTTGTCTCCTGGGGCTGGATTAAGGTTGCACAGACAGCCTTTTGGCATTTCTGAACTTTTGAGTGCTAGACTTTGAAATCTTACTTAGTAACATTTTTAACATAGTACTGTGAATGCAATTCTAAGATAACTATAATCAAAAGGGAAAATACCTGAATAAACAGGAATTTTGATGGTAGTTGACATTCTAGCTCCACTGTACCTGTTGGCTCTAGAACATTAAGTCATTGATACCCACGTCCATTTTGTCTGATCACAGCCTTCAGCCCTTATCAGTTTTTTTTCCTACAGACACATTTTTTGTAAAACTAAAACATTGTCCTTCAAATATCCTAAAACTATCCTGTGCAATGTTGTCTACAAAACATTTGACAATGGGTAGGCAATTATTGTGCTGAGCCTACTGGTTATTACATTAATCATGATAGCTTCACAGTTACATTGTCTTCTTCCCCTCTCCACTTCACTATATTTCTTTCTAATCCACCTATTGTGTCTCATCAAACATTAAAGTTGGAAGTTTTTTGGGGTAGGGACTGTCTTTATTACTAGTGTGTAAAGTGCCAACCACAGTGGGCCGCAGATCCTAGATACAGGTGTTGATATACTTCCACAGCATGAATAGTAAATGATTAAATAGCCCATTGAAACCAAGAAATTAACCTACTTATATATATCTGTATTCGGGTAATGTCTAAATTAAATGAATCAAATTTGCGCATTTACAAGCCATGCAGAAAGACCTCTGCAAAATACATGTATACATCATTCAGAAGAAAACAAATGTACCTGAAATAAATAATGCTCATTCTAAAACACATCTAATCAGTCCAAACCCTAATTTAAAAATCTATTTCAGGCTATGAAATTTCACTTTTTTGCCATTTATAACAGTTTTGAGGATTGAAAGGCAAATAGTGTTCTAAACTAAGACATATGCTGCAGATACAATGGAAGGAAGACATGTATGTACCCATTTAAGAGAAAAGTTCTCTACGCAGATAGAAGATTGCTATTTGAGGAATTGCAGAGGGAAGCTGGAAAAGGATTTACTTCCTCTCTGCAGAGCACTTAATTACTGACCATGACAAATCCTGCTGCTTTGTACAGGTAGTGGGAATTGTCCAACGGGAAGCACCCTTCCAAGTGTCAGTGTACATTATCTGAAAGTGACATTGGATCTTACATTAATATGTTGTAAGTGAGACAGTTGAAAGGAGTAATAAGATCTGATGGGAAGCATGTGGGATTCTGAACTATCTTTAGTTGTGTTAAACTTTGCATAATTCTAGTATTCCAGCAGATGAAAGTATGTTAATTTATACTATATGTGTAGTAAATTCAAAAGATTATGCATGCATTGAATATGTGCATGTACATGCAAATTGAAATTTCCAGTAATGTTACATTTGTTACTCTTAACTTGCTACAAGTATACTAGTAACATGTTCCCCTCTTGCTGTACTATAGATTGTATGTGATTAAAATTATGAACCCTTTCTGTCTTCATTTTCAGGGCATTTAACTATCTAGTCATTCATGTGTTGCTAACAACCAATTATTTGGGATTTATTCCTCTAGTGTAAGAGTTTCACGCTTACAATCAAAAGTAGATCTAATTTTTTACTTATTAGAATGACGTATCAGTAAATGTGAACCAGACTGAGAATGTATGTGCCCGTAAATAAAAATCCAATTTAGGTCTTCACTTTTAATGAAGAAATAGATTAAGTTATTACCATATGACCCAGAAGTTTGAACTTTCGGTGATTTTAATTTACCTCTAATTATGGACCCTACACAACACTCAGACAAACAGTTGAAAAGAGCACCACAAGTACACAATTTAACAAAAGCTCTGCGCAGGTCACTCTGAGAGACCCTGTATTTTACAAGAGAAACATGTATTTAATTTTTAAGATTTCTGCTGCCATGAAGTTAAAACCCACTCACAAACATGACAGAGCTGTGTTCTAGAGTCTGTTTCAATTTTGAACAATACAAAATAACCTTTCTAGCTCTTATCGCTGGGGCAAAACCTCCTAAATGTGAACTAAATATAATTCATTGCAATACTGTCTTCGTCCACCTTCAGTTGGGCAGCTTGAAATGGTATTTTGGAGAAGTATGAACTGTTCCCGATATCTCATTGAGGGTGTTAACTCTGAAGCTTAATTATCATATTTAGATGTCACCCTTTAACTCTTTCATGGCTGATCATTTTAGAAGACACTTCTAGCTAAAATATGCGTAGCCACTGTTTGAGAGAGTGGGAGCTGTTCTGGAAGAGGGTAGTTGGGTGTATCTGTGAATTGACTGCTGCTGTTAAAGACTGGCTGATTTTTAAATGAAGCTGCCACAAGAGTACAACAGAAAAAAAAACATCTTGCCAGGGAATTTAGGTACAGCTTGACACAGAAGGTTTGTCTAGACTACTCTACGATGTGGACTATGGGGATGTGAATTTTAGAGTACATCCAAGTGTTCACTCTTAACTGCCCTGCGTGGATGCTCCTAGTTCCAATTAAAAGGTACCAAGTTCACATTAACATAGTCCTCGTGAACTAGGTAACTTTTAGCTGATGCTAGCAGTGTCCACAGAGCAGTTAGAGCACAACACTTTGGTGTGCTCTGCAGTTCACACCCACATAGTCTGCCCTGCAGCTCAGTAGACATAGCCAGAGTATCAGGGGCCTTGACCATATTATAGGTTGTAAGTGGTAGCTTGCAAAGTAGTTTTAACATCTTGAAAGCCAGCAAATTCAAATATCTTTTAATGCTATTTATTGAAGTTTTATTCAGTTGAATATTGTGCTTTAATACAACATTTAATGTAAACCAGGCAGTTACTGTATTCAGGTGTTTTAATTTACTTAAGTAACTGACTGGTGAAGATTAGTGAAAATTGTGGTGATCTTTGTGCAACTTGTATCTATTAACTTGAAGCTAATATTAAAATGCTCAGCCATTTTTAAGATTAAATTTAAGTGACTAGTTTATAAAAATTCCCGTGCTGCTTCCTACAAGATTATGGATGTTAACTTCAGTGTTCTGGCAGAACTCGTTGGCTGCATTTAGACTGAAGATTTTTGGAAATTCTCACACCATTGTTACCAGTGGTGAGAGCGAAAATACTGGCAGCTAGCCTATTGGCTGGCTGCCAGTATTTTCACCACTGTGCGATGTAACCCTACTTAAATTGAAAAACCAGGCCTTCTTTTTGTAAAAGTGAGGCTCCTGAGTAAAAACACTCAAGACCACATTCTTCTGTTGGCAGTGACTACCACAACCTTATTCTGAAAAATGTATTGATTGGTTTGTTTAAAATGCCAGTGTTCAGTCCTATACTTGTTACCTTTTTGTTCATGCTTTGTTCCCAACCTTTTGAATTTAATTTTTTCCGTCAGTTTTGTGGTTATCTATTGATTACTGCTTATTAAACCAATAATATAAAAGTAAAACATAGGCTTCACCATTTACCACCTCCTTTAAATGTGTTTGAGTGGTAAGCCTCCTTTTCAGAGTGTAATGCTTTCCTTAATTCCAGCCATTAGATTAGGATGTGGAAAACATATATTACAGCAAATGCGCCTGCATCTGGCTTGAGATTATTTTCAGAGTATCAAGGATTTCATTTCTACGTTGTATACTAGTTGAATGTCATTTCTGTACAATTCAGACAGTTAATATACATGAGCTTTCATTTGTTGATTATCCAATCTTAGACTATAAATATCCCCACCATGCCTACTGCCATCAAACCCATCAGCATTTGAATAGAGTATCTTAACCAGTGCAAAATACTTAATTTTCTGTGCTTTTCAGAATAAAAGACACACATTCAAATGCTAGTGTTTTAGCAAAACTGCCAACATAAGATACAGTGAGGCACCCTTAAAAACTTGTTAGCTGATAGTGAATTAGTGTTTTGGATTTGTAGTATGCTAGGTATTTCAGAATAGGTGTGAAGTTTAGTTGACACTACAAATAATTTCAAACATGACCTCTACAGTTTAAATCTAAGGATGCATGTACAAGTCTGAATAACATATACTAATTTAGTAGCTCTTCAAAATTCAAATGTTAGCTGTTCATTGTGATGTCTGTCCACTCCTTTTTCCCTCCATCAGGCATCATCAACACTATTAGAGAACTTAATGGTTCCCGAAAATTTTATTAAATCATACATGTCTTAGCCTTCCCCTTCAGTCATAAGTTTCTGTACCTAAAGAAGAACCAGAAGCATGCAAGATTTCTGTGCAATAATCAGAGTCCTGGAGAGAGAGAACCTTCTGGCCCTGCTACTACTTTTAAGGGCATGTCTACATGTACAGCTGCTGAAGCGCATTTGGTGAAGACACTCTCTGCCTACAGGAAAGAGCCCTCCTACCGGCATAATAAAGTACCTTATAAGCGTCAGAAGCTGTCCCGCCGACATAGCGCTGTCCACACTGGCACTTATATGTATAACTTGTGTTGCTCAGGGGGGTGGTTTATTCAAACACCTGAGCGAAGCGAATTCTGCCGACCTAAACTCTGGTGTAGCCCAGGGCTGCCCAGAGGATTCTGGGGGCCTGAGTTCTTCCGCAGCGAGGGGCCCCCGCTTCAGCGGTAATTCTGCGATGAGGGGCCCTTCTATTCTGGGACCTGCTGCCGAAGTGCCCCAAAGACCCGCGTCAGGGATCCCTGACGCCCAAGTACAGCTGGGTCTTCAGTGGTAATTCGGTGGCGAGGGGGCCCCCCACCACAGGTCTTTGGCGGCGGGTCCTGGAACAGAAGGGCCCCCCGCTACTGAATTACCGCCGAAGACCCGGCTGCACTTCGACGGGTCCCACTTCGGCGGTAATTCTCCGGCAGGGGGTCCTTCCACCCCGGAGCGGAAGGACCCCCCCACAGGCGAAGACTGGGAGTGGAAGAAGCTCTGGGGGCCCGGGCCCTGCAAGAGTTTTCTGGGCCCCCCAGAGCGAGTGAAGGACCCCGCTCCAGGGGCCCGAAAAACTCTCTTGTGGGCCCCTGTGGGACCTGGGGCAAATTGCCCCTCTTGCCCCTCCCTCTGGGCAGCCTTGGTGTAGCCATGGCCTTAAAATACCGGGGTCAGAGAGAGAGGAAATGGATGAAAGCTGTGTAGCCAGTTGGGATTGTTGATGCTGTACTGAATGGAAAGCCTTTGTCACCATCTCCTAGTCCAGGTCACATCTGGAGCATCCTCACTACAGGTGGTCTAAAGATGACTATTTGAACTGATGGCATCGTTTTGCTTAGCAGGCTCTTTTTGTTTTATCTGAAAACAGAGAAACAGCTGCAACTCTGAGCACATTAAAATTGGTTTATCTAAATTAGCATTCTAAGTGATCATCTTCTGTTGAATTCTCATGTTTCAGACAGTGAAATTTCATTGTTGGGGTTTGCACGGACAGTGTAAGGGAGATTAATTGCTTTGCACTGCTGTAGTTCCTTTTCACTTGCTTTAGACCTTCAGGTTGTGTTTTAGTTCATTGAGAGTGCACAAAAATCAGCAGAATTGCATTCCCTAGCATTGTAAAACACTGGTCTGTGGACTGAATCCAACTCATTTGATGCATTTGTGTGGGGCCTATGTGGTAAATTTGGGATTTTAAGAAAAATTGTAGCCTTCATGTTTGCAGAGAGGACTTTCCACAAGTAAACTGTGTGTAAACCAATGCCATGTTTGCATACAGCCTAAAACAATGATTCAGGTTTGAAATTCTTGGTCTTGGATAAGCTGAGAAAACTTTGCTTTGAATTTAACGTAGTTTAAGTTAGGAACCAGTTGCATTTTATCTTTATATTTCTTGTAATCATTTCTAACTTTTATGCGTCATTTCTTGTACTCACTAAAAAATCTCTTTGTAGTTAATAAATTTGTTGTATTATTTTATCTAATCCAGTGTGTTTAAAATGAAGTGTCGGGGAAACTCAATTTGGGGCAACAAGATGTACTCATTATTTCTGTTGATGAAATGGGGGGCTTTTTTTAAACTTGTTCTGTCTCGGAGAGGAATGGGAAATAAAGGACATACGTTTCTGGGGGAAAACCTAAAACTGGGAGTCACTTGGGCTCACACTGCAGTATAATGAAGGATGATAGGAGCCAAGGTGTGGCTGGTAGCAGCAGAGACAGAGACATACCCCTCTACCCCGATATAACGCTGTCCTTGGGAGCCAAAAAATCTTACCGTGTTATAGGTGAAACCACATTCTGTTGAACTTGCTTTGATCTGCTGGAGTGCGCAGCCCTGCCCCCCTGGAACGCTGCTTTACCGCATTATATCCAAATTCATGTTATATCGGGCCGTGTTACATCGGGGTAGCAGTGTAGCTGGAGTGACTTGCATGCTGTACCCTGTTTTTGAGCAGTCCAGACTGGAGGCTACAGCAGCAAGCCATTTTAAAGAGCACCCTAGATTAGAGGGCGGGGTGACAGAGCTACCTCTTAGTCTGGATTGTACCCTGGCATGTCACACACTTTCACTGCTCATTTTATCAGTAAAAGGGCTTGAGTGGGAAACTGAAAGTTACTATATGCAGGGAAAGGCAGAGATAATGAAGTCTCAAAGACCAAGAAGAAGGAGAAAATAAGGAAAGGAGGGTGTGGAAGAAAAGGTAGAAGGAATGCTGGCCCTAAGGGCAAGGGTGTTTTTTTGTGTTTTTTTTTGCTGAATGATACTGTATTGATTGGTAAGGTGCTGAATAAATCAAAGTTATTTAGGTACTACACAGGCCATATGCTATTCATGATCTCTGTGCAAACCATATAGGCACGCATGACTTGCATTTGTAATTTAGGCTGTCACCTTTGAAAACTTGGCCGAAAGTTTTTTGAAACTTCCAAAATGGAAGACCAGCCTTCCCAGTATACTGTAGTAGCTGAAAAAATACTTTATAATGTACTCACCTCCACACTTTCATTTAACATACAATTCAGACAATTTAAACGATTATCTTTGCATTAGCTTTTTGTAGTTTGTCTCAAATTTAATCCCGGATTTATTTCTCCCACACACCAGATAGCTTAATAATAAAAACAAAACACACATTTCAGCTAACTGACATCGTAGCCATTGTATTCTCTTTCTATTTTTTTCAGTAGTTAATTCATTTTAGAGGTATTTTTTATGCTGGCCCTATCATCATGAATTTTATATGAAATACTTCTTTATTTTTAATTTGCCACCTAGTGTTACAGTAGTTCCCAGTAGCAGTAATATACATCTCTGTTCCCATTATGAAATTATAATTCGAATAGTGTATAACATGACTAATTTAATCTGCATCAGGATGAAACTTTTTATAAGTCTTTATTTTATTTATATTAGAAAAAACCACTTCACATATTTCCATTCACTACAAGCAATTAGAAAATATTAAAGTACAAGACATGCACTCTAAATTACAGATATTAGAGAAAATAATACAAACTAACATGGGAGTAAACTGATGTTCAAACCCACTCTAATGCAAAATAATCTTAAAAACGAGGATGAGCCATGTGTGACGTTAGCTGGTGCATGTATTGTGAAACTCATACCAGTAGTGAGACAAGCTATAGTATTATATAGCAATTCTCAAGGCAGACAGAAAGGATTGATCCCATCTGAAGTAGGCAGGCCTTCCATTAACTTCACTGGATGAGAGACTCCGCAGGATGAAAAGAACCATGCCTAAAAATATTGATTTAATTGGTTTAATGTATTTTCTAATTAGAGGAAAAAAATAACTTGGTATATGGTGCAACTCCAAAACAAGAAGTTATTTTTAACAAAAGAGAATTACATTCAGTTAGTCCTTTAAGTATTATTTAATGGCTAGGGCTTTTAACTTTCTTATAGTAGATAATATGCCTACACTTCCTTTGCAGGTTTTACCGGCAGACTTGCATCATATATATTAATGTATAGCTTCAATCCTGTAAACCTCATTTCACCAAGATTACTATAGGCAAGAGTCATCTCTCTTTTGATGGATTACATTATAAAACATTTTAATTATTCCAGCAATCTGAAGGCAAACTTTTAGCCAGGACAATTCATTACATTTTAAATGATGGTATTTATGTGAAAAAGAGGGCTTACAGGTATTGACAGGGACCAAAATTAGTGGCAAGCAGCTGCATGGGGAAACTTGCTTCACTGTTTTCTCCATATATCTCATGACTGGCATTTTGCTTTTCCAGACTTTATCCTCACCTTATCGAAAACTTAGTCATTCCAAATTGCATGTTATGCTTGTAATAAGATTAGGTTGAGGCCTCCAAAATATTTTTTTGCAAATTTCCAGAAGTAAAATCTAATGTACTGATGCACCCTGCCGCTATAGGTGCTGGAACTAGGTGTACAGTAGCACCTCCCACTTTGAAGTGGTCTCCATCATTTATAGGTTTTGCAGTTTGGTTCAAAGGCTCTCCGCACCCCCACTATACAAATTGTTCCAGCATCCCTGCCTGCCACCCATCTTTGTTTGGTTTGTCTTGGGTTAATGGCATGAAAATATAGAAATGGAGGGGAAGGCTGTTTTTGTTTAAAAAATTATTTCTTAATAGGATGATTTGAGCTGTGTGGTGTGTAGTCCAATTTTAACTCCTATTCATAGGAGTTAACGAAGAATAGACTATATTATGGACTGTCTTTTAAAATAGCTGTCATCAGGATTGCAACAGTTATTAATTCATAACTTGAAAATATGTCTTGTTTATGAACTCATAACTGCGTATAGTGGAATGATTTATTTGAGAAAAGGACTGTTATTAAAAAAAGGCATACACAGATACTTATTCAAAAAGCTTCAAAGAGAAGAGATTAAATTAGCTATTTACAGTATATGTTAATTCTTAGTAGCTTTAATTTCTTGGAATTTTGGTAAACACACTTCATCCATATTAACTTAGTCGACTTTAGGGAGAAAGAGAGAAACTATTTGGCTTATGCCGCTGTACAGCAGCATATTCTCATATTAGAGGGGAGGAATCCCAAGAAGTTAAATCATGAGATTACCAAAGGCACCTGATTTTGACTTGTGCTTAAAAATCGCACAACTATTTCATTACCTATGTAAAAGAGTTCTATAATTATGTTAAAATTTTGTCAGTCTATTATGATAAAAACAAACCTTAGTCCAAGAACTTCCAGAACTAAGAACTTCGTAACAGATTCAGAATAATTCACTATGCGTAGCCTTTGAATCTGGCTTTTCTACACTAAAAACACAACAGTGTTTTGTAAATAGATTGACACAATCATCTGACCCATTTACAACGAAATGAAAGTTCAGCCTCATAACAGTCTGTGAGCCATGTGAGTGCATTGGCAGTTATCCCATTTTGGCTAAGTAGGGCATAGTTTATGGAAAACAGGCACATGCAATGCATCACCAGCAGTAATGGGATAACATTGTCAAAGATGCCCTACTGCACTGAGAGCTGGTGGGAAGGAGGACTGGTTAATCAGTTACACTTAAGAAGTCTTGTATGCACTGTGCAAAATCGTACCAAACAGGTTATGTGAAGACTGATATATAGTGCCAGTGTGACTGGAGGCCAGCTATGGTCACTCAGTTAGGGTGAACTGCAAAGAATGGGGCAGCCAAACCCCAAAAAGCTGACGGATATTCCAATACTTAGATTTACCAACCCAGCATAAAACAGCTTCTTTATTACTTTACTGGTTACTGAGAAGTCCAAACAACACAGTTCCCTTAAGGTGATCCAGCCTCAGGCCTACATCCAGGTACCCATGTCAAATATGATGAAAATTTCTGTCAATCAAGTTTCATCATATAAAGAAAAAGTTCTACCAATCCCAAAGGATTAGACACATTACCTCCCACATTATTGAATATTTCAGATCTTACCCAAATACACACTACAGCCAATTCTTATTAACTAAACTAAAATTTATTAAAACAAAAGAGAGAATATGGTTAAAAGATCAATATACATACAGACATGAGTTCAGTCCATTGAGGTTCAGTTCATAGGTCACAATCCAATGTCCAAATATCATATTCAGGGCATACCAGCATAACTGGGACCTCAATCGTGCGACTCAAACTTCCCCCGATGAAGCCTAAGCAGATCTGAGATGACAGAAGCAGGACCGAAGGGTCTTTTTATACAGTGTCCTAGTATCCACTTGACCACACAGTTCTGGTTAAACAATAGGCTTTTGATATAACCTTTTGCTTTCTAACACCACCAATAATTAGTTACACAAATTAACATAGGGTAATTTATCCATTAGGCAGTCTATTACAAACTTCAAAGAGACATATAAACGACATTATTTTACTCAAGATTCATCCAAATGTTAATATTCCCTTTTGATCTCTGAATCAATAGTTACAGTGACAGACAGGAACTCTCTGTTAACTGGTAGCATCTAAGATACACACAATTAGTATTACTTCTAACAATATAGGTTTGCATTTCAAAGTACTAGCCTAATTAGGGCCATTCATGCTAAATATCATTTGCATACCTTTTTAACATGACTTTAAAGATGAGCTTTGGGTCATTCAGCCTGCAAGCTGTTTAACCCTTTCTAGCCATGCGTCACAGCCAGCCAAGGTCTCTGCTAAAGAAGAAACTGTTGTTAGCTGCCATTATTACTCACCAAGTATTCTACATGTGGTATGGAGACACACAGAATGTTCAGAGCAAGGGTTCTCAAACTAGGGGTCGGGACCTCTCAGGGGGTCACGAGGGCATTACATGGGGGGTCATGAGCTGTCACCCTCCACCCCAAATCCCGCTTGCCTGAAGCATTTATAATGGTGTTAAATATATTAAACAGTGTGTTTAATTTATTGGGGGGGTCGCACTCAGAGGCTTGTGATGTGAAAGGGGTCGCTAGTAAAAAAAAGTTTGAGCTCTACTGGTTTAGAGCCAACCATGACAACTACTGTTTGCAAATGTGCTTAAACATTTTATTGTGGAGAACGTTTTGTGTGTTTTGAATGTTAAAATTGCTCTTACTTTTGAGAATCCCTAAGTCTTTCATTGACTTTTCAGTGGGAGTTTGATTGGGCCCCATATGTATGGCCCTATCAAATTCACAGTCCATTTTGGTCAATTTAATGGTCACCAGTTTTTAAAAATTGTAAAATTCATTATTTCAGATCTTTAGATCTGAAATTTCACAGTGTTATAATTGAAGGAGTCCTGACCCAAAAAAGAGTTGTGAAGGGATTGCAGTGTTATTGTAGCGGGGTTGCAATATAGCTATCCTTAACTTCTGTGCTGTTGCTGGTGACAGTGCTGCTGCCAGCAGAGCTGGGCAGCCAGAGAGCAGCAGCTGCTGAGCCCAGCTCTGAAGGTAGAGCCTCTGCCAGCAGCAGCACAGAAGTAAGGATGGCAATACCATGACCTCCCTAAAATAACCTTGTAAACCCCCCCCCACACACACACACCCTCTTTTGTGTTAGGACACCCAGTTTGTGAAATGCTGGTCTCCCCTGTGAAATCTGTGCAGTGTAGGGTGAAAGCACACAAATGACTAGATTTCATGAGGGAAGACCAAATTTCACGGTCCGTGACTCATTTTTCATGGCCATGAATTTCATGCCCCTACCCATATGCAATGCAACTGCCAGGTTCAGCAGAAGTGAAGAAAAAATGTTTTTTGTTTTTTGTTTTTGTTTTTTTTTAACTAATCACTAGATTATTCGCATGGCTATAATAAGTGATCATCCTTGCCTTTGTGGCTAGGTTTTTTATTTTTTAAGATATTTATCAAATCCTGTTCAGTGACTACATATAAATCCATAATTTTCCACAGACAAAAAGTTAAACGTTGCCAAGTTGAAATTGTTTTCTAAGTTATAGTAAGTAAATTTAAAAAAAGAGAAAAAGAGTCCTTGTGACACATCATATTTTTATGCATCAGTCTTGATTATTTCAATTTAAAATGCATATGGATTAATACAGCTTTAAAATTCAAATAAGGCAAATTATCATTTTAAGGCCTTCCATTTATATGCACTGAGTAAAATTGTCGCTATGGTATCATTATACAAACTAACATAATAAATGAAGTCACTAGAATGGCTTAGGGGCTAGAGTGCATCTTGGTTTAACTGGGATGTTTAATTAGGTTGTCATCTTTGCTGGTATTTTTAAATATTTTTAAAGCTCTAATTGTAAAGAACCATTGATTATTAAAAGTTAACCATAGACTATCTTTTTGTGAGTCACATTTTCAGAAGGTCGTCCATTCATAAGTCTTAAATGCTTGATAGACATTTTTAAGGGTCTAGAAAGATAGAGTAAAATGTTGTAGTTTTCAGGGTTTTTTTTTAAAAAGGGATTCTTTAATAGAAAAGGACACTTATCCTTAATGTCGCTTTTAAATTTTCATATAACATATTCCATCTGCTTCTTCAGGATGATATCAGGGAAAGGCATTAATTTAACACTTTGAGGGTTCTTACTATTTACAAAGGAACAACTCTATTCTACCCTGAATAGTGACAACACTTGAGCACAGTCATGGAGCTCCTTTACATAAGTAGTGAAATAGTTTTGCCATTTTAAATTTAAAATAGTAAATGGAAGAAGGAAAAACTAACAAAATGGGCCATCAGATTGCTGAGAGGTGATTGTGTTTAAAAAGGTTGTCGTCATTCTTTCCCCCACTTTCCCTTCCCCCCTCCGTCCTCCCATTTTCTTTCTCTGGAAATCTTCCCAAAATTCTTCCAATCAAAAATATAGATTCTTCTGTAAGCAGTAATGTTCTGATGAAATTTTTTTTGACTAATCACTGGAGAGCTAAATTTGGTGCCAGAGAAGCTAGAAAAACATTATGATGTTTAGCAAATCATAAAGATTCTGTGTGATGTTTTCTTCAGTTTTCAGACTTATTTAGCTCTTTTCCCTAACTAATCTCTTGTAATAGCTAGCTCTCTTTAACTCGTCACTTATATGCACGTGGTTTTCTAGCGCTTATATGTGTACATCTTTTTTATTTTTGTTTTTGTTTAGGTATGTGTATACATGCACAGGCATTAGTATACCAAAAGTATGTATTTCCACACAGTTGTACTTGTACAAGTAAAGGCCCAGGGCTGAAAAGAAGCTCTTTTTTTTTTTTTTCATAGTTTTGATCCGTTTGTTTATACATTCGAAAACCACTGGACTACTAAATAAACTAATTTACATCTATTATATGCAGGGTTAAAAGCATGTGTATAATCAAATATTAAGTTTTCTAATTGTATTATGTTTGTCTTTTCAGATCTGTTCCTTACTACATTATCAAGTTCCCAAAAAATTCAGTTTGAAACATGGGTAAATAAGGTAAGGAATAAAATACAGCAAACATCTTATGCTAAAATGTATAGCTTTAAGAAATACAAAACAAGGAGGTAGCTGATACTGATTTCAAGAATAAACAGAGCTGACATTAAGAGATCATAGCTGCACTATTGTATTCCAAATGCTGAATATTGCTGGAGGAGATGATGATGCAGCTCAGCATCAGTTCCTCTGCAGGATTTTAGCATGACTGCCAATTAAACCAATCAGTCTGCCCTAATGCACATCTTAACAGGGCTCCTGTGGTTGTGTCAGCTGTCGTAAGAGGTTACTGTCATTTAATCTGTCAGCATGATGGTTTATGAAGAAAAAGATTTTCAAAGAAGTAATTTTTCCTTGTTGCCTTCAGTCTTAGATATTTTTAGTTTGATTTAAATGTGGCTAAAAAGATTTCAGGGCTTTTGTGCGTGAGATATTTAGATAACACACTTTTTCCTATGGAACTTGTATCTAATTATAGATAGGAAACTCCCAAGTAGATATCACAGCACAACTCTGAGTATTATGAAAAAAGGAAAAACAAACAAAAGATATTAATCTTTTTCAGCAGGAAGACCATTTTTTGATTATCTGCTTTCAAGATGTTTCTATATAATTAAAAGCTATGATTCAATTCAAATTGGCTTGTAACAGTTAATAAAAAGCCATTAGGTAGTATGAGATAAAAATGAAAGGTTTGAATAGGCAATCTTTAAGTAAAATATAATTGGATAATGTCATTACCATTGCTTTGTGCACAAAATGGCATGGAGATCTTTTGGAAATACTACTCACTTCAGGCATTTTCCTGGGTGTGGAGGGAGTGGAACATTTAGAAAAAATCAATTGAGAATCAATTTGGTAAAGACAGACACTTCTAGAATGATGTGACAATATCTAACATAGAAATATTGGAGTGTGAGGTTTTTGGGTGTGGACAGCAGGGTTAAGGATATGATGATGCTATAGTACAGCTTTGAGGCATGGAGGTGTCTTAAGTTGTTTTGGTAGCTTTAAATTTTATGCCTTTCATTCATGTTTAAATAATAAAATAGCTGCAGTACAGTGCCCTTCAGCCTTGACTCAGGCTCTGACCCTACAGTTAAGACTTGGAATAGTGCCACCATAGACCTCTTATGCCAGGAAGGCCCCTTGTACAGAGTACTCTTGGGGGCTGTTTCTAGCTCCTTTACTCTGTCAGAATATTATTAAAGGGTATTAGTATAAATGATGATCTAGATTCAGGATTATTATTGAGTTAAGACTAAAATCGTATCTTCCCATACAACAACATGTGCTGTAGCCATGCTATCAAATCAAGCAGAGATCACCTTTTATAGTTTATACTGTAAATTAAGGCTGTAATAGAAGCTGAGTAAGAAATCTATTAAAATCTTAAGTACAATATATATTACACTGAACTTCCTTACAATGCCTTTTTTATAGATGCCTTGCTTAACATGTGCATTAGTGTGGGTGGGGAGATTAATTCACCATCACTTAAATTTATTGTGTAGTAAATTTTTAGCACAGCTTAGCATCAAAATTATGAGAATAAAGACACGCACCTTTTTCATCTAACCATAATTACCTTTACTTTATGTTGAAGAGCGGTAAAATGGAGAGACTTCCAATGGTCAATCAAGACTGTATATTTAACATTACTTAATAGTACTTGCAATTAGTTTTTCCTAAAATACCAATAATATAAAGAAACAATATGTGCCCCTTTAAGTCTTTAATGAAAAGTATAAAAGTATGGTTTTATGCATTCCAAGCATATTTGAATGCAGCTTTTGGTATAGAATGCATGTATTCTGTGTACACTGTTAGCTGATGAGTGAACCTCCTTATCTGCAGAAAAGACACAGTTGGCACATGAAAGGGCGCACGGGATCACATGCCCCCTCAGGTTTATACATTCCATTTAGCAACAGCTTTGAGAGGTTTTTAAATTGTGGGGCCACCGTCTTAGGGGAGTACAGATGAACAGTTGGAGGTAGGGATGGTGATACCAGGTGGCTCAGGGCAGCCCAGCAGGGCTTGGGAAGGAAACGCCACCTCCACTTCTGACTCACTTCAGCAAGCCACTCAGCCTGTCTGGGTTGGAGAAGGGGGTGCAATCCAAGATTGTAACTCAAAGCAGGGGCTCAGCTCAAAAAGTTTGAAATTGGCCACTCCACCCCCCGAATGAACGTTCCTCCATGCCCCACAATTTGAAAACATCTATACTAAATAAAATGTGTTGTCCGCCATTACAGGATTTTTCCTCACGTACCCCCTGATAAGAGCTTGCATACCCCTAAGGGTATGCATACCCCAGTTTGAAAACCACTTTGATAAAATATTGATGCCAGAGCTGTATCAGGGATATTGTTTCCCACCACCACTGCAAATTCCTATCACTATAGCATTAGGAAAATGTTCTGAAATTAAACACAGGTACTGTGACATTTTGGAGAAAACCCAGACTTGTAAAGAGTTCTGTTACTACCTGCCCTATAACTTTATGGTCTGTGGCGCTGTGCAGCTGTGATTGAAATCCCTGACACAGCCTAGTTCCTGTTTTCAAGGTGACACCAATAACCCTTCCAGTCCCGAGTCTCTCCAAATCAGTCTTCCTGAGTTTTCAAACTATTCCTCTCTGGTGGGGCACCCCCCCAGAGGTGTGAAACCAGTCCCACTGTTACCAGTTTGCTTTGGCATACACACTCCACACAGTTTACACATCAGATCTGCTTGGGATAAAAACAAACAAAAAGTTTAATAGAAAAACCACAGATTTAAAGATGAAAGTGTAAGGGAAAGGAAACATATGCAGGTTACACAGAAAATAAGCATAGACACAACTTCAGGCTTTACACTTCCATGTATTAGAAAAGGGATTTTATCTTCTAAGTTATCTGTTTTCTGGCTGGACAATTGATGGGCACTTGAAGTTGGTTTGGAAGGTGTCCCTCCTTGACTGACTGCTCCCCACCCTTCCTTGCTATGAACATTGAGCACAGTTTCTGTATGCATAAATTCATAACCATGATGTGTATACATCTCTTATAATGACTATCAAGTTCAGAACATTACAAGCTTTCAGAAAATATTTTACTAAATAGATTTGTGTAGTACAATGACATTGTGTACTATCAGTTGCTTTTAACTGTATATTTTGGGCGTTTAAGCCTTCTGTTCCCCTTCCAGGGTGTCTGGACTTCTTTGTGCCTTCAACCAGTAAATATTTGCCATTGTGGGTGGAAAAACAAATGTCAGCTATAGAAATCTGGCAGACAAGAATAAAAGAATTAAGAAAAATACAGTGATTCACTGCATGTATTAAATTAGCTGCACTATTTCAGGAAAGATGGATGAAGTACAATTAATTAAGGCTTTGTCTACACTGCCACTTTACAGCGCTGAAACTTTCTCACTCAAGGGTGTGAAAAAACACCGCTCTGAGCAATGCAAGTGTCAGTGCTGTAAAGTGGCAGTGTAAACAGTGCACCGATTCCGAGCGCTGGTAGCTACTCCTCTCATGGGGTGCGGCTTTTTACAGCGCTGGGAGAGCTTGCTGCCGCAACTGCATAGCCATGTTAAAGTGCTGCTGCGGCAGTGCTTTAATGTTGGTAGTGAAGACATACCCTACTTAAAAAAGTAAAATAAAAAGTCACTGTAACTTATAATACATAGATTTACTGTAGCCTATAACTTGTGCAGACATATCTGCTTTATTCCTTTATTTTATGTCTGGTATCTGTTTTAATATTTTGATAGTGATTTTCTTCAACAAACCCGATCATCGTTAATAAAAATCTTAAATTCAAAGTATATCAAAACAAATAGGTTGGTGCAAATTGCTTTCCAAATTAGTGAGCTAAGCTGTATAACAATACTGTAAGGTAGGTATTAGCTCTGTTTTATAAGAGGGACAAATAGAAGCAGAGATCAGTTATAACTTGACCATGATATCAGAGTAGTGGGATAATGTGCTCTACAGGAGTGTGATTTTTAAAGCACAGTAATGTGTTGCACATTAATTGGTCTGTGTAGAGTCTGGTGGTGTGGTTTATCGTAGTGCTGCTTGAAACAGTACTATGTTAAAGTACACTAAGGAAGCTTTGTATGGACCAGCAGGCTCTACACTCACCAATTAATGTGCAAAGATTATTGCACTTTAGAAATCACATCCTCAAAGAGTGAACTACCCCATTGTGTAGACAAGCCATTTTGAGAGCTATAATTCCATATCAGTGTTCTGGTGACGGTACAAACCATTTGAGCTTTGCCCTCATGTTTTATAGTGTCACCAGACTTCTGAGGTGGCTTTATATACTCATAATTCAGTTTGCTAACTCTACATACAAAGCTATGTAACATAATTAATATTTTTATAAGCAAACTTCCATACTTTAATGGAATTGTCCAGTCCAGTAAAAGATTGGTTCTGACTTATTTGTATTGTGGATCAGTTCTGTTTTAGTTATGGATTTTAGAAGGCTACAGACTACAAAGTTTTAGACAAGAAAAATGTTATTTACATGTTACCTACAGAAAAAGGAACCATCTTCCCCCCCCCCCCCTGAAAACCAGCATCCACTGTTGAATGGCTAGTGGAATAAAATCCATAATATCTTCTTTTAAATACTACAGTCTTTAGTTGGAATAAACAATTGCATGTCATTGATATGGTTCAAAAGTGAGAATATTTTACATGTAATTAAAACTCCAGTAAATAAATATTTGTAGTTAAATTATTATCACATATATTGATTGGCTTCTGTTCTAGATGTTGGGAAGAATTGGGGATAATGATTTATAATTATAAGAAAAATATAAATAATTTAAAATATGTTTTCATTAGTGCAGTCCATGCATATGTATGTAGACATTTCTTTCAAAACTTTACTGGATAAAATATAACTTTTGGCTTACTGAAAACCTAGATTCAATAACTCAAATCTTCATCTTTGAGCAGAATTAGAGTAATCGAGAAACATAAATTTTACTGTTTCAGAACTAAGTATTTTCTTCCTTTTAATCTGAAATACATTTCTGTCTCTGTCATCAAGGGATCAAAGGTGACATAAGAATTCAGTGTTTGGAAGCCCTTATTTCATGTTCTCAATGCAAATGGCTGCAATCGAACTACCACATAAATAAAAACCACATGCAGCATTTATAGAGGTCTCAAATGTAAAATCTAAATTTACTCAAATCAGTCAAGAAAAATAATTTGGATATTGGATCCTTCAGAGACTTTAAGACATAATACATCTTTCTGAATAAAGATAACAATTGTTCAGAATCGAAACTTTCTCTTCTTTTGCTCTACCACAAAATGCTTTAGAGGTATTGGCCTCTATTCTTCTTTTCTGGTCACTTGACGTAGGGCTTAGTCCTCTTTACTGCAATGAGATAACTAGCATCTGTAGGGATTACAGAGTCAGCTCTGCTGTCAGATAATTCTACTGGAGCTGTTCATGGATAACAATATGAGCTTAACAGTTCTGGGGAAATCACTCTGTTTTTGCATCCATATTGATTAATTTGTCCTCTGAGCCATTATCAGTTACAGATTATACTCCAAGAAAAAAATTAGCTATAATCAGATGTCAAGGGAAAACTATCCCAAAGAAACCTCATCTAGGGAGCTAAGTCTCTAAATCTAAACAGCGTATGAGTAAGAAAAATATGGACAATCTTCAAAATACAAATAATCGGAGAAGTAACGAGAGATCTGACTCAGTTTTAATCCCTCCTGTAAAACTAGTTCTATGGATATACCTTTCAAACAGATAACCTGTTATTAAAAGGGAGATCAGTCAGATAAATTGTCTGAGTGTAATAAAAATCAACCTAAAATAGTAAGTGGTAGGGCTTTTTATATGCTTCTTAAAATACCATAAAAATATTTTAAATCTCACAGAAGTCCACATGCCATCAATCAGGGACAGAGGAATTGATGCCTTGAGATAGATCGGTCAGTCAGCAGCAGCTTGTGTGTAGGGAATGGGTCCAGGAGGTACCAAGGACCTGACATCAGCTCCAGGGGAAAGAGTGGAAGTGTGTTCTTGGGTGACAACAGGAGATTTGAGGGGCTGATTGGACGAGGTTGGAGGGAGGAAGAAGAGGACAAAAAACTTTGGAGTATGTCTTACGATAGCTCTCCAACAGATGTTTGGATGAAGTGCTTGAATTAAAGGAGATGTATGAACATTACCATATTAATTTGATTCAGTGCCAGCCACTGCAATGGAGGGGTACACTAGTGAAGAAAATGTAGGATAGTGGCTAGTACTTATACCACTATAGTGTTATTTTTCAATATGAATTCATAAGATGCATCTATTTACATATTCTGAGGTCTCATTTCAGCTTTGTTAGTTTCCATCATAAATTTATGTAAATATTTTTAGAGTTTACAGTTTAACATAAATGAGTTCTGCACTGAAACTGCATATATAGCACCAGGGCCAGCACTACCATTTTTGCCACCCCAAGCAAAAAAAAAAGAAAAAGAAAGCCACTTGGAGTGCCGCCCAAACTGCTGAAGTGCAAAAAAAAAAAAAAAAAAAAAAAAGGCTGCTTAGACTGTGCTGCCCCAAGAATGGACGCAATGCCGCCCCTTAGCGTGTGCTGCCCCAGGCACGTGATTTCTCTGCTGATGTAACAGGTGCTTTTGTTGTTATATAACACTGAAGAAATTGTAACATGAGAATAATGTATAAAGTGTGGGTTAAGTATGAAACACTCCCTGGGGTTTTTTAGTAGTACCTTTTTTTTAATTTATTTATTAATAGAACAAAAATACACAGGAGGATAAAACACAAAACACAAAATTACAACTGAGAAAACTCTGAATCAATAGGAGGAACTCTTAATTTTATTATTCCTAGATTTCCAAAATATATATGTCAGATTTGATTAAATGTTAAATATTTCATGATGTTTTTGCAGTTGTTTTCTGAGATGTCACACCTGTTACATTTTGACTCAAGATATTAATTAATATATTGCATTTTACAGGTTTCAGGTACTCAAGTGAGCATGACTTCCAGTAAAGTGATTGGAGCACTGGGCCTCAGATCTTTTTTTATTTAATTAAAAATGTACCATTTTTTGTTCAACAGCTGGGGCCTGACCCTGCACTACACCTAGTGTCCTCCACTCCTGTTATTTCAGCGGGACTGGAAAGAGGCTCTGCACTTGGCAGTATCAGGTTTTAATTCATAATATTGCATGTTGTTGAAACAAGCCCTGCTCAGCACTAGTATAATCAGAATAATCTGGAAGCTAATTTCTATATTAATAGAGTAATTTCATAAATTGTAAATCTTACTTCATTACATTGCTTTAAATATTTAGACATCTTTATCCTATGATTATGCCAATGAACTAACTAAATCTTTTCCTACAAACATATTCAAATGTGCATACTCTTACTCATTCATGGAGTCTTGTTGACTTCTGTGAGATTCTGTGCAGGACTAAGGGTCTGCACATCAGATTTGTTTGGCAGCTTAGGCTCCAGTATTCCAAACAGTGTAAGTTTTCCCAGTTAAGACAGTTTTTCACCTATTAATCCTTTTTTTAAAAGCTATTTTTAGTCTTTAGTTTACACTTCAAATTTTCATTGGTTTGTTTGCAGTTCATTAGTGTAATTTTGTATGGTGTATGTTTATTGTATTTGATAGGATGGAAATTTCTCCAATGCCACAGATACAAAGCAAAAACCTGAAGACACGATGGTTGTTGGACAATCAGTGTTTGCAGATTTTGGTGAGATTCCTCTTTTTTTCCCCTTCCCTAAGCTATCTGACACTTGCATATTTATTTTTATTATTAATTAGTTATATTTTTCTAGATTATTTTTTTTAATGTTTTTTAATGTTAAGTTTTTGTCCAGCAGATTGCAGTGGTTCCTTTGCAGGCATCATAGTCATGTAAATACATACTACATCAGTGGTTCCAAAATTTTAATAACCTGCAACCCCTTTCACAAAAATGTCATCAGTTTTTTATCAGTGATTCAGGTAATGCACATATTAAATAGGATAAACACACAATTTATTCTCCGGAACTAGATGATTTCTTTAGATAGTCCTTTGTCCCACAGCGGTAACTAGTAGTTTTATGGGCCTGATTCTGCTAACACTACTGCACATTAGTGGATCTACTTGTGATGGTTAGCTTTACCCTCATTAATGAGTATTTGCAGGATTGAGCCCTTATTTAGATGTTGTGACATGGTTCCTCTGATGTGTGGTACAGCAATTTTTGCCTTAAATATAGTGATGCTCTTGAGGGATTAAGAAGAGAGCCAGTATTAGAGGCAGACAATTCGTCTTGTTTTATGCTGATACTTAAAAAATGCTCAAGATTTTTAGCACAGTTTAGTTTGACCTTTAAAGATCACCTCTCCTGGGTGACTGAATTTTGCTGGTCTGTGGTATGGCTGCTGAATACAGGTTTCATGTGTAGTATAACAGAGTAAAGTAGAAGTTCAATGATATGTAGAGGTTATGCTAAGAATTTTTATTTAATGTATTGTGCAAAAGTCATTAAAAATTAAAGTTTTAATTAAAATTTAGGCCATCTACAAACATT
Organism: Gopherus evgoodei; assembly: GCF_007399415.2. Lineage (NCBI taxonomy): Eukaryota > Metazoa > Chordata > Testudines > Testudinidae > Gopherus > Gopherus evgoodei. The sequence continues at coordinate 19,282,096 of NC_044333.1, forward strand.
TGCCTATTGTGTGCCGTTTGAAAGAGAGAACAGAACCTCAAAATATTCCAAAATGCTTTTTATCCATGTTTTCACGGTTTTGTATTGCCCTGATGGACATGGCTGTTAATCATTCCAAAAAGCAGATGCTTTTGATTGATGCTCTGTATATTAATATGCACAAAGTATATGTCAGCTTTCTTTTGAAAGATGTAAATCCTAAGGAGCAATCTGCAATAGGATTTTTTCTTACCATGTGTTGTAGCAAACAGAAGTGTCTTAATATGGCCAAAGGATGTATCATAATTTTAGAAACTTTGTCATATTTGATGGACATTTAAATTAACTTAGATCCTAGGATATCTGGGATCTTGAACATTCTTAAATTATTCTGATTTTGTGAGCATATTTTATAGGAAATATAATAAATATGTTTATCTAACTTGTTGAGTGAAGAATCAAAATTTAGATGTTAGATATTAAACCGCAGTGTAAATGCAGAATTTGGTTCTAATTACTATCAAAAAGTTTTGTAGATTTTCATATTCCTTTTGTTGTAGAGACAAACTGAAAAGTTACTTTTCACATACTGTAGTCCCAGAGAAGGCTCAGGGATAGCTTCAGCTTCTGATAATTTGAACATGATTATGAAACAACACAACATGTTGTATTGTTTTAGGCTCTTTTGATATAGCTAGGTTTAGAGGATAAAAAGTGAGAAGTTTCTTGCTTGGTTTTATAAAAGAAATAAAATACTTTCAATCCTTTTTGATCTGAGAGAGACAGCTAAAGGTTCCTTGGACATTTTTTTTTCTCTGAAAAGATTATACCAGTGAAGTTGCAGTGTAGAGCGTCTGAAAGCAAACTGACTTTCAGAAGTGTGTGTTCTGTTGTTTTTCCTCTGGAAACTAAAACAGAACTCTTAAAAGCATAATTATTTTTTCTTCTCTTTGATCTTTCTGTGGCTAATCTAAATCAATATCTTAGTAAATTAAAAGTTGAGTACATAAAATGACTGAAAGATAACAAAGTAGAAAAACCTGACCAGAAGGATCTGATTTACAACAGTCCTTAATATATGACTTTAACCACTGGAGAGACATTCCAAAATATGTGAAAACTGAGCATCTCAAACTATTGATTCAAAGAGACAGTGGTATTTCTATATGGTATTTAATCAAATACAGAAGTATGGCATTAAATAAACATTGCTTGTAGATGAACTAACCAAAGTAAGGAAATATAAAGGCTAAGGTGAACAGAAAACTGTTTAATACAAAATAGTAGTTGATCAGGATATGCAGGTGAATGAGACACAAACTTGGGGATGGATATTAAAGCAGAGACCACAACTTATTAATTAATTTTAATTGGAATATCAGTGGGAGTGAGTGCAGCCTCCTTGTCTCCCCTCCCATCAATACCAGACACCTTAATGGAGTCCAGCATGGGTTTAAATGGCCTTTTTCCATATAACCAATAAATCAGGGTTGACATCCTTCAACCTAACTCACTGGACTCAGACCACCTCTGAGTTCTCTTGTCCCACAATGGAGAATGAGAGTACATCAATCTGCAAAGACTTAAGGTCTACCCTTCTCCTTACCAGCCGTTAGGAACACCAGCCATATCCTATGTCTTCATTCATGTTTACTCCAGGAGTTGGCCTTTTCAGACTTATATCCTCATTGGACATTGGCTGCAAGATGAGATGAATTAAGACATTCCCATTTTAATTCCCAACATTACATTTCTATTCTATTTCTTAAATCTAAACGTGGGCTACTAGGGTGTCAGAGAAAGCTCTCCTTCCTCCCCCGAAATGTATTCTAAGGCAGGAAGAGAAATTCAGTGAGGGAAAGGCTGCAGTGTGATTGAATATAAATACTCCCCACCATCCCCCCATCAGGGCCCCAAGTGAGGACCTTTCTCCTACTGATCTGGTCAAACTTCCTCACGCCCCCATTGAGATGGTGGGCAGAGGGGCATTGTTCCCCCTCCATATGTTGGGAATTTTCTTTGCACTTTACATTGCTAGAATTCATGTATTCTCCAGAAAGCTGCATATACAGTACGCACAGAGCTTTCTGAACTCATATCTTTGCCAGCTGGAAACAAAAAATTCTTTTTTTTAAAAATATATATTAACCTGTAAGTTTAAGGCCTCTCAGTCAGTTAATGATTTTAGACATTTAAACACTTTTTTTCTAAAATTTGTTTAGAAAAGCACTTGAGGCTAAAACTCCAACCTTAACCTTTATCTTTGTGCAAGAGATTTCCATATTCTAGCAAACTTTACGCTGCCAATACGTTGGCACAGCCTTTGAAGGGAAGGCTATAACCTAAAACTTAATTCTAAACTTCTCATGTTTTTGTTTGGGATTAAGTGCTTTTTTTGTCTAACATTTATTTTTGTTTCAATTTGTCTAAAACTATGTACAAAAATTTAAATAGCATGGGAAGCTGAAAAAGTTCAAGTCTAGTATAACAGGTAAATAACTGTGAAATACATTCACCTGATTAAATGTAACAGAGCTTTAGGGGAATTAATATCTGTAGTGCAAGTACAAATTTAGATACTTTAATGTTATACATGTATCTTATCAGTATTACCTGCAATAGGGAGACTTATTGAAGCTGTGCAGTAAAAATCCTTATTAGAAATAGTTATTGTACATACACACTAGCTCTCTTTCAAAGTAAAATATCCTAAGTTTTCAGTTTTTTTCTGCTTAGAATTTCATGTTGCTTAATTTAAGAAATTCTTCAGATATTAATGTTCAAGACTGTCTTAAACCTCTAAGCTATTTGTTCGATGTGGATGGGATAAAGTTGCAAATAAAACCAAAACGGTGGTTTGGGGTGTTTAAAGGAGTGAGGGTTGAGTTACGTTTGTAAAACACATGCAATTTCTGTGCAACTATGGAAAAAGTAGAGCTTTAGCCTAGAGTACATTTTTTCCAAGCAACTGACATGTAAAAAAGATGAAGGGTATGTGTTTGTACATCAGGAAGAGGTCACACCATTGTAAAGCTCTGTTCTGGAGTGTACCATTGTTTTGCTTATTTAATACAGGGTTGAAATTTGAGAAGTGTTCCCTAGTGCACACTATCATTTGAATCTTTTAGAAGTATGGTGGAGTAGTATATGCTGTCCAGATCAAAACTGAGCACTAAAAGACAGTCTTTCTTCTGTCTTAATCATCAAATAGCAAAGATGGCAACTTGTTACCACTAACACTTATAATTTGTTTTGCTGAAATGGAAATCTGTAACATGGATTACTTGATTTCAGGGTACAATACTATCTGTAAAACAGAATAAAGCTACACCTATCTGATTTGTGAAATACACTAGTTAGTGTGGTGGTACAGTTCACAAGAAAAAACTTATATAATCAGGCTTTATCCCAATAGTATATTAAAACTAACTTCATCTTGAATATAAAAATGTTCGGAGGGATGACTTTCTGCATCCCAAGCTCAATTGTGTTTTTAAACAAATAAAAAAATAATGGGCATTAAAAAAGAAAACATAGAGCTTTTCTGCAGTCTAGAGTCAAACAAGGAAACAGTATAGGGAGCCCACTGCTTTGGCCTTAATAAAGCTCCTGACCTCCCTTCCTGCTTCTTTTAAATACCGCACTATTTGGAGAGTTAGACATTATTGCCAAGTAGACTTGTTAACATTCCTTCATGGTGCTCCTGCTGATTTACCAACCCTTTTAAATGTATTGTGGGGTTTTATGGCTCTTGAACATGGGGTTCAACTATCACTGCCATATACTAAGTTGGATCCACCCATACAAGTTTTCCTGAAATCAGACATTAACAGCTTAAGAATCATTGGTACACCTGAATGCATAGAATCTGGAGCATTGTTACTGTTCATGGCAAATGACATTTTTGTACTCCCCAAATGAACCTGTATATTTATTTAGCAAGGTGACCCGCTTCCCAGAATGATTAACTCCCTAGATCTGTACTTGTAGTATGATGGAACTTGAGAATAAGTCATGGAATGTTGATTTCTGAGATTTAGAATTGAATAGCTATCATATTGGAATTTTGCTGGTTGTTGTACTTATTTGTTGTTAACTAACTTTTATGTACATTAATTCCAATTTTAATTTTTCTTTTCTGAGATCATAGTGCTGGGACTACACATAAGAACATAGATCATTAGTGTGCAGTCTTGAAATATTAAATAGGGAGTTGGTGGCTTATCAAGGGTCTTAAGTATCTTGGGCTTTCATTGTCCTCTTGTCTGATTCAGTAAACTGGTTTACCTTGGTGATATCAGCTTTTTAGTTTTAACTAATGTTGCTCTTCTAGTGATTGCATTCTACTCTAGGTGTATGTTACTCAGGGAATTCTGAGTATCAGTGAATGCACAGAATTCCTCTGTCACGCAGAATTTTGTATTTTCCCAGCATAAAATACATTTTGCCCAAGCGTTCTGGTGCCACAGCAGCCTCTTGTGGGCAAAAGATGGAACCACGGCACTTCTGGGACGTGATATATTTTCCATGGGGAAAGAAAATTCTGTGCCCAGTGTTGCAGAATTCCACCAGGAGTAGAAGTTCATCACAGCACCCTGCCTACAGAGCCAGATTAGGACAGATTAGGGAGTTTTAGGCAGCTGTTTTGATGGGACACTCGAGGATGCCATACCAGTTTCTGTGATTCCTGTTTCTCCTTCATTTGCAAATTGTATGTCCTACTTCCTCAGTGCTTGGTCACGTATGACCACAGCCCATTGGGTGTTGAGCACGGTGGAAGTGGGATACACCCTCCAGCTTATTTCTACCCCTCCTTCCCACTTTCCCTCCCCATCTCTTCTCAGGGACCCCCCTCATGAAGAGGTTCCACAGAATTTAAGAGGGAAGGGGTTCTACTCCCATTATTTCCAAATCTCAAAAGCCAAGGGAGGTCTCAGACTGATTTTAGACCTGCCTCAGCTCAACAATTATCTCAAGAAAATAAAGTTCCGCTTGGTCATTATCCCATTGCTGGATCCCGGAGATTGGTACAAAGCCCTCAATTTGAGAGATGCCTATTTTCATGTATTGACATATCAAGGACACAAAAGGTGCCACAGATTATTAGTGAATCACTCACATTGCCAATTCACGGTCCTCCCATTTGGCCTTTCTGCAGAAAAGTGGGTGTTCACAAAATGTATGGTGGTAATGGTGGCTTTCCTGAGAAGGTTAGGGGTGCCAGTCTACCTTATCTAGAGGCCTGGTTAGTCTAGGGCCGGTCCAGGCTCGTATAGTATCCAAAGTTTGACTCATCCAGTCGACATTCAAGGCCCAAGGCTTTCTGATAAATGCAGAAAAGTCTACCCTCGCTCTGATGCAAGGATAGAGTTCATTGGCGCCAGGGCCTACCTCCAAGAGGTACAATTCCATTCAGTCAGTTCCCTGATCACACATCTCAAAGGTCATCCACTCACAACAGCCTGAAATTGTATGTGGCTCTTAGATCACATGGCTTCATGCACATATGTTGTACAATACACAAGGATGCATCTCAGCCCTCTTCAGATGTGGCTGGCCACATTGTATTGCCAAATTGCCACCATCTGGACATAGGTTCTTGCCTCTCTAAATTGGTTGTTGGATCCACTTACAGTTTATGCGGGCTTTCCCTTTATGCGCCCTCACCCGTCAATGACCCTGATCTCAGATGTGCCAGTGCTATGGTGGGGAGCTGAAGTGGGGCCCCTCAGAACTCTAGGCCTTTGGTCTCTGGTGGGATATTCACTCCACATCAACATCAGAGAACCAAGAGTGGTTTGCCTTTCCTGTTAATCCTTTCTGCTCAACATTATTGGCAGAAGCTTGTTTTTTCTCACAGACAACACTGCAGCCATGTTTTATCTCAATGGGCGAGGATGCGCTCACTCTTCCCTCCTTTTCAAAGAGCAGTGCAGCTGTGGGAGTTTTCCATAGCCCACTCAATCAACCTTGAGGCCTCTTACTTTCTGGGAGCACAAAATGAACTGGAAGATCACCTCAGCGGGTCTTTCTCCAGTCACTGTGAGTGGTCCCTTTGCCTGGATATAGTGAAAGACATTTTCCAGCAGTGGCGGACTCCCCGGATAGATCTATTAGCAAACCGGTACAACAGAAAGTGTCATCAGTTCCGCTCCCTACAATGCCGCATTCTGGGTTCTATTATGGATGCCTTTCTACTACCTTGGATGGAACATCTTTGCTATCCTTATCCTGCTTATACACAGAGAGCTGCTAAATATCAAGTGCGACCAGGGCTGGGTTATTCTGATAGCACCAGCATGACTCTGTCAGCACTGTTTTTTCACTCTGCTAGACCTCTCAGTGGCTACTCCAATCCCACTTCTGTTGCATCCAGACCCGATATCCCAGGACCACGTTTGGCTGCTCCAGCTGAACCTAAGCTCCCTTCATCTAATGGCCTGGAAGCTCCAGGGCTAAATCCCAGAGAGCAGGCTTGCCCAGGACAAGTTTGTCAGATCATATTAGGTAGTAGAAAGCACTCCACCAGGGCTACCTACCTCTCAAAGTGGAAGTGGTTCTGTGTTTGGGAATCTCAGTGTAGAATCTCACCCATGCTTGAATGTTTGTCGCACCAGAAACAGCAAGGCTTATCAATCTTCTCTGTCAAGGTTCACCTTGCAACAATATCCACCCTCCTGTAGATAGCCAGTCCATTTTTTCAAATAATTTATCTGTCTGATTCCTCAAAGGCCTAGAAAGGTTATACCCTTGAGTACGGGCTTACCTACATTACCCGAAGGATCAACGGGTAGTGATTGATCCAGCAGGGGTAGATTTATTGCATATAGTATAGATGTGATAAATCGACCACGGAGCGCTCTCCCATTGATTCCAGTACTCCACTAGAGGCGAAGTCGATGGGGGAGTGTCAGCCGTTGACTTACCACAGTGAAGACATTGCAGTGAGTAGATTTAAGTACATCATATTCACGTAGCTGAAGTTGCGTAACTTAGATCGATTTCTCCCCCCACCCCACTCCTCTAGTGTAGACCAGCTTGAGAGATCTCATTCCTACCTGGGACCTGAACTTAGAATTATAGAACTGGAAGGGACCTCGACAGGTCATCTAGTCCAGTCCTCTGCACTCAAGGCAGGACTAAGTATTATCTAGACCATCCATGACACGGGTTTGTCCAACTGCTCTTAAAAATCCCCAATGATGAAGATTCCACAACCTCCCCAGGCAATTTATTCCAGTGCTTAACCACTCTGACAGTTAGGAAATTTTTCCTAATGTGCAAGCTAAACCGCCCTTGCAGCCCATTGCTTCTTGTCCTATCCTCAGAGGTTAAGAAAAACAATTTTTTCCCTCCTCCTTGCAACAACCTTTTATGTACTTGAAAACTGTTATCATGTCCTCTCTGTCGTTTCTTCTCCAGATGAAACAAACCCAGTTTTTTCAATCTGCTCTTCTAGGTCATGTTTTCTAGACCTTTCATCATTTTGCCATGTCTTTCCTGAAATGTGGCGCCCACAACTGGACAAAATACTCCAGTTGAGGTCTAATCAGCACAGAGTAGAGCAGAAGAATTACTTCTTGTGTCTTGCTTACAATACTCCTGCTAATACATCCCAGAATAATGTTTGCTTTTTTTGCAACAGTGTTACACTGTTGACTCTCATTTAGCTTGTGATCCACTATGACCTCCAGATCCCTTTCTGCAGAACTCCTTCCTAGGCAGTCATTTCCCATTTTGTATGTGTGAAACTGATTATTCCTTCCTAAGTGGAGTACTTTGCATTTTTCCTTATTGAATTTTGTTCTATTTACTTCAGACCATTTCTCCAGTTTGTCCAGGTCATTTTGAATTTTAATCCTATCCTCCAAAGCACTTGCAACCCCTCCCAGCTTGGCATCATCTGCAAACTTTATAAGTGTATTCTTTATGCCATTATCTAAGTCATTGATGAAGATATATGACAGAACTGGACCCAGAATTGATCCCTGGGGGACCCCACTCATTATGCCCTTCCAGCATGATTGTGAACCATTGATAACTACTCTCTGGGAACGATTTTCTAACCAGTTGTGCACCTACCTTATAGTAGCTTCATCTAGGTTGTATATCCCTAGTTTGTTTATGAGAAGGTCATGTGAGACAGCATCAAAAGCCTTACTGAAGTCAAGATACAACACGTCTACCGCTTCCCCCCATCCACAAGGCTCGTTACCTTGTCAAAGAATGCTATCAAGTTGGTTTGACACGATTTGTTCTTGACAAATCCATGCTGACTGTTACTTATCACCTCATTATCTTCTAGGTGTTTGCAAATAGATTGCTTAATTTGCTCCATTACCTTTCTGGGTACAGAAAGTAAGTTAGCTGGTCTGTAATTCTCATGGTTGTCCTTATTTCCCTTTTAATAGTTGGGCACTATATTTGCCCTTTTCCAGTCTTCTAGAATGTCTCCCGTCTTCCATGACTTTCCAAGATAATTGCTAATGGCTCAGATATCTCCTCAATCAGCTCCTTGAGTATTCTAGGATGCATTTCATCAGGCCCTGGTGACTTAAAGACATCTAACTAGTCTAAGTAATTTTTGACTTGTTGTTCTCCTATTTTAGATTCTGAGCCTATCTCATTTTCAGTGGCATTCACTGTGTTAGATGTCCAATTGCTACCAACCTTCTTGGTGAAAACTTAGTCTTAGAAAAGCTTGTGAGACCACCGTTTGAATCTTTGTCAGTGTGCTTATATCTGTCCAGGAAAGTGGTTTTCTTAGTGGCCATCATTTTAGCCAGAAGGGTCTTGAAATTGTGCCGTTACATCAGACCTTCCATACACAGTCTTCTTTAAAGATAAAGTATATTTACGTCCTCACCCCAGTTTCCCCTGAAACTGGTTTAGCAGTTTTATAACAATCAGGCTATCTGTCTTCTTCCCAAAACCTCATGCAAATAGGAATGAACAACATATTCACTCATTGGATGTTAGACGAGCCCTAGGTTTTGGCAGAGAACAAACCATTCTGAAGGTCTACCAAACTGTTTATAACTATAGCTGACAGGATGAAGGGTCTCCCAGTTTTTTCACAGACAATTTTGTCCTGGACTATTTCATGTATTTGCACTTGTTATGATTAGGGAAGTGTTTTGCCACTAGTTAACCTGACTGCTCATTCCACAAGATCTCATCCATCCTCTGCAGCATTCTTAGCACAGATCCCTATTCAGGACATTTGTATAACAGCAATTTGTTCATTGCTGCACATGTTTTCCTCCAACTATGCCATTATTCAGCATTCCAAAGATGATACAAAATTTGGTTGAAATGTTCTGCAGTCTGTATGTCCATGAACTCCAATCTCTTCACCTATTCTACTATTTAGGAGTCACCTAGAATGCCCATGTGCAATCACTCAGAGAAGAAAAAACTTAATAACCTTCTGTAACTGTTGTTTTTTTAAATGTGTTACACATGTCCATTCCACGACCTGCCCTCCTGCCCCTCAGATCGGAGTTTCCAGAAAGAAGGAACTGAAGGAGTATGGGGTCGGCTGGGCGCTTTATACAAGTGTTATAGGCATGGGCTGGCAGAGAGTACTTGATCTGCCATGACGGGTACTGTGGAAGGAAAAATTTCAGGCGACTGTGCTCTGGGCATGCACATATTGGAATGAACATGTGCAACACATCTCGAAGAACAACAGAAGGTTAGTAACCATTTTTTATTTCCTGTCTCCAAATATGTATGGACATTCAGCATAATTTCTTTAAATGACCCCTGCCCATCACATAGATGTCCTTAACTATTGTAAAAAAGAAAAATCTTTAAAGGGGCTTTTGTTGGGTTATTACACAGGCAGTTTGTGTTGGATAAGTTCCCCATGCTTAAACTGAGCTATTGAGACAAAGGGTGCTAAGTAGAAATTATTTTAATGTAAGTGGGTATTGAGAACAGAGACACTCCTGTGTTTAATAAAAAACTTTGTACCATGCATCCATAATACGGTTCTGTCACAGATATTAACATCTAATCTTAATAACAGAGTCCCTAGACTGTTCTATTAGTATTTCTGAGGTAAAATTCCTAAAATATCTCAATCAGATAATAAATATTATTGATATTCATGCAAAACAGACATGCAAATACATGCTCAGAAATGTACTAGACCTTGGGGCTTCAACTTGATGAAAACCAGACTCTCTAAAATATATTGCTCTTTGGTCTGGTACATGATGGTGATGGTTTATACTGGGATAGGCAACCTATGGCATGTGTGCCGAAGACAGCACGCAAGCTGATTTTCAGTGGCACTCACACTGCCTGGGTCCTGGCCACCAGTCCGAGGGGCTCTGCATTTTAATTTAATTTTAAATGAAGCTTCTTATACATTTTAAAAACCTTATTTACTTTATGTACAACAATAGTTTAGTTATATATTATAGACTTATAAAAAAGAGACCTTCTAAAAATGTTAAAATATATTACTGGCACATGAAGCCTTAAATCAGAGTGAATAAACGAAGACTCGGCACACCACTTCTGAAAGGTTGCTGACCCCTAGTTTATACGTTAACTTGACCAAAAGGACAGAGAAACAATTGATAAAATTGTATTGCCTTTCTAAAAAAATAAAAACCAGAAAAAGCTTTGAGACATACATTTACTATAAATGGCGTCTGAAGTGATTAAGGTGAGAAGAGCTGTGCACTGGAGAATTCTGCTCTTCTTTGGAGCACTTTGTCAGCCAAATAAGTAAGAGCTCTTCATTATTATTTTTTCTATTCTCCCCATGTCACTATGGTAATTGCAATGCAGTGGTTGCTATAGCAAAAATGATTAATTCTTCAGTTGTTGCTGTCTGTTATGTTAGCAGAGGCTTTCATGAGATACCCATATTCTCTTTATTATGAATCATAGATGTCAGATATGAATCTTTTATAATTTGTTGTTAAAAAGTGGTTTTGGGATTTCACATTTTGGGAGCATCTCTGAAAAATCAAGCAATTTCTATTTAAATGCCTCAGTGTAGATTTTGGAGCCCAACCTTAGGCAACCAGGTTTGGCAACTTTTGGCTCTTTTGTTTAATAGGACATATTTTTTTCATCTCTTTATACTATACAAATGTAGCAAAATTATGAGAAATGTACATAATTCACCAGAGTACAAAAGATAGAAGTTATTAGGTGATTGTTCAGGGATAAATTCAATTAAGTTGCAATATATGAGTATAAAGGTGATTCCTAAATAAAGGTGATTGACCGTTTGAAATGACCTCTGTGGATTTGATAATCTTCACAATTTACCATTAGGTTTTCTAGTTTGTATTGGGTCTGTCCTCTTCATATATGTAAACAAGGCAATTAAGTGCTTATATACCTGGGGGAAGTATAGCTCAATGGTTTGAGCATTGGCCTGTTAAATCCAGGGTTGTGAGTTCAGTCCTTGAGTGAGCCATTTAGAGAACTGGGGCAAAATCAGTACTTAAATGACTGCTTCATGGAGCAGCTAGTACGGGAACCCACAAAGGGAGGAGCAACTCTAGATTTAATCCTGAGTGGAGCACAGGAGCTGGTCCAAGAGGTAACTATAGCAGGTAACTATAACTATATACCGCTTGGAAATAGTGACCATAATACAATAGCATTCAACATCCCTGTGGTGGGAAGAACATCTCAACAGCCCGACACTGTGGCATTTAATTTCAAAAGGGGGAACTATGCAAAAATGAGGGGGTTAGTTAAACAGAAGTTAAAAGGTACTGTGACCAAAGTGAAATCCCTGCAAGCTGCATGGGCGCTTATTAAAGACACCATAATAGAGACCTAACTTCAATGTATACCCCAAATTAAGAAACATATTAAAAGAATTAAAAAAGAGCCACTGTGGCTTAACAACCATGTAAAAGAAGCAGTGAGAGATAAAAAGACGTCCTTTAAAAAGTAGAAGTCAAATCCTAGTGAGACAAATAGAAAGGAGCACAAACACTGCCAAATTAAGTGCAAGAGTATAAGAAGAAAAGCCAAAGAGGAGTTTGAAGAACGGCTAGCCAAAAACTCCAAAGAAAATAACAAAATGTTTTTTAAGTACATCAGAAGCAGGAAGCCTGCTGAACAACCAGTGGGGCCCCTTAATGATCGAGATACAAAAGGAGCACTTAAAGATGATAAAGTGATTGCAGAGAAACTAAATGGATTCTTTGCTTCAGTCTTCACGGCTGAGGATGTTAGGGAGATTCCCAAAACTAAGCTGGCTTTTGTAGGTGACAGATCTGAGGAGCTGTCATAGATTAAAGTGTCACTAGAGGAAGTTTTGGAATTAATTGATAAACTCAACATTAACAAGTCATCGAGACCAGATGGCATTCACCCAAGACTTCTGAAAGAACTCACATGTGAAGTTGCAGAACTATTAACTAAGATTTGTAACCTGTCCTTTAAATTGGCTTCGGTACCCAATGACTGAAAGTTAGCTAATCTAATGCCAATATTTGAAAAGGGCTCTAGAGGTGATCTCGGAAATTACAGACCGGTAAGTCTAACATCAGTACCGGGCAAATTAGTTGAAACAATAGTTAAGAATAAAATTGCAAGACACGTAGAAAAACATAAACTGTTGAGCAATAATCAACATGGTTTCTGTAAAGGGAAATCATGTTTTACTAATCTGTTAGAGTTCTTTGAAGGCATCAATAAACGTGGATAAGGGGGGTCCAGTGGACATAGTATACTTAGATTTCCAGAAAGCCTTTGACATGGTCCCTCACCAAAGGTGTTACGTAAATTAAGCTGTCATGGGATAAAAGATAAGGTCCTTTCATGGACTGAGAACTGGTTAAAAAAAGACAGGGAACAAAGTTTGGGAATTAATGGTAAATTTTCAGAATGGAGAGGGATAACAAGTGGTGTTTCCCAAGGGTCAGTCCTAGGACCAATCCTATTCAATTTATTCATAAATGATCTGGAGAAAGGGGTAAACAGTGAGGTGGCAAAGTTTGCAGATGATACTAAACTGCTCAAGATAGTTAAGACCAAAGCAGACTGTGAAGAACTTCAAAAAGATCTCACAAAACTAAGTGATTGGGCAACAAAATGGCAAATGAAATTTCATGTGGATAAATGTAAAGTAATGCACACTGGAAAAAATAACCCCAACTATACATACAATATGATGGGGGCTAATTTAGCTACAATGAGTTAGGAAAAAGATCTTGGAGTCATCGTGGACAGTTCTCTGAAGATGTCCACGTAGTGTGCAGAGGCGGTCAAAAAAGCAAACAGGATGTTAGGAATCATTAAAAAGGGGATAGAGACTAAGACTGAGAAGATATTATTGCCCTTATATAAATCCATGATACGCCCACATCTCGAATACTGTGTACAGATGTGGTCTCTTCACCTCAAAAAAGATATACTGGCACTAGAAAAGGTTCAGAAAAGGGCAACTAAAATGATTAGTGGTTTGGAGAGGGTCCCATATGAGGAAAGATTAAAGAGGCTAGGACTCTTCAGCTTGGAAAAGAGAAGACTAAGGAGGGATATGATAGAGGTATATAAAATCATGAGTGATGTGAAAAAAGTAGTAAGGAAAAATTATTTACTTATTCCCATAATACAAGAACTAGGGGTCACCAAATGAAATTAATAGGCAGCAGGTTTAAAACAAATAAAAGGAAGTTCTTTTTCACACAGCACACAGTCAACTTGTGGAACTCCTTACCTGACGAGGTTGTGAAGGCTAGGACTATAACAGCGTTTAAAAGAGAACTGGATAAATTCATGGTGATTAAGTCCATAAATGGCTATTAGCCAGGATGGTTAAGGGAATGGTGTCCCTAGCCTCTGTTTGTCAGAGGATGGAGATGGATGGCAGGAAAGAAATCACTTGATCATTGCCTGTTAGGTTCACTCCCTCTGGGGCACCTGACATTGGCCGCTGCCGGTAGACAGATACTGGGCTAAATGGACCTTTGGTCTGACCCATTAGGGAGTAGCTGATTGAGTGGATAGGGCACAGAACTGGGAGTTAAGGCATTCTTTTCCCAGCTCTGCTACTGACTTACTGTATGTCTTTAGGCAAGTCGTTTCACATCACTGTGGCCTAGTTTCTGCATCTCTCAGATCAGGACAATGATGCTTACCTTGCTTTTGTAAAGTGCTTTACAGTTCTTTGGCTAAAAAGCATAATATAATTGTGTGATGATATTAGAAAGCTGGCTTTGGCTCCATTGTGGAAAAGTTTATGAAAATAATGGTCATGTAGACTCTATATAATTGGGCTTTGTTGATGGTCAGTGAGTTTAAATTAACCAAGTGTGTCTGTGAAATGAAGTGACTGAAAACTGATTTGCATGGATTAATGAGTATTTTGCTATTCATTTAGATCTATTCACTTCAGTAGAGCTTTAAAAATTTGTTTCATCATGGACATTCGATTAATTAGTTTAAATGTTTGAGCTCACATAAATCAGTAATTCTGCTTTGTTTAGGCTGTGAGAGCTACTGTTTGTATTGCTGACTCAGTGTTAAGTAGTCCCCCAAATGAAAGTAGCTTGCGCTGTGTTGTCATAGTCTGTTCTGTAGACAAACATGACAAGATTCTGATGATTTTCTGAGAGCAGCATATACCAACCTCCTCCATGGTTCTTTCCATTCCTCCTCCATCATTATTTTCATTTGTTGTTTTCTTTGCTTCTGCCAGGGCTGCTTGGTATACTACTAACTGGTATAGGCTCATGTTCATGATAACTCTGATAAGTTTTCCTCATTGACAAAACCCAAGCTGGGGACATTGTTGTATTCAAGTTGCTTAGCTGTACTTTTAAAGAAAAATGAGAGTGGTTAGATTCCTCTGATGCTAAAATCAGTTTTCCAGCAGCAATATTATGATTCTCAGGCAATCCCCCTCCTTTCCCTCCCCCACAATAATTAATGTGAAATGAAGGTTATGTAAGTTATTTAAAGAAAGAATCACCTAAGAGAATGTTTTTGGAGAAATGATAAAAACAAGAAACACTAGTGTGGATGTTCAAAGTTAATTATACTTAAATGTAAACAAATTATAAAGTATGGAAATGCACATTTGAGATTACCCAAATAACCTTAACTCTGCCCTTAACCCAACATACCTGTTGCACATTGCATGAAAGGTAAATATAATTTGATTACGGATTTTTAAATAAAATGTGTTCTGATAAGCCTATAACTGTGAAAAATCTGAAATCCACTATATTTGTTTAATCTGCCTAAAGCAGTGGTCCCCAAACTTTTTACTTCACATTCCCCCATCCTCGTCCGCGCCATCCCCCTCAGAGCTTGGGGTGGTGCTGCAGCTCCAGGAGTAGGGGACACAGACAAAGGGGCTGAGGCTGGGGCTACAGCTGGGGGTGGGGACCAGGGCCAGGAGCAGAGCTGGGTGGCACTCCTTCCCCATCCTGTTGTCTCACTTTCCTCTGGAGTGCCCACCTCCCAATCTCATGTTGCTCTCTCTCTTCTGCATGCCTTAAATTCTCTTAAAACTTTCATTTCCTTAAAACCATCCTTCCTCCTGCAAGAGCCACAGAAACCTCTCTCCTTTTGAAATAGCAGCCAACTCTTTCCAGTCCTAAAGCACCGGCAGAAGATGTATTACTATAGACAAACTCTTCAGCCACTTTCACTAGAAGCCAACGCTCCCTCATAGGGAGCAGCTCAGCACAAGGCAGGAATAACAACAGAACAATGCTGCCTGGATCACAATTAACTTGTTGGCTAATCTTCTGGAAGGGGAAGATGCCACATAAAGCAGCTTGCTGCTACCCACCTCTCCACATGTCCTGATCCCTGTGGAGGTGCTACTTTGATAGAAAGGGAAGGCAGCATCCATGGCAAAAACGGCAGCCATTTCCTTCCATCCTCCCTTTCACACCTCTCAGCAGGGATCTCTTATTTTTTTGTCCACTCCACCAGCATAGGCAGAGAAGAAAACAGGAGTCCTAATTTGTTTTTTCCTCAAACTCATTTGAAATAGTTTTTTAGTTGACTACAGAAAGGGTATGATTTTTGCCCGTGTGTTTTGAGTTTTAGTTTCAGATCAGTGGCTGTTCCTGGAAAATTTTCTGTTTTCCCCTCCTTTGTCAATTTGGTGTAAGTTGCTGGCACGGTGCAAATATCTTCAAAAAATAAATTAGTATTACTTATTTTTTCCACAGTGCTTGGTATGTTGGCACAATTGTGAATTATTTTGCTTTCTTGCAAGCAGTAAACTCATAGTGACACAGTGCATGACCCTTGTCTGTTCTTCCTTGTTAAACAATCTGATCTCATAACATTGAAAATACCATTGACAATATTACTTGCTTAACAATAACAAAACATCCCTTATCCAAAATTCAGTAGCACAGCAGTCAGCATTTTGCTTTTCCTCATGTTTTTATTACTAGCAAAGACAATAACGGTACACTTTGTCACAACAGTCAGCTATCTGTAGAACATTGGATGGTTTCATGGTATGCAACCAGGCCTTGTTCCATCTGTTTCAACAGTGGTCAGGCTATCTGTTTCAGCATAAACTTTAGCAGAAATTTGTGTCTGACATGGGTCTCTTTGTGCATGCTTCTCTTTTTTTTTAAGTTCCAGTTAATTCTCTGTTCTTTTAAAATCTCACCATTCCAGCTATGGCATGACCTTGGATGTTAGGCCCTGTCCTTACTGCCCAGAGAACTATTGTTTGCAGATCTCAGTTGAGCAATGGTTAAATGCTGTTCTTGTTATCAAGATGCTAGTACAGTTTCCTTGGAAAGGTGTAGTCAGGGACTTGAAAGAAGGAGAATTGATTTGCTTCTAAAAACAAGAAAGCTGTGGAGTTCTGTAATGCCTGGGGATCCTTGACTCAGCTATAAAAGCTCTTTACATCTGCTTGAGATGTTGTGATTCACATCTCATATACTTCTTTAGGAGAAAGATTTAAGATAATCAACAGCTACTTTAAGTTAACCTTTATTTTGTCTGAATGTAAAAGTACTGTGGGTTGTCTTTCTGACTGCCCATAGGCCAATATTTTTGGTGTTTAGAGCGCTGTCGAACATGATTTTTACCTCCCTATTTTATTACTGTTCTTAGAATTTTAAAAGGCAGGATCAAGGTGAAAGAGGATGAAACTAGTGTACAAAGTGACAGGGATTAGAAAAACAAGAAAGAACCATATACAGAGTAAAACAAATCTGAACTAATATATATATATGAAAATTCATTAAAAATAATCTCTGTTAAATGGAAATAATAACTTGTCTATGCCTATGACTTTCAGAACCAAATGTCTCTTGCATAGTCTTTCTTTCACCCAGGACAAAAACAAGCAGCTTCCCTTCCGGTACTTAAGGGAATTTTTCTTCTCTCACTTCTCTGTAAAGAACTTACAGAAAGGTATGTTAAAGTCCTTTGTTATTTGTGATATGAGCGAGACAGCACACAGCAGAGGCTTTTTTAGCATCTATATCCACAAGGACAAAGAGAACAGAAGATGCTCGGGGCCAGACTGTTTTGCTATATCTAAGATTCCAGCTACAGTTATGTTGCACTCAGATTAAAGCCTAGCTGCTTACACTTCTCTTACTGTTTTAGCCTATGTTAATTTAGTGCATGGTTTTTGGTTTTTTTTTAATTTTTCACCATATACCAAAAACGTTGCCTTCACCTAACATATTTGGAGTAGGTTGTGAGTAGTAATCACTGTCAGGTATTTCAGAAAGGAGTAAATTGAATTCTGACATCAAGGGAGGAAAAAGTAGGATTGAGGTGTAACTGGTCTGAGTACCCAGTTAAAGTAAAAGTAATGTGATCACAACTCCAAAAGTTCCTATGGAAGACCTGACTATTCTTCTCTTAACCTCTACTCCTACCCATTGTGTCTTTGCTTTATGATATAGGCTTCAATTACATGATCATGTACTGATTTCGACAAGTCTCCAGCTTTATTCGGGTAAAGGTTGGAAAGCATGTAAGATACCTTTACAGAGAGGAAGGGTTTCTGTGGAACCATGCATCAGGTTGGACCAAATTCTCTTTTAATTTACCATTGTGTAAATCCATTGAAATCAAAGGGCTTACAAATCCTACACTGTAAATTTAGAGTATCTTCAGTGCACAGCTTGGACAATGTGCAGTGAATGATGTGGGAATCAACATCTTTATCAATGAAGATAAAAGTAAATATTACATAAATGTTTGATTCACTATGATCAGCCATCCTATGCACTGAAATTAGACAGGATCCTGCAGAAATTCTAGTGACTGTAATTAAGGATAGTATTAAATGCATGCACATAATAATTTCAAATCAGAGACATGTTAGTGATATATCATTTTAACATTAGTTCTTATACTATAATCAGTAAAATACAGTCAGTGAGAATATTCTCTTTTGAAATGCCAGCACATGCCAATGTTAAGTTTGGAATCGGTTAAGAATAAAAGACAGTAGATAGCTTTGTAATTTTTTGAGTATTTTACACAGCCTGCTGCACAAACTCCTATCTAGATTATAAATAAATGTTTACATAAAATTGTATTATAACGTATATGGGGTAGATCATCATGTTCAGGAGGAATGGGAGCTGTTACCAGATGAAGCTGACAGGGTCCCAGTTTTTTGAGAAAGGGTTTATGTCAATGCTGGATGATTATCATTTGTTACAGCTTTGAGGGCGAAAGAAATTAACAAATCTGCTGCAGCAGTTTCTTTGCTGTTAGAGCTGAAACCACACAGATCCTAGTGTCACCATTATAATTCAGCTGACAGGACTATACCTAGATGAAGATGTGTAATTTACTGAGATTCTAAATGCCAGCAGAGCAGTGAACCTCAGAGTGACTGGGAAGTCTCTTTGGAAAACCACTTGCTATGTGATTTTGTTTTAGAGTATGATATGTTTAGGCTACAGTAATATTGTGTTTTGTTTTTTATAGTAGATTATAACTTTCCTTTAGTAACTGTAATGTTTATAATCTAACTTCAAACATGATTGTTTTCCCCTCAAGTCTAACTTGAGGGTAAATTGAAAAGATTTGAGCCATGTAAGTGGCAAGTGTTTATATTTATAATTAATTAGAAAACTTCATCTGCAAGTAATTTTTTTCATAGAACTACTGTCATTAAGTGTTTAAAGCTGTGTTCCCAATGATTATTTTCTAGAGAGTGCACACTTTGAGTCACAGTGCTTAGAGATCAGATTGATAAGATGATTTAATAAATGTGCCTGCTATTTGCAGAGTTGGGCAGGTTATTATAAAAGTCTCTTTCATTCATGAAGTTTGTTTTGGGGATGCATAAAAGCTAATGATTATTTCTGAATTTTTCTCATATTATTCCTGGGTTTCATAAGGTTTGCCTAATATATTTTTATAAAAGTTGAGATAAGTATGCATTTACAACTCATGTGTGTGTTCCCACACTTTTCTGTAAAACTTGATCTGTATTGATGATTTGAATCTCAACACTAAGGGTCACAATTGTATCGTGGGTTGGGCGGTGATATTGTGAAGGGCTAAGACTGGTCTTTCACATGCATGTTAAAATTTCAACCATGTTATAAGAGGACATGGGCCAGAGTGTAGTGCATTTCAAATCCAGAAAATGTTTAGGTTAAGGTTTGGACTCCAAACTGAATTAAGGCTCCAACTCTGATTAATATGAGGTTTCCTCAGTTTTGGATTGAAATCTCATTGGATGAAATTTTCACCATATGCAAACTGGAACCACTTTCAAAATTTAATCTTACACACAACTAAAATGTATCAGCGGATGGTTCCCAGTCCGCCAAACCATAAAAACTAAAAGGGATTAAGAACTGGGGTTCTAGTTTTGGCTAGTGTCTAGCAATAATTAAAAATTCATGTTCTGACAGTTAAAAACAAGCATTTTTTCTGGTTTCCTTTTATTCATTAGTTTATTTTAATTCAAAGAACATGTAGAACACAGTGTTGGTTCAATTTACACAGACATGAATCTATATGAAAGCAAACTGTGGTTTACATTGAGTGGCCTATAGATTATTGTACATATATTTAATCTTGTCCATGTGAGAACACCTTTTATTTGATTGGGGGGGAAGTGGGAGAGTTGGATTTATTTTGTTTTGGGATGGACTTTCTGTATGTGTACATTTTGTGTTTTAGTGAAGTATTAGGTTTTTGGGTTGTTACTTTTTGTGATTTTTTCCCCCCATACATAAGTGTCATTTGGGGAAAATTGATCCAAATTAACATAGTGGAATGTTTTTGTTCTGTTTTGCTTTCTCCTAGAATGGTATACTATGCAGAGCTTCATTTACTTATTTGAAAATATAAATGTAAACCTTTCGTGCATGATTAAAATGTGGCACTGGTAAGGTTTAAATGTAAATAAATCAACCCCAAACTGCCATTCCGTTATCAAATGTTTCCTTAATAAAATAAAGTAATTTTCCTGCTAAAAATCTTAATTGCATAATGGAAAGGCTGCAGCATTGTCTACCATTTGTATCGATGCATCTTTAAGATGTAAAGGCAAACTAAAAGACGTAGTTAAACTATTGGAATTGTTATTTTCATGCCTGTTAAATTAGATCTGCAGTAATACTGATTTATGGTCAGTGAAATAGCTAAATTCTGTTCTAAAGTTTTAGTATTGTGAGATTTATCAGGCTTCAGTTTGTAGATAATTTTTTAGTTATTTCAGAGGTATTTTACTATGTGCTTTAAGTTTTTATTTGGATAGGGCTAGGACATCTGGAAGTCAGTATCTTTTGAAGATCAGCAGAAAGCATTTGTCTATGTGAGTTAGGTTGTGCATTGAGATGTGTTCTGTTTGTTGGATATTCATGCTTTATGGTCTTACAGCTCATTCTGCCAGGTCTAAGGAGGTATCAGTGGTATCCCTCTGTAATGTTTCTATCTTGTAAGGATATGCCTACACTACGAAATTAAGTCAATTTTATAGAAGTCCATTTTACACAGTCGATTATGTATGTCCCCACTAAGCACATTAAGTCGGCAAGGTCGATTTTAGCATTACCCCCCTCGCCAGGGAGGAGTACAGAAGTCAATTTTAAGAGCCCTTCAGGTCAATGGAACGAGGTTGCTTGTGTCGACTCATTCATTATAAAATTGACCTAACGTGGCTAAATTCAACCTAACCCTGTAGTGTAGACCAGGGCTAAGTCTGCAAGATTGCTGTCTGGAGGTCTGTACACACGTTTACATGCTCAACTATTCACTCAATTTAGCCTAGGTCTCAGGGTAACTTTCATAAGGTTAAATATGTAAAATGGGATGATTTTACTTTTGAGTGCTTGGAAATGTATGGAACAAATGTGTGAAAAGTGACATTCTTGAAGATTTGTGAACTTGCACAAGGTAAGTCTGAATTCACATAGAAGCCAAGAGCAGCTATCTGTTGTAACGATGTAACTTGAGCACTGTTTTATTTCTTTACCCGACATGTAGGTGTCTATATACACACACTTTTGCATGTCTGTCTGTCCAGTGCATCATTCACAGCAGAAATCACTTCAAAAATGAAATGCATTCTTTGTAAAGATGGACTGCTGTAAAAACTAGTCATTCTCAAAGGCAAACTATGAGGACAATGTCAATAACTCTTTTTTCATTCTGTTGAAATGTGTTTTTACATTTAAGATTAGAAACTGGAACTTTTCTGCATAATGAATCAAAATTAAATTTCTTTAACAAAGAGAAATGCAGTTGCAGGTTCAAACAAAAGTCAAACAAAAGACATGTTGACAAGATTAAGTATTTCAAAAATTCTAATTTTTCTTGACACTTGTCTAATTTGTATGTTTTATCAAGATTTATACAGGCTATTATATATGCACAGTTCATTTTATTTTCTGCTAGAAGAACGTTTGATTTTGCAAATGTTAATGAGCTGATAAGTTGTTTTTTTCTCTTTTTTGGCAGATGGGGATGGGCAAACTGAACATTTACTGCCAGCCTGCGCTGATGTAACTTGTCAAAAAAGTGTCATCTACTTATCTAAACCAGGACTGACTCAGGTATGCTGAGCTTCCATTTGCAGAGACAAAATTGAATACCCTGTTTAATGTAGGGAATAAGAAACACAACTCAGAAGAAATCCAAAACAAATTTCCTGCATTATTAGCTTCTAATGAAGGGAAGAAATTTTTTTCTGTAATAATTGGTTAGAAGTCGTGTTCTTGATAGAATACAATCTATAGATCTTTAAAGGGGGAAGGAAAGGAAAACTGTTTACAATGGACATCTTTTTTTCTTAGTGAAAAGAAAAAATACTTGAAAAAAATACAATTGATACCTTTGATAAAATGGCCTTCTGCATGTACTTCTCCATGGGTAGATGGGGCAATTAACAAAGCTTTTGTCTTATAATGGCCCACTTAATTTATGCTAATTCTCCTGGATGGGCTGTGGGGGGGGGGAGACAATTCCTGTGCCTGGATTCACTACATCAGAAAAAACATTTTCAAAGTTATAAAGCAAAACACACGTATTTCTGTATAGCATGGAATACAGACATTACAAGTGAGATTAATGCGTGCAGCAACTTACAAAATTTCAGTCTAAACGCTAAATACATTCTTATAAGACTAATGCCTATTTTGTACAAAACTAACATACAGGGGAGCTGGTTTGGTTTCCAGCTATAAGTCTGTCAGTTCTTAGCTAATGTCTACAGCGTTGGCCAGAGGTGACACTTGGTTACCAGTGTCATACCACCCACTCAAAATGGTGCCTGAACTGAGCAATGTAGTAGCATTGGTGCTTTTTAAAGACCAGTTTTTGGTTGAAAAATTGGAAAATTCAGGCTGAATTAATCAAATGAGTATTTAATCTCTTATGCCCATTAAATAAATGAGTTGTTTTAATGTAAAATATTCATTAGCATAGACTATACGGAAAAGAATGAAATATTTGAGGTATCCTGTTTAAATAATCAGTTTTTAAAGGATGTGTCAGTTTTTACATTTATCACAAAGTAGCAAAATATTTGGGGCTAAATTTTTATGTTTTGCACCATTTACACATCTGAACAATGGCTTTTAATCATAGATGTGCATTTTTACACTGCACCCCCTGCAATTCTGCAATAACATTTTTGAGATGTGGTGACCAATTCTGTACCTAAGTCCCATTATCAAAAGCGATTTGGGCTCTTAGGAGCCAAAGCCTTATTGAAAATCAAAGAGATTTAGGATCCTGTGTCACTTTTGGAAATGGGATTTAGGTGCCAAAGTAGAGCTGTTGGAAAAAGCACGTTTGTTGAACCTGAAATTTCTTACAAATCCAGTCAGGTTCAGCAAACTTTCCTGGTTCCCTGGCAGCTCAACAGGGGAGTCTGGCCATGTGAACTGCCCTGGAGACATGGACCCAGGCATCTAGGGTCTGCAGTTCTGGGATAGCCACACCCCCCACCCCATGCTAGGGCTTCTGTGCAGGCCGGATCCTGATAATTCCAGAAACCCTAGGAAACCTGGCTCTCGGAACCTAGATGGCTGTCTCTATGGTGCCTGGAAGTAGGGAGTCTAGAAACTTGGGGGACACTCAAGAGCTTTCAGGATTATTACCATGGAGCTGAAAGCCTGGAGGTCCGGAGGTTCCAGGGCCAGAGACCCCAAAGCTTCAAGTCTCCTGGGCCAGCTGGCTCCCTGTGTTGTTTGCCTAGGTAACTAATAGCAATGGTGAAACTGACAAGAATGTCAGTTTCGGTCAGCCGCTCCTAGCCCAGGCAGGGCCAGCTCCAGGCACCAGCACAGCAAGCAGGTGATTGGGGCCAACTGAAAGGAGCGGCATGTCCAGCTCTTCGGCGGCAATTTGGCAGTGGGTCCCTCAGCCTCTCTCAGAGGGAAGGACCTGCTGCCGAATTGCCGCCGAAGAATGAAGCGGTGGGGTAGAACTGTCATCAAAGTGCCGCCAATCGTGGCTCTTTCTCCGCCCCCACCCACCCCCCGGCGCTTGGGGCAGCAAAAATGCTGGAGCCAGCCCTGAGCCCAGGAAACATATTTTGGTCCAGAAACAATGTGTTTCCAAAATGAATTTTTCCAGGGATTCCAGGTCATGAAAATTTTGAAATATTTTGTTGAGTTCCAGAACAGAACAACCAAACAAAAAACTCAGATTTCTCACAAAACTGAAATCCTGTGTTTCAGTAGTGCTTCTCTTAAGTTACAAAGTCACAGAGACACCTTTTGAAATTGTACCCTAGGTATTATTTTTTAATTATGTAAAGTGCTCATGAAAACAGGGATGACAAAAAAAATGTGGTTGGAATTTTTATTATTTTCAAATCTTTCTGTTTTAGCATCTAGCATAGATATTTTGCCATTAATAGTTGCTCATGAACAGGAAAACACAGAGCATTCCTTATAAGTAAATCCATTTTCCTTCTTAGACTAAACCACTGTCCTGTTAAGTATCAGGCGGTAGCTGTGTTAGTCAGTATCCACAAAAACAACAAGGAGTCCGTTGACACCTCAAAGACTAGCAGATTTATTTGGACATAAGCTTTTGTGGGTAAAAAAAACCACTTCTTCAGATGCACAGAGTTTGAGAAATGGGTTTTTTACCCACAAACGCTTATGCCCAAATAAATCTGCTAGTCTATAAGGTGCCACCAGACTCCTCACTGTCCTGTTTACTCCTTTAAAATATATAATATACACTCTTAGAGTTTGAGAGTTAAATTTTATGAATTGCCTAGAATAAATTAAAGCATGTAAAATGTAAATACCTCGTATAAAATACAGGACTGAAAATGTTTGAATGTAAAATTGTTTTAGGACAGTATGGTGCCAATGATGCCATATGGTGGAAATTAACAAAGGAATTGAAGAAATAAGTCTCTTTTATTATCTCATAATATTTTGCATTTTATTTTGTTTTTAAGGCATATGCATTCCTTTTTTGAGGCCTTCTATTATTTTCCTACATTGTAAACAAAAATCATAGAATCGGAAGATTTTCAGTAGCATTGTAATTTCCTCACTACATCAATCAATCTGCACGTCAGTCTTACAGTAATAAAATAATCAACCAAAAACCCTTAGACCATTTTCTGCTAAAATAGTAAATAACAATAATAATCTGCTGTGTCTTTCCCCAATCTGAACCTTAGAGTCCAAAAGTTGGGGTACCAGCATGAATTCCTCTAAGTTTAATTACCTGCTTAGATCTGATAAGCTACCACCAACCAGGAACTCCAGTGCCTGATACACTCTGGTCCCCCCAAAACCTTCCCTGGGGACCCCCAAGACCCAGACCCCCTGGATCTTAACACAAGGAAAGTAAACCCCTTCCCTCACCGTTGCATCTCCCAGACCTCCCCTCCTTGGGTTACCCTGGAAGATTACCGTGATTCAAACTCCTTGAATCTTAAAACAGGGAGGAATGTCCCTTCCCCCACTCCTTTCTCCCTCACCCAGAGGCAATACAGATTCAAGCTCCGTGAATCTAAAACAAAGGGATTCCCCCTTCCCCCTCCCTTCCCCTTCCCTGTTAAGTACAGACTCAATTCCCTTGAGCCTCAACAAGGGGAAAAAATCAAACAGGTCTTAAAAACAAAACTTTTAATAAAAAAAAGAAAGAAAAAGGTAAAAGTTATCTCTGTAATTTAGGTGGTAAAAGTTAAAGGGTCTGTCATCTTATAGAATCTGGAGAAAAAACCTCCTCCAGCAGAAATACAATTTAAAATACTTTCAGCCAAATACACATTAAAACTCTACCAGCCAGATATACATTTGCAAATAAAGAAAACCAATTCAAAAGACTATAACTGCCTGTTCCTTAATACTCACTATTCTGAATATATAGGAGACTGTAGCAGAGAGATTGGCAAGAAACCTGGTTGCACGTCTAGTCCCTTCCAGGACCCAGAGAGAACAAAGCCAAACCCAAAAAACACAAACAGGCTTCCCTCTACCGAGATTTGAAAGTATCTTGTTTCCTGATTGGTCCTCTGGTCAGGTGTCCGCTTCACTATTTGTTAACCCTTTACAGGTAAAAGAGACATTAACCCTTAACTATGTGTTTATGACAGAGGCCTTCTATTATTTTCCTACATTGTAAACAGAAATCATAGAATCGGAAGATTTTCAGTAGCATTGTAATGTCCTCATTACATCAGTCAATCTGCACGTCAGTCTTACAGTAATAAAATAATCAACCAAAAACCCTTAGACCATTTTCTGCTAAAATGGTAAATAATGATAATAATAATCTGCTGTGTCATCACTGGCAGAAGAAAACAATAGGCTAATTTTATTGACTTGTATAAAAGTACTTTATGTTTTTGTGTTCTGTAATTTAGAATATATGCACCCATTGGAAACAGAGCCTGCAGTTTATAAGGCTACTGTTTATGAAGTAATATTCCTGTGGGAGTGAAAACAGAATAATAATTCATATTTCCTCCTAGCAGTTTCTTTTCAATGAGGTACTGTAATGAGTATAAATGCCTTAGTTTCTCTAAAATCACATCAAGTATGAGAAAATGTATATGATAGGTCTTCTACAGCTATAGAAACTTGGTTTTTTGCCATAAAGGTTATATGAGTGAATGATGCCATGTGACATAAAAATTGTATTATTCTTTATTGTTCTGACTTGAACAGTGGTTTTTTAAGATACTCTTTTGCACCATAGTACCTGGATATTTTATGTCTGACAAATTAATGTTAGGGAATCTGTTATTCCTTTGACGTACACATGTAATTCCCTTAAGAGAATTACACTGTCTATTAATGCCGTCTATTTCTCTCTTTCAGATACATTGTCCTAGACTTTTCAAAAGTCTAGCTATTTACAATAACTAAAAAAATAATTATCAAAACAAATTAGTATATGGATGCCAACAATTTTTGAAAAACACAACAGGAATCTACTTATTGATTTCCATTTTGGTGTGGTTTTTTTTTCCACCCTTTTATTTAGGCAATCATAAATAGTTTTGTATATCTTCATGATACCACCAGTTTGGTAAATAGCATGTGCAAACATTTTCTATTCAGAAACAATAACAAAACAACAAAACAGTATTTCAGACCATAGGTCTAATCCTTGGGTCTTCTTGAGTTGTGCTGGTGGCAAGACAAAAACATCTGTCCCTTTTATGCTTCCTCCCAGTCTTAGAACTCCTTTCGCTCCAGTGCAAATTTGAATAACTTTAGGATTGCTGAAATTTGTGTCTGTCTGATTTCAGCTCAAGGAATCATTCCAGCATCAAGGGATAACTGGCATGCAACAGAACTCCTATTACACTTCCTTCTCTCAGCCACACTTTGAACACAATCTCTCCAGCAGTGTTCACCAACCTGTCGATCCTGGAGCCTCTGCCAGTTGATTGCAATCTCTGGGCTGCTAAAAGTCCAGTGGTGCAGCAGGACTCAGGCAGACTGGCTACCTGCCCTGGCCCCACACTGCTTCCCTTACTGCCCCAACACCATCCCCATAGCTCCCATTGGACAGGAACCGGCCAATGGGAGCTGCAGGGGCGACGCTTGTGGGTGCGGGCAGGGCACAGAGCCCCGTTGCTCCTCTTTCCCCCAGGAGCCGCAGAGACATGCCAGCAACCAGCCGCTTCCAGGATCAGCATGGGGTCAGGGCAGGCAGGCAGAGTCTGCACTTCGCAGCCCCTCCTACACCCCTGCCCCAGGCAGAACAGTCGTAGATGTGAAATGATGATCTGTTTAGTTGCGTCAGATACTTTTAGCAAATAAAACGTATACCTCTAACTCCAGTTACTTGTTACTTTTTCAGTGGATACCAGTGTTACAGGACTTCAGAAATAAGGACACGCTCTGGGGTTTTGTGCCATATAAAAACAATCAATCCTCAATTCCAATTACTCTTCACATTGGAGATTACAATATGGATGGCTACCCAGATGCTCTTGCCATACTAAGGAATACTTCTGGAAGGTATAGTATATATGAAGCTACAAGTAAAAACACTGTTGAAACATATATCGAAATATCAGTTCATGCAATTTTAAAAATTACACCATTGATTAGAATAATGTGTATGAAATTGTTTTAGTGTTAGATTATCTCTTCTTTATAAAATGAATAGTTAATTTTATATTTACTAAGCATTTGCCTTCTTAAAAGGTTTAAATTTTGCATGAAAATTGTAAAATCCATAATAGCATATGGCCAGATTGTGGCTCAACATGCAGTAGTGCACAGGGAAGTTGAGGGAAAAAGGGACTTCTTGCTTCAGTGTTCTAGATCACCAGGAGATCTTTTACCTTTGGAGAAGCAATTGATTTAGAGGCATCTGTTATATTGACAATAGTCGTGTATGTTCCAAGCTTAATTAACGTTAATAGTGGGGTTCTCCAATGCAATACAATTATTTTTTATTTAACAGGAAAAATAATTCGGTGTAGGGGTAGACCTGGGGACTGGGAAACTCTGGGAGGGTGAAATTATTTATTTGTGAATATCTGCAAGTTTTTCTTGAACTTGTACCGCTTCAGTCTGATGAATTGCTCACATTGGAATCTCCTTCACCTGCCTGATCCTCAGTTCTCAGTGAGCACCTGAACAGTGATTTAAATAGGAGTTCACTCTCCATTATGACTTGTGGAAAGCTTAGCTCATTTTCCAGTCTCCAAAGTTCAGCAGTCTGGTTTCTTTCTTCCATTTGTTTCTGTCAGTGCTGAGGTTTGATGTCTTTGTCCTTGTTCTGAATATTGAATCCATCTCACCACCCAGTAATTTCCCTTTCTTTCATCTTTCTTTTCTTTCCAAGACACTTACAGTTAGTGAAGATTCACCTTATCTAAATCTATCTTATTTTCCCCGTCTTCCCTTCATTTTCATCTTTTCTTTTACTCCTTTCTCTGTTCCTCAACCACTTTGTCATTTTTCTCTTTGTTTTCTTTCTCCTTTCAATCTCTTCCCCATTTGTTCTTTATGGCTTCTTTCCTCTTTCCTTCCCCCCCCAACTCCGTTTATTCTTTCCCCAAGGAGTTCTGCATCACCATGATGAAGTTAATTTTTCTGATGTCAGCACATAGCTCTTAGCCCCCATACTGGGGGAATAGAGGAGAGTGTCCCACACAAATTTCCTTGCCCTTTACCCAGCCCTACTTGTGTTGGCTGTAGGGAGTCTAGTGCTGTAACAAAATATCTTTCCACATTCTTAAGACTCCATTACTTGTATCAGCAAGTTGCTCATATTTATTTCTTCATTTGGATATTTCCTCCATATTCTGGTCAAGGGGAAACTATAGCACTATTTAATACTGTTAAATTTCAGTGCAGATCTATGAAAGCCTCTCTGAAGGCCTTTGAGCCAACTTCACTGATTGCTTCCTCAGACAACCAGCAGTTCCCTTTCATATGCTTGGAATTTTGGGAGATGAACTGACCTTTGGCTGGAAAATATTCCTCTGGTTCTCCTTAGATCTGTATTTTGAGTCTTCTCTTTTTCTTTTTTGAAATTGATAATAGCAAATTGACAAAGCCCTTCTCCATTCAGGTAGTCGGTGTATGCCTCGCCCGTAGCAGCTACTTCACACTCAAGCAGTTGTTGACCCATTTAATTTTAATGCAAAAAACTGTAAATACATTTTATTGTGGCTGTCACACGTTTCTCTGCTCAGTATCTCCAGTTCTTTGTCACAGTAATGCTGTCCCAATATGACCCACACAGCCATAGCAGCATGCAGAGTAATAGTATTTAGACTAGCCCATTTCTCTGGATTTTAATAGTCTGCACCAGCTGAAGAAACCAGAGTTGGCACACAGTACTCCAGAAGACATTATGCCCAGTCACTTATGTTCTAATGTAAATGTTGTACTTCATACATATGTACTTCTTGCATTTATGTGCTTTAGGATTTAATAATAAGTTGTAATACATAAAACACATAATTTTACCTAATTACTGTGTGTTATCACACAACAAAAAGGCTAGAGAGAAACAGGAAGCAAGAATCAATTCCACATATTCAGTAGCTCTTTACAGCGTAAAGTAGGTATACAGCCAGAAAGAGACCCCCAAATGCTCCGTTTACACAGACAACTGTGTTAGTTTCCGTTATCCTCCTACAGTCCATCTCTTCAAGACCTTCAAACAGGTGATACAAAAATCCTTCCTTCCCAAACTGCTTTCCCAATGCATCTATTGTCATCACTTTCTAAAATGTGTCTGTAATATCACACACACTCTGTTGCTTAGTCCTCTGTGCTATCATAGTACCAGAAAAGAAAAAAGCATCTCAGGAGTCCCTGTAATACTTTAAAAAATCCCTACAATCCACATTTTAAAAGCTCCATAAACTCAGATTACTGAGATAGTCATGAAATCTAATCCACAGTAAAAGGAATTTTTAAAATGCATGTCATTAAAGGTGTATCTTGTAAAGCTATATTTAGTATCCTGTCAGTCTGCTGTAAGTACCACTAGGATATTAGTATTTGCAAGTTGTGCAAATTTTAAAAATCTTCTCATTTTATTGATAAGTGTATGGAGGGAATGGTATGATAAGACTTCCTACAATATGATCTGCAACTGCTAGCAGCAGATATCTCCAGTGGCTGGTGATGGGACACCAGATGGGGAGCACTCAGAGATACTACAGAGAATTCTTTCCCAGGTCTCTGGCTAGTGGGTCTTGCTCACTTGCTCAGGGTCTAACTGATTGGTATATTTGGGGCTGGGAAGGAATTTTTCCCCCCCCCGGTCAGATTGAGGGAGACCCTATGGGGGTTTTGCCTTCTTCTGCAGCATGGGGCATGTGTCACTTGCAGGTTTAAACTAGAGTAAATGGTGGATTTTCTATAGTCTTTAAATTATGAAGTCTTTAAATTATGATTTGAGGATGTCAGTAACTCAGCTAGAGGTGAGGGGTCTATTACAGGAGTGGGTGGGTGAGGATTTGTGATCTGCAAAGTGCGGGTAGTCAGACTAGATGATCATGATGGTCCCTTCTGACCGTAAAGTCGATGAATATATTAACCTTTGGCCCTGAGACCTAGACCGTATTGGGCACTCAGCCCTGTAAGGGCTTGAAGAGTTGGTACACCTGCCCAGCAGTCATACTATAGACCGATGCCCACATGTGGTGCCAGGGCTGTCCTTAGGATTTATGGGGCCCTACGCAGTATTATTAAACTGGTGCCCCTATGCCAGATGGCAGCCCAAGCTCACAGCCTGGTGGGGGAGGGGGAGGAGGGACTTGACAGCAAAGGATAATGAGATGCCCAGCCTGCCTCATGGTGGCGGAGAGTCACAGTTCCCCGCAGAGACTTCCATGCACTCTCCCTCATGCAGAATGGACATGAAGAAAGTACCTAATTAAAAGCACTAAAATTTGGGGAAAAAAAATGTCAGTCACAGGTTTTTTGATATGCCCTGAAGTTTGTCAGAGATTTATTTGCAAAAACTTCATAGTAAGGGTGAGTCAGCTGTCCTGCTGAATACAACATTACATATAATGGAATACATGATGCAGCTCTTCTCTGTTTTACATTTTCTTCATCAGTATTTCTAAGTTCAATTTATATTTTAAATGTACTCAAATCTTAAGCCAGCATTCCAGATTACTACATATTTAACTCACTGAAACAAAGACATTCTTTTAAATTAATCAGAGAGGCTTAGTGTGTTCATAACAATGTTCATTGCTTTTAGAAAAAGGGAACAGTAATTTACTTTGTGTGACCTCCATAACAAGAGACATGGTTATGAAATTTCACCAACTTTAAAAAAATATGTTTCCAAAGATTTTAGGTATAACAAGGATTTTGTCTTACTAAGCTACTGATTTTGCTGGAGGGTTCTTTTAAAACTAGTTTGTCGGATAGTCAGAAGTAAAGAAAGGGAACTCTTTGTCCAGCTATCTGGAATGGAAGGACTGTTGTCCCTTTAAGGGCTCTCTTCAGTGGGGTGTGGGGGGAGAGGTGGTGAAGGGATGGACAGAAAGGACAGGAAGACTTGGAAGCACTTTTTTTTTTAACTATAGTAATTAAAATGTGTATTTTAGATAAGGGAGGTCTTTTGAAGGATTTATTTAAAAAACTATGTGTGAAGATCCACACATTTAAGGCTAAAGATGATTGTGCGTCTAAAACTCTATGCAAGCATTTTTTAGAAATGTGATTTTATAATCTTCACCAACTCACTAATGAAATATTTTTAAAGCAAATTTTAAACTAAGGTCCTGTAGACTGACATGTTCTGTGTAAATATTACATTAATGCACAACTGTTTTTGTCAATAAAGTCAGAAACTGACAGTATAAAAATTTATTTGGGCATAAGTTTTCGTGGACATCTGATGAAATGGGTTCTAGTCCACAAAAGCTTATGCCCAAATAATTTGTTAGTCTTTGAGGTGACACAAAGACTCGTCCTTGTTTTTGCTGATACAGACTAACAGGACTACCACTCTGAAACCTGTCAGTATATACCTTGGGGTTGGCAAATGCCTGTTAAATGGCTTTATTACCCCTTGAATGTCTCTTTAACAGTTTCAATGTTGTGCTAATAGGTCTGGCAGGCTGGAGGTTTTTTCACTTTTAACTACTAGATTCCCTCCCAAGGAAGACTCACCAGGCTAGAGCAGCCATCTGTGGGAGCCTGCAGGAAGGGTCAGAACAGGGATAGGAAAACAAGAGGGTGGACACTAAGACCCAGTGGTGCCCCAAATTTTCAGGTGCCCTACGCAGCTGCCTATGTTGCCAATGCCTAAGGACGGCCCTGATTACTACAGGGTAATTGGAAGACCTGGAGCCAGTTAAGGCCCTAAGACCTAATAAAAAACTTTTTGCCTGGAAAAGACTCAAGCTCTTTAGAAAAAGTAATCAATCGTTTTTTAGTATATGAGGAGAGGTGCGAGAGAACACATTACCAGAAACTTTCATACTCTGCTAAAAGAATGTTTAGAACATTGCTACATCTTAGCTAAGAAACCAGTATCTCATGGCTTGAAGACCCACTCCACAAGAGCCATCACAGCATCAGTGGCATGCCTTATGCCAGTTCCCATATCAGAGAGAGATAAAGCAGCAACTTGGAGCTCAGTGAACACTTTTACCAGATATTACTCCTTGGATTTAGCATTGTGCTACAACACCTTGTTTGGGAGAGTGGTGTTGTGTACCTGGGGGAGCATGAACCTGTTTTTACACATATTAACTAATAAAATTAGTTTTCTATAGTACTCATTGTATGAGGGAGTGATGCACATTTTTTTTAGTAAAATGTCAGTTTCCCCTGAATAGTTGAGAGAGAAAGTCTTTCAGAGATCAAAAATAATCTTTACCACCATTCATTGTTCTATGAAAATCTTTACACCTGCCTAAATGTAAATGAGTAACTTTTAATCCATGTTTCTTCTTCGAGTGCTTGCTCATATCCATTCCAGTTAGGTGTGCGCACGCTGCGTGCACGTTCGTCGGAGTTTTTTACCCTAGCAACACTCGGTGGGCCGGCAGGGTGCCCCCTGGAGTGGCACCGCTATGGTGCCGGATATATACCCCTCCGCTCCTCAGTTCCTTCTTACCGCCCGTGTCGGTCGTTGGAACAGTGGAGTGCAGTTTAGCTGACCTCCACCTCTCTAGCGATTCGCTCGTTTCTATTGTATTGTGTATATACTTCGATTTCATACAAGTATAGTTAGTGTTTAGTTATTAGTTCTGTAGTAGTTATTGTATATAGTTAAGAGGGATCGGGGTTAGCCCTTTCCCCTCACCTGGTACCGGGGCCCATGCCCAGTTCACTGGGCTTCAAACCATGCTCGGCCTGTCATAGGCCGATGCCCACAGGAGACCCTCACGACTCCTGTCTCAAGTGTTTGGGTGAATCCCATCTCACGGACAAGTGCCGCATCTGTAAGGCTTTCAAGCCCCGGATTAAAAAAGAGTGGGACATTCGCCTGAAGCAACTCTTGATGGAGGCAGTGCTGACTCCTCCGTCTTTGGCACCGCCTGCGGCACCGGGAACAAGTGCCTCTTCTGCACCAGAGCGCACGCCAACAATGAAAGCTCCTCGACATCAGCCATCACCTGCCCAAGCTCCTGCCCGGCACCGCGCTCTCTCACCAAGCAGCAAGAAGCACAAGCCTCCTGCGGCTACTGTATCTACGCCGCAGTCTGAGCGCTTAGCTAAGTCGGACCGCCCGGCATTGACAACTGCCGTGGCACCGATGTCCTCCGCACCGTTGATTCCGGCCTCGCAAGAGCTGTCGAGTCCGGTGCCTACCAGCTCCCCGGCACGCGCCGTGGCTGAGCTTATCGTGCCCTCCACTCCAGAGACGTTCTCCATGACACAGGACTTGATGGCCTTGACAGACCCTAAGCTGCCTCAATCTCCGGCACCGCTGGTGCGGGTTGTTCAGTCAATAAGCAAGCCGGCCCTCATGAGACCATCTTCGCCCAGTACCACTGAACGTCGCCGGTCCCGATCCAGGTCCCACAGGCACTCTCGGTCCCGTCATCGATGCCAGTCCCGGCGCTGCTCGCAGTCCCGGTACCGCTCCCCATCGAGGTACCGGTCGTACTCGTGGCACCATTCGAGGTCCTGGTCGCCGACCAGATATTCTCGGCACCTCTCTAGGTCCAGACACCACTCGCGGCACCGTACCTCTCGCAGCCGATCTCGGCACGGCGATTCAAGGCACCGGTCGACCTCCCAGCACTGCGCCGGTCACAGCTCCCAGTCTCATTCCCGGCACCGATACGACTCCCGGTACCATTCTCCAGCACCGCGGGGGGACAGATGGAATGGACACAGGGACCAGCATCAAATGGTCTCTGCCCCTCTGTGGCCTTCTCGTCATCCGTCTACCTCCTCCCATGCAGACAGTGCATCCTATGGGGATTCGGATACTCACAACAGGTTCACCCAAGGAACCCTTGGCCTGGACCAGGGACCTCATCAGTGGTCCTTTTGGACACCTTGGGCTTATCACCAAGCCCAGGGTGAACCCCCTATACCATCGCGCTCCAGCCCTTCCGAACACCGAGCGCCAGAGGCCACCATTAGCAGACCTCCCCTGGCTGGTACGGAGGAATCTCCTGCCCACCTACCAGACCCACAAGATCTACCGTCTCCAGACATTCCTCAGGATCAGGAGTCAGTCCAGGACCCGCTTGTCCCCAGGGTTTCATCCTCCTCCTCCCCAGATGAAGCGGTGGTGGGGACGTCAACATCAGGATCACCTCCAATCGACCTCAGGTCACATCAGGACCTTCTGTGGCATGTCACCCTTAAAATCAGCTTACCCGTAGAGGAAGTTCCTGAGGTGGAGGACCCGGTAATCAGTATACTGTCGGCGGAGGCGCCAGCTAGGGTGGCCCTCCCCTTCATTCGTTCGATCCAGGCTAGAGCGGATACCATCTGGCAATCCCCGGCATCCATACTGCCCACAGCCAGAGGGGTCGAACTGAAATATATGGTGCCTTCCAAAGGGTATGAGTACCTTTATGTACATGCCCCTCCCTGTTCATTGGTTGTACGGTCCGTCAATGAACGGGAGCGCCATGGCCAGCAAGCCCCTGCACCTAAATCAAGGGAGGCCAGGTGAATGGATCTATTAGGAAGAAAAATCTATTCCGTGGCAGGCCTCCAACTCAGGGTGGCAAACCAACAAGCCCTCCTGAGTAGGTACAGCTATAACACCTGGGAGGCGGTAGGGAAGTTTACGGAGTTGGTCCCACAGGACTCCCGCCAGGAATTCACAGCACTCCTGGAGGAAGGGAAGAAAGTTGCGCGGACCTCCCTCCAGACCTCGCTGGATGCTGCCGATTCGGCAGCTAGAATGGTCATCTCTGGAATCGCCATGCGACATATATCATGGCTGCAAGTGTCAGGCCTGCCACCTGAACTTCAGCAGACTATACAAGACTTACATTTTGATGGCCAGGGCCTGTTCTCGCAGAAGACGGACCCTAGGCTACAGAGTCTAAAAGACAATCGCGTAATTATGCATTCGCTGGGAATGCATACGCCACAAACTCAAAGACGGTCTTTCCAGCTGCAACCTCAGCACCCCTACCCCCTGCCTCGGCCAAGGCAAGACTTCACCAGAAGGCGAGGTCATACCAATTGCAGATGTCAGTCTGGGCCTCAAGGGGGTAGCAATTCCGGTCCCACCAAGCCACTAGCGGGACCAAAACCAAACTCTTGAGGGTGCGCCCGAGAGCAGTGTACCAATGGCCTCCCAGGATCCTCTTCAGTTCTACAACCGCCTTGCCCCATTTCTCCCTGCGTGGTCCCAACTAACCTCGGACCGTTGGGTCCTACGCACGGTGGAGTTTGGATACCGTCTTCAGTTTATTTCAAACTCCCCCCCTCCCACTCCCTTCCTCGTCCCTCTTCAGGGACCCCTCTCACGAGCAACTCCTTTTGCAGGAGGTTTGGAGGCTCCTTGCAATGGGAACTATAGAGGAGGTTCCGGAGGAGTTAAAGGCAAGGAGTTCTATTCCAGATATTTCCTAATTCCCAGGGCAAAAGGGAGCCTCCGGCCTATCCTGGACCTGCGAGGACTAAACAAATTCATGAAAAACTAAAAGTTCCGCATGGTATCCCTGGGAACCATCATCCCTTCCCGGGATCCCGGAGATTGGTACGCCGCTCTCGACATGAAGGACGCATATTTCCACATCGCTATTTACCCCCTGCACAGATGGTATCTACGCTTTCTGGTGAATCGTCAACATTTCCAGTTTACGGTCCTTCCCTTTGGCCTCTCCTCGTCCCCTCGGGTATTCATGAAGTGTATAGCAGTAGTCGCCGCCTCCCTCCGCTGTCGTCGAATACATGTCTTTCCATACCTCGACGACTGGCTTATTCGAGGGACCTCTGAGGCACAGGTCACCGCTCATGTGAGCGTCATCAAGGACCTATTCACCCATCTAGGCCTGATAATCAATTTGGAAAAATCCACTTTGGTGCCTACGCAGAGAGTAGAATTCATAGGGGCCATGCTGGACTCCAATCTTGCAACGGCCAGCTTGCCTCCACCTTGGTTTCAGGCTATAGTCTCCCTTGTACAAAGACTACAAAGCTTCCCAACAACCTCTGCCCACACTTGCCTTGGCCTCCTCGGTCATATGGCTGTATGCACTTTTGTCACAAAGCACACCAGACTGCACATGCATCCTCTTCAGACTAGGCTCGCCTCAATGTATGGTCCACGCAGGAACGCCATAGACGTGATACTCATAGTTCCATCGAGCATTCTGGGCTCCCTCGACTGGTGGCTGACGGCATCCCTGGTGTGTACAGGTCGACCGTTCCATCCACCGCAGCCCTCCGCGTCCCTAACAACGGACACCTCATCTCTCGGCTGGGGTGCTCACCTAGGGCACCTTCGCACTCAAGGCCTTTGGTACTCTTGGGAATTGGCGCTTCACATCAATGTCCGCAAACTGAGAGCAGTCCAACTGGCGTGCCAAACCTTCCAACGTCATCTACAGGGCCATTGTGTTGCAGTGTTCACAGACAACACAACGGCCATATATTACATAAACAAGCAGGGAGGGACGCAATCTTCCCCCCTTTGTCAAGAGGCGATGCAACTGTGGGACTTCTGCATAGCCCACTCAATAGACCTGGTAGCCTCCTTTCTCCCGGGAGACCAGAACTCTCTCACGGATCACCTGAGCAGGTCCTTCCTGTCCCACAAGTGGTCCATCCATCTGGACATTGTCCATTCTGTATTCCGGAAGTGGGGCTTTTCCCAGATAGATCTCTTTACCTCCCGAGAGAACAGGAAATGCCAGGTGTTCTGCTCCCTGCAGGGTCACTCCCCAGGCTCCCTCTCGGATGCGTTCCTAATTCCTTGGAAAGGTCACCTATTTTATCCCTTCCCACCTTTTCCCCTCGTCCACAGAGTTCTACTGAAACTCCGCAGGGACAGAGCCCAGCTAATACCGATTGCTCCGCATGGCCGAGACAGCACTGGTACACCCTGCTGCTCGACCTTTCTCTGGCAGACCCGATACTTCTGCCACTCTGCCTGGACCTCATAACGCAGGACTTCGGCAGGCTTCACCACCCGGACCTGCAGTCCTTCCATCTGACAGCATGGCTGCTGTCTGGCTGAACCAATCTGAATTGCGTTGTTCCACCTCTGTGCAACAGGTGCTACTGGGAAGCAGAAAGCCTTCCACACGGGCAACATATCTCACCAAGTGGAAGCACTTCTCCCGCTGGTGCGCCCAGCATGACTTTATTCCCGAAGGTGTATCAGTCCCCATTATCTTGGACTACTTATAGTCCCTCAAGGAGCAGGGCCTGGCGATCTCTTCTATAAGGGTGCATCTTGCAGCTATTTCCACCTGCCGTCCTGGGGAAACTGGCAGTTCGATCTTCTCTCACTCCGTAGTTTCCAGATTCCTCAAGGGCTTTGAGCGACTCTAGCCTCAGGTAAAGCACCCATCCCCTACCTGGGATCTCAACCTCATATTAGCTAGGCTCATGGGCCCCCCCCTTTGAGCCTTTAGCCACATGCTCGCTGCTGTACCTGTCCTGGAAGACAGCCTTCCTCGTCGCTATCACCTCGGCTAGACGAGTATTGGAACTTCGCGCTCTGATGGTGGATCCTCCACGTATGGTATTCCACAAGGACAAGGTACAGCTGCGACCGCACCTGGCATTCCTCCCTAAGGTGGTCTCTGCCTTCCACGTTAATCAAGACATCTTTCTACCAGTCTTTTTCCCGAAGCCGCACTCATCGTGCCGGGAACAACAGCTGCATACCCTGAATGTCCACCGGGCCCTTGCCATTTACATCCAGAGGACCAAACCTTTCAGACGTTCAGCTCAGCTATTTGTAGCGGTCGCAGAGCGCATGAAGGGCATGCCAATCTCTTCCCAACGGATCTCATCTTGGGTGACGTCCTGTATCCGGACATGCTACGACTTGGCCCACATTCTGACTGGCTATCTCACCGCCCACTCTACTCGGGCTCAAGCCTCATCTGCCACTTTCCTGGCCCATGTTCCCATCCAGGAAATATGTCGTGCGGCTACCTGGTCTTCCATCCACACCTTTGCATCAGACTGTGCATTGATCCAGCAGTCCAGAGACAATGCCGCCTTTGGCTCAGCAGTCTTACATTCCACAATGTCTCGTTCCGACCCCACCACCTAGGTAAGGCTTGAGAATCACCTAACTGGAATGGATATGAGCAAGC
The DNA here is from genome assembly GCF_007399415.2 of Gopherus evgoodei. Lineage (NCBI taxonomy): Eukaryota > Metazoa > Chordata > Testudines > Testudinidae > Gopherus > Gopherus evgoodei. Next base: position 19,321,223 of record NC_044333.1, read on the forward strand.
ACTCAAGGAAGAAAAGACGGTTACTCACCTTTGTAACTGTTGTTCTTCGAGATGTGTTGCTCATATCCATTCCAAACCCGCCCTCCTTCCCCACTGTCGGAGTAGCCGGCAAGAAGGAACTGAGGAGCGGAGGGGCCGGCAGGGGTATATATCCGGCACCAAAGCGGCACCACTCCAGGGGGCGCCCTGCCGGCCCACCGAGTGTTGCTAGGGTAAAAATCTCTGACGAACGTGCACGTGGTGCGCGCACATCTAACTGGAATGGATATGAGCAACACATCTTGAAGAACAACAGTTACAAAGGTGAGTAACCGTCTTTTTCTGTGTGAATCGGTGAAATCCTGCATATTTAACTTATTAGCATATAAAATGCTCTTTTAATGGACAGAGGCTCTTAGCAACCAAACCAATTTATATTTGCAATTTACTGAAGTCTGTTCAGTCTTTAATCAATCTCCTGAGGCAATTACTTTTTTTCTTTGAAGTTGCTCCCGGAATGGAATTTTGCCATCCAGTTGTTTTCCCTGAAAAATGGTTATTGAATCAGTCTGTAATACACAATTTATAATTAAATATAATAAAATCATTATTGCCTACTAAGCATTTTACTTTTCAGCTCTAACATAAATTAAGAATAAATAAATTAGTTATAAATGAACTATTCCTTGAAAAATGGTTTGTAAGGTACTAGGGTTTTATTGTTTTAAATATCTTATTTCATTATGTTATTGCTTGTATACACATAGTTCATCCTTCTTAGCTCTAAAGATGTATTTTGCATATAAAGAGAAATATTAATCTAATGAGTTTCCTGCAGTGAGAGTCAGTAGTAAATCATTGTACAATGCCAACATTTCAGATCACAGTGGCATACACAGGGGCCAAAACCTCTTTTAAAAGAGCAATCTTATATTCCCTATAGTAGCATTCTGACACTTCCTCTCCTTTTGAGATCCAAGTAATATCCCATGCCATCTGTCAGAGGGGCCTCAGCCCACAAATGTGTGTGTAGTGAAGTGGACTACATGCTCTAATCAGGATTTAATATCAAGTTGCTGCTGTTTTTAAAGACTCAGTTGTATAATATGGCAGAGTTGCTCACAGAATCATCAAATGCTCCATTTTAATGTACAGCACTGACAAATCTCCCTTTGAAACAAATGGGAAACTCACAGGCTCCCACTCCCATCTTGCCAATCAGTGCTACTTTTCTGTTACCCACATTGTACCACACAAGAAGGAGGCCTTTTTCTTTCAAGTGTCATTTGGTGAATGAAACAAAATTGTAAAATATGGAAGAATTATTAAATGTAAAGTATTTTTGAATTTTTATATTTATCCAGTCCTGCAGTAATGAAGAGAAATGTTTTACTTCCCATAGCTCAGAAAAGTTAGGATGTAAAGGAAGAAGACCTATGAATTAGACCCCTACATAAATGTAATAGAAAGAATTCCAATTAAATTATCTTTTAGTGTCGCAGTTACCTAATTTGTCATTGTCTTGTACTGCTTGTTTTTCATAGAGTACCTTTTAAAAAGTCAGTGGTTGTAATGGAAAATGCAACATTGATTCTTTAAATATTTGTTTAATTTTTCTGAACATATTTCCAAAATGTCAGTGCCATGTTTCTGAAATTTCATTGCAGCTATTTTAAGATTTTGAGTCAATACAAAATCATCCTGTTTGGGAGTTCTATTCAAGTGTTGTATCTGCTACAGATTCATAAATCCAGTGTCTGAACCTATATTATGCTTAGGCATCAACATGTGGAGGCTGAAACATGGGTAATGGTGTGCCATGCCAGCATTAGACCTTGTAGCAGGCCGTCAAGAATAGACCTCCTCCCTAAGAGGAAATGGTGCTTTAAATTTAAAATCTTGCTTCCTCTTTCTCCCGTAGTTCCCATTGTGTAACACTCAGGGTCTAGCTCTGCATTAGGTCTCAGTGATGCTATACTGTCTCTTCTACTCTTTTCACATAGGCTTTCGATGTAGAAAGACAAGATATGAGTAAAGGGAAAACATTTCAATAAAAACATATTGTGTTCCAGGCAGACTTTTCTGCATATGAGCTTTTTGCCTTCCAAAGCTTAAATAAAATATTAAGCAAATTACATTTTTTAAAACTTAATCTCATAAACTTTACCAATTTTGTGTAGTATAAATGTGGCTTAATTGTTATCCAACCATTCTAGAGATAAAGGGCCTGTAACTCCTGACGCTGCATCTGTATTGCTTCTAAACAAAAGACTGGTAGTTCAGAATATGCAGCACAACATGGATTGCGTTTACTCTTCTTAGCATATCACTTCATGGATTATATAGGTCTCAATAAGCCATAACAAATTCTGGATAGCCACTAGCACTTGAATGAGTCTCCAAGTGCAAGTGGTGGGAATTATTTTTAGACAATGTGAAATGGGCATAATTTGTGAAAAGTTATTTGTAGCAGAGCCTCTCTGCTTTTGTTTTTGTTGTGCTATTCTATTCAAGTAGTTAAATGAAAAGTGATTGATTGAAGAAAAGGAAGAACTAAAAGTTAGGAAGATGAAAGAGCAGTAAGGCCTTCTTAACACTAGGAAGATTTTCCTGGTATGTATAGTTACATTAGTATACCAGCAAAACCTCTAGTGTGAACACAGTTATATTAGTATGAATGTTCCCCACACTGTCGTAAGTTTGTATCTGTACATCTACACAAATGCATCGACAGTAAGGTTTTTACCAGCATAGCAATGTCAATAAAAAATCACATCCCTACCTGACTTAGCTATGCTAGTAAAACTTTCAAGTGTAGACCCGGGCTAAGAAAATTAACCATATTGCTTTTGCATTTTTAAATTGCTCTTTGGCTGATGTGGCCCGAGCCTGAACGGTACTTCTAGGCTTCTTCCACATATACCTGCCCGGCCAATGAACCGTAAGTCTCTACTGCAGTATCCCAATTAGCAAGTCTTGTGCTTCTCCTGATTACAGATTACTTGTGGTGTCAAATGATGTTGATTCTGTGATACAGATAAATGTTGTCTTGGAACTCTATTAGGTCACTAACCCTTTTTCATATGTACCCTAATTTAGGTTAAAAACATATCAATTAATGCACTATGTTCAGAACATAGCAAAGATAGGTTATGTGAGCAAATGAAGACTTTCTACATTAATTACCATACAGTGCATGATGTAGGATAGAACAGTGCCTAGCCCACCTCCCTCAGAATATTTTCTTTCTCTCATGCCCCACTTTACATAAAACTAAATTTGTTCTTTTTTTATTACTATAAACTGCATGGTAAAATAATAAGTTCTTATATTTAGTAATTCATCTTAGTCAGACATAATACTGAATGTTGATATTAATAAGAAACAAGATGAATGTTAGATGAGAGGAGATAAACAATCAGAAGTCAGCATGTAATGCAGTTTTGTTTGCTATTACAAGATGTCTAGACATGATTTTATGACGTGTTCAGGTTTTGTAACTAAGACAAATAAGTAGGCTTCCCTGCATTCTGCATTATTGCCTTTGCAAACCAGTTCTTCAGAATACTTAAGAAACTGGCTGAAGAGATCTGAGTTATTAGCATTTTTGAGAATTCGTGGATGACAGGAGAGAATCACAGAAGACTTGGAAAAGGGCTAATATAGTACTTATTTGCCTTTTCTATAGATAAGGACAATCCAGGGAATTATAGACCAATCATCAATTTGTAAACATCCAAAGATAATAAAGTGATAAGTAACAGTCAACAGGGATTTGTCAAGAAAAAATCATGTTAAGCCAATCTAATACCCTTCTTTGACAATGTAATGAGCCTTCTGGATAGGGGAGAAGCAGTAAATATATCTTGACTTTAGTAATGCTTTTGATACTGTCTCACGTGACTTTATCATAAGCAAACTAGAGAAATGTAGCCTAGGTGAACCTAGTGTAAGTTAGTTATGCAACTGGTTGGAAAAGCATACTCCGCAGTTATCAATTGTTCAGTCAACCTGGAAGGGCACACTGAATGCAATCCTACTGGAATCTGTCCTGGGTCCAGTTCTGTTCCATATCTTAATAAATTATATGTATAATGGCATAGAGAGTACACTTATAAAGTTTGTGAATGATACCAAGCTGGGAGGGATTGCAAGCACTTTGGAAGACGGGATTAGGACTCAAAATTATCTTGACAAACTGAAAGAATGGTCTGAAATAAATAGGATAAATGAGGATAAATACAAAATACTATACTTGGGAAGAAATAGTCCACTGCATGAATACAAAGTAGGAAATGACTGCCTAGGACCGAGCACTGCAGAAAAAGGATCTGGGGGTTATAGTGGATCACAAAATAAATATGAGTCATCAATATAATACTGTTGCAAAAAAGAAAGAGCATCATTCTGGGATGTATTACCCAGGAGTATTATAAACAAGACCCAAAAAGTAATTCTTCCACTCTACTCTTCTAAAGAAGGAATAATCAAAATTTGGTTTATGTGTATGATATAATGTATTTGCTCTCTGATGTATAACAAATATTGAAGACAATAGAAGCATTTTTTTAAAACGTTCTGCTAATTTTAATACATATGTTCAGAATGTAGGAAGTTCAAAATTGCTGTTGTATCTTTAGAAGCATGCCTTTCACTATTCTAATTGTTAGCTTATCATTTTGTGATTTAGTTACCAATCTGAGATAACCCATTTTGTGTAGAATCAAATCTTTAGGGGATGTCAATTTTTCTTTCTAGTATACTCACTTTGTAAGATTCTAAATTATCATATGTGATACTAGGTGTAATAGATCAACACTAATCAACTCTAATTATCTGAATTAATTTCTGCAGAACCCTGACTTTTAAATTGCTAGACTTGCTAGATTAAAAAGTGTGTTGCATTGTTTTCTCATACTATTTGAAGAAATATGATCTCATAATTAAAAAGTCCAAGACTGAGAGTCAAGAGATCTGTTCCTGTGTCTGTCATATTTTCATGAGATATTTGTTCCAGTTGTAGCCATTATTTTAAAATACAGTATTGGAAAAAATTAGGGAGATGAAAATCTGTGGACATGTTTTGAATAAATGCTCCCCTCAGTATTTTTAGTTCCAACTGTTTGGGGTTTTCGGATGCAGATGGATAGAACAACTGATGTTATGGGAATAGCTGTCATTGTTTTCAGTGAAGCTGATGTGTATTTACTCTGTGGTTGTCATAAAGTACTGTGTAGCATTTTATGATGACTTACTAAATAATTTTGCCAGCAAGTTGTGATTGCAAAGATACTATTATGAATGTTTGGGGAGGAAATGGAATAGCCATGAACTGAGAATTTTCTTAAATTTTACTCTCCCAAAGACAGTCTGGACCTCAAATTGGGTTGGTCTATTTTTTTTTATTAATGTAGGATGTTTGTGTGGGTGAGCTGTCACTTCCCCAAGGACAAACTGCTGATCTCATTTGTACTCAGATATACTGGTTGCATTCAGTAAATGGTGTCTTCAGCCAGTGGCCAAAAATGAAAACTTGACCTCTCACCTTATAAATAACAATTGTGGTTCACAATTACTTTAGAGAGAATACATACATAATTAACTATGCTTATTTTTTCCAAAATGGCATAAATGTATCACCAGTGCTAGTGAGGGAATTTAGCAAAGGAACTGGCTAAGTGACCAACTCACTTTCTTTTGCTATTCGGTAATGTTTACAAAGAAATGGAGGCAGAGTGCCAGTTTTCATTTGCATTTCCAGTTTGATACCATACTTCACTGATGCATCCAAGATTTAGAAGCGCAAAACAATAAAATCAACAGTTGGCATTGTCTATATTCATGAATTTAATTTTACTTGTCTAGGCTGTAGTTTTGACTATTCCAGGTTGCTGGAGAATAGGGTTTTCTTAATGCGAATAGGATTGGTGAAAATGCTTGCTTGCCCTAGAAGCATCTTAAACCAGGATAACTTCCATGGCAAACAGTGACTGGGATGACAGAATTATATAGACTGGCAAATGTTATCAATTATGGAGATATTGTGGATAAGCCACAAGGCTGGAAGTTAAGAAAGCTGGATTCTGTTGCCAAATCTACCACAGACTGACTCTGAATTCAGTTCTCAATTTCCCCATTTGTCAGATGTATATGTATTACCTGCCTCCTAGGCTCAGATATATGAGGCAAGTCAGTTTTACATAGTCTGATTGTCAGGATAAAGTTTTGTAAAGCTTTCTGATATCCTTATATAATAGGCACTGTACTGTAGAAGTACACACCTTGCTGGTTGCCTAACCACAGTATCAAGCATAGCAAGCTACATAAGAAATACCTCAATAGAGCTCTTCTTTTGTCCTCTTTAAAGTGCATGCAAGAATGTGTGTGCACATGTGCACCCACACAGACGCACACGCAGTCTTCTACATAATACAGTTTTGGGAAAAAAAGATGCTTTTGATGTTGCTTGACGTATTTATCTTTTACATCCAACCTGTTTTTATGAGCAACTGGTTGTTTCAAGAAATAAAAATTTGAAAACACTGTTTTGCTGCAGACAAAATCAAAGTTGATATTTATATATCAGGTTAAAATTCCTAAACACTGCATCTTTGATCACCTGAGTCTTTGTAGGAGGAATGCATAAAATGTTTTTGTTTATTTTTTAAGAGTGTTATCATGTTGGGTGCAGTAACTGCTTCTGTAAATGTTGTAGTTCTGCAAATAAAAGAACACCTATAATACATACAAATGGAATATTTTCTTGTTAATGTCCAATGTGTCTCTTTACCCTATTATTTTAGTGCTGCAGTGCATATATATACTATTAGTGTCTGTGTCAGCTCACAGTAAAATAATACACATAGTGTTGTTCGATGCCTTTCATCCATTTGTAGTGGAAGATTATGTTTTACTGTAGTTTCTACGGAACCCGTCTAAGATCATAGCTTTGTTGTTCCAGGTACTGTACGCAATCATAATAAAACAGCTCCATTCCCTGAGAATTTCTAATGTATACAGTAGGTTTGTCCCACTTTCTCGATTTATCCCATATCAATATGTATGACCTGCCAGTTTGTCCCACTGCTTTGTTTTTAAGTTTCCTATCCTAGCAGGGTATTGCAAGTCTTTTGCTATGTGCAATCATGATCTGATGAAGCTACATCAGAACAACTGATTCTGACCTTTTAAAATTGTTTATTTTTTTTTCAATTTGTAGTTTAGAAGTCCAAGTATTAGATTTGAAATACGTCCACTTCCTGGTCCTGATTCAGCAAAGTCTATCTTTATTAACCAAATAAGTGCTTGGCTAAATCAGGGCTTCAGGAACCACTCTCTGAAAGAATCAATTGAGCCCTTTTATCTGTCTGATGTAAATACATTAAATTCTATATAGTGCACATAGGTGGTTGGTTCTTCTTAAAAGGCTGGGTGCTGTCAGGTTTTACATGAATATTAGGGACACCACCGAACTGTTTCCAACACTATCAGTTAGCTTTGGTAACCTCCCATCCTATCTCTGTTCTCTGAAGTGCTCTATGTTTTTGTTTCCAGCTTGGTATTGTTAGAGGTGGCTGCATTTCAGTGGTGTTCTATAAAGCATTTAGGTCAGAAAGATACTAGATAAATATAAAATGCTATTTTATGTATCCACGCAACCGAAGTATATTCAGTTTGATATGAAAAGTAGTAAATCAAAGAGTCTAATAGATTTTTAAATGTTGGATTATAGTTTGCTTTTCAAGAAGTGAGTAAACACTGATACTGACAGGGAAAAGAAGTTCTGTAAATATGTTGGGTAAAATCCTGGCCTCATTAAAGTCAATGGCAAAAATCCCATTGACATATGCTGGGTCAAGAGTTTACCCTTGATGTTAAAGGAGATGAAGGAGTATATTAAGTTGTGTGTACATCCCTTTAACATGAATTTGAGTTAACTTGTAAATCACAAGGGGGGGAGATAGCTCAGTGGTTTGATCATTGGCCTTCTAAACCAAGGGTTCTGAGTTCAATCCTTTAGCAGGCCATTTAGGGATCTGGGGCAAAAATCTGTCTGGGGATTGGTCCTGCTTTGAGCAGGGGGTTGTACTAGATGACCTCCTGAGGTCTCTTCCAACTCTAATATTCTATGATTCTATAATATATTGTGTAGATCTTTTCCCAGGAATATTTTGATAGGAAAAGGCTCAATGAAATTTCCAACTACTATGATGGGTTTAATAATGCTTTTTAAAAATTATTCGATGTATAAATTGTGGGGAATTTCTGTTGCTAAAGAAGGCTTCGATTAGTGGGTTTACCTCTTGGACACATTCATCCTGAATGTGTTGATCTATGCTCTTTGGCTCTAAGTTCTTAATGTATAAGATGGCTCTGACAGCTATGGTTGCGGGGAGTATGTCCTGGTAGGTCCAACCATGCTACAAAGGTGTCGGACTATTCAATGCAGGGAGGGAGAGGAAGGGGGATGGCTCTCTCAGAAAGAGCACATCTCCTTCTCCTTAAGGGTTGAAGGCTAGCTAAGCTTGAGGAGGTACACATGCCTGCCCACCTAGCCAGTGGGATGGCTTGAAGTTAGCGGCTAAAACAACATGAGTAAATGGGTCTTAGTTCCCTGCGTATCATCAAACCATTTTACGGTGGCGGAGCGGAAAATGGGCGACGAGAGGCTGCTAAAAATGTCAGGTGCTAGGCCAACATGGGAAAGGACAACCCTCACTGTGTGTACTTACAGTTGTAGATTTCTGGCGAGGGAGGAAACGTTAACGCATCTGATAGAGGAGAAGAAAAGGATAAGATGCGAAACCTGGCGAAAGAAGCAGTTGGAAGTCAACTGGAAGGATGGAAGCGCTATGAGGCTCGGAAAGGGAGATGGTGCTAGAAAAGTTGGAGGAGTCCGATTTATCGTCAGTAAAATTGGTCTTTGGAAGTCACATTATGCCAGCTAATATCACATCTTGGTGTGTTGCATCTTCAGATGGAGTCAAAACCTATCCTCAAGGTCATCCAGGCCTACACTCCCACAAGTGCAAGTGAGGATGAAGAAGTGGAAGAATTCTACCGAGAGCTCAAAAGAGCCCTTGCGCAAAAGTCCACTTACACTGTCATGATGGGAGATTTTAACGCCAAAGTCAGGCGAGGGAAAGCTGGTGAAAAGTTCATAGGGAGATACGGCAGTGGCGAAAGGAATGAAAGAGGAGAAAGGCTAGTAGCGATGGCAGAAATGAAAGAACTGTATGTGGCAAACACCTGGTACAAAAAGAAGACCACAAAAAGGTGGACGTGGATTATGCCAAACGTGAAGAGCAAGGATGAAATCAACTATATTTTAGTCAATAAAAGGCACATCATTCAAGACGTCTCTGTGGTGCAGCCTTTCAACACCGGCAGTGACCATCGCCTGCTTAGAGCAAAGTTGGTTTCGATGAAGTGGTGGAAAAAGAAGGCATTACAGATGGCAAATAAGAAATAGCGGCCGAAGACATTGGATGAAGCAAAGCTGAAGAAATGATTTTGGATTTGACTGGAGCCAGATGGAAAAGTGTGATGAAAACTATAGCATCTTTGCTAACAAGCTGAGACGTTGCATAAAAGCAGCTGAAATTGAAAAGCTGAAGAAGACAAAGGGAAGAATCTCGAATGAAATGAAAAGCTTGTTGGAGAAGCGGAGAAATATGAAAAGGAGCTCGAATAACAACCTTGAGTACTCCATTTTGTGCAGGCTTATACTGTGAAAACTGAAGGATGACTTTGAGAACTTCCAGAAAGAAAAGTTCCTCAAAACAGCTGAATTATGCAAGAGCCTCAAGACATGCAAGCGGGAATTGACGCAGTATAAATTGAGCATAACAGTATTGAAGAACACGGATGAAGAGACAGTAATCTATAGAGCAGGGATGGAGGAGGTCTGCAAGGACTTCTATACAGACCTGTTCAAATCAAGAATCAACGTCCCTCTCCCAATGCTCCAAGAGTCAGAAAAACGCATCCCCCCAGTAATAGTCAGTGAAGTCTGAAGCGCACTAGACCAGATGAAGGGAAAATCTCCAGGCAAAGATGGAATAACATCAGAAATGATCTCTGCAGGGGATGAAAAACTTTGGAAGGCCTCGCTTTAAGATTCAGTTGATATCTTGAAGAAGGAAAAATACCATCAAGCTGGAAGGAGTTGAACACCATCTTGTTGCACAAGAAGGGCAGTCAAGAAAATATTAAGAACTACTGCCCTATATGCCTACTCTCACATCTACAAGCTCTTTACAAAGGTGATAACTAACCGACTCTTGCAGAGTCTGGATGAACAACAGCCGAGAGAGCAGGCAGGATTTCGAAGAAATTTTAGCATGATCGACCATATATTTACCCTTAGCTGGCTTCTAGAAAGACCGAAGAAATGCAAACTCCCACTATGTATTGCTTTCATCAACTATGAAAAGGCCTTCGATAGCAATATTAAAGGTGCTCACGGAGCAGGGTATTAACACACAGCACATCAGTTTGCTGAAGGAAGCGAATACTGGATGTACAACAGACATGACTCTCCTCGAAACTCCCCTCCGCATCCCAATCGAGAAAGTCATAAAGCAAGGAGATACGATTTCACCAAAACTATTCACGGCCTGCGTCAAAATGGTTATGAACAAGATGAATTGGAGGAGTGGTGTCAGCATAAATGGAGATCGATTATCTCATCTCAGATTCGCGGACGACATCCTACTAATTGCCGAAAGCAACAACCAACTGCAGAGCATGCCACAAAGACTCGACAAGAAAAGCAGTCAGGTCGGCCTGAAGATGTACCTCTGCAAAACAGAATGCATGTGATTAGACGTCTTATGAAAAGCTCGAATAATGATAACAGGAGAAGAAATCAAAGAAGTGGAACAGTACATATATTTGGGCCAAGAAGTTAATATGCACCAAGACCTAAATGGAGAACTCTTGTGAAGGATTCGGGCAGGATGATGTGCGTTTAATTCCATCAAGGACGTCCTCCAAGGAAAAATTGACAAGACCACACATACAAATATCTTGAATTCAGCAGTGCTGCCAGCCATGCTGTATGGCAGTGAAATGTGGGCACTGATGAAGGGAGAAGAGCAGCGGCTGTTGGTAGCTGAAAGGGCAATAGAATGAGCTATGTTGGGAATTTCCCTTCTGGATCACATCCCAAATGAAATGATCAGAGAATGCAGCGGTGTGAAAGATATTGTTGTGGAAAGCAGATATAACAAGATGTGATGGGCAGGCCACACAGCATGGCTCACAGATAATAGGTGGACCACAATGATTGCTGAGTGGTACCTGTGAGAACAGAAAAGACTACCAGGTCAGCCTCCAAGAAGATGGGAAGATTACATTGTTAAATGTTTCGGACGAACATGAGAAGAAAGGCAAGAGTATCAGAAGAATGGCAGGTGTGTTGTGATCGGCCCAGTTTTAACGACAGCAGAAGACCAATCGAGGTGATAAGTGTCATTATTATTTCAAATATAGTGTGTGCTTTTTGATGCTGTAATTGCCTCATCAGAACAGCTCTTAAGAAAACAAATGAAGGACAAGGTCATGAAACGCCATAATCAAAAAAGACCCTGAAATAAAGGAAAACATTAACTGCTGGAACCAAGAGAAACTACTAGTATAATTCTTATTTGTATGGGGTATTACGGTTGTGCTAAGACAGTTTTAGTCCTTTTGTCAATTCAGACCATATTTTCAGTGCTAACTGAACATTTTAAGAAAGTACGGTAAGTTACTTTTCAGGGAAACAAATTGTTCTGACTTTTAAGACATAATTGTACACAGCTGCTTAATTAAAGATAATTTCAGAGTTGTCAACCTATTTAAAATGCAGGAAGTGAAGAAAAAAGATTCAGGAAGGCAATAATAGCTAGAGTGCAGATGTGATCTATGCTTCACACAAAAATCAATTTAAAAACAGGATGAAATAACCAAACCAGTAATTATTCTTTGAGTATTGCCTGTAAGCTCTAACTTCTATATATGCCTACTCATGCCACATCTTTACCAAAACTTTCTTGAAAGCTTAGATTATTTGAGCTGCACACGTGTCCTCTCATGATACCAAATGTTCAAACAGCAGGTATTCTAAGTCGTCATGGGCATACCACTCAGTTCCTACAATTGGCTGTTATTTTTCTTGTATAAACTATTTTATTGTTTTCCCATAGTTAGATTAGTTAGATGGACCTTTTGTGCCCCTCACAACCAAAAATATTGATAGTGAACCTTTAAAATCTGGTCACAAGGATTGAAAGACAGTACTTGGGAATATATAAACTTTAGAGTGAATATCCCTGTGTGTGGTAATTGGTGAACTGGCTGTTTTGTATTTGCTTAGAAGTTGGATAACTCATTGCCAGGTCAGATGAACAAGTTTAATTAAAATAAAGTTTAACCATTTTTAAAAAGGTCAGCTTTCTAAAGAACTGTGACATACAAAATATTATGGTGAGAAATGTTCAAAGATGGAAGAAAAAGGATATAAAGAGGTCTCTGATGATAACTCCTAAAATGTCCCATCACTTTTATAGATGTCTAAATATTTCACTGCCAAGCCACCGATTAACATTTTTCCTTTTTTGACCATTACTTTGGTGCACATGGCAATTAGTACAAAGGATAGTTGTTGTGTATACGACAATTCACTTGAAGTCCAAAGCTAGGGAATAACAGCAAATGGTTTTTGTGCCTTTTTTAAAAACAAAAAGAAGCATAACAAATAAATGTGAGTTGAATGCAGTGCAATAATTTGTTCTTTAATTGATCGGTTTATGTATCTGAATATAATCAAAATCTAACTTTAGCACGAGAGAGAAAAAACATCTCAGTGGGGCATTATCATTTACTAGTCTGTCATCCACAGAACAGCAAAATTTATTGCAGCAAATATGGTGTTAGCTTGTTTTTAATAACATTCCAGTCTATTTAAACAAGTGAATTTAACAAATAATTCATTACAGACAATTGTGGTTGCAAGTCTTTTACATCTTGTAGACTGAATATCAAATGTGAGGATCAAACAAATGTAGTGAGGTTAACAATTACTATACTTAGTGAGATTAAATCTCATCTTCATTGTTGTTTCCCAACAGTCCAAACTGTTTTTCTTGTTCTTTTGTTTCCTCAGCCATCACATTATTTGTGGTCTCAAAAGTAGTCACTTTTCTTTTTAATATGGGTGATTCTGAGCTTGGCAGCAAAACACCATTGAAGTCTCTGCTCCCTTATTCATTCAGAGATAGTGGCTGTAATTCTGTAGGTTGAGCTCAGCATTTTGTCACAGGCCCAGATAGACAGGATTTTTTCAAACTGTGACTCTGAACTGTTTCCATTGCTATTGTTTTTCTCTTTTCAAGAAGCCAGTATACACATGCTACCCTGCCTAAAAAAGGGAATCCCCTGTTTAGAAACTAACATTTTTGCCATATGTTATTACATGGAAAGTTCCTTGCCTTTATGGAACATCCAGCACCCAAAGATTTCCACATGAAATTTGGATTTCCACATGCTTGTCCAGTGTCAGCTATATGTTTAATTGGTGTTAGAGCATCATCTACACAACAACCTTTCATTCCACAACTTTCACTATTGCTTCCAAATTTTTATTCAGCTTCACATTGGCCAGATTTCTGATGCATAGTTAGTTTATATATTTAAGGACATTAGATTAGAAAGCAGTGTGTCCAGTAGACAGTAGTAAGCATTAATCCCAGAATTGAGTGAATTGGGCCGTTATCTGTGAATTATGGTAACTGAGGTAATAGTCTTAAGTTGCTTGTAAAGATGGCAGGGTCTTTGTAGGTGATGCTCCTGATTTCAAGAAAGCAATTTGGCTTTTGCAGACTTCATATTTCCTGAAGTATATGATATACTCCTTCTGATGCTTTGTATCAGCCTGCAAGGATCCTTTGTTTTCCCAACATACAGGAAAAAGCATCACCAAAAAGCATCCCTATAATGCTGCTAAGCCTTACCAGTGTTGGAGTCATAGACTTCTCTTTCTTCTTGAGCCTGTTTTATTGTCCTTTGCTTACTGCTTCTTTATAGTGACTAGATTTTTTAACTGAGAAACCAAGATTGGTGCCCGTTGGCTTGCTGGGCTCAGAGAAAGTTTTATTTGATGGTGATAGTATGCACAACTGTTTGGGGGGAGGGGAGAAGGAAAAGGGCCCTCCCTTTCCTGTCACATTACTCTACTATGCAACGCCTTCTTCATTCCCTCTTCCTCTTATCAACCTCTCTCCACATTTCTCCTCTCAGCAATGTGCTCTGCCACAATATGTTCACATCTGCTGCAGAGATGGGGAAGAAATGAGACCACTTGTACAGATCTGGACAGTAGCCACTTGCATGTGGTGGTGGTGTGGATGCATTGCCTGTAATGCCACAATTTCAGTCATTGCTTAGAGACTAAGTTTTCAACTTAATGGAAATGTGCTTTTACGTACCAGGGTGGGCTGGCTCAAGTCTATCCGTTCCACACATCAGGAGGTTGGGGTAGGGCAACATAAGAGCTAGTCTTGGGACAGCATGGTCCCTGAAGTACATATGTACTTAGCTGGTGTACTCTCAATTTCATCTGCTTAGTGGACTGGTAGATTCTTCACGGGATGAGTCAGCAGAGACTTATGAAATCAGGGAAGTCAATTTTCAGGGACACATAGTAACCCTATATTTGTAAAATCTTTTCTTTTTAGTTTTCTTATTCTTGTGCTTTCCCATCTCTTTTTTTCTTTTTCCAGGTTCTACTGTACTCTTGGGTAAAAGTGTGTGAGCACGCACTGTCCCCCACCTTTCTTTTCTTAATTTTTCTTTTACATAAAACTTCTGAAGAAAAGTAAATGAAAAATCAGTTCTAAGTTTATTTTCAATATATGTTTAAGATGACTCTTGTTTTGTACAATAATTCAAATGCAGTGGAACCGTGTTCCTTGAATGTAAAATTTTTTTTTCCTCAGACAGTGATGATAGATATTTTAGATTTCCCTTTGAAATTCTTAGGATGCTTCCTGAGCTTTGCAATAGCTATAGAATATACAATAATATCTACATGCTTTGGATGGTTTAAAAATATTTCAGAATAAAAGAATGGAAGTGACTTACATTTCATTGCATGAATTACTGGTGCAGCACATTAATTTTAATTCCTATTTATCTCCTATATATTATTTTTACATTCAGCATCACAAATATCAGATATTAATATTGGTTTTATCATACAAAAGTTATTTGCAGGCTTGAATCCTTCAAAGCCATGTAGCGCACAGTCTGACCTAGGGAACTAAAATTGCAGATGGGGTGGGGGGGACATGCTGAGAGGAAAGATCAGAAGAACTCAGGGAGCTGGGGAGTTCTGTCAGACTTCTCAGGAAAAAATGAGAGGCTAGAAGAGCAAAGAGATTTAGCAGGGACAGCACAGATGTGAAATTAAGAGCTGAAAAATACAATACTAGAAAAAATGCAGCATATTTAACTGTATGCATAAGAATCACAGAAGCAGCTTACTAATATTTTCCAATAGAATAAGCCTTGATAAAATTACATTTTTATTTTATTTTATTTTATTTTGCAGGCCCAGTATCATTGTCACATTTTACTTTTAGCAGTGTTAATTCATAGTTTTAGACAGATTTAAACAAATGCATCATTGGCTCAAAGGACTCGTGGAATTCACATAGACCATAAGAATTAAATTTTAAAACTCTACTTGAAATAAAACAAAAATGGAAACCTCAGCTAGTTTCTGAAGAACCGTCTATTTGGATCAAGCTATTTAATTATTTTTCCTACAACTTTAATACTACTACTACACATCTAATTTCAGTGATTGATTACTATGATTAAGTGATAAGAGCTTTTTTCTAAACCTTTGACTTGAATCTGTGGTAGAGTCCAGGAAGCCTAGTTTTTAATTGCTATGATATTGTAACTTAGTGGAATTAAAGGGGGCATTCAGCATTTTATTCATCTGAGACCATGCTGATCTACAACAATGGCTTTCTGACATGGAAGAATAAAGATAAAATTGATTATATGCATTTAGCATCCTTCTGAAAAATTGATTCAAAGTGGGTTTTTGCAATTCTCTACAAAACATTGGAGTAGAGATAATATGTTTTGAGATGATCAGGGATGGCTTTGGTTCACTCTCCTTCCAAGTAAATAAGAAGAAAAATGATGGATAGCCTCAAGTGTTTTCATATCTGAAATAAGACCATGCTGTTTCATTTCCTGCCAAATCCTATTGATTTTGAATAATAGCCTTGTAACATTGACAGCATGAATATATTTAAATAAATAAATTCATTTTTTTTGGCTCCCAAATGTCCCTTTGAACCCCAAAAGTCCTTGTACTTGAAGAGGTTTAATGCAGAGTGGGCTGCTATATGTTTTTCTGCCTTTGAAGGATGATTTACTTAAATACTTGAATCAGAATCTGCAGATTAGAATTCCAATCTATGTGCATTTGTATTGCCTATATATAAATCTATAGGCAATACAAATGCATGCATCTTCTTTCTTTTGAATAGGATTGTATTTAAAATCTTGGAATTTCCAATATTCAAATTATAATAAATAGGTAAGAGGATTTAAATCCGGTAACTATACAACAGTTAATCTCTTCAGTGTTGTTCTAATGTATTCATTTCTTTGTACTCTGTCTTTAGAGAGAGTAATAATATTCAAAACTTTTTTTTTAAATACTGCATATGCTTCTCTATATTATTTGCTACATTCAGCCTCCTAATTAGGAGTTCTCTAAGCTATAATAAAATTAATGGTAACCAGTTACTTTTAACACAGCTTTTCATTTAACATCCCAAAAAGCATGGAAAATGGGTATTAAACTATAAACATAAAACCTAACAAATTATTTTCCAAGGATACACTTTTTTTGTTCAAATGTAGTAACCTAGGCAGTTTTACTGGCTAATAGTATATTATCATGTTATTGTACATGAAATATATATATCATGAGTAGCAGTTTAAGAACAGTGAACCATATAGTTCATAACTAGGAAATTGAACACAACTACCCATATTTGAAGTAAACAACCACTAAGTAGATAAAATACAAAACTGCATATTTGTAAGCAGCTTCTCTTCATGGTATTCTCTTGGTAGAACAAAATAATACATTTGCAACATACTGTATGATCCTTTGCATCAGCATTACTTGAAAACATATTTAATCAAATGTTTCTTAGTAGGTCATTATTGGCTACAGGCTGTCAGATATAGGGTAAAACAAGGGATATCCCTTAATATACAGGCTGGACAGGCAACCTAGAACTGAGTAAATCTAAAAGTTAGAGGCCAATATATATGATCATGAATGTCTGGAGCTAGATATTAGTCATTCAGATTTCCTTTAGGTAACAGGCAGTCATTGTAAAGTACGCAGAATAAAGTTCATAGAATGACCCAAGGTCAGGTGCGCATGAGAAACTGAGCAGTGGATATTTACTACTATTTCCCACAAAGTATGTTAAAATAACCGTAAGGTGGACACAAACAAAACCATGAAAGAAAGGTATTCTGATTTAAGCCATGCCACCCGTAACCTGACCCTAGTAAGTCTAGCTTTGCAACAATATACAGCCTTTTATTAGAAGGTCACACTACACTAGACATTACATTCCCTTGACTATACTTCATAAATTGTTTGGAATAATGTTATGCAGGTGGTAAATAAATTAGTTATACCAATCTGTATACTCAGCACTGGCTGGAGAACTAAATATTTTGTTAATATTGTGTGTAGCATGCTACGGGTGATGTGGCAGTCCTAAATCAGAGTTCCTGTGCTTGGTGGGCTTATATTGCTCTGCTGCATATCAGTACTTCAACTTAATTGCTGTATTTTCTTTTTTTAACATTAGCATAACTTGCAGTGACTTGACATTTTATCATTATATTATGGTCTGCTCATTTTCTACCCCCATTTCTCCCCACCCCTTTTTTTTTGTTCTTGAATTATAGACTCTCAGGGATATTATTTTGCCATTTAAGGACTCTCTTCCTTTGTCAGACTCAAGAGGTTTGTTTTGAGATAGTAAAGCCACCAAGTGTCATTAAAATAATAGGAAATTGACCTTGTCACAACCTTGCTATAAGAATTTACATATGTTTAGATGGCCATAATAGACAGTGTTGTTCTTAGTACATTTTTTTACCCCTTACTTAAATAACTGGGTGGAGAATTCTAATCACGGTAGAGGTTTTTTCACAGTTGTTTGTATTTTGTTATATTACTTTCATTATTATTACTTTGGGGGCAGTGTTGTTGGTTTTTGCATATTCAGAATCAAGGGACTCTGTTTATCCTTTAATTTTGTGTACTATTTTTTTTTTAAATCAGGATAAAAAAACAAACAACAACCTCTAAGTATGTACAGACAAAACCTAGATTTGTGCCTATAAACAACCACTGTTCCTGGTCTCTGCTCATCCATGAGAGAGACTCAGCATCTCTGAATTTGTGGTTTTTGTCCTCTGTCTACTGGATATTTTTCTATTTGTGTGCTTCTCAGCTTTCAACATATATTTAAGTTTTTCCTTACATCATCTGCTTATTTGCTATGTTGCCTGCCTTCCAGTTTTTCTTGCCTTTCTCAATGCCATTTTATTATTAATATGTTTTCCGTGTTTCTTTTTTTGCAATGTAACTTCCATTATTGCTTGTCCATACTATGAGCTTCAGATATATTCTTTTGACATGGGACCATATTTCTTGACTACATGCTTCAACAGAAAAGCATTCAGGCAACCAAAGAAGGAAAATGTAGGATACAGTAGTAAATAAGTTTCCTATGGTTTCCATCATATATGCCATGGGGTAAATAGTCAGTCTTGAACATATCATGCAATTCAAATCTGAAAAACCATCTGTCATAAAAATTAGTATCTAATCATATAGATTAAATGATAAAACAGAATATTGTGGTTGGAAACTAAACTGGGAGAAAGCCTCGTCGTAAAAGTTCTTGCAAAGTAACAAACGTCCATTTACAAATGAATGTATCAAAAGACCATGAAAAAGGTAAATTGAAACAATATGTTATACTCGAGCTGTGTCACCATATCATATACTAGCCTTACCTGACAAGGTACTAATATAATACATAAAGAAATTACAATATGCTACCATTTTTATGATAATAAGGTGTGGTATTAGGTTTAGACAGTACAATGTCAGAAAAATTGCAGAGGTAATAAAATGGTGATGATTCATACTAGATACAAATGCAAAAATTTTCTTGACAATATTTTTAAAGAACGAAATTGTTAAAGGAGGCTCATAGTTTTATAAAAGTTTCATTAAAATGTGGAGTGTAGTAATAAACAAAGGATTGAGTCATTTGTTTTGTATAGGAAGTATTAATACATCAGGGAAGAAGGGGATTCATATAACCAATAGCGCACCTCAAATTATTAGCTAAGAGAATGGTTATTTAAATAACCAAACAAACTATTTCTGGATTTCAGCCTCTCCCTCAATCTTAGACATTTTGTTGTATATTTCTTCCAGAAGATACTCGGTGGTTTCAGACTAGTCCAGGAAGTTGTAGGTCTTAGCCACATCCCTTTGGTAGTTTTTTTGTTTTGTTTGTTTTTTACCAGATTCTTTGTTGGTGGTGTTGCAAGCAGAGCAGCAATTCAGTAGTTCCATCTTATCCATTGCAATTGTAGCATTTAAATCTGTTTTGGGGGCAGCAACTAGCAAAATCTTTCCCCCAAAATCATTCTCCTTTCCCCCAAAAGGGATCAGAGTTTCACTGGCATTCCTCCCCAGGTGGGCTTCTTTGTATTTGCTCTCTCAACTTTCTTTTGGTGGAGCAGGTTAAGTGAGGCAAGCAGAAAGCCAAGAAGTGTTTGTTCATTAAGGAGACACTTGCAGGGAATCTTTGTGACTTGCCTTTTCTTCCCAGGAGGAAGATCTGGGCTCTCTCAGGGTTGTGTTATGCCCTCTTCCAATTGTTCTCTTTTCATCCTCCATAAAGGTGATGCAGCAGTGGCATCCATGGCAAAGGGTATGGTATTCCTACCGGGGAATTGATCCCAAAATACACTGTACACAGAAAGAGGAACTTTTACGCTTCTTCAGCAGCCTTTAGAGCCCTCATTGGCAAGTGCATTCTTTTCTAGGCCATAATGTCCAGTTGTGGCAACATAAAAAGCCTTCTCTCTCTCTCACATTCATACTCATATACACACAGAAGCACAACAAATTTAAGTCCATGAGAGAGAAAATATCCCTAGTTAATGCCTTGTGGTAGTCATCCGTGGATTCTGTGATGCTGCCAGTGAGAGCCATAGCAATTGAGTGGCCAGGCTCCAAGTTTTGCTTGAAACCCTGGAAAATAGTGACTTTTTTCAAAGAAAATCCTCAATCCACGCCCCAAAATACCGACTATGGATGGTAGTCCTTGAGATTGGGGAAACACTCTTAGGTCACTGCAATACATTATGCTGTTTGTTGCTCTGTAAAATGGAGATACAAAACTTCTGTGAGGTAAATAGTAAGTATTAGCTAATGTTCATGAAGTGCATCACAGATTGTCAAGCACCTTATAGCATCCCAGCTGGCTAGTGTGGCTTTGCTGAGCCGTTAATTCAGGTTCTACTAAAAAAGTCCACACAGGCTATATATTCAAAACATTCCTTTTTGGTGTCCAGTTTATTAAGTCCTGCACAAAGTCTTTCCGAACAATCTTAAACTTACGAAGTCTTCATCCCTGTTTCAGCTTGGCCCAGCCCCTCCTCCCTGAGGGTCTGTCCTCTCTTTAAAATTTATTTTCTTTCACCCCTGTCCCAAGCTGGGGACAGCTTCTCCTCCCCGGGGCGGGGGAGGGCGGGGTCCTGTCTTTCTGCTTTCTTAGCAGCACCTTTTGCCTGGAGTTTGGCCTTCTCCATGGGCCTCTCTTTCCCTTGCTGGCTCTGGGCCCTGCAGGAACCTTCTTACTCCCTGAAATGTCTGTGGGCATTTAACAACAACCTGCAGCTATCTCCCCTTTTATAAAGCCCAGGTGCCTTCTCCTGAGCCCTGTTGGGCAGCAGGTAATTAATCTATGTGCACACACACTCTTAGAGGAGCCAGTCACCCTGTGAAAGACATGAATAATGCAATGTAAACACCAGTATTGTCATCTATCAATCTTTGACTAACAGCCCTGGCAAATAGTCCTCTCTATTAGTATGGTTGTCTACCCATTGTCTTTTTCCCTCCACCGCATATCATATCCAAATATAGCAAATAACCTGGTACACTGGCAAACTTGTAAGATCTTGTGAGCATGACGTGAGCTGTGCCCCCACTCCCAATTCACAAATTTGTTTGGATATTGTTTTAACATTTTTTTAACTACAAACATCGGCCTTTTAGATTTTGTAGAAAGCTGCTGCTTTCTCCCAAATTTCAGGAGAAAACTTAGCGTAAACAGGGGCAGGGGGGAACTTTATAAGGCAGAGGTCTCTGCATTTGTTAAGTCTGTAGACTGATGATATTGATGAGTTTAGTACCCAGGTTTTGATCTCCTTGTCTTTATCACAACCTCACTGTATCATGTGTCTTTTTGGAGGATAGCAAATGTCTAATACAGTTTATTTCTATATCTTGTTATTATTGTACCATTGGTTTATAGAAGTTATTGTTTTAGAACAGTAATGAAAAATGTAGTGATTAGGAAATTAGTGTAACCTTAAATTACACTGAAATTAACCTTAAATTTGAACAAAAAGTTCCTAAACCTTAAGAGAATCATTTGATTCATAAAGTTATTAATATATTGATGCAAGGGTGGAGATTAATTTTCTTCATTTATGTAAAAGCAGCAAAGAGTCCTGTGGCACCTTATAGACTAACAGACGTATTGGAGCATGAGTTTTTGTGGGTGAATACCCACTTCATCGGATGCATGCATCCAACAAAGTGGGTATTCACTCACGAAAGCTCATGCTCCAATACGTCTTTTATTCTATAAGGTGCCACAGGACTGTTTGCTGCTTTTGCAAATCCAGACTAACATGACTACCCCTCTGATACTTCATTTATGTAGTATTTCAGTTACATTTTTTATTCAAGGAAATACTTCAAGTTGGGCTGGACAGTATCGAGCATTACAATATTTTTATTGATTGGCTTGGAAAATATCAACAATACTTTCTACTCCAGGACCAGGCTTCTTCACTCTCCCTTTAATCCTTAAATCACTTTAGTACAAATGACCTCTGCTCCAGGGATAAAGTGAAACAAGTTGTGTTTTCAGGAGGTGATTAGTAGTAGGTAGATATAAAGTATCCACCAATTGTTAGCTTCTTTTTATTATAGTCATTTTTCAAGAGGTATGAAGTTATAAATATTTAAGTAGGAGAGATTACAGATGAAATATGATATACAGACTTTCTTTATATGGGATAAACTGTTAATGGCTTTTTATTTTACAGCAATCAGCAGGCATTTTTATTAGAGAATGTCCCATGCAACAATGCAAGCTGCAGAAGCGTACATCGTATGTTTAAAGTCTACTGGGAACTCTCTGATCTAAATCAAATCAAAGATGCTGTGGTGGCAACCTTCTTTGACATTTATGAAGATGTGAGTTCAGAACCCTTCACTGTATTTCTGCTTTTAATAGCTATCTGCTCATTCCTATTTGAGCTTTCATTCTAAAGTACTACTACTTACTATTTGACTAGGAAATCTAAAAAGCTAATGAAAGCTAATGAGTTAATTAAAACAAGTCCGTTAAAGCTGAAGGGTAAGCAATAGAATTTGTGAAAGAACTGCCTGATTGATACACTACGTGATACAAATACCTTGAATAGATTTATGTTTGTTAACTTTTTGGCGTAATTTTTTTACATTTATGCTAAACGGGGGTTCAGCAGCCCTTTGATATTTTTATCACTAGAGTGAAAAAAAACTGCTCATTCTATGACTAATTAACCAAAATACCCAAAGATTTACAACTTCGTTGATTTGAAAAATAATTTATTGCTGCATTAAGAGAATTTTGCAATTAATATTAAATCTTAGACCAAGTAAACTCATTGCAGTATTGTACTCCAACTACAACCACCAGAATTACTCTATCCAACCCCTAGTGACTGTTTTAATCCTTCGAGAAGCATTCAGACCCCTATCTAGCAGGGACTCCTTTCCTCCCATTGACTATTACCTTTGACAAGCTCCAAATCCAGTCACCTGAACCATCATACTAAACTACTCCCTACATAAAACATACAGTGATATAAAACACATGATCCCCATCTCAATGCCAGGCCTTCCCTAAATTCTACTTCCTGTCAGACTTCTAAACCTTCAGTTATCTCCATGCCCTGATTAACTCTTGAGACCCAAAACTAACCACAGGCTATCTTTTGGTATATTCTCCATCTGGCCCCTAAATAACTGCCCATTCCATCTTTCCTAGACTACAGACTTTCTTGGAAGTAAGATAGGATTCCAAGGGCTATAGGTGATTGTCAGTTTTTGCTGTCCTCTAAGTTTTGGAAAATACTTTTATATTACCTAGTAATTTAGATTGAAATAAGTACTTTAAAATATCTTTGAGTGTAAAGCTGGTAACTACTTAGCACAGCCATGTTTTATGTTAAGAATTAATAAAAGTGATATAATTCCCATTAAACATAACAAAGGATTCAATGGCATTGCACGGTACATGGCACTTGGTACTATTGTCTGCTGACTAAAGCAGTGCAAAATTAGATAAGAAAATCCAAAAGCTAACACAAATTTAAGTCAAAGCTGAAACTTTAGCTCAGTTTGCAAACTTAGCAAGTATTGACCTGAGCCTAATTTCAGGTAATTAGGAGGCTTATTTGATTTTGATTGCAAAGCAATGAAAATCCAGCTGTTTCACATACAAATTTTGGTATTAAACTCCTAATGTTCAGTGTCGCTGTAATAAAAGATCTGATTTTTTAAAAAGTGTGTCCCTAATTACTTGGGGAATGGCCTGTTAGGTGCATAACTAGCCATTAGTGCATGGAGTACATGATTTGCATATGCAGTCAAAGTACACGTTTTTGTGCTTTGAGAGAACTCATTTTTGAAAATCTAGGTTTCTGATATAAACTTTACAATCTGCCCTAAACAAGGTAATTTGTAATTTACACTTATTTGGTGGACAGAGTAATAAGAGGGAGTAAAACCCTTTTCCCTGTGTGGATCTATTAGGTCTCCTTACATCATGGCTCAGTCATAGGAGGAAAAGATGGGGCTCTATGTTTGATCTCCCCAGGGAGTAGGCAGAGTGTAGATCTTTCTCTCTCACCTCCATCCGCTTGTCAGCAGTGCAATAAGTTTCAGAGCTTTAGTAAGTTATTTCCCCCTTTCCCTGTCCCTGACCTCCCAAGGTAAAGCTTGTGCACAGGGAACAGGGAAGTAACTGTAAAATTCCTTATCTGGTTTTCTCCTGGGGTGATGCGCTTTACATAGGGTTGAGCCTTAGACACAGTCAAGCCCTAGAAAACAAATCTGTTTCAATCAGAGACAGATGTGTGTAAATTGTTGTCTGTAATTGATTAAAAAATATTTTAAGTGACACTTCCATTGTTACTGTACCTAAAAATAGAGTACTTAAAAACTGACTTGTAAGTCTTGAATTCATGATTTCGTAGGATACCATTTTTTAAATTAGATTTTTCTTAAAAAGCTATGTTCATAAATAACTCTTGACAAGTTCTGAATAACTCCACATAATTGGAGGGCATTTTATCTCCTCAAGGCAGTTATGTCTGATTCCCAGCTGTTACTCTTTGCTGTGTCCAGAACATAGATGAAAATGGTTTTTGTAACTTTATCTTCCTTTTCTTTTTAAGTAACTCGCTTGGGGATATTTAGTTACTTTAATATATACAAAAATGAAACAACAAATTATGCAAGAAAATCATGGAAGGAAACCAAAGCAGAGGGAGTCAACCTTGCTACCTTTGAAAGCCATTCTTTCAAAGCTATTTGGATATCTGGTAATTTGGCTCCACAGCAGTCACTGAGTCAATACACCTTTCAGACAAGATCTGCTGGGGTAAAACTATATGTTATGGTTTTGAGTCATTCTGATCTCCCATTTCACTCCTTAGAGAGCTTTGAGCTGAAGGCAGAGATCACCATCCCTTGTTCAAGTCACGCGTCAGCTGCTGGTAATTTACCCAGCCAGCCTCTCAACTCAAAAGTAAAATTGTTCTCTGTAGAGTTGACATGGTGACATAGTGTTTGATGCTTATAGACAGAGCAGTTTCATGAGTATCTGACGAGCACTTGTGCTTTAAAGTTGCATAGGTAGTAAACCAGTTAAATGAATTCCCCACACAAAATTGGGTGTTTTTATTTTTTCTTTAATTTTTTCATGTGTCCTTGCAAAGATTAGTTTAACAAAAACATTACTAGAATCAGGTATTCTTCAGGTAGATATGTTTTCAAGCTAAACTGATTGTGTCAGCTGTAAAAAAATAAATACAATCTTTGATTACATGTTGGTTTATATATAGCAGATATTTAAAAACTCAACATTTGCCAACTGATACTATAGTTATTCCAAGTATTTCAGATATTTTTTAATAGTAACCACTTTATATGCAAATAGTTAAAACACCTCAACTTAAGTTGAGAACAGAGTGTGCTCATACACAAACAGAATTTGGAAGAAGGTTCCTTTGTTGGTCTACAACCATTGGGCTCCAGAGGGAGTCATTTTCAGCTGTCCAAGGTGCACATGGCTTTGAGGAATAGGTATGTCAAGGGGGAAAGTTGTTCAGAACTGGAAAAGGGGTTTTATGGTCTAATTTGCCCCTCTCCTCTGACTTGGGATTAGAGGTTGGAGAAGAAAACTGATTCTATTATGTTACATGTAATTATTTAATCTAGATGATTTAGAATCTTAATATGAAATCAAAGTTGTTTGGTGTCTTATAAATCTCACAAAGCACATAAATTGAGAAATAGTTTCTCTCCATGAGGATTTATGTTTACTGTATTTAGATGTTATTTAGCTTGCTAATTTATTCTAATCTTTTGATCTTTTCCTCCCAGGGAATCTTGGATATCATTGTACTAAGCAAAGGCTATTTCAACAGTGAATTTGCCATCCACACATTAAAGAATAACTTTGAAGCAGATGCTTATTTTGTTAAAGTTATTGGTAAGTGATCACCATAAAATCATATAAAAATGGAAGTATTAATGAAAGCAGTATGAATACTTTAACTATTATACTAAGTGTGATAATGCAAGAAAAGAAAAGCATAGTAGTATTAGTATATCAAAAGTACTGTATATATTCATTCATAAGCTGAATTTTTTTAGTAAAAAAGGTAAGTACCAAAGAAGGGGGTCAGCTTATGAACGAGTATAGAGAGGGAGAGGTGGAACACAGCCCTTCCCCGCAACAGAGGAAGCAAGGAGAGGCTGCACAGCCAGCAGAGTCAGAAGGAAGAGGCAGGGCCAGAGTCTCTGCGCCTCTGGCCATGCTGCTGTCCCCCGAGCCTCTGAAGCAGCTGCAATTCCGGGGCTGGCGCCTCTCGTCCTGCTGGAACACGCTGCGGCCGTGCCACCTGGCCCAGCCTGCTGGAACATGCTGTTGCCTCACCGCCCAGTCTGACCCACAGGAGCAGGCTGCGGCCGCACTGCCCAGCCTGGCGGAGCAGCTCCAGCCAGGCCAGAGACATCCTCCGCTGGCCTTCCCCAGATAAGGTGGGAAGGGATGGGATGTGGAGAGTGTGGGGGTCTCGGGCTAAGAGTGGGGTCACGTGGGGGGTGGTCACAGGGGTTACTCCCCTGACCCCCAGCTTCTCCCTCCCCCCCACCCGAAAAAAAATTTCCCTGGCGTGCCGGGACACTCGAGGTAAACAAACCATCTCGGCCCACCAACAGCTTATCCTGATGTCCCAGGAGCCAAAGTTTGCTGACCCCTGAATTATAGAGAGTCGGCTTATGAACGGGTCATACAAATGTTCTATTTTTACTTATCCATTTTGTGGGGGTCGGCTTATAAATGAACCGGCTTATGATCGAGTATATACGGTAAGTCTTAAAAATGGAGGGGGCTATTGCAGATGAATAATTCTAAATATTATACAGAACTCTGACAGGTTATTTATCCTTTTTATCTTGTTTTTCTATTTTAATTAATTCTATTATCTGCATTTAAAAGGACACTATCAAGTATTTTAAACACAAATTTTGACCAACTGTATCTTAAAATAATATATGCAATACACTCCAAGTCAGACAGTCTTCACAGTAGGGCATGCCCCATGTCCATGGCATATCAAATCTTCACTCTGAGCCTGTGCTTAGGCTTGCCCCTTAGAAGGTACGCTCCAGAATTCTCTTGCTCCAAGTGGCACAAGCAGCAGAATCCATCTTTTCCTTTATAGCAGAATTTTCACAGAACTTTTAAGATTCTTAATTAAGTTTTTCTGCTTCTTCATTAGCTTCAAAAGTTTTTTCAGAAATGCTAAACTCAAAAACTTTTGAATTTCTAAGGAGAATTTGAAGGACAGCATTGCTTGTTTCTTCCTTTTTCCCACTCAAAAATTGCAGACCGAGACAGCAGACTGCAGGAACTCAACTCCCAGCTGGCTTGTGGGCAAGGTCCATACCAGGACAATTGAGCAAGCTGATGTTAAACTTGACTCCCACCAGCATGTGAGCAAGGTCTGTGCAGAGACAATTGAGCAAGCTGCAGCAAAATTGGGCCCCCAGCTGGCCTGTGGGTGTGGTCCACACTGAGACAGCTGAAGAGGCTGTAGAGAAACTGGTTCCCAATGATCATAAAGGTGAAGTCTGTGCTGAGACAGTTGAGCAGGCACTTGGAAGCTTCCCTCACTGACACCAGGCCAAAATCGGTGACTTGTGAAACCCAAAACAGATTTGAAAATATTCTTCTCTTATATACAAAAACATAAATTAGACTTATATATTTCCCCTAGTATAGTTAATTTCCTTAACATCTAAAACAGTGTAAAGAGTAGCAAAAACCCCTGCACTTGGATATTGGATGTGGAATAGTTCTACCTTTAACAGGTAATGATGGATTTCAGAGACTGTAGAGTAATCCAAAAATAATTTGATCAAGATGGCATACGTTCTTGGTGTTGGTCCTAAGAAATAAATTTTCTTTTGTGTCAGTTTTTAAAACAAATTTGGAATGTTAATCTGTAGTGTAGAGAGAGGCCTTTCTATTTTTTTTTTTTTTTGGTGAGGTAATCATTCATAGGCAACTGTGTAATATCTTACCCTATTCAGTATATTATGTGAGATGGTAGGTGAGGCCAGTGCCATCAGTATACAGATGACATATAGGTTTATGACTGTCATTCAGCTTAGATATGCAAAAGCAGCAAAGAATCCTTTGGTACCGTATAGACTAACAGATGTTTTGCAGCGTGCGCTTTCATGGGTGAATACTCACTTCGTCAGATGCATGTCTTGACAGCTTAGATATGTCTTTTTTAGTGCCTGGCAATGGCTAGGACTGGGAAGAAGGTTAGCTGGTTGATCACAGTTTAGAGAAGAATATGGTTATGTTTGTCGGCTGAGGAAAAGAACAAGAAGAAATGAGATATTAATTTGCACTCTGCTGATGAAAGTCTTGACTTTTTCATGGTCACCAAGATATTTCCTCAATCATGTGTCTCCCGAAACTGTTACTAAGAAAGATATAATATTGACTTTACAGCACTGTTTAAAGGGGCAACTTAAAAATTACACTTCTGTTCAAGTAACACTGAATGCTACTATAAATTAAAGAGATTAGGATGGCAATTTTTTTTTATTAAGTTTATTTACTATGCATACCTTGATAGCACTTTGTATAGTCAGTTTCACTGTTTCGCCTGAGTGTTCAGTCAGTTCCTCATTTGTCTAGGTCTTTCACTCAGCAACAGGAAAGAAAGAAATATCTTGAAGGAAAACATTACTGTAAAACCACAAAAATTGGCAGGATGTCCAAAGTAGGTTTATTTTCAAACTTCTGTTCACTTTGTTTTTTTTAACTGAGTTCATTTCAAGTTGGCAAACTTAGAAAAAAGTTTCAAAGTTACTGACAGTAATCTGACGACATTATCTGGCACTAATGTGAGGCAAAGACCTGTGATTTTGAACACCATATTTCAAAAACTAACAGTTTGTCTTAAAATGAGGTGGGGGAAAGGAAATGCAAAGTTAAGGCAGAAACTCTAGTCTGCAGTGTTGTGCTGAAAGATTGTAGTGCCCATGGTATGATGATTAATTTTGTTGAAATTTGGACAGTATTTAAAAGAAAGTGGAGGTGAGATACAAGACTAGCTTAGAGTATAAGGTCCAGAAGACAAATATATTCCACTGCTCTGAATACACATTCATAGTAGTAAATATTTTATATTAGGGATGCATAGTACTATAAAAATATAAAGGGAAGATAGTAGGAAAATTTTTTTTATTGAGCTCTGCATTAGCTAAGTTTAATGGAATTATAACTTTTTAAAACCCCACTGGTGCTCTGTGCTTTACCTCTGCATTAGTCTTTATACTGGGAGTTCCAGTTTGGGAAGGATTCTTCCAGCAGCACAAACTGAAGAAGACAGTCATAAGGCTGCATTCCAAGGACCCTTTCACAAGCCCTGGTGAAGGGAGCATCCTGGTTGTGGGGCTGGGAACAGGAAAGGCAGTCAGGGACTAAGGGTATGTCTACACTACAAAATTAGGTCAATTTATAGAAGTCGGTTTTTTAGAAATCGTTTTTATACAGTCGATTGTGCATGTCCCCACACAAAATGCTCTAAGTGCATTAAGTCGGTGGACTGCATCCACAGTACCGAGGCTAGCATCGACTTCCAGAATGTTGAACTGTGGGTAGCTATCACAGTTCCTGTAGTCTCTGCTGCCCATTGGAATCCTGGGTTGAGATCCCAATGCCTGATGGGGGCAAAAACAGTGTCGTCGGTGGTTCTGGGTACATGTCGTCAGGCCCCCCTCTCCCTCCCTCCCTTCGTGAAAGCAATGGCAGACAATGGTTTTGTGCCTTTTTTCCTGGGTTACCTGAGCAGACACCATACCATGGCAAGCATGGAACCCGCTCAGTTCACTGTCACCGCACGTCTCCTGGGTGCTGGCAGACATGGGACTGCATTGCTACACTGCAGCTGCTTATTCCCTTTTGGCAGCAGACAGTGCATTACGATTGGTAGCCATCATCATCATACTCCTGGGTTCTCTTTTAGCCGATCTTGGTGAAGTTGGTATAGGGCGCCTGGGCAGACATGAGAGTGACTCAGCCAGGTCATTCCCATTTTCTGGCGAGCACCCAGGAGATGACGATGGCTAGCAATCATACTGCACCGTCTTCTGACGAGCAGCCAGGAGATGATGATCGCTAGCAGTCATAATGCAGCATCTTCTGCCAAGCACCCAGGAGATGACGATAGCTAGCAGTTGTACTTCACTGTCTGCTGCCAGCCTAAGATGTAAAAGATAGATGGAGTGGATCAAAACAAGAAATTGACCCGATTTGTTTTGTGAAATTAACGGCCTACTAAACCCGGGGTTTTGAGTTCAATCCTTGAGAGGGCCATTCTGTGTGACAGTTGTTTGTGTTTCCCCTTGATGCAAAGCCACCCCTTTTGTTGATTTTAATTCCCTGTAAGACATGTCATCAGTCGCCCCTCCCTCCGTCAGGGCAATAGCAGGCAATTGTTTTGCACCTTTTTTCAGCGCAGAACCATAAGCTGCAAAAGCAAAACCAGGGTAGGAGGCAGTGGCAGCGTGGTGACGGGAGTGATGAAGACATAGACATGGACCTAGACATCTCACAAAGTACAGACCGGACAATGTGCCCCGGCAATGTGCACATCATGTTGATGAGCTCTGCATGAGCTCCACATGTTCACCTGTGCTGATCAGCTCGCCACGCTGGCCAAACAGGAAATGAAATTCAAAAGTCTGCGAGCCTTCTCCTGTCTACCTGGCCAGTGCATTTGAGTTGAGAGCACTGTCCAGAGCGGTCGCAATGGAGCACTCTGGGATAACTCCCGGAGGCCAATACCGTCGAATTGCATCTGCACTACCCCAAATTCGACCAAGCAAGGTCAATTTCATTGCTAATCCCCTTGTTGGAGGTGGAGTAAAGAAATTGATTTTAAAGAATCCTTTAAGTCTAACAAAAGGACTTCGTCATGTGGACAGGTCCAGGTTTAAATCGAGGTAATGCTGCTAATTTCGACCTAAAATCATAGTGTAGACCAGGCCTAAGCCTCACCATATGCAGCACTGCTGTAATTTAGGCCACCCAAGGACTGATTAAATTACTCTGTGGGCCAGAAGTAGTCCAGAATTGGGAGAGTAAAAAGGTGTTTAGGCCTGGTCTGCATTGAAATGCATTTCTGATATAACCTATATTGTGAATTTAAACCAATATTTATACTCTCAAATCCTCCATATGGACACTTTCATTCTAGTATCAGAATGCCTTTTTTCAGGTTTACTGCATGTTGGTTGGGAAGCTTAACCAAATAACTCCACTCTTTTACTGGAAAAAAGTACCCACATGGACCTTGCATCTGTATAACTATATTAGTTTAACTGGTAAAACTTTAGAATATAGACAAGCTTTCAAAATGCAAACAGGCCCCAGCATTACTAATTAGTAATTGTTTAAGAAGAAGTTCAAGATAAATTACATTTTTTAGTGTGTTAACCCTATATAAAAAAATATGTTCATTATACACATTGACAATCCCATACTGCTTTCTTAAGGTAGATTACAGTTGTATGTCCTATAGAAAATACTAACTGTAAATTTGAGATATTCTTGTATTATTCAGACACTGATTTTATATCCCAGTATATTTAGAGAACTAGGCTATGATATATTACATTGTTCAATAACATGAGCACAGCTAATTTACCCAAACCATTCTTTCAATGAGCTAGCCAGATGAACCTCCATAACAATAATTAATGTCGGAATTATAAATTGATTATCAGTTAAACAAGAGCTTGTCATCGTATTAGACTGATTGAAAGTTCAGAAAACAATGTTCTGTTGTCTCTGGTCTACAGTTGGACTAATTGATAGCTATGATTCAGGAAAAACTTAGATTTCTGTGTTGCATACGTTTTGTAACGGTTTAGAACCCACCATAAAACAATCACTGAATTGAGTTTTTATAGATGGGACTGAGTATTGTGTAAGCAAATTTCTCTTAGTAAAGCAAATTAAGATTAGTGACTAAACATTTTAGTGGTGTGATCCTGTTGCATATTTGAGCAAAGTTCAAATATTTTGACATCATGGATCAGATCAGTGCTCAAAATCAAGCATAAGTGAATTTGGAGGTTGTTACTGTTGGGGTTTTTTCAAATCTGTGTGCGGTTAAATGAAATGATCAGCAGTACTTCCTGCCATTCATTTAAAATTTTTTAGTTATTTCTGAAGTCAATGCTTGCTGTTCCAAATTTCAGCTAAACACTGGGAGAGACTTTAAACAGCATCACCCAGGTTCAATGGCATAGATGCTCTGATCTGTCAGTTATCTGTAAGTTGTAAGTTTGGTGTTCTCGCTGGAGGGTCCTCAATTCTGGAGCTTGCACTTCGTCTTTCCCCCCAATTCACAGACCTACCTTGGAATGGCAGAGCCCAAATCTGCAGCCATTTGAAATCTGAGGGGTAGACTTTCACTTATGTTACAGGAAGCCACAAGGAAGTTACATTTTAATGCATTAGCAGCACTTGAGTAAAAGCTGGATGTACTTTGTGCAGACTCTCAGTATTGAAGAACTGTTATGACTAGATCAATTGGACAGATAACATCCCTTATTCAAAGAGCTAACCAGAAATGACAGGACAAAGGAGGAGGAGATATCTTGGTCTTCTCCAATCAGAATGATCCAGTGTGCTTTTTTTTTTTTATTTGCACTAGGTGATGTGACAGAATACATCTGATGATGCATCAGACAGCTTTCATGTCCTCCCTTTAGTTAATTATCACTAAACATTTAAGTGACAACACTTACTTAATCTAGTAAGATTTAAACATAATCAGAACTGTCAAATACATTATGCATTACGTGCAACTATATACATTTGTCAATAACAGTAGTTTCTAACTGATGGGATAAATGATTGTTAGCAATTTGCTTGATATATTATAATTTTTCACAAATATAAACAGTTTTATTACTACCTTGAAGTTTGATTCCTTTTTTTAATCTGATTTTTAAAAAAGTAAGTAAATTGTAGGAGTAGTCATACAATTGAAATGAAGGATAATGAGCAAAATATACAATGCAACTATTTTTAGCATACATTTTAATTTGTTTGCATTTTTCTTAAGTGGCAAATCTATCTTTGGTTAGTATAATAAGTGTGATAGAGCAGTGATTAGCTTATTACCTTCTGCAAAGTGGCATAATTTAAATGGATCAATAGTCTTTTTAAATGTTAATGTAAGTTATACAACAGCAGTTTATTCTTTTCATTAACTATTTTTACAAGAGAGGCAAGCTAAGTATACCTATATAGAGAGGCCTGAATTGATGCTGTACACTAATATATTCAGAGAGAGGTAATGCTTACTGTAAAATTGTTTGACAATATAATAACTATAAACCCCACTTCTGTTTTTCCACAGTTCTTAGTGGCCTCTGTTCTAACGATTGTCCTAGTAAAATAACAGTAAGTATAATTATTTACATTGTTAATGAAATTAATATCTAGAGGGCCCAGTCTAAATGTGGCCCCTTTGTCCTGATTGCAGTACAAACATACAAGAAACAGCCACAGCCTGGAAGAATTTACAGTCTAACTTAAGATATGGAGCACCAAGTGGATGTAACTGACTGAGGGAATGAGAGCGGAAGAGTAGGAGTAACATTAACAAGTATATCTGGTTCCCAAGACTGATTACATCCAAAATCTGCAGACTTTTTACAAAAGACAATAATTCCTATCAGTAATCGCTAATAGCCACCCACCTAGTTCTTATTAGTTGGCAGTTTTCCATATTCACAGTACAAGTGGGTCTGGAAGAGGAGCTTGAAGAAAGTAAAATTAAGGTTTTTTTTGTTTTTTTAAAAAAATAATTCAGGTTTATATAATGTATAAGAATTTCATTTTGACAAGACATTGATTATCCTGGTGTATTTAGTAGTCAAGAAATTGCTTTATATGGAACCAACTTTCCACTCAGATCCATTTACTTATTTAGGAGACATTTTGTGATATGAAAAAACAAACCATTCTCACAATATTAAAAAGTCAGCTGAAGGAATAAAAAAGGAGATCATATCGGAAATGAACATTAATAAACAGATGTTGGGGAAAGGTTATTACTCACTGTCACTGTTACGGGGACTGCTATACTCACAGTTCAGCAGTATCCTCCTTGTGGTTCATCCAGGAAACTAGCTCTTTCACTTGGTCTGGCACCCCTTCCTGTGGTTATGCAGTCTGTCATTTCCCTCAGCTACTCCATGGCCTCTCATGTGCGAGGAGCGGCAGCACTGTCCTCTTCATAGCTTAGCCCTCTGGCTAAGTCACATTAAAGTTATTCCCCCTTCTGGGGGATCACAAATCCTTTGAACTAAACTGTCCCAGGCAGTCTGCTGTCCACTGGATGGTCTGTGCCACTCCTCCAGTGGCTGGTAGGGGAACCTGGCCCATCCTCTACACCAGATTCTAATTCAGGGACTTTCAGCCAAGCAGCTCTGGGCTTTTACTCTCCCAGACCTTACTGCTCCCTTCCTGGACTGTTTGCTACTCTGTCCTTGCAGCTTCATGCTCTTCCCCCATGTATCAGGGAGTGTCACTGCAGGTTTCTTCCCCCAGCCTGCCAACTTCCTCTCTTTTAGATCCTGCCCAGCTCCTCCGCTTCCTCTCCTCCCCTCCCCCCCCCCCCCCCCAGCTGGACTTCATCTGCAGTTAGGCCCTTCCACTTCCTAGGTTTCTTCCAGCTGCAGCCTAAAGTTAATGGGCCTAATTTGCCCCTACAAAGCTTGTGTGGGTAGATGCCCCATTGCAGCCACTTAAATAACACTGAATGTAAATATAATTCCCCTACAAAAAAGTATTAGGAGCTGTTTGTTATAGTATAAGTAACCTTTTATGACAATATCAACATGAAACTTACCTTATACTTTCAGCTCTCATATCTGCGTCAAGGTTTTCCTTAATGTGTCTACTTCTCTTCACACCCATACTGTTCATAAGTGTTCCTCTGGTTTTGGTCACCTCCTTCTTCTTCTATGCCTTATTCTCATGACTTCAGCTACTGTCTCTGGGCTTGTCTACACTACGACTTATGTCGATGTAACTTATGTCCAAATTCACAGCCATGAAAAATGTGTCACAGACCATGAAATCTGGTCTCCCCCCATGAAGTCTGGTCTTTTTTTTATGCTTTTACGCTATACTATACAGATTTCACAGGGGAGACCAGTGTTTCTCAAATTGGGGTCCTGACCCAGAAGGGAGTTGTAGGGAGGTCACAAGGTTATTTTAGAGGCATCGAGGTATTACCATCCTTACTTCTGCTCTGCCTTCAGAGCTGGGTGACTGGAGAATGGCAGCTGTTGGCCAGGTGTCCACCTCTGAAGGCAGCACTACCAGCAGAAGTGTAGAAGTAAGGGTGGCAATACCATAACTTGCCACCCTTACTCCTGCACTGCTGCTTTCAGAGCTGGGCGGCTGGAGAGTGGCGGCTGCTGACTGCAGAGCTGGGCCCTCAGGCAGCAACGCAGAAGTAAGAGTGGCAATACCATACGATGCCATCCTTACTTCTGTGCTGCTGCTAGTGGCAGCGACTCTGCCTTCAGAGCTGGGCTCCTGGCCAGCAGCTGCCGCTCTCCAGCTGCCCAATTCTGAAGGCAGCAGAGCCGCCAGCAGCAGTGCAGAAGTAAGAGTAGAAGTACTGCAACACCCCTTACAATAACTTTGTGACCCCACTCCCCACAACTCCTTTTTTAATCAGGACCCCTACAATTAAACAGTGTGAAATTTCAGATTTAAATAGCAGAAATCATAAAATTTTTAAGTTCCCATGGCCATGAAATTGACCAAAATGGACCATGAATTTGGTAAGGCCTTACTTATGTCGCTCAGGGGTCTGAAAAAACCACCCTCCAAGTGACATAAGTTGCATAGACTTAAAGCCATGTCTACACCACTTTATGTCGGTGGGAGAGCTTCCACCTCTGACTGAGGAGTAATTAAGTCTACGGGAGAGCTCTCTCTCGTCAACATAGCACATCTTCATCAGATGCACTGCAGAGGTGCCGCTGCATTGATGCAGTGGCGCCGATGTAGCGCAGTAGTAAAGACAAGCCGTAAGTATAGATCACTACCAAATTTCCCTCTGTCTTCTCCCTTTCTGTTCAGTCATACATCTGCAGATTTCTTTCTGAGAGATCTCTTGCTGAATGTTAGTGCATCAGCTCAAACTCAACATCGTTACAACCAAACATCTGCCTCTCCTAAACACCATTTCTCCAATTCCTTTCCTGTGTTCACAAAAATGATGGATAATTCAACAGTTTTTCCCATTGCTCCTCCAAACTCACTCGTTAATATTCATCGCACAATGACCCACAAATCCCTTTCAGTTTTCTATAATTACTTTATCATTATTTAACACCTTCTTTTCTCCTTCAGAAGAGAACATTAAGCATTACATTTTAAAATTTTACACATTGGCATTTGACAATAAACTTTATCAAGTAGCATTTTATTGAGTAAATAAAACAATAGTAATGAATAAATGCTCATGATTTTTAAGCTACTGTTTCCACGTACAGTTTCAGACAAAGCTTTGACATTAGAGAAATCTGAGAAAGCATTAAACACTGGCTGTGAATTTTCAGAAGGAAGTAATTTTCAACTCCTTTGAATTCCTAGTCTGTTACTTGATTGCACTTGTAACGTTTCAGGAAATTAATTATTCACCCTAAGAGAGTGTAATGTCTTTTTGGTTATTAACAACAATAATTTTCATGCTGTCAAAATGGGAGGTAGATCCCCCTTTGTCTGAAAAACTGAACTAAACTGTGGATCTGCTACCAATGCTATCGTATTAATGCATGAAATAGTTACATAAATGTACCCACTGCAACCTTTATATAATTGGGTCTTTGTCCAGCTAGCTGGAAGAAAAGGGGCATTGCCCCTTTAAAGGCTCCCTTACAGCAGGTGGGGAGACGGGGAAAGTTAACAGGGATGAACAAGGGCAGGAAGCAGTTGGGGTGACATTAGCACAAGATCTCTGCATTACCTTTCCTGCTGACTAGAAAATGGGGTTGGTATTTATACCCCTGGCAGCCTTGTAGTGGCGCTCTTTACCAGGATTGGGTTGACAGCACCCAGACACCTGTGTACATGAAAGAAGGCCTTGGTTCCCATTTTTACCTGCTGTGGCTATTACGCTTGTTGCCCCTCTTCCTTGGGGGACTGGGAAGGAATTTAGCATTTACTGCCAAATTGGTCCGGGTAGGGTGAGTTTTTTTTCCTTCCCCACAGCTAGTCTGGGACCCAGTGGAGTGGAATAAGGGGGTTAGGTTATAACATAGCAACTTGCCGCACAAAACTTGTGGCAGATGTCCAGTGCAGGTACTCAGTATGGAAGGAATATGGTTATTGGATAAAATGGATTGGAAAAGGATTTGAAGGAAAGCATCTCTTAAGGGAGCTTGAGTAATGGAGGGGTTCAAGCCGGTGGGGGAGGGTTTGAGGCTCCTACATCTTGTCAGCATGAAGCCAACCCGCCTCCATTTCCTAATCCATTTTCAGGGGGCTGAGGAAGGGAGATTGGGGATCCTGCATCTTTGAACAGCAAGGCGTCAACTACCTCCTTCCTGCAGTGTACAATTTGTTGCTAGGTACTCCCAGATAGTATGTCGGGGTGGCCAACCTGTGGCTCCGGAGCCACTTGCGGCTCTTCAGAAGTTAATAGGCGGCTCCTTGTATAGGCACCGATTCCGGGGTTAGAGCTACAGGCATCAACTTTCCAACGTGCTGCGGGGTGCTCACTGCTCAATCCCTGGCCCTGCCACAGTCCCTGCCCTCACTCCACCCTTTCCCAGCCCCTCCCCTCAGCCTGCAGTGCCCTCACTCCTCCCCCTCCTCCCCGAGCCTCTGCATGCCACAAAACAGCTGATCGGGACGTGCAGGGACGGAGGGGGAAGTGCTGATTTGGTGGGGCTGCCGGTGGGCAAGAGGTGCTGGCGGGGGTGCAGGACCGGCGCTTGGATTTAGGCGGCCTAGGCAATCGCCTAGGGCGCCAGGATTATTGGTGGGCGGCGTTTTACCGGAGGGGCGGCAGGCGGCTCCGGTGGACCTACCGCAGTCGTGCCTGCGGAGGGTCTGTGGCTCTGGTGGAGCTGCCGCAGTGGTGCCTGCGGACGGTCGGCTGCTCACGCGGCTCTGGTGGACCTCCCGCAGGCACGACTGCGGCAGCTCCACCAGAGCCGCGGAGCAGGCGACCGTCCGCAGCCACGACTGCGGCAGCTCCACCAGAGTCGCGGAGCAGGCGACTGTCCGCAGCCATGACTGCGGCAGCTCCACCGGAGCTGTGGAACCAGCGCGCGGGGCGGCGAAATTTCCATGCACCTACAGTGCTAAAACCCCTAGCACCAGTCCTGCGGGGGTGGCTGACGAGCTGCTGCTGACACTTTGCTGTGGCTCTTAAGCAATGTACATTGGTAAATTCTGGCTCCTCAGGCTCAGGCTGGCCACCCCGGTGAATAAAGTTGTGGCCTCGTTAAACCACATCAATGGCCTCATGTCTTTCTTCCCATGTGGACAAACATTGAAGAAGACTCAGTTCAGCTGGGACAGTTTAAGGAAGCAGCAAAGAATCCTGTGGCACCTTATAGACTAACAGAGGTTTTGGAGCATGAGCTTTCGTAGGTGAATACCTACTTCGTCATATGCATCTGACGAAATAGGTATTCACCTACGAAAGCTCATGCTCCAAAACCTCTGTTAGTCTGTAAGGTGCCACAGGATTCTTTGCTGCTTTTACAGATACAGACTTACACGGCTACCCCTCTGAGTTTAAGGAAGTTTACTGAACTCCCACAGCCCATTTGCAAAAATAAGTTTTATTGTGGGGTACAGCTTCAAAATAAACCTGAACTTACTTTTTAAGAAATCAAATTGAAAATCATATCAGGTCCAGTTTATGAAACTGCTTTTAAATAATGTGCCTGACTGATCCTAAAGCTCTATTGCAGTTGAAACATTTGCCTCCAATTTATCCCTTTTTGACTTTCTTTGAGGTTCACGTGATTTGAATGGCTATTTGTATTCTTTACCTTCTCCTCCCGAAACTTAGGAGATAACACAACTACACTGACAGCTGAAAAAGATATAAAAAGTGTACTTTGCCATTACTTCTCCTTCTGACTTAAAATAATTTTAAAAGTGAATGTAAGTCCCTAGAAATGTTTGTCATGTTGATTTTTACTTCAGATTATTTTCATTATAGTAGAAAGTGTCTGTGCCTTTGCCTAGTATCACAGATAGTTCCAAAAAACAATTTCAGTACCAATATGCATATATTTTAAGCAGCTGTTCTTCAAGTCAGATCATATGTATTTAATACTTTAGGAAACTTGACTGAATATTGTGGCGTTCTGAGCTAAAACATTTCTTTATAATTAATTCCTCTGATTTTTTTATTTTTTTATTGTAAAAACAAACTTAATTAAAAAAAAAGTTACAGTCCACTTTCAGATAAGGGCTCCTGGCCCAGTACTTACTGCCACCGATGCGTTTCCCGTATTCCCAGTGGCTTCCTTGGAACCTTTGGGATGATCCTTACTCTGCAAGGTCCCGCTCTATGTCCTAGACCAGAGCAAGATCACCAGTCCTGGTTGTAGTTTCTATTCCTGAGCCATCTCCATTGGAGGCACAGTCTGATGCCATCCCTCC
Organism: Gopherus evgoodei; assembly: GCF_007399415.2. Classification (NCBI taxonomy): domain Eukaryota; kingdom Metazoa; phylum Chordata; order Testudines; family Testudinidae; genus Gopherus; species Gopherus evgoodei. The sequence goes on from NC_044333.1 coordinate 19,361,155, forward strand.
TTAGCCAGTTTATCCTGATCTCCTTGCACAGGAAGAAGTGCCTGCACTAGCACTGCATCCTCTTCCTCAACAGACAACTCCACTGTACCGGACCCGTCTTCACCTGTGCCTGATGATTTCAAGTTGTACCAGGACCTTCTCAGACATTCAGGTTGAGTTTGTGCAATAGAAAACACATACATTGTTGGTCATCAGCTCAGGGAGGACGACCTTCCTAATAAATGAAGCTCTCTTAGAGCCTGCAATACCCCAGCTTCATTGCCTACTACAGCAAAGAGTTCTGAGAAAAGATATTATACAGGGCTTCGAGAGTTTTTATTCCCATCCAGCTTCAACTCCCTCTTGGTAACAACGGTGAATGACAGATCACAACAGGGAAGATATAAGTCTACCCCCAAGGACAAAGTCTAAGAGGCTGGACTTGATGTGGAGACATGTAAGGTTCTGTATGGTCACCCTATCACCTGTCCTTCCTATGTTAAATCAAAATGATGGGTTTGCTGCTCTGGATCTTCAGGATGCCAACTCTGTCCACATATCCATTCAAGTGACACCATCATAGGACCTAATCACATCAGCCACACCATCAGGGGCTCATTCACCTGCACATCTACCAATGTGATATATGCCATCATGTGCCAGCAGTGCCAAACCAGACAGTCTCTACGCAAAAGAATAAATGGACACAAATCTGACATCAGGAATCATAACATTCAAAAACCAGTAGGAGAACACTTCAGCCTCTCTGGCCATTCAGTAACAGATTTAAAGGTGGCAATTTTGCAACAGAAAAGCTTCAAAAACAGACTCCAATGAGAAACTGCTGAACTTGAATTGATATGCAAACTAGATACTGTCAATTTAGGCTTAAATAGAGAGTGGGAATGGCTGAGTCATTACACACATTGAATCTATTTCCCCCATGTTAAGTATCTTGTCAAACTGTCTTAAATGGGCTATCTTGATTATCACTACAAAAGTTCTTTTTCTCCTGCTGACAACAGTTCATCTTAATTAATTAGCCTCTTAGAGCTTTCATGTTCTCTGAATGTATATATATCGCCTCACTATATGTTCCATTCTATTCGTCCGATGAAGTGGGCTTTAGCCCACGAAAGCGTATGCTCAAATAAATTTGTTAGTCTCTAAAGTGCCACAGGTACTCCTGTTCTGTTTTCCATGTGATGATTCTCCCAAACCACAGAAAGTTTCTGAGGTTTGTCATGGGAGGTCACTGCTATCAGTGCGCTTTACTTCCCTTTGGCCTTCTAACGTTTTACCAAATGCATGGTTGTGGTGACAGCTCACCTCAGAAAGGAATTAATATCTTCCCATAGTTGGACAATTGGTTAGTGAGAGGCTAGTCCTGGGAGCAAATCCTCTCATGTCTAGTTCACATTACGTCTCTTCGATCGTCTGCATCTCATCTTGAACAGAGGGAAGTTGACATTAATACCAACTCAAAAAATGGAGTTCTTTGGGACCCTACTAGATGCTACAAGTTTGAGAGCATTTCTGCAGAATGAACAGTTTCTAACAATTCCTCAATTGCAGTCTCAACCCTCAACTACACTCTGTCTTCCTAAGTGTATTAGGCCATATGGTGGCTTGTAAAGACTGTGCCCTCATCCTCTTCAGGCTTGATTAAGGTTGTTCTGTCACCTCACTTGTCAATAATTAGACAGGTACAACAGAGTGCCTTAGTCAATCCTGCATTCTCTATAGTGGTGAACAGTTCAGGGCATTGTATGCCAAGATGTTCCGTTTATTTGTCTTTCTCCAACCAGGACTACAGCTGTCAGTGCCTCCTTAATAGGTTGGGAGGTGTATTTGAGGACAATGAAGATTCAGGTTTTGTGATTGGAACTAGAAGTTTCCAACAATATCAACATGGCATGCTCTCTACCAGCTGTGTCAAGAGGCAATGGATTTCTGGAAGTTCTGTATCAAGGAGAGCATAATTCCCACAGCTGCTCATTTACCAGCGATCCAAAAACAATTGGCAGATTACCTCAACAGAGATTTCTCCTAGGATCACTGGTGGTCTCAGAAATCCAATGTGCTGAGTTCAATCTTTGCAGAGTGGGGCATTCTGATTATCAGCCTCTTTGCAATGAGAGGCAAGAAGTGCCATCAATTTTGCTGTCAAGCAAGTCTCAGCCCAGGCTCCCTAACCAATGCCTTCCAACTCAGTTGGGGATAGACTCTGAGATATGCCTTCCTCCTGATTCCAGTCATCCCACAGGTCATTCTTAAGCTGAAGTTGGATCATGCCAAACTGATTCTAATTGCTCCAGTTTGGCCGAGGCATTGTTGGTTCTCTGACCTACTGTCTATTGATTCATCCTCTCAGATTTCTTCCTCTTCATCCCGACCTACTGACTCAGCACCACTGTTGAGTTTTGCATCAAGCACTGAACACTGTACAGTTCATGGTGTGAATGCTGCATGGCTATTTGGGGAGAAGGAACAATGTTTGGAAGGTGTTCAACAGTTGTGGTTTAGCAGCTGAAGCCATCTACTAGGATGACTTTTTTTTGTCCAAGAGGAAGCAGTTTTCAGTTCGGTCGCTTGCTCAGAGGATTCAGCTGATGCTGGTCTGCATTCAGAACATTTGGAGTGCTTAGTACACCTTCAGTCATCCAGTCTCTCAATCAATTCATTGAGGGTTCACCTAGCAGTGATCTCAGCCTTTCATCTACCTATCCAAGGGAGGGCAGTTTTCTCAAATCCTGTGGTAGTGAGATGTCTTATGAGAATCATTAGTCTCCATTTGCCTGAGAAAGAACTGGTTCCCTTGTGGGACCTTAATACTGTCCTGATAGCCCTTGTAAGACCTCAGTTCAAGCCCCTGGCAACCTGTTCTCTGTCACTCCTGTGCCAGAAGATGCCCTTTCTTGTGGCCATAATCCATGCAAGGAGCATATGCAAGCTACAAGTCTTAATGCCAGAGTCCCTGTGGAGCCAGTTTTTCAAGGACAAAGTGACCCTACTGCTGTATCCAAAATTATTGTTAAAAAGTGGTTTCACAATTTCATCTTAACCAATTGATTTATTTACTGGTGTTCTTTCCTAAACCACACCACACTGCAGTGCAGATGAACACTGATTTTGCATGTTGGATTCAAGAAGATGTTTGGCATTTTACCTACACAGAAGTAAGCCTTTTTGGGCATCACCTCTTCTGTTTGTCTCTTGTGCAGGCTCATTGGATGAGGGCCCAACCTACATATATAGCATTCCTCAGTGATTTTTCAGTGGACAATTTCAGGGCTCCTACCTGGTTTTCTGCACATACTTTTATCAGACACTATGTGATTGCCATTGCATTTAGATCAGATGTAAACTTTAGGAAGGCAGTCCTGCAAGCATTCTTTAAGTAGACTCTGAACTACACCTCCTGTGAGTGCTGTTTATGGATCACCAGAGTGGAATACACGTCTACAACCACTTGAAGAAGAAAAGATTGTTACGTACCTGTGTTGTAACTTGTTCTTTGAGATGTGCATGCTAACGTGTATTCTATGACCTTCCATCCTCTCCACATCAGTCTCTATTCCTGACATTCAGAATGAAAGAATTCAGGAGGATCAGGGTGGCGCTGCCCTTAAATAGTGTGGGGAGAGACTAGAGTCAAATGTGTGAGCACCACCTGTATGGGTACTGCTAGGCAAAGTCTTCTGGTTTCAGTGCACTAAGCATGCGCACACCTGAGTGGAATTACAGGTCTGCATCCAGATTTCGGAGAGCAATGGTTACAGTATAAGTAACTGTCTTTTTCCAGCAGTCATCAGACCTATTTTTAGCTTCTCTGAGCCAATGTGCCATTCTGATATTACCATTTAAAATCTTTTAAAATTAGAGTTTAATCAAACTAATCGTGAGTCCTTTGCTCAGGAGTTCAACCAGAGATCTACAGTAAATTAAGTTTTATTCCTTTTTTTCCCTACAAAATGGCAGAAAAAATGGAATTTTTGAACTCTGGTAAATACGTCAATTATTGGGATGCCATAATTCAGCAATACCTTCTTGAATTTACTTCCAACTTGGAAAAAAAAATTAAACCTCAACCCCAGATGTGGCCTATCAATTTTGAAGCCTGTATTCCTTTGTTTGTGGATTTTTAGGGGGTCAGGATTACACAAAATCAGATTACAATAGAATTCAGTTGCAGCCTTACTTATGGATTGGCTATCACCGCTCCATAATATATCTCACCGAGAGGGTATTCAAATTATCAAATAATTTGAATAATTTATAAGATTTTGTTATATATATATATATGTATGATTTTATTCCCAATGAGTTGTTGCTGTCAAGGCAACCATACTTAACACTGAAACTGTGAAAAGACCTTATACAGTGATTGCTAGCATGTTATTTTAGCTAATGGCCAAATAGCTCAAAATTACGTCCTTTACAAGAGAAAGGTCAAATTGTTTGGTTTCATTTTGGGGAAAGAATTTAAGATAGATTCTAATAAGATTGTTTGTATAGTCTGTGACTTTAAACCCTAGATGATCAGCTCATTTAAGTTCTTCTGTCACTGGCTTCTACAGTTCCATCAAACTGTCAGGTTGCAGTCAATCCTTCCCTTTACATTTGCACTAGCTGATGAAACAGCATCAGTACTGGCAACACAGTTTTCTGCATCATTGACTAAAAACATCTGAAAATGATGCAGAATGTTCCAAACTTGGCTTTTACATGAAACTGACTGGATTCATTGTTTCATTTGACTGCATTTAGTCAAATCAACCGCAATTAAAGGTGCTGTGATGGAGTGAGCACTTGATAGAGTGAACACTTTTACACGTTATCATTTTTGATCGTGTATAATAAAAGTATTTTTACAATAAAACTTTTAGAAAAGTGTGTTTAGAAATTAACTGAAAGGAGTATCATTACCTATAGCAAAGTGTTTATCATATTTTAAAAATGAATTCTACTCTGATATAGTAAAAATAAGTAAAGAGTTGTCCACATCTAAGGTGTGATCTTAACAAGGAAGCCACAGAAATTCGCCTTTAGTTTAATTTTATTTTAGCTGTGCTAATTCCTAAACTTGAAAAAAATTGAATCAAAGTTTGGATGTTGAATTTCATTTTTGTATTGCAGCCCTTCGGTGTGAATCAGCCTGGACCTTACATCATGTACACAACCGTAGATGCAAATGGGTATCTGAAAAATGGTTCAGGTAGGACCAGTATTTATTTCTTAATACATGTAATTATGATCTTTCTGCACATAATCATCAGCAACATATAAAGGGTTACAAAAAATCTACTAAAAAATTAAATGGGTCCGTTTGTTCCTGAACAGCTCTTCCAGTATACAAGGCAAAAATACAGTATGTTTTCCATTCAGTTTTCACCTTACATATTTATTGAGACCATTGTCATTACTTCCTTTCATTTGTCCTATGCAAACAGAGTTTGGATAGCTTCCACTTTCTGTCAGAGTCTGGGCATGGGACAGCATCATGAAAAGTTCATTAGGTGCAATTTCAGTCTTTCATGAACTGAAACTGTAAATGATCAGGTTTCCTACTCATTATGTTACAGTTACATTTATCAGGACGTAGCAGTGGGTTTGAAACTTTCATGCACATGCCAGTCACTAAATAAAATCATATTGATTAGCTTCTACATGTATGATAATTCATTTAACAAACAGAGTATTGTTCAATGCGTGTTGTAGTATCGTTGAGTTTTTAGTACTGGTGATTCACGTACTGTCTGCTAAGGTAAAATTTGCAAAACTGAATGCCTAAAGTTAACCATGTAAATCCATATCTAACCACCTAAATAAGGGCCTGATTTTTCTGAGGGGCCATGTACTTGTATCTCTCATTTAAGTCAATTTAAGTCACATTACCAGGTTCCAAATTAACAGTAACCAATCAGAAAAAGACATTGGTGTCATTATGGAAAAACTGCATAGCAGCTGAAATTAAACAAAATATTGGGACATATAAAGAATGGGTTATAATACTACAAGTATTATTATGCCATTATACAAATAAGTGGTATGCCCTCACCTGGAATACTGGGTTCCATTTTGTTTACCCTAATTCAGAAAAGATATAAAAGAAATAGAAAGGGTCCAGAGATGAGTGTCAAAAACATCTGCATGAAGAAAGATTGGTAAAATAGGGACTGTTTAGAGGAGAGGATGTGATATGAGTATAACCAAATGATGGGAAGTTATAAAGGAGGTAAATTTGGTACTTCTATTTACCCTTTAATTGAGTATAAGAGGACGGAGACATATAAAACTAAGATGACAAATTTAAAGCTGATAAAAATAAATACTTCCTTACACTTATAAAGTTTGCGGACAATACCAAGCTGGGAGGGGTTCCAGGTGCTTTGGAGGATAGGATTAAAATTCAAAATGATCTGGACAAACTGGAGAAATGGTCTGAGGTAAATAGAATGAAATTCAATTTGGACAAATGAAAAGTACTCAATTTAGGAAGGAACAATTAGTTGCACACATACAAAATGGGAAATGACTATCTAGGAAGGAGCACTGCAGAAAGGGACCTCGGAGTCATAGTGGACCACAAGCTAAATATGAGTCAACAGTGCCACAGTGTTGCAAAAAAACCAAACATCATTCTGGGAGGTATTAGCAGGAGTGTTGTAAGCAAGACACAAGAAGTAATTCTTCCGCTCTACTCTATGCTGATTAGGCCTCAACTGGAGTATTCTGTCCAGTTTTGGGTGCTACACTTCAGGAAAGATGTGGACAAATTGGAGAAAGTCCAGAGAAGAGCAACAAAAATGGTGAAAGGTCTAGAAAACATGACCTAGAAGGGAAGATGGAAAAAATTGGGTTTGTTTAGTCTGGAAAAGAGAAGAAAGAGGGACATGATAACAGTTTTCAAGTATATAAAAGATTGTTACAAGGAGCAGGGAGAAAACTTGTTGTTCTTAACCTCTAAGGATAGGACAAGAAGCAGTGTGAGGTTTAGGTTGGACATTAGGAAAAATTTCCTAACTGTCAGGGTGGTTAAGCACTGAAATAAATTGCCTAGGGAGGTTGTGGAATCTCCATCATTGGAGATTTTTAAGACCAGGTTAGACACCTCTCAGGAATGGTCTAGATCAGAGGTTCTCAAACTGTGGTCCATGGATGTTTCCCTCTAAAGTGTGTGCCTGGGTGGCTGCACATGAGAGAATGAAAGGCCACCCACCTAATTAGCGTAGCTATGCAGGCGTGGCTCCACTAATTAGGTGCCTGGACCCTGGAGAAAACGCACATGTAAGGTGAGGTGGTGGCCTTGGGGAGAATAGTGGGCAGGTGGGAGGGGGCAGTGGGGTGAGAAGAAGGGGTAGGGGGAATTTGGGACGTGCAGAGCGGTGGTGGCCAAAGAGGTGACTTTCCCCAACTCCAGGGCTGCAGCTGCCATGGAGAGATAGTCCTCCTTCCCAAGTTCAGCTCTGTGGCTGCTATGGCAAGGGAGAGACCCCCCTCCTTTCCAGCCCCAGCTCGGGGGCTGCTGCGGTGGGGAGAGGGAGGGCACATCCATCTCATTAGAAAGGTAAGACTACTGATATTAAAATATGAGTTGTGTGCTTTTATTTGTAGAACAAAAAAAGTTATTATTAAGGGGGTTTTTTTTATATAGCGCTTTTATCCAAAGCACTTTACAATAGTTAGCTAATGGTACAAACAACATTTGGAAAGCTCATTAAGGGGTCCACTGAGACCCTCAGCAATTTTCAAGTGGTCCGTGGTGGGGGAGGGGAGTTTGAGAACCACTGGTCTAGAAAATACTTACTCTTGCCATGAGTGCAGGGGACTGGACTAGATGACCTCTTGAGGTCCCTTCCAGCCCTATGATTCTATGATAATACATAATTAACCTGTGGAACTCATTGCCTCAAAAGGATAGCTCAGTGGTTTGAGCATTTGCCTGCTAAACCCAGGGTTGTGAGTTCAATCCTTGAGGTAGCCATTTAGGGATCTAGGGCAAAAATCTGCCTGGGGATTAGTCCTTCTTTGAGCAGGGGGTTGGACTAGATGTCCTCGTGAGGTCCCTTCCAAACCTGATATTCTATGATTCTATTGTGATGAAGAGCTTAGTAAAATTTTAAAAAGGACATAGACACTAGTATGGTCAAGAGAACATCCAGCGTTTCAATCGGTAGAATTTAAAAATAGTTTTTTATGATCTGTATAAATCTTCATGCTAAAAGGTACAAGTCAACCACTAATCTATAGAGGAAGAAACTTCTTCTATGGGCAGGATATTCCACAGTAGTCCACTGTGGGATTTCTTGCATCTTCCTCTGAAACACTGTCTTAGACAGGATCCTGGACTAGATAGACCGCTGGTCTGATACAGTATGGCAGTTTCTGTTTTCCTGTATGCTTAAATATATATTTAGGTGGCTAACTTTAGACAAATTAAATTTGAAAATGTTAGTGTTCATTTTTAATGAGATGCAGTAATATTTCATGCTAATTCAAAATTCCTTCCTAATACATAGTAGGAATTCATGTTAACTAGTAAATCATTCTGCCAGTGTTTTTCATCTCCCATCTTCATCACTGCAAAGCAAGCTTCATGACCTGAATTGAAAAAAGAGCTCTTATATTCTGCTACAAGCATTCAGAACTCCATGATGAGTTCAGACACCTTTTCATTTAATTTTACACTAACATACTGTATTGAAATTAGACCGTGCCCTAAGGGGATAATTTCTAATTGACTAGCAATACATCTCTAATTGTTGTCCTCTATCAACTTTCAAACTTGAGAGGCTTGTCTCAAAGCTCTCTGAGTTGTAGTCCACCTCATATCAGTCACACTTGAAAACATTGGTAAATCTTAAATATAGAGTTCCCTTACTCTTCTTTAAAGCCATTTTGGCTCAACATAAGTGTTTTTTTAAGGAGGTTGAATGCTGCATTGTCTGTTACTTTATTTCACACTGGACTGCCTTATTCTTCCCATCTTGTCTAGTTGGTGTCTGGATGTCTTGTCTTTTGTGTTTGCAATACTCAGAAGCAAGTATTGGACTTGGAAGTTAGAGATATTAAGATATACATTGTTTAGAGATATTTTAAATGATTGGAGTTTTCATTGTGTTTTGTTGCCAACGAACATTTTTGGTCTTGTGTGCTTAAAATCTGAGTGTTGTCTTTGGCAAAAAAAAAAAATCTATTTTTTCCATCTTTTCTGAAAACAGCTTGGAAGGTAATTACATCTGGCCATATGTTTTACTCATCTTTTTGTTGTGTGGGTATCTCCATGTGTTACACAGAAACGTGGAAGTAAAAATGAAGGACTGGAGTCTGCTGATAAGCACTTCCTCTAGTTGTCAATAGAATACTTTTTGTTGTATACAGATCATATAGTAGTAGGCTAGTGTGAGACTAGCCTTCTAGTTTCCAGAAATGTGGACCTATTTATAACACTTCCTTTTGAGAATTAATTTCTAACTGAGGTCTTTGAAAATATTATCCTTAGATTACATCATTAAAGTTAGGTCATTGTATTGGTTAGGTCAGGACCCAAGTCGAAAAGAAACTAACAGTTATGCAGTGAAATGTAGTATACTTGCTTCCTGATGTGCATTGAGGCAAATAGTCTTTATTGAGCTATGAATCAATTTCTTCATTAAGTGCCAGAGGACATGTGACCAAGGAATATATAACCATACTACTTGTATTTTCAGAGACCTAAGACTGCAGATAAGTAACTCTCCTTTCTTTAGCAAACAGTTGTGTATTTCGTGAGGGGGAAAAAAAAGATTAGGAAAATCCACCAACCTGCGCAGCTTTATCTCCTTTGGGGGTGAAGTGTGCTATAAATCAAATACACCACAACATAATATTTCTTTAGATTTAACTATACTCATTTGGGTCAATTGTTTATCCAGTCATGGCTCTTTCTCACTCTGTTGCTTGTGAATAATAATACAGTCAGCACAAACTCAGGTTAACAAATCTAACATTGCAAGTTAGTTAATACTATAAATGTATATATTACTGTGGGTATAATATTTAACTATTTAAAATTGAAGCTGACTCAAACTTGTCATGCAGATTGTCAGCCAGAATGTGTTTTTTTTTTACCTATGTTGGTTTAATAAATTAAAACTTTTTTCATTAAAGGATGGCAAAAACATTCCTAGTTCTTCAAGTATTGTCCCTATGGGTGTTCCATTTCAGGTGTGCCCACACCCTTTGCACCTTTAATCAGAGATTTTTGGTATTAGTGCCCATTCAGTCTGGCCATGTGCCCTACTCTTCCTTGTGCCCTGCTCCAGGCTATATAAGGCTGCTCAGGTGAACTGCTCTCAGATTCTCCTTAACCACTTCAGCCTGAAAAGAAGCATTAGTGTCCCTTACTTTTTGAAGTTACTTAGCCTAGTTACCCTTCTTTAGTTTGTTTTTTCTTTAGTTATTTTATTTACTTTTATTTAAGGGGACTTTCTCTCAATCTCTTTCCCCTTTCAGGAGGGGAACTTTCTCCTGTTAGATTCTATTTCCCCTGATATGCCAGGCTCTTCAGACTCCAAATGGTGTGTCTCTTGCCAGAAGACCATCCCCAACAACAAAAGGCATTCCTGATGTATCCACTGCTTGAGAGAGTCTGATATCCCACAAAAGTGCTACATCTGCTCTGCTATTAAGGGCAGGGCAAGAAAAAAATGGGAGCTAAAACTGTGACTCTTAATGATGCAGCATTCCCTCTAAATGGCCTCAGATTCAGCCACAAGACACTTACGGATGTTGATCGCTGAGTGAACACTGTGCCCTGTCAGCTTCAGCACTTTCTCCTAGGTTTACCCAAAAGAAATCCACAGACAAAGCCCCTAGCAAAGGGAGTCATTCTCCAGAGAAAGAGTCCACCTCAAAAAGACTGGTCCCCATGGAACAAGACTGCGGCAGAAACCTCACATCCCAAAGTGAGTATATCTGAGATTCCAGACACTCTCGTTACCGATCCTGTGCCTGGGCTCCATGCTCAACATGATACAGTCCCACTCATAAATTTATCAGACTCGGTCTTAAAATGAATTAGGTTATTTCCCCCCACAGTTCCCGTTGGGAAGCTATTCCAGAACCACTCCTCTGATGATTGGAAACCTAATTTCCAGCCCAATATCATGGTCAGTTTATGCCCATTTGTTCTTGTGCCAACATTCTTCTCTAGCTTAAATAGCTCTTCACTCTCCCTGATATATTTGTAGAGGGTAATCATATCCCCTCTCAGCCTTAGTTTTGCTTGACTAAACAAGCTAAGTTGTTTTAGTCTCCTCATAAGATAAGCTCTCCATTCCCTGGATCAACCCAGTAGCTCTTCTCTGGACCTGTTCCAATTTGAATTAATCAGTCTTGAACATGGGTGACTAGAATTGTACACAGTCCAAATAAGGTCATACCAGTGCCTTATACAGTGACATCAGTACTTCCCTGTGTCTACTGATACTGCTGAATTGCAAAAGACACAAACCTTCACTAGATGGAGAAACTTTACCCAATCATGATAAATCCTCTTCTGGGTGGTAGCGTTAAGGAACAACAGAACTGAATTAAAAGTGCATGATGGCCGATATGGTGACCCCATATGGTAATTCAAAATATTGTTTTTGATAAGTTTCTGCAACTTCAATAGATTTTTGAGGCTATATAGTTCCTGTGCATACATCCCACAGCCTTGTTTTCTGACGCTATTATGTATCCATAAAACTATAACTAAATTTTGTTCTAAAATATTTTCAGGAATTATCTGTCTGACTTGTACAATACAGCAGATGGTCCTCTGAACAGAGTTAGTGATCTGCAGATTCTTATTGTCTTCGAAGACATAGTCAATTGGAATCTTAAAGCCAATCAAAAAGCAACTCAAGCAATAAAGTAGTATTTGTGAGCACTAGTTGATGATACTAAACTATCAAGTAGAATGATACGAAAGGATGGATATTGCTTTCGAGGAGCTGTGTGAAGAATTTTAAATTACCTATCCATTTAGTAAGTACATAGTCTATTAAATGAGTTCAAAATACTAAAATATTTTGGATGAATCTTTGTTTTTAAAAATAGTGAAGAAAATGGAGACTATAGACAAACTGATAAACATTTCCTTCATGATAAGTTATTTATAGAATGGATTCTAGTGCAGTATCTATTTCATATTGTGATTTTTCATATCTGAGAAAAGAACAACCAGCTTGCAGAATACATTGTTGGTTTCTATCAGTATAGTCCTTGATAAAAGATACTTTATGATCCACAGAATAGCATACTTAAAAGCAGAAATTGTGACTAGTATATTCTGTAAAGAGAATTGGCTGAGATTGCATTTGTTGTGTAAAAGCATGTCATATGAGGTTTGCCATTTTCTTTTGAAACTGCTTTGCTCTCATTTTAGGATTAAGCTTACAAGAAGAGGATTTGTTTTAAGTGAATGTTTTTGCTTTAAAAAATTAAGAATTTTAGAATCCCATTTGAAACAAATTGGTTGGACAATAATAAAGTGAAAAGATATTTGTGCATGCTTAATAGGCGTTTGCTAAAAATCTTACTATTTGACCTCACAATGCACATTCTTTCTTTCAGGAATGACAGGCACAGGGATTGCTCCTTGGTTAATTTGAAAGCGAGTCTGTAAATTAACATCATAAATAAAAATATATTAAGACATATAAGATGATCTGATATTCCCTTCTGGCCTTCAACTCTAGCATATTTAACAAGAAAAACAGGAATACAAATTCTAAACAAGTGCAATGTAGCTGAAGAGACGTTCTTGTAGGAATCTTAATGCTTGCATTTCCCAACTTTTTTATTTTATTTTATTTTAATTGATTTGTTTTGTTTTTATTTTATGGCAAGAGTTTGGTTCCAAACTGTTGTTCACATTGGTGGATGTACGATGTGCTGCATGATGTATGAAGCACATTCTCCCAGAAACATTGTGTCCTAGACAAGCTTAGAAACTCTGAGAACACTTGGGAGTATGGATCTGAGCAGTCGCAGTATACCCTTTAACATGGTGCAACAAAGACTCCTGCTGTGCTAGCCTAGTTCTGCTGCTATTGAGTATGATGGGAGGGATGATTATCTTCTCCCTGCTTTGAGTCTGGTGCCACTGTATTTCTTAGACTCCCTCAGCTGTTGCTTAGCAGGGCACAAAGATCTGAATTTTGCATGGCCCACACTCATGCAAGTGAGGGAGTCTCCTTGTGTCTTCAAATATATATGCACCTGTGCAGAGGTAGGCACAATTTAATCCATAAAACTTTGTAAGTAATGTGGGTTTAAAATAAACAAAACAAAATAAAAATACTTCTTGCATTGTAAGGTTCCATCTCCTTCTCTTAGCATGCAAAATTTTGACTATTATTTTCCTTAGCAACTACAATTTCAAAAAGGCCAGTAGAAATGCTGGATAATATCTTGCTGTGTTTGTTACCATTCTTTATTCTGGAGTGAGCTGATAGGAGATGTGTCTATATAGACAAGAGGCAAGTTACTTTTCTCGTCAGAAATATCTGCCTAACTGCTTGGCTAGCAAAGGTCATAATATATTATCTCTTGAGTCTGGCAGATTGTAGACACTTCCTGTTATATTGCACTTAGATGAAGAGAGTACATGCTCAGAAATGTTCTTTATTTTAAGCCTGTAGTCACAATCAGTCAGGGAGGACAGAGTAGGTGTAGTGGTAAGAATCTGGCAAGAACACTTTCCAAGAAACAAATGCTTTCACTTTACAATGTGTGCATATATATATATATATATATAGGGGGGAAAGTTATTCTAAACTTAAATGATATATATTTTGGGTGTGGGGGGAGAACATAGTTGTATAAGCTTATCTTAAAAACTACTTAAATTATCCTCAGAAGAAATATACTGTTCATATGCTTGTACAATTTTTCAGTGTTATCCTTGCTTAATATAGTAGAGAAGGTCAAATGTAGAGCCATTCCTTAATTGGAAAAGAATCTGAAATACTTTTTATCAAACACAATGCAGTAACACATTATATATTTCACTATCACCCACAATTAGTGGGTGAATAAATATCGTTTATTCATTAAAAGAGAGAACAACAATGGGCTGATTATTATTTAAGTGTTTTGTGTCCTTTCTAGGTCAGGAATGGCTCTGTATGTGAACTTCTCAATTAAATGCATAGTAAATATTGTTGCTGAAAACATTTAAGCTGAAACTTTGATGTTCAATTGCTACTAACCTTTTTAATTAAAACTGAAACAAAAAAAGTCATTTAGCATGGAAATATATATATATATATACACACACACCTAAGAAAAGCTTGGCTACATTGGTAACTCCAAGTAGTACAATGTGTACAATGCTAATCAATTAATAATTCTAGTTTAGCATAGAATATCAAATTGAAAGTAACACCCAATCTGAGAGTGGCACTGCACATTACGTGAATGTCAGTGTACACTACAGTGATTTGAATATCTGAAATAAATATTATGTTCCATGTATAGCAGCTCTTTGCAGATTATGAGTTATAGCAATGTGAAGTACAAAGACAACTGCAAATGTATGGCGGGATAAACAGGGCCCCCTAGTCTCAGTGGGCATAGGTCACACCAGCATGGGGGTGACCAACCTGCTGGGTCCTATAGGAAGGAAGAGCCCACATGCTTAGTCTCACTTCAACATTTCTTCTCTTCCTGACTCAGAATACACATAAGGAATTGCTGGTGGCAGATGAGAGAATTGGCTTTCTGACCACTCATCTCTAGTCTCCTTTGTATTTAAAGCCTTCCTGCATGTCCAGCAGCTATCTTAATGCTATTGTTACTATGCTCTTCCTGTCCTATATTTGAGTATTGCCAGGGTCCAATTTCAGGACGCTATGGGTCTGAACAGATCACCTGTTTAAGGATCAGGAAGGAATTTTTGCTTCTAGGCCAAATGGACAGGATGTCTAGGGAAGGATTTTGCTTTCCTCACCACATCCTGGAGGCCCAATTTTTAGATTAAAAGAAATAGATAGAAATTTAATATTAGGGAGTAAAATCATAGAACTGTAGTACTGGAAGGGACCTTGAGAGGACTTCTAGTCCAGTCCCCTGCACTCATAGAAGGACTAAGTATTATCTATGCCATTACAAGTGTTTGGTAACCTGTTCTTAAAAATCTCCAATGATGGAGATTCCACAACCTCCCTAGGCAATTTATTCCACCTTAGTCACCCTGACAGGAAGTTTTTTCTAATGTCCAACCTAAACCGCCCTTGCTGCAATTTAAGCAAGTTGCTTCTTGTCCTATCCTCAGAGGTTAAGGAGAACAATTTTCCCTCTGCTCCTTGTAACAATATTTTATGTACTTGAAAACTGTTATCATGTCCCTCTGTCTTCTTTTCCAGACTAAACAAACACAATATTTTTCAGTCTTCCCTCACAGGTCATGTTTTCTAGACCTTTAATCATTTTTGTTGCTTTTCTCTGGGCTTCCTTCAATTTGTCTACATCTTTCCTGAAATATGGTGCCTAGAACTGCACAAAATACTCCAGTTAAGACCTAATCAGCATGGAGTGGAATGGAAGAATTACTTCTTGTGTCTTGCTTACAATACTCCTGCTAATACGTTTACCAGAATTTGCCAGAATATTTACCTTTTTTGCAAAAGTATTACACTGTTGACTGTCATTTAGCTTGTGATCCACTATGACTTCCAGATCCCTTTCTGCAGCACTCCTTCCTATGCAGTCATTTGCCATTTTGTATGTGTGCAACTGACTGTTACATCCTAAGTGGAGCACGGTGCATTTGTCCTTATTGAATTTGATCCTATTTACTTCAGACCATTTCTCCAGTTTGTCCAGATTATTTTGAATGTTAATCTTATTCTCCAAAGCACTTGAAATCCCTCCCAGCGTACTCTTATACTAAAGTCAAGATATACCACATCTACCACTTCCCCCCATCCACAAGACTTGTTGTTCTATCAAAGAAAGTTATTAGGTTGCTTTGACATGATTTGTTCTTGACAAATTATTGCTGACTGTTACTTGTCACCTTGTTATCTTATTATCTTCTAGGTGTCTAAAAACTGATTGCTTAATTATTTGCTCCATTATCTTTCCAGGTACTGAAGTTAAGCTCACTGGTCTGTATTTCCCTGGATTATCCGTATTCCCCTTCTTATAGATTGGCACTATATTTGCCCTTTTCCAGTTCTCTGGAATCTCTCTTGTCTTCCATGACTTTTCAGAGATAATCACTAATGTCTCAGATATCTCCTCAGTCAGCTCTTTGAGTATTCTAGGGTGTATTTCATCAGGCCCTGGTGACCTGAAGACATCTAACTTGTCTAAGTAATTTTTAACCTGTTCTTTCCTTATTTTAGCATCTGATCCTACCTCACATTCACTGACATTCATTAAGTTAGATGTCCAGTTGCTACTAAACTTTTAATGAAAACTGAAACAAAAAGTAATTTACCATGAAATGTTTAATTCATCTCATCTTGTGGCCAGTGTGGATAGAAGTTTAAAAGGCCCAGCTCTCAGGGTAAACATGAATGGAGACCTGCAATATGGCAGGTGTTCATATTACCTTGTAGGGGGAAGGGGAGACCTTAGGTTTCACAGGTTGAGGTCCCTCATTCCCCATTGTGGGGGAAGGGGCAAAAAGATTCAGAAGTGGCTGAGTTTAAAGGGTTAGTCTGAAGGGTGCCAATCTGGATTAAAAGGCATGGGGCCATTTAATTGTGCATTGGACCCAATAAAATGCCTGTATTTTCAAGGGGGATATGGATAGCCTCCCTCACTTCCTTGTTAAAGTTAATGAAGTGGGGCCTGCTGTTTTAAATCCATCCCTGTTGCTCTTTGGCCTCCATCTCCTGATCAGTAATGACATGAAGCCACAAATCTGTTTAACCAAAATTGAAGTCCTGAGATATAAGTATTGAGGAAGTGGAAATACTAGTGTTAAAAATATGATTAAAGGTCTGTTTGAAGGCAATACCATAGGGAGGCTGTGGGTGTCATAAGAATTAGTCTAATCATGTTTCTTTAATAAAAACCAATTCCAGGAATTTATAAAATTAGTGTCATCTTGCTCTAGATGAAACTTTAAAGTGTTAAAGAAGAGCTGTATCACTGTTACTTGTTTTGTATAGTTAGTTGGTGAGTAAATCTAGTAGCTCCTATCTAAAAATGATTCATTATCTACGTAGACTCTAAAAAGACCTGATACAAGTCATCAGAAGCAAATAACTCCCTTGTTCGTTTTCCATTTGAAACATGGTAGGATTGGATAGGATTTTCTTTGATAGGATAACGAGTCTTGTGAATAAGAGAGAAGCAGTGGATGTGGTATACCTAGACTTTAATAAGGCATTTGATTTGGTCTTGCGTGATATTCTTATCGATAAACTAGGCAAATACAATTTAGATGGAGCTACTATAAGGTGAGTGCATAACTGGCTGGGTAACCATACTCAGAGAGTAGTTATTAATGGGTCCCGATCCTGCTGGAAAGATATAACAAGTGCGGTTCTGCAGGGGTCTGTTTTAGGACTGGCTCTGTTCAATATCTTCATCAATGACTTAGATATTGGCATAGGAAGTATGCTTATTAAGTTTGCAGATGACAGCAAACTGGGAAGGATTGCAACTCCTTTGGAGGACAGGGTCATAATTCAAAATGATCTGGATAAATTGGAGAAATGATCTGAGGTAAACAGGATGAAGTTTAACAAAAACAAATGCAAAGTGCTCCCCTTAGGAAGGAACAATCAGTTTCACACATACAAAATGGGAAGAGACTGTCTAGGAAGGAGTATGGCAGAAAGGGATCTGGGGGTTATAGTGGACCACAAGCTAAATATGAGTCAACAGTGTGATGCTGTTACAAAAAAAGCAAACATGATTCTGGGATGCATTAACAGGTGTGTTGTGAGCAAGACACGAGAAGTCATTCTTCTGCTCTACTCTGCGCTGGTTAGGCCTCAACTGGAGTATTGTGTCCAGTTCTGGGCACCGCATTTCATGAAAGATGTGGAGAAATTGGAGAGGGTCCAGAGAAGAGCAACAAGAATGATTAAAGTTCTTGAGAACATGACCTATGAAGGAAGGCTGAAAGAATTAGGTTTGTTTAGTTTGGAAAAGAGAAGACTGAGAGGGGACATGGTATCAGTTTTCAGGTATCTAAAAGGGTGTCATCAGAAGGAGGGAGAAAACTTGTTCATCTTAGCCTCTAATGATAGAACAAGAAGCAATGGGCTTAAACTGCAGCAAGGGAGGTTTAGGTTGGACATTAGGAAAAAGTTCCTAACTGTCAGGGTGGTTAAACACTGGAATAAATTGCCTAAGGAGGTTGTGGAATCTCCATCTCTGGAGATATTTAAGAGTAGGTTAGATAAATGTCTATCAGGGATGGTCTAGACAGTATTTGGTCCTGCCAGGAGGGTTGGGGACTGGACTCGATGACCTCTCGAGGTCCCTTCCAGTCCTAGAATCTGTGAATCTATGACCTCCTCATACACACACACACAAAATGGCACCCTGAATGGTAGCCTTAATAGAGAGGCAGAGGATTGAGTGGTTCATGGCAACTAAATTACCCTGTCATCCCATCGTGATCCCTCCAGCTCAGGGTTGAGGCAAATCATCACGGTGTTTGAAGAAACTTTCATTATTACAGCCTATGCTATGCCTCTTCTGGAGGTCTCCAGGAGTGTTAATTTGGCACCTCTTATATAGGCTACATTCATAGAAAAAGCAAAATAATATAAATACCTCCCTCATTCTATACACACCTATCCATTAAATAGCATAAGATGTTGAAATTCCATTCTAAACTTTTCTTAGATATGAGGTATCAGACTACTGGAAACATATGTAACTAATTTTAGAGGGGTAGCTGTGATAGTCTGTATCAGCAAAAACAACGAGGAGTCCTTGTGGCACCTTAGAGACTAACACATTTATTTGGGCATAAGCTTTTGTGGGCTATAACCCACTTCATCAGATGCATGGAGTGCTAATGAGGCCAATTCAATCAGGGTGGATGTGGCCCATTCGCAACAGTTGACAAGAAGATGTGAGTGTCAACAGAGGGAAAATTACTTTCTGTAGTGACCCAGCCACTCCTAGTCTTTATTCAGGCCTAATTGGATGGTGTCGTGTTTGCAAATTAATTCCAGTTCTGCAGTTTCTCGTTGAAGTCTGTTTTTGAAGTTTTTTGTTGAAGAATGGCCACTTATAAGTCTGTTATTGAGTGTCCAGGGAGATTGAAGTGTTCTCCTACTGGTTTTTGAATGTTACAATTCTTCATGTCTGATTTGTGTCCATTTATTCTTTTGCGTAGAGACTGTCCGATTTGGCCAATTTACATGGCAGAGGGGCATTGCTGACACATGATAGCATATATCACATTGGTAGATGTGCAGGTAAATGAACCCCTGATGGTGTGGCTGTTGTGGTTAGGTCCTATGATGGTGTTCCTTGAATAGCTATGCAGACAGAGTTGGCAACGGGATTTGTTGCAGGGATTGGTTCCTGGGTTAGTGTTTCTGTTGTGTGGTGTGTAGTTGCTGGTGAGTATTTGCTTCAGGTTGGGGGGCTGTCTGTAAGTGGGGACTGGCCTGTCTCCCAAGATGTGTGAGAGTGAGGGGTTGTCCTTCAGATAGATTGTAGATCCTTGATGCGCTGGAGAGGTTTTAGTTGGGGACTGTAGGTGATGACTAGTGGCGTTCTTTCTAAAACACATGGTGCCCCTTTTTGACCTGAGCAGCAAGTCAAAGTTTGAGGCCCTGGGTCCGTTCCGGTTGGAAGCAGAAATTGATGAAGTCTTGAATTCATTTTTTATGCAGCCTTGTTTATGTACAAGGAATGTACAAAGTCAGTTTCTTAGTCTACAGCACCATGCCTCTTTAGCCAACACCAGACCCAAAGGTGTTCTCTCTAGTTTTTTCCAGTCACAGTGTGCTCTGTATACTGCTTGGCCATCTTACTTTTTACGCGCGCGCACACACACCGGTTCTTGTCTGTTTTCTCACACACCCACACATGGTCACAATACCCAGTGGAACTCCCAACCCACATGGTGCTTGTTTCTGGATAGATTTTAATAGGCCTAGTTTTAGGTGTGGCCCTTTAGCCGTATTTTACAACTATATTAA
The DNA here is from genome assembly GCF_007399415.2 of Gopherus evgoodei. Classification (NCBI taxonomy): domain Eukaryota; kingdom Metazoa; phylum Chordata; order Testudines; family Testudinidae; genus Gopherus; species Gopherus evgoodei. The sequence continues at coordinate 19,381,296 of NC_044333.1, forward strand.
ATGAAGGGTGCGTTCTCACATCAATTTTAATGAGGTTTCAACTCCAACCCATAACAAGATTTCGCCCAGCTCATTTCAATACTATATTTTTTATGAATAATGTAAAAACTGAGAGTAATAATAACTAGCACTTGCATGGAATTTTCGTTTTTACACTCTTTACTAACATTATCATATTCTCATAATTCCCCTGTAACAGTGGTAAATTGTAGTAGCCTCTGTTTAATTACAAATGGGGGGAAAGTGACTGGCCTAAGGCTACTGGGGGGGGGTAGTAGTTGTCAGAGTGGCCATTAAAAATGATCTGGTTCTCAGTCTTGGTCCTGTGCCTAGACCATTGCAACCATATCTCTTCGAGAGATATTCAGTTGCAGCAAAACTGTTACAATTAGAGGCCACAGTTCTCCAGTGCTTTCACTCAGTTTTGTACCATTTAATCCTGGCAGAAAACAGATTTAAACACAGTGGATCTGAGGATTCACCTTGGGTGGCACAGAAAACGGCAGCACCAACTACTATAACACCTTCCCTCCTCGCACCCCAGCAATTTGCTGTTGCCAGTGCAACCTCTGGCACAGCACAATTTACAGCAGTCTTTAAACTGCTCTAAGCTGTGCATATGGACCAGTCTGGGGCTCACTAGTTCCGTATTGGGGAAGCACAAAATGACTTAAAATTTTCGCCCCAGTCCTGAGATTTGCCTTGTGCCCAAGATCTGCCCAGAATCCAGCTTAAATTTGAAAAAATGAGACTTCAGCCAGACATTTTGAACTATTTCCAGAAATGAATGAATTATCTTTTTTTAATATTTTAAACTGACTACATACAGTAGGTTAAGGATTAATGTTACCTTGGATTTCTAGCCTTAACTGTGAATTTCCATGCTGTTATGGATTTATAACAAATGCTTCGCATTATTTTAACAGTGTTTTGCAGCTGAAGAATAGAATTCTAAGCAACAGTGCAAGCCGTCAGTTAGTGTATTGTAGCTGAAGCTAAGCACAAAGTAAATTGAGACTGTCCTGAAAAAAAGAAGATGCATTCAGTAAAGCTAACCAGCTATAGAAAGAGGAGGAATTTTTTAGTAATCGTTTTCTATAATGAGTGATTTTGCTTGCTGTAATGAGGATATTAGCTTCCAGTCTTATACAGTCTAGCAGTAAAAAGCATGTAACGCTTTTGGATGTAGTCTAAAAGAACTCCTACATGCAATCATTTTATAGGTTAAACCTAAGCAACAGATTCAGATGTTCAGCACACACTCACATCTTTTCAGCAGTTAACATGTTAAGTATAAAAGATCAAAGAATTTTGTTTTATCTCTGCTTTACTCGTAGATGGAATGTGGCATATGATAACATTGATTAGCCTTTTAAATTTAATGCATTCATTCAATAAATTGTCAGGCACTGAAATTAAAATTGCTGTAAATTCAGTAATAATCTCTCTTTTTATATCCCAAAGTTAATTAATTGAGTGGATATCAGAATTATTTGACACATTAACACTTTTAAACCCTATTCTTTAAAAATGCTATTATATAGTAAAAAATCAACATTTTAATTACATGGCAGGAAATTTAGTATGTTTTATTAGAGAATTACAAAGAAAACTAGTTTGAAAATTGCCTGGATACAAGATTTTTTGAGGGGGTGGGGATTTAAGTGTTTTGGGTTTTTTTAAGCAGTTGATTTTCTGTACAACAAGGTAAGTAATGGTTATTCTTTTCAGTCATTGGAGCCAGAGTGAATCATTTGGAGCAATAGCAGCATAATCGTTCAGAACATTAAACTTCAAGGTGAAAAGCTCACCTCACTCAACAAATATCTTGTTTTCCCCACAGTAAGCAGTGTATCTGAAATGTTCCTCCAAAAAAATGTGCTATCAATTTTTGGAGGGCTTGGGTTGGATCACAGATGCATGTTTCCACTGTTAGCCATATTAGAATTAATAGCAATAATAGGTTTCTAAAAATAAAAACCAAATGCTACACCATTAGTGACATTTGTCTTATTGATAATTGTCATAGTTCTAATGTGTAGGCATTCTTCTTTATACATTTGTTTTCACAGTGTTCTACAGAGTAATTCAAATTAGACTATTGCCCCAAGGAGCACACAGTCTAGTTCAGTTGATACATGACATGCAAAAACTAGTTAATATGACATACAACCTCTACTAACATTTTATTTTTGAGGGGGAAATGGAAGTTTCTTTTTTTAGTTTTTATATTGCTGGGGGGGGGCGGCAGGCACTCATTTAAACTGTCAGGATTATTTAACAAGCTGCCCTCTAGCTGAGAAGTTTATTGTCAACTCTTTGGTGTTTCAGAAAATGTTTAAGCCAAATGAAACAGCTGTCTTTCCTCTGCATTTTTATTTTTAAATACATGTTTGCTCAGTGATTTAATTAGACAGAGCAGATAAGGTGATAGAACCAGTACTGCTAAAAAATACTCCTGTACCCTAATACTTTTGCATATGTGTCATCAGCATATTTAACAGTTCTTCTGCTGATTAAAATGTTGGCATGTCATTAATGCAAGCTGTAAAAAGCAGAAACCCCAATATTCATCCTTTTGGCCTTCTTTTCAGGGATATATGGTTCTTTAAAGCATTTGATTTCATAATCAGTGAGTTATTTAAAATTATTTTCTCCAAAACAGATGTTCATGTGTTTTTAAAACATCGTAAATAAAGTCAGGTCCTTTTTAAGTTAAGAATCAGCATTGCTTGAAGTATTTTCCCCCTCCCAAGCCTTTTGAAACATGACCTAAACTGTAATCCTGTAGTTCAGGATATTAGAATTAAAAAGCTCTGTTTAAGAGATTAGACCATTATTTGAGTAATAGAATTAGTCCAGTTAGGGTTGCCAACCCTCCAGGATTGTCCTGGGGTTTCCAGGAATTAAAGATGAATTTTTACTCAAAGATTGTCATGAGATGAAATGTCCAGGAATATGTCCAACCAAAATTGGCAACCCTAGCTCCAGTATTGCCCATGCTTGCTGTTTTATGGTGAGCATAATGATGTTTGCAAAGTTGTGTAGGTTTTTACCCAAGATGGCCACCATCTCCCAGTATTGTCAACGGGACTGAAGCAACGGGCTGCCCTCAAAGAAAATGGTGCCCTTTTAGTTCTCATGTGAGAGCCAGACTGGGGACAGTGACCATGGAGGTGCTGTCAGTGAGACTGAAGAGGCAACAGGGAAAGGAGTGTGTTAGGAAACTAGACAGGATACTGAGGAATCAGAGGACTATGGGGAGCATGAGGCAGATTGAGATGGGTTTTGGGGGAACAGGAGAGAGACTGAGGGGAATGCTGGGAAATATGATATGGCAGAGCAGGAGAATGTGATGGGTATGAGACTGAGGAGAAAGAGGGGAACGAAAGAAGGTAGGTGAGGAACAGTACATTTGGGGTGGAGCAGGCTAGGTGCATATGAGTGAGGCACTTCAGTAGATAAAAGAAGTTAAGTGAAACAGAGTGAGCAGGGAGTCCTACTTTTTTGTCTCCATCTGATAAAGTGGGTATTCACCCATGAAACCTTATGCTCCAATACGTCTGTTAGTCTGTAAGGTGCCACAGGACTCTTTGTTGGTTTTTACAGATCCAGCCTAACATGGCTACCTCTCTGATGCAATTTTTTTGTGTGTGCATTTACGGATTAATTAAGAACCAGAGATTATCACACACAAATTGGGGTTTGGCAACTTCCCCCTCCAGGTAAAAAAAAAAAATAAATCAAAAAGCAGATAAAAGTAAAAACAAGAAACTTAATCACAATCTCATGTCTTAAGGTGGTCTTTTGATTTTGGGGGGCCTGACTCAAGATTGCTGAATGCTTGAGGCTGTTGATACTATTAGTTTAAAAAAGTAATTGGCCCCTCAAAACAGATAACAAGGGAGAAGATGATATATCAACAATACATGATGCTCACACTTAGTACTGGAGATGATTTACAAAATGTTTTTTACAAATGATATTGTATAACCATAACAGAAGATTTTTATTACTACGTGTATACTCTGCCCTCTTACTATTCTTTGCTAGTCTATGAACCTGTGTCACTTTTATTGGTGGCCTGTAACTTTAGAGTAACTTAATTGCACTAGTGGTTCTTCTTGCCCAAGGATCTGCAGACTGAGTAACCTTTTCAAGCTACTTTCTATAACATTGTAAAGTTAAAATGAGTATTTTGTATTATTTGTTTATTTTACTATCTGCAAGTAAGTTAGTGGTTTTTGTATCTGAAACTTCATCTTCAATCAAAAGAGGAAATTTTCACTATTGTGGAAATGTAATAAGTCAACTAGAAATTTCACCCTACTGCTTTCATAATCACAGTAGTTCTAATTTACATAATAAAGAATAGCCATCTTGGTATCTTTGGCAGAAGTGCTAGTGATCTAGGTAATGAAGCTGAACAAAAACTCAAAAGTATGTTGAAGTCACTGTAAGGTACTGGAGACAAGAGTGGCATTTTCTACATATTGCTTGCTTGTTCATAAAGCAGCAGTAGTGTCTATCTCAAAAGAAATTGCTAGCCCCAATGTCCTGCCTGAAGGATGAGTGGCATGTTCATAACCTTTTGGAATGGTGAATGGCCTAGGTTTAGGATAGGGCAAATGGAACTAGAGGAATGCATATAAAGATACTGTGGAAGTATTGCCATACTCAAAAAAAAAAAAAAAATCACCTTTTAGATCGAATTCAAACCTTGCATATTTTAATTGGACAAGCAACACATGCTAGGAATGACTCAGAACTGCAAAAAGCTATAACAGCTTACTAGAATAGTTCTTTCAATAATTTCCCTTTATTTATTTACTTTTTAATGTTTGATCCAAGTTCTTGCATCCATATCACTCAGCCACACATTTGTAATTTCAAACAAATAGTTTGCAATTCTAAGCACAAAAAATGAGAATATGCAAATAAAATGTAACAAGTGACTGCCAAATCCTTTATGACTCTAATATATACATCCAACAGAGGATTTAAATGCAACACATCAAATATTTGAAACCTGCAAACTTGTATAAGATACTTTTTATTTTAAGTAATTTTTTTAAATCAGGAGAGTTGTCAGCAACTTAAAAAGATAAGGACAAGCTAAGCTGTATCAGACCATTACTCCATTAAGTCCTGTATCCTATTTCCAATATTGGCTAATGTCTGATGCTCTTAGAGGAAAGCAACTTAAATTGTAAGGCACCTACACACTTCCTCAATATTGTGCAGAGGAAAACATTCCTTCCTGATCTTTGCAAATGATCAGTTTACATCCTGAAGCAAAAAACTTGATTACTCTAATTTTGGCATGCATAAAGACAAATGTTATTAGCCATGAAATTATCCAGCATTTTTAAAAAACCAGATATAGTATGTGATTCTCTAATCACCTTAAGGCTGACTATACATTATGTGTAGTATTTCCTTTTATTAATTTTAACAGACATTAATTTCATTTTTGTATGATGGAACAGAGTAAAAAAGGAGGGCCTGCTCAGTTCCAGTTTCCTCATAATCCTAAATATCTCAATCAAATCCCTCTTTAACAGTTCTCCTTTAAATGCTAAATATCCTAGTATTACAGAAGTATCCCTTCTGAAAACTCCTGTAGAATTTAATACTGATGAAACTAAATAGGGTTTTAAAGAAAATACTGTGAAACCCTATAGAATAATTAGTTGTATCAATGAAAACCCCTTTTATGGATTTACCTTTAATCAATTTAGCCTGCATTGGTTTTTGTTATTAATTAAGCTAAATTGATTTTAGGTACTTATATGGAACCAATTACCATTGTATCTGAGTGCCTTATCTTTAATGTATTCATCCTCCCTACATGCCTGGGAGTAGAGAATTAATCCCGTTCTAGATGGGAAACTGAAGCACAGAGAGACTAAGTAACTGCCCCAGATCAAACAGAATCCAGATTGTCAAATCATAGAATATCAGGGTTGGAAGGGACCTCAGGAGGTCATCTAGTCCAACCCCTTGCTCAGAGCAGGACCAATCCCAGACAGATTTTGCCCCAGATCCCTGAATGCCCCACTCAAGGACTGAACTCACAAACCTGAGTTTAGCAGGCCAAAGCTGAAACCACTGAGACAGGAAACCTGTGGCAAAGAAGGGACTTGAACTGAGGTCTCCCCAGTGAGATGGTAGCACTCTAATCACTGGACCATCCTTCCTCCCTGAGGTGAAAGATGCTCAGTCTTCTCAGCTAACACCTCCTAGATCAGGGATTCTGAAACTGGGGGTCAGGACCCCTCGGGGGGGCTGTGAGGTTATTACATAGGGGGTCAGGAGCTGTCAACCTCCACCCGAAACCCCGCTTTGCCTCCAGCATTTATAATGGTGTTAAATATATAAAAAAGAGTTTTTAATTTATAAGGGGGGTCGCACTCAGAGGCTTGTTATGTGAAAGGTGTCACCAGTCCAAAAGTTTGAGAACCACTGTCTTAGCTATCGAGAAGATGATACTGAACTGAGTGTTAGATTCCCCAAATCCTCAGAGTTCAAGAATGTAGGAATACATTTAACATAAATTAATATAGGGCCCTCTTATCTGAACTAATAGTATCAGCACAAGGGGTCTCCAATGATAACTAAATCATTGTGTACCAATTTAACTAAATCTGTTTAGAAACTGTGTAGACCAGTCCAGTGTATCTCACTGCACAGTGACTTAAATGTGTACTGAAAGCAGGTTGGGGCCACCCTGCATTTTCACAGCTATATTGCACTGCAGAAAATTCTATCTAGAGAGGCTGACAATTCCCATAACAGTTTGGGTTAGCTTTTAGAGAAGTGGATAGTGCAAGCCTGGCACCAACCCTCATTTAAGCAAAAGAAAGGGGAGGAGAATTCTAGAGATTGAATAGGAGTAAGAACCAAAAAAGAAAAAAAAACAGGAGAGAAGAGTTCGAAGGGGGAGAGAGATTGTGTGTAAAACATGGAGATGGAACTGAGGAAAAGAGCGAGAGAATACATAGTGAGTAAAAGACAAGCAGAGGAGCAAGAAAATAAAGTAACAAGAACAGAAGGAAAGGGATGGAGCTGGAGAGTAAGAAAAAGGGCAGATAATTTTGAAAAGAAAGCAGCAAAAGACTGTGTTATCCTTAGAACGCTTACTGTGAGCACAGATATTCTTATGCACCCATACGTACACTCTTTGTGGAGGACCATCAATGTTTTTGCTTGTTCTATAGTTTCTTTAATGGAAAGCAATGGATTTACAAGTATAAAAATACTGAGAGAAAACCAGTCTTTGAGAATATGGAGTTAGCCAGCCTTGTGTTTTGGAAAAATGTCCACTTCCCAGATTTGTGAACACAACTATGCTCTCAGTAAGAAAGATCAATGATTATTTTTGATTGGTTTGTCACTGCGTTCCCTTATGTTCTCACATTCTTCGATCTGAGTCAGACATAGTTGAGATCAGAATGTAATGGCAAGTCTGACACTTGTATTGGATTTTATGCAGATTCCCTGACATTTTTTCATTACTGCTGCTATTATGTATTCCAATAATAAAATCTTCACTGTGTAATGCACTTTTGTAATTCATTTGCTTCTTTATGCTGTGACTTTCCAGTTGGTTGATAAATACAATACTAACCAAATCACCTCAGTTTATATCATGGGATCTTTTATCCAAAGAGGAAGTTTTCTTTTTTAAAAGACTAATTATCTGCCCACACCACACTTACTTGTGGGAAAGTCTGTAATTTTTCAGTCCTGTCTGACAAGCTAAGACTGAAAAGAAATTAAATCCTTTTACCAAAAATCTATTTATTTAAAATAATCATTTTTTCTCAGTCTGTGTATTCATTTGTCATATTAAAGATGTCATATGTGGTTACTTTATTTATTTAGGAAGAAAAACATTTTTAATATTGTTTCTATTTAGTGTTGTGGTATCCTTGATAAATATTATAATTCATTCATCCTTATTACAGTAGAGTTAATTGCAATTTTTGCCTGACTGATATTTGGGATTCCCAACCAAGAATACAAAAATGCAGTTTCATTATAATAGATAAGATAATTTTTAAACTCACCATTTGCACATTTAAACCATGTAATATGAAATGATAACCATGAACACACAGCTACCTAAGAAAAGATCATAACACCCTAGCATCTTACATCTGTGGCAATCATCACCTGGCTTAATCAGTCCTACCTCCTTGTACAATGTAATATAAGCCTTACAAGCAGAAGAGCTCTAAGGCAAGCTGGCAATTCAAGCCAATAGTCACTGGGCCTATGGTACTCTCCCTAGGGGGAAAAAAGTTAAACTTCAAGTTAAAATATACATCATGCAAGGCACTGGATATATGGAGGTGTTTGGTTTTCAGCCTTGCAAAGGGAGCCAGGGATGTCCTGGCCAAACTGGTAGAAATTCCGTATCTGCAGGGAAACTGGGGGTCCATCCTGTGAGTCTCAGAACAACACACTTCTCTGATCCCTCTCCATCATGCAGCAGAAGTCAGTTAGGTACCATGCTGTTGTTGAATTCTACCTTCCGTACGAACATAGCTAGAAAATAGAAAGTCAGAAGTGACTGTCAAAGTCGTTGCTGCCATAAGCAGCAGTAAATCCAGCAGATATGTCATCTTGGCGCTATGATGGAGCACAGTGTAAAGAATGGCTGCTCCTCAGCTGAGTCACCCAAAAATCTGGTTTCCCCAAATGCAAAAAGTGTGGTGTGGGTATCTTAAATCGGCTTCCCACTTCTTTGGGCTCATATACAAATTATGTTGTGTTTCAGCATCTTGACTTGGGCTGAACTTACCTTCAGCCTTTAAGTGGAGCAGTTCTAATGCTGCTGACAGCTCCTGTGAAATTTCCACACCTTGGATTGAAACCAAGCTCATTTAAATCAATCACGTTCTGATCCAGTTCCCCCCTCCATCCCCACGAACTGAGCTGTACTTTGAGCTAAAATCTGAAACAAAACTAGTTGGTTATTTGAAAACCTGCTTTTCAAAGATAGTCTGGTTTCTTTCTAAGCCCTCATTTCCACAAAAATGTATCCATGTGTTTAAGCCTTAGAATTATGATTTTCTTCTGTATTAAAGTTGAGTTCAACAGTACAAGATCAGAGTTTAAGGCATTTCCCCATCAGAAGATAAGCAATGAAGGCTTTGTCCACTCTAGTAAAATTACATATTGCTGACAACTCATGTCAAGAAGGAATGCAGCTAAACCAGTGCTAAACAGAGTGACAGGCCAATACAAACTGAAAATAAAATGAAAGTGCTCAATGGCTTTAAACACTCCAGGGTCATAAAGTCAATAGTGTTTCAGAATCCATAAAATTAAAATAGAAAACATGTCAGAATATCTTGATATCTTTGCTCTTGAGTTTTACCCTCCTGCCAATTATTACTTCCCTTGGTGGTGGAGTATATTATTTTTATCTAAGAAAGGACTGCAGGGATTGAATTATGTTATAATAATTCATGCCTAGTTGCATAGACAGAACTCAGCCTGCAGCCTCCTACTCTAACATACAAGATGTGAATTACTGCACCCAAAATTCACATCCTGTCTTGTCTTATTGCTTAATTTGAGATTCTTGATTTAAAATATAACCTATTAGAGCATATCAAAGCAGTGCAAGAATTTGAAACTCAAATTCTTGTTTAAAAAAAAATTGTTAAACAACTACTACTCACCATTTTGAAAACTTACCTCATGTTGTCACCAGCCAGTCCCCTCCTCCAGGTTGAAATTATTTCTGTTATCTTGGTGAAGGGCTGGAGTGGTTTTAATGTTTATCTTGTTTCTATTATGACAACAAGAAACAAATCCTTTTATAAGGGGCTTTTTAGAAAACAAAGGATCCACACTGGATTCAAGTTAATATATTCTGTATAAGTGTTTGTAGAAGATAAAGACTGTAAGAGATTTTGCTAAAATGCAGTAAGTAATATATCTGGAGATCATATGTTGTTAATGTATCTGAAGCTAGCTAAGAAAAATGTGCATCCTTTTCCTGCTTTCACTTAATAGAAAACATCTGTTTGTTTTCAGTTGTTTATAATTATCTGTTATCAGTGGAGCCAATTTCTGCCCTGGCTTGCAATTAATATAACTCAGGTTTAAATCAGAGGAAAATTTGGTCTACAGTGTGCTTGTTACCTAGTTCTGAAATTGTTAGTGGAATAAATTCATTCTTCTTGTTGAATGTCCACAGATTATTTGGAAATGCAGGATTTGTCACTTAAGAACAGATAATTGTATTGTTTACTTATAATTTTAAAACATTATTATTGCTGCAGGCAAAACATGTTTTTGTGATGTAAGTTTTAAGAAGTAGATTCACTGCAGCTTCTTTTTTAAATTAAATTCTAGCTGGACAACTTAGCCAGTCAGCTCATTTCGCTCTCCAGTTGCCTTACAATGTGCTAGGTTTGGGACGCAGTGCTAATTTCCTTGATCACTTATATGTTGGAATTCCTCGTCCTTTAGGAGAAAAGGTAAGTTGAGATTTACCATGGGTAAACTATTTTTTCAGGTATTTTCCTTGCCCAATGAAGCTTTGAGGGGTGTTGTTCTTAGGAGTGCTCTCTTTCAGAAGTCAGAATTATAAAGAAACATTTTTTGTGGGTGTTGAAAACGGTTTGCTGAAGACTACTGTGTGTTCATTTTCTCCATCATATAGTATCATTCATTAGCCTCTGAAGTAAACAATAAAACAAAAATATCACTCATGAGAAAAACAAAGTAGTATGCATTTGTGTGCTATTTGCATAGAAATACAGAGCTGGTTTATATTAATAACATTTCAGTTTGCTCTAAGAGTCCAGTTATGCCAGCAACCACACTCACTAATACTGTAATCCCATCAGATCTCCCCAGGTGGATGAGGCCCACCTGGCTCAGTACTTGGCTGGGAAACACCAAAGAATTCCAAAGTAGGGCAGGAAAACAATGTCTGTCACCTATTGAATCACCTACTTCCCTCTGAGTTGGTATTGTACTCCTACCAGCATGGTACAAGGGGAACGGTTCTGCTGGAGGAACCTTCCTTCAGAGGAAATGTAAAACCATGATCCTGACAATTTGTGGTGATGAAAGATCTCACAATGCTATTTTTAAAAACAGATTGTTTACTCCAGTGTCCTGACTACATTTGGATAATTAAATTCTGCCTATATAAAACTACCCTGCTGAATCAGTTGGATATAGTATTCTTCACTTCCTGCTCTAAACTGCAGTACTAATGTGCACTTTTTAAACACTACCATGTTTTACCTCAGAGATTGTGGTATTTCAGTGGTGGATGAAGTTATCCTTATATATCGTTTTTATTCAGTTTGTAAATTGCTTTGGGATCTTTCAGTAGAAAAAAAAATCTTTATATTAATGTTAGAGAATTATCACTATTCTTTCCTGTCTCCTGGAAAATTAATGCTTTGAGCTTTTTTTTTTTAATTGTATAACATTAATCAGAAAAGTTCAGTATATTTAAAATTTGTATTAATTTGTAAGAAGTGGACATACCTTCTTTCTTTTTTCAGTCCATAAGGAAACAGGAATGGACAGCTATCATCCCGAACTCCCAACTTATAGTCATTCCATATCCACACAACGTTCCTCGAAGGTAATATCATTGTTTGAAGTAGATTTTGCAAATGATACTATGGATGCAGAACTGTAATTGTGTGTCATGGAATATGAATGAATGATGTGGAATGATTATAGAATAATTAATTGATAAAAATGCTAACAGAAAAAGTCTTTTCTTTTCACGTGTAGCTAGTTACATTTGATTATCTGAAGAGCAGAGTAGCATATTCAGAACCTGATGTGTCTGCTCAGGGCAACTGCAGCTGTGTTCCCCCTCTATTGTCCATCAAGGGCAGACACTTTAGTTTCCAGACACTCCAGTTGTCATCTGTCTTGGGTGGAGGCATGTTTCTCTCTCCCTTTTGACCATGGCATTTCCAGGCTGCACAATTCCATGCCTTCACTGTGTCATTCCCAGCAGAGACAGGCTGCCCAGGTATGCCTGTCTGCTTTCTCTGCAGAGACTGATAGGTATAATTGTTACAGTTATAAGGCACCACACAACACTTCCTATGCAAGCCTACTTTATTCTTAAGGCAAAAAGCATTCCACACTGAAAACAGTAGAAGATCCTATATGAGTGCTAATAAGCTTACCAGAGTTCACCCCAATCCTAACATGGATTCTAGCAGGAACAGTCCTTCAGACCCCACATAAGGGGGATTCCTTGTGGTTACAAGTTAATCACAGCTTCTGCTTAGAATAAGCACTCAGTCTTAATGAGGCCTCAGGAGGCACTGTCCTTCCAACCCTCCTGAAAGGATTGAAGCCCTCCATGGACCAGGGATCCTGTCCATTTGCTGTATCAGGTAGAAGACCCTAAGCCAATTTAAAACCAGGCTATTTGTCCAAAAAACCTTACTTTGTCTGGTGCCTGGAGATTCCGGTTTGAACTAGTATGTGCAGATTTCTCCAGGTGAGTTGCTTCAAAGGGTTGGTAATGGAGGAAATACATTAGCATCCCCCCTTCCCTACTAAAGAAGGTAAATACACTGCCCCAATAACACACACTTGCATTTTTTATACTGTTTACCCCAAAGTACTGACCCTAGTTCAGTCAGGTTTAACTTAATTCAATAAACTTTATCTTAATTCTGTAAAGTTTGTTCAGGGTTCAGTGTGTCATACTTCGTATATTATAGATGTGTTCATTTGTGACCATTGCTAAATTGTGGGGGAGGAAGCAGATGGAGAGAGAATATGTATATGTCTACATGTTTATGTGGAATATATTTACATATTCCCTCATCTGTATGAGAGAGTCTTGTAAATAAGCACGCAACTTTATTTCTTTCTGCAGCTCAAGACAGTCATATTTAAAATATATTGCGCATTTCACACTATGGTAATATTGGTATTTTCTCTTTAAATTATTGAACATACAGGTATTTGCATAAACATTTTATATATTTACAGTGAGCGTCCATTAAGTATATTCCTATAAATGAAAACATACCTGCCAACTTTCTTTTTGATCAAGTAGAAAGCATGGTCATGGGAAAAATAGACTTTTTTGGTTTCATCAGATGTATTTTCAGTGTGTCCAGTTAGATACAAAGGTTTCTATTCAGCCCTTCAACACATGGTGTGTGTTGCCATGGAAATATGTATTTTCCTGTAGCTAGGGGGTCAGAGGGTTCATACTGAAATCAATTGAGAATAAAAACATTTATACCAAAAATATGGACTTGGCCAGCACTTTCCTGTGCTACTTTTGCTGTTATTGAATATATCTGTCATAATTAAGTGTCTACTTAAATCGTGGAGAAATCACACATTTTTTCACAGATTGGTCATGGCATAAATAGCACATTTTGCAGATGTGTAACCCATCCGTGAAATTTGCTATTTATACGGTGACCAACCTATGAAAAATGTCTGTCTGATTTCTCCACAGCATTTCTCAGACTGGGGCCCTAACCCAAAAAGAGGTCACAAGCCTATTAGGGGGTTGCAATATTGGCATCCTTGCTTCTCCACTGCTGCTGCTGACTGTGGCGCTGCCTGACGCTTAGCGGTGGGAAACCTGCTGCTGCTGCCAGAGCACCCAGCTCTGCAAGCAGCAGTGCCGCCATTAGCAGCAGCAGTATTGAAGGGCGGAGAGCAGCAGCTGCCATATCATGCCACCCTTACTTCTCCACTGCTGCTGGCCACAGCGCTGCCTTCAGAGCTGGGCACCAGGCCAGCAACAGCTGTTCTCCACTCTGCCTTCAGAGCTGGGCAGCCAGGGACCAGATTTTACGTTCTGCGATGTGATTTTCACGGCTGCGAATTAGGTAGATCCCTAGTCATAATAAAGACTTTATTAGTCACATTCTTGCTTTCTCTTCTGCTTGATCTTTCAGTGAAGTCAATTTTATATATAATGAAATTATTCTTATATCACAATTTCAGCATTACAACTTTACTGTAGAATCAAATATGAGAAGAGTTGAGACGTGACATCACTTTTATATAAACTATGTTGCATTAGTAATTAAGCACAAGAATAACATCAGCCTTAAGATTTAATATTCTAGCCTTATGTATTTTAGAAGTACCTCTATACAGAAATCTCTCTAAATCCTCTTGTTTTCAAATTATTGGGTTTAGTTTTCTCATAGAGGAAACACATGCAGATATGGACACTGTAGAATGACAGTAGGCGGAACCCAAAATTGGAGATTACGTGAAAACAGGAGAAATATACATATTGAAAACTTTTACTACACAAAGACATTTCCTAAGATTATGTCTAGATTGCATTTAAAGGGCATGATTGCAGCTCAAGTTGACATACCTGAGCTAGCTTTAATCTAGCTACCTGACGTCCCAGAGCACTGAAGCTGCATCAGCATGTGCTTTAGTGCAGACTAGCCCTACGAGTAATTAACCAAGATTCTGTGTGGACTTAACTGCTCCGGGATCCGAGATAGCTAGAGTAAAGACAGCTTGGGAATGTCTTCTCGAGCACCAGTCACACCCCATGACTGCAGGTTTTGATGATGAGAAAAATGAGTGAAATGATGTCATGTGTCAAGAGAGGAGAAGAGGCGTTTAGTCAGGCTGTTTAAAACTTTCTTATATAACTTCAGTGACTGACATTTCAGAGAAAGGAAGTGTTTATTACAGATTTAAACATACAGATTGAAGCACATCCCTCTGTACTTTTGCTTTCAGTTAAGGTGGGAGTGCACACAATGCAGCTGCTCTGACACATCAAGGAATAAGGGAAGACTAGACTTTACACACCTGATATTCCTAAATGGGAAAGAAACCCCTTTTAAAAAAAATCAATTCTTCTTTCTGCATCTTAGAGAAGAATACGGGTGCAATCCCAATTTGTATTTAAGTCCTTTTCAGATTCCTTAAATCCTCAAGCAGGTACTTCCACATTTTCTCAAAAGGCCCAGTAAATCTTTGGTCTCTGTGAATAGCCTTTTCCAATGATAAACAGGCATTAAGGATATTAATCCATTCTTCTATTGACAAAATTGATTCTTTCCTCCAGTAACATAATAAAATAGGAAGAACTTGCCTAAGAAATGAATCCTCTATTCTCTTCAAATATACAAATTATCAGGACAAAATGGTCTGTTCTCTCAAGTCTGCAGCCAGTCAAACTGAACAGTACCACTTTAGAGAGAACTGCTTAATTCATCTCAATGGGGTTTTAACTTTGAATCCTAATGAAGATTTATATGTTTAAACTTTACTATTTCACTGATGATCAATTTAGCTGAAACATCCAGCTATTCTGCAATTGTGAGTGGAGCTTAACATCCCCTTTTTCTGCCAAATTTGACCCATGTCATCAGACATAATCCATAATCCTTCTCCATAATAAAAGCTCCCTTCCCTGTCTCTTAACGACAAAACATTTTTAAGGGCCAAGGGCCAAAATTTCAGAGCTAAGCATAATGAATTGAGAACAGACGGGTCAAATCCCGGAGGGAAAAGTTGCTACTCAGTCACCCTCACTTTCAGAGTAGTTGCATTAATCAGCAGTGAAATATAGAACAGTGCTGACTGATAGGTAATCATCCTCATAAGGCTTCAGAGTTAAATCTGTGCACTTGCAAAACCCCACGTGTGCACCACAAACAGGGCCACTGCAGGTGCAGGAACTGAGAGTCTAGCTACTCTGTTACCACATTTGTTTGTTTACACCCATAGTTGTACTTTTTTTTTTAAGCCACAGTGGATGTGTGCATGTCTTGGGTAGGTCAACCAGTTGTACCCTCTTTTTGAAATTTGGCCTTACATGTGCTCCATTCCTAGCATTAAAAATATGTTGAAGTCCCCTCACCCCAAGAATTCAAATCTGAGATAGGCATAAGCCATATGTTCAGCTCTGGATCTGAACCTGTGTGTGTTTGGATGGGATGAGTGGCATTAGGCGTATGTGTCCTTCAAGTATTAAAAGATCCATTTTTCTTTCTATCTGTACTTCTATGCAATAGATTATTATCTGTAGGATACCAAATATTCATTGTATATTAGCGGATTTGACTGACTTAAATTTTTAATTGAGTGGTCAGAGAACCCAATCTATTTAAAAAAAAATGTGTATGTGGACCATGGGGTTTCCTCTAGGATAACCCTGTGACCTATTTGGCCCTCTCTTTAATTTTATAAACTGCTTTAGAAGATATTTTAAAATTTGTTGATTCTTACTGGCTAGCCTACAAATGGTGCCAGAATAAGAAGTCAGGTAAATTACTTGCTTCTTGACTCAATTCAATGGGACCTAATGGATCACTGGACTGGGACTCAGAAGAGCTGAGTTTCATTACCAGCTCCAGCATTGTCCTGCTGGTGACTCTGGGCAACTCAATTAATCTCTCTATGTGGACTTACATAGGTGCTCATTTTAATACTCCAAATGGGAGAATATTGAGTAATTTATGCAAATAGACCTCGGTTCAGCAAGCTACGTAAGCACTTGTCTAAGTTTAAGCATGTGAGAAGGTCTGGAAGGATTCATAGATTTTTAAAGCCAGAAGGGGCCGTTACCGCCTGTATAACACAGGTGATAGAACTTCCCCAGTGATTTCTGCATAAAGCCCCTAACTTCTCAGTGGGACAGACCATTACTCTTTAGAAAGACAGACTGCCTTACAGTACACTTAAATATTTTTCTAAAAGATTTAAAAGTTTATTAGAAAATGTTTAAAAATAGATGGTACAGAGAGTTTAAAACATCAGTTATTGGTCATCGGGGGTAACATACAGAGTATAGGGGGATGCTAGTATTTTGGTATTGGACAGCACATAACATATACAATCTGCAATGTCCCCAATGGGGGGTACACTCTAGTGCAAACAGAAATTGATGCAGGAATTACTGGGTGAAATTCTTTGGACTATGTTACGCATGAAGTCAGATTAGAAGATGATGATGATCATGATATAATCTTTTCCCGCCTTAAAATGTTTTAATCTATTGACATGCTTAAAATTTGACACATTCTTAAGTACTTTGCTGAACTGGGGCTGTGGCCAGCACTTAGTCACCCATGCCAAAAATACGTGCACACATCTCCAAATACAAAAATTGTAAACATATTAGGAATCCTGTTTAAAAATAAAAATCTCATTGACAAAGTGTACTTTGCAAGTACTACAAGTGTACTGTTCTTCAAATTAGCAATAATTGATTTTCTGTGCACTCTCACTGCCACTGGTATTTTTATAGATTCTATTGTACCACTTTCAGCTACAACCAACCTCTTAGGCACTTTTATTTCTCTCCTTGTGTTTCTGAAGGAATGCTTACTCCAAATTTATTTATAAATTGATTTCATTTTTCAGTCTATTTCAAGATTTATTGACTACAGAGACTGACCTCATTAGTCAATAAATTTTGATTTAATCTAAATGTAATTGCTGCTTGTTAGAAGAATCTTAACTTTAAACTTTTAAATGAAAACACAACAGTTCTCTAAACATGAGAGAGAGAAAGTTGCCTTTGATTCTTAATTTGTTACATAGAGACTGTATGTCTAGGTTAAAGCAGGGGACAAGGAGTCGACTCCTGGATTATAATCCCAGTTTTGGCACTGACTGACTATATGCCGTTGAGCAAGTCACTTAAAAAAATAAGATATGCTCAGAACTATTGCATGCAACAATCATGTAGTATTTGAAATAAACAAAAAATGCTGTATTTTTAAACATATGTCATAAGAGGTAAGCAGTAATACGTACGTTACAAGATTTTGCCACTGAAGTTTGAAGCAGGAACTGGAAGGTGAGGCCTGAATGGCAGAGTTATTTGGTCACAAGGTTTGAGCTGAATGTTTAAAATGATGTGAGCTTTAAAGGTGAATTATTCCTATTTGAAAATATGACAAACTTGTGATGGGCTTGAATTTATCTTTCTTCAAAATAACTTAAATATTTTTAAAAGATACAAGTATTAGCTAAAGTTACAAAAACTTAACAAATCTGTGCCTCAGTTTGTAGGTAAAAAAGGCATGAGGCTAAAGAAATGGCTGTAAAGTGCCTTGAGATTTTTGGATTCAAGGAGCTATAGCTCAGAGGGGTTTGTGTCAATATTTGGACATGCAGGAAATGAACTACTTAAGCTAAGCATACTGCAGACATGGACTTTACATTGCAAGCCCAGATCACCCCTCTCATAGACACAGTCAGAAGAAGGCATCAGGGAGGCTGATAAATTGTCCCCTAAGGGGAAGGTGCTGGAGAGCTGCAGGATAGGAAGGGATGCAGTTCCTTGTGAATCCATCTGTTTTTACAGAAATTCTGTTGATTGTGCCTAATGTGTCAGTTCTCTAAAATGCTAACATTTTTATGTTTGCAGGTTGAAAACATTATATCTCATCACCACAAATGAGGCAGTTGCAGCTAATTTTGCTGAAATACTTAAGTAAAATCAATATCAAACAATTCGTACTTCAAGGAAAGAATGAGGTGACATTTGATTGGCTATAGTTGTCTTACAGCCTTATGTGACTGTATTGACATCTTGTTTATTAACTCCCTATGATCAATAGGGCTGGTCTTCATAAAACACCATATCACACTAGCACATCTGATGTATATGAACCAATAAAACTATATTTTCGAACATAGTCTTTAATGGCTCAGGAGTAAACTTTCTGGGTCCTAAACTCTTTTATTATCAATGGTAAAAATTATTCTGATGTGAAAAATCTTTCCAGTTTCATAGTCTATAGTGTACTGTGCATAAGGTACCTACTACATGTTTTAAAATCAATTGTTATGAATACCCAAGCACAAAAAAGTGGAATAAAACAGATTAGAGAGACTAAACCACTTTGTCTCTTAATACACTGTAATAGTATGGGATGTGCAAAGACGTTTGTCACAAATACTGAAATTGTTGCTATCTCTGTATCTCATAGAAATGCCCTGTTATAACCTGATTTAAGGCCACATTATTTCCTGATGGAGTAAAACCAAGAGCACTTAGGAAACTCCACAGAGTTTGTCAGGCAGACTTCTTTATAAATTTTCCCTCCAAATGCAGGGGTTTTGTGGAGGAGACAGGAAGCAAGGCATCCGTACCCTATGGAACCCCCATTTCTCTATCTACAAGGAAATGAAGCACTACTCTACAATGTGATGACCCTCCACAATGCTGCCTGGCCTCTCTTTTTCCCTGAAAGTACAGCTGTCATTGGCTGCCCTTGCCATGCCTGCACAGTGGGTTCTGAGGCTTATGCAGGCACAGACAGGAACCTAATGCAGCATTAATTTCTGAACAATGTAGATATGCAGATGACTGATGGAAATGTACAATGACTGCTCCCCATGTCCCCTGCAGTGCTGTGTTGCAGCAAAGGGGCTTTCTTGGCAAAAGAGGCAGCATGCCAGGTGGACTGTTTCTCTGCTCTTTTCCCTTCACCTAAGTCTCAGGCATGGTTTTTTGGAGGCTTATCCTGTGCATTTTATTTTGCTCCTTCCCACTGCAAAAGGAGTGCCACATTAAGGAGTGCCTTAATGAAAAAGTCGGTCCCTGAGGCTACCCAGGGCACTTCTGTGAGTAGTTCAATAGAAACTAAGCTTAGAGATGGCAGTACTTGGAAATGCTAATTATATTAAACCCTATATTTGTAGGTGAACATTATTAGGGTAGGTCTTTCAGTAAAGCCCTTAGCTTTTGAAGACCAAGTCATGGGTCACCTTACTACCTATATATTTTTGCAAACATAATCTCTATTGAATCTACTCTTTTTCCTAATCAAGCGTTACTGAGGTTTCCTTTGCTTTTCCTCTTCGCTGTAGCTGGAGTGCCAAGCTGTACCTGACCCCAAGTAACATTGTGCTGCTCACAGCTATAGCCCTAATTGGTGTCTGCGTTTTTATCTTAGCAATAATTGGCATATTGCACTGGCAAGAAAAGGTAAGCTTAATTAAGTGGAAGTGATTTTACAGATGTATCTTTACAATACTTTAAACTTCCTAATATTTTAATATATGCACTATGCTGTGTTGTTTTGAATAGTGTTTCAGTTTAAAAGTTTTGAGGGGTTTTCACTAAATTAATCTGTAATAATCCTCTCATGCCTGAAAGGTATCAGACTATTATTAGCCACAAAATTAGGATAATTTAGGATTTGTTGAAACCTTAGAAACAAATATTTAGTATTTAGTTTTAATTCTGAGCCATAAAAATGGAAATTTGGCAATAACTGGTAAGTGGTCAGGGAAAACCATAATTCATAACTAAATGGAAAATGTTCAATTCATATTAGGGTGACCAGACAGCAAGTGTGAAAAATCCAGGATGAATATCTTGGACATCTTGCACTCTCAGCCTTTGATCAGAGTTTAAAAGAATAATATGAGTCTGGAAATCTAATCATAAACACCCAGTTTACCTTTCTTCAGTTCCGCTGGTAGTTCAAACAGAAGGAAAACATTCCTTGTCATTTTGTATCCTCACTGACTAACATTAATATTTAAGACTGTGTGTGATTTTATCATGGACATACTGGCTCTTTTGTTGAATATAGCTGAAAAACACTACAGTGTATAGAAATTCATTGATTTGAAGAAGCATTTTGAGAGGGTTCTTTCATGTCACAAAAGAAAAGTGTTCCCATTTTCCTTAACCACTCTCAGTTCACAATAATATTCAACTGTCAGGAAGGCCAATAAGTGCTACTACCTAGCATACCATAATTACAGCTGTCAAATAAAATTACTGCATTTTTGACTTGGTATGCCTGGCAGTGTTTGTGAACAAAAAGGCCAGTTAAACATTCAGATAGATGTCAGATGAGCAAGGATCCTGGAACTCCTGAGTTCTAATCCTCCTTTTGCCCTGCTGTGTGACTTTTGAGCAAATCACTCAGATGCTCTGATTTGGTTTCCCCATCTGTATAGTGATCATGATACCACATAGAAATAATGTGATGGTTAATCAGTTTACATGGACAGCACTTTAAAAGTTAACTATTAGTATTATTATTGTTAATTCAGAAATCGTCTTTAACACTTTCAGAATGCCTGAAAGCGAGAACACAACTGAATGGAAATTGTTTTTAAAGTGGGGGGCTTTAACTACACTGAGAACTGTAAGTCCATCACAGAAGACTAAAACAGCAAAATCCAGTAGAACACAACCCAACAGGGTGCCCCATTGTAAACTTGTGTGGTCTCTAACAAGGAAATCTTTGGAATGGAACCAAAGCAGGTGGTATCATGCTAAATACACAACCTAGCTTTCATTATAGAAATGTGGTAATTATCACATAGATACCTAGTAAAATTGTTGTGAAAGGTTACCAGCTCAGGCACATGCCTATGTCATGATGGTGACAAACAATAACAATATTTTACTCACTCTTTAAAAAAAAAAGAAAAGTGTTAGCCACAAGTAGAGAGCAAGCAAGAATTGTGCAAGTCAGATAAATTGACAGAGCGATTCATTGCTTGCTCATATATATGTTAGAAATGCTGTTAGGACTCTGTAGCTGCAGACAAACAGTTTATTTCTCACATAAGGCTAATCTCAGTTCCCAATAAAGTTCATCCAACATTAGTATACTCTGGACAGAAGTGCATAGGCAAGATATTCTGCACTGGAGAGAGGAAATAAAATAGATGGAAAATTACTACTTGTAACTAGAGACCATACAGATACAGGTACAAGCTGAATACTCTCCTTATTTATCCAAACACACACGTCAGTAACACTGCTGTTTTGACAGTTCTGCATGCATAGCATCCAAATAAGGAAAGAAATGTATATATCTTCCCAGTTGTTCTCTGTTTATACACATGTATGTGTCCACAAAGTGGAGCCCCAATTTTTCATCTGCAGTTCTTACTGCTAGTATTGGTTGAATTGCTGCAATCTTACTGTCCCTTTTGCCAAATTTTTCAATTTTGGTTCTGTTAACAGTAATTTTAAGAAAACCTAGTTCTTAAATTACAACAGAGCTGGGACCATGTATGGCTGCTTCAGAGCCAATTCGCCATTCATCATATTTATATTCTTTTACAATGCAGATGACATAAAAGCGTAGTAAGAAGCATTTTTCATTTAACTACTTAAGCAATAATCCTTGAAAAAAAATTAATTAAAATAACCCAAAACATTAGGTGATTAATACTAAAACATCTTGTCATTAAGGGCAGCAGCCAATTTTGAGCAGATTATTTCTATTATAAACTGACACCTCTTAAATGTTACACCTCTACCCTGATCTAACGGCACTGGATATAACACAAATTCAGACATAACGCAGTAAAGCAGTGCTCCGGGGTGGGCGGGGGGGCAGGCTGCACACTGCAGCGGATCAGATCATGTTCAATATAATGCGGTTTCACCTATAAAGCGGTGAGACTTTTTGTCTCCCAGGGACAGCATTATATTGAGGGAGAGGTGTAATTGTTGAGGCACTTAGCTTTTTGTCTTCTGTGGAGTGACTGAGTTGAAAAAACAGCCATTCTGTGGCATTTGATAACTAATTTTCTATTAGAATGCAAGATATGTGCTATACTGTCTCTTGTATTCTGTAAAGTGTTATGGTTTATTTTTCAGAAAGCAGATGACAGAGAGAAACGACAAGAAGCCCATCGGTTCCATTTTGATGCTATGTAACATGCCGTAAGATCTATGAAGAAGCTGCTATTCATTTGCTTAATCAAAATACGAAATTCCAATTTGTAAAGGAGATCGGGGGAGGTGGGGTATTGTTAGTGTGTTGTTTGTAAATGTTGCATTCTTTGTTATTTATTTGAAAAGCACTAAAATCAGACCTGAATGTCTCAATATGAGCTTTCAGTGAACAGTTTGTATATACTGGCAGTTATTGGCCTTTATTTAACAACGCTGTCAATTTATTTTTCTTAGTAAGGGATCATACTGCATATGTTCTAATGTTTACATACTGCCACTTCTTCTAGTACAACATTTGATGGGAAAGAAGTCACATGTAAATAAAGTTAGTATTTCAGTGAGAAGAATCCTTTAGTGCCAGTTGAATTGGTCTTGTCATTTATATATTTCTGCAATATAAATTATATTTCTGTAAATGAACCTAATGCAGATTATCAGATGAGACATTTTACATCAATTACTATAACTGTGCTCTCGGGGTGTCTAATCTAAAGTGTCTAGATCTTTTTTTTCTTTTTAGTCCTTACATGCAATAGTTAGATGAGAATTTATTTACTGAATGACTAAAATAAATCTACAAAGCTAATAGCCAAATAACCAATCATTGGACATCTGTACTGTTGACGTATATTAGTTCTAGGCATGAACCATTCAAATTTAAAAAAAAATAAATAAAATCTAAGTTTATACTGAAATTAATCATTATAATCCAAACTATGTAAAAAGTATGCCTTCCAAGAATGGATGGGATCAGAAGAATTTTGCTTGAGTATTGATGCATATCAATGTGACTATACTTAAATTTAACTATGAAAACAAATGGCCAGCAAAATTATGAATGGAATTTGATTTTCTTGGGGAGAAGCTTAAAGAAAAACCTGTAAGGGAGACTGGGGTTGAGTCCTACGTTTGGCCTGCCTGTTTCCATCTCAAATGCCATTCATGATTAAGGGCTGAGGTATTCTATGGTTCATATAAAGTCCTTGATATAAACTTCTTACATGAGAGCACGTTATGCTACTGACCCCACATTCTTTAGGAAGAGAGTGATGATCATGTCTGAAGAGAAGCTCAGTTCTGTATATTCAAAATGGTCAATAGCTTTCCATCATTCAGATTACACTGCAGCAATGGTAATACATAGTCCCTGAGAACCATCATGCTTTTGTTTTATGTAATAACAGTTTTCCTTTGTTCTTAAAATGATTTGCATTTACATGATTCACTGTGTATTTAAATCTCTTAATGTTTATTAAATCATAATAAATGTTTATTAAATCAAGCATGTTTGTTGCTTAAGTGCAAACAAATATTATTGTTGGTGCTATCTTTATATTATAGCCTTGTTGGTCTGTGTCACTGTGCGAGAGATCACTGCCTCATAACCTGTTGTCACTCATTAATCTCTGATACTATAGTCACCTGTCAACATTGAGCTGTTAGTAGAGGACCAGAAGAGGAAAACAGGGCTGGTAAGTTAAACTGATTATGTCCACCGTAAATCATAGTTAGAATAATTTAACTCTGTCACTGTCGTGAGACTTAAAAATGAGCTCTAATATAAGAGGAGAAGAACCATCCATGATACACTTCTACCAATCTGTGAAGCTTTCACTAGTACTAGCTACTTGTGTATGTGTAAATATAAAGTAATTGGACATCTCCCACATGTACTGGTCAGTTTCTTAGTGAACATCTCAATGAGTTGAATGACTCAGTTTTATGCCTCTCTTAAATTTTGTTTCAGGATATTTTGCACATTCAATAATCCAACATTGCATCAGTTTATACTCAGATTATGTTTTTAAAATTTTATTTATAAACAGACTAGAAGCTTTTCTAATAAAAGCTTTATTATACAACAGATCCTAGTTGCAACACACAGCTTCCCTATAATTTTAATGAACAATACATTGTAAGTATTACATATCATAAGCATTAAATACTGCTTTATTGTTAAACATTAAGTTACAATAAGATGTTTATTACCTTACTTAGGCTTTCCATACTGCAGGTGTCAAAAACAAAAATTTTCAGCAAGATTGCCATCACTAACAATAAGATCAAAGTTGCAACTGTAATTAGACTATGTATTTCCAAGTGCTCTTCACAGTAATTGAGTGGTGAGAACTTGTTCTAACTTGTTCGAAAGTTTATAAACTTTCAGAACACATCCACGGTACAAAACCATGGTAAACAATCCTAGTTGGAGGCTTCTTCAATGTAAAATCTCACCAATGCAGAAACAGTCAACTAGCCAGCTGACAAATGGTTGCTGAAATAAATATCAGTCTTCATTGTTCTCATCTCCCAGAATGCAACTGCACAGTTAATTTCTCTCCAACAACTAATTGTGCCTGCTGCCCCATTTTCCCTTTAGGTGGTGGTATTTTTGGATAAAGACTTCTTTTATAATGGTGTAAGGAGATCTACAGCTGCAAGACATCTTAAATTGGGAAAAGCCACTATATGGTTCACTGACTATACCACTGCCGTCCTCTTTTCTTCTCCACATCATGCTTTTCTCATTTTCTCAAATTTAGAGAAGATGTTGGACTAATACAATTTTCATGTATCACTTTAAAAATATTAGCCACAATTATTAGTTTTATACATGGATTTATAAATACCTGTAGATCTCTCTAAACCATTATTAAAAAAGTATGATGCCAAGTATACATGATGCCATACACTAACCTTTGTTTCTACGCTATTGCCCAAATTTCATGAGCTGGGCTCATTCTGTGCCTAAGGCACATGTGTAATCAGTGACATATGAAATCAACTGAGGAGAGGGGAATGATTGCCTTCAGACCAGGAAAAGTATGTATCTTTCTGTGGACGACATTTAACCATAAAGAAGGATGGACTCGGCTCAACCAATGTAAAATAGAAAGGGATTCTTGGTCGCTAATGAGATCAACCTGTCCTGAAGTCTCAATGTTTTTGTTCTCAGGCACAGTTCTGGCTATGTGCATGCAGGCAAGGAGCAATGATCCTGTAAAGCTTTATGTGACAGAGTTGCATGTGGGGGCATTGCAGCTCAGCCAGTTGCCTGGCAAACTTTTTAAGGATTGCCGGAGTCCTCTGAGACACTTAAGAAGTTGGTTAAATTGTGAGGTTCCTAACTCTGCACTGAATAACTTTTTCAACATGACATTAAATATGTTTACATTATGATAGCAGATCGGGGCCCTTATGTTTTCCAACATCTCATATTTGGGGGCTGTATCTCACTAAGAACTTTCAAACAAGCCACTTATAGTCTGTCAGATAAGATCAGATAACAAAATAGTTCTGTATCACTAAACAAGTTCCCAACTCCTCTCCAACTCTCTGCTTAAGACCTATTTTTGTATTTGCCTTGCATAAAAAACAGAATATCCTAAGCACTTCAAATTTGGTCAAAAATTGTTCACTAGCTATAGGATATTGGTGATGTATAACATAAACAGGCACCAGTCTGCTTCTCAGCATGCCTCTGACATTGTTTCAAATACTAGGTTTGGCTACTTAAAGCCTGGGATTTTTGTTGTGTTTTTTCTCATCACTAGCTATTGCCAGGACAGCTGACAAATAAATAGATGTTTTCCTAAGTGCAAACTCAAACTGAGATTAAGAATCAAGAGTGTTTCTTTACCTCTTGTGCATCATCACCAGTAATAAAGATGCTGCAAGCCAAATTTTGCTTTCAGTTATATCTGTGCAACCTAGGGTGACCAGATTGCAAGTGTAAAAAATTGGGACAGACTGTGGGGGCCAATAGGTCCCTATATAAGAAAAAGCCTCCAAAATTGGGACATCTGGTCACCCTAGTGCAAACCATTGCTGAAGTTACATCAGTGCAATCCCAGAAAATTCTGGCTCACTTAAACCTGTTCAATGGGATAGTTGGATTTTAGACCTGTGGTTGTAAATTGCATAAAAATATTAATACACAAACAGGAATAGAATCTATATTCTCTTGTAGCTGTGTGAATTCTGCAACATTAACATGGTAAATACTTTTTGTCACTAAAGTCAGCAGACATGCAGAGAGCACATCTGCTGAATAAGGGGCCAGTTTTACAGTGACTTTGCATGGTAGAACTTAGTCTCATGCTACTACTATAAAATATGAGCATAAGATGGATATGTAGGAAACAATTCACCCACTGCTGAAATGCAACAGCTATTAACTAATGAATAGAAAAAACTGCACATCAATTTTGACCAGTGGTGCCAGTTCAGATATTTTTTGCCACTGCTTTAAATTGGTTGGGCTAACTATGGCTCCTTTGGCTCTGCCACCTATAGAACTTTGAGCAAGTGTGAAAAATTTGCAGGGGGAGCATTCCTCCCCCAACCCATCCTATTGGTACCACTGTTTATCCTGTACTGCAATTAATGTATTGCTTTGAAATTGCAAGGAAATGTTGAGTAAGCAAAGTATCAGTATGTGATTTGAAATTTGGTCAGTGCACCAAATTTAACAACCCTATTCACGTAACATTGCTATGGAATCTTTAATGACCAGAAACAGTCAGGGTTATAGTTTTAAGTTTCATCAGATGGCCCCTCCAGTAATATAGTGACCCTCATCTTTGTGCTGGACACAGGAGCAATACTGATCAGAGGGAAGGAAGAGTGCCACCTACTGCACTGCCCACCACTTTGTAAGCATTTCTGTATTATTCCTGACTCTTCTACCACTCATTTACTGTTCCAGCCCTTCCTGTTTAACTAGCTATAACTGACAGTACCAGGTTGACTAAAACATATTGAAACATTTATCTGATAAGCTAAAGGAAGGCCCTCATCTCTTATAACGGGCTGCTGACCTTCTAATAAAATATTAAATCAACTGAAACATCAGGAAAAAAACATTGTAAGATTTAAATCTATTATGTTTGTGTCTCTAGTGAATATGTACAAAATATATGTAAAATACAATAATTGTAAGTGTCCATTAATTTACAAGCAGTTTGCTAGATTTATTAGCTCTGAAGTCAGTTCCAAATTGCTGCATAAAGTACTGGAACACTGACAGGTGAAATGCAGGAAGGGATCAATGATAGGGAACTACTGACTGCTTTGAAGTTTAGAATTGCAACACTATACACTACTACATGGCTGTTACTGGAAAAAAAGATGCAAATAAACAGTCTGTAGGAATTTATAATGCTATTTTTTTTTTTGGCCAAACGTCACCAGATGCTAATCTTAAACATGATAGACATACCACCTTTAGTCTGATATGGCACAAAATACAGTAGCAAATTTTTAGGGACAAGTAGCAATAGCGGGAAACCTCCGAGGTGAGACTCTAACAGTCATGCTGGTGGAACGGGAGGGTATGTTATGTTCATAAAAACAAAAGAAAACCTGCCGTAACTAGCAACTCTTCTGAGGCAAGGTTCTCCACATATCTGTGACCTGATAGAGTCCTGTTATTCCATTGCTTGGGGGTCCTGACCAAATGGTTATCAAGCACACCAAACAGTGGGGTATTTTTGGAACGAAGACAAACGTCCACTATGAACTAGGCGGAGAAATCCCAATTCATTTCACTTGTGACATTTGAACAAGAAAAAAAAAAGACTAAATGTATTTACATGTGCCGCCTAGCTGCTCACTTGAGAAAGCACTTGCGCGCGCATGAAGAGTCCTTACAGCCTGTTACTAATCTAACCCTTCACAGCTGTGCCCATCCTCCAGGCTGTGTGTGTGTGGCTGGAGTAGAAACGCTACGTGCCCTTTCATGTCTCCACTTGTTTAAAAGTGCTCCGCACTCCAAGCCTGAAATAGACAAACGCGTCCATTGCGATCACTAAACAAAGCGGAGTTTCTGGACACAGGTCAGCTCGTGGGTTTGCTGGCCAGGATTTGGTTCTACGAGGCGCTCAGCTGAGAGCCATAATCACTTCCCTTCCTTTCCCTGCTTTCCTAGGCACTGCATCCCCTGTCGTCTGAGGAGATTCCTCCCCCTTTCCCTTCCCGAGCCCGCTGGGATGGATCACCCGAGAGCGCGGAGCCGGAGCCAGGGCCAGGCAGCCTGCTATGTGCGCCTTTTTAGCAACTCCGTGTAAAGTAAAAGCTCCATTGCTGCTGTCCCCCACCCCCCGGCAGCAGCGTGCGCTGGGCTCTTCTCGGCCCCGACGCTGCAGGCAGCACAATGGAGCGGGGCGAGCAGCCGAGCCCGCCCCACGCTGCCTCCCCTCACAGCTGACGCGGCTTTTCTGCAGCCACCCGGCTTCGGGGAGCGGCTCCTGCTCCACCCTGAACGGACACCGCACTTGGCTTCGCGGGGACCCAGCCAGCGGGCTCCCGCCTCACCCCGGGCTCCTGCCCCTGACCCGCGGCACAGCACAGTCTCCCCTTCCCGTGTGTTTCGGGCACGGCCGCCGCCGGGCTCCCTCAGGGAAATCCCTGAGCCCGGGACGGGCCCACACGGAGTCTCCCCCCTTGCCCTGTGTGGGGCGCCCCCTGCCCGGGCGGGCTCCGAAGGGAGCGGCCCCGCTGGCCAGGCTGCGGGGGGGGGGTGGGCACATGCGTACAAGCGGCTTATTCCGGCAAACTCCCTCCCCCCCCCCCATCTTAAATGAGCTTCAGTGAACGGCAGCGGCGTCAGCCAGCTCGGAGCCGCCGAGCTGCTGCGGGTGGGCTGCCAGGCGGCCGGCCGGCCGGCCCCGGGGGAGTGGCGCGTCCCGGCCGGCACCCTGTGGGACGGGCGCGGCACACCCCCCGCTAGATGGGACTGAGCGCGGCGGCAGCAGCAGCAGCAGCAGCAGCAGCAGCGAAGGCTCCAGGCGCGGAGGGGTTTGGCTGAGCTCGCTCCGGGCGGGGCGGCACCCCTGAGCCCGGGGCACCGGCCATGGCCCGGCAGGAGACCTGAACCCGCCCAGCCGCACGAGCAGCTCCCCCGCCGGACGGCAGCGGGCGCGGGGGGCGGCGCTCGGGCGCCCCCGGCTCTGCGCGGACGTGGCTGTGGCTATGCCTCGCCTCTGACTCGCTGCCCCCGGCGCTGGGTCCCGGGCCGGGAGCCGCAGCGCCGCGCCGCGCGGGAGAGAAGATGGCCCTGGACAAACTCTGCTCGGTGCTGGAAGGTGAGAGCCCCGCGAAGGGAAGCGCGTGAGGACGGGCGGCGGCACCTGCGCCAACTCCCGGGGCTGCCGCGCCTTCTGCCCGGGCCCCGGGGCTGTGCACGCTCCAGCGCTCCTCGCCCCTTCGGGAGGAGGGTCGGGTCGGGTCTGCCGGCTGGCGCCCGGGCGTTTGGTTTTCCCCCGTCCAGCTTCTGCTCGCCGAGTGGGGGAACTAGCTGGGGAGGCTTCGTCTTGAGCCCAGGTGGGCGGAGAGCTGAGCGCTCAGGGCGCCCCCAGCCCAGTGGCTGTTGCTGCTGGTGGGTGCCTGGCCTGGGGCCAGAGGGAAGCACCAGAGCTTGACTTTTCAGGGTGCTG
This sequence comes from Gopherus evgoodei, assembly GCF_007399415.2. Lineage (NCBI taxonomy): Eukaryota > Metazoa > Chordata > Testudines > Testudinidae > Gopherus > Gopherus evgoodei. Next base: position 19,411,422 of record NC_044333.1, read on the forward strand.
AGTGCCTGCAGTTCCGGCTGAAACGGGGGGCAGTTAAGGGTGCTTGGCAGCTCTGAAAATCGGCCCTTGTGGATGCTCCAAAGGAGTGACCACGTCTGAATATGTGGCTATATGAGAACAGGATGGGCAGTGGGAGGCAAGGGACCATCTCTGGACACATCCAGAAGCCCTGCCAGATGCCTGCTGGCTGCCTGTGTTCTGGTGGGTGTAGGGGTGACCAGAGGGAGGGTTATGGTAACAGTGACTACTGAAATGCACAGTATGGCTCTGAGGAAAATCAAGAACTCCATATTCCTCCTTTTCCCACTAAACTACTCTTGCTGCTCTGCTAACACTCCAACACACTGCATGGCTCTGGTCAAGTATTTATTATTCTTAGGCAGAGCAAGATCTGGTTCTAGCAAAATAACACACAATCAATAGAGTGTCACAAACTACCCAGTCCTGTTTGCCTCCTGATCCACCTTTGTTTTGGCTTTCTCTTCAGTTTTACTTCTCCATGTTCAGAGGTAAAGGTTTAGGATGAGGCTCCTTATCTGAGCATCTCATTGTCTGTGGTAGCATGACTTCTATACCTCAACAGTGGGGAGGAAGGTTTATTTTATATGAAGCCAGACCTGACAGTTAACTTTGTCTCTGAGATAATTTGCAGTATTCTGTATCTTTTGTAGCAGTAGCTGATTTAAACCATCAGGGAGCCTTTGATTCTTTGTTTAAATGATAGAACATTCTGTTAGGAAATACTGTTTAGGAATGTTTGCTTGCTTGAAACAGGATAAAACAGAAAGGCAGATACTGCTTTCCACCTGCAGTATCTCTTGTGTAGTGATGATCTATGATATGAAAGTTGCAAAGAAGTCTATTTTAAACCCAAAATGAGTCCATATCACATGCAGTCCATTTTCTTACACTACAGAGTTGCTTTGGCAAATTAAATTTAAATTATTTCTCACTTGCTTCCCTCTACATCTAGGTAAATATTTATTGCAAATATCATGTTTTGTCCTTTAATGTAATGTATTTTCTTTAATGATTACATTAACATTCTTCTGCTATTGCTAGACAGCAAAGGCGGGTAAGGTGTGTTCAATCTAAAATCTTTGACTTTTTTTTAATTCTCTCTGAAAGACAGCTATGTTCATAAAATACAGTTGGCATAAGCACTTATTGAATTATGCTCCCCAAGTGCAATTAATCCTGTATGTGTACAGTAGGTGCGCTTACTCTGTATGTGTGGGTGTAAACTGTCTCCGAAGAAATGTCTGTGTATCTGCGATCTTCTTAACACAATCTACTGGAGACTCTGTAGTGTTGATAGATTTTCTTAAGACCTTTTTCAGGTTTTTTTGGGAGTTTTTATTTGGTGTCTGTGACTTGAATATGCTCAGTTAAAATATATAAACTGTATGAAGAGTTGAAATGTTAGTGAGCTCTTAATTCTAAATACACCATTCACCCCTGACTCTAGAAATAGTCTCTGATTACTTGACATCATGTGCTATCTTCTGTCCTATCCAGAAGAAAGCTTTCTATAGCCAGATTATTATATCTAAAAATGAGATTCCTATAAACAGGCGCATAGTTCACTTTTAAAATTAAAACTATTATGAGCACTTTTCAAATTAATCTTTAATTTTAAGTTGCATGTTGTAAGGGATTTTAGAAGCTTGCAAGATATTTACTTGAATTGGTGAGAGTACTGGGCTATCCTGCCATCTTTTTTGTTTGTTTCAAGAGAACTTCCTGTTGAAACTGAGGGAGAGTCCTGCTTTGAACATATATTAATTACTAGTATCTTCCATCAGATCTTAGTGTATTGCTGTGGCAAATCATTCTCTCTAACATTTCAGAACATTTTTCTCTTTTGTTCTTGGCATTGTGAAATGCATAAGCGTTTTGCTCTCAGCCATCAAACGTATTTTGGGTTGCAAATGTGAGGGGAGAATCAGGGCCATCATTCAGTTTGTAGTTTTTATCTTCTTCTAATTGCTCAGAGCAAAGATGGACTTCCTTCACTATCAGTAATGCAGACTGTGAGTTAAATCAACTCCCAAATCTGATTTTAACGCACAATACTGAGTAGAAGATTTGAAGATTATTCTTGTGTATATTGGGGTAGCTGGTTTTAATTTGCTCCCATCTTGCTCCACCAAGTGATAGCCAATATTTATTGAAAGAAATGGAGTAGGACAGTATTAAGGTTTGACCACTGCAGGCTTTGCTGAAGTGGAGCCCAGCCAATGCTGACCTGTTTTCTTAGTGATGCACATTACTTCTGTGTGAGCAACTAGACTCCAATTCCAAGTGGGATTTTTATCTGAGAACCTATATAGTTCACTAGCCTGAGAAAGTGACATGCTTTCCCCTCTCCATATCTCAATGAGATCTTCAAATGCGCTGCTCTAGCCATTTTGATTGACATGCGGTACGTGGAACATAGCTGGTCAAGTGCAGGAAACACTAAAATAGCATATTACAGCTCTTTTTGAATTTCTCAGGAGGGAGACATAGGCCTTTTTATAATTAAGGTCATGATTCCTTCATCTTCTAGAAGCTGTAACTAAATATATCTATCTTTAGTTTTAGTACATCATCTTATTTTCCTTGAAATGTAGCAGATAAAGGGTGGTTTTGTTCCCTTGTCCAGCCCATGCATCTCTCCCCACCACACATACACACACTCCCTGCAGACAAAACCCTCAAATAAACCCCCCCCCCCAAAACATAAATGCTGACATAAAATTATACTTGCTAAATTTAAATCCTGGATAGTGTGGAAAAAACAGTGCTAGCCAGAGGGATCAGTGGATTTTTCTGGTCTGGTATTTCTCAAACAGCAGAACTAGAAGTAAACATCTGTGCCCCTTGAAAGTCAGCATTCCCAGTTTTCCAGAGATGCACAGTATTTAACTTCCATCTCTGGCAGGTTGCAGGAGTATGGACTTTGAAATAAGGTTGCCATTCTCCCCAACCCATCATTTGGATTATGGCATAATTTTAGTACCTAATTATTCATAACCAGAGATTAATGCTTTATTCCACTTTAAGGCTGGTAATCCCACCTTGCTGTTTTCAGATTCAAAAGGTGCTACAATGAGCCAATAACGCTGAAGTTAAGTAGAGAAAATATTTTAAAAATAGAGAGGCTGTTATTTGTCCAGTTATAAACCAAAGTAAGAACTACGAGGGCTCAATGAAGTTAAATGAAGGAAATTTCAGAATGAGGGCAGTTAAGCAGCTACAAAAACTTTATTTTTAACTTAAAAAATGGGAACTACATATGATCTCAGCAGCAACGCTTAAAAATGCTGAGGACCAAGCAACTCCCTTTGAGTTCAGCAGGAGGTTTCACATGTGAATGAATTACAGGATTGGGCCACAAAAGCAGCTTTTTTTGTACCTTTATGTGCTTGGTGGTAATCATTTTCCACTCTTGCTATTAATGAATTTACAAGCTTAAAAGCATATGAAGAGTACTGCTCGCTCTCAAAGTAGTGTAACTTAATCAAAGGTTTGTTTGATTTACTGATTTCCCTAAGACTGCACAGGCACTTTTAAAAAATCTTATAGCAAAACTGTTGAGAACATTTCTCGGTTCCACACTTGTAGTCTTCTTAGCATACGCACAACGTGCCTCAGGTGGCACGTGACCAGGATTCATAACTGAATTTGGTCCACTGTTGGGATTATTAGCTTCCAACCTGACCCAGGTGGGAACTGACTGGGAGTGCGATATGAACACTGATCCATGCCCCCACAGTTGTAGTGAGAACAGAGAATGATCTAGTATTGATGCTAAGGGAGATTTGGAAATATGTAATCAAATTTATCATTTAACTAATGAAAAAGCCATGATTTTCTATTTCTCTTTTCCCCAGTTTATTTTATGGAGAGAGACTTTACAGAAGGATTTAAAAATGCAGCTTCTCATTCCATCTGTCTGATATTCACCTATCTCAATTGCATGGCTCAGTGCAGTGGAAGATAGTCCTTTTCAGGGAGTAGTTACTACTGAAAACTGTATAATTGTTCCTGAAATTGCAAAATCTTATTTACAGAATAATCTAATTTAAGGAAATAACAATACCCTGAATTGCATGTGTCATCTTAGGACAAAATATGCTTCTTTTTATGTATGGTGCCCTACATACTATGGGGATAGGAGTCTTATAGATAAGCTTCCTGCTGCTCTGCATGGAGGAGTGTAACTTCCCACCAATTTGCTCTTCTCTAAGCATCTGCAGAATTGGATAGAATATCATGTAAGTGGCCTGTCTCAATGTATTACCAGCAACTATTCATATCCTAAGATCTGAAGACTAATTGGAACTGGTAAATAAATAAAATTAAATGAAAATTTAAACAAAAAAGCAACTATATTTTTTGGGAAGGTTTTTCTGTATTTATTTGACAAGTTATATGCTCCACTCCATTTCCTGGTTCTTACAGGACAGACCCTGTATTAAGTGTCCCTGCTCTGATATGTGGCAGAGAGGGTTTACCAATGTTTTAATAGGTGCCCATCACAAAAATTCCCTCCTTTGTCTATGATAAAACCCAGGAACCAGGACCAGTGTCTGCTCATGGAGAGCAGGAGTTAGGGACAGGGAAAAATAATTTGTTTTTCCATTTAGACACACTCGAGTTCTCAAACAAGGTGTGGGGCAACAGCACTTGCCAAACAAATGTATTCATGTGGACTTAGCTGGAAGTGTGTTGGGGGTATTTCCCCTCCTGAAAAATATACTGACTAAATTGATAGTAAAGAAGTCTGAGGATATAAATAGGAGGGAACAGACAGATGTCTTCCTCCAAGTCACTGTTAGTTGTTAAATACCTGTCATTTGGTTTAATCTGCTCTATTCCTGCTTTATACTGTAAATCAAACACATGCTCTTCAGAAGTATTTTTAGGAATCCCAGGAATAAGTCCTTTCTAGCAGTAGCCAGAGCAGGTAAACTCTGTCAACAGCAAGGAAACCACCCCAACATCCCTTTAATTTGATGACAGACTTTTAACAAGTAATTTTCTGGGGACCCCTTGCCAGCACATTATGTACATGCAGCCTTCCCAGCAGCCCACTGCCACAGGCAGCTTGAAGAAACAATGAACAAAAATGCATTCTCAAAGGAAAGCACATTTTGGAAGCTGAATGTTTTTCTCCTTCCAGTGGAGGATATACTTGTAGATATAAACAGGACCTGGATTGACTGAAATAACAAGGCACCCTACAGTTGCTTGTGAATTTTTGGGGGAGGAGGGGGTAAGAAATTTTGCTGGCCCTCTTCAGGAAAACTGAAGGTGGCCATTAGAAATGTGGATTAGCCTATCCGTTCAGGCACAGCTTGATCTGCCACTGGTTTTGAGTAAAGGAGGTTGGGAGAACTGTATTACTACCTGAAACTAGTTAACTTGCTTTCAGTGAGCTCCCACTTGCCTCTATAGCAGTCTTCAGAGGAATTGTCCTGGAAACAGCTGGAGTGACATGTAACTGCAGCATGAGTGTACAAAACTCTGGGTGCATTCAAACATCTCACTGGCACACCTTATTTTTTCCAAGCTGATGAAGCTCACTTTTGATATACAGCTTTTGTAGTGCAAAATAACATTTAAAAAAAATTTTGTTGACAACTTGATTAGCATGCTCTAGGCTGGGATGGGCAATAGCTTTCACGGGGGGGGCACTCCATCAATTTTGGTAAGTCGTCATGGGTCACATTGCTGCTATATTAATGGAGGGATGCGGCATCTGGAAGGGAGTTTGGTGCAGGAGGGGGCTCCAGGCAGGGGATTGGGGTGCAGAAAGGGGTGCGAGGTTCAGGCTCTGGCCTGGAGGCTCTTATCACAGGCGGTTCCTGGCCGGCAATACAACAGGGCTCAAGCAGGCTGCCTGCATGCTGTGGCCCCATGCCACTCCCGGAAGCAGCTGCTGCTGGCATGTCTCTGCATGCCCTTGGGGGCAGGGGAGAGGGGCAGTGGGTCTCTCTGCACTTCCAGCCCCTGCAAGCACCGCCCCTGCAGCTTCCATTGGCCAGTTTCCGGCCAATGGGAGCTGTGAGGAGGGTCCTGGGGGTGGGGGCAGTGTGCACAGCCTCCACCACCAGGGGCACACAGAGACATGCCAGCAGCAGCCAGCCACTTCTAGGAGCGGCGTGGAGCCACGCCAGGCAGGCAGCCTGCGTGAGCACCCTGCTGCGCCGTGGGACTTTTAGCGGCCTGGAGATCGCAAGGGGGCAGCTGAAGAGCTTGGTGGGCCAGACAGAAATGTTCGATGGGCCGGATCCAGCCTGCGGGCCATACTTTGCCCACCCCTGCTCTAGGCAGAGGTGACTGACAAACCAGCAAAGACTCACCTTCCCCTGGTTCACACCTGCTCAATTACTACCATATTCTGTCATTCCTCTGCCACGTAGAGTTGTGCACCAAAGAGAATCAATATAAACCACTAGAGCTACTTACTCGTGGGGTAAACTCTAGCCACCAGCTCTTGATGCTTACTCATTCAACAGCTTGCAATACTCTGTGAGACCACAAGAAATCAGGGAAACTGCATTATGTAAACCACAAGAATCAATGTAATCATGAGGTGGTAGAACTGATAACTAGTAGACTTGAGAGCCTGATTAAACAGTGGTGGTTCAACATTCCTTTGATGCATTAATAAGTATTGCTGAATGCCAGTAATAGACAGCAATGGAGTGGGAATTCTTACTGACCCAGATGTTACCACTTATTCATTTCATGCGCTAGACACAGCCTGAGGCATGCCATTTGTGTGCAGACCAACTTTCTGAAAGGAAAAGAGATGACCCCCTTTTTTAGGATATCTGTTCATCAAACTCCACAGTGTGTCTGTTTGCCTTCCCCTGGACTCCTGTCTATTTAGACTTATGCTCTCCAGGGTAAGGACTGTTTTACTAGGTATCCGTGTAGTGCATAGCACCATGGGATGGATGGTGGTTAGGGCTTCTAGAAGCTACTATGAGAAGGAGCGAGAGAATACAGAAAACGTCCCCACTACATTAATAGCTAAAATTAATGTTAGACGTAGATAGACAAATCAATGGATGTGTGCGCTATGGTAGCCCTCTTAGCAGTTACAACATGCTAGGATTAATGTTAGTTTCACAGAACAAATTAGCTAGATTTATGTATATGCAAAAGAAATTGCTCCCAAAGGGGGAGAAGTGGTTTCCATTAGGATCAAGCATGTGCTATTTTTTTTATTATTTTTTTTTTCCTGTATCTGTCAGAGAGTAGCACATCTCCTGGCAAGGCTCTCTCTAACATCTATGACCTGTGTGTCACCAGTTATTATGTCTGGGCTATATGAATATCTGGTACTTCCTGGCACAGAAGGTCTAGCATGGAGATAAAACAGTGAACCCTTAAGTAGGCAGTGTCTGCATCACTCTTCTCCCTAGGATCCTGACTACCATTACATATGTATAATGTTCTTTAAGTGACCAAGTGTTTCTTTTAAAAATAGAATTTTTCCATGCTGTTTCTCAGGTCTGCATGGCTGCTCTCAAGATTGATATTCAGATTTCTCTGCATGTGCAGCTCCCCTATTGACATCATTGATGTAAGATTCTGTTCTTGGAGCCACATGGCAGATTCTCATCTCTGCTTTTTGCTAGCTCTGTATGTGCAGATCCCCAGAGCACACAGAAAGAGGAGAGGTGAGATATGCCATGCAGCAGATGGGAGTGCGGAACTGTGCCAGTAGAATCAGGAGGATGTTTCTCGACAGATAGGTACAGGCATATGTCAAATCAAGTGCCCAATTCACTCGTATCTCTTTAAGCACAGTACTTGGGTACTCAGTTTTTTCGTGTAAGTAACTCAGTTTTGCTCTAAAATAGATTGCAAGCATCTGGCCTCTTTGTATAGTAAAAATAAAAATGTGACTTGAACTCTCTGTACTTCAATAAAGAAATGAGTATTTTATTTTTCATCTTATATATTCTCTAAAATGATTCAACAAAGAAACCATTTCCCCCTCACCCCCCAACAAAGCATTTGTTAAACTGTTTCAGATGAGTATTTTGATAATACAACACAGGCCTCTTTTAAAAAAAAATTGAGTAGTAATATTGAATAAAAATGTATATCAGAATGCCTTCTCTGCTGAAGAATCCCAAAGCTATGGTGGCTAAATTATTCTATGCAAAGTCAGGGCAGAGAGAAAAAAGAATAAGTAGTGATGCTAGGAAAACAGAACAAAAGCTCAAACTTTTTTGTGTGTGTGTGTGCAATCTGTTACTTTGGTAATGGTGTGACTCCCGCTGTAGAATGAGCGGGCAGTATGGCCTTTCACAACCAGGGAACTGAGATTTGCAGCAAATGCCAGATCCATGCACAATGGAAGTGTCATTGAAGTCCTCTCTTCCCCACTGGAAGTATGGCTGTCTCAGCAGCGATACTGCCATTGGTTCCCTAGTAGCCTCGTTTGGGTATTACACATCATGGAACAGAACTGATGCTGTTTCAAAGTAGCATTAACTTTCCTGATCTTAACCCTACAAACCTTTAGTCAGTAATCAGGGGAGCATGCCCTAAAGCGGCTACTTCCCATCCCTCCATTTCTTCTAATAGGTCTCCCACAACGAGCCTTCACCCTCTTTTTTTTTTTTTTTAAATCCTTGATCTGTACGATGTGGTCTTGAATTGGTGTGGTGCAAGACTAATCATATGCACTAGCCTCATACACCCAGTATTGGTAGACAGTTACTCCCTTGCACAGTGCGCATCAGCTTGGAATTATATACTATAACAAATGCATTTTGCACTCCCACTGAAATGCAGCTCTTTCTGGTGCACAGCAATGCTACATAATAGGTTAAAAAAGGACACAAAGAATAATACTATGTCGTATTATAAATGCAGGGCACTTTAGTCAGATACAGCGTAATGACTTAATCCCATTATCTTTGATAAATTGGCATTTAACTCCTTTGTTTTTGGAAGATGTCATGGGACCTTTAATGCAAGTAGTCAGGACCTCTTTAGATCTTCTCCAAATGGTGGCTCTGTCTGAGCCCTATATGCCATACTGGGAGACTAGTTCAGCACTGCCTACCTCACCAATGCCCCTTCCAGCAGCATCTTGGATTGTCTCTAGTGGAACCCCCTCCACCCCCCCCCCCAATCCATGTACTGATTGGCACAGTCTTGATTAGCATTTGAGGTCTGACAAGACTGTCAGAAGGTGGTGAGGCTTTGGAACATATGCTTTCTATGTTATCAGAAAAACACAACTGTACACAAAATATGGCTTCCTGGAGGTGACATTGCAAACCATGGAGGGTTGAAATAGGTCCTGGATGATTTTGTTCTTTCAAATCTTGTGCACTCATTGACTCAGCCCACTTCTAGCCAGACAGCTACTCTTCATAGCTTCTCCACTTCTGTGGTAGCCCTACCATAAAACAGGTTCTCAATGTTTGTTTGTTTTTTGTTTTTTGAAGCCTCTCCAACATGCTATTTAAAAACTCCAGGGCACAGTGAGGGGGGGGGGGACTTGGGGCTTCTGTCCTACAGGTTGGGGGGGTGGGCACGCGCTAGTGGCTTCTGCCATGGGCCCCGGCCAGTCTAACACTGACCCTGCTTCACAGACTCCCTGAAACCAGCTTGCGGATCCCCAGTTGAGAACTGGGTCTTCACAGCTGCTGATATGGTCCCATCTCTGAGGCTTTCTCTCCCTTATATTTATTACCAGAGGTAGGAGGAACAGCGAAAGGATGCCTTGTAAATGTCTGCAGGGACTGAGAGTCCGATAGCAAGAGATGAAAGGAATAGGGGTAAAGAGGAGGAAAGGAAAGAAAAGAAAGGAAGAGAGAGGGAGGGATAAGGAATGAATGGAATGGTTTCAGGGAGGGGCACGGGACACAACCAAAAATTGTAACTCAGAGAGGGCTTGGCTCAAAAAGTTTGAAAACTGCTGGGCTAACCCACTTTTCTGCTGTAATTGCCTACTTATCTGCTACTTATTCATGCTGTTCTGCAGGATGTGTGCCCTGTTCTCTTACACACACATGCACACAGAGCTGTCATCTATTTATAGAATCGGCATGAGCTCTAGTGAAAACCAATCAGATTTTTTAAATCCTCCAGGAGGTTTGTTTCTGTAACAGCACCCTTTAAAGAAGGGAAATCACTAGATAGGGGTACTGAAATACAGAGCCTGGTTTTGTCTTCATTCAGAATGCAAGTGAGGCACTGAGCAAGTACCACTGAAATAAACATAGACACCCACTGATTCTTTTTTAAAGGCTGGGGGAAAGGCATATAATAAAAGTGACAGCCATAGTAGATATCTGTACCTAAAAAGAGGGAAACTGGCTGTCTGAAATACTGAATTACATTATGAAAAGTCTATATTTTTCTGATTGTGATTCATTCAGTTTGAAAAAAACTGTCCAATTTTTGCATTGTAGGAAGCAGTACAAAGCTATAAAAACGGAAGTAAATTGATTTCTCTGAGATTGCTGAATCCTTACCCAGCAGAAGCACAGACATGCTGCATCTTTTAGAGAAGACCATAAATTCAGTAGTACAACATGGATACATTATTAACAAGAAATTGTGGAACTACACAATACAGAGATACAGGCCAAGTTCAGTTTAGCATTCCTGTCCCTAAAGATGATATAGGAGAGAACATATCAAAATCAAGATAATTTTATAGCAACTGTCAAGCTGCTTTGTGGAGAAAAATTGTAACAGATGAGAGTTCAGATATATGTCTGGAACAAACATCTGCATTATCATTAGTCTCTCTGTAGAGCATTTACATGTCCTTGAGTTTCACAATTTAAAAAGATACTATCAAAAAATAGAATGGAGTTTGTCCTGTACAAGAGATAGTAAATATCATCATTAAATCGACAACTTAGACTCTGAAAACTAAGATGTCAAAAATATAGCTCTTTTTGTGTGAGAGTTTAATATTTTTTAAATAATTAACTACTGGAAAAACTTGGCTCTGGGGACCAGTAATGGGTTCTAGACTTTCTTCCCTATAATGCCTCTTCCAAGTCCAAGGCAGATGAGTTTTGATCAAGGGCTGTTACCATCTATAACAGATGAGATACAGTCTGTTGGGAAATTATATTTGTTGTAGATTAGTATTAATGAAAATATGGTATAACTGTACACATGGGGATTTGAAGACTATGGACAAGTCTGTCCTATTGTCTGAACTAATCCAGGGGAGGCAGAGATGCCTCTAGGAATGTTACCCTCATTTGAAAGATTCATAAATCAATTGGGACACACAAGGCTACACAGTAATGATCTAGCCCAACAGGGGAGAAAACTGTTGTCTGTGAGGAAAGGCAGATACCTGTATATGTAAGTTATTATGGGAAGTGAAAGGAGATGAAGAGTAGAGATGCATGTAACCCTGAATAAAGTCAGAACCTATAATCAGGCTTGGGGACAGATTACATGTCTAAGAGCTCAAAGCTTATTTGAGCATTTTCTACATGGCTGCCAATATGGGCGGTATCGCAAAGGGGGAAAAGGCTGATTCAGTGGGAGCCACTGAGCTGCTGGTATGCTGATAGGAAGGTGGTGGGGAGAGCCTCATGAAAGATGACAGACTTCAGAGTAAATGCAATTCACTGTTCTGCAATGGTGAGATTATGCCTTGGCTGGCTGAGCTACTACACAGGGTTAGGACTGAGGCCAGCTCTGTGCTGCAAAGGTAGTTGGACGTAAGCTGCTTTGTGTTGACCTAGCTGTGCGTGTCTGTGCTTAAATTTGTCTCCCACTGATGTAAGTGCCCCATTACAGCAACACAGTAACACCACCTCTTCAGGTGGCATTGAGCCATGGTTGATGTGTTGCATCAACCTCAGTACAAGAGTAGACTCTACGTTGACCCTAACAGTCCTCCGGCAGCTGTCTGTCAGTGCTTGACTCTGACTGCTCTGGTCACAATTGTGAACTCTACTGCCAAGTGGTCACGGATACTGGAAGCCCTCCACTTCCCCTTTTAAAACCCTGCGAATTTTTGAAATGCCTTTTCTGGATTGCCAAGCTTGGAAAGCACATCTTAGAAGCCCTCCACTGTTGTGCAGAACTGCCTGGCTGACCATGCCAGCTACATGCCCCAGACGTGCTCTGGTCTGGAGTAATATTAGATCTCCTGGGCCTGTGGGGAAAAGAGGCTGTGCCAGCATAGCTACGGGCCAGCCACAGAAATGTGGACATCTGCGAGCAAATTGCATAGGGGATACAAGGGAAGGATGTAACGCATGGAAGTGAAGGAACTGTGGCAGGCATATCAGAAGGCCAGGGACACCAAGTAGGTATGGTGCCACGCTGCGAATTTGCCACTTTTTACAAAGATCTACATGCCACGTTCAGCATGTGGATACCGCTGAGGAGCCTGAGTCACAAGCCTCTGCTGTGAACAGAGCACTGTGAACAGTGGGGGGTGTGAAACGGGGATCCAAGTATGCTGCAAGCCAGGAGCTGTTTGAGAATCCACCGAAGTCCAGTCAGTCCCAGCAGTTGAGCTATGGGTCAGCCTGATGCAGGTAAGTATGTAAATGTATTTCCCGTTACAATGATGCTGGACACAGCTATTGCCTTTTCATTAATTTACTCATACTAGAAGAGGTAGCAGCACAACAAAGAGAAAGAGGTTTTTATCTGCTTCTCAATCCCCTGTACAGTTAGAGGGGAGAGCTATGCAGAGCTGTTTATGTACACAGGGATGTCTCTTGAATCCTCCTGAGATATCTCGATGAAACTTTCATGGAGGTACTCTGCAATCCTCTCCTGTAGGCTTCTAAGGATGGCTACCATATTCTCTCTCTGCAGTGGCATGCTTTCCCATACCATTTGGTGATAAGTTTGGCGGACAGCATTGCAGTAAACAAAGTATGGACCCAAGTGCCTTCTGGAAGCCAGTAGCAGCTGTGCTTTGTGCCTTTGTCACCCTCGAGTAAGATATAAGCTAAAATCTCTATTGCCTGTGGAAAATGGTGCCAATATTCAGTACCGTTGCCCTACAGTCATAGAATTGTCAAGAAGCATGTCTTATTTAAAGCTTTAGGGAACACAGGAATGAAGTTCTAAATCTTAACTTTGACTTTTTGTTGTGACTATACTGACTTCACATACCACAACCATGGCTCTCTCAGATCTGTGTGTGCGTATCTAAAATGGACATGAATGTTCCTTCACCTTCTTTAGCTCTGTTCCATACATCTAAGTTTTTTAATGTATTTTCTTTTAACTTGCACAGAATATTTTTGCAGTGTTTTTGTTACTCAATAAAATTCTATTGTTTGGAAAATAATTTAATCTTTATTCATTCCCAACATATGCTGCAGAACGCCTAGCAGTACTGAAAGCACCCTCTGACTAATCATTGTAGAGTGTGACACAACTCGTACGATCAGTAACAAATACCATCATAAATGTACACCATAAAAATTAATAGGTTCCTTGATACTGCTATATTCATAGATACGCACCACGAATCACACAATTCCTAACAAGTCATCAAACCGCAGGGACAGGTAGAGCACAATACACCACAATGAATTATTGTAACTCACAGTTAAAGGGCTCTTTCAAAGCCTCCCCCAACCAAATATAGCTCTGCTAGTAGCCCTTGTATCTGGCTGCTCAAACTCAGCAGCCACCCAGTCTACCTCCACCCAGGTGGCACTTTTCCCCTTTGCTTCACAGATATTATGCAAGACACGGCAGGCAGCTAGAACCATTGGGATTTTTTTCACTGAGATTCAGTTGTAAACAACGCAAGCATTTCTTCAGTCCTCTGAAAGCGCATTCAACTGTCATTCTGCACTTGCTGAGCCAGTAGTTAAATCTGTACTTGGTGCTCTCAGGGTGGCTAGTGTACTGCTTCGTGAGCCAGGGCACGAAGGGGTAGGCTGCCTCTCGCAGGTTTGCTATTAACATTTCAACATTGCCAATGGTAATCCACTGGTTGGGAAAGCGAGTCCCTGCTTGGTAGCTTTCTGAACAGTCCTGTGCTCTTAAACATGTGAGCATCATGCACCATCCCATACCGACCAATATTGATGCTGGTGAAGCATCCCTGGTGATCCACCAACACTTCCATTACCATAGAAAAGTAGCCCTTCCTGTTGATGGTACTCTGTGGCAAGATGGTGTGGTGCCAAAATAAGGATATGAGTGCCATCTATTGCCCTATTGCAATTCAGGAACTCCACTGCTGCAAAGCCATCCACAATGTCCTGCACGTTGCTGAGAATCTCAATCCTATGTATCAGGAGACAAATTCTGACCCTGCACACTTGCATGACACTGACCCCCATGTGGATTTTCCAACTCCAAAACGATTTCCCACTGACTGGCACCAGTCTGGTGTTGCGAGTTTCAACAGTGGGATTTTCAGTTGCTTCTCCACTGTCAGTACCGCTCTCATTCTGGTGTCCTTGCGCAGGAGAGCTGGAGTGAGCTTGGCACATGCATTCAGAAGTGTGGCTTTACACATCAGAAATTTCTGCAACCACTGCTCATTGTCCAAAGTCTGCATTATGATGCAATCCCACCAGTCAGTGCTTGTTTCTTGGGCCCAGAAGCAGCACTCTACTACCTGCTGTTGCTCTGGAAACACCAACAACTTTGAATTGGTTCTCCCTATGTTCCTCAGCCATCTGTCTTCCATGAAATTGTATGCCCCCCCCCCAAATTCTGTTGTTCTTGCAGCTCTGCAAATACTACAGGATCATGAATCTTGCGCTTGCAGTGCTTGTGACATTAATGCAGAGCTGTGCAGGATCTACACTTCCATCATAGATGGCGGACAGCAAGAATGGTGTCCCAGGTGTTTGGGATTTTTAAAAAAGGGGAAAAAATCATGGGATATAGATGACATTTTGGGATGGTGAAAGTTGCATGCTAGGAAACTGACCCCTTGCTCCCAGTCACCCACGTGACTCGTTTCTGCCCCACCAGGCATTGCCAAAACTTACCAAAAGATAGTGTGGTGAATGGTGCTGAATTGCATGCTTAGATACGTATCCATGCACTGCACTGTTCATTGACACAAGCACTCCTGGTGAGCGCGCACAGCGGTGACACAAGGAGTTAAGTGTCTCTTGTACATTAAAACATATACTGTTCCCATTTTCAAAAAGAAGTTGGTAGAACACTTCTCCAGAGGTGATTGCTGCTCCCATAAAGACCTGTTCAAGGACCTGTGCTATTAGTACCAGCAATGCAGGAGTACTGCAGTGACTAGAGAGAGAAATGTATGTGGGCATATTAAACAGGTTTATGTGTATCTCAGGCACTGCTGCAAGTTACAATAATTCCTTGTAAAAGTACAATTCTGTAACGCAATCAGGATGTATGATTTGACAGGCTTTGTCCAATTCCTAAAGGACTTGTCAGTTCTGCCACCACAACTGATACCCGTATTGGAAGTCTCAGTAAGAAGTGAGGTTTGAATGAACATAGAAACTAAGCTACCCTTTCGCTCCTAAAGGTGGCTCTCTAGCTTCGTAATGAGAGACATTGGCAAAGCCACATGGAGAAGCCTAAACTACTGTTATGAGCTGGGTAAAACCCTGTTCAAACTGTGAATGAGCAAATGAGCACTTAATGTAAGATAATTTAAGACAGGTAGGGGGCCACACCTGAAAAAAGACCTATTAGGCTATGTGTACATGTCGAAGAAAAACTGGGGCACTGAATCTTGGAGCCAGGGTCAATTGACTTGGGCTCATGAGCTGCAGGGCTAAAAATACAATGTAGACATTCCTATTTGGGCTGAAGCCTGGGCTCTGAAATTCACTGAGGGTCGGGGTGTCTGAGCGCAGGTGCCAGCCTGAGTGGGAACATGTACATGGCTGTGGGGCTAAAAACAACAAAGCCCAAGTCAATTGTTCTGGGCTCTGAGAGTTGGTGCTACAGGTTTTTCTTTACAATGTAGACATGCCCTTAGAGTCTGCCCAGAAACTCGCCCATAGCCATGGGGCATTGTGAATAGCTGGGGTGTGGAAGGGGAGGATTTGAGAAAACACACGAACTGAGAACAGACCAGAACAGAGAGGCAGGAAGGCCAAGCAGCACAGTGATCCTGGGAAAGCTAGACATCACTTTGGATCTTAAGTTGGCAACAGAGACTTGGGATTTGTGAGCTAAGAAACTGCTTCTTTTGTTCTTGATTCCTCCTGCATTTGGAGGAGCAGAATTTTTTTACATTCCTTGTAAATAAGATTTTGTCAAAGAAAATACCAGATGTTTCACTTTCTACTTCTATCTGGAACATACCTAGAGCCCTGAATGTTGAGTAGCTTCTTTGGGTCAAAAAGTAGATTAAAGTCCTCTCTCTTCAGAACTGTAAATCCAGCACTTTTCACAAGCACAAAGTTTTTCCTAGGAATTACAATAACTGATTTGCTTTTAATATACTGGTATATGTATTTTGACTGGTGATTTGGATTCCTTTGGGTGTTGCATGAGTAAGGGCTGCAGAAAAAGCCTTCTGGGTTCTGTTTCCATTATTGATGTCTTACCTGTTCTGTTTCTCTCTCCAGTGTTGTTAATAACAATACTTGTAGTGGAAGGGATTGCTGTGGCACAGAAGACACAAGGTACAGTATTGACAAGATTTTCTCAAAAAAAAAAACCCTTAAATTTCTTTTAATTTTAAATAAAGTAAGCTGGGTAGATACAGGAAATCAGAAATGCTTTCTTAAGATATTTCACTTGCACTAATAGTACTTTGTAAGATTTACTTCTGTTTTTATATTTTTTTCTTCATTGCATTTCGTTTTGCCAAATAAATACAATTCTTATTGCAAATAAAAAATAGTTAACTGCAAATAACCAACTATCTTTTTCATATCCAGATCAGTTCAGTCCTTTATAGGTAGAACAAAACAGTAGAGAGCCCTCCATTTTCTGTGTATGTCAGCAAGCCTTTCCAATTTTTTTAATAGGTCTCCATTTCCCCCAGAATGTTAGGAGACAGTCCCCATTTGGGGATGGGGCAGAGGCAAATGGGTTTACAAGCCAGTTTCTCCCTTGGGTTGGAATAACCTGCATAGGAGAGAGAGAATTCCTTGAGTTGACACTTGCAGAATTTCTTTTGACTTCTTCTGCAGAAGAGATTGAGTCACAACCCTCAGGCTCCAGAATTCTCCCAAGATTCTTGTGTATTTTGGAGGGACCCACTAGAGAAGGGCTCGACAACCTTTCAGAAGTGCTGTGCTGAGTCTTCATTTAGTCACTCTAATTTAAGGTTTTGTGTGCCAGTAATACATTTTAACGTTTTTAGAAGGTCTCTTTCTCTAAGTCTATAATATATAACTAAACTGTTGTATGTAAATAAGGTTTTAAAAATGTTTAAGAAGCTTCATTTAAAATTAAAATGCGGAGTCCCCGTCCCCCACAACCGGTGACCAGGACCCGGGTAGTGTGAGTGCCACTGAAAATCAGCTTGCATGCTGCCTTTGGCATGTGTGCCAAAGGGTGCCTACCCCTGCACTAGAGGCTGCTAGAAACTCCTTTCACCATGGAATCCTTCTCAAAAGCCCAGTTCTCCAGTGTATAAGGAAAAGTTGCATATGTACATTATGGTTGCTTCCCTTGTGAGAAAGGGAGAATCTAGCAGAAACCCAGTTGTCCTGCCCTACCCTTTCAAAGCCTGCAGTTCTTAAACTCCACCAAGGAATATCCTAGTGTTGAGATGGTAGAAAGGTGGCAGGGAAATCTGTGCCTGGAGGGCCCCCTCTGTATGCATAGCTCCAGGGAGGAATCTGGTATGGTATCTTAATTTATCAAACCAATTAACCTCAGGGCAGGGCTCATAGTTTTCTGTGTCTATACAGATCCCAGTTCCAGATTAGGGCCTCTCAAACTAGTGCAATATTTCTTGTTTAGTATTAACACTGCCATGTTTAGCAATAACTATTTTAAACTTTGTAAGTATTGTAATGAACCACGTGCTATAGATGAAGGTCTTTAATTCAAGAGCATGTGCTTGAGTGCATTCCTGAATCAGGCCAACAGCAGTAATGTGAACAGAGAAGTCAAGTGTCCAGTCCTGCTAAGCCTTGCCCTTGAACTTCAGTGGGTCAGACTTGCATATGAATGGGGAAGAAAACTGAGTGGTAATGTTGAGTGGGTTTTTTTTTTCTGTACCAGTTTAGTGCATTGTAAAGGAGTACAGCAGTATTGCATGCCACAGTGACTTCATTGAAAAGAAGAATGTACTCAAGATTCTAACTCGCATCACAGGTTCCCTGCCACTCCTCAGTAGTAACTATGCAGATTTGAATTTCCAAAATAGTGGGTAGGATATGTCATGCTGCTAAACTATAATGTGCTTTTTACAGAAATAAAATCCCTTTGCTAAATAGGGACAGCTGGCTAGTATGATAAGAGGATCTGCAGGTAGCACCAGCTGTCTCTTCCCTCTGACAGTGCCACACCCTAAGAGATACTGTTCCAAGTGGATTATTTTTGTTAAATTCTCTCGTCGTAGTATAGAAGTGTGACTTTTTTCTTTTTAAAGGTGGGCAGAATATTGCCGTGAACCACATACCATCTACCCAGTGTGACAACTGGGTTCGGACAAGCAATGGAGGCCATTTTGCTTCACCAAACTATCCTAATTTGTACCCACCAAACCAGGAGTGTATCTACATTTTAGAAGGTACTAACATAGTCTTTCTCCTTTGGTGTATTGTATTCTTACTGTTGACAGTGTAGGAAGTGGAACTGTTCGGCTATTCTGTTTATATTAAGTAAAGTCACTTGGGCAATATTGGTAGTATATTGATTCGCTTCTGCAGATGTTAAGCTGAATAAGGAGGGGACACATTGGGGCTGCGAAACAGTAACTACAAATTCCTGGAATATTTAAACATTTATGAATTAACACACAAAAACCCTTATTTAGTGACAGGGATGTATCAGGTCCCACCCAAATCCTTGAAAGCATAGAAATAACAAGTTTAAGAAATTTTCGGCTTTCCCCACCACTTCACATCATCTACAGTACTAATGCACTCCAAAAGGGACACTCCGTCATCTCCACCACTTCAGAAAGATCTATCCCCATCTTCGTCCAACTCCGTGTCATGCAGAACCTCAGAGCTGACTTCATGCTCGCGTGTATCCAGGGCTGGCTCTAGCAATTTCACTGCCCCAAGCACAGTGGCACGCCGCGGGGGGCGCTCTGCCGCTCGCCGGTCCATGGCTCCAGTGGACCTGCCGCAGGCATTTCTGCGGAGGGTCCAATGGTCCTGTGGCTCCAGTGGAGCTGCCGCAGGCGTGTCCGTGGGAGGTCCACTGGAGCCGCGGGACCAGCGGACTGTCCACAGCCGCGCCTGCAGCAGCTCCACTGGAACTGCCTGCTGCCCTCCTAGCAACTGGCAGAGCACCCCCTGCGGCGTGCCGCCCCAAGCACGCGCTTGGCGCGCTGTGGCCCGGAGCCAGCCCTGCCTGTATCAGCAGGTAGACATGCATCTGACTGTCATGTAGCCTGTTCATTTGCAAATGTAGGGTGCTCCAGTGTGGCTGAGCTCACTCTTAAGGTTGTGTGAGATGGGGGGGGGGGAAATCCCATTAACTCAAAACAAAAATTACTGCAGTGAGAGCTTGCAGAGTAAGGACTACAGGACTTGAGCTACACTGAACAGATTCCTCTCATAGGGATTAACATAAAACCAGTTAAGTCCATAGAAAGACCCCCACACTGACTTCAGTGGGATTGTCCTCAAGCCTCTAGTGATGAAACTAAGTATTCAGGTGTCACTGCAAGTCTCCTTTACAATATCCTGTAGTGAGTTTTCAGTTTCAGTGGTGTCTTATCCATGTATGCTTGCTATATAGTGTTTGGGTTTTCTCTTGTATGCGTTTATGGTCCTTTGTGTCTTATTTATGACTGAATATACTTAGAGGCAGATATTCTGCCATGCTCTGATCCCTTTGCCCTGCGCAGGCCACGTGGAATGTGCTGAGACTGGCCACAGACTCCTACCTGGAAATTTCCCCGCAATGAGGGAGTTCCTAACAGGCAGAGAACTGGTTCCTCTGCCTCCCTCCCTACAGCCCCCAGTGCAAGGATGTGGAAGGGGCATGGGCAAGTACAATGCCCTCCAGCAATTTCCAGATGGTATATAGTCCCTTAGGTGTCACTGCAAGCTAGTAGATGTTAGAGCAGCTCCATGCTTCTCTATTCCGCAAATCAAAGTCGAAAAGATTAATTTGATACAGTATATACCTGGTGTGACTTGAGGTGCCCAGGGTAGCTCACAATTAAAATGCCCAGTGCAGGCTTCAAAAAGGAGAGCAGATTGTCCCAAAAGTGGTGGTTAACATTGTAGTTAGATTCACACACTGTGCTCCTCATCCATCATGCTGGTTATCAAGAAGCTTTTTTTTTTTTTTTTTTTTTTTTAAAGGGCAATCACGCATTGAATAATGAATGTGTATATGCATCCTGGTGTATATTGTAGGTGCTATTTAAACTCTCAGTTAAGATTGTTATGAAAAGCCTGTTCAGGTACCTTCTACTCATGTAGTTGAAGAGTTTGAAAAACAGTAACTTTGAAGAAATCTGGGCTTCATTTTTAGAAACATTTGACTATTGAACACCAAGAATTCAGCCATAAGTCAAGACCTCCTTTTCCCCTTTCCCTCCCTGCCTTCTCTGTGTTATCTCCCAATTAGCTGTAAAGTACTGACTGACTTGATTTTTGTAGTTTAATATTAAGGCTGTTACATATGCAAAAACATTTTGTTAGAGGTGGTAATTTTAAGCTTTTTGGGGGGGTAGAGGTCTTTGTGATGTTTGTATTAAAATAAATGAATAAAAACCTTACAGCCTACTGAAAAATGCAAAGGTTACCTGATTATGCAGAAGGTATTCTGATTATACAGGGTTTCAGTTACTGCAGTAAGCTTACTAGACTTTTTTGAGAAGTGTCACATGCCTCTGATTTTTACACTTTTCGGGTTTTGTTGCTTCAGTATTTCACTGCCTAGTGTCAGTGTTTTACACATCTATTAATTTGTACTGTGTTGAAACTTTTATTGTTTGTAGCTGCTCCACGCCAAAGAATTGAGTTGACCTTTGATGAACCTTATTACATAGAACCCTCATTTGAATGTCGATTTGATCACCTTGAAGTTCGAGATGGGCCTTTTGGTTTTTCCCCTCTCATTGATCGTTACTGTGGCCTGAAAAGTCCTGCACTAATTAGATCAACAGGGAGGTTTATGTGGATAAAGTTTACTTCGGATGAGGAGCTAGAAGGAGAGGGATTTCAAGCAAAATACTCATTTATACCAGGTAAAGATGCCTTATTAAATAGCTTCTTACATTGTCTAGTTGTTGTTTTGCTCATACAGAGTTTCAAACTAATATAAAGGTACAAATTCAAGATTTTAAATTTCATTTTGCAAACAGTTAGGGCTCAGTCCTGTGAGAGGCACAGTTCCCTCTACTCCCATGAACTCAATAGCTGTGTCTATACTGGCAATTTGGAGCTGTATTTCATGATTGGTATAGCTGTGAGCAGGGTTAGATAACATGGTGGCTAAAAACATCTGAGCACTGTCAACTCTACACCTTCCTCTGTTGATAAAGCTGTGGAAGCTAAACCGGTTTTTATTCTCAGAATAAAGAGGTCAATGCTGAAGATTTTAGGGAATTCTCCCACAGTTGTTCTACAACCCGCACAGTGATATGGGTGCTGTAGTAGGAATGTTTGTGTAAACTAGCCACTCGCAATTTCCCCAACATATTCTCTATGTTAGCGTGACATAATGTCAAAAACATTAGCAGCCAGTCTACACCACCATTCCAACCTTTGTAGCACTGGTGCTAGAATAGCACTGAAGAATCCTTAGCATAGCCAGTCTGGGGGTGGAGGGGATGGGAGGGTGCTCAGCACCTCATAATGGTTGCACAGCACCTGACAGATTTAGTCCTTTAGTCTGTGGTGTGGACTACACCTGTCTTGTGTCTTCTTTTTTAAAGAGATCCTAAGTTGACTGAACTACTAGAGTTTGAAAACCGGTTACTGAAAATATGTGGTAACTCATTAAACATTAAAATTGGCATCCATCAAATCACTATTTGATTATTTCAGAGCTTCATAATAAGGACTGACACATTTTCATATTGACTTGAGTTCTTAATATTTGGTCAAAAATCCGCATTTATAAGGATGCCTAAGTCGGTCCATTTGTGGTCCTATCCAGAGCCGCCTTAATCTGTGAAGAACAACATAGCTGTATAATAGTGTAAATATGTATTTTTTTTCCAAAGAGAGCAACATGCCTGAGGAAGGCATTAGTCTGCAGCCCTGTCTACACAAGCAATTGTAAACCATGGTAAGAACTGTGGAAACAGAGCATAATTGCTGATTCACAGCTTGTATAGGGCGCATACTAACAACTCTAAGAATGGTAAGAGTTTTATTTACCACACAATCACTTTCCGTACTAGCACTAAGCTAACCCAGTCTTGAGAACAGCCTCACATAATTTAAGAAACTGAACACAATAAAGAAATTTAGGGTGGCTTAAAAGAGGATAGCAAGGCTTGCATTTAAACTGTGTTGCTTTCTCCAGTATGCATCGTACTAGTCAAAAGCTAGGGCCATGTTGTGGCTTCTAAGCCAACATTTACATGGGGCAGAAATAGCAGGGAGGATATAGCATGGAAGGGCTGCTTCAGCAGCTGTAGTGAAGCACACTGACTGTCTCTGAAGGTGCTAGAAGCATGTTCCTACTTGTTGCCTCCTTAAATGTGGAGCGCATATTCGCTCTGCAGGCCTCAGACCTGTAGCTCAGTCTGTGTGCATTGGGCCATAGTCCCCTCCCCTTCCCTACTTATGTAAAGTGATAGGATTAGTGCAGCTTACATTCAAGGAGCTCAAGAATATGGATTCTGCCGTCTCCCTGTGCCAATGCATCTTCCTTACACCCTCTTTGATCCTGAGCTGTGTGCCCCTGACTAGAGGCAAACAGAATCTGGTTCTAAATGTATCAACTAGGGTATAATCTCAAGCATGCAAAGCTGGAGGAAATGGCCTAGTGGGCTAAGCATCAGCTTTTGAAATACGTAGATTCTCTGGAACCATGGTTTCAGATCCTAAGAGTGTTGACTCAGCTCTTTGTTCTGCTGAGGCAGATTAAACGGTGAGCAGGTTATAGGGTGGGGGAGGAATATTTTTAAGGTCATTTTTAAAAACTAACTGAGGTTATGTCTGCTCTGTGTGGTTATTAAAGTTCTTATGGCACTCTTGGTGAGAGAGGATTTGATCCAATGTCCTTGTGCAGAATGCTTTGCTCCAGGTGGCTGTATTTTAGATAGTGTACATATACAGTTATAAGCACTTCAGGATCGTTTTGGGACAAAAAGTAATATATAAATGTCAGCTATTATTACAGATGTTGTATACCTGGGTATAACTGCTTTATGTTCCCTCTTTCCCAGACATGCCCTTCATTTGCAGAATCATAGGAAAATATTCTACATTAGTACAAATGTTTTAACAGAACTGTTTTCACTCTGCTGTGGATTTAGTTTCTCATGCTGTTCCGATTTTGCATGGGTCACTAACCCTTTGGGAACCATGTGGGATGTGTTAAAATGTTCCTGCAGGGGTTGTATGGATGTGTGTGGCAACCTATGTTCCAAAGCAATTTAACCAATATGTCATTCTCAAAACCAAGTTAGTTTAGTGCTAGCAAGGTTTGGGCTTGTATTCTAAATCTGCCACACATTTATTTTTGTGGTGGACTGTAATGAATATGAAAGAACCATTATATTTTTGTTCTCATTCTTTTACATTTTCACAAGATGTTTAAATATTTTAAGTACTAGTGACAATGAACAAAAATCAGAAAAAGAAATTAAGCCTCATAGAACACTTAAGTGACACTAAGTACTTGACTTAAATTCAGAAAGGAGGTTGAAACTCTGACATACAGAGGTTTCCGTACAGTGAATATGTGTGCCAGACTATATAGCTCAATGAGAGTGGGCTATATTTAACCATCTTAGTGAGGTACAGTCACTTATCATGGAATCAAGCATCCGGTAATAAGAGGATCACCTCTCTCCTATTGATCCAGTATCTGTTCTAGCACTTTGTATTTTGTGGTGTGTTAGGAAATAGATTCTCTAGATTGTGTTAAACCCTGAAGTGACTCAACTGCCAGCCCCAATGATTTGTGATTTCTTCTGTTGCAGATCCAGACTTCACTTACCTAGGAGGTATTTTAAATCCCATCCCAGGTCTAGTATTACAATACCAATTTATTTGTATATGAAATTTTTAATCAATCTCATTTTGCATTTGACAGCAAGTTATATGTTCTTTCTAGACTGCCAATTTGAGCTTTCAGGCGCTGATGGAATAGTACGTTCCAGTCAAGTAGAACAAGAAGAGAAAACAAAACCTGGACAAGCAATTGACTGCATATGGACAGTTAAGGCTACTCCAAATGCTAAGGCAAGTCCATTTGTATCATTCAATATATAATGGGCTTCTTGCCCATTAGTAATAGGGAATGGTCATTAGTAACTTACAAAATGTCTCACTTGTATTTAAATTAGCTATTGGCAGTTGAAGAAATTAAGATAGATACTTGTTTCTAAAATAAATGTAACTGCAGGTCCTTGGTGGTGATGTTTTTCCCTGACCTGAAATTTATAATGTTTAGGCACTTGAATACTTTTATGGACCACATGTTTTTAAATGGTCTGCAACTTGGCCTCAAGTTTAATGAGTACAGTTAGCTGCAGACAAGGGGTAGTCTTAGGTTATGTCTGTTGTTACCTGATATGTGAGCAAAATATAAATTACTACATATGAGTGTGTCACTGAAGTTTTACCATCTTATGCATTGACCAGGTAACTGTGTTTCTGAGATTCTTCCTGGAGTATGTGTCAGTATAGATGTACTTGTGCCTAATGCACGCAAGACTGGATTCTTTCAATAGCCTTGGCAGTCAGGGTCGAGCACATCTCCAGTGCCTCCTTGCCCTCCCATAAGAGGGCATAAAGGGTGGAGTGGCTGTGACCCTTCCTCAACTCTCGAAGTCAACGTGGCAGCAAGACAGAACCCAGTGAATGTCCAAGCTCCAGTTCTCTAGAGAAGAAATCTTACCTTCATGCTCTCAAAACATGGAAGGAGATTTATAAAAATAAAAATGCTAATCCTCCTGTGCAGTGGGACAAAGTGCATTGCACCATGATGAACTTCAAACCCTGGCTCCTACAAGTGACTGATCTCAGTCAAGGTCGATGTCTCTCTTGCATACAAGTGATCCACCTTTCCTTCCAGGGCTTATAAATGCAGGTATGCTTGGCTCAAGCTGCAGCTGCTAGATCAGTCCACGAGGGTCATTTTGAGCTTATAGAATGCTCCTTGCTTCACCTCACTCAGAAAACTGTCTTCCTCATGGCTATTGCTTCAGCCAGCAGAATAAGTGAGCTTCAGGCACTTATGGCTAGACACCCGCAGAAATATTTCAGAGAGAGATAGTGCTACTAATTCATTCAAACCAAATCAACCAGCCTACCTCTCTTCCCAAAACCACACTCCACACACTAGATGTATCCAGGACTTTGGTTTAGTCCTGTCAATGTAATGAAGCAGTTGGACTGTTGTCCTATCTTTCTGGCTATAGCCAAGGTAATCTCATCAAAATGACTTGCATTGAATTAATTATTTTGAATCTCACTGTTACACAGTTGGTGTACCTCACCCACTGAACATCAAGGCTAATTCCTCCTGCTTCAGAAATGTATCTGTATCAGAAATATATCTGCAAAGCAGTGATGTGGCGTAAACCACTGACCTTTTGTGAAATGTTAGAGCTGGGATTTAGCTGCGAGGTCAGATGCCAAGTTCAGGAGAGTAGTGCACAATTTACTGTTCAGTGGATGCAACAGGAACCCCATCCTTAGGGAATGGGGATACTGCTTACTAGTCACCTACAGTGGGGTCTAAGCTCTCATATACTCTAAGAAGAAAGAAGAGTTACTTGCCCTACAGTAACTGTAGTTCTTCGAGATAATGTAGGCAGCGTCCAGCCCATGACTCTCCCTCCATCCTTACTTTGAAAGAATCTCCTCTCAAGAGTGGGATCCACACTGACATCATCTTGAAGAACTACAGTTCCCATAGAGTAAGTAGTGGCTGTTTATGCTGCATGTCTACGTATGATAGGAATAAAAAATTGCGTGATGCAAGGAAAAAAGTAGGGAAAGGAAGTAAATATTCTTCAGTAGAGCTGATCAGAAAATGGGTAGTTTCCCTCCCCCCCTCCCCCCAATTGACTTGGTATTTTCAACAAACTCTTTTTGGCTGAAACCTTTAGCAAAAACTCAATTTTCCACAGAAAGCAGACACTTGGATTAATCCAGTTGAAAAGTTTTCTGTCTAAACTGATTTTTCAACAGCTCTGGTTCTCCAGCTTCCCAAATAGTACCAAAAATAACTACCTAAACCATAAGAATAACTGGGAATAAAATAACTTTATTGCTTGTTTTGAGGAAGTGACTCATAACTTCCAAGAGCTCTATCCTAGAGTGAGTTACAGAAATTGTCCTTCCAGAAATGATTTTGCAAAAATCATTTCTCTCTGTGTTTTCTATTTGGAATACCCCATGCCTAAATTATTTTAATAAATATTATTGAATGTTGCTTAAAGCAAGTTTCTGTAGTTGAATGGCTCTTGAGATTAGATTATCTTCCTAAATGATTTGAACTTTAGCATGACAGTTTAAAAGTAAGTGTAAAGTTGATCCTCCTGAGTTCTGGTTTTGACAGGACTACAACATTGAACAATTGTATGGAGCAGCCTCAGGTGTTTTGTCCTCTTATATGAGAGGAAAAGTTTGGAAAATATAAAAATTAATTTTTTGTAATAAAAGTAAATCTGAAAATTGACAGTTATTGAAGACTTAAAAAGCCTATGCAACATTGAAATTCTGAAAATAACCTTCAGGGATTCAGAAAAGTTCTATGATATATTAATCAATATTCTAATGAGGAAGCCTCTGATACTGTTACTGTCTCTGTGGACAGCAAAAATCCTAACGCCTTTTCAGTAGGCAAAGAAACCAGATACATTTTTACTGAGCAGAAACTTTTAGGAATAATTGTGCCCTTGATTTGTGTACACAACATAGAGCAAAGGTGCAATATGAGTGCCAGATTGCGTATTAAGGTTTTATTCCTTCCATTATAGTCCCACAGCAAACATAACATTCCAATTAAGCAGTAGTTATGAGAATTATATATTTTAAGCTAAATGCTGAGCACCTGCACCTCTCTTCAACTTCAGGGGGATATGAAGTCAACAAAAGCTACCACTGCTGTAATAATGGGGGACAGTGAGGAGAGACACACACTCCCCTAAATGGTACTTTACAATTTGCAATACTGAGCACAGACTGAAGCAGGTTATAGTGAAAAAGTTTCAGATATAAACTACTAGAGGAAGTATTTTTTCAGATGAAGGGGAAAAATAATATGGGACAGACTGGCTTTCTAACATGGTGTATAAGGGGCATAGTACCAGCATCTTGCCTGGGGAGAAAATTGGGAGGTGTAATGGCTTGGAGGTACTAAGGGGAATATGGACCACCCATTAAGTTGCCTGTGGGCCTTGCTACTGTGTAGACATACCCTAGTGCACTGCAATAAGACATCTGCAGCTGGCCTGTGTCAGCTGATTCAGGTTGTAGGGCTATAAAATTGCATCGTAGACAGCAGAGACCAGGCTGCAGCCCAAGCCTGGACATCTGCATTGCAATTTTATAGCTCCAAACCAAGTCAGCAGACACAGGCCAGCGGCTGGCGCTCTATTGTAGTTCAGACATACTCTAAAAGTTTCGTAGTGCACTTTTGTTTGACACAGCAGTATGTGAAAGCATGCTACAGAACTTTTAGTGCCCAGTGGCACAGTCTACAACCATTTAGTGCATGGCAAGCTAGTGTCCTGTACATTCATACCCTGGTTTGCTGCGCACTAGGTCTCTGTGCAGATAAGTGCTTAGTATGGTATAAGGATGAAATTTTTAAAAGCTCTAAAAAATTAAGGAGCACAAATCCCACTGACTTTTTACTGGTCCCTTTAAGTTCCTTTGAAAATTCCTCCCACCCCCCCAGTATTGTAATTCTGATGTAGGCAGTTCTGGAATAGCTTGCCCATATGAGCAGCTTATTTCTAACCTTGCATCAAGTAGAAGTTAGCACCTGCCCAGAAATCTCCTTAGTTGTTCCCTTTATTCCTTGCAAGTACAGCAAATCTACTGAGTCTCACAGGTTTCAGCTGCAGATGCATCTGAAGGCAAATAGTTTAAATTTTGTCTATTTGCACTTCAAATTCCACTTAGTCTTCCTAAATTCCTTATGTATGGTCTGCTGTAATATATGGTCCTCACTCTTGTCTTTGTTTGGGCAGGTTTTCCAGCCTCTGAGGGATACCAGTTTGACACTCATAACCTCTTGAATCTTACCCTTTAACTCTAATTGTTCAGTTTTTGCATCTTCTGTGACTGATTTATTTAATAGCCTCTATGCAGAGTTAAAGGACTTCTTGTTTCCTTATTTTTGACTTTAGTACTCAAATAGATTTTCTCTGGTTGTTTTTTTGAAATCTGTCTTTCTAAAGTTCAGAAACCCTCTACGGGAAAAAAGCTTTTCCCAAAATCCTGAAAAATAAATCCTTGCATTCTTCCTGTATATTCCTTACATCTGTTCTAGAAGGTGCTTGAGAGCAGCTCTCTTCAGCCTGCACCATTTTGTATTACGAGCTTTTCTTTTCTTGTAAGCTTATGCAGAGAAAACAAGTTAATCATCAATTTTCATTGGAAAGTTCTTGTCATTTATTGATACTTAGGATAAAAGTAATTGCAAATAATAATCCATAATGTCATTTTGTGAGGGAATCATTGGTTATGAAACTGTAAGCATACAACACAAGAGTTTGTGAACAGAGTTCCGTGCCTATATAAGGACAGAATACTGTAATCAGGGTCCACTAGGAGGTGAAGAGAAAAACTCCGTCCTGTTTTATTAAAGGCATTCTGTTTTACTTTTCTTAGAGGTTTTGGGGTTTTGTTTTAAACAGATTTATTTGAGATTCCTGGACTACCAAATGGAGCACTCAAATGAATGCAAGAGAAACTTTGTAGCTGTGTATGATGGAAGCAGTTCCATTGAAAACCTGAAGGCAAAGTTTTGCAGCACAGTAGCAAATGATGTGATGCTGCAGACTGGAACAGGAGTGGTACGGATGTGGGCAGATGAGGGTAGCAGACTCAGCAGATTTAGAATGCTGTTCACTTCATTTGTCGATCGTAAGTACATCCTCAGTTACATTCTTAGTAGCCAAGCGCTGAATGTATTTAAGAAAAAGCATCAGCTTTGTGTTATATGAGCACCAGGCATAACAAAAAATGTTGATTCTTGATTCACACACCCCTATTCAGAGAGAAACAAAGTACTCGCTTTATTATTGTTCATGGGCACTGTTCCTGGGGGAAGATTCTCTCATAAAGGGCTGCCTTACATTTGAACCAAGTAATAGCCAGACTCAGATGCTAAGCCTTTTCTTGTAAGGTGTTCCATAGCCAGGGTCCTGCTCTTCCCCAGCATCTGATAATTAAATCTAGATTCCCCCTGCTGTGTTGCCTGTGGAGCAAAGTTCTCTTGGATGGGGAGGCAGCTTTTGAGTGAGTTGGGTCCCAATCTGTTAAGGACACCATAGGTTAAGACCAGGACTGTGAATGCTGTTCTGACATTCTGTATGGATTGCATATAAAAGGTTTAATGATGCTCACAAAGCTTATGATTTAAAGTGTTCTAAAAGGATATTTTAGGTGGGACTACATTTAGAAGTAGGTTAATATACTATCCCTAATCTGGCTGAGTTTCATAGCCTCAATCTGTTCCCATGTGCACGCACATCCTATCACACCAGATAATCTGAAACAGTTGGCAGGCTCACTACAAGAGAGGCCAGAACTTGGAAGTGGAGAGCAGGCATGAGGTATGTTGGAAGAGCAGTAGAGGAAATCTAGCACCAAGTTTGCTTATTGCATACCTGCTGTCTGACTCTAGTACAATCATTCTTGCACTTTTCTTAATGTTAAGTTTCCAATGAATGTGACCTGAATAATAGATACTGTACAGGTTTGGTTGTAAAGAGAGCAAAACTCATTGGCAGTTTCTTTGTCTCATCCTGGAAGTGATACTGCTCAACATCTCACAGGGTTGAACTTTTTTTTTTAAAGTCCAAATTATCTGTTTGATAGTGTATTTTGTTGTTTCATAAAACATTAGAGTTCAAGATATACACTCAGATAAAAATGTACTTGCCATGAAATAATCCTTTTGTTGTGATGGTGATTTTTAAGAGAAATATGATATTGCTACTTTATGGATATGACATTAAGAAACAAGTGCAGATATTGCAGAAACTTGTCTAGGGTTTTAATACGGTTTTCACATTTCAACATTCCTTTTCTGTAACTACCATGTTTAGGTACTGGTTGCTAACCAAAATTACAAAAACTGTTGTGCTTGTTTCAGTTCACTTCTTCCTCAGCTACAATGATGAATAATAATGGTTGTTCTGGTGAGGCTAGGCTCTAGCTTCAAATTTAAAGGATGCGTTTTGACAGGTCAAACAATCAGTTCATATTATAAATATTGATTTAATATATATTTTTCCCATTCTTGTTTCTCGAACAAGCTGAAGTGATGAACAGGTATTAAGATAGATTCCTTTCTTTGAAAAAGCCGATAACTAATCAAAAAATCATTGCC
The DNA here is from genome assembly GCF_007399415.2 of Gopherus evgoodei. Taxonomy (NCBI): domain Eukaryota; kingdom Metazoa; phylum Chordata; order Testudines; family Testudinidae; genus Gopherus; species Gopherus evgoodei. Next base: position 19,442,250 of record NC_044333.1, read on the forward strand.
AAAAGCAAGTCTGAAGATATGTATAGTTTTTGCCTATCTCTCAGCTTCAGGTTTGATACCTAAGGAAAAGGAGAAAGATAATGAACTGACTAAAAAAAAAAGGCCAATGAAACAGTATTTCATGTATATTAAAATATCCTTGTTATAAGCAAACTTCAGTGCTCAGAATAGTGAAATTATGTGCTTATTCTTTTTTTAGATCATTGAGCACTTTTTTCCCTTCTGCCCTGCTACTGATTTGTAATTGTATGAATCCATCCCTGAAAACAATCAATATTTCTGAAGAGGTTTACATAAATGAACTAATTCTGCATGACATTCAGTTCATGCCTACTCAGTGCAGATGTGACTGAAATAGTGTAACTCAGCTAAAGGGGACAAGATAAGATAAAATAGCGTGTTTTTGGTTTTTCTGCTGATACAATAGATGAACAACTACCTATATTAAAAGAACCTTATTAAGTTTGCAAAGTCAAAAATGCCAGAATTAAGGCTGCATGTGAAACCTTAATTTAGCCTTGTTGTGCACATAGGTTAAGTGATCACATGCTAATTTTTTTCCACAGGTGCCCTGACTTATTCAGTGCACTGAATGGATGGTGCTCACTTAATGATAGTATTTCAATATTGTGTTCTCCTCAATGTGTGGCCCTAAGCCTTATTACTGTTGTTTATTTCCTCATGGACTCTTCCATGGTGCTCACTACTCAGACACTAAACACCTCTGAAGTGAAGGTATAACATTGTCAAGGTTCCTTCCCCACTCTGAACTTTAGGGTACAAATGTGGGGACCTGCATGGACACTTCTAAGCTTAATTATTAGCTTAGATCTGGTAATTCTGCCACCATCCAGAAATTTCAGTATCTGGAGCACTTCTTGTCTCCCCCCGCCCCCCAAAACCTTCCCCTCCCTGTGCAGCCTTGAGAGGCTTCACCAGTTCCCTGGTGAACACAGATCCAAACCCCTTGGATCTTAAAACAAGGAGAAATTAACCATCCCCTCTCCTGTTCCCACATCAATCCCTGGTGAGTCCAGATCCAATCCCCTTGATCTTAAAACAAGAAAAAATCAATCAGGCTCTTAAAAAGAGAGGTAAAAATCAGGATGGAAAAAATACTTTAATCAAATTTGTATAGCCCAGAGGAACTCTAACTCTGAACCTAAGGCTAGAGAGAGAGGTAAAATCCTCTCAGAAAAAAAGGACATTTACAAGTTGAGAAAACAAAAATAAAAACTAATCCGCCTTGCCTGGCTGTTACTTAAAATTTTGAAACATGAGAGACTGGTTTAGAAAGATTTGGAGAGCCTGGATTGATGTCTGGTCCCTCTTAGTCCCAACAGCGAACAACCCCCAAAACAAAGAACACAAAGACTTCCCTCCACCAAGATTTGAAAGCATCTTGTCCCCTTATTGGTGAGCTGGTCAGGTGTTAGCCAGGTTCACTCAGCTTCTTAACCCTTTACAGGTACAAGAGGCATTAACCCTTAACTATCTGTTTATAACAAACATGCTTCACATTTTACAGATTGGGTGCTGAGGTACTAAGAAATTAAGGTCAAAAGTATCCACTAAGTCTGGGTGCCTAATGTGAAATGCCTAGGACCAGAGTACTAAGCACTTTGTATTCAACCACAGCTCCCATTGACTTCAGTTGCAGTTGTAAATGAGCCCCACTTGTATAAATCAGGCCCCAGGGTCCCAAGTGGGGCATCCTGAAAATGAGGAATTCTTAATCACTCCACACACGCACTCAGTTCTAGCTTACATGACAGGCACAGCATCACACAGGAACTTTGTGACAGGGATCAAATCACAGTCCACCAGAGTGGCATTCAGTTGCCTTAACCATAACACCCTCCTTTTCCAGCAATTCCCTCTCATTCACTATGTACTCTCCAACTTCTTGAACAACTGAGAAAGAGGGTCCTACAGAAAAAAAGCTTTAACTCAGCCCCAGAGCACGGGTCCTGTGGGGGAAAAAAAAAAGTAGGTGATAGGATATCTCCAGTCTCCTAGAACTGGAAGGGATCTTGAAAGGTTGTTGAGTCCAGATCCTTAAGTGGCCCCCTCAAGGATTGAGCTCACAACCCTGGGTTTAGCAGGCCAATGCTCAGACCACTGAGCTATCCCTCCCCCTAATGAAAGACTGTATTGTGTGCAGGAAACCTTAAATCTGGCATTTTCCTACCTTTTCAGTGTTTGCTTTTGCAACCTGAATAACATTCTTCACTGTAGTTTCGTGTAGGAGTATTCTTATGGCTCTCTGCTCTCAGTTCCAGTGCCTGGATCAGCGATTACCAGAAAAGTCCAGCTTTACCCCTGTAGCCTTGGACTGAAGCATCTTCAGTCATTCTTGTGGGGATGGTGCGTATGCAGTCCAATCAGCCACTAGGAGCTGGGAGCATGCTCAATAGGGACAGAACAGTTAGAAACTTCAGCTGCTAACAATTTAAGTCTCTGAGCATGTACGAACTGGGTTTGTTGTTTTTGTTTTTCAAAGACTTATCAGTTGGCCAGATTTGAGCAGATTTTAACAGGGATTGCAAAAGTCACATCCCTGATACAAGGCCACCATCAAAAAACTTCAGGACCCTGTTCCAAAGCATTTGACTGCTGGAGAATTTCAAAGAAAAAAAATTTAACAAATTATATTTTTTACTTAGTCGTTGTCTTGGAAACAGCTGAACCATTTTGGCTGACATTTCAAAAAATTCAGCTTGAGGCAGACACCCAGCATGGAAAATTTCAGCTCAGATGGTTGGGTTTTGCACAGTTACATGCTGCTGAAAACTGAGCCCTATAATGGGAAATGCTGAGCAACCTGCATAGGTGGCACTAGCAGTATCCCATAATACTTGGCTATCAGAAGCATGAATATATTGATGGGGCCAGTTAGTCCTTGCCCCTTGTGCAGCAAAGAGAAGTTGCAAGGAGCCTTCTAATCCCTGCCCCCTTCTGTGCCCTTCTTAACAAGTTTCCAAGTATAAGTGATGGGGGTGGGGGGAGTACAGCCCATGTGTTCCATCCAGACAGATGTGAGATTAGACCTTCTCTGTTGCCTCTTCCATTCCAAAAGGAGAGGTCAAACCCTTGCTCCTTCTCCATACCAGTCCACAAAGCTGGGTGGGTGCAGAAAAACTCCCCTGAACATCAGGTAGCTAAAGGAGAGATTGTGCTTTCTGGGGCATAATTCTTTTAGTTCCCCAAGAAGTGGGATGGCTATATACCACCCCAGTCACTAAATAGCACCATCTGGGCAAAAGTTTGTGAAAGGAACAGAAGGCATTTTTCAGTAGAATATTCAGCGCACAAGCAACTATACAGAGACACATCATCCTCTTTTAGTAAAGCACAGTTAAACTATCTGAAGATAGATGAACACTGAAGAGCATTTAGCTATGTGTTCGTTATCTACGATAGATAACATTCTGACACAAGAATCAATGTACCATTGGACCAAGTATTAACACTCCGTGTACATGGAGATGATACTAACCTCCTTCGTAAAGCCCTTTAAGATCTTCAGATAATACATGCTCTGTAAAAGCCAGGTGTTCTTATGATGATGGTGTATTATAGTTAGACCATCGGTTCTCAAACTGAGTCATGACCCCTCAGGGGTTGTGAAGTTAGTAAGTGGGAGGTTGCTGAAACGGGGCTGTCAGACTTCACCCCAAGCCCAGCTTCACCTCCAGCATTTATAATGGTGGTAAATATTTAAATATGTTTTTAATTTATTGGGGGGCGGGGTTTGCTGTGTGAAAGGGGTCACCAATACACAGGTTTGAGAACAACTGAGCTAGACCTAGGGCTCCTAGTTGATTCATAGCTACTTGAAAACTGAACATGTCATGAAAAATCAATTTCACTTACAGGATGTCCAGGACTTGGGGGATAAACCAGATTCTTAGTTGCCCAATATTATTAGAGTCTCCAGAAATTTTGGCTAAGTATATTAGGGCCAATCGCTACTGTTGAGGAAAAATGCCAAGGTCTTCAAAGTCAACCTCAGTTTTTAAATTCTCATTCAAAAGACTCTTCCCCGTTCTCCATTTGCAGTAAACTGCATGGTACTCAACTGATCTTCCTTGGAAGAATAAAGAGATTAGTTTCCTTTGCCAGGACTTAAACTCAGTTCTAGGTATGTACATATTTCAAAACCAAAAAGGCTTTTAAAAAAAATTAGGGACAGAAAAAGGAAAGAGAATGTTTGTTTAAAATTCATCATTCATCATCATTCATCATTTATATTTTAGACCTTACAGTGAACCTCAAAATGACATGGCTGAGAGAAAATATTACAAAAGTTCAGTTTTCATCAAAATCTGGTCTGATGCTATGTCCCATAGTTATTCTTCCCTCAAAAAGCATTCAGTTCTATCCAACAACTACTCTCTTTGGTGTTCCAGAAATTACATCTTGCAGGAGTACGTGGTCAATTTTATCTCTTCTAAATTTAAAACAAATCTAGTCAGTTCTTCCGTCCACATGTGCTCTGTCCAAGAAGCTTAATAGTGTTAGCTTTGATCTGGATCTCCAACATTTCCACTCTAATTGGCAAATTTTTTTCTCTTTATATATGCTACTTGAAATGCTGGATACCTACCCCCATTTTTCACTCTGAATCACTTAAGGTCTTTTTCTATTTGCGCTATTCAGTGCTTGGTGCTATCCAGTCTAACCTCCATGTTTCCAACCAGAAAAGTAGCTGATCCAGTTTCAAATTCATAAGTACTATAGTTGCATGAGTTTTATCCTCTGTCATTCCGGATGAAGGGCATGTAAGGTGTGACTTGGACACTAGCATGAGAACAGGTTCTCTTTCCAATGAAGGAGCAACTAGTTAAGTACAGTAGAACCTCAGAGTTAAACACCTTGGGAATGGAGGCTGTTCTTTCAAAAGTTTACATTGACTTAAAACAGCTGAAAATTGACTTAAGACAGCTTTGAAACTTAAAAGCAGCATTTTTGTTCTGAAAAGTTAAGACTTAATTTAAATGAAACAAGCATGGAAACAGTTTCCTTACCTTGTCAATTTTTTTTTTAATTTTCCTTTATTTTTTTAGTAGCTTACATTTTAACACTGTACTGGCTTTTCTGGGCGGGGAAAGGGGGTCTCTGCTGCTGCCTGATTGCATACTTCCGGTTCCAAATGAGGTGTGTGGTTGACTGGTCAGTTCGTAACTCTGGTGTTCATAAGTCTGAGGTTCTACTGTAGTTAAGCAGCCAGAGTTTGAGGAGGCAAAAACCTTGGGACCTTATTCTTCACTATTGGCATTTGAAAATCTGGCCCTTCATTTATTTTAAGAGAGCTCAAGATCCAGCATCTCCCACTGAGAACAAACTGGCCCTTATTTATGCACTTAAACGAGAGCAAGCTTTCTGGAAAATTCGGCCACTTATTTGGATGCTTAACTGTTGGGTGCTCAGCTCTTTTGCATATTAGCTCAAAATTGCTACACATTCAAACTTAATAGTAAAAAGAAATTAAATGGGTAAGTATAAGTTGCTTTGAAAAGGCAATGGCTCTAATATTCCCTTCCTCCTCTACTGCCTTAAGCCTCTCCTCCACAACTTCCCATGAATTAATACTACTACAAAGCATTGTTCTTCAAAGGATCTCAAAGAACTTTCCAAGTATTTCAATTTTTGCAACACCCACTAAAGGTGTAAAACAACTGATATTTAGAAATATTGAAATTACTAAGCTAAAAATTGGGTAACATGCATCTTCTGAGAAGTTGCTAAATTATGTATGACAAAAGGTTTATGATTCAAAGAGTTGAGACTACAAACAGGATCCTCTGTGGATCTATTTCTTTCCAATATAGAGGAACCGATTGATAACATGAAAATAAAGCTCAGAAGCCCTGTGCATGAGCCTGTGGAATTCAGCACAGTAAGAAATAGGGTCGCATGAAGCAGCAGTACAAAGACAGTTTTAAGGAAGGCAAATTTAGAGAGGTAAGAAATATAGGCTTAAAACCTCCATTAATTCTGCAGGCAAAACTCCAATTGAAGCAATTAGGGCCCAGGGGTTTAACTGAGGGGAAGATATGGTAGAACTCTTTTTTCCTACTTGCCATCCTCTCCATCACTCACCCCTTGGATTCACCTCTGCATTTGTGAACCCCAGATGCTCACGCATGAGTTATCTGGGAAATATGTAATAAATGGGCAAGACAGGCCACTACCTCCTGGACAGAATTAGAACTACTGAGCTGTACACCACTGTCCTTACATTAAAATCAATGGTGATATGTAACTGACTTCAAGCAATACAGAAATCGCTAGTGTGTAAATATTACATTATTGATGTAGAAAAATGGAACACACACACTGTATATTGGGTAGAATATCAAAAGCAATGTCCTAAAGCAGAAAGAATGCTATATATACTGAAAATGGATGCTTTGACACTGTTCTAATGTCAAGGGCATGAAATATGATAGAAATTTAAAATCCTCTTTAGAGACCATTTATTTCTTCAAATTTCTTATAAACAGCTGCCAGCTAAAGGCTGGTCTCCCTTGGATCCTCTCTTGTCTCTAATGGGCCTGCTCATGAGCAGGAGTTCACCTCTTTCATCATGAAGGTCCAGATGACCACTATACAGTATAGCAATAACCATCAAGTCACAGGTGGCAGGTTTGTTAGTGTTTACACTACTAGTGCCTACCTGACAAGCAGTTCTAAATGTTTATAAAGCACTTTGAGATCAGAGGGAAGGCACTATAGAAGTGCTGCAAGCTACTATTTATTACCACCACCAGTGGATCTCCACTTTAGCTATATAAGGTGTTTTGGTTTTTTTTTTTGGTACTAGCTTCCCGGTTGCTTTTGGATTCTATTCATTTAATCTACAAAGTCCAAGGCCAAGCGACATCTCGCTTCATATGGACTGTCTCAATGGCTGGTAGCAGCAGGGATGTTCTGTTTGAAAATGCCAAAATTTGAATTCCTGAGGCAAGAGAAGAGAGTTCTTAGGAAAGGGACCTCGAGTGGGGAACTCATTCCGTCCCAGTCTGCAGGAACTGGAATTTGACCTTCACTTAACAGCCTAGGTTCTGGAAGTGCTGGAAGAAGGGTAGGAACTTCAGCTGTCTCAGACCTACACAGCATCTCCCCTTGATTTTTCATGTTTCAGAGCAGGAATTTGTCATGTGTCATTCATCTGTAAAGCATGATGCACCTATGGTATCCTATACAGGTAGGAAGTATAGTCTTCAGGGAATAGGGTGACCAGATGTCTGGATTTTATAGGGACAGTCCTGATTTTTGGGTCTCTTATGTAAGCTCCTATTACCCTCCACCCCGTCAGGATTTTTCACACTTGCTGTCTGGTCACCCTATCAGGGAAAAAACTGACTTCTTGTGAGTTTGGAAAGCATATGGCACATTTTGGGCACTACTGCAATCTAAATAATCAACAAGCAATTCAGAGTACAATATAATGCTATAAGACAGGCATTTAAGAGGATAGAAGCTTTTTCCATCATGTGCATTGAGTGGCCACCCAGCGTATGGCTCTTATTGCTAACCAGTTTGATCAGTACTGTTTTGTTCATAGTCTGTTTGTGCATCCAGAAGCAACCCCAAATGGGCATATAAAAGCTATTTAATAAGGGATATGTGGGGAAAACTCATTTAACGTGAAATCTTAGATCAGTCAGTGAAAGAATGAATATGCATACTGAGAAATAAGGCTTTTTCCCAGACTTTGTGCACTTTGAGCTCTTAACTTGCTTTTTCTTCTCTCCTGCAGCTCCATGTTCAGGCAGCACTTATTTTTGCCATAGCAACATGTGCATCAATAATTCTTTGGTCTGCAATGGCATTCAAAACTGTGCATACCCTTGGGATGAAAATCATTGCAAAGGTGAATATAGTGCAAAGCATAACCTTGGTGATCCAGGATTGTCAGTTAGCCTTTCATTTAGAAAGTCATAAAACATCTTCTCCTGCAAATGTGCTGAAGACGGCAGTTCTTCTAAACTCAGGGAGATGTTCCAAATTTTTAATTTAAAACCAAGAGGCCTACGAACAGGGTTGAAGAATGTGCCTGCCCTATAACTGAACATCTCATGCCCTTCACAAAGTATATTTTAAACTTTACACAGAACATTGGGCTTACTGAGTATATGCTCCTGTATTTGCCTGATTTATACCACTACCATCTATTCCTAAACCTTGATGCTTTTGCAGGGAAAAATCCTTGATTTTTGAAGGAGGCCCCTTTTATGTTAGTAACTACATTTATATTATTTTCACACTAAGCTAAAATGTATCATGTCACAGCATCTTTGTTTTATTTATTACGGTTAACAAAACTGATCAGTGGCTCCCCAAGTTTCTATAATAAAAATCAAGTTTGCTGCACCTGAAGCTCTGCCTGTGCAAGTATTATACACATGCCTAATCAGAAATGATTTTCTGAGATGTTTGCCTTGACTACAGGTGCTTTTCTGAAATATACACCTTTCTTAGAATGCTTAAAGCAATACTATCTTGCCCCGCATTTTTAATTACTGTGTGCTGTACTAAAATTACCCACAATATTTTAGCTTCAGCTGTGAACAGAATCCTTAATATGTAGCAACATAGAGGGGAAAAAAACAAGCCAGAAAGCAGTAAATATTTTTACTGTTTTCTAATGAATTTTCTGTTGTATTCATACATATTTCAGTCATCCAGGACAAATACTTTTTCCAGAGCAAAAAATTGCTAGAAATTTGTCTCCAAGTGTGGGAAACCTGCTGTAATCAAATACTGCCATCTTGTGTACTTTCATAGGAAGTGCTATCAAGTAACTTTTTTTTAACTCATCTTATTATGTGGACTGTTAAATAACTTGCAACGCAATACGTAGGTACAGTTTAGTTCAGTCATGAAGCCATCCAGTGAAGTCAAGATAAATAGTACAGTTGGATTTTTTTATATTGTTTTTTAAAGGACAAGAACATTTTGGGGACTGCTTTTCCTCCATTCAAATCAATAAGATTTGCCATGGGCACCAGTGGGAGCAGGATTGGGCCCTTTGTGTATGAGCATTTGTAGCTCTGCAAGCTAAAGTAATTATATGCTGTTTAATCAAATTTTAGTTTTCAGACTGTAAACTGGTTACCACAGGGGTCAGGAAGGAAACCACACCCCAGCTAAATAGGTTTGTTGGATTAGGGGAGGGTTCCACCAGCCTCTGAAGTATCAGGTGTTCGGATTGAATTTTATTCAGTGTGGCAAATCCCCCAAATCTGTAATTTCATTACATTTCTAAGGTAACTTCTTTCCCCAAAAACTATGGGCCATATTCTGCTCTTGAATATTTGTTTGAACCTCAGGGAAAATAGCACCACTTACGCGAGCAGTGCATGCTCCTCAGCATAGAAAACTTGCCTGAAATTGCACGCTGTTCAGTGGGCTCAGTCCTGCAGTCCTTGCTCATCCAGTATGAGATGAAACTCCATTGTAACCAGTGAGTTTTGTCTGAGTCAGGACTAATGCTTAAAACATACAGAGCCAAATTCTGCTCTCGCTCACAGGGATGCAGTGCCCATTACTGGAGTCAGTGCTTAATTAATAGACATTTGTACCCACATGAATGACCTCAGCATATGACCTGCTCTGTCATTTTCACTTTCCATTATCTTTATACAAAGATTTAAGTCTAACCTCAAATTTTACTGAATTATTTCTGATCAGACATGTTAGACTCAAAAGCCAACCGTTTCTCTTTTTTGTAGAGAAGAAAAAAACTGGACTGTTTGAACAAATCACCAAAACTCATGGAACCATCATTGGCATTACTTCAGGGATAGTTTTGGTTCTTCTCATAATTTCAATTCTGGTGCAAGTAAAGCAGCCTCGCAAAAAGGTTATGGCCTGCAAAACTGCTTTTAATAAAACCGGCTTCCAAGAAGTATTTGATCCGCCGCATTATGAACTGTTCTCATTAAGGGATAAAGAGATTTCTACAGACTTGGCTGACTTATCAGAAGAACTTGAGAACTATCAGAAAATGAGACGCTCCTCTACTGCTTCGAGATGTATTCATGACCATCACTGTGGCTCTCAAGCTTCCAGTATAAAACAAAGCAGGACCAACCTCAGTTCCATGGAACTTCCTTTCCGCAATGATTTTGCGCAACCTCAGCCAATGAAAACATTTAATAGCACCTTCAAGAAAAGTAGTTACACATTTAAACAGGCCCATGACTGCCCTGAGCAGGTCATAGAAGACAGAGTGATGGAGGAGATTCCTTGTGAAATTTATGTGAGAGGACGAGAGGATGCTGCACAAGGCTCATTATCTATTGACTTTTAATCTCCTGCTAAAGGTGAAATTGGTATGTGTGGCTGTGTATCTGACATGCACACCGTATATATAAATATACTATTGTAGTGTGTATAGGTATACACACTTTTTAGCTTACTGTATCCAATTCTTTTTTTTAAAGAAAAGATCTTCGTAACCAATAATTGTTGCAGTGGTGGACTTTGCCCTCATCCCCCCACAAGCTGCCACTTCGATTGAGCAACAGAAGAAGATTTTACATGGGAACTATTAAGAATATTTTTAACTAAATCTGACAATTACTAGATTATTTTTCTGTTCTCCCTTTGATATTATTTCTTTTCCTTGGTTAAATAGTTGGTTTTCAGGCCAACAGTTTTAACTAGCTTAAGTAAATAAGTGGTTAAAGGCACCACCTATTTTGACATGTCTTATCATAATTTATCAAATTGCAGCTAGAGTTACCGTGGTAAGTGCCCATTAAGACGAGTTATATTACATCCACCTGTTGCATCTTGACTAGTTTTTATATTGCTGCCTTTAATTATTGGCTCCTTAGTCTCTGTGTTGTGAGAAATGTGAAATGGTCTGTTGCCTTTTAACAGTATTATCTTTGCTATATTCATTTTAGTATCTTTGGGAATATATGGCTTTCGCAGTTTGTGGATAAGATTTAACCCAATTGTCAAGTATGTCTTTTTAGACACAGACTTTACACAATGGCATCTTTCAAGAAGATGTAGATTTTCAAAAGCATAGGGTGGGCCAATTTCTGCTATGTGTTACAGCCATGCAACTCTGGCTCTGTCTTTTTTCCTATTACATGCATAAAGAAACTCCATTGACTGTTCTATATATTTGTCTCCTGTAGTGATCCTAATGCTATATTCCTTATGCAGCGCGCACGCACACCCTCCCACCCCCACTGAAATCTAGGCCTAATACTCAATTGGTGTCTTAATTGCACAAAAAGTACAGGATGAAGCCTGGTACATGTTACACTGAGATCTATGTGATAACTAAGGTGTATGAAATTGTTGAGGACAGAGAAATCTGAAAGTAGCTGAATGAACCTTTTAGCACTTAAGACTATCACATTTTTCTAGCACTTGTGTCCATGGTGCAAAAATGCACATTTCATATTTTTTAAATGGCAGGTTAGACCTTGTTTTTTACAGCACAAGACAATTTGTAAAATAACAGTTCTAATGGATTTTTTTAGACTTGATATAATTTGATACTAATACAAACTGTTTATTAAATCAAGATTTAACACCTGTACAGTAAGCCTCTTTCAGTGTCCCCATTAGCAGCATTGAATAACAAGTCAGTGCTTGGTGTGTACAGTGTAACCTGTAAAGAATACTTAATGACATACAGTAGCCTTTCTACTCCCTGATTTGTTTGGATTTATTTTTTTTGTTTGTTTACACAGGAACTGTTACTTTTTCACTAAATGTGACCTTACAGTTCTCAGTTACTGGACATATGATAATTTTGTCTTAATACAGGATCAGTTTTTTGTTGTGCTGACTGCAATGAAATTTAATTCAGTTACTGGAGGTTTCTGCACTGCAAGGACATATCAATTGCTGGGAATGTGTGTAAAACATATTTTCCTTTTTAAGATTAAAACAAATGAGACTTAATTGCTGGTGTCCTGCTGAGGTATGATGTGATGGTGGCAAACAAAACTATTATTTCTGTTCCTTTATAGCAATGGTGTTTAGTTAAAGTTAGGAACACTCATTCTCTGTTTTGCTTTATTACAAGCAAGATGAAGTTGATACTGAATCCAAGAATCAGAACATCTGTTAGACTGCGCATACCATTTCTATCAAAGCAATGCAATCAGGCTTAGTTTACCTAATAGAGATGGACAGTAAATGAGAGTGCAGACATTCATTGAAATGTTATCCATAAGATTTTCAGCTGTCTTAAGAAAATAACAGTAATTATCTCAGCCTGAATTCCATTTCCCATGAAACAAAACACTGATACCCACTTAGCATTTCTCTTTGGGGCCAATCAGAATTCTGAGAACAGGGATTTGAAAAAAGAATCCAGTATCTTGGGTTAGTGATAAGTCTTTTTTGGCTTTAATTAAAAAAAAAAACAGCACAACCTTTCAGATGCTTACAACTTAAAGGATCACACAGCCCTGTTCCCACTGTCTTTCCTATCCACTCATTTTTGCAATATTTTGATTTGTTCTCACTACATGTTTCATGTATGTAGACAGCATCAGAATTTGGCCAGATATGATTTTCCCCAGACAGTGAGCAGTCATCACTAAAAAGCCAACATTTACTGAGCAGTAGTACCTGTGATACTGCCATCTATTCCATGGGTGGCCAAACTTACTGACCCCCCAAGCTGCACCCAACAGTCTTCAGAAATTCGAGAACCAGGGCACACCTGCCAGAGCTTGGGCCTTCTGCCCCACAGGAGGCACCTGCTGAAGCCCCAAAGCTGCCCTCCCTGCTGGGCAAAAGCCCCATCCTGCTGCAAGGCAGAGGTCCTAAATCTGGTAAGTGGAAAATGGAGCCGGTGTGGGCAGGGGGCTCTATGAGCCACAATTTTGGCCACCCCAATCTATACCTTGTTACTGAGATAGCTTAAACATCACACTGCTACTGTCTGTTGCATGATTTACTGCTTGTTTACTGGCCCTACAATTTTTTACCCTTTAATACATATATAAGAGGAACAATCCAGGACTCTTGTCAGAGGTGCATGCAGGTATCTAGAGTTGTATATAGCTATGATTCATCATGATACTAAAGTGCCACAGGGTCAACTCAAATTTGACACAGAGACCAACTCTGAACTGCTGCAGCATTTCAAGGATCACAGGAATCTTTAATTTATACAAGAAAAATGATATTTTCTTGCTTCAGAAGAACATGGTCTTCATCCTGTGTACTAAGGACAAAGGAGCAGTATACATTCAATACCCAATTAAAGTGAGAGAAGAGCTATGATTTGCATAAAAAACTCTTTATAAGAACATCTGTGCTAAAATTCACATTTTTATGTACTGAAAAGCCTACCTTATCCGTCTGTTAGTGACTTTCCTAACTGTGCAAAGACCTATGTATCAACAGTGATATAGGGAAAAGACACTTCCAGTCTTAATAAATCATACATCAGTGCATGGGTGGATTACTCAACTTTCCTATTTAGCTAAAGTGCTGCAAATATCTCATGCTCTACTGCCTATATGCTCCACCAACACTGTCCAAGTAGTACTTGTCACTGGTGACTGAAAAGCCAAAGTGAAGTTGAGACTAGAGGAGTGTGAAATTGAGAAACTTCAATTCAGAAGGGCTCATGCAAATATTTTATTCAACTGTGATCTTCCCTTGTTTTCAGCTCTGCTTTTCAGATGCAAATATACTCATGCCAAAATTCAGACAAAGCCACTTACTCTCACCTGCTTTCAACACAAATCCATGTATCACCTCAAAGCTTGCTGATTTCACCCAATGAAAGGTTCCAATCACTAACAAAGCCAAACGTATACAAGTTACACCGTACACAAGTTAAGACTACTCTAACTGTAACCCATTGGAGCAGTTAAATGTATGTAGTATTAACAGCTGTAAATTACTTATCTATAAAAAAATCTACTTAGTCATCTGTCTGTTCCTGCTTTGAATGTGATTTTGTTTTATCAGTTCATGAGCCAGCTGTGTGCTACAAACTGATATCAGCAAGGTTTTTGCTTTTGTGATGATATTTTCTCTCCTCTTAACTGCCCCGTAGAGGATAAATGCTGATAAAAATGGACTCCAGTACACTATGTATTTTGTCTCCAATATGAGATTAGTGTAGCCATCAAAGTGAAAGGCTATTTTCATTGTTTCTTTTGCTACACTCCATTTTGCAGAATCGGCTTAACTAAATCTGTTTTCTATCTGCTTTATAGATCAGCACTAACAATCATTTTTGAATTCTCAACTTGTTCTCCTTTATCCAGCCCTTGATGATGATCCAAAATACAGCAGATAAAATAACTTAATTTCTATATGCCTGGTTGATCCTATAAAATCAAGCCTGGAGACAAACAAAGTGAAGACCTCCTGTCTTTGTATGTCTTTTTATTATCAAGGTGTCATTTTTACTGGGGTGGGGGTTAATCAAAGAAATGCATGTTGTTTATGGATCTGATCTGACCAGGGAGAGAAAAGTGCTGTGGTAAAACAAACAGGTACATAGCACATACACACTGCAAGATAAATGTTTAAAGTCACTGGATCTTGGCTGGTAGCTGCACCACACACAGTCACCTACTGCTCCTGGCTCCTCTTCCATAACTGTAAGGGTGGTTGTCTCTAGGAGTGGATATAGTAGGTACATAAATGCATGAGGCCAAATTCTCTTTTCTGTTCCAACCCCTTTGCACAGCACTTCTGGTGCAAAGGGAGAAGGGGGTAGCAAGCGTTGCCCCCCACCCCCTAAGAACACCCACTCAGAGGGGCTGGAGACATGCACCAATTTGAAGAGATTAGATTGTAGACACATGGAATTTCCCTCTACCACCTCTACTGTTACAGCCCAGGTTACTTGACCTCAGTTCCTCAAATCTCACAGTCTGGCCTAAAAGGTTTGTTTTTGAAAACCACTTCAACTGGGTCACATTGTAGAAGCAATCCTCTCTGATTTTACCTGAACTTTAGAATTGCTTTGTCCTGGCTGGGGCAGCTGTCACAAGAAAACAGCCTCACACTCTATCCCACAACAAGCCGGAAAGACGCAGAGGAGAACACGGGGCAAAGAGGAATGTCAGGGGTAGTATACTGGAAAAGGAGGAAAAACATGACCACTGAATACAGAGGATGGACTCGGGACAAGACACTGGGGGGGGGGGAACATAGAAGAAGAATTAAGTGTAGCAGAAGAGTAGGTGGGAAAGAGAGACATATGACCATGACGCAGGAGGAGGAAAGAGATAGAATGACAGCTTCTCCCCCCTCCAGGGCTAGGAGAGGTTTAGTGTATTCCCCCATGTAGCAGTTACCAAAAAGGCCCCTATGCCCATCTCCACCTACTCATTAATCTAAGCTGGAAGGATGGGGTAGGGGTTGAAGACAGATCAAGATATATATGCTAAAAAGTCATGGACTGCACTCAGGGACCCTCAAGCTCATCCTGGTACACTCTTCCCACATAGGTATTTGGGGAGGGAGACTGGAGGTGCAACAGTTGAACCATGTGATTGGCATCACAGTTTTTCAGATGTTTGTCAATGTTTAAAAGCACTGTGCTAAAATTCTGGTTTCAGAACACAAAATCACCTTTCCACCACACAGGACCGGCTCTAGCCATTTCGCCGCCCCAATCACAGTGGCTCTGCCGCTCGGCGTCCCTGCGGAGGGTCCACTGGTCCTGCGGCTCTGGTGGACCTCCCGCAGGCGTGCCTGAGCCGCGGGACTAGCGGACCCTCCGCAGGCACGCCTGCGGGAGGTCCACCGGAGCCGCCTGCCGCCCTCCCAGCAACTAGCAGAGCGCCCCCCACGGCATGCCGCCCCAAGGTGTCAGATAAAAGAGCAGGTGAGCCCCACAGATATCAGAGCTCCCAGGGTTACTTCCTCTTAAAATGTTTTGCTATCTTAAAGAAAGGAAAGCTGAGACACAAGAGTGTCTCTCCCCTTAAACTAACATGAATATAGTAAGATTAGAATAAATGAATCAATTATTTGGCAGTTAATGTCTGGAATTGTATTATAGAGAAATTGTTTTATCACTAAATATGCAAGTGGTTTTTTATTTTAGGCACATACTATGTCCATGGTCTGCTACCAGGCTCATCTGAACAAGTCAAAAAGAAAGAGCAGACAATTTGCACATAAACACTTGTATTCAATTTCTACAGCACTAACCTGTGGAAACTACAACAATCCAAAGCATGAACCTTCTTTCAGGTCTATTGGCAAAGCCAGTCACCAGTCTGAACCTCTAAGAAGGTTAAATCCAAATGAGATGTGAAACTAGATTATGCTTCATTCTAAATGCAAACTAGTTGACAAATCAACCACTGGATACTGTCCTTTCTGAGGTGATGGCCAATTCTCCCTTGAATCTAATGACACTACTTTGAAGGTGGTAAAGCATGCAATTCTATTTAATCAATGTTAGATTCCCTCACTTCATTAAACATCCTCAATACATCCCGTAATGTTGAGGCTGCCAACAGTTTACTGGATAGCAGTCTCAGTTACTGCTGGATTACTACCTGAAAAGATGGTTCAAAGACTGATTTGTGGGGAGAAGAAAGATTCATGAAAACATTTAGCAGGGTAAAAGAGATTCTTAGAAATCAAATGAAAAATAGATGAAGGCCAGGTCTCTTAAACGTGGTAGTGAAACTTGTAGTTAGAGTGAAGAGAGGGGACATATCCAATAGCACTTGCTGTTTGAGTCTGCTATATGTTTAATAAACCAATGGAGTAGGTCAGGGCCTGAGGGTGAAGCCAGATCATTTTTATTTTGCCTGTTGTGACGGAAAATAAAATAATCTGGTAGAGCAAAAACATTGCTTGTTTTGCCCTTATCAGAGGGAGCAGAACCTGTGCAAGCTTTTTATTAATCTTCTCTAGTTCGTAACATTTACTGTTGATTGTGAATGGAACGCCACAAGCTACAATGACAATACAGGAGGTCTATGTAAAAATCAAATGCATCATAAATTAATTTAAAAAGCTGAAGCTTCAGTGTAGGTACAACTGCTGCTAATGAGAGGGATTCTTCCATCCACCTAAGTACTCCACCTCCTTGAGAGGCGGTAGCTAGCTGAAGGAAGAGTTCTTCCATTGACCTAGTGCTGTCCACATGGAGACTTAGGTCAGCTTAACTACCCCACTCAAGGGATTTTCCACACCCTTGACCAGTGTAGTTAAACCAACCAAATTTTCTTATGTAGACCAGGCCCATAGACTTGGAGCCAGGATTCCTCACAGACCCTTTGGGCCTCACACAATTAGAAGTCCACACTCCCTGTGCCCCTTTGTGTGGCCAGCAAACCCATCTAGGATGGAAGAGTACATCAGAATGCCACACAAAACTGGTATTAGTTTTTCTTCCTTTCTTCTCCCTAATTTCCTTTTTTTTCCCAGCAGCGTGGTGTGTTAGGGCTGCTTTATGGGATGCATAATATGTTTATGCACCTTGGGATCTTTGAATGGAAAGAAAGACTTACACCAGTGTCAGCTCTTACTTTGTTTTTATTTGATCAGAGAGGAGCTCAATCTTCAACATTTCTGAAGCAGAGCCACATTTCAAGTACTCACAAACCTGAAGGGTGGAAGGGGTATATAAATTTATTTATTATTATTATTTCCTCTTACTTATGATTTGTTAAAGTCTGACTATCTGCTGATCGTTTGAGAAGCATTTATCAAAATACTTAAGTGGATCCAGTTACTTAGAAGATTTTATAGGGATGTCTGACACCACAACACAACAGACACAGAAAGGCAATGTCTAATCCTGTGAGGTGTGTGTTGTTTCCAGTGAGATACAGGTCAAGATCAAGCCCCTAGTCCAGGGGTGGCCAGCCTGAGCAGGAGCCAGAATTTGTCAAGGAGCCATAGTAATACGTCAGCAGCCCCCCAATCAGCTCCCCCACCCCGCTCCAGCACCTCCCACCCACTGGCAGCCCTGGCAATCAGCACCTCCCCTTCCCTCCCCACATCTCCCAATCAGCTGTTTCATGGCATGCAGGAGGCTCGGGGCGGGGAGGAGGAGGAGCGAGGGCACATCAGGGGAAGGGGTGGAGTGGGGGCAGGGCCTGTGGCAGAGCCAGGGGTTGAGCAGTGAGCATCCCCCCAGCACATTGGAAAGTTAGTGCCTGTAGCTCCAGCCCCGGAGTCGGTGCCTGTACAAGGAGCCGCATATTAACTTCTGAAGAGCCACATGTGGCTCCAGAGCCACAGGTTGGCCACCCCTGGTCTAGTCAAATGGTTCTCAACCTGTGGCCCAATTAGCACAGAGCAGAGGCCCATGTGACATCCTCAGGGCCATACAGGTAGTATTGGCTGTGGCCCACAATGGTAAATAGACTCAGAACCACTGCCCTAGTCTGTGAACTGAACAGGTTTTAAAAGAGCTGTCACTAGCAGAGGCAGCTCAGAAAAAAGAAGCATTTGGTGAAAAGTGTTAGCTGCTAATGTGCTCCTTTTAAACAATAAGTTGTGGCTCAAAACAGGACTTGGAAATAGTAGGACAACAGCCTTCACTAAACTGTGGCTATGGACACTTTTTACATTTAATATGAACCAACCATTTTTCTTTTTTTGGATGGTCTTGGGGCTTAACTGAGCCAGAACACGATGGGTATGTCTTCACTACCAACGTTAAAGTGCTGCCACAGCAGTGCTTTAACATGGCTGTGTAATTGTGGCACCAGCGCTGGGAGAGAGCTCTCCCAGCACTATAACGAAAACCACTCCCACAAGGGGCGTGGCTCCCAGCACTGGCGCACTGTCTACACTGCCACGTTACAGCACTGAAACTTGCATCGCTCAGGGGGGTATTTTTTAACACCCTGGAGCGAGAACGTTTCAGCACTATAAAGTGGCAGTGTAGACAAGGCCTACAATACCACAGGCATTGTACCCAGCTATGTACTCTGACATCTTGTTAAATAAGTTGTTTTAATCACAAAGATTTAGATAAAAAAAATACCAGACATTAAAAAATCACATCTATCATATTACCATAACAATTACCCACCAGGATACAAATGTAAAAGGAAAAGCTTCATGTCATTAAAGGTGCAGTACTTAAGTATGGAACAAGATAATTAAAAGACACTCCCCAACAAGAGCTCTGTTCTGACTTTTGTCCTTTGCACCTGTACTATTTTGCCTCACGCCTCTTCTGCATAGCAGGAATGGATGGTTTGTTGCAACATGCAGCAAAGGTATGTCCAACAGAGATAAATGCACACTGCAAGCCAGACACAGCTACATTATTTCAGAAAGGAGTTCAAACCTGTGCAAAAGGAATGCCTTTTTCACCATAGACAAGAATAAACCTAACCTGAATGCCAGTCAAGGATGGAGAATTCATCAATAGTTTATATCAGCATGTCATTCACAAGAATGATGGACAGATTACAGCAGCTAGTTTGATCTTTTGAGGTCATGCATGAATAATCTGTCTTGGGCATGTAAATCCTATTCAGTTATTACTCAGGCATTCACTTGGGTCAGCAGAATGAGGTGTACTTACTACCTAAGACCTTGTAACAGTTTACTTCAGGGAAGATTTTCCTACACAGTCTACATGTGGCACAGTAGAAACACCTAGGACTAAATTCTGCACTCAGTTACATTCTCTGAAACCTTTCTAACACATTGTAAGTTTACCAGTAACCATTCCTGAAGGTCTGAGGAGGATTTGGCCCTTCCTTTCCCCATTACAACACGGGATGAGCTTAAGAAGACTCTACTCAGACCGGTAACATTAATTTTATATTTTTGTCTCTGCAAATACAGTGTCCTTTGAACCATTTCAACTGACCTGGCAATACTTCTATCCAGAGGAGAGTAACTAATGCACAATTAAAAAACAAAATTATCTGATGTTAACTAACTTTCTTATACTTCCCAACTGCATCATACCACAGAGGGGAGAGAGGAGAGTCCTTAGCCATTGCTGCTTTCTATAATTTTGTTGGCACTGGATAATGAAGAGCTCATTAGAAAGGACAGATTAATATGGCAGTTAAAATATTAAATATTAAGGAGACTTACTTGCTGAAGGGAAGGAGTAACTGCCACTGACGTCAGAGGGACCTGCTGGGTAGTGACACACTTTGAAAATCCATCCCTTGCTTCTGACTTAGAAGCCTAACTTTAGGCACCCATTTTGGAAAATCTTGGCCTAGAGCTTTAGAGCCAAAAATTATATGAGATTAGCAAGTATCAGGGAAAGGCGACCCAAGTTAGACCTCCTTAAAGCCGGGGATTGATTCAGACTATAATAAACTTGGATCTACCAAAAACCTGACTCTCTAGGCATCTTGGCTGACTCGCCACCTCCCTTTCTCTTGGTCATATCATGACAAAATTGGAGAGAATGAAAAAGATGCCATGGCTCTAGTGTGTTCTGCCTCCTCTCCGGGACCTATGGTGGTAGCCAACAGTGTGGGACCTGTTGCTTCCTACTGCTGACTCACTCTCCAGTGGGGTCCTGAGCACAAGAATACAATCACAATATTTGCCTGGCCGATAAAGAACTAACCTCAGGAAAGGAACTGTGGTTTGTTCTGGGTTTGTATAGCACCTAGCACAGTGAGTCCTGGTCCATGACTGAGGCTCCCATGTGCTACTACAAAACAATCATCATCAAGCAAGCCTTTTTTTTAAAACTCGGTGCACAACAACTGGGACTCACGGGCAAATGGCACAATCATTTCGTTCCCAGGTCCGCACACCAATTGCAGAGGGGAGAAATAGGACAAAGAACCATGAGGAAATACGGTGTGTGTGGGGGTGTGTGGGTGTGTGTGTATATATAATTTTTAAACAGAGAAATATAACCAATTTCTTTTCAGAAGTGCAAGATATCACTTCACCACACACACCATGTGCTGCTGAAATATTTTAACACTTTTTTTTTTGTTTTTTGGGTTTTTTTAAGTGGAACAGTTACTGCAACATACACAATTATGTTCACAGCATGTCTACCAAAATGACACTACATGCTTGCAGAAAATGAATTTAAAAAAATAGATAACATTACTAAAAAAAAAAAATTAGCAAAGAGCCACAAACCATTTATTTTACAGCTACTGGGATAAATACAGTATGGACTAGGCCAGTCGACACTAATAAAAGCTCTCATCCCAAGATATTGGAAACTATTCAAATGTTTAAATGGCCGTACAGTGCCATCAAATCTTCTCTGACAAATACGGTCACATACAAAATCCTCCTGGTTGCTATTGTTAATCAGGACTATAATTCATTAGTATCAAACCAACAAATATGAAGTGCTGTTAAAAAATGCCAGCAATAGTCCAGACCTGAACTAAGACACTATTTACTGAAAAACCTCAGCTTGATCTTCATTATGATTTCCCCTATTATCTGAACCAAGCTATCCACATTATTTGTGAGGGATTTTTCCTTTTTAATAACCAACAGTGTAACCTGATATATAATAAGACCAGTGCATAGCATTTGCATGGTGTTTTTCATCCACAGCTCCCAGAATGCTTTAATAAAGAAGGGTAAGCATCATTATATTTATTTTACTGCTGGGAAAGCTGAAGCTCAGAGAGTTGAAGTGACTTACCCAAAGTCATACTGCATGCTAATAGCGAAGTTGGGATTAGAACTCCTGGGCCAGATTCTTTTTCCTGCTACGGCCCCTTTGCAATGTTCTGTCATCACAAAGGGACCATATAAAGCCTGCTTCCAAGCACCCAGAAGAGAGCCTAAAATGGCATCCATGGACATGTCACATCATTTCATAAAACAGAGGGGTTTGAATCACACATTAAGGTGATGTAACAGTTGGAAAAAACATCTTTGAAAGTCACAACCATGTAGTTTCCAAGAGGCATGAGGGCAAAGAGATCAGAGATAAGGACAGGGTGAGGAAAATGTGTGTAGGAGGACAGGAAGAGAGACCCCAAAAAAACCAACAACAAACAATCCGAAAAATGTGTCCCTTTCCATTTCACTTAATTCAAAGTGTATTTCAAAATCTCTACGCTATTTTATTACTGCCTATAAAGTAAAGTCACTTAGTTGGCATTTGCTTTTATTTTCAGTGGCCAAACCCTGAGGTCCTTAACTCAGTTTTCATTCAGTTCTTGTTCAGGATAACTCCCCCCAGACTCCCAAGGTTGGTCTCACTACAACTCAGCAGACACTTCTGAGGGAATCTTACTCTCCCCCAGATTCATGAGGGACATATATTCATCCCCAATTAAACATTGCTCTAGTTACTAAGGGACAATCACTTTATCACCATCTCCTTTGATTGTTTGTCAGCTTTAAGGATCTCCAGTCTCTTCTTCACCCGCACCAATCCTTGCCCTAGAGCTTCACCTTATTAAAGAAACCAAACTCCACAAACAGTTTCCTCAAAATCAATAAAGACAAAAAAACTATGAAAGCAGCAAAGAATCCTGTGGCACCTTATAGACTAACAGACGTTTTGGAGCATGAGCTTTCGTGGGTGAATACCCACTTCCTCAGATGCATGTCTGCATCTGAAGTGGGTATTCACCCACGAAAGCTCATGCTCCAAAACGTCTGTTAGTCTATAAGGTGCCACAGGATTCTTTGCTGCTTTTACAGATCCAGACTAACACGGCTACCCTCTGATAAAAAAACTATGGTTTTCTTGGCCAAGAGCAGCTTGTAGGCCATTTTTATTCCACTGATACATCAGTTATCTATTCTCTCGTTCCTTTTTCTCCTCTCCTCTAACAGTCTCTCTCTCTCTACCAATGAGAGAGAGGCAGGAATGATCACAGGTTTGAGCGGTCAAACCCAAACTCTCCCACTGACACACTGTGTGGGCTTGGGCAGCTCTCTGTATCAATTTCCCCATCCTCAAAATGGGGATAACAACCCCTTACACCTGTTAAGGGTGAGGTGAGGCTTTATTAGTTAAAATGTCTGTACTATACTTTGAAGATATAAATTGCTATACATTTTAAGTATTTCTATATACATGTTAAACAGGTGTCCAGATCCTGCAGGGTTCGTCACAGGACTGTAACAAGCAGCTTTTTCACTCCTCAGAAGGCTAATTTGTCAACAAAAAGAGTATGTCTACACTACAGTAGCATAGCAATGGCACTGCAGCTGTGCCATGCAGCACTGTAGTGTAGATGCTTGCTACGCTGGCAGAAGAGATTTCTCCATCAATATAGTTAATCCACCTCTCCAAGAGGCGGTAGCTAAGTTGACAGAAGAATTTTATAGGTGGGGGTTTACAGTGGGGGATAAGTTCACCTAACTACGTCCCAAAGGGCATGACATTTTTCAGAGCCCTGAGTGCTGTAGCTTGGTTGATCTAATTCTTAGGTGCAGACCAAGCCAAAATGAAGTTTTAAAACATTCAGTATAGTAAACATCACAATTATCAGTTAAAGTTCTAGCAGTCTTTACAAATTCTCCCCCCAAAAAGTGTTACCTTTTTACTCCATGGGATAGAAAAAGAAAACCTCAAGAGATACTATTTTTACCATAAAAAAAATAGTATTCCCTGAAAAGTAGGTGAATTTTCTTTAAAGCTAAACTTTTTGAAAATGTGAAGACAAGATGGTTTTTAAAAGGCCAAATTTTATTCTCAGGTAGACTGGTGTAAAGGATTTAATTTTGGATTTACTGGTACATCTGAAAGCAGAAACTGACCCATTATTTTTATGCAGTTCCTATTTTATATAAAAAGTTTCAGAAATTTCTCTAAGGAATAATCTAGTGAATGTGAAATCCTAGATCAAAGTTCAGAAGGAAGGCAAAGAGGTGTAAATGAGTCCATACAGTGGGAGGAAGGATACCCTGATGTGCAGCTAACATAAGGCATGCCCAAAATGGCAGCCTTTGTGCTAAGGTTTCCATAAGGACTGCTACCAACTTGCTCTCCAGGTGGGCAACTCACCAGAAATGGAGCAAGGACCAGGTGGCATAGAACCCTGACTCAGTTTCCTTCCTTCCTTCCTCACAAGAATCCAGCTAGTGGAACTGGCCAGCCACACAGGGAGGAGTATTCTGTACTCTTTAAAAGCACTGTACCAAATCACTCTCCCCATAATGAAGCCGGGGAGCTCCAGGATGCATTTTCCCTCTATGAGGCAGATTGCTTCCCAATGCTCCCTGTGGGAGGGTCTGCGCTGCTGTATACAATGGCCCATGGTTGAAAGGCATGATCTTATCCTGTACGTCCTTTTCAAACATTCTTTCTCCCACACACAACGTAGCCTTCAAAAAGGTTACAGTACCTTATTTCTAAATATTAAAAACGAAATACTCCTGTAAGCTGGGGAAGTATCATCACCATTTTACAGCTATGCAAAATGAAAAACAAAAAGGTTGCCAGATGTGTCCAAGATCTCACAGTAAGTCAACAGCTAAGCCCAGAATAAAACCTCTGAAGGTCCTGATTTCTTGCCTCTTCTCCAATTGATCGAGAATGGTACTCTCTTGTATATTGTAAAATAATATATTATTTTACACTTACACAGTGCTTTTCAGAGGATCAAGTACATACCGAACAAAACAAAACAAACATCAGTCAAGCCCACCACTTCTGTAAGAGACTAGATATTTTCCATCTGAAACAACTTTACATCTATTCAGGTGTAATGAAGTAAAAGAAGATCAAGAAGGCCTGGAAGGAAGGCTCTCTCCACTACAAAGAGATGGAAACCAGAACTTTTTAAAAGAAAAAGGAGCATTTACTAAGTAGAACTGTTCCTATATCACTGACAGAACACAGATATTTGCTACATTTTATTTGAGGACTGTAACAGCATAAGTTCCATATTTGGGGATGCCTTCTGCCTTCTTGAAATGGCTTATGTCTACACTATTCTGTGATCGTGAACTGAATGTTGTTCACACTTTTACATGAACAGATGGAGAATCAAGCAGATGATGTGCCCAGTAAATGGAGGGCCATGCAGAACAGAACAGTTGCAGTGTTAATTCATATTCAGTACATTCTTTTCATCATGGTAAAATTACTTGGCTGATGCAAAAAGGACTGGGTGTCTGTAAGTGAGTCATACAATCTTCCAAACTTTGAAGCATCCTCCAATTAAGACAAATAGCTGGCAATTGGACCTGTACATGGCAGTACTGTAAATATTACAGTATTTATAATAATATATAAATAAATACAGTGGGAAAAGAGTAATGGAGGGGCAGAAAAAGGAAAGGTGGTACCAAGACAGGAATGAGGGGCAGAGACCTAATCATTTTGCATCATTTACTTGAGTGATGCAAGTCTATGCCACAGTTACACAATTTATACAGATATTCTATTCTGTCCTTTAAATAATGGCATATACCCGGGAGACCTTGGCACACAGCAAACATATATCCAGAAACGCCCTCACTTGACTGCCAAAAATCTGTAAGTTCCAATATAAGTATCTGGGAGGAAGAGTGGTCTTGTGGTGAAGAACACAGGACCAGGAGTCAGGAGATTTGAAGTGTTAGCGCTCTCTGACACTTCTCGTATGCCCTTGTGCAAGTCACTTAACCACTATGGTTGGGATATTCTCATTGATTTTCAATTATACTTTGGTTCCTAACTCCCTTAGGCCCCATGAAAATCCCAACCTCTGTATCTCTGTTTCTCCAGGTATAAAATAAAGGGGAAGGGAGCAGTACATCCCCAACCTTGGTGATCCCAGGCAACTGGAAAGACCCCCACGGGGGTGTGAGTAGCTAACATTTATTAGAGAAGCTCTGAGCCTGCTCTAACTTGTACCATGCCATGGACCAGCACAGACTGGTCTCAGGATTTAGAGGTCACAAAAGTGACTTAAGATTGTTTTAACCTCCTCCTAGAGTTTTCTGCATCTCAGTCAGACAAAAGGATCTGGCACTATATTTTGCAGGAAAAGGAGCAGAAATTAAATGTAAAAAAAAATATAAGATTGAAAGTAAGCTAAATAAGCTAAATAAAATGGCCCTTTTGTCATTCTTTCTAACAGCTATTGAAATTGAACTATTTGTTATTTTATTTTATGTATTCATAAATCAATGATTAAGGAAACAGCATTTTTTTTTACACTTCTTTAGATTTCAGTAACCAGAACACAGACTACTTTTGCTACGCAGCATCCTAGAATGAACTCTGCATCATCGTAATTGCTGTCATTTAAGCAATATGGACACAACAGACTGTGTGTGTCATACTGGGATCATGCAATAATGCAAGTGAATTATATCACAAAAGGGAAAGCTAACTATCTTTGGTGGCTTAAGGAATGACACTTTCCCAGGACAGCAAATGCCCTGTTGAGCATAAGAGCTTTTAGAAGCTATCACTATCCCAGCTAATTTACATCATTGGCATTTCCAAGAGGATAAAGCCTATATGTGTGGCATTTTGGTAATAGCTTCAGGCAGCAGCACTGTGGAAATTAAAAGCATTAGAACCCCGACTGACAAGCAAAGTGTGAGGAGATGGAAAGTAAGCAATACAGAGGATTTATACATTGTATACATCTGTACATTTTTAGCAAAGGAGGACAAATAAGTAGTAATAAAGAAGAAAGACTTTCCATAAAGAATATTAATGATTGTGGCGGACTAATAAGAAAAAGCAGACCCACAGAGAACTCTGTTTTTCTAGTGGAGGTGAAGATAATGAGCCTGACTTTGACCTCATTCACACCAATGTTAGTCTGAGCTAAGCCCAGATTTAAATCTGGAGAGAGAAGAAATTAGCTCTGTTAGTCCAGTGCTGTTATACACAACTGATGCTCTTTAGTGGATCCATGTAATTGACAGAGGAAGTTTTTGTGAATGGAGAGTGTTATTACAGAGAAGAGTGTACAATATGTTGCCTTTCAACTGGAAGGAAAGTACAATTCTGGCTTGATTTGGTTAACAAGATGCCATCAGTTTTTCAATGCATTTTGAGTGCCATTGTAATATTACAAAATGCTGATGGTAAAAGAACATTAGTGGAGAAGAGCTTGCCTGGAAGCTAAATGAGAGGGTGGTGCAAACATGAACAAGAAACTGCAAAAGAGTGTGACAGTTCTGAGTTTCAGTCATTTACCCCAAGATACATTTGAGTATTTGTATCTATGTTGGTATTTTTCCTCCCTACTATTTTTTTAGACATTTAAACAGATATATTCACAAAGGGGGCAAGTTTTAAAGAGGCTACTGTGTGACATAGCAAGGATAACAGCACAGTCACCACTACTGAAGGAAGCAAACAAACAGTGTACAAAATAATAAATGTCTGCACTAGGCATTTTCTAAAAGTTCAGAATGAACTGATCTCTGCATCTTTCATTCTGGCTTTGTCCTCTCTCTTTTCCTCTAATTCTAAAATGGTGGTTTTCTTTTTATGGTAATTTTATTTAGTATTCACGGTAGTATATATTACACCCATAACAACAGTACATGGTTCCTGTTCCTATTGAAATCACTGTCAGAACTCCGATTGACTTTAAGAGAAGAATTGGGCCCTTTGTGAGTACTAGGGTCAGAGAATAGCTACACAGAGCATAACAAAAAATACTCTCCAACAGGAATCCACACCCACGCTCAGAGATTTCCAGACAAGTTTGGCCATCTGCAGTGCTGTCATGAACAGTAATATAATAGGTAAGTGACTGTATTGATTACCAAGCAGACCCAATTATTAAGGTTAGATGTGTTTATTGATTTCTTAAAGGAAGACCTTGTCCCAGTATTAATAGCTAACATCTAGCACTGCAGCATTCTTCACTGAAGGGTCATTTAGCAAACCAAATTAAACAAGGTTCTCTTTTTCCCAGCAGCCATAAGAAGGCTATATGAGAAAAAATGCCACTTTTAATCTTGTGGTTTATTTCTACTGTGTAGAACCCTTTCAGACTGAGCGTAGCTGGACTGGAATACAGAAGGTTAAATTACAAAACTATCAGATACACAATGACAGGGGTGAAAAATTCAATTGTAGTTCTAACCCAAGGCAATACTCATAAGTCTTACTAGCATCAATATAAAGCTGAAAATTGGAAATAACAGGCTATAGCTATAGCTCAGATAACTTCAGTGTCATTGAAACACTGCAATGTTTTACAGCAATGTTTGCCACATTTGTTACCAGTAGAGTTTATCACCCATCTAATGATCTAATTTTCTTATACTGATGCCACTGAAAGGTTTTATTCTGTGACACCAAACTGGAGAATTGATATCACTTGGGATTCTGATGTTATTTAGAAGAGATGAAGGGATGACAGGCCAGGATCACTTTTATTTTGAAAAGTATTTTCCTTGCAGTCAGACAAGTCTGCTTCTTCTGTAGATATATTCTTTCCTTTGACTTTCTGTTGTTTAATAAAGATTTAAATGAATAAACAAACAAGTCCCTGTGAACAGGGAGGACGCTGCCTCCAATAACGTCTACACCTGATGTATACGATGAAACTTTTCTCTGCATGGAGTTTGACTTTACAGGTAACTAAAATAACAGAACAAACTTCAGATTCTATCCAAGCCTGGTTGCTCTTAGGGTCCTGCTGTCTCTGGGAGCACGTCTGGTGTCTTTGCTACCTCTAACAGGATTTTCCTGTCTCTGCACCTTGTTTTATCTGACCAGAGGCTAACACACTCACTTGTCCTGTATTTGGTGTAAGTAACAAGCCCATATAGCTGGAGGGAAGGATCAGGCCATTACCTGCTTCCCACTCCAGTCCCATCCCCAGGGGAGGAGATAGGGCCATTTTGCAGATCCCACACAGCTGCTAGCTTTTCTTCTACTAAAGCCTGGTCCTGCCCACCAACAGAAGGGGGTAATTATTAGGATGAAACTTCATAACTTTGAGGGCTATGTTTTAAAGAAAAGCAAAAGACGGTTACTCACCTTTGTTACTGTGGTTCTTCGAGATGTGTAGCTCATATCCATTCCAGTTAGGAGTGCGCACGCCACGTGTACGTTCATCGGAAGACTTTTACCCTAGCAACACTCGGTGGGCCGGCAGGACGCCCCCTGGAATGGCACCATTATGGCGCTTGATTTATACCCCTGCCAGCCCATCCGGCCCTCAGTTCCTTCTTGCCGGCTACTCCAACAGTGGGGAAGGAGGGCGGGTTTGGAATGGATATGAGCAACACATCTCGAAGAACAACAGTTACAAAGGTGAGTAACCGTCTTTTCCTCTTCGAGTGCTTGCTCATATCCATTCCAATTAGGTGATTCCCAAGCCTTACCTAGGCGGAGGGGTCGGAGCGAGACGTTGCAGAATGTAAGACTGCTGAGCCAAAGGCGGCATCGTCTCTGGATTGCTGGACCAATGCGTAGTGCGATGCAAAGGTGTGGATGGAAGACCAGGTAGCCGCGCGACATATTTTCTGGATGGGAACATGTGCCAAGAACGCGACAGATGAGGCTTGAGCCCAGGTAGAGTGGGCGGTGAGATGGTCGGTCGGAACGTGAGCCAAGTCATAGCATGCCAGAATACAGGATGTCGCCCAAGATGAAATTCGTTGGGAAGAGAATGACATGCCCTTCATGCACTCTGCCACAGCTACAAATAGCTGAGGTGAACATCGGAAGGGTTTGGTCCTCTCGATGTAAAAGGCGAGAGCCCTGCGGACATCCAGAGTATGCAGCTGTTGTTCATGACACGATGAATGCTGCTTTGGAAAAAAGACTGGCAGAAAGATGTCCTGCTTAACGTGGAAGGCAGAGACCACCTTAGGGAGGAATACCGGTTGCGGTCGCAGCTGTACCTTGTCCTTGTGGAACACCGTATAAGGGGGATCCACAGTCAATGCTCGAAGTTCCAAGACTCGCCTAGCAAAGGTGATAGCGACGAGGAATGCTGTCTTCCAGGACAGGTACAGCAGCGAGCATGTGGCTAAAGGCTCAAAGGGGGGACCCATGAGCCTAGTTAATACGAGGTTTAGATTCCAGGTAGGGGTTGGGCATCTGACCTGAGGGTAGAGCTGCTCCAAGCCTTTGAGGAATCTGGAAACCATGGGGTGAGAAAAAATGGAACTGCCAGTTTCCCCAGGATAGAAGGTGGAAATAGCTGCAAGATGCACTTGTATAGAAGAGATTGCCAGGCCCTGCTCTTTGAGGGACCATAAATAGTCCAAGACAGTGGGGACCGATACAGTTTGTGGAGTAAGGTCATGCTGGGTGCACCAGTGAGAGAAGCGCTTCCATTTAGCGAGGTATGTTGTTCGCATGGAAGGCTTTCTGCTTCCCAGCAGCACCTGCTGCACGGAGATGGAACAACGCAACTCCGATTGGCTCAGCCAGACAGCAGCCATGCTGTCAGATGAAGGGACTGCAGGTCCAGGTGGTGAAGCCTGCCGAAGTCCTGCGTGATGAGATCCAGACAGAGTGGCAGGGGAATCGGATCTGTCAGAGAAAGGTCGAGCAGCAGTGTGTACCAGTGCTGTCTCGGCCAAGCCGGAGCGATTAGAATTAGGCAGGCTTTGTCCCTGGGGAGCTTGAGTAAAACTCAGTGGACAAGAGGGAATGGTGGTAAGGCATAAAAAAGGTGACCTTTCCATGGAATTAGGAACATGTCCGAGAGGGAGCCTGGGGAGCGACCTTGTAGGGAGCAGAACAACTGGCATTTCCTGTTCACTTTGGAGGCAAAAAGGTCTACGTGGGGAAAGCCCCACCTCCGGAAAACCGAATGGAGAATGTCCAGACGGATGGACCACTTGTGTGACAGGAAGGATCTGCTCAGTTGATCTGCGAGAGTGTTCCGGACTCCTGGGAGAAAGGAGGCTACTAGATCTATGGACTGGGCTATGCAGAAGTCCCACAGTTGGATCGCCTCCCGACACAGGGGGGAAGACCGTGTCCCTCCCTGCTTGTTTATGTAATACATGGCCATTGTGTTGTCCGTGAAAACTGCAACACAATGGTCCTGCAGGTGGCGTTGGAACGCTCGGCACGCAGCTGGACCGCTCTCAGCTCTCGGACATTGATGTGTAACGTCAACTCCCGGGATGACCAAAGGCCTTGAGTGCGAAGGTCCCCTAGGTGAGCACCCCAGCCCAGGGATGACGCGTCCATTGTTAGGGATGTGGAGGGCTGGGGTGGATGGAACGGCAGACCTGCACACACCAGGGATGACATTCACCACCAGTCAAGGGAGCCCAGGACACTCAGCGGAACTGTGAGTATAAAGTCTATGGCGTCTCTGCCCGGACGATAGGCTGAGGTGAGCCAGATTTGTAGAGGATGCATTCGCAGTCTGGCGTGCTTTGTGACGAATGTGCATGCAGCCATGTGACCGAGGAGGCCAAGGCAAGTGCGAGCAGAGGTTGTTGGGAAGCTCTGATGTCTTTGTACAAGAGAGACTATAGCCTGAAAACGATGTGGGGGTAAACTGGCAGTCGCAAGGCGGGAGTCCAGCATGGCCCCGATAAACTCTATCCTCTGCGTAGGCACCAGAGTGGACTTTTCCAAATTGATTATCAGCCCTAGACGCATGAACAGGTCCTTGATGATGGTCATATGACTGATGACTTGTGCCTCGGAGGCCCCTAGAATAAGCCAGTCGTCGAGGTATGGGAAGACGTGTATTCGACGACGATGGAGGGAAGCTGCGACGACCGCCATACACTTCGTGAAGACCCGAGGGGCCAAGGAGAGGCCAAAGGAAAGGACCGTAAACTGATAGTGTTGATGATTCACCACAAAGCACAGATGCCGTCTGTGCGGGGGGTAAACTGCAATGTGGAAATATGCATCCTTCATGTCGAGAGCGGCATACCAATCTCCGGGATTCAGGGAAGGGATGATGGTTCCCAGGGATACCATGCGGAACTTGAACTTTTTGATGAATTTATTCGGTCCTCGCAAATCTAGGATAGGCCGGAGGCCCCCTTTTGCCTTGGGGATTAGGAAATATCGGGAATAAAACCCCTTGCCCCTTAATTCCTCCGGTACCTCCTCTATAGCTCCGATTGAAATGAGCATCCGGACCTCCTGGAGAAGGAGTTATCTGTGAGAGAGGTCCCTGAAGAGCGACAAGGGGGGGGTGAGAGAGAGGGGGTGAAACAAACTGAAGATGGTATCCAAGCTCCACCGTGCGTAGGACCCAACGATCTGAAGTTAATTGGGACCATGCAGGGAGGAACGGAGAAAGGCGGTTGTAGAACTGAAAGGGATCCTGGGAGCCAATTGGTACTCTGCTCTCGGACGCACCCTCAAAAGTTTGATTTGGGTCCCGCTGTCGGTTTGGTGGGACTGGAATTGTTACCTCCTTGAAGTCCAGACTGACGTCTGCGGTTGGTACAACCTCATCTTCTGGCAAAGTCTTGCCTTGGCCTAGGTGGGGGGTAAGGGCGCTGAGGTTGGAAGCGGAATGACCGTCTTTGAGTCTGAGGTGTATGCAGTCCCAGCAAACGCATAATTACGCGGTTGTCCTTGAGACTATGCAGTCTGGGGGCCGTCTTTTGTGAGAACAAGCCCTGTCCATCAAATGGCAAGTCTTGTAGGGTATGTTGAAGTTCAGGTGGCAAGCCGGACACTTGCAACCATGATATACATTGCATGGCTATTCCAGAGGCGACCGTTCTAGCCGCCGAGTCAGCAGCATCTAGCGAGGCCTGTAGGGAGGTCCACGCAACTCTCTTCCCCTCCTCCAGGAGTGCTGTAAATTCCTGGCGGGAGTCCTGCAGGACCAACTCTGTAAACTTCCCTACCTCCTCCCAGGTGTTGTAGTTGTACCTATTCAGGAGGGCTTGTTGGTTCGCAACCCTGAGTTGGAGGTCTCCCGCGGAATAGATTTTCCATCCCAACAAATCCATTCGTCTAGCTTCCCTAGATTTAGGCGCAGGAGCTTGTTGGCTGTGGCACTCCCGTTCATTGACGGACTGTACAACCCATGAACAGGGAGCGGGCTGCACATAGAGGTACTCATACCCCTTGGAGGGCACCATGTACTTCCGTTCGACCCCTCTGGCTCTGGGTGGAATGGATGCTGGGGATTGCCAGATAGTGTCTGCTCTAGCCTGGATCGAACGGATGAAGGGGAGAGTCACTCTGGTTGGTGTCTCCGCAGACAAAATGCTTATCACCAGGTCCTCCACCTCTGGAACTTCCTCTACCGCTAAGTTAATATTCTGGGCAACACGCCGCAGAAGGTCCTGGTGTGACCTGAGGTCAATCGGAGGTGGGCCTGACGATGATGTCTCCGCTACTGCCTCATCCGGAGAAGAGGAGGATGACAACCCAGGGACGAGTGGGTCCTGCACTGACTCCTGATCCTGGGGGACCTCCAGAGCCGTAAGATCATGCGGTTCCGGTGTGTGGGTACTGGTTTCCTCTGTACCAGCCACAGGAGGTCTGCTTAAAGTGGCCTCTGGCACGCAGTGCTCTGAGTGACCGGAGCGTGATGGGCCAGCCGGTTCGCCTTGGGCTTCATGATAAGCCCAAGGTGTCCAAAAGGACCACTGATGAGGTCTGTGGTCTGGGCCATGGGTATGCGTGTCCGAATCCCCATAAGAAGCACTGTCCGCATGGGATGAGGCGGATGGGTGACGAGAAGGCCACGGGGGAGCTGAGGCCGATTGGATCAGGTCTCTGCGTCCAGTCGATCCTTCTCTACGTGGTACCAGAGAACAGGACCGGGAGTTGTATCGGTGCCGAGAGTGGGATCGGGACCTGCGACCAGCGTGGTGCCGGGAGGTCAACCGGTGCCTTGAATCTCCGTGCCGAGATCAGCTGCGAGAGGTACGGCGGTGCCGGGATCTGGACCAGTGCCGAGAGTACCAAGACGGCGACCAAGATCTCGAGCGGTGCCGCGAGTATGACTGGTATCGAGATGGAGAGCAGTACCGCAACTGCGAGCGGCATCGGGATCGATGGTGGGACCGAGAGCCCTGCGGGACCTGGATTGTGACCGGCGACATTTGATGGTACCAGGTGAAGATAGCCTCATCATGGCAGGCTTGCCCAATGATTGAACAACCCACACCAGCGGTGCCAGGGGGTGAGGCAGCTCTGGCTCCATCAAAGTAATCAGTTCTCGTGCTGTGGAGAAAGTCTCCGGCGTAGAGAGCACGACAAGCTCGATCACACCATGTGCCGGGGAGCTGATAGGCACCGGACTCGATGGCTCTTGTGAGATCAGATTCAACGGTACAGAGGTCTGCGGTGCCATGGCAGTTGGCGGTGCCGGGCGGTCCAGCTTGGTAGTATGCTCCGACTGCGGCGTAGATACAGGGGCCGCAGGAGTCTTATGCCTCTTGCTCCTTGGGGAAGAGGGAGCGGTGCCGGGCAGAAGCTTGGGCCGGTGAAGGCTGGTGCCGAGGAGCCTTTACTGTAGCCGTGCGTTCCGGCACGGAGGAGGCACTTGTCCCCGGTGCCGCAGACAGTGCCGAAGATGGAGGAGTTAGAGCTGCCTCCATCAAAAGTTGCTTCAGGCTAATGTCCTGTTCCTTTTTTGTCCGGGGCTTGTGTGAAAGCCTTGCAAATTCGACACTTGTCTGCGAGGTGGGATTCGCCCAAGCACTTTAAACAGGAGTCATGTGGGTCTCCTGTGGGCATCGGCCTATGACAGGCCGCGCAGGGTTTGAAGCCCGGTGAACTGGGCATGAGCCCCGGTACTGGGTGAGGAGAAGGGGCTAAGCCCCAATCCTCTTTAACTATATACAAAAACTACTACAATAACTATTAAAACAAAGTTAACTAGAACTATAGAAAATCTAACTATATACACAATAACTATATAAACGAGCAAATAGCTAGGAAGGTGGAGATCAGCTAAGCCGCGCTCCACTGTTTCAATGACCGAAACGGGCGGTAAGAAGGAACTGAGGGACAGATGGGCCGGCAGGGGTATATATCAAGCGCCATAGCAGCGCCACTCCAGGGGGTGCCCTGCTGGCCCACCGAGTGTTGCTAGGGTAAAAGTCTTCCGACGAACGTGCACGCGGCATGCGCACACCTAACTGGAATGGATATGAGCAAGCACTCGAAAAAAACTATGTGGTGCCTGCAAAAAATGTGCATTATGACCTTTAATGGATGGAGGAAGAGAAAGATTCTCTCTTTAGCTAACTGGAAGGAAATGTAACCTGGAAGGACTCAAAAATAGCAGCAGACATCATTGTTTCCATTTGTTCTTGCAAAGCGTGGAAGAATTGCAAGTTTAAAACTGACCAAGCCTACATTAAATTTTCAAAAGATGTTTTTTGAAATTCTGCATGCAAAACCTGGATTTGTGCAATAAATTAGGACACACAACCTGGTAAGAGTGTGCCCATAGACCTCTTGAGAAATTTGCACATGCAACTAAGGAGGGCTACTTTCAAAAATGTAGCCCTTTGGGTGTCTGTTCTATCATCTGATTTTTTTTGAAGACATTCCCACAGTATTTACAATCCTATTATGTGCTTTCAGAATTATTTAATTCCTATATACAGTATTAAAGCTTTTCACTCACCTTTAAATGTATTTTCTAACAGAAATGAAAGTAGGTTCCAAAGCAGGGATCCCTGAAGTGCCTAAAATCCATGGTCACAAGCTATTGCTTGGGGAAGTCAGAAAAAGCATGTTTTCATAACAGTGAGAAATCTGCCAAAGGAGATACAGCTGTCCTCCTGAAGGAAGTGACAATGTTTTGCAAAACATTTATTGTCTATTGTCTGAATTAAAGACTTGCATATCTGGATATCCAGGAAATTAATAACCCAACAGGTCAGTTTGGATAACCCATCATTTCAAGCATATGGGGAAATGTGCCAAATCTGATTAGGTTTACATTATGACTACACATTCAGGTTTTAATATTTCATTTGTAGTTAATTAATTTCAAAGGGTTAGGAATACTGATAAAAATAGTTATGTTTTACTAATTTTACACATCACACAAGTCAACTGACTTTAAAATTAATCTTTGGAAAGGAGTAGCCTTGTACAAATAGACATATATTGCATCTAACTATGCAAACCAGAAAAATTCTTTATGGTGGGGAAGTGGCATGTGCATAATGGGAGAATGGACACAACAGACCCTTCCAAGCACTGACCTGTCCTAGATCCATACATAAGTAAGAGAGAAGGAAGTCATGCCTCAAAATAAACATGTCCTTCCAGAACTGCAGACTTTTGGAGAGATGTGTGGCAAGTCTAATCAATTCCCACATCCTCTGATTTCTTATGACTTGGTGAGAGGTGCAAAGCAGAAAATAGTCATGGTCTTGGAGAAAGGCACATTGTGTTCACTCTCCAGCTGTGCACATGCTATTTCCCACCTAAAAAGGTGAAAATTCTGTATATTTACTGCACATAATGTATTCCTGCTACAAACTGGAGTGAGGCAGTACAGAGCAAGAGCGCCTTCTGTGCCTGGTTCTGACCTTACTTACAGAAGTTGTATGTTTATACACCTCCATTGACTTCACTAGACTTGCTCCTAATTTACACTGGTGTAAGTGAGCAAAATCAAATTCTCCTTTTCTACTCCCTAGTTGGCATGCTGGTGGAGATGGGAGGTGTATCAAGAATTCCCCACTCAGCTCCTGAAAAGCCCTACTTGGCACTGTGACCCAGGAATCCTGCTGCCAACTGGTAGAAGTTACAGGGGATACAAAGAGTTTTACAGGGATCCCTGGATCAGACATATGCATAATAATTCATAAAAGGGGGCATGTGAGTTCTCTACTAAGAGGCAGTAGCCCACTAGTCAGCATAATCATTGCTACGTGTATGTACAGATAATATTTAAGGAGTTGTGTCCATACTAAAAATTATGTTCTTAAGACAAATAACCAGGATGTGACATGTCTAAGAAGAGGTTCCTTTCACACAGAGGGTAGCAGATACTTATCCCCCTATCTAGTCATTGTGTCTTGTGAGCCTCACAACCTAGGCCTATTTACATTCTGAGCCAGAGGGTGATTCAGAGATTTGGGAATCTACAAGAAAAGAATAAACTGGAAAACACAATCGGCAAGGGGGCATCCTGTTTATGAATAGGACAATGGATTGTTCTGATATAATCTGAGAGAGCAGATAGACACCCAAACATTTAGGAGAGCAAGACGACACTGAGACTTGTGTCTTGAATGGAAAATCACAGCCAAACCTGGCTGTACGATGCTGGAAGGACTTTGGGTGAGCTTTGCTCTAGAAGACATGGAAGTATCTAGTTAAGTAAGTCTAAGTTCTAGAATGCATCTTATGATTTTATTTCATATGTAACTCTTTGTTTCTAAGACTTCTACTTGCTATCACTTGTATTTCTGAATACTGCGAGTGTTAAGGAGAACAGGGGCTGGACACTCCTGGGAGATACTGGGAGGACTCAGGGACTGAAGTGTGCCCTATTGCTAACCGGTAGAGAGTGAGCACAGTTTGTGCAGGCCTGGAGGAGTGCTTGTGTTCCCCATGGCTGGTGGATTTGGGGAGCTAACCCACAGCAGACACAGACAAGGCTTCCTCACACTGTTGGCAGGTGGAACTACCCTGGGTTCCCCTGAGAAGCTTCACAGGCACCAGGAGAGGCAATAAAAGCAGGGGACAAACAGGGACTGATAACATTGTGCAGCATTGTGAAGCTCAGGGAATTTCTGGCACCTATCCACAGCACCAAGTAAGTGAATGGGCAGTGAGGATGACCCACCAGGGATTTCGTAACATCAATGAATTCCAGAAATCCACCTCTAGAGGCCCAACATGTGGGTGCATTTTTTAAACAGAGGGCTCAAAAGTTTCAAATTCAGCTCTGTGTGCACAACTGAATTGGTCTATAAAAGCTGTACTGCAAACAAGTCACAATATAGCTCTGATTGAAGAGAGCTGGATAAAGGCAGCCAAGACCCACTAGATTAGGGCACCAGACCTGGTGTCCAGAGATCTGGGTTTTACTGCCCATTCTGCCACTGACTCATTTGTGACCTTGGTCTAGTAATAATAGTATTTACCGTTCATCTTTGTAAAAGCACTTTGCAATCTACTGTGCTAACTATTATCATTTTTCTAGATGAAACAGCAAATGATCTCATCTGTTTCTGTGCATTAGTTTCTTCATACTAATTAACTGCAATATAAATATCAGACACATTGCTCAGCTTAGATTTCATTGTTATTTTCAGTTTGTGCATGTGTAACAACACACTTTATAAATAGCATCAGTAAACAACTCAGTGCCATGAAGCATTTGGTTGCAAAATTTTCATGCAAAGAGAATGTTTTAAAGCCATTTTGTTTACAGCTTTGGTTCATATTTAATACCTTAACTCAGAGTGCTAGATTTATTGTTGTGCTGACATTTAAAGCAGATGTTTAGTCCCATAAGAAAAGTCATAATTATGTTTTCAAGATGCAGCGTTAAAATGTTAACTGTCACTGTGTACATACCTTGTACTTTACACATAGTTTGACAGTACTTAACATTTCCTTAGCAATGCAGTCGTACTTTCACACATTACATTAGACACTGAAAAGATTCTGCTTGTTCTCTCCAGTTTTCGTATGTCTCCCGCTCCCAGAAAAGAGCATTCACATCGTTTAAAGAAAAGAAAAGAAAACTTTTGCCCATAAAATTCTCCTCTGAAACATACTGATCTTGACTAGCCAGCACTATTTCCGTAGCAAAGAAAAACATAAGGGGTGAAACAGTGAATTCAGGAGCACATTCAAAATAACCGTCCCTGCTTTAATGATACTAAAGGAAAAGTGGGACAAGAGTATGATTCCCCATGTACATAAGAACAGATCTTTTTCTAGTAACATACCCTCTTCCAACTGTTGAGCACTTGTTTTTGTCACTGGGACATGTGCTGTCGCTACCTCACTCCTTTCTACTATGTAGCGAAAGTGGGGGTGGTGAAAATGGAAAAGTGCCTTTACTACACACCATCTCTACTGATACTGTGATGGGAGCCTGCAACATGCCTCGATCTTAGAT
This sequence comes from Gopherus evgoodei, assembly GCF_007399415.2. Lineage (NCBI taxonomy): Eukaryota > Metazoa > Chordata > Testudines > Testudinidae > Gopherus > Gopherus evgoodei. The sequence goes on from NC_044333.1 coordinate 19,481,141, forward strand.
GGCAAAGTTACAACTGAAGGACTCAAGCAGAGGGCAAAAAAATGTAGTATTCAACACCAGAAGCTCTTCTATGCATTAGATTGAAGAGGTCCAGCGACAGAACCAAATGGTCAGAAGGATGGTGGGATTTCTTTACATCCAAGGCTGGAAAAGAAAATTATAGAGGGATTCTGAAAGGTCTTCTGCCCTATCTAAGCTGATCCTCCTTCATTCCCCACCTCACATAATATGAAAAGTAAGGGGATATTTGATTAAATGGCCGTAAATTTAGTACCAATAATACAGGGAATGATACATGCACAGGCAGAAAGCCTGCCCAGGGGGAAGTTTCAGTGGCACTCAGTTCACAGCCCACAAAGTGCCCCATGGGTGGACAGTGCAGCCTCAAAGATTGGAGGTGCAAACACAGGCTTGTGTTCCGAATGGCCTGATGGAGGATGTGCTGATTCAGCATGTCCATCAGCAGCTTCTGCAAATGGGTCTCTTATGGAGTTCAAATGATAAGTTTAAGTGCCCTTTTGTCAGAAAAAAAGCAATGGTGAACTCCTCACACTGATAGGTGTGACTGAGCATGCCCCTATTGAAAATACTGCTTGTGTGGTGACAGAAAATAGCAGATGAAATTGTCGCACACAGAAAGGAGGATGAGAGGGAAATGTGCCCTAGAATGGAGCAGTAGTTTATTAAAAGGTAAATGAATTTCCTTTGTTTTCTAAAGAGAAGGAAGCATAGGCACACAGGCTCCAGAGAGAGAAGGGCTGAGAGTTCTGCAGGAAGCAGGAATTGTTGAAAGATAAAGTAAAATAAAAGAGGAAGGCAAACAAGACACCTTTAAAGCATCAGCATGGCTTTGTATCAATTGTGAATTTTATCTAAGCTGATACAAACACAGAAATGGAAAAAAAAAAAAGGCTGATACCAGTCAAGAGACTGAAGATGCTGGGGACTGATAGTAAATTCTGGTAAACCTGTACATTATTTTTATACAGTAATTTTGTGCTTCTTAGCTTGTTTTCAACTTAGAGTGAAATCTGCTTCTGCTGCATAGATCATTGGAATTTTAGGGCAATAACGGAAGTCTGATGACATGTGCAGCAATACTGAGGAAACGTGTGTGACCATAAACCTGCTTTAATATTTATCACGGATGGATCCAAGCTGGAAAGTTCTGATCTGGATCAGAATTTCCCCAGGACTGGGGATGTTTGAGTCTAAGGTTTTGGTTCAGGACAATCTCTGTTTACTGTATATTAGGACAGTGGTTCCAAACCTTTCCAGGCAACAGCCCTAGCTCATAAGGGTAAGACTTCAAGCATTAACAGCTGGTGCCCAACCTCCATTTAATTAGGCACGCTTTATCCCACGATGGAGGTTGAGCTATTCTAAACCTCAGTCTTGTGATCTCAAGTCTGATTGTGAAATTGGAATTTGGAGCAAGTTTTATAATGAAAAGAGGCAGTGCCCAGTTGAACGGAAGGTAGGGTCTCTAAAGAAAGCCCCAGATAAGGAAGTGGAGCTTAGAGCAATTGTCACAAAAGCATGAGGTGCCCATCACTGCTACATGTACTGTATCAGTGACTGTGAATTATGTATTATGAACCTAAAATCTGTTGTCTGTATATGAGCAGTGACTCATCTACAGGGTGGAAAGTGAAAAGAACATTGCCAGGGAGAAGGCAGCTTGCAAGCCCAGAGTTACTCAGCTATATAAGATAAATGCACGGTCCATTCCTTGATGAAAACAACATATGACATTTTCTTAGAAAAAACAGCACCAAAATAATGGCTTGTTTAAAGCCTTTAGGAGACGTCCGCTTTGATGAAAACTAGGCAGAAAATTAGAGAAAATGGAAACATTTATACCTAGTGGATACAGAAGCAGGTAAAAAGAGAGGAGATCAAAGGCGGCAAGCTCCATTTTTGATCATTCTGAGCCACGACAGAATGGAAAGCTCAAAAGGTTATACCTGCATTTTTACTTTAAATGTGAGAAAGAGAGAGATTATAAGTTCTAAAATATAACTTCTCTCCCAATGCTTTCAACAAGGGCTTAACAACAGACATATTTTAATAGGTATCAAGAGGACAGATGAACAGGTTAGTATAAAAATGATTTCTAACTGTCTCCCATACCATGTACATTTGAGGAACTGGGTAGTAAAAGAAGAAAGCAGTTCATATAGCATTATACCACATGTATTGCAAGATGATCCCTTAATAATTCTCCAACCCCTCTGGTGCATTCATTGCTAGTAATGGAAGAACTAAAAACAAAAGACAACTGCAATGTTGAAATGTAGGGTACATCATCATAATAATACATACTTCTATAGCACCTTCCAGTTGAAGATCTCAACATGTTTCACAAATGTGACTCTTACACTATTGAGCAGTTACGCACATGAGTAGACCCCCATTGCTTTCAGTGAGACTGCACAAGTAACTGATTAAGCTTCACAATCCACCCTTAAGGTATGGCTAGTATTATCATCACCTCCATTTTACAGATGGGGAAACTGAGGCACTGACTTTTCAAAGGTCACACAGCAAGTCCATGTCCGCGCTGGAGTCAGAACTCAGATTTCATTGCCTTTCCATAATATCACACTGCTGCCCTAACACGTATAAAGAAAACAGCAACTGAAAAGGCTATGAGTTTCACCAATGTGCAACCAAGTCCCAGTGCAATCAATGGAAGGATGGTCCAGTGCACAGAACACTAGACTGGGATTTGAGAGACCCAAATTCAGTTCCCTGCACCACCACAGACTTCCTGTGTGACCTTGGGTCACTTACCCTCTCTGTGCGTTGGTGCGCCATGCAAAATGGGAACAATCCCCAACCTCATAGACATACATATAGGGAGAATAAATATGTTAAAGACTGTGATGCTCTCAGATGCTACAGGAATTGTAGAGACATCATGTAAGTCCCTTAGATAGATAGGTCCAAATTCTGCCTTCAGATATGTGTACAACTCCTAAGGGAGTTAGGCAAAAATGTCCTGCATATTTAATTAAATTCAACATCCACATTTCAGCTTTTTATTTTAGCAGCAAAAAACAAAATCCAATAAATTCTAGGTGATCTTTTGTATTGAATTTACCTAAAACATAAAATTCTCCAATTCCAAGAATTGCTCTCATAGCAAACCATGGGAAATGCAGCACGATAGCTCAAAAGATTGAGCTCTGAATTCATCTTACCATTCAGCTAAATTCAGAGATACAACAGGTCAAAGGAGAACGGTGTTGAAATAAAATAAAAACAAACAAACATACAGAAACCAGTATGGATTAGCACTTCTTTTGGATTACAGTAACCAGATTCTGTCAACAGAATAAAAAACAAGGGTTGAGGATTAAATAAAGAACAAATTTGCAGTAAAGAAGAAACTTCCCTTAAAGTTAGTTATTAAGGTATTATTCTTCCTACTCAAGGGCTTGATCCCAGTAGGTGTTGAACACTCTCAACTTCCACTGAAGTCAATGGAAGTTGACATTGCTTACTGCTTCTTAAGTGGCACTCAACATCCTGCACAACACAGTCCTCTGTTTTTCCTAGGTTTGTGAAGGGGCTGTGATTCAGGGAAGCTTGTCCTTCCTATTCTCAATTATCCCAATAAAGGGATCACTTAGTTTAATATAGCTGCACCTGCACAAAGGAAAACAGCTCAAGCACTGTATGTACAAAAAATAAGCAATATGAACAAGATCACACTGAAAAAAATGTCTATAGATGGAGTTGCAGAAGGATGAATCGCTTTTCAGATGTGGTCTTCTGTCAGGAAAGTAAAAAGGGCTCAGTCATTACACCACAGAAATAACTGTCTGAACACTGTTTGAAATCCTTTCTGAAGATAATTCTGCTGTCTATGGTATCCAAACTCACAGATATAAACAAATAGGACCATATCAGGAACACAGTCAAGTTGTGTGTAAAACTCAATTATCTGATCACCAAGATAGCCTAAATTAGACCACAATAATGGACAACACATTTTCAGGAATCAAAGCATCTCTGCAAGTCTCCACAAAACAGCCACATGAAAGGGTGAATGGACTTCAAATCAATTAACAGCAGTGGAACAAAGACAGGAGTACTGCCTGAAGTATGCATATCATTGAGGGTAGACTGATTTAAAATCACCCTTTTTAATCATGATTCAAATTAGCAAATACATAACCTTTATTTTAATCAACAATTTTAATCTTATTTTGCATTTGTCCATTTTATATTCCTAGAGGAAAGCTCATTGCCATTGGTGTAACCATCAAAACATGTTGATTTGCAATTATCTGTCATCTTTACACTAAATTTGGTACTTTGGCTAACCAGGAGGATGTCGTATATCTATACATACACTTATTTATGCAATTAGCTCAACATACATTTATTCAGATTCTTGATTTTTGCTTTTTTATTATTCGCCTACTTGGCCTGAAAGGGTAACCAATACTGTGGGCCTTGTTTTGGGTTTCCATTAGAGGAGAAATTGATAATGACCAAGTATTTCTTTGATGTAATCCTGTGTGTACATTCTTTGTAATAAAAAGTCATGTTTCCCTGAACACAGTGGGACTCAAAACAACAGGAAGCACTTTGCTGGCTAGAAAGAGGCATAGAATTGCGTGCAAGAACTCTGCTCAGAAATCTCTCTCTTAAGGTCACACTACAGAAGCTTCTCTTGTTGTTTCCTTGGCTTTCTGCTTCCTGGTTGTTTCCAGTTCACACAGAAATAGACACACAGCTGCAATCAAATCAATACACAGCCTCCCTGCAGGCCCAAGTGCTAATTCAAACTCCTTGGACCACATGGCTCATCCACTTCTCAACTCCTGCACATGGTCTAGTTTGTGGGAGATCATTAAGTGATAGCTGAAGCCAGGGCCGGCTACAGGCACCAGCCGACCAAGCAAGTGCATGGGGCGGCAACTTGGTGCAGGGCGACGCTCGGGTTTGGTTTTTTTGGTCCATCAGGGCAGCGCTGGACGGGGTGGTTTTTTTTGTTGTTTCCGCGGCTCGGCGCTCAGGGGGCAGGACTTGGGGCGGCATGGCGCTGCGCTCAGAGGGGGCGGGGCTTGTGGCGGCATGGCGCTCAGGGGGCAGGGCTTGGGGCGGCGTGGCGCAGCGCTCAGAGGGGGCGGGGCTTGGGGCAGCGCTCAGAGGGGGCGGGGCGTGGGGGCAGGGTTTAGGGCAGCGCGGCGCTTGGGGGCTGGGTTTCGGCGGTGCTGCTCTTTTCTGCTTGGGGCGGCAAAAAAATTAGAGCCGGCCCTGGCTGAAACAATGGAAACTAAGGGGCATTTAATTTTTCCCTCATTCAGCCTGAACGGAAGGTGGCTCTCGAGTTCAACTACTTTAGTGAGATGGTGTGACTGCCCATAGATCAAAGACATGCTTATGGAGAGCAACCCAACTCCCTCCCTTTTAAAAAACAGTCAGACACACAGTTCTGATTTACCAATTATCTTTTTTCCTCCTCATTTTGTGTCAAGCTGCATTTGGATGGAAACTGGAATTAATTCAATTAAAAATGCATAAAAATAGAATTTTAAATGTTTTTTATTCTGTAAATAAAACTACCTTAAATATGCTGGATACATAAGAAAAAATAATCAAAACGACATTTAAAAACTAATTTCTTAAACTAAGGTAGTATTAACAGTAGTTAGTGAAATGACATTGTTTTTGATCACTATGAGACAGATCTGCAAAGATATTTAGGTTCTTAAAGATACAAGTAGGTGCCTAATGGGATTTTCAGAAGTGCCTAAACAAGTTAGGTATCCAATTTCCTTTCCAGCTAACCTGCTTAGGCACTTGTGAAAATCTCACTAGATGCCTATCTGCATCTTCAGGTGCCTAAATAATCTTGGAAATCTGACCCCATATCCTTCAAGTTTTTAGAATTAGTAGGTCTCACACTCTTCCAACTGACTTTTATTCATAGATTGGAGAGGGGGAAAAGCTTTTCTGATTTTACAACTACCAATCAGCATCTCAAATTTTGAATGAACTAGTCCAGATGAAGAAGATACTGTCTCTGCACATGCTAACTAAACTTTACCCAAAATAATTAAGGCAAAAACTTTTCTGCACAAAATAGATTGAAAGCACTTACATTTGGAAAAAATGTAAATGCCAGTATTGGCTCTGTTGTAAAGAGTTAATGCAGTATATGACAGTGTGACATATTTATAAAGCTTGAGTTGACATCAAAAGATAAACAACAGTTCTTATACTTTAAGAAGCAGTAACCTTTAGCTCATTAAAATTTGGAGAACTCGATGCTAAAAAATTTTTATTTATTTAAATTATTTCAATAAAGCATAGTAAGTTTGGGCCTTAACTTGGGTTTTCAATTTCAAATTTAATTTAAAAAAAGTATTTAATTTAAATATTTTTTCAAAAATCAGATATTTTAAATCATGGATTTTTATCCATTCTGACATTTTATTCAACTGGACTAAATCTGCATGTGCTTTTAATTATCTTACATCTAGTTCTTCAAAGACAGTTAACAGTAAGAAATGCTATGTGTGCCTGAGTCAATTTGATAAAACTTAGTATGCTTCCCTATGTGTTGTTCTTCCTACAAGTCTTCTCAGTACTTTTTTTTTTTTTTTTTTTTTTTAAATACCAAATAGGCAGAAGAACTAGACAAGCTATTTGGCAATTTTATATAGCACAGAAAGAGACTGAGCATCAGCTTACTGAGGTTCCAGAAATAAAAACAAAAGGCTGTATTAGCCACCCCAGCCAGAAATTCTATAAATTGGGCAACTGCAATTTGTTATGTTTGGAAATGGTAACATTTTATAGACACTCAAAACCACAGTACCACAGGGGAAAGGTGATAAGGAGCATACTGTATATATTGATCTCTTTTTATTCTTTCCTAACTCATTTGTTGTGAAGACACTTTGCTCCCTCAGGAGATCACATAATAGTCTATTAAAGGCCTACTCTGCAAATATGAAACAATGGGCAATTGAGAACATTGGCATAGTGCCAGAATATGCACTGAATACGCAGACTAACAGATTTTCACATACTATTGGAAGATACTGGCTTTAAGAAAGAGGATGACAAACATCTGCTGATCTTTGGAGACTTTTTCCCAGTGCAAATATTTACTGATATTAAAGCAGCTCAGAATTAAATTGTAATCCACCATCTCTGGATTCCTATTTGTACCTACGTATCAGACACTTCCCGGACACAGTCTCAAAAAAGAAACTAAACAACTAGGACAGGACCAATTAGTAGAAACTTGACAGTGGCTAACCCAAGAAAGCTCTTATCTCTCTTGTACAACTTCTTTAAACACTCCCACATGTATACTTAAGGTTTTGACACTTTAGATCTATCTTAAAGATAGTCAATGGCACAAAGCATTCAAATATCCTTCTGAAGCCTCTATTTGCAGCAATTACAGATGGAGTATTTGGTGCTACACAAACGGCACAATTTTCCTTTAATTTTGACCTAAATGAATCCAGATCTACACTGAAGATGCTCTAAATGTGATTATCAATCATCCTCCCTTGTACAATCTTTATGGAGCTGCCATTACAAACAGTGATTCACCAGTTCATATGTTCCAAGCTGGCAACTGACTCAGTTTTTAATCCTATATTATATATTTGACCCACAGAACTAACTCTCTGGTACCGACCTAGGAGCACAGAAATCTATTGGGTAGATCCTCAGTTGTGGGACCATCGGTGGCTTTTGGCTCCACCACCTAATGCTTGGGTCAGCCATCGGCCAGCATGGCCTCCAGCACATCTAGCGATTGCTCCAGTAACCTAGGAGAGCATACTTCTATCTTGTCTCCTCTACCACCACGGTTGCTCCCAGAAAACCACTTACGTTTTGGAACGCTAGGAACACGTAGCATAGAGTTGAGAAGTAGTGAGATTTTTTTACCCATGAAAGCTTATGCCCAAATAAATCTGTTAGTCTTTAAGGTGCCACCGGACTCCTTGTTGTTTTTGTGGATACAGACTAACACAGCTACCCTCTGATAATTGACAGAGTTAACTAGGCCATCTGGAAAATCCCCTATGCACGATGAATCCCTAGCTGCCCCCATTAGGGCAGCTTTCCAGCTGCTTTGCATTACCTATACAATGTAAAGCAGCAGGAGAGAGTGGGCTGAGTATCTCACCCAGTGACTATATTGGACAAAAAACAACAACTTATTCTTCTTAATCTACTGATTTTACTATCAATGCCCACATAGTTGGCATTGTGAAATCTAAACCTATCCTAACCTACTCAACAACAAAGGGAATCAACACATCTAAAGGATGCTTCTATAAACTACAAGAAGCATATATAAATATCCTAGGACTTCAGTAAGTTATAAACTAATTGACTGTGACTCTAGAATCTAGATATACTTGACTCATGTCCATGGTAATCAGTCTAATGCCCAAAATGTTATTATTTGATCTTTACATTCTTAATGAAGATTAGATGGATGTGCAGTAAAATTTATTATTTAAATTTCAATAATGTTAAATGTTAAGTCATATAAAAAAACGACAACTAATATTTATCAGTACTGAGTATTAGATGAGGTAATACAGTTTTCCTATTCAGTGCTGGCAGATTCCTACAGAGCTGCTCCTCTTTTCCTTTATTTTGAGTGCAGTCAAAATAAAATCTGGGAGAGGAAAAAAAGTCAACTTAAGAAAAGCAAATGTGACTATGTTTCTGGCACCAGACCACACTCCCATTTCTACAGGGCTTTTCATGTGAAAAATTGGAAGCACTTTGGACAGAGTAAAACCAAATAATATTTTAAAGCATATATAACATCAATGAGGCTAAATCCAGAGGTCTTGATTCAATTTTCACTCAGCAAAACTCCCATTGGCTTTACTTAAAATTGCCTAAAAAATGAATAAAAACTGAGCAAGCACATCAACATTTGGCACATGGGCTTTCAGACTGGATGTAAAAATTAACAAGCCAGTCAAGTAAGATAGAATTTATCTTCACTTACACCTTTGTGACCACACTGACATTACTTTTTGGTATCACATGGGATATAAATTGGAGCAGAATTTGGCCCACTGATCTGAAGCTTCATAGGAAGCATACATCAAAAGGTGAGGTGCTAAAGAAGCAAATCATAATGGGTCGTGTACACCTCAGTGTAACTTCACTGGTTTCACTAGAGTTACAGAAGGGATGAATTTTACTAATTTCACCCTAAATGCTACTCTCAGCTGAGAGGTCATTTGTGTCTTTAAGGCACTGGCCCACAGAGGAGACAGTGCAGAGCTGCACCACTAGGAGCTCCAGGAGGCATTATGCCTCCCTGAGGCAAATGAGGCTGCAGAGGCTTAAGCAAAGAAAGTTCCTTTGGACTTTCTCCCCTACTTTGTTCACTTCCCTAAGCACCATCCACAACCTTACCCTGAATAGACAGTGGAAAAGTCCTTCGAGTCAAGGACACACCCTGAAGAGTTTCAGAACGAGCCTGCTCAGCTTCTTGTGCTGTATGAACAACACAAGACAAGGAATACAATCATGCTGCTGCAGTGGAAGACACCTCTGGAGTTCTCTCAACATAGAGTAATGTGCTCACTGATCCTGGCTCCAGGAAGCATTCCAGCAGGGGACTTCTCCACAAACAGCAAATGCCTATGAAGAGGTATTACAGCAATCTGACTAGCATAGGGTGAAGGCACATAAAAAGGTCCGATTTTTCCAAATGGAAAACAAATAATAGGTTGTAAGCAGAAGTCTCTGAGAGGGAGAACCACAGCTTTACAACTCAGTAAATAAAACAGCTCAGAAACGATTGCAAAGAAGAATACTACCATAATCAAAGGAAACAGCCCAGAAATATACCAGTCCTCAGAGAGAAATGTTTCAGCCTTCAACTTAAGAAAAATACTAGAAAGACTGTGATGTTGACTAGGCAAGGAGTCATAGAAAACAAGGGGGGCTGTTACAGAGTTTGCAGGAACTAAGATCTACCTTGGCACCATCTGCATGTGGATAGCAGAGACAGCATATAAACGCAAATTAAAAAAAAGTTCCAGCAGAACCTGGATGTTGAGAAAAATAAGAATTAATTAATATAAATGCAGCTCCAAATAAACCTACACAGATTCTCAATTGCTGCCATAAAAATGTATGGCTGTCAGCATTGCATGAAACAGATCCAAAAAACAATAATGAAGAAATACAAACCAGAGTAATGGAGCATATGTATGACACCATGAACTTGCGCAAAAGTAGCTTCCATTTTATGAGCCTAACAGCCACAAGCCTGGAATCTCTCAAGTAGATCATTACACAGAAGCAGCCCTCGAAACTATAGTATATCTCTTTGAAAATCTTAAAGAATACCACTACATTGATTGATAACTAGATTTTAAACAAACACTTTTGGGTGTGTTTTTTAAATTATTACCACCACCACCTCTTTCAATCACAATTAAAGAAGCCTGTCTTGAGAAAGGAAGGCATCACACTATGTGAATTGTAGGTGTTTGCAAAAGGTTTCACACAACATTATCCATCTCCACATTGGAATCAGAGATGGAAGAATTGTGACACATCAACACTAAAGGTAATTTACTAACCTAGCTCTTTAGGTATAATTCATACTCATCTACAATAAAAACACTGCACTTAATAGCCCTGTCCATTGATAATGTTAATACTGTACATTGTTTAAGATCAATACATAAAGCTTATGACAGTCAGTGAAACAGGCACACATGCACAGATAGGGAAATGGAATACAGACAAGTTAAGTGACCTGTGTAAGATCACACAGCCAGTCAGTGGTAATGTTAGGATTAGATCCAGATATCCTGATTCTCAGTCCTCTTATTACAAAAGAGCACTCACAAATACAGTATGTCAGCAGCCAGGAATATCCAGGGTATACCAACACCTCAGCCACACACTCTTCTCCCAACATGCCTCTTGCACCAACATGGTGTTATCAGATAACTACACTGATCCTGTGCCTGCCAGACACTCCCCATATGTCAAGCCTTTCGGTAGCTTTACAGCCAATTTATGCCAGGACAGTCAGTGTAAAGTAGCTGCGGGACAAGGATGAATCAGGGTCATAGTGGCCGTCGCATTCCTGAAAAGTAGTTCTGTAGCAGAACCGTATGTTTTTTGTGTTACTGTGATGAGCTGGACCTCTAGAAGTGTCACCTCGTGTGCTAGGATGCCACTGAGTCAGACTATTCTGCCAGCCTCAGCCCCCTTTTAGCTGGTCTTGCTGGGCTAGGCTCCCCAGCCTTTTCCAGTCAAGCACACAGGCAGGACCACACCCAGCTGCACAGAGAGACAGAGATCCATTCTGGAAAGGCTCAGGTTAAGGGGCTTGCCACAACACCCAGATGTCCACCTGCCCCTTGGAGCACAAGCCCAAAATTATATGAAATTTGCCTCTTCCCTCAATGTGGAGGAGGGTATGCACAACTTCTCGCTCTCCCCTCCTCTCCCTGTTAGAAATCACATAAACTGGATTATATTATAAACCAGAAATAAATTTATTAACTATAATAGGTGCATTTTAAGTAATTAAGGAGGTAGCAGACAGAACAAGGCAGATGACTAAGAAAATAAAACAGAGCACACAAACGAAGCTTAATACACTAAAGAAACTGGTTACATGCGAGTTCTCACCCTAAATGTGGTTCTAATAACCTTCTTCACAGGCCAGACACCCTTCCAGCCTGGGCCCAGTTCTTTTCCCCACTTCAGTCTTAGTTGTTTCCACCAGTCATCTTGGGTAGGGTAGCAGGGGAGAGCAGACGACCAGGATTACCTCACTCCCCACCCTTAAATATTATTTGCATAACGCAGTAGTCCTTAGCTTCCTAGTTTCCCTCCCCTCCCCCAGCTTCTCATGGAAAAGTACAGAATTTAAGATGGGTTCCAGTATTAGGTGACATGGTCACATGCCTCTGAAGGGCCCCTGCAGCCATTCTTCACAGGATGACCCACACCTTCATAGGAAGACTAAGCTCTTTTACAGTCCACTGTCTTTTGCCGATGGGTCATCAGCACTGACCAGCTTTTTCATTGCTGTATCTTAAGTGTTAGCAGGGGGCGTCACCCAAAGTAGCATAATTGAAATACAGATACATAGTCAATATTCCCAACTTCAGATACAGAAATGATACAGGCATACAAGTAAATTATAACCTTTCCAATGATACCTTACAAGATCCATCCTGCATGAAGTACATCTCAATTATGTCATAGTCATATCATAAGCATATTTTCATAAAGAATATGGAGTGAAGTGTTACAGTTACCATTTTTTTTGTTTCTATACATACATCTAAATAAAAAAAAATCAGAACACCTAAGGCAAGAGCTTTAAAGATCTGCCTTATCCTCTTAAGAAGGGTACATTGGTGGATTTAAAAAACAACCACCAAGTTGAAAAAGGATGCGTTATAATCTTAGTGCTACAAGAAGTGAGAGAACAGAAAGAACAATAAACCACAGGAAGTGATCAGGGAAAAATGAGTTGTAGGCTTAAAATTTGCAGAACTAGAAGCAAAAAGAATAAAATATTGCAAAGATTAGGAAATTTAATTTAGAGAAGAGAAAAAAGAAGAAAAGTCAAGATAGAAACATACAAAATAATGAATGACAAACAATGGACTTCAGCTCTACCGGTTGCTCGCTCTAGTAATACAAAAACAAGGGGAACCTGAATGAAATTAAAAGGCAACAAATTTAAAATTGATACAAAAAAATTTAACACAACCTGTAGAAGTCATTGCCATATGAACGGTAAAATCTTGGTAGGATTTAAAAAAAGATATTTTATACAGATAATGAAAACATGCACAGCTACAATAGACATTACTGGACTTTGAACATCGACCATATTAACAAAAGAAAGAAGGCATTCAATAAAAATTATAAACTATTCAACCAGTTTTTCCTCTGGAAAAAAAAAATTGAAAAACCAGCTTCCTGGTGCAACTGAAAATCTTGAAAGGGGACACTTTCTAGTTTTTTGAAATCCTAAAAATCCAGTCTCCCAAAGGATCCAGTTATTGAGATACAAAATCTTAACATAGACATGTTAAACATATATGCTACTTTACCTCTGTAAACCACAATATGATTACAAAAACATTAATGAAAAGGAAAATAGCTCTGTGTAATTTAAAATAACTTTCTTGCAGAGAACTCATTTGGAAGCAGACAAGGCTGCTAAATTGAAGCTATGTTCATAGAAGGCTACAGTTTCAATTTGTATGCATAAATGTGAACAATCACAGTAGGAGACTACAGCCCATTTTTGTAATTAACAGAGGGATTTCTCATTAAGTAAGTATTAATTAAGAAAGAAAATTACACAGATTTTTCTAGCAGGATAAAGATTTAGACCACAGGAGTTGTGTCTAGGAAATGTTAATTTTCAGGTCATGGGACTCTTACATTAATTGCTAATAAATGCAAATATACACTGTGAAATGTAGAGATGGATTGCTCTATATATTGCAATCTTCGCTTCTGAGCGTCTTAAAAATAAAACACTTTAAAATAAAATTTTGTATTTCCTTTAGAAATATTTTAAATATATAACTAGCAAAAGTACGAGAGCTTCCAATTTGGCAGCAAATCCCGCTGTCTCTATTCAATGTTTACACAGTTCTGATTTCCTTGGGCTATCTTCCCTTTCAGTAATACAGTACAATCAAACTAAATGTTGGTTTTTGGAAGACCCTTTTGGAAAAAGAGAATGAGATTGCAGAGGCATGCGGCTGGAATTCTGCTTCAAGTCTTGATAAAAACTCTGTGTGGGAGTAGGATAAGGATATATTGGCAAACTCCAATCTGCTAATCATTAATTTGCCCTTTTAACTCTGCCAATCATGTTATGATTTAAGATCAAAATATGTCCACTTCTTCCAATATTCATTAAAACTGTAGAGCTTCTTATCCACAGCTCAGCTATCAGACAAATTGCTCATGACAACAACAACTTTGAATGAGCCTTCAAGGATTTCCATCATTTCCTGCATTAATCTGAACTATTTTAAATATACAAAACCTTATTTTTATTATACAAATATATACAATATTTTACTTTGAGAAACCTTTGTTATTTAAAAAAATAACTACTTATTTGGGATTGTCTTAAGGGTGAAGAAAAATAAATAGTGGCACTGCACCAATAATAGTAATACGGAAATTTTGAGAATGAATATCTAGTGTAAAAAAGGCTTTAGCGTCACCTGTGGTGGTGCATTTGTGATGTGGACGTGTGTCCACTAGGAGCCACAATGAATGAACCCCTGTGATGAAGTGGTAATTTTCTGTAATATTTTTATGAAGCCTGAGTGTGCCTCAGTTTCCCCTTTATGTTGAATTGTTACAAGTTGGACAGCTTGCTCTTAGGGCAGGCTAAGAGACACAAGTATGCATGTCACATAGCTGTCTGAAGCTTGAATGGGCCATTTAAAAAAGGACTGGAGAGGCATGAGGTGGGCGATAAGACTTAGCTGTTGGAAGGAGTTGGGGCTCCCACCTGGAGTCTAGCCAAGGAGGTAAGACTGTGAGATTGATAGAGCTTGAACAATGGGATTCACTACAGCTTGGTTGGGCTCTGGGCTAACCAGAATGGTCTATGCTTTGATCTTCGGGTCTCTATCCGAACCTAAGAACTTTCTATGCTGTGTTCCACTTGACTACTAAACCCTACTGTTTTGACAATGCTGTGAGTGTCACTGCAAATGCTTGCTGAGGAGCATTAATCCCTGAAGAGGGTACAAATCTCTAGTAGGAGTCTACCTCAGTTGTACTCGCTGAACAGGGATCACTACTTGAAGCAGGGGTACTGAAGACCCAGAAGTCCACTCCAAGGAGGCAGTGAAGTCAGTTGGCTCATCTTGGAGGAAAAATGATACCCCATGGGGCCTGGCAACTGAAGGGGTTTCTCCTAGAAACTGTTCCACATCTGATGGTATAGCACTGATCCTATGGATCCATGGCAAACCCCAATTCATCTCGCATACATAAATGAACACTCATCAGATGGTAAAACTTCCACTGACTTGAGCTGGATTTGAACTGGCTACCTTAAAAGGTGGAAGGGTTACAAACAAAAGTTAAAGCATTACCAAAATCCACAATCTGGAGGAGCTCTTCAAAATGGAATAAAGAGATTTATTTAGCTGTTTTTGTTTTAAAGTATAGCATTGTTTGCCAGCAACCACAAGAGCCAAAAGAATGCTGGAGAAGAGCAATAAAGGAGGAAAGGAATATGGGGAACACCAGGGAGCTGTGTTAACTATGTTACTAGGACCCCTTGATGTGTATATTATCTTGTAATACTCTTGCCTTACAGAAGTACTCTCTATATATTTGCATATCAAACATTTCAGACCCACACAAAGCAAAAATATAGATTTCTTTCTGACTGCCAACGTGCCAGACCCCACATTAAATATCTCAGCTGTGGAGTGAGACTACACTTGCAACTTATACAAGCTTCTTGAAATCCGACAGCAATATGCAACTTCCACATACTGAACAAGGTAAAAGAATATTATATGTTGTAGTACAAGCCTAATGCTCACGGAGTGGACACTGGACAACAAACAGCCTTTTCATGCCATCCTCCAAACATACTGATGTTACCTTGTTTCCTTAGCTATAGTTGGGATTGCAGAAGTAAAAGAAACACGAAATGTATTTCTTTTTCACATTTAGGTCCCACACAGTGTATAGGTATGATCAGCAGTAAGCCCATAATACAGATTTGGATCTGGGTTCAGGTCTGGATTTTGAATATGCCCTCATCAAATTCAGAAGTGTTTAAAATTGGGGATTGTGGTTCAGACCATCATACAACTTGGTCCTAATCGTGACATTTGAATCTAGTGTTGACTCCTTAGTTTGAACTACCTGAAGTTCCGATATGATCCCAAACTAAGGACCCCATCTCTGTGTGACAGAGTTTATGGACCAAATTATCTTCTCCATTGAAGTGAAGAAACTCAATTAACCCCAATGGAGTTGCAGCAGCATAGAAGTCCATTACTTTTGTTAGCTCCATTTTAGGATTTTATCCTATGCTTATATTCTTCAACTTTGGCAAGCAATTTTTACTTCCCAATCTAATTTTGTTTTTCTCCTTCAGCTTTGACTTACCACAATACATAAAAAACCTAAACATTTTTATGTATGTAGTATCAAGCCTGATATATATAATTATATTGCTTTACCCATCTTGGATTTACCTTCTTGGATTTCACATATTTATTGTCTGTATAACCTGAAAACCCAATAAAAGAGAGTCACTGTGGATGGAAATAAGACCCACTAAATTTAACAGTATTGTTTGTATTGTAGGGAGAAAGGCAAAGTGACAGGAGGTTCTTGTCTATATAATGATCATTATGTAGCTAGTGAGCTGTCCTTAAGTGCTTCTCAAGCCAAATTCACTAAAAGTGAGAGAGGAGTTAAGAGTAAATTGCAGTGTCATAGACCTTATTTTAATTAGCTAATTGGTAAATAAGCTGAACTGAACTTCTATTGTTTCTTGGTAATCAAAGTCTTCATCAGCCATGTTATTTATAAACTTCCATAAGCTAATAGGCTACATTTGTGGGAATCTTGCCAAAAAAAGCTTATTTCCTAAGTAAACAGCTTCAAAAACATCTTAAAACAAACAAAAAAAAACCCAACCATCTCTCTCTATTCAGATAAGAGGGTTTTTTCCTCTGTTGAAAACTGGATAGATTCCAGCTCCTTCTCTAATTCAGTACTTATTTTTAAATTATTAGGTCAGAAATTCAGCTTGTTGTGCTTCTTGCAATCTGTTCTCTTCACAGACTAGGCCTTAATTGGCTTACCGATATTTCACTTGATGCACAGAACACAAAATTCAATTCCAGTATCATTTCACTGTTCATAATCAAAACCTTACTAGTATCTGTTAAGAAATCTGTCAATCAAATGGGGCAAATGCCTACATACCTTTTTAAGTAAGGAGAGCAGGAGTTATTTATGCAGAGAGCCAGCATTTATCATACACAATAGTTGAATCTTCAATTACAATACTTGACAGAAAGCAAAGTCATGAATAGTTTTTGGACAGGAAACTTTTTTTTTTCAAAGTACTTACTTTTTCAAATATGCTACAGCAACGCATAAATGTACAGAAATCCCATCTTTGTAGGAAGCAAATTCATTTAATTAGCCAAATTCATCCCTGATGGAACCCCCAAGGCAAGCGGAAAAGAGGCCGTCCAAGAAACACCTGGCGATGTGACCTTCAAGCTGATAGCAAAAAAATGGGCTATACCTGGAACCAGTTAGAATGAATGGCCCAGGATAGAGGACTCTGGAGATCTGTTGTTGGCGGCCCATATCCCGATTGGGGTGACGGGCATGAGTGAGTGAGTGTGAGTGATAACCTCAGGGGAGTTACACTAAAGATCATGCACAAATAAGCTACATTTCCATCACTGATATAGAGAACTTCCATCTTACTGGGCATGAACAGCCATTTATTCTGTAATTTCAAGATCATCTGTGACAAATTCCTTTAGCAATTCCCAATTTTCTCCCAGGGAGCTACAGGCTACCAAGCATTCTTCTTGTTCCCTGCATGATCTCACTATTTTCCCTTGCTTTATTTAGATGTTCTTTCCCAAAGATCCTGCCCCACAGTAACCAAGAATCCAGCCATTAGGACTTAGGTGGAGTTCCCTTTCCCAGTGCTGCTTCTTAATTAGCCAAAAAAGTCAGTGCTAAATGAGGCAAAACAGGCTCTCCTGCATGCTCACACCCTGTCTCTGGGGCTAAGTGGACTGCCTCTGCAGTACTCCCAGATTCTGCTGTGCCAGCCCAGAGTTCAAAAGATCAGGACCAGTGGTTTCCCATTTTAATCACTGCAGAGAAGGAGGGAGCTATGTTTTATATAAATATCATGTGCTCCTGTGTGATATTAGCTGGCTTGACTGCCAGCAGTCAAATCAAAATAGGCTGTTAAGCTCGAAGCAAACAGGAAACAAAACAAGGAGCTTTATCTTTGCTGGTAAGGGAGCCATGATAGTTGGGGAAGTTATTAATTGGGGAACACCCCTCCTTGGCTTCCACCAGACTACAGGGCTGTCCTTAGCCATAGGCAGAACAGGCAGCCGCCTAGGGCACCACTAGGTCTGGGGGCATCACTCTGCCGGGAGCCCAGACAGACGGGAAGCAGTGGAGAATGTAAGAGCAGGGCTGCTGAGTCCTAGAAAGCGCCGAATGCAGCACAGTCTGAGGGAGGGGATTGGCTGCTGGGGTCTCTGGGAAGGGGTGGGAGAAGGAACTCACTGTGAGTGTGACTCTTTCCCCCGGCCTGAGGTGAGGCAGGCTTGGTGGTTCTGGCAGTATCCTTTGTCGTCCCCATAACGTCTATTCTTCTTCCCCCTGCCCCACGAAGCACCCTCCCATCCCTTCCCCCCACGGAGCACCCCTTTCTCCCCCCTTCTCCTCTGTCAGAGCTGGGTTGGGTGAGGTGCTGGGGGAGGAGGGGAGGCTGGCTGCCTGCTGAGGAATGAAAGTGAAAGTAACTCACTTCCTCCATAGGCAATAGGGGCGGCTCTAGGGATTTTGCCGCCCCAAGCACGGCAGGCAGGTTGCCTTCGGCAGCGTGCCGGTGGAGAGTCCGCTGGTCCCGCGTCTTCGGCGGACCTCCTGCAGGTGTGCCTGTGGGAGGTCCGATGCCACGGGACCAGCGGGCCCTCCACAGGTACACCTGCAGGAGGTCCACTGAAGCTGTGGGACCAGCAGACCCTCCACAGGCAAGCCACCGAAGGCAACCTCCCTGCCGCCCTCGTGGCGACCAGCAAAGCACCCCCCGCAGCTTGCCGCCCCAAGCACGCGCTTGGCGTGCTGGGGCCTGGAGCCGCTCCTGATAGGCAATCAGAATTGGAATGGTCACACAAGTCTGGGCTGGGGATAACCAGATAGCATGTGCGAAAAATCAGGACAGGGGGTTGGGGTAGGGTGAGCAGATGTCCCGCTTTTATAGGGACAGCCCCAATTTTTGGGTCTTTTTCTTATATAGGATCCTATTCGCCCTCACCCCCAGTCCTGATTTTTCACACTTGCTGTCTGGTCACCTTAGGTGGGGGTAATTGGTGCCTATATAAGACAAAGCCCCAAATATCAGGACTGGCCCTATAAAATCAGGACATCTGGATCTGGTCACTCTAGCTGGGGAGCACGTCTCTCTCCCGGATGGAGCTGAACAGGGCAGGATGAGCTGCTGTGGCTCCATGGGTGCCCCGTTCCTGAGATCAGATGCTGTGCTAACTTCACCATGGTCCGCTGGGCTGGTGGCAGTGCCCATTGGCGTGTGATTGGACCGGAGGGTTTGCTGCTGCTGTTGCCGCTCTGCATCCCAAGAGGTGGATTTTGGGGTCCTGCAGCTTTCCACCTATCTCTTTCTCTACTGCAGCTGTTGGACCAACAGGCTGGGGGGCGAGCCAAGCATGAAAGCAGTACTGTGCTGCCATTTAGATTGTCATTTAACAAATTTGTTCACCAAAAATGCTTGCTAACAATCCTGAATTCAATTTCAATATTTAAAAAAAAAAATCAATATCTTAGCCAAAAACAGAAAATTAAGTTGTTGACAATTATTTGTCACAAGTTTGGTATGGGGAAGGGGGTGGGCCAGTTTTCATCAGAGAAACAAAAAATGTTGACTGACTTTCCTATAGCCCTGTTACTGCTAAATAGAGCCCTCCAACAACCGTAGTATGCTCATCTTCTTACTAGTGTATAGAGCAGGGGTCGGCAACCTACGGCACATGTGCCAAAGGTGGCACACGAGCTGATTTTTGATGGCACACAGCGGCAGGCTGAGCGGCTCAGCTCGCCGCTGCTCTGGGGTTCTGGCTGCTGCCCCATTGCCACCCGAGGTCCCAGCTGCCGGTCCCCCTCAGCACCCACTGCTGGCCTGTGGACCCCCAAGGAACCCCAAGCTGGCAGTGGGCTGAGCAGGCCGGCAGTTGATACCCTGGCTGAGCCACTCAACCTGCTGTCAGCCTGGGGTTCCATTCACTCAGCTAGTAGCGGGCTGAGCAGGACTAAATTCAACAAAATAAGAAAACAAGAGCAACTAATGACAAAGTGCAAGAACCTAGAGCAGTGATCCCCAAGTTTTTTCGTCTGGTGGGCCAGTACGCAGGTGCGCTGAGAGGCCCCTGTGGGCGCCATGGCACCCGCAGGCACCGTGTTGGGGACCCCTGATCTAGAGAGCCTCCTGAAGCACGGCGATAGTTTTGATTTAAATGGACTTGAACTGTACGAAGAATTGAGTACACTGTCATCAGTGTTGCCACATGCAAAATCAATGATGGACATTGTACAGTTTACTCATACCAGCAAACTTGCTGACATATATCCTAATGTGTACGTTGCCACTCGTATTCTACTGACAATTCCTGTAACAGTAGCATCAGGAGAACGGAGTTTCTCAAAATTAAAGCTCATTAAAAACTATCTTCGCTCTACAAGGAGTCAGCAACACTTGACTGGTCTTGCTATTCTTGCAATCAAACAAGACATCATTTTGTCTTTGTCATACGATGACATTCTTACTGGCCAAAAAAGTCAAAGATTGCTTTTAATTAAAAACTAATCCTCGTTTCAATATCTCTTCATAGAAATTTCCAATACTATGTCGACAAATTAAAAAAATTATATTATGTGCATCATTCTGTCAAATCAGGATTTTTTCTATAGTGCTTACTCTTTAGTGCTAGTCCATCAGCATTACAGTGTGCTTAACTACGCAAAACTGGTTTTAATAAAATGCATGTGGCAAGTTTTCCAGTAGTGTCAACTTATGTTTGTGTTGCTAAGAGCAAGACAGGCACAGGGGCACCAGTTTAATAATCCTGCCTAGGGCACCATAAATCCTAAGGACAGCCCTGCCAGACTAGCCTGGTTTACTGTTCCTAAGCCTAAGAGCCAAGGCACAAAGGGAATCCTAAACCTTAAAGATACTGGCCTCGGGAAGAAGGGGTTATGAGTGGGCAGATTGAGGCAGACACACAGGCTGACAGACACACAGTCAAAGAACAGGCTGTAAGTAGGACAGTGCACTTCCCCTCAGCCCAGCTAACTCTCATCTCTGGCTGTGAGAACTTACAAATGACTGCAAGGAAAGATTAAGATGTCGATAGGGGAAAATGTGTACAGAACTCTGCTGTTTCACCTTCTGCTCTGTATCTTTGGGGGAAAGAATAAATAGTGCTTTATTTTGAATCACTTTGCTCCTCTGCTGTTTTTTGAGCCACATTACCAGTTGGGCCTGTCACATTCACACAGTTGGATAAGAGGGGTGCTGATACCCAGAAATCCTGTCCCAGAATGGTTCAACTGCAGGGTTCTGCCCTGAGAAGAGTCAAGATCGTGAGGCCTGTCCTCATAGGGGTGCACTCTAGAGTCTAGAGGAACTAAAAGTGTTCTGAAACACAATCGTATTAGTCACAAATATTGCAGGTAAGAAATAGTGGAGGAACTGCTGCATCCTGGATAGAGTAAGGGACTGGGAATCAGGAACCCTAGGTTCTACCCACAGTTGCAGACTTGGGAGTATGTCGAGGTTAAAATTAAAGTGTTGGTTTACAAAATAAATAAATTAAATAAAAGTTAGCTAACGTGTTTAAAAAACTTGACACTGTTGATATGCAAGCTGTATTGTAGCACCTGTTAGCTGGTTGAGGCAATTAATCTGGTCTTCACCAGGGTTTTAAAAAAAAATACTTTTTTTCCTAGACTAAACATATCCTAGTTCATGGCATAGCCTTGGACAAAGCTCTTAATTTACCCATCTGTAAAATGGGGATAATACTACCACCTCAAAAGACAAAGCTTAATTCAATTTTTGTAAAATTCGGCGCAAGGGGCTGCAGAAGTAAAAGTGATTACTATAAAAATGGATATGCAAACATGAAGGAGGAGACTCCAGAATTCATCCAAGGATTCAGTTGATATCATATATTCCAAGAGCAGAGATTAAGGGTAAAAGCTTCAAAAGTGTCTAAATAATATAGGAGCCTAAGTCCCATTTTCAAAAGGTGACTGAGGCACTCAGGAGTCTAAATCTCATGAAAATGCGATCTGGGCATTTTTTTAAACTGTTGCCATTAAGCTCTTAAGTCAGTTGAGTACTTTTGAACATTTTCCCCGGTGCTTTGTTGTTAGAAGCTCCAAGTGGAAATGTCTTCATATACATTCTTGCATGTATATAATACTAGAATAATTGGTATTTAACTGAAGCATTGTGTGTTCACAATCATTATTAATCTTCAGTCATTACATTCCTTTTGTCCAGTTCATAGTATCTCTTTGGGTCTTAGCCTGAAGTCCTTTGGCAGACAACACTCCCATTCACTCCAGTGCGAGCATGCACTACAGTGCCTTGTGCTTGGGCCCATCCTTATTGATTTTATCCCCAAGACTCCTCTTTTTCCATAAGGAGATTGCGGAAAAGGTGGGGAGGGGTGGAATTCAGCATAGAGCAGTGGCATACCTGGGAAAGAGGCTGTTCCACATCTCCACCTGCTCCTGTGTGTGGCATCAACTTCCCACTAGCCTACCCTGGAGAGTGCACACAGAGGGGCTTCAGCAGTCTCTGAAAACAGAGGGGAAAATAGTGTGGAACCACAGCTTCTTCTCCCAGTCATTTTAGGGCATTTTTGCCTCCCATTACTGTTTTGTTTTCTTCTGTGCCTCCCAGTGCAGGGGAGTGCCAATGTTCTCACTATTTGAATTGTGCCATGTTGAGACTTCACTGATATGACTATTTTGTTGGCTGCTCCTCCACGGGGGTTTATAGAACCCAGCAATTATAACAACGTGAGAACACTTGGGATAAATGTGACAAAATGGTAACTGCTAATGGCATTATCAACAACTGAGGATTCCGGATAATCTTGTAATTACAATGTCTGCTTAACGGCTATCCAAGAAACCATTATAAAGCAACGAGAACAGCAGGTGGCAACTACCCACGGCAGGTGTCTGGATTGATTTTTTTTTTTTTAAAGGAGGAGCTTGTGAAGCAGAGAATTATCTTCTTAACTTTTTGGTTTTCCTTCAGGGTCAGAGTTCCTTCTGTTATCTTAGTATTTATTGTGCTACGACAGGGCTGTAATTTTATGTATTGTTATAAAACCAAAAGCTGAATTTAGAACAGAATTGCAATGTACGTTCCTGACAATCTGTGACTCAGGAACCTACTTAAGAATTACTGTCAATGGGCACTGCGCGCCAGGATACTAGAGTTTGACTCTATGCTTCTCAATACATTGTGGGCTTGAGCCTCAGCTCCAGACACGCTCCTCTAAGTCATTCAGACGAGAGGAGAAAGCGGACTTCATGGCATCTTTATATCCTCTGATACTGGGGAGCAAGTTACGGCAGCCACTCATGTCAGCCATTATGTGAATTGAGGATTACTGGAATGCAGTAGTACAGCCCCAAAACATTTCCTATGTTTGAGACTGTGAGGGAGGTGGTAAGAGTCAGCACAGAAAGCTCTACGTAGCCCCAGGATTCCCACACGCTGGATGGAGTGGATCCTCCACCAGTTGGTTAAGCCAGAGCCGCCCAGAGGATTCAGAGGGTCTGGGGTCTTCAGCGGCGGGGGGCTCCCACCACCAAATTGCTGCCAAAGACCCGGCACTTTGGCAGCGGGTCCCGGGGCAAAAGGTCCCCCCGCCACGGGTCTTTGGGGCACTTTGGTGGCAGGTCCCAGAGCAGAAGGACCCCCTGCTGCCGAATTGCTGCCAAAGACCCGGAGCGGAATAAGCTCCAGGGGCCGGGGCCCCGCGAGAGTTTTCTGGGGCCGCCAGAGCGAGTGAAGGACCCTGCTCCAGGGGCCCCGAAAAACTCTTGTGGGGGCCCCTGTGGGGCCCAGGGCAATTTGCCTCACTTGCCCCCCCGCCCGGGCAGCCCTGGGTTAAGCAGCTTTACAAAGGGGCCATGGTGAGGCCCAGGATCTTGGCCTGTGTGTTCAGAATTGAAATCACAGGTTAAAGACAAATCCAGGAAGCCTGAATTTAACCAGCCCTTTAGCAGGAAGAGATCTCAGGGTCTCATCAACCCTGGCACCCTTTCAAGGACTGTACTGCCAAAAAGAATTAACTGCTTATTTACACCATTTCCAAAATGTTTGATACAAATACCCACCCCCAACATCATGAGCTCTGACACACCATTCATTTAGAATTCCATTGAACTCGATGAAGTTACCATGGCATAAAACCAGAATAAGTGAAAGGAAAATCAGGCTTCATGTGTCTTTTCTTTTCACATAGTTTCTCCCAGTCACTTACTAGGCTAGATTCTGATCTAGATATGACGTAAATCCAATTCAATTACTCCAGAATACATTGGTGTAAATTAGAACAGAATCTGGTCCATTGTGGTCAATTTCAAGCCAACCTCAGTAACAGTATCCTACCACAGGAATGTAGTTAGTGTTATTTTGGAACAGACATGAAACAGCTAGTGGTGTTTGATTCTCATTTCAAACAACAGATCCAGGTTTAGGAATTGGTGGAGGAGAATTATCCTGATCTTGGAATAGCACGCTTGCCACATCTTTCAAGACTGTGCATTGTGGCACCAGGTATCATAATCAGTAGTATAAGCAGCTTCACAGTTATTATTAACACAGCAGCAAAAGCGTAATATGGTACATTGCAGACAAAAACAGACCTTGTCCCAAAGAGCCTGCTGTCTAAATAGATAATGAAGAGACAAGAGATGGGAAATGGAATGAACCCAAAGCATAAGGTGAGCAGCAAGCTGCTTATTAATGATGAGTTTTTGGTTTTCATATTTTTTTCCATTTATTCTTTTTTTAAAAAAGAGGCAGTGTCTAGAGTTTTATGCTTCCTTGTAAGAAATTTGTTTTAAAGAGGGACTTGAAGGAAAAGGCAGGACAAATGACAGACAGATTCAGGGAGAACAAGCCACTTATCACAATCCTCACAGAAACAGAAAGATACAAAGATCATCCTCCTTTGGGAAACTCAGTTGGTCCAAATCAAAGTACAGAGTGAGAAGCGATGAAATAGTGAGGTAGACTCATAAAACAATGTTCTGCCTCATGTTTCTCAGGAAACCTAGCAGCTCCCGTGCATCCTCTACTGATCGCAGGAACCATGTAAAATGTGCATTGCATATTCTGGCCTGTGCTGTTTCTTTCTACAGACTGTATATTAAATATGCCTGAAGTAAACTACAGCAACGTACTCCCTCAGAGCCACGTCTGACTCGGTCTTGGTTTCCAGTACAATTCTGTTTGATCTTTATTTAAACAAAAGCCTCTCCCCATGCAATCACATTTTGCTGGTTTCCTAGAGTAGTCACTTCAAGCAGAGTTAATAGTAACCCTATCCATAGTTCAGTGCATCACTATTTATATATTGTATATTGAATACTGTACTGTCAAATCACTGGTCCTGACACACAGAGTCTGGTGATGGGAAAACAAATCTAATACCAAATTTGTAAATCTGTATGTAAAGTGTTTGGATACTTTTTGTTTATATTCTGAAACTATACCTATACCCAGAGCATGATTTCTTACAAAGCTAGCTGCATTATCCTGCACTGAACTGTGGACTCAAAAAGACACAAAGCACAAATAAAACAAAGGTTACTCTGTATTTTTTCAAAAAACAGAGATGAACTTCTCCTTTATCATCTTTTAACTCAATCTTTTTATTTTGTTTTATAATATTTGAGGGAGAACATAGTGCTTATGAGTAACAGCACTACCTAAAGAGACAAGATGGGTGAAGTAATATATTTTACTGGACCAACTTCAGTTGGTGAAAGAGACAAGCTTCTTGAAGAACTCTGTGTAGCTCAAAAGCTTCTCTTTCACCATGGAAATTGGTTCAATAAAAGATATTACCTCACCCATCTTGTCTCTTTAATATGCTGGGACCAACAACAATACTGTAAACACATTATCTAAAACCAGGCAAAAGGCAGACAGGTGCTGAATAAGCTTCCCCTGCAAGCTGTGCTCAT
Source organism: Gopherus evgoodei (assembly GCF_007399415.2). Classification (NCBI taxonomy): domain Eukaryota; kingdom Metazoa; phylum Chordata; order Testudines; family Testudinidae; genus Gopherus; species Gopherus evgoodei. Next base: position 19,507,220 of record NC_044333.1, read on the forward strand.
GCATCTCAATCTTAATCTGCAACATCTATGTTATTTCAGATCCTGGAGCTCTGACAAGCAGAGCTGCCAACTGTACAAGAAGAGCTGCCAACTGTACAAGACTGTTCCAAATAACCAAATGATTTTGTGATGTGAGCAAATATTTTTCTCCCCTAGGAACAAGGATTTATAAGACAGCCGAACACACTTCCTTTTGTGACATAAATTTGAACCCGTATTTCCAGAGCAAAAATCCAGTGCACTGAGACACTGAACTATCATAAAAATGTGTTTATGTGCAAGACAGAATGAAGCACTGTTGCCCTGGAAATTCCAAAGGGATAACACTGGAGGGTTGCTAAGGTAACCACAGTATGCAGATTTTGCATCTTTGAGCTGGTTTTCAAGTGACACTGAGCTGCATTGGGGTCCACGTGCCACCAATACAGTTGAGAGAGAAGGCAAAGGGAAGAAAGAGGCTTCGAAAACCAAAGGAATCCATTAAAAGGAGGAAGAGAGGCCTGTTAGACATCAGTCCTTCGGGAGCTTTAAAGAAAGGGGCAGTCTCTTGGATCTGAGACAAGGGGTGAAGGTCAAACAGGAAGGTACTCAGACTACCCAGAGAAATATATGATGTGGGAAAAGATGACAAGTCAGTTACTTTCGCCTGCAGTTACTATTTTAGGCTATGTTAAGAACCAGCTGGTGCAGCCTTACATATAATATTACTTTAATAGAACCCTGCTTTTCAGTATGGCTTTGAGAATTTAATTTTCAAATAGTTATGCAAATTCACAAAAAACTGTGTATGCATTTGCTCAAGTTTACCTGTATAATTACTGCCATTGTACAGTGTTTGGTCTCACAATGACCAGTTAGGGGCATTTGTGCATGTAAGCTAGGGTGACCAGATGTCCCAATTTTATAAAGACAGTCCCGATTTTTGGGTCTTTTTCTTAGATAGGCTCCTATTACCCCCGACCTCCGTCCTGATTTTTCATACTTGCTGTCTGGTCACCCTAATGTAAGCACACATGCAAATAAGGCGTGCAGACATATATGCATGCCTAAAGTTTTGAAAATCAGGGTTCTATTTTGTTTCCTTCCTGGATGTTATACACAATACTTTATATTTGTTCTACTTTTTAAAATATTTATTAGCCATGGCATAGACTAGTAAAGTCTCTCACCAGCCCTGGAGCAAATCACTGTCATGTCATTGCCTTAGGACACAATTTATTGGTTAAACAGAGCACTCATGAGTAACACCAAACCTAAGCAATTGCCCTGCCCTGCCTGGCTGCAGTCCACAAAGACTTTTCCCTGACCCGTGCCTGTCTTCACTGGTGGAAGGACAATACATTGTTCCCTTAAGTCCCCTGCTGCTGGGTCATGCAAGAGGTATGCAATTATTAATCCTTTCCTGGTTGTCTTAGATAGTCACACATGCTTGCACTTTTTAGAATATATTTATACTGCATATTTCCCTTGTATTCATCATGCCTTTTCGCAATAAAAGGTTGCCTTTAGTTTTAAGGGAATCTTTAAAGAAAATGATTCAGCTAATTGTGATTTCCACTCCATATCACAGAATCATAGAAGATTAGGGTTGGAAGAGGCCTCAGGAGGTCATCTAGTCCAACCCCCTGCTCAAAGCAGGACCAATACCAACTAAATCATCCCAGCCAGGGCTTTGTCAAGCTCAGCCTTAAAAACCTCTAAGGATGGAGATTCCACCACCTTCCTAGGTAACCTGTTCCAGTGCTTCACCACCCTCCTAGTGAAATAGTGTTTCCTTATATCCAACCTAGACCTACCCCACTGCAACTTGAGACCATTGCTCCTTGTTCTGTCATCTGCCACCACTGAGAACAGCTGAGCTCCATCCTCTTTGGAACCCCCCTTCAGGTAGTTGAAGGCTGCTATCAAATCCTCACTCACTCTTCTCTTCTGCAGACTAAACAAGCCCAGTTCCCTCACCTGCTTGTAAGTCATGTTCCCAGCTCCCAGATTATTTTCGTTGCCCTCCGCTGGACTCTCTCCAATTTGTCCACATCCTTTCTGCAGGGGGGGCCCAAACCTGGACACAGTACTCTTGATGTAGCCTCACTGGTGCCGAATAGAGGGAAATAATCACATTCCTCGATCTGCTGGCAATGCTCCTACTAATGCAACCCAATATGCCATTAGCCTTCTTGGCAACAAGGGCACACTGCTGACTCATATCCAGCTTCTCATCCACTGTAATCCCCAGGTCCTTTTCTGCAGAACTGCTGCTTAGCCAGTCAGTCCCCAGCCTGTAGCAGTGCATGGGATTCTTCCATCCTAAGTACATGACTCTGCACTTGTTCTTGTTGAACTTCATCAGATTTCTTTTGGCCCAATCCTCCAATTTGTCTAGGACAGGTCACTCTGTACCCTATTCCTACCCTCCAATGTATCTACCTCTCCCCCCAGCTTAGTGTCATCCACGAATTTGCTGAGGGTGCAATCAGGGCCAGCTCCAGCGTTTTTGCCACCCTAAGCAGTGGAAAAAAAAAAAGCAAACCGCGATTGGCGGCACTTCTGCAGCAGCTCTACTGCTGCCACTTTATTCTTCTGCGGCAATTCGGTGGTGGGTCCCTCACCAAAGAGACGGACGTGTTTCCCCAAACACCTGCTTGGTGCGCTGGTGCCTGGAGCCGACCTGAGTGCAATCTATCCCATTGTCCAGATCATTAATAATAATTGTAAGAGTGATCTAAGAGGATCAGGGAAATTTTCTTTACTGAATAACTAATATAACCTCAATGAGAGAGTGGTGGCAGGAAAATTTTTTATTAATATTTCTCTTCAAAACTAGCTTTGTTACAGACAGCATCTGTGAGTGAGCAAATGTCTAGACAAAATGATAATGAAGAGCAAAATTTCAAAACGTGGGTATTATTTGTTGGCACACAATTTTGTATACATATGCAATATTCTTTGCTCTCACCTGCATGCAAGTGATAGAAGCATAAACTTAATCTGCAGGCAAAGGGAGCGGAATATGCAAATGAGATTTGCTCATATAAATTATTCCGCTGTCATGCGCAAAGTGACTGGGCATTTACAAAAACTGCATGCCACAAACAGAGATCGTATTTAAACTTTTGACCCTAAGATCTTTCAGACATAGTTTGCTCTTTTATCTTATCTACGTGCTTTCTTATTTCCCTTTCAGTTTTCTCAAGTCTTTTTTGAAAATTGCAAATTAAGGAAGAATAATTGAGTGATAAATACATTCCTAACACCAGAGAAGATACAGGATTCTTCTTCAGTGAAGATTTATGGTCCCCGCCTTGTTCCTCTGTCACTTCACACTCAGCTTGATGTCATTATAAACCAGAATAGAGGGATAACTAGATTCATAAGCAATCCTCTTTATATACAGAATGTTGGTGTCACTAGGCATAACCCTAGGTAACTCGGGTGGGTGGAAGGCCACGAGTGTGGATGAAGCCCTCCTGTTCTAGGCCAAAGCAAACCAAAGCCCCTCCATGTTGAACTCTACTCGACCTAGAAAGCTATCCGTTGTAGCACAGTTCATACCGGTCTAAAGCAGTAGTGATAAGGCCTCCGTGTTGAAGGACAAGATAACTAGCAGAAGGAAAACTTACTAATGAGCTGCTGCGGCCAAGATTACTTAATGCACCTGCGCTTACGTAATTCCTACAGGGAAAGGAGGGGGGAAAGGAAAGAGAATTTAAAAAAGGAAAAACTGCTTGTGTGTGTGTGTGTGCAGGATTTGAGATTGTATTCTCCCTTGCACCTTATTTGAGCTCAAATAAACTTGTGTTTTGCTTCTCCACCATGATGTGTTTATTCGAGCCGAGCGCACAGGGCCACGAACCGCTGTTGCTTGGCCTCGGGCACTGTTTGTGCCGGCAACAAGAGGATGAAGTTTACCCTGTGCAGAGGACCTACACACCCCATGTATCCCTTAACATCTAGCTCTTCTTTCACACGTTTCATGCATACACCTCAAAGGAGATGGCTCTCCTTTCTCAAGCATCCCCTCATGGCAGGCCTTGTCACAACCATTATATCTGCCTCCATTTCCCCTTCATTTCCCCTTCATAAAAAGGAACACAGCCTCTTTTGGTGTTCATTCAAAGTCCCACTTTAGGCATAAATTATTCATGTACCTGTGATATAATCTGCAGAATCATGGTAATAAAACCACACTTCCCAAAATCCCAGGATACAACTGAATCACAGTAGTTTTCCACGCCTCTTACAGAGACATTTCCAGCATGGGAGGCAAGTTTGTAGAAATTTTGGTGGTGCCCAGAACCCACCCCCCCAACTCCGCCCCCTCAAACTCCGCCTCCACCTGCCTAAGGCTCTGGGCGGGGTTTCAGGGGGGAGGTCTGGGGTGCAGGTCCTGGGCTGGGGATTAGGGTGCAGGAGGGGTGCAGGTTTGGGAAGGAGTTTGGGTGCAGGTCCGTGCTGGGGCAGGGGGTGGGTGTGCAGGAGGGGGTGAGGGCTGCAGGCTTTGAGACGGAGTTTGGGTGCAGGCTCTGGGCTGGTGGTGGGGGTGTAGGAAGGGGTGAGGGGTGCAGGCTCTGGGAGGGAGTTTGGGTGCAGGCTCTGGGCTGGGGCAGAGGGTGGGTGTGCAGGAGGGAGTGAGGGGTGCAGGCTCGGCTTGGGTTGGGGGTGTAGGAAGGGGGAGGTGGTGCAAGCTGGGGCAGAGGATCAGGCTTCAGGGGAATGAGGGTTGGGGCTGAGGATGAGGGGTTCGTGCTGCGGGGGGGAGGCTCAGGGCTGGGGCAGAGGATTAGGGTGCAGGGGGATGAGGGCTCTGGCTGGGGATAAGGGTTTGGGGTGTTGAAGAGGCTCAGGGCTAGGGCAGAAGGGCAGGGTAAGGCCAGCCTGCCTTGCCATTAGCGAATGGCAGGCGCTAGGACCCTGGGGCAGCAGACAGCAGTTCTGCCAGGAGCCGTTCTCTGACAGCACGAGCAGGCAGGGACGTGGCGGAGGGGGGACGCAAAGGGAGGGGTGGAATGCGGAGGCTGGGACCCGCTCCAGGCAGGGACGCAGCGGGGCGGGGCGGTGGGGGGAGACCCACGGGGGCCGGGGCCCAATCCAGGCAGGGCCAGGGGAGAGACCCAGCTCCAAATATTGCTGGAGCAGGGCACCTGGCCCTGAATATTCCTGGAGCCCGAGCACAACAAACGTATATAACCTGCCACCTATGATTTCCAGCTCATCTTCCCAAGTTCTGTTTCCAGTCTGTTCCCAGTCTCTGTGCCCCTGTCCTATGACCCAACTCTCCAGGCCACCTACTTGAGAGTTCTCAGACACACTTCTTTCCCACGATTCTTCCCCAGTTGACCCAACTCAGATGTCCTGTGAGAGGAGGGCTCCCCACAGCAATCCACTCCACAGACCTCCTTGTCCCTGGATCCTATCCCTGCTCAAAATACCTCCCTACAAGACCAACCCCTTGCCCTGGGCTTGCCTTCCCGCAGCCTTCCAGAACTCAAAACACTGCCACGCTCCATGAAAAGTAAAAAATTTAAAACCAAGTTTTTTTTTCCTTTCTTTACATGTTTTAACATTTAAGAGACACTGTCACGTAGATTTAAACTCAAAATTAGAGCTGGCTGAGTACGATTCAAATTATACATTGACAATAAATGGCAAAATTGACCAAACAACATATTTAGCAAATGTTTTCTGCTATTGGACCAATTCTACTCAAAATTCACTTGTTTAGTTGTTTTGCTTTTTAAATCATATTTACGAACCCTAATATGAATAAGGTTCAGCTTTTTGCAGATGTTTTTTTTTTTAAGAGATGTTAATGAAAAGAGATTATTTTTTCCCTGCAGTGTTGGAAAGTTAATGCCATAGTGCTAGTGCACTGGACACAGAAAATAAAGATGTCTATAAAACAAAAGTGAAATTGATCTTTCAACTGAAGCAGAACCGAAGTTAAGGAAGGATCACTCTGTCACTTGGAGACCTTGAAGTGAAAGAGAATCTGCAGTAGAGGAGAGCTTTAGCTAAGTTACTTAAGCAATAACACAGGCTGTTCCTGGCACAAATTTTGGCTGTGTGCACGGCAAAATAACCATTACAAAACAAAAACCAGAGCAAAAAAAAAAAATCTCGCTCAATTTCATCCCTGCACGCACACACACAAAAATCACAAATCTAGGTTCTCCAGAAAAAATTTAGCTCCTGCATATAGCCTCCTGTGCATGTTGTGGGATGTGATGGGGTTGTGGCTGCTCACAGCAAGAATAATGGATGCACATTAGCACAGCTTTTACACTATGCAGATGACCTGATTTGAGGGTGTCGTTATGCACTTGCCGCAATTTGGTCCAAATACTGTAAATCTGCCAGAAATTATGCAGAAAATACCTCCTGCTCTGGGTCAAATCCTGTATTCTTAGACCTGTGTGTGGAGGACCGCTGATCTTAACTCCTGCATGCGGAAGGGGACATAAACACTCAGCACCAAGGGAAATCGATAGCATCCCCCTCCAATCCCAAGGGAAGTTACAAAGACAAGTTAATACAGCAGTAGGCTGTATTAATATTTTTGGAAATCTCCCCTGACCTTCAGGGTATCCAAGGGAAACTACAACCAAAGCAGGTTCCTGGTATTGTGATTCCAGTGAAGCCATGCTGCCAAGGAAACAGTAGGGCCACCTGGGACCAGTGCTGCTGCATTGGCACAGGACCTCCTGCAGATCCTAAGGGATGTGCCAGGTTTGGGGGTGGCTTTTCAGTGGAGAGTCAAATCTTAGCACCCAACATGGCATACATCCTCATGGAGACTTCTTTTTAGAAAGTTCTCATCCTATGTCTTTTCCAATAGGAGGAGACGATCAAGCCATCTGCTATCAAAACCAATTTGGAAGTATAATCAGAATTGGGTCAAGCCAATGTCCAGTCCTGTTTTCTTAACCCTTACATTTTAATTCCCTTGTTTTCTTATGCATCCCAAATTGCAGTGCACTCACCACACTGTCATCTTCCCCTAGCCAGCTCCGATGTTCCTCCCTATAACCAGTCTCTTCACTCCAAACCTCTCCATCTTTCTGCTATTCCACTAAACAGACATACAGTTGTAGCTCCTCTCCTATGCAAACTGGCACTGCTGCAATTACGTGACCTGTGCTGGGTGGCCAGCTGCTCTTTAGGTCACCCTGCGTCTCTGGTTCCTCTTGTCGCAGTCTACCCATCTCTCCTAAACAGCATGCTCAAAATAGCTACCCCCCTAGGACTAGGCTTTTGGGGCCTGTTCATTAATACAACCTTGAATTGGTTTAAAAACAAACAACAACAACATCACATTCATATTCTCCCTGACCTCATCAGCAAGAAAGCACCAGCAGAGACAACTTGCTTTTACCAAGATCAAAGATGAGTATGTTGTTGTTTTCAGCCAGTCAAGCTTTGAAGAAGATTGCAATAGAAAATAATCTTCATCACCACACTGCAGAAGGTCAACAAATGGCAGACAAACCTTTGCATAAATGTAACTGCAAAAACATGATCAATTTTCCTTTGTTCTAGGTGGTGGGGATTTTTTGTTTGTTTGTTTTCATGGTTTTTTTGGGAGGGGTGGGAGGAATAATTGCTTGCTTTTCAATAAAGCCAGTAAAAACCAGCAGTAAGCATATATGAATTATGTCAAAACTATAAAGTGTGTGGGTCAGAGCAAGACCTTCTTAAAGATATCCATAAATAAACAAACATATCAAAAAAATGAAGTGTTGCACTGAATCAAGAGGCAGGGATATAACCGAGAAAAAGCAAATGATTCATTTAAACTCTTGGGGCCAATCCTGGAGCCCTGATGCTTGTAAAATGCCCATAAGAGTTTTATTTGCATTAGGACTGGAGGATTGGGCCCTACATGGATGTCTATTAATGTTCTTTCATTTATTAATCTTCAGTACTGATAGATTCTACAACTTATTGTCATGGAATACTGTTGAGACCAATAATTTAGTGAGATTCAAAGAGAAACTGGACTACTATATGGATAACAAGAATACCCTAAGTTATATTAGTCAGTGTTAAAAAAAAATAAGTGCAGAAGAACAGACATAACATCTCATGTTTCACATTGTACGCCAATTTCTAATGATTAGAGATTATAATGAGACTTTTCATTATAAGAATTATCTCACATCTGCCTGCTGTGGGGTTTCTTGCACCTACCTGCCTATCTCTATAGTATTTGGTGCTGTCCACCGTCAGAGATGAGAAACTGGGCTAGACAGACCATAGGTCTAATCTAGTATGGTAATTCCTATGTAAGTCTGTTTGTTAGCCTAGGACATAAGGAAGATTTTAGCCTCTTGGTCGGGCATAGACAGGATAAATTATTTTTAAAAAGTTCATTAGCTATAAAAAAAGTTTATGGATATCGGAGATAGAAAAATAGTTACAACTAATATCTATGCATGATATCTACCTGGCTTGATATGGTCTGTTACTGTTTTATTTAAGTGTGGGTTACAAGCTGATTAGTGACTGGGCTATGAACATATTTGTGCAGGGGATAATTGACATATGTAGGTATCATTTGGTTGTATGCGGTATGTTACTAAAAATCTTAACACAGATTTAATAGGAAATAATCTAAAGCCTCATTCTGCCACCTTTATTCAGATAAAGTAGTATCTTGCATCACAAGGAGCTCACGGACTTCAAATTAAGGTTGGCAGAATCAGGTCCTTAAGGTGAAATTCACCTCTTTGCAGTCTGCCAAATTAAGGCCCATGAAACATACAGGTCTTAAAACTGGATTTAAGTGGTGCATAAATTTTGGGGTGACTTTCTGAATTTCACACTTAGTAGCAGAACTAGTAAGAATGAATGATTATTCAGGGATGGAATCCCTAGCTTCTGAGTGCCAGAAGCTGGGAATGGGCGACAGGGGATGGAACACTTGATCATTACCTGTTTTGTTCATTCCCTCTGGGACACCTGGCAATGGCCACTGTTGGAAGACAGGATACTGGGCTGGCTGGACCTTTGGTCTGACCCGGTATGGCCGTTCTTATGTTCCATAATATTTGAAGACCAAATGTGGCATTCAGGGAAAACTGAATCTGATTATAGTCTCTTCATCTTCACTTTTTAAAATATTTTAAACTAATAATTAGTATTATGACTGGCTCTTCACATGCAAACATCAAATTTGCAGGTGCAATTGCAGAAATAATATATGTAAATTAGGCACACAGCTACACAAACATTTTTGAATATGCAATTGAATATTTTTAGGCCCTAAATATCTTGCTGCTGGAGGGGGACTGTTTCTTCTGTCCCCTCTGACAGAGCTAATCTTGATATATAAGGGTTTTTAAAAACAGAAAAGCAAAGCAGTTTACAATCATTCATAACACTGAATCAGCGTCGAAATTGTTCAGGTCTGGGAGAGTTCAATTCCCCTCTTAATTGTCCATTTTATACAGACAGAACAAAAAGTTTGATTCAATAACTTTTCTATTTCCCTTAGTACACGAGCAGGAACAACAGAATACACAATGTAGTGCAGGGCATGTGTCCCCTCCCCCACCCCCCTAAAGAACCTATTTTTATTGACAAAAGAAAAAAAAACCAAGCCCAATTATCTTCTAAGATTCCCTTTTTATGAGAGGAGAGCAGAATCCGCAAATGCAAGTAGCAGCCAGAAGCTGTGTACAAACCTTTTCTGTTATTTACCTATAGGGTCAATATAACAGTGTATGTGAGAGACTCAATTTGCTAATGCCCTATTTTAAATGACATAAAATCGGATCTGTTAATGAATTTTCTCCATGGCTTTGCTATCTAGATGGTGATTAGATTCTAAGTTATTTCTGTAAACAGATGATAAAGCATCATGGCTTAGGTTTTTTGGTTTTCAGAGTGCCTTAATTTTTGCAGGTTAATATGACAATTATAAGTCACTAAGCCTCTGAAATGTAGTTTGCTTTGTTTGGAAGATTTTACAGAAAGTGAGTATACCATAATATACTGAAATATGTAAAGATTTTTAGATGTCCAAAACTGTTTTGTACTTAAATAAAAGATGAATTACTTATGCACAAATCTGACAGTGTTTATTTATAAGTAAAAAAAGCAGCATGGTGAAAAACCATGTATGGGAAAAAACAGAGAAGTAGTTATATCACTTTTCACAATCTGGACCTATAATTAAGTCTGCCTTTTTTATGAGAGGAAAGCAGACTCTATAACTAAGACTGTTAACAAGCCTTAAAGTGGTATATATATTGTACATACAGACCCCTTTGCCATGAATACTGAATATATAGAATTAATTAATTAGAGAAAAAAACAACTTATTGCTGTGGGGGAACATAGCATTTTAATTTTAGAGGTTCCTGTGGCAGTGTGGATGAAAAGCCTTCATTTATTTAATGTGAATTTACATTGCTTCACAATTTTAATTTTAGTTGAAATGTTCAGTATTATTAGAGTTCATGCATATTCCTGGCGTTTCCCATTAATGGGATTCTTGACTGGAGTCCCAGAGCAACCTGAGGTGTAAAAGTATACATCCGTGTAATATGAAAATGGCTAATGCAAGATGGCTGGCACATTTTAGAGCCATCTGTTATTGATTCGTTTTAATTCAAATTTTTTTTTGGCTATTTTTATTTTGTTTTTGTGGAGTTTGTGTACTGAATTTTAACTGGTGATTTAAGCATGTATTTAAACCACAGTAGCCATAAAAGGTGCTTTGGATACCTAAAAAAGGGAGCTTTTATGCCCCGAATGGATGCAGACTGTACATCTGACTGGTACTCTATTCACTGCTCTTCTTTAAAAGGAATAGCTCTGGACAAGCCAGAGGATTTAGGACTTAAGAGTTTATCCTTATTGTCATCTTATTGGTTTTTGGATTTAGTGTATGGGTGCTGAGTGATATTGGTAGCCTGTGATATACAAAGGATTGCCAACTTTCTAATCTCACAAAACTGAACACCCCTCCCTCAAGACACTTCCCCCACCCCTTCTCTGAGGCCCCGCCCCCACTCACTTCATCCCCTCCTCCCTCCATTGCTCACTCTCCCCCACCCTCACTCACTTTCACTAGACTGGGGCAGAGGGTTGCGGTGTGCACTTTGGGATGGGGCCAGAAATTACGGGTTCAGAGTGTGGAAGGGGGCTCGGCCAGTGCAGGGAATTGGGGTGGGGGCTCTGGCAGGGGGTGTGGACTCATGAGTGGGGCTGTGGCCAAGGGATTTTGCATGCAGGCTGGGGCTGAGGGGTTTGGCATGTGGGAGGGGGTTCCAAGCTATGGCTGGGTGTGTGGGCTCTGGGGTGGGCCAGGGATGAGGTGTTTGGGGTGAAGGAGGGGGCTCAGGGCGGGGGAAGGGATGTGGAGTGCAGGCTCTGGGAGAGAGTTAGGGTACAGGAGGGGGTTCTGACCTGGGGCAGGGGGTTGTGGTGTGAGAGGGGGTTCAGTGTGTGGTCCAGGCAGTGCGTATCTCAGGTGGCTCCTGGTTAGCAGACAGCGGGGCTAAGGCAGGCTCCCTGCCTGCCCTAGCTCTGCATGGCTCCCAGAAGTGACCAGCATGTCCAACTCCTAGGCACAGGGGCCAAGGGACTCTGCGCACTGCCTGTGCCCATAGGTGCCACCCTTGCAGCTCACATTGGCCATGGTTCCTGACCAATGGGAGCTGCGGGGCTGGCACTGGGACAGTGTGCAGAGGTTACCTGATTGCCCCTCTGCCTAGGAGACACAGGGACATGCCGGCCGCTTCTGGGAGCCATGCGAAGCCAGGGCAGGGAGCCTGCCTTAGCCCTACTGCACACCAGACTTTTAACAGCCTGGTCAGAGCCACCAGGGGACCCCTATGACTATTACACTGACAGTAATTTCTCATCCCATTGCTCTAATCAGGGTAGAGATGGGATTTAAATTACTGATTTTAATCATGATTTCAAACAGCAAGCTTTGATTTAAATCATGTTTTGCATTTGTACTTTATTTTCCTAAAGAAAAGTGGATTCTCATTGCTTGGTAACCGCTAAAATATGTTGATTTGCAGCTAAATACAGCCTTTACACTAAATTTGGTGCTTTTTTTTTTGCTCACTGGGAGGATACACAATGCTTAAATAAATATGTATAGGTAACTGTATAACTTACATGTATTTAGAGTCTTGATTTTTACATTTTTATTATGTTACAAAATGATGAATGATATTTCTTTTTATTAGATGACTTTTAAAAAAATGTGATTTGCTTGAATGGAAATTCAAACTTAAAAATGCACAAAACCAACATTAAGTATTTTATCAAATTAAACATGCTTGATACATAAGACAAAAGTTAACAAGTTTATTAAAAGCATTTATTACATTAAAATTGATTAATAAAAAAATAAACAAATTTAGACTGGCCAATTTTTATTGGACGAATTCCTGGAGGTTTCATCACATGACAAATCTGTAATTCTTGGAGACTCCAGGAGAATCCTGGAGGACTGTCAGCCTTAAATTAATTAACTGTAGCTATTGAATTTAGCTGAATGTTTCTAGTTGTCATGTCCTTCAAAATTTTTAGAATTAGTAGATCTTATCCTCTCGCATCTAGTTCTCTCTCATTTTATTCTTGGAAGAGTAGAAACAAATTTCCTGCTTTTTCAACTCTCAATTGATTTCTTAACTTTGAATGAACTATGGTAGACATTGAACTGAACTAGTTGAGTAAACCAAAATGAAGAAAATATTCTGTCTGCAAAGGTTACTTGCTGTCAAAAGCTGCTTTAGCACTTCAACAAACTTTGGTGCCAGGTGCTCAGTCAGTGATTTCCACCAGTCCAATGGTTTGACTTTCTTTGAAGCTTGGTAGCAAACATGTACTACTTGGTATTATTTTTTGTGTTTAATTTAAATGGTTTTAAATAGATTATATACTAAATTTAGGGCTTAACACAGGTTGTAAAATTCCAATTTAAAAGAGGCAGATTTAAAAAAACAAACAAACCTGTATTTAATTTGGATTTTAAAAATCCTTTTATTTTTAAGAATTATCAATTTTTATTCATTTTAGCTCTAACAAGCACCGAGTTTAGAATCCTCCCTTGCAATTGCACAGACAGAACAGTCTCCCTATGCGCTTTCCTGTCTAGTACACCCAATGATCTGGTGGGTAGGTGCTTGTTCACACTTTAGAAAGCCTCAAGTCTTACCTCTAAATGACTTCAAAATTCAGTGTAATGAGTACTCTTGGAACAGTTAGCTAATGCATTAGTATATTAACTCTGAAGATGTAAGGTAACCTAGACTGGACCCCATAACTGAAATCCGGTCTCCATCTATTTGCCAGTGGATGCTTGTCCACATCTCCGAATCACCACAAGTTTGCTACATAGTTGCCCTTGCTTAGCAGAAGCACAGAACTAGGAAAGCAAAGGCATTGCAAGCGAGCAAAATAGTATTGGCATGTATGTGTGTGTGGGAGCTCGGAACAGCACCTCCTCCATTTTGCCAGGCCAGTACTACTAACCCTTCACTTATAATGAACATAGAAAGTGAGCAAATATTTACCAGAAAAATATCCTCTTTGATTTGTATGAAATCATTTTTATTTTAACCTGGTTTCTCTGAACTTACACATTTCCTTGCCAAAGCAATATTAAAACATTTAATCACCGACTGCTCCTCCTTCCACTCATCTCCCCTAGTCACATCACACTTCTTTTGGTCACAGACTCTGCCAGCAAGGGATGAAATTATTTGATTTTGCTCACTTTGATGCTGCATCACAGCTAGGCTCTTTGCCCTCTGTGTCAGCGTGACACTAGCAATGGAACTCCCCTGAGGGTTATGGCAGTGGCTGTCTGTGTCACACATTAATAGTTTAGATGCTTCCTTTCAGGAGCATTTAGCTAATACTGTCCATAGGTTTCCACAGTTGACAAAGAAACTCCGTGCTGAAGGTAGAGCATTTGCAGGCTTCAGCAGTGCTGGAGGGCATCTGGGCTCATTACTCATTTCACCGTCTGGAAGCAGTGTGTGTATTGTTATGAGGCTTTACCTCTGCCAGGGCATCTTATTTGAGAGATTATCAATACAGTCATTGTAGGCCAGCTGCTCTGTTAATTGACTATGTGCCAAATCCATGTACTGTAATTGCATTGACTGAGCAAAATCAGCTTGTTGATTAAACGTGATTGTTTTTGGTTTTAACTAATAGAACTGAATGAATTAGAGGCCATTGGCATTCTGTTGTTTTTCCTGTGGCGTTAGCAGCCACTCTCTATTAAAGTTTAATAAGGTAATAAATTAATAGCAATGCACATAAAAAGTAATCATCTACAGGCTAAACAGGGTTCTTCCTCACAGTTCTGTAAGCACAGCTAAGCTGTGATCTGTAACCTGTCTGCTACACCACTTGCAGACTTTTCCTGCATAGAGTTTAAAACATCTGACAAAGTTGTGTGGTTCGGGATATTAAAAAGGGCCATCAAACACTAAAAAGTTTTATCACAAAATTCACTTTAGTAGTTTGTCAGCTAAAACCTGCCTGAAGATGAAAGACTCGTCCTTGAGGACCCTCATCTTGTAGCAGTCCCAGAGAGAATTATAAAATGCCGAGAGTTTTTCTAGGTTGTTGGCTCAACTAAGATAACTGTCTCCTTAACTGACTGAACACAACACGCGAATCCCTTGCAATTATTATGCACATAGTGTGACCATGCTAACCTGCTTATGTGCGAACCAGAATTGGCTCACAAAATTTGTCATCCTGTAAGGACACTCCAAAATGCAAATTCTAGAGGGCAAATTCACCACTGACCTAAGTGGTCACAACTATAATGATTTAAATTGAGTTACCTGGAGTAAACTTGGCTTTAGAAATATGCAGACAACTATTGTATCCTCCATATGTTGGCTTAATTCCCTCCAGATATCCAGCATGCACCATTTTATTAAGGGAGATAAAGTATTTAGTGCATGTAGTGACACTGGAATAAAGTCCACAGAAAGATACAGGTTCACTGTCAAGAGAACATACGGTGACAGAATCCCTCAAGAAGTTGGACTCTTTTTGAAGGTCCAATCTTACGCAAAATAAAATATCCAGGGCTCCTCTCCTCTCCATCCAGGACTTCCCAACTCCCTGGACTGTCTACTAACTGCCTAAGCTACGGCTCTTCCAGCCTTACTTTGGGAGTCTCCTCAAATTCTGACAACCTCCTCTCTCCAGGGACCAATAACAGAGCACAAGAGCAGCTTTCTAAACAGGAAGGGAATTTAGGATACCAAATTCTGCAACTGATGGTGGGATCAGATGAATTAAAGGACTGGTTTACTATGTGGGTTTGTGTATAGGCACGGTGGGTTTGTGTATAGGCACGGTGCCTCTGGAATAGCAGAACCCAATATGATCCTTTACGTAGAAAAAGGCCTAAAGCCCTCCTCTAAGGGGCCTTCCTTGTCCCCTAGATGTTAGTCTTCTCCACTCCTGTGTCAGTGACTGAAGTCTTCCTCCTGCTCCCTAAGTGACTGAATTGGAATTGAAGGGGAATCAAATTTGGGTGTATAACATTAGGGTCTAACTAAGGTATCTGGGGATGGGATGTTACACGCCCTGGCTACACTCACGAGCTATGAAACATCATTCCTGCTTTCATTTTACACTAAACAAAACAAAAACAAAAAACTAAAAATCAGCAGCAGCAGCTTGCCCAGCTAATGATACCCAAAGTGTGGGCAACCGTGTACTGTATGCTACTGCACTTGTACATTTCTAAATTTATGTTTTATTGCAAAGATCAGTCAGTCGATCTCAGATCCACAATTCCAATCTTTTGATGTTCATCAAGGAAATTTTCTCCTTCCACATCTTACCTATAGGGCTCTAGCTTGTATTCTTTAGATTTCTTTGAAGTTCTGATCTTATTCTTCTTGCTACTATTTTCCATGCCAGCTCAAAAGTGAGAGTGATGGATTGGATCCAAACACAGATTTTCTGCACAGTACAATGTCGTGTACTGCCAGAGCTACTTGGCCAGCTAGCATGGACCAGATTTTGATCTCACTTTAATAAATGAAGAGAAAATCACACCAATTTCAGTGGAACTACTCCAGAGTTAATTTGATGTAGCAGAGATTTTGTTCTTAGGTGTATGTGGGGTGGGAGGAGGTTTAAAATTGCTGCAGAGACAATTTATCAGCTACGACAAAAATACCAGAATGCTGAATTTCAACAGATGGATAATCGCTGAGCTTTCCTTCTTTTTTTACATGAAAGAGTGTGTGTATATATATATATATATATGCGCACATGTAAAATTATTTAGCAAACAAAAGCTCCATCTGGTGGCAAGATCAAGGGAAGGTTGACAATGACTATTTAAATGAAAATCAAAGAGCAAGAGTTCACAGTATTTTCTGATTCAATTTCCACCCCCCAAGTCAGTTTCAAGACTACAGACAGGCAAAATGTCACCCCTTTAGTGACAAGAGAAGAGGAAAGATAGGGAGAAAAGAGAAACATGATAGCAAAGGAAAGATAAGAGCCCATCACCATGAGGCAACAGAATTCAAATAGTTTTAATGAAGTCAGTATGAGGAAGTCTTCCAAATCACTATCTCACAGATATGGCTAACATTAATCAATCACTTTAAACAAGGTCACATCACCCGTTGAAGAAATCCAAGGAAAAAAAGACCATCCTCACCCCCTTTGTGGAGCATTTTATAATTAGAGTGACAGTGGGCAGCTTTTCCTCAAGCTGAGTCCTCTGGCTCAGACTCAGAAAAGCGGGGGATACACCGCCCACTGTTTAGGAGGGATGATATTTTGGCCCTTATTTTATCTTGTCTTTTGGGATCTCTTTTCTTGTCCTGATGGAACTAATGGCTGGGAGCTTAGGGGTTTGTCTGTGGATATCCCAGGGGATGAATTACAGCTTTTCCTTAGGATGCCTGCCCCACAACACTCTTCTCTGTTGGCTTGAGAACCTAAACAGGGGAATCCAGAGGATGTTCTAACCGAAAGCAGGTAATAGCTCAGCTGAACATGGTCTACCAAATTTAGAGGGTGCAAGCAGGGCCAGGAGGTTGGTGGGAGTGGTCATGTCTTAAGGTTCTCTGGTCTGAATGATTATCCCTTGACCTGGGAGGCAAATGTCAGAGGCAAGGTCTGTAATTAGGAACACTGGCTGCCAAAATGGCCGTGGGCAGCTTTCAGCCTTGTGAAGCAAGGGGAAAAGGAAGCTTCTTTGCATGTCCAAGGGAGATTTATCTAAAACAATCCCAGACTAGCTTGAGACCCTATTAATGTGCCTGGCTGCAGGCTGACTATGAGGCAGAAGTCTTCTTTGTGCTTGTTAGCAAGAGGAAGAAACCTTTGCCCTCCTCTTCTTTTGGGGCTCATCTGCTATTCCTACACACCTTGTGGTGTGGCACAGGCTGCAGCCACTACAATACTGTAATGAAAAGGAGCATAATTTTTAGTGTTTTAAATTAACAATTCCAGCATCCAGCAAAAGGCAGTGATTGGGGAAAATTCTCTGGAGCACCACCTGCCATCTAACTGGTCCTAGAAATGTCACAGACCACAGACCATAACAACCTTAGAAAAGGAGTCTTCTAAATTCGTAGCTGGTAGCATTCATGTCTGTGAATGAAACCAGCCTTCTGTAGATAGAGAGCAAATCATCTTCTGAATCCCTGACCTTCTGAAAGAACCATCTCATTGCATCCTCTCAGTCATCCTTTGCCATCCATTGAAATGAAGAATGCAACAAACTGTGGAGCTGAAAACCAAGCTGTGCTACTATTTGAAAAGATAGCTGCCTGACCTTATTAAAGCTGATAGTGTTTTGTGCTGATGGGAAAAAGGATTTTATTTTATGTCTGCTGCAGACCTTTTTCCCTCTGGAACTGAAGAGAAGATCATTAAGATAGAAAACAGACTTTATGTGTTGGCTTTTTTATACACTATAGGTCAAAAATGACTTTCATTAGTCAAGGAAACGTGTGAGGATATATACACGAGTTAACACCGTTATTTGTAATGTTTTCTCAGAAAACACAAAGGGAAGAGATGTGTGAACTAGTAGTCCATTTTTTAAAATGATAAAGAATATCTGCAGACTTATTTTGTTTTACTTGGAGGGTTAATAGTAAAGATTTTTAAAAATAAGTTATGTATTGCTCACAAAGGCTATGAGGTTTGGTGGCAGTTAAGAGCAAGGGGGTAAATCTAATGCTTTAGATACATGGCCCATACTATAAAATAAACTGCAGATAAAATTTATTCTCATTCTAATATTAGTTATTAAAAAGTATTTCAGAAATTCTGCAAACCCAGGAGAGACATGTTAAAGTGCCAACTCCTGCTCCTGTTGAGATTAGTACCAGAATTGTCATGGGATATATTCTTGCTCCTGCTGAAGTCCAAGTCACAGTGTAACCTTTAGAGCTAAAACAAATAATGCCAATAGGGCGTGGTTTAATAAGCTCATAAAGAATTCATATATGAGCCTCAACTTGCCCTTTAGGGTACAGCTATGAAACACCACTTCTTAAGTGGTTAGAGAAATGCTGCCCCTGGCTTAGAGTTTTCCAGAGTGGAACCATCTTACAGCATGACTATACACTATATTAAGGTATCAGTACATGGAGCTCTATATCCAACACAGGACTTTTATTGGATCATCTTACCAGAAAATTAAACTCTAGAAGTCAAAATTGTTGCTTTGTGACTGAAGGAAGACAGCAAAAAGGCTCTCTGCTCACTTTTGTAAACCAGTAAAGTAATATTTTCTGACAATAGTCTGGAACTGACAGAATTCACTCACTGAATTAAATAATTTTAAGTAAACTGTTTTGGCCCTAGATAAATTATTGCTAGACGATGCCTAAGTCTCTAGTGGTTTTGACAGACAGTACTCCTCAGAGAGCTTTCATGACAAAAGATTTGAATGCTTCACAGTTGCTAACTGACGTCCTTCAACTTCTAATAAACTGGTTACTAATTTCTCATACCCTATCAGTAAAATTATGAGAATTGTTCTAGCGGCAGAATTGTGCAGGTGAAAGTGAGAAGTCAGGGTTTCTCAAAATCATGAAATATTGTATTTGCTGGGAATTTTACAGGAAACTGGAACGCTTTCCCCTCTTCCCTCCAGCAATGAGAAATTCCTTTCTGATTGGATAAAAGCAATGCAAACTGAGCCTAGGAAGCCTTGTAGACCTAGTTCAAAAGAAATATTTTAAAGAGCACCTCTGATCTGTATAATCACAATACTCCATTATCACCAAGGGGCATCTACCCAGTTCCCTGCTTATTGTTTTAGTCTACCAGCCTGAACCCATTGGGGCACTAAGGGGTAACTTAGTTTTTAGTTAACTAGAAAATTTCATTGCTACTGCATTAGATACAGCACGAGGGCGGATGGAGATGCTGTAAGTGGTGCAGTTTTTCTATATCACGTAATGTTTAAACATTATTGGGCATACAATCAAAAAAAATCATTAAAAAAAATCACAAAAAGGACTATTATTCATAGAAACAGGCCCTGCCCCCCAATTATAAAACATATATTTTTGATGTATCTGCTTGGCTGGAGAATAAGTCTAAAGCATGCATAGTTCAACTGTAATTATCATCTTACTATTACTTATATAACAATAATGACTCTTGGAAAAACAGGGTTGTAGAATGTCATTTGACCATGCTGTATGAATAAAATATAACTGTGAACTCTTCTGTAACCCCCACATAAAACTATGAACTACTGACTGTCTAACACAATATCCCTTCAAGCTATATTTACTCACAGAAATAGTCACAGTAATTCACAGATAGTTGAAACATTTTTACTTCCCCTCAGAATGTGCATGTGTTGTGTTTAGTTGCTACACTCATCACTGTCCCAACTGCATGCATCGGTGCTTACCAAATCTTCCCTGCGGCATTGGCGTCTACTTGTTGCATGGGTTCTTTCAGAGCCACACTGCACAAAAGGTGAAGATGGCTTCTGGAGCAAATGGCAGCGCTATCATGTTAGGAACAAGATGTTCCATGCTTTCTATCTTTGAGGATGAGGACAGAGGTCAAACATGGAGTGATCATTTTGTAAAAAGTACTCACACGGGGTGATATGGTGTGTTTGTCTTCTATCATCTTTCTGGGTGAATTCATCTGAGACTGTAGTAATTGTCTCTTTTTTTTACGTACATAGAGGTTGCTGAGACATTTAGTGCACTGGATAAGGTACACCACATGTTGTTATAGACACGTGTAGGACCATGCAGGTTTCCAGCCTGCACAACATTTTCAAAAGATGAACCTAGGAACTTAAATTCATAACTCTGCTAGATACCAAAAAAATCATGGATTGAATAAAGATACTGGATTTATGACTCATTACAACAATCTGTAACATATGAACCCTCTTTTATCCTACAACTGTAAAGGAGTTAACTGCCAACTTCACCTTGAATAGTTTCTTGCAGCATGTACTATCCCTTTATCTGTTCTACCCTTGTACTTAGTTGTGACACTTTGGGCAAGGGGTGGATTAGCTACACTGACTAAGTGCTGCAGCTGTGCCACTGTAGAGTTTCAAGATTAGACAAGCCCAAAGTGTTACAACTAAGTACAAGGGTAGCAAGATCAATGGAAAAATTCTTCTGGCAACATAGCACTGTCTACACAGGGGTTAGGGCAGCTTAACTAAATTGCTCAGGGGTATAAATTTTTCACATCCATGAGCAATACAGCTGGGACAACCTAACTTTTTAGGTTAGACCAGGCCTATGAGTACCTTTCCCAGGCCTGAAAAAGAGCTGTGTGTAAGCTTGAAAGTGTCTCTCTTTCAAACAATTGTTGATCTAATAAAAGCTATTACCTCACCCACCTTGTTTCTCTAATATACTGGGATCAACACAGCTACAACACTGAACACCTTAATGTATGTACAGTTTACACAGCATTATATAGTTATGAAATAATTTGCGAAGAATAGGGCTAGATCAGTGGTTCTTCAGATGTGGGTTGGGATCCCGAAGTGGGTCGCAACCCCATTTTAATGGGGTAGCCAGGGCTGGCTTAGACTTGCTAGGGTCGAGGGCCAAACAAGCCAAGTCCCACCAAGCAGGGCAGAAGCCCAAGACTCCGGACTTTAGCCCTGGGCAGCGGGACTCAGGTTATAGGCCCCTGCCTGGGGCTGAAGCCCTTGGTCTTCAGCTTTGGCACCACCAGGACAACAAAGCTCGAGTCGGCTCAGGCTTCTGTCCCCCCTCTTGGGGTCATGTAGTAATTTTTGTTGCCAAAAGTGGTCAGGGTGCAATGATGTTTGAGAACCCCTCGGCTAGATACATTTGAAAATTTATTATTGCTGATACTCCGTTGTATCACTGGAAAATATCCTTTCTATGCTTCTCTGGAACACAGGAAATTGTTTGTTCAGAATACACATTCAGCTAGATTAAATAATACACTAAATAAACCTCAGAAGAAATAAACAATAGGAATATTTCCCTTCATAGTTTAACCAGTTTGTATGGTCTGCAGAATATTGTATCTAATGAGACAGCTTTTCAAAAAAGTGTACATTAAAAAAAAACAACTAACAAACAAAACCACATTTGTATGTATCCCTGACTTCTGAGCATACAAATTCTAATGTTTGTGCAATCTCTGACATTTGCACACATGAAAACCAGGGGGTGTGTACGTGCACTGAATTTCTACTTTTACACACACACTTCAATACTGAGCACCTTATCACAATCTGAAATTCTTCTTCTAGGAATGCAAACAGTGGTACCCCTAATTAGAATTAAAAGGAAAGAGTTGCAACAGGATCTGTGGGACATTAGGTTAAAATAAGGTGTTTCAAGGGTGCAGACAAGTGTAATCACAAAATTTTGAAAAACATTAAAAGACTGGGTACTTACAGTTCAAATGTTTATGTAGTGTGGGAATGCTAGAGGATTTCCTTAACAAAAGAAACACTGTTGCTGCAAACTCTGAAAAGAGAAGAGAATAAAGTTTATACAGAAAACTGAATAGAACAACCCACTTAAACTGCTAAAGGTGATAATTACAAAAAATTACAAAATTTGGCAATATTGCTTCACACCAGTAGCATGGATAATTTCGAGCCCTGTGTCAGACCTATTATTAGCATTTTCAACTGTTTCATACTGTAAATCTTAATAAACTAAAATGTTATTTATTTCCCACTATAACCTTATTTAAGACTTGTTTTCTAGTATAATCCCCACTGGTAATGCAAGCTGTGTGAAGGAAATCTTGGTCCATAGGCATGAGAGCCTCACAATAAGTCATACTGTTATTTTTCCTCTACTTGAGACTATCTAGTCCTTAAAAATCAGAGTTCCTTTTCTAAGTGCAAGGTACGCACAAGTATTCATAATTGTTTGAGGAATCTAATCTATGAATAATAGAAAGAGCTTTCACAAAATGGGCAGGAGAGCCTTTCCAGGACAAGCATTCACTGAATATTTATTCAAAATAATATTCACACCACCTTGTTTTCTGTAAATATTTGTATTATGTGGCAAGAACTTCAACCAGGGATCAGGACCCTTTTGTGCTAGGCACTGTACAAACATGTAATAATATGTTTTTTAAAGTTGCTGCCTTCAAAAGCATAAAATTTTAGCATGATAAGATACCCCACCCCCGTGCGGAAATTTGCATAGACTTGTTTAAACTGGGTTTCCAGAGACTAGGAAAGCAAAGAACGAGCTTTTATCTTAAAAAGGCTGCATTGAAACTGACTTAGGTCCTTTTTTCTAATCCAGCCAATGGATTTGTGAAAAGGTTGGAAAGACTTTGGCCTACTTGGGCCACATAGGATGGATAGGTTTTATTATTTAAGTTTTCTCTGTAATGTTTTTACCTTAAGAATAAATGTGCTGGCTTAGAAAGGGCTGTGTGTTAACTTGTAACTGCCAGCAATACACCGTTGATAGCCCTGGGAGAAAAAGGCATTGGCACAAGCTCATATAGGGAGAAGCACAACCTTAAAACCCTAGTCAGGAGGGAGAGAAATGCAGGGCTCCACCAAGTGGGGTTACAGCTCTGAAACTGACACTTAGTACATGAGGAGAGACAACAGGTGGAGAGAACAAACAAACAAACAGGAATGAAAAGGACAAAATAACAGGGAAAAAGAGGGAGGCTATTTGCAAGAATATCTGCAAATACTTTTTTGCTCTGTTCAGCAAGCTCTCAATATAAGATACTGAATGTTCACTGTAGACCTTCTACCTTCTTCCCCCCCCCCCCCATGAGAATAACCCATATATGGAACCTGGAAATACTATGAGAATTGAGTATCATCCTAAGTCTTCTGGCACGTGAGAGAAAACCAAAGATTTCCCCCCCACCCCCCCTTCTCTCCATTGCCATCTCTTGAAGGTACAGCTCATGTAATGTGCTCTCCTGGCCACTGCTGATCCCACAGTTCCCACCTCATCCACCGCCCCCACATCTGAGGAGGCTGAACAAGTTAAAAGTAAACTCCACCTACAGTAACTTGAAAGACTTTGGTGTGCCTTTGCAGAGAAAATATGGCCGAGCTTCACAGGCCCTCACAGCCCTAGATCATTCCTCTTCCCAAGGTGGAACTCCACAAAACCTCTCTCATAGCTGAGGGCATGTCTCCATGGAGACCCTAGACTAGATCTATACTACAGCAGCCCAGTCACAGCGCTGCAGCTGTGCCACTATAGCGTAGACACTTCCTGCATTGACAGAAGGAGTTTTTCAGCCTGTCTGGGTCTACAGTGGGGGTTTAGTGAACCTAACCAAGTCACACAGGGCGTGACATTTTTCACAGTCATAAATGACTCAACTAGATTGATCTAATATTTAGGTGTAGACCAGGCCTATATGCATGGGAAACAGGGACATAAAATCTCCAGCATATTAGCTTGTCACACACTAGCTGATCACATGGACTCTGCTATAGTGTACTAAACATTGTGTAGTGCACCTTAACATGCTGCTTTTTTCTTTACCTCAGAGTATACTACAGAACTTTTAGTGCACAGTAGCAGGGTCCACATGACAACTTAATGCACAGCAGGCTCCTGCACTGTACCTTTATACCCCAGCTTTATGCCCACTAACTCTCACTAAAGACAAGTCCTGAGTGAGAGGGAGGAAGCCCTTGGACTCTCTTTTCCTCTTTAGCCCATCCAAGAAATACAGCCAGAATCTCCTTACTTTTCACTATTTGCTGATGTTCCCTTATCTTCCTTTTCTAATGAATAAAATACATAATTATCTTTAGGTGTGTTGTGATGCTTAAAAGGAGTTAGAATTATTATTCTGATAGACTTTTGAACAATTCTTTGGGTTTTGCTATCCTGTTAATTGCTTCCTGAATATTATAAAGAATTAAAAAAGTAACTTCTCTTTTATCTATGTATTCAGTTTCTTTTGCCCATTAATCTATCAGTTATTTTAGTTCGTGGACATCTGCCTCCCAAAATTAGACCTGATCTACACTTATAAATTAGCACTGCATTGCTATGGCACTCAGGGGTGTGAAAAATTCATACTCTGAGCACTGTAACTATGTCGACCAATAGCTGGTGTAGCTGTGGCTAGGTTGATGGGAAAATACTTCCATTGACTTAGCTACCACCACTCTGGAAGGTGAATTCATACAGAGATGGAAAAACCTCATTCGTTACTGTAGGAAGCATTTATACTATGGTGCTATAGTTACAGCACCCACAGAGTAGACATGGCCTTAGTATTTGTAATATCATTGCAGGAATGAAGAGAAACTTATTTCTTCCATTGCCGGTTTATTGATAGGTATAAGATTTAGAACCAAATGCACCTTGTGCCATTATTTACACCAATGCAAAGTAATTACAAAGTGGCCGTAAAATGCTAACATTCTAATTTGGCAGCATTTTACACCCACTTTGCACTGGTATAATGTTTACACTAGAGGCAGGGCAAAGGCCAATCTGGGCCTTAGGGTACTGCATCAGCTCTCATTTTTGAGGGAGAGAAAGGAAGGAAGGAGCACTATTATGTGTTAGTAGTAGCATTGTAGACTCTTAACATTAAAAGATATTTTAAATATTTTGACAATTTTTGCAGTCTATTTTATGAACTTTGCATTTTTTTGCCAGTGAAACAAGACTGATCAGTTTCACTTTCTGATTCTCTAACACAATACTGTCATGTCTGGGTTTCCAGTACCAAAGTGGAATGCTTAAAAAGGAAATAAATCTTGCTCTCATACAAACATTTCTTAAAAATTCATAAAACCATTCTTAGTCCTAGTAGATTTTAAAAATCACTTGACATTTTTTTTTTTTAGAAGGTATGAAACCTCAAGTCTTTTCAAACTAAATGCTCTCCAGTCAAATGGGAGCTTGGTGTTTACAAAGAATGCAAACAGACTCACCTCTTTTATAATCTTGCCTGTACTGTTACTTCCCAGGAGAATTCTAGCTACATTTTCTTTGACTGAAATTGGGGACTATAGTCCCCACTTGCAAAGGCTTACATACATTGAAATCAGTTGCTTAAAGTTAAGTGTGTAATTACTCACATGCTTAAAAGATCAGCACACACAAGTATTTGAAGGAACAAGATCTATACTTGAAACTTTAAATATTTTAAAGAATTGTCTTTCACCTTTATTTGTTAGGCCCTTATCATGATCCCCCTTAGGGATCTTTCAAGATACAATACTGGGTGCCTCCTGCAAAAGTGCTATCTGTTGTGAACCCTGACACTTAAACCATGGCACCGAGACTGAGCAGTGCAATATATAATTGCAAATGTCATTCTTATTGATCATCAAGTCTACAGCACTCGAGCCTTCACATCATACTCTCTAAACCAGGGGCAGGCAAACTTTGGCACATGTACCAAAGGCAGCACGCGAGCTGATTTTCAGTGGCACTCACACTGCCCGGTCCTGGCAGCCACGGGTCCAGGGGGCTCTGCATTTTAATATAATTTTAAAATAAGCTTCTTAAACATTTTTAAAACCTTATTTACTTTACATACACCAATAGTTTAGTTATATATTATAGACTTACAGAAAGAGACCTTCTAAAAATGATAACATGTATTACTGGCACACGAAACCTTAAATTAGAGTGAAAAAATGAAGACTCGCCACAGGTCTGAAAGGTTGCTGACCCCTGCTCTAAACTCACAAAGTTCTGTCCTAGCTTGTGATGGGCTCAGTGTAAAATCTGGACAGGATCATCTGGGTACAGACCAGGGTCAGATTAAGTCATAAGCAGCTTCTGGAGTCACATGATGAAATTGGAAACTCAGCTTTAATTAAAAAAATGCTTCTACCTAAGTCTGCAGACAGCCTGAAACAACAGCTGGAAGAGATATGAATTCTACCATTCACTTTAACTGAGTCCTGTTGTACACAACCTATTTGGTAGTGGTAAAGACTGTATCATTCTATAGTAAGGAAATTCCTCAGCTATTTGATGTAGCAGCTACTATATTTTTAATGCATTTCTCTGTCAGTGCATTATTATATTTGTTTACTATCAATTTGTTGGGGGTGGTGGTGAAGGAGAAGATGGAAGGGATGACAGAAAGAATGGGTAGAGACAGAACCAAAACAAAGGTAACAATACCTGGAGTATATTTTCATTTAGCACGCCTTATATTTCACTTAGATACTTGATGCACATATGCTGGCAATGATATCAGCAGAAGAAAATCCTTCTTTGCAATTCCTTAATATTTGGCCTTTGCTTATTTTATTTCAGTTTGGTAAAACTGTACTCATCTCGCCTGTTGATTCTTTACTCCATTTCAAAGTAGGCTCAAAACACTTACATAGAGTAAGAAAATAACTTTGAGAGATGAATTTGCTGTTGGATTATGTGATAGTTTGACATTTACTTATGCACAGGAGGGAGACAACAAGGGGCTCCCAGGAAAGGCAACACATGCCTCAAATAGTCTACAGTGTGGTGGGCTGGCATACAGGTGGGGAAGGGGAAATATCTCCAGGGAGAGGCATATCTCTTTCAAATGTGCAGAGACATGCCTCTCTGTACTTGCTGTCCTGTCCCCCCTAGCTACCATTTACCTCACTTTAAAAGGTGCTGGCTCATGTAAAAAGCATCATATTAAACAATTTATGACAGCATTTAGGCCTACAAGCAGGATCCATTACCGAAGAGCCAGAAATTCCCTCCCCCTCCTTCTAAGTTAGGGGAAGGGAGCATGAAGCTTCTTCCACCACATCCCTATCAGGTTATTGTATGGAGGTGGAACAGGACAGACAGTTGCATCAATTCAAATCCACTTCCCTCACAGGAGCCACACACCAGCACAAGAAATCAAATCAAAGTACCTCTATGGTCTTCTCTTCAAGGCCATGTTGCACAGAACATCCTGCTTTTCAGTTCTCCACCTCCTATATACTCTTCTGGAGGCTCAGCCTTTTCACATTTCCTTCCTAGGCAGTAGGGGAGGTACCAATAGGAACATCTTCACTTCAGGCTTCGCACACTGGGGGAACTCAACATTTGAACCAACTCCATCCCCCCAAAACTTGAGCAAGAGGAGGGCTACTAGATAATTCTTCATCCCTCTTTACAAGGCTATACTCTGCACATATGCAGGCAGACAGCTGCCTCAAGTGCCTTCCTTTCCTGGAGCTACTAGCCCCTACACTACATTCCAGAGCACTCTAATGAGGCAAATACATCTGAAGAGATTCACCTGGGTAGATGGTTGAGCAGCTGGTCTTCATGCAAGATTTAAAGGAAGAAGTCACTCATTAAATGCAGTCAGGATTCCTTCCCTTCCTTTTTTGGGGTAGGGTACACTTCTCTGGCCCAAGCTTCATGGGAGATTACTCTGTGCTCCTGTGGGCCAGTGCAACACCATCATAATAGCTAATGTTTGCACAAGATGCCAAAATAATTTTATCATCACTACTAAGATATTAGGAAGATGTTTCTGAAACAGTAAGTACAAGCCTAGAGCCAAAAAATGAAATATACTAGACTAAAGAATAATCCAGTATAATCACCTATATGTATCTAGTGATTCATAGACTCATAGACTCTAGGACTGGAAGGGACCTCGAGAGGTCATCGAGTCCAGTCCCCTGCCCTCATGGCAGGACCAAAATGATGCATATGAACTGCTTGTATTTTGAAGAATTTGGACTACATCTAGACTCAAACTTTGCAGCACAGACTGATTCATTTTTGTAAAATGCATGTGTAGCAACATCCTATCCAAACTCTCTTTACCCTGGCAAACCTCAGATAGTTTTCAAATCTCATGGTTAAACCCTATTCTAAATTATGCTTCATGTGCCAGAATAAGCTAACCCAGAAACTTCCCTAAAATAGAAAGCCTTGTTTACCACTTATTCACACCTATCACAGGAACTATAGCTTTCAACTTACAACCCTAACATGTGACCCCTTCCTTTTAAATGCATGACAAAGACACAAAATGTGGGAACACAACCTAAATAATATGGAAGATAAAAAAAATGCAGAAGTGATATTGGATTCATTTTTAACATTGCCTCAAGTTTTCTAGAACCTCTGTTCCATGATGACTGAGCGTTTTTCCTGTTTATTTACTGGGAGATAACAGCCAGCCTATGTGGGGTAGAGGTAAATCTAAACAAATCTCAGGGGAAACTCCAATAACGCTTGTGAAATGTGGAAGGAAGCAACCACGGAACATTTCACACTGAAAAGTAAAAGCCTGAGAAACGCATTTGTAACTCAAACTGCCCGTTTGTAATGGACGCTGCTGAGTGTAACTCTGGCCGTAGCATGGCAGGTTCTTACAGGTGTCCTGAGTAAGAGCATAGTCCTCTCCAGGTTTTGCTCTCAGCCTAGGGCCGCCTGAAGGCTGGGGCAGGCACTCTGCTTTGCCTTGAGAAGGCCCCATGGCGCTGCCTGTCCCACCCCCGGTGCGCCCCTGTCTTGCTCTGGCGCACAGAATTGACCCACAAGCCAAGCCGGGGAAGGGGGCGTAGCCTTGAGGTGCAGGCGCGGCTCTCCGGTAGGGGGCGTGTGCGTGAGGGACAGGCAGGGGCGGGGCTCTATAGCAGGGGGAGGATAGTGGCGTTACGCGGCGTGGTGACGTCGGGCGTGCGTGGGTGACGTCTGGCGGCCTCTCTCATTCTGGTCCCGGTCCCGTCCTCGCTGCCTCTCGGCCTGTCCTGCCTGTGCCGCCCACCCGGCCCGTCCCCGCGCGATGGCGAACGTGGCCGACACCAAGCTCTATGACATCCTGGGGGTGCCGCCCGGGGCCAGCGACAACGAGCTTAAGAAGGTACCGGGCCGGGCGGGGGAGGCTCCGGGCCGGGCAGGCCCCATCTGGGCAGCCGGGAGGTCACGATGAAGCGGGGAGGCACCGGGCCGGGCAGCCGCGGGGCTCGGCCGGAATCAGAGCGGGCGGAAGGCCGGCCAGGGTCCAGGCCTCTAGGCTAGGCCGCGCCGTGAAGCCGGTTGGGGCCTGGCCGCCCGGCCGGCGCAGGGGGAGTGACTAGGCCGCAGGGAGGCCAAGGCATCCCGCCGGAGGGAGCTGGGGCGCAGGTGGCCGGTGTACCTGAGGGGATCGCCAGGGTTCCCTGCCCTAGAGCAGCCTGCTCTTGTCTCCTTACTTGGTGCCCGCTGTGGGGAGATGACCAGACTGGTAACTGAGCGCCAGGTGGAGACACCCCCTCCCCCCAATCTCCTATTCCTCTGTAAGGCAGGATCTCTGTGGTGCTTTGTTGATTGATGCCATCACAATTAAAGGCTTCAGCTGTAAAACCCGCTGAAGTGCAGTACGTTCCAGCCAGTACCATTGTCTGACCTACTTCAGCAACAGAACAGGCTCCGTTAGGGTCTTCCTGTCCCATCCCTATAGAGCTGATCTTTCCCAGGCTGAAAGCACCTAGGGAAAATAAACAGAGAAGTTGAGCAAGAGAGCCTAGAACATTGTAATCTTCATTACCCTGTACTCAGCGCTGACATCTAAACATTTATTGGTTACATTTAATGTTGTAGTATACAAGCCACTCCTCCCGCCTCTCTCTTCTCCCCTCCCCCAAATGGCACCACCCTTCACTTAAAAACTACACCAGAGCCTTAGTGAGATAGTTACTGTTCACAGCCTGTGATCGCATGCAATGATGGGTGGTACTGCTACTGTGAACTATACATCTCCATGTGATAGACAAATTTGTTTGGAGTGGGTGTTGATCATTATGAAACAACAAAGTGGAGGTGTCTTGATGAAAGGAAGCTATGAGCTGATCACAGCCAAATATGATCAGACAGTCTACAGAAAGAAATCGTTTAGGGTATCCTGTACATTACGTGAATGGAAAACCTGGGAATACAATTGTTTAATACATATAAAAAGCACTTGTTATGGAGCCCAAAGTATAGATTCAACACTGTTTAAAATGTACTTTAGCAGTTAATGTTAAGGTTGCCAACTGTCTCTATCAGTGTCAAGCGAATTATCTCTCATTAATTAGTTTAGATTTAACTGAGTGTCCAAATACTGTAAAAGCAGCAAAGAGTCCTGTGGCGCCTTGTAGACTAACAGATGTTTTGGAGCATGAGCTTTCATGGGTGAAAACCCACTTCGTCGGATGCATGTCCAAATACTGAGAACATACTAGCTACCCTAATACAACTGAGACAATGTATGTAGTTACTCTTTTAATCTGGTGTCAAGCCCTTATGCCAAAGCAGAAAAGAAAAGTGAAAGCAAAGCAATATAGCTTTATCATTATGCTGATGAGATTGCAAAACTATCTTCAGTGCTGATTAATTTGTACTAAGTACTATCTTTTATCTTCTAGGGCTGCAGCAGAAGGCTAGTGTAGGCCTAGATCCTGAAAATACTTCTCTGATTAACTATGCACTTGAGTAATTCTATTCAGCTGAATGGTTCAAACTAGTATGCTAAAAATAGCACTGTGGCTGTGATGGCTCCAGCCGAGACTCAGACTAGCCACCTGAGCTCAGACCCAGGAGCCTGGGTGGGCTCAAGAGCCCAAGTAGCTCTGTCCACACTAGGTTAGGAGGCTGCTCCTAGCTGCAGTGTAGACATACCCATAGTGATCTACTAAAGGTTTGTCTAAATAGGGATGTTATACTAGTATGAGCTAAGGTATGATTTTATTTTTAAAGAGAGTTCTTTCCTGGGTGCTGGCTGGTGAGTCTTGCCCACATGCTCAGGGTTTAGCTGATCGCCGTATTTGGGGTTGGGAAGGAATTTTCCTCCCGGGGCAGATTGGCAGAAGCCCTGGGTGTGTTTTGCCCTCTTCTGCAGCATGGGGCACAGGACACTTGCTGGAAGATTCTCTGCACCTTGAAGTCTGATAAACCATGATTGAGGACTTCAGTGGCTCAGACACAGGCTTGATGCAGGAGTGGGTGGGTGAGATTCTGTGGCCTGCATTGTGCAGGAGGTCAGACTAGATGATCATAATGGTCCCTTCTGACCTTAAAGTCTATGATTCTATAACCCCTTACGTGGACATTCTTCTGTGCCAGTATAAAAGTGACTTTTTGGTTTTGCTTATGTGACATATACCAGAATAAAAGTGTCTACACTGTGAGTTATACTGGCATACTCCATGTTGACAAGGCCTGGGGATTTTGCCGTTGACTTTTTCAGTGTATTCTAGAATATTTTGGTTATAATCAAGGCTCTGTTTTGTTACACTGGCTAAGTTTTACAGTAAGCATTCATATCCCCTCTTTACATTCATGAATGCAGAATATTTCATAATTACCCAGTGAAAAGATGGGTCTGTAGTTATAAAGCAGTATCTACTCCTGGGGGATTCTGTGTGACTGCACACTGGTGCAACCATGGGTGCAGTTGAGGGGATTGTTCCCCTACAAACAGAGATGAGGCATGGGAGGGGGGACATGAAGTTACATGCTACTGTGCCTCCCCTCCCCCGATTTCTGCAAGCACTGTTGCTGCCCAGCCAAAGGAGGCTATGTATGGGCTCTGCTGACTCTGCAGCTGAACTCTGGGTCCTACTGCTCAGCTAAATGTCACCTCCTAGATCCTAGTGCCAGTTTGTGCTCCCCTTCTGTGTGCTGGGATCCTTCCTGGTTTTTGTACAACAGTGAGTGCTGGTATTACAGCTGGATAAAGGGGGGTGGGAGAAAGAGGCAATGGGGAATGAAGGGGGGGTTGAATAGGGCAGAGGGAGGGGAATGTGGGAGTGGGGTGGTAAAGAAAAGGGATAGGAGAATTGTAGGGGGAAGCAAGAGCCCAGCATGCGGCATCCCATTGGCAGCAGCTGGGGCTCCTCCATTAAGAAGGCCCATTGAACCCTCACCCTGACAAATCCTCCACCTGGATCCCTCCAAGCCCCACAGATCCCCACTCCGCCAGCACCTAGACCCCCCTACAACTCACCCCCCCCAAGCCTCATCTCTCCATACGCAGACTCCCTCCTGAGCCTCAGCCATCTTCACCTGGATCTCCTGCAGAGTCCCATTGTCTGTGCATCTGGAAACCCTCCTCCTCCCCTAAATGAGCCCCTATGCATCCAGGTCTCCCACTGAACCACCCGTACCCAGATTGCCCCATGCAGAAACCTGTCACCCCATACTTGGATCCTGCTGGTCTGAGCCTATCCACCCACAGCTGGTACACCTGGCACAGTGGGGCAGGGCCTCAGAGTGTTTCTGTGTCGGACCCAGCCCTTGCACTGCGTCAGGATCAGGTGCAGCCTCACTGCCGAGTTCTTGTACCGGGGGAGGTTGGATCTTCAAGGTGATCTTCCACCTCATTGCAGCCAGTGGCCTGTGCTCTCCACTGCCAGGCTGGAGCCATATTTATTTATTGACAAATAAAATTTGCAGAATTTTAAAATATTGTGCACATAATTTTTAGGTGCAGAATTTTTAATTTTTTGACACAGAATTCCCTCAGAAATATCATTCTAGTCATCCTTGCACAAAAGAGGAAGATGTGTTCTCTACCCCAAGAGCTTTTAGTTTAAATTAAAATAATACAAATATAGTTCAAATGCAGCATTCTCAATAAATAGGTCAGTGAAAATGATGTGGAGATTGTAATACTATACTATAGAAAGGAAAAACCGTATGTAAACCCTTCTCAGCACCCTGCTTTTTCTTGTTCTTGAGAAAGTTTAAGTCTCTACTCTCTGAGCAGTTACCTTTTTTAAAACTTCTATTTTTAAAAATAGAACCCCGTTGCCAGCTCTGTCCGCATATCTATTCAAGGGACACTATGATAGGACCTTAACACATCAACCACACCATCAGAGGCTCATTCACCTGCACATCTACCAATGTGATATATGCCATCATGTGCCAGCAGTGCCCTGTGCCATGTACATTGGCCAAACTGGACAGTCTCTACGCACCATGCATCTGATAAAGTGGGTTTTAGCCCACGAAAGCTTATGCCCAGATAAATGTGTTAGTCTCTAAGGTGCCACAAGTACTTCTCGTTGTTCATATTAGTAAAGTTTCTTTCCTCTAAATCACAAGTAACTGTTATGACTCATTTGAGACAGTGTAATGAAAACTTCCCCAACTAAATTCAGCTCCTTAACTCTGAAGTGGTAGCAGGAAAATAGGTTATGCTAAGCTGTGTACAAAACATTGTTACTCAGGTACAGCCTTCTTAGAGAACCTACTTTACTTCCTTGTGCTACTGTTTCAGAACAATAGAGTTAAAATATTAGAGTCCACATACTTTTGTCCATGTACTTAATTCAAAGTGGTGCTAAATCTTCCTTGAGAAGTATGTAGGGAAGAGAATGAAGAAACTATCAATGTGGATTGATTGGTTGGGTTGGGTGAGAACCTGAGGCAGCCATTTTGTTGATGGACTCCTGAGGGGCATGACTTATCAGGACAGGATTTACATCCAACATGATGGTTTAATAACTGTGGTATGGAAATCCATACCCTCTAGCTAATGGTAATCCTCACCTCTTGTTCAAATTTAGAAATTACATTTTTATATCAGTAATGAATGCTGTGTAAAGAATTGGTTGAGTTGAGTTTCAGTGTAACACCTAAACCAGAATACAGAAAATCAACAGTTAAATGCTAGTTTTTGTAGTACTTCTGTTACTCTATGCACTGCATTAATGTGCCAAATCCATAAATGGGTAGTTAATACTGAATCAGTAAAATAAAATACCAGATACTTTCTGTTTTATTGTAGAGGACTCAACTCATTTGTTTGTTCTAATGGGCATTTGCTTTATGGCCAGATTCTGACCTTGTAATATTTTTACCCGATTATTGACTTAAGTAGGTGCTGGTTGCACACTTACAGGAGACATTTGTATCTTTCTCTGAAGAGTACAGGTTAATCAACTTGATTTATTCTGAAACCTGAAATCCATCACAGACTTAATGATTTGTGTTATTTTTTTTGTCAATTAGGCATACAGAAAGCTGGCCAAGGAATACCACCCTGATAAGAATCCAAATGCAGGAGACAAAGTAAGATTTTTTTTTTAATATTGAAATGTATTTATTTGTATTGCCATTGTATTTAGGGGCATCAAACAAGAGATTCAGGGCCCTGCTATGTTAGGACTTATTCATATATACAGTAACAAAAAGACAGTGACACAAAGAAATAATAATTTAGGTTGTGGCCAAGGACAAAGTAACATAAAAATGAGTTGTTGTATAGTAAGCAAAAGCCTCAATTCGCCACCTGCCTAGCTGGGGTCAGCTGGCAGTGCTTTGAGGCATTGTTGGATAGGTGAATGTGTAGGAGGGATCTGAAGAGTAAGGCAGCAGTTTTGCAGAGCTTTCTTGGAAGTGTTTTCCACTCATAAGAGATGGAAGTGGATGTGTTTGAAAGAGATGCAAACAATGAATTCAGGGTCACCTTCAAGGTAAAATAGGTTAGATGTGCAGGGCTCAGGTAAGTAACCTGTCTTGAGAGATGAAAAAAAGATGTTTCAGTGATGTCTCAAATGAGTTGGGTTAACATGACAGAAAAGTCGTCTTAACACTTACGAAGACTAACACATCTGGAGCTATGTTAATTGACTGTGTAGACTACAACAGGTTATTGTTGTTTTAACAACTCTTGAGGGTACTTCATTTGTTAAGCTAACATGATTAAAATACCCATTTTGTACATCAAGACAGGACCTTAAACCTTGTCTAGATGACAACTTTAAGAGTAACATTAATACTGTTAGCTAATGTGGTAATCACACATACTTAAATCTCAGTCTTGACAAGACCTTGGGGGTAAAGTTAAGAAGCTTGTACTTGAGCATTGAGGGAGAAATCAGTAGAGAGGTCAAGAGGATGATGCATTTATCCTTCATGGTAAAACGGAAGAAAAGAGTTGGATTCATACAAGCACAGCCAAATCTACCTGTTGTAAAGGTCAAAATTTAGACTGCAATGGAACTTCTGATGTGGAAGAGTATTTAAGGTTTTACACTCCCTCATGCATAAAAGCATAAAGTGGGACTATAAATCAGATGCTAGCATTTCCTTTGTGACAATCTTCCAAGTAAATCTGTTTTTATGAATGTAAAAGTAACTCACAGGCTTTTTTTCCTGACTTATTTTTCAGTTCAAAGAAATAAGCTTTGCCTATGAAGTTCTGTCAAATCCTGAGAAACGCGAGTTATATGATCGATATGGAGAACAGGGCCTTCGAGAAGGTAGTGGTGGAAGTGGTGGAATGGACGATATTTTCTCGCACATTTTTGGTGGTGGATTGTTCAGTTTCATGGGTAATCAGAGTAGAAGTCGCAATGGTAGAAGAAGAGGAGAAGATATGATGCATCCACTTAAGTGAGTATCTTGATACTGTGATTCTTCTAACTTAAGTTTCCAAAAAGATATGGTGAAGGTGAACCTGGTTTGATGATCATTGATGCTCTAGTGGGCACCAGTTCATTCAAAAGGTCTCTACTGTTTCCAACTCAAATTAATTGAAAGCGTTACTTCTAGATTTCAGCAAAAAAGAAACCGATCTTCCGGCATTACAAGTTTGCCTTTGGTAAGAGTGTTTTAAAAGAATAATATATGTGGTTGGAATTTCAAGTCTTACAGTCCATATCTTATTAGTCAGTGTATAAACTCTGCTTCTTTTTATAAACATTTAAATCTTTCCTATTCTTGACTGATTTGCACAAATGACTGTCTAAATTATTTGATCCTAAAGTTGTTTAGTGGGACATGTCAGCCTTCCAGCTTCCTAGTAACGTGGTGATATGTGTTCACTATCTAACCCAGGGGTCTCAAACGGCCCATGGAGTTATTTGCTGTGGGCTGCCAAGCTCCCCGTACCCCTCTCCCCCCCGCATCCGCCCTCCCAGAGTTATTTCCTGCAGCTGCCAAGCTTCCCCACCACCCGCCCCCCCGCACTGCATCCCCACTCCTTTGCCTACTTCCAGGTGCTTTCCAGGAGGGAGGGGGGAGGAATGAGGAGCTGTGTGCTCAGGTGAGGAAGCAGGGCAGGGGCGTGGATTTTTAATATCCCTGCTCATCTTCATAAGCCTACACCTTATTTTCACTGCTGTTTTCTGCAGGCTGAGCAGCTTCTTTCTGACCCCCACCGATGCTGTACTGTGGGCTAAGCCACTCCTCACATTAAGTGCTTAGTGTAATATCTGTTTTGCATGCCAGCTACTTCGTCTAGCAACTAGTACAGTACAAACAAACTATAATTAGCGTTTGTATTCTCATAACTCTTTTTTAGTAGTTTCTTTCTAAACACTGACACCAGAAGCAGTATTTTGCAGTTATTACTGAATGATTTCTGAAGTCTCTGGAAATACGCAAAATTTGGGAACTAAATGTTAGACAACTACTTTAAGTGGCTTGACTGTACTGATAAGAGAATCAAATGGTTTTAATTTTTTTTCTAGTGCTTTAGATACCTTGTAATCCAACGTTAGCAAATCTGACTGCTAAAGTGGTCATGGGAACAAACCAACAATATATCAACACAAACACTTTTCCAATGGAAATGAATAAGACAAAATGGAACTCCTAGTGCGAATTCTTAAGGAAAATATTAAACTATAACTATTATCCAGAACTGCTAGGAATTGTCTTGCTTGTGTTAACCCATCTGAGACTTGTTTTAGATCTCCTTTAAACCCTTCTTAATTCTTCAGGTGACTAGGCTAATTTGTTTCCTGTTGCTCTCTACTAGAGAGCTAACCTCAGCTCTGGCTTCTGACTATTCTAAAGCTTTTCCTTGCAGTATGTACATTTACAGTGGCATAGTTTCTAATGCGATTTCACCAGATGTGAAACTGTTCTGCAAAGTCTGGCTTAAAATCCTAAAAGATAGGGGTCTGTTTTTTTAATGACTGCTTATCTTAATGTAGTCTTTGTTAAAGTGTCAGTGTACAGAGTTTTACTTGCTCAAAAACTTACTGTTTAATGTCTCTTCTACATATGGCTGGGTTTTTGGCTTTTTTTTCAATAGTATTTCTAGACAAGGCTGAAGGTCACTGTGATTTTAGTTTTACCATAAATTGTCTTAGACAGTAGCTTGTACCTAAGCTAGACTATTAAAATGACTTTTTCCCGAAGTGATTAGAATGCTAATTCTGGAGAACTTTATTTTCTAGAGTGTCTTTAGAAGATCTATATAATGGAAAGACAACCAAACTACAGCTTAGCAAGAATGTCCTTTGTAGTTCATGTAATGGGTAAGTTTTATATTTTTCATTAACAGTGCTAGAACCTCTTGGCTGATTTTACTCTTAAATGTGTTAAACGGTTAATTCAGATTGGTATATAGCATGAAGTATAGTAGTTCTTCATGTGTAAGCTAGGAACAGGTTCAAGTATTGAAGCATGGAGATACCAAAATCTAACCTATAATGCAATTAATAGTGCTCTTTGTAAAATCTTGAAAAGACATCCTCTGTATCTTAGTGATAGATTAGCCTAATTGCAACTGACATTGCTGCATCAGTGCAATTGGCGGTGTAAAACTTAAGTTTGGTATTTATTTTCCATATGTTCTCAGTTATAATCTAACTAACACTTTCCAATTTAGTCAGGGTGGGAAGTCTGGAGCTGTTCAGAAGTGTAGTGCTTGCCGAGGTAGAGGTGTACGTATCATGATCAGACAGCTGGCTCCTGGGATGGTTCAGCAGATGCAGTCTGTGTGCTCTGATTGCAATGGAGAAGGTAGGCCAACTGTTTCCTGTGCTTTTAAAAATGTTTAATGTGGTTAGATTCTAGGTTCAATTGTAAATTGTCATATCTCATCTGGAGAATTGCTGATTTAGATGCATTACATGCATCCGACGAAGTGGGTATTCACCCACGAAAGCTCATGCTCCAATATGTCTGTTAGTCTATAAGGTGCCACAGGACTCTTTGCTGCTTTTACTGAATTAGATTGTAATTAGTGAAGTTTGATTTTTAGTCTGTAAAAGATATTTCTTCATGTATTGGAAAAGGAACACAATTTGGCAAAGTTTGTACTCTGTTTAGGGGAGGATTGGAACCTGAATAGCACGTGCTACTCCTTGGAAATATTTGGACATGCTTGCCCCAGTATCTTGCTGTCTGGTGCTAGCACTATAAAAATCATTTGCTCTTATGGGATAAATTTAACTTAGCATCAGGATAGATTGATTTAAATCAAAATATTTTAGAGCAACGTTTTGCATTTGTTCATTTGAGTTACTTTCCTAAAGAAAGGGTGATTGTCATTTATTTGTAACCATTGAAATACGTTGATTAGCAACTTATATATATCCTTTCCACTAAATTGGGTGCTGCTTCCTGTTAACCAGGGGATGCACTATATCTATACACTGAAGCAATTAAGAAGCTTAACTTGAATTCAGATTTCTAATTTTATGTTAGAAAATGGTGAATGATTCATTTCTTATTTACTAGACTAATTTTTCTTTATATTTTCAGTCACTCTCTGGATGGAAATTTGAATTCAATTAAATGCACTAAATGGCATTATTAAATAAAACTACCTTCAATGTGCTGGAAATATAACAAAAAAGTTAATGGAAGCAGTTTTGCATTTACATTTACTAACAAGGAAGTATTATCTGGTAGTTAATAATTGAATTGATTATTTCCGGGGTCATGTCCTTCAGTATTTTAGAACTAGTAGACCTCATCCTCTTTCACCTAGTTTTATTCAAAGTTTGAAAGAGAGGGGAAAAGAGAGCTTTACTTCAAACTAGGCACCAAACATACTGCTTGATATTTTTTATTTTAAATTATAATGATTTTAGTAAATTTCATTTCAAATTTAGTTTTAAATAGATTGTTAAAAAATAAACCCGTATTTAATTTAAAGTTCTGTAACTATCATTGATTTTTTGTATCCACTCGTCTCAGTGTTCCAAATATTATCAATTTATTTCTCCTTCAGAAACAAATGTTGAAATTGACATACAACTTAGTGTTCTTAACTTTCTGAAAGATGGAAATAATAGTGTTACATTCTATATTACTTTTGCTAATTTGGGCACATATGTGGTGGTGAATTAAACATCCTCTTCCAGGCATATATTTCCTGTATCTTTCTTAATTTACGCAACACCACTAATTTGTCTGAAATCATGTGCTTGTACTACTTACGATGTAATAGCTGAAAATGCTGAGCTGCAATAAAAATTTAGTTTTTAGTCTATTCTATAACCAATCAAACTTTTTACTAAAGAATTGAAAGACTCTGTGATTTCCTGTTTTTAGCTATTTTGTTACTTTGCCTGATTTAATGTAAATGCATAGTTCCAGTAGGACTGGACACATCTGCTGCATAGTAATGTTCTGTACACTTGTTTCACGTAGGAGTATGGCTTTAATTTCTGATGTAGCTAAATATCTGAACATAACAATTGCTTTCTGCTTGCAGTACGTAAATAGAAGAAGCAATAAGCACTGTACCAGCAACTGAAGTGATGATGGGATTGTACAGGATAGTTTTTTAGAATGTTCTGGTTATTGTGGTCTACCATAATAAGGCAGTTCCATATTAAAAATCTGCCCTTTAAAAAGTATATCCAAATAGGCTACAAACAAAAAAGCTCGTAAGAAGTATTGGATATTTTTTGGATAACCACTGTGCAGTCTTCTAGAAGCAATTCTCCTGCTAAAGGTGAAAGGCAAGCACAACTGTTTGTTCTTTACTGATGGTCCAAGGTGTAAAAAGGCTTTAAAAGTGAACATATACACTAAGAATGTCAGGTCCTCTTTGCAGGAGAAACCTGAATGGTGGGGTCCACTAAGCTATAACACTGAACCTGCTGCTTTTTGTCTCTCCTCTCCCTCGTGTCCCGTCTCCCCCCCCCCCCCACACACACACACTCCCCCTGGTTACGTCTACACTTACAGTGATGTCTCACCATCTGTACAGGTATAATAGCAGTCTAGATGGTGAGAGACAGCTTAGGTGAGTGGAGTGCCCTACATACCTGAGCTGCCAGAGGTCATACGCTACACTGCTCTCTACACACTCAAGCAGTGCCTCCCACTTTTACGCTGCTATTTTAGCTGTGTAGTTTCCTCCCGCCAGAGCCTTTCCCACAGTCTGAAACTCAGCCTCCATACCCCAGAAAGGAGAACTGCACCTTAGTTTCAGTTTTGTCCCATTACCATTAGGTTCTCAAAGATTTTCATAGGTGCCCCAAGCAAAATGAGGAAAGGAGGAACCTGACTCCTTATAACTTACTTTTTGTTTAGAGGTGGAGGGGTCCGTTTTTAAGACATGAAGAGCAATAAAAGCCACAGACAAAGCTTATTTTGCCTTGCAGGTTTCCCTTAAATGCTCATGCTGTTTGGAACTGGAAGTCATGGTTCTTGTTCCGTCAGGCTTACAATCTGAGTTCTAACTCATCTTCCCACAAAATGATTTTGAAGATCTCATGCTTCTTAGTGCCTTTTGGGTCCTCTTGCTTCTCATTAGGAAAACATTAGATTAGTTTTCCCCTTGTGGGCACACTAACACTGAAAGAAAAATTTTTCCAAGGTTATTTGAGATTGGGGAATGTGCCCAAGAGAACCAATGTATGGTAAAATAGTGGTACTGTAGTCCTCAAATAAGGAAGAAAAATATATTCTTAGATTTTTCAATCCTTCTTTCTCTAGGTGAAGTTATTAATGAAAAAGACCGTTGTAAAAAAATGCGAAGGGAAGAAGGTGATCAAAGAAGTAAAGATTCTTGAAGTTCATGTAGATAAAGGCATGAAACATGGTCAGAGGATTACATTTACTGGAGAAGCAGATCAGGCCCCAGGAGTGGCAACCAGGAGATATTGTCCTCCTGCTCCAAGAAAAGGAGAATGAGGTAACTTGTGACTTAATAGATGAAGTAAAGTTGGTGGGTTTTTATATTCCTTAGCAATATTTAACTGTAGGATTGAGTACAGACACTTAAAATTACCTAGATTACGTTAAACAATTGAGGAGAGAAACTGAACGTACACATACATGGCTCATTCCTAGTGGTAACTGCTATAATTCTGAGCTAGAAGTTCTGTCTATAGATATGCAGAGGAGCACACCAAGTATCCGGCTCTCTCAATATGGTCATAAAAAGTTACTTTCCTAATTGAAGCAGGGTTTCCCTTGGAAGACTTACCACTATGAATGTCCTGTCCTTGTTGTTGTGCACCTGCTTCAACCCTGGCATGCATAAGTAAAGCTGAGTATAAAGTCAGCTGTTGGTTTTTTTTTTCAAAGGCTGTCAGATGAAAACGGGGAATCTCCCTCAATCTTCACTTGCTGTAAACTGCTCTCTGCTTCTGTTAACCTAGGAAGTGTGACAAAATTTGGAAATATTAACCCAGATAAGTAGCATGGTCATGCTGATATTGCAGTCATCATAGGACCCCTCCTGTAGACCTGCATTTGGCTAATTGCATTTTTATTCTGTCTTGGCACATCTATATTTCTACACAGTATATACTTTGGAGAATATTTTCATATTTGAACTAAGTACTGTAAAACTTATTCTGACACAGTACACTATGCTAAATTACTGGAATATGTTATTTAAGGAAAGTTGCAGTATCAGTAAAGTCCAGGAGAATGTTTCCATGCTTTAATGTGGTAACTTTTTTGGCAAAGTTCAGCGCATTAGGTAAAGTAACATAAATGATGGTTCAGTATTATGAAAACAGCATATAAAACTATTGTGTGAAATTGTGGGGTGCAAGCTGTTCATTTTCCGGTGTTCCATAAACAAAATAAATAATTGTGAATTAAAGTTCATACATATTGCATTGTTCTACATGTCTGTCTGGTTTCCCCTATGCTCAGTTGCAACTTTGTGCTCCTCCCTACCCTTGGCTGTGATTGGGTGAAGGGAAAGGAAAGCTACTGGGATAAGCAATGTGACTTCAAGTGTCAGCTAGAGTAGCACTAATGTCAGGTCAGATATTCCAGGATTTGAAGCAGAGGCCTTCTGAGTCTTGGTCTTCTGATCTAGCTATGTCTGCTGCTGTACTGTCTTGTACAGTAAAACATATTGTGGCTTTCTCCTTTTGCGATGACCATGTTTACTGGTAATGCTTAGGTCAATCCTCAGTTGCTTTTTAATAAGCATGTTGCAGTTCATGAATATGTGGACAAAAGATTGCTAGCATAATTGTTAGTATGGTGGTGAAATGGTGATATTGTAAGGTGTTTGTTTATATGATGAGAGGAACCTAAGCAGCAGTTCTCAAACTTTTTAACAACCCAAGGACCTCCATTTTGATTTTAAAATTTTTCGCACACCCGCAGATACCCTGCCCAGCCCAAGGCCCCACTCCTGCCTTACCTCGACCATCCCTGTTTCTTCCCCTTCCTCCCAGTGCCTGCTGCATGCTGCTGAACAGCTGTTCCCCAGCATGTAGGAGTCACTAGGAGGGAGAAGGAGTTGATCAGTGGGGCCAGTGGCCCTGGACATGATTCTGCCCCCTCCCCTGAGTGTGCGCTGTCCTCACTCTCTCCCAGTGCCTCCTGCACAGAGGAACATGTGGGGGGGGTGGGGGAGGAGTTGATCAGTAGGACTGTTGGCCCTGGACATGATTCAACCCCCTCCCATGAGTGAACCCTGTCCCGGTTCTCCCCCTCTTTCCCAGAACCTCCTGCATGTCAGGGAACAGCTGTTCCTTGCCGTGCAGGAAGAACTGGGGGGGGAGAAGTTGATCAGTGGGGCCCACAGCCCTAAACTTGATTCCGCCTGCTCCTCCCCCTCTTTCCTAGTGCCTCCTGCAGGCTTCTGAACAGCTGTTCCCGGCATGCAGGAGGAGCTGGGAGGAAATGAGGGATGGAGATGGGGGAATTGATCAACAGGGCCCATGGACCCCCCTGGAGTACCCTCGCAGACCCCAGTTTGAGAAACGCTGACTAAAGTATTAAATCATTTTGGTACCATAGTTTCAGTGTACTGAAAAGCTTGAGCAAAGGTGAATCTTGAGGCCTGAATAGCTCAACTGTGTGGTACTGAAAAATGCTTCTCAGTCACTTGGGTGACTTCTTCCAAGATGGGAGAAACTAAGACATTGGCAGGTTCTTAAATTTGGGTTTAAAAGCTGAGACAATGACTTTTACCTGAATGTGTTTGAGTTTGTAGGTAACGTGAAACTACTAAAATTGTTGTCATGGTTGATATGCCAGCTGAGACTAAAATATATCTGCTGGTTCCAAAAACTACTTGCTCTGGGGGAGAAACTCTGCTGTCTTTTCACAGACATCAGCATAAAACTGTTGCAGTATTTATTTTCAAGGACAGACATTAATGCTGAAGAAAAACTTTCCAGCAAGTCTTTTCTTGCTGTGCAAGAAAGGATAACTTTGAGGATGAAGTCATGAACCAAGTTTTATATACTGTTACCCTAAATATCTGTATGTTGTGAGCAAGTAAGTAGTGAACAACTTCAGGTATCTCTAATAGAGTTGTGAAGGGGAAAAGGAGCAACCTTTCTGGATTCATGCCAATGGGCTAACAATCCTTCATTCACTTCACACCTCTGTAAATGCTTCATTACAGATCAGTTAAAGCAGCTGTGATCTTGATTGACTACATAGATGACCATTAAAACAACTATACACAGCTGGTTTGGGCTTAGTCCTGAGGACTTGGAACAACACTCCTATTTCATGTATACCACATGACTAAGACACTTCCAGTTTGTCTATTGCACTGAAGATACTTCTGAAAGACTTCATGCTAAAGTTAACTGAATGCTTATAAGGGCTGCAGCACTTTAGCA
This sequence comes from Gopherus evgoodei, assembly GCF_007399415.2. NCBI lineage: Eukaryota > Metazoa > Chordata > Testudines > Testudinidae > Gopherus > Gopherus evgoodei. The sequence goes on from NC_044333.1 coordinate 19,551,435, forward strand.
GTGAGTCTGAAGTACTACTCTAGTAAAATAGCTTAAAGCCTTTAACTGTATGTGGACTGTCTTTGTGCTCTCCCCCCCTTTTTTTTAAATCTGAAAATAATGGCATGATCAACAGCTAGCTTTTTTATGAACATTCTGAGGCTAAGTGAAATAGTCTTGAAATATATAATTTTGTTACCTAGTCTCCATTGTGTTGTGATTTTTGTCTTTAGATAGGAAGATCTTTGGGTCAGGGAAAGACTCAGTCTGTTGTATAGTCACTCAGCATTTTACAACTCTAATTGTTTCTAATGAATATGGAACCAGAGTCACAGAAATATATACTATTGCATATTGCACAACATGCAACTCTTAGGACCTGCTTAATTGTGGAAAGCTATAACTGGTGTAGATCTGGAGTTTGATCCTTAAGTGAGTGCTAACTTTTGAAGGCAGCAATTTTATAATTTATGGATTTTATTACTGCAGGATTATATTAAGAGACACTTCATTGTTCCCAAGGACTTCTGTAAGTAGAACTAAATAAAGAGTATCTTTGCCTTTTGGAGGATATAACGAGTGAATTGTTGGGGAAACCAGGGTGTGTGGACTGGTGGAGATCTGGCAGTAATAAGTATTAGAATGCAGATGGATGATTAATGTCTCATTCTTAGGTGTTCCAGAGAGAAGGAAATGACTTGCATATGACACACAAGATTGGACTTGTTGAAGCATTGTGTGGATTTCAGTTCACATTCAAACACCTGGATGGACGTCAGATTGTGGTGAAATATCCTCCTGGAAAAGTAATTGAACCAGGTAAACCTTGATTTGATATAAGAATTTATCTAGATACACGTGTGGTTGTACTATTTGAAATGTTGTATCAAATTATTCTCATGCTCTTGCAACTTGTAGCCGTTGTCATAGAAATGCAGAGACGTTACTTTTGTCAGACAGAAAGCTGGTACAGTTTCCTTTAAACTGATTAATCTTTTTCTGCCTTTAATTATAGGTTGTGTTCGTGTAGTTCGAGGTGAAGGAATGCCACAATATCGCAATCCCTTTGAAAAAGGAGATCTTTACATAAAGTTTGATGTGCAGTTTCCTGAAAATAACTGGATTAGCCCAGAAAAGCTCTCAGTAAGTATTCTGACAGTTTGATCAAAAATGTGTGTTTTGAGATGTGGTGTCTTAAGGGCTCATTGTATGGTGCCCCATGCACTTTCTGTCTAGTAGTTATATTTGGATTTGAGTACAGCCAAATTGTTCTTTCAATGTAGTTTACAATGCACAGGTAATTAAAAAACCTTCCATTGAAGTTGGTTAGTTTACATGAAAAACCACAGGAGGATTGGTGTTCTGGGGTGCGAGTGTAATATAAAAAAGCATTTGAAAACTCGATATAGTAGCTGTTACTAGACCAGAGGACAGATGAAAGAAGGTGGCTGCTGTTTTTTGATTTGACTCGTCAGTTTTTGATGACTATGGCTTGTCTACATGAGACAGTTGTAACAGTTAAAAGGACTGATTTTAACCAATGCAAATTGGTGCAAACACCTGCTGAATTTTAAGATTGCTAATCCATGTATGATAGGTTAAGTATGTCTTACATAATTAACATGAAGGTCCCCACAGGGGCTTGCACTTTTTTTTTTTTTAAAAAGCCTTGTAGTTAAACTGGTGCAACTTAATCATGTAGAGATGGCCTAAGAATGAAGGGGAGATGTGTGCCAAATATGACACCTCTGCTTTCTGATACACCAGTAACTATACTCCTTTTATTGGCAGGAACTTGAAGATCTTCTGCCATCTAGACCAGAAGTTCCCACTGTAATTGGTGATACAGAAGAGGTAGATCTCCAGGAATTTGATAACACTCGTGGATCAGGTGGTGGTCAGAGACGTGAAGCCTACAATGATAGTTCTGATGAAGAAAGTGCTCATCATGGACCTGGGGTACAGTGTGCCCATCAGTAAACATTTGTCTAAAATGTTGCACAAGGATTTTCTTTCAAGTTTTGCCTGACTTGTTTTCAGCAATCCAGTTGGATTGTATAAACAATCCAGATGAACTGATGGACATCTATTGCTGTATGTGTAACCTTTAAATTTAAATTGGTCTATAGTATCTACAGAGTGTATAATTTAAACAACAAAGCTTACATCTTCATTTTGACTGTTCTGTAGCAGAATAAAGCACTTGAAAGGAAGACGAGACTCCTTTTCACATGGGTTTTAAGTTTGTCCTCGTATCTGTGCTTGATTTTTACCAGTTGTGTAGATTTTAAGTTTCATATTTTAATTCAAATTCTACATTGTAAAGTTTGTGTACAACTTGTCCTGAGGCTGGGGATTTGGCTGCACCTGCGTAAGCTGCTACAAATAGAATAATGAATTTCATAGCCTGTATCTATCATTTTAGATGCATGGTACATAAATGGGCTTTACACATAATGGGTTTAGAGCTGACTGGGAACAAGGAAGACTAAATTAGAAGTGGCTGTAAAAGTTTTTTACCATCTTGTGAGGTTTCTGAAAGTAAATAAAAGCAGTTGGTGTATAATAAACTCCCTTCCCTTGTCACACTTTTATTTATCTACAAGGATACACTAAACTTGATTCTAATTGGTTAGTTCCTTTGTATTTGTTTTACTATACTGCCTCGGAGTCCTAGTACAATGGCATCCTTGTACTTGACTGTGTCCTGTACAACCCATCCCTATTCCACAGAGTTCACAATGAAGTGAAAAACATTTCAGTGTTGAAGTACCTCTACCTGCATGCAGATTTCCTTATTAATCCAAGTATTTTTAATTTATTAACATAAGAACTGGTTGGCCTGCACAGATAGTTTCAATCTTTCACTAGAATTCCTTGTCTTATAAATTTTTTAAACATGTATGAAAAGATGTCACCTCTCAATATGGAACTAGAAAAATAGCTCTGACATCCAAAAACAAATGCTGTGTCTTCTCAAAGTTTAGAATTTTGTTCCTTGTTTAACAGCTCTTGGCTTTTAGTGCCCCTTTGCTATTAGGTAAGTCTTGGGCTATTATTTGATACTGTCCTTAGATTAGCAACAAGGCTTTTTTGACATCCTTCCAGAACTGAAGATGGGTAACTTCAAGAATTTCAGACTTCAAGACACAGACTGTATATGGTCACCTAGCCTAACTCTTGGCATAAACAGACCCTTGCGGTATGTCTACGCTATGAAATTAGGTCGATTTTATAGAAGTCAAATTTTAGAAATCAATTTTATACAGTCAATTGTGTGTGTCCCCATTAAGTTGGTGAGTGTGTCCTCACTACTGTGGCTAGCATCGACTCAAGGGAGCAGTGCACTGTGAGAAGTTATCCTGCAGTCTCTGCTGCTCATTGGAATTCTGGGTTAAGCTCCCAATCCTTGATGGGGCAAAAACGTTGTGGGTGGTTTTGGGTACATGTCAGTCTCCCCTCCCTCCTTTGTGAAAGCAACCGCAGACAATTATTTTGTGCCTTTTTTTCCTGGTTACCTGTGCAGATGCCATAGCATGCAAGCTTGGAGCCTGCTCAGCTCACCGCTGCTGTTGCGAGCATTGTAAACACCTTGCACATTATACTGCAGTATGTGCAGAACCTGGTTAAGAGACTGCAGCACAAGGACGATTGGGAGAAGGACATGGACACAGATGTTCCTGAAAGCATGGGATGATACAATTGGTACATCATGGTGGCAGTGGGGCTGGTTGAAACAGTGGAATGCTGATTCTGGGCCTGGCAAACAAGCAGAGACTGATGGGACTGCATAATGTTGCAGGTATAGGATGATTCCCAATGGCTGCGAAACTTTCGCATGCATATGGCCACTTTTCTGGAACACTGTGAGTTGCTTTCCTCTGCCCTGCAGTTGAGAAGCGAGTGCTGATAGCCCTGTGGAAGCTTGCAATGCCTGACTGCTCCTGGTCAGTCAAGAATCAATTTGGAGTGGGCAAATCTACTGTGATTCAAGTAGCCAATGCAATCATGACGTTCTGCTATGAAGGGTAGGGACTCTGGGAAATGTGCAGATCATAGGGAAACCCATTGCAGCAAAGCCATCCACTAACTGTGGTGGGGAGATAGGGATATGCGTTCTGTCTATCTTGGCACTGGCCCACCTTGCCAACCACTACATAAATTGCAAGGGGTACTTCTCAACAATGCTGCAAGCACTGTTGGATCACAAGGGATGTTTCACTGACATCAACGTGCATGGGAAAGGTGCATGCTGATTGCATCTTTAGGAACTCCAGGCTGTTTGAGCAGCTGCAAGAAGGGACTTACTTCCTGGACCAAAAATTACTGTTGGGGATGTTGAAATGCTATCCTTGGAGACCCAGCCTACCCCTTGCTCCCATGGCTCATGAAGCCATACACAGGCAGCCTGCACCCTCATAAGGAACAGTTCAACTATAGGCTGAGCAAGTGCAGAATGGTGGTGGAATGTGCCTTTAGACATTAAAAAGCTTGTTGGTGCTGTTTGCTGACTAGGTCAGACCTCAGTGCAACCAATGTTCCCATTGTTATTAGGTATTATATATTTATCTCCTAAAACTGGAAGGGACCTTGAAAGGTCATTGAGTCCACCCCCTGCCTTCACTAGCAGGACCAAGTACTGATTTTTGCCCCAGATCCTTAAGTGGGCCCCCTCAAGGATTGAACTCACAACCCTGGGTTTAGCAGGCCACTGCTCAAACCACTGAGCTATCCCTCCATTACTGCTTCTCTATAATATCTGTGAGAGTCAGGGGCAGATGTTGATGGTGGGGTGGAGGTTGAGGCAAAGGGAGAAGAGAAGGGATAAATAGCAGCAAGGTGTAGAAATGCCTCCCCCAAAACCATTAGGAAGGATAAAGAGGAACCCTCAAAGTACATACTGAAGGAGTGATTAGAGAACTAGGACAGGACAAACTGAATTCTTGTATTTCCATCAAGATATTTATAATGAGTTGTAATACTCATCTCCCTGATTCTAAAAAGGTAGATCAGTGGTTCTCACTGTCGGTCATGACCCCATTTTAATAGGGTCACCAGAGCCACCATTAGACTTGCTAGGACCCAGGGCTGAAGCTGCAGCCCAAGCTTCATCCTGACCTGGGGCAATGGGGCTTAGGCTGCAACCTCACCCGGGGGGCAGGACTTGGCCTGCGGCCACTTCTCCTTCCACCCAGGACAGTGGGACTCTAGATGGGGTCCCTCTTCTCTCCCACCCAGGGCTCAAGCTCCACGAAGGGGGGTTGTGGTGCAATGAAGTTTGAGGACCCCAACGTAGATGCTTTTGCTGCTTGATTCAAGATAGTGATGTTATGCTTACTCAGCAGAACCAGGATAATGCACCATATTTACAAGTACTCAGCATAGGGAAATAGAACACAATTGTTATTTAAGAGCCTAGATTCCCACCCATGCACTGAAAATGGTATTGATCAGCTCTGGTTGCTGAGGTAGGCAGAAATAATAGTACTTATTTAAATGAGCAGTCTATATTTTTTTTTAGAGTGAACTGACCTGCACATAACTCCCTCCCTGTACAGAGTCTCTCAGATCAATGTTTAAGCTCAGAATACTTGCTTAGGCTTGTTTGAGTACTCAAGTTTAAACATGTAAACATATACTTCCCTAGCAACAACTGTACAGCATTTTGGTTATAGGGTTTTAGGTAATGACTTGCAAAGAAACAGGTTGAAAACAAGCACTAAGTGTTGTAGGATAAATTATCCTAACAAGCTTGATAATTATCAGAGGGGTAGCCGTGTTAGTCTGGATCTGTAAAAGCAGCAAAGAATCCTGTGGCACCTTCTAGACTAACAGATGTTTTGGAGCATGAGCTTTCGTAGGTGAATACCCACTTCTTCAGATGCATGTCTCATCTGGCATCTGATGCATCTCATCAAGCTTGATAATGTCACTTCACAACAATTTAGTTCTTCTGACTTATTTGGGTCCACTACAATTAAACAGCATAGACTGTGTGTTAACTTTGAGTGCCTACTCACCCTTCATGCCAAGTTATTCATCTTTATCTTTCCACAAACACCCTCAGGAAGCCTAGACTACAAGTGTATGTCTACACTTAAAAATGCTGCAGCTGCACTTTAATGTCTACACTGAAGGGCTATCAACCCAAGGGCTTCTCCCATAAACATAGGTAATCCACCTCCCACTAGGCAGTACCTATGCCAACAGAAGAAGAATTCTGCTGCCCTAGTGTCAGCATTAGGAAGTTAACAACAGTATAGTTGTGTCTCAGTCCTGTGAATTTTTCACTCTCCTGAGAGAAAACTGTGTGATGTAAGTTCCTAGTACAGACTAGGGTTTAGTGTTGCTACCACCTACAGGGGATTAAAAGCTTCTTTCAACCCTAAAAAAACCTTTTCAAGAATATTGTGGGAAAGGTGGTCTAGTTATTTTACTTTACTCATGTACACTGTATGTTACTGCAGGTATTTGAGCATCTAGGAGGTTACCAAGGCTGATCAAAATTGAGCTGTTTAGCTCCTCTCTGTAACTCCTTTCCCATCCCTCTGTGAATAATGATTTTTCTAATCCATCTTCCTCTTCCCCTACACGACCATAATATAGCTGCAATTGCTGGAATAGATAAGAAAAAGGAGGTCTTGCATTTCTGAAATTAATGGCAAGATGTGAGGTAATATCTTCAGAACTTCCACAGCTGTACAACAGCTACAGAGAAAGCTGCAACCCAATTTCATACAATCATCTCTGGACAGTTATATGCTTCTTGTTGAGGTGGTGGAGATGGCATTATTGACATGGCTTGGATCATCCTGTGGAGGGTCTTGCAAATCAGGAAATGGACAGTTGGTTTGTACTAGTATTGAATGGGCAGTCAATAGCTGTAGGATTGTTTTGACAGATCACAAGTACCAAATTCTGACTTCCCCCACTTTTACCTTAGGTCTTGTCTGCACCTGGACTTGTTCCTCATTTATTCCCAGACTAACAGAGTGTCCATCTACAGGGTTAATCAGGAAAATCTCCATATGTAGAAAAGCCCTCAGAGTGGAAATACAAAAGGTGTGAGAAAACTACCCTTTAAAGGGTGAAATAATAAACACAGTCTATCAACACTAACTCTAGGAACTATGGCCAAGGTTGAAGCTCTTGCAAATTTTACTGAGACTCAGTAGGAGAACATAAACCCTGATAATAAATTAACCAATTCTTCCTTCTAATGCCATGGTAATCACACCCAACCTAACAGAGAGAACACAATTTTTTATATTCATTAACTTCCCCACATAACATTCTCTTGTTAATGTTTGAGAGGCTGCATTGCTATTTTCTGCAGTGTAAGATTATCTAGTTTCATTAACTAGAACACATAACTAGAAGGGAAAGCTTTTATGTACATAGTTTTATGACTAGGGTAACTAGATGTCCCATTTTATAGAGGAGAGTCTGATTTTTTAGGTCTTATAGAGGCTCCTATTACCCCCCACCTGCTGTCCCAATTTTTCACATTTGCTGTCTGTCACCCTATTATGACAGACAAGGAGATGCTTCTTAAGTAAAGATTCTAGTGGGAAAGGGTCACTAGTGCTGCAGAAGTGTCAAAAGCTGCACTAAGAGGTAAGGTGAAATGTCCTATGCTCTTAACAGAGATAAAGGATCATAAGAAGGGGTACTGAAGTTACAGAGAAGTTAGCTCAGCCTTTCCACTCCTAATCCTCTACTACTAAAGGATAGAGATTGCCATGAGCAGCACTAGATCTGTACAGAGGCAAAGTACTAGGAAAGTCCCCTAGTTTTAAAAAGGTACTCCAGCAGCACAGCTTTGCCTTTCACCATACTTAAACCTATGCCTATTTCCTGTGAAGGAATTATTCTAGGAAACATACAGAATAATAAATGTACATTTAAGGGAAACCAGAGTCAAATGCCCTATAGGACCCTTGCTAAAAGCAAAGGGAAGTGTAAGTGAGCTACTAGACTTCTCATTAGACTGTAAAGGCTTGCAGTTCCTCTGTTATTCCAACACAGGAGTTTGTGTTGAGACCCAGTTCATCTTTGCACCCAAGCTCAGCTGAGCAGCTTAGGGGTGTTGCAAGAAGCAATACAAAAGTTTAGCTAGTAGAACATGCTTCTGTGAGTTATGCTCTAAATGTGAATGAGAGGGACCATCTACTATGCAAAAAAATTTGGCTGAAAGTCAACTGAAGTGGAAGGTTTTAACAAATATAGATGGTCAAAGTAACTGTTCAGAAGATTAGCAGTTCAAGAGTAAAAAAAATAGTAAACGATCCAGTGCTAGTTTTACACTATTGCCCTCCTCCTTATCCAATAGCTTGATGTCAGAAAAATCGTTAAGAAACAACCCTGTGAACCTGAAGAGCTTCCTCAAACATGGAGGCTTCTTGTAATCAAGATGGCTAGGGACAACTATTCTTGGATCAAGAGGGAAACCTGAAGTGGTTGATGACATCTTGTTAATTATAATCTAATTCTTGATTCATTCACCCCATAACCGTTACAAGATAAAGTATTGGCAGCTTGTGTCAACATAGTACACAGCTACAAAAATTAATTTAGGGAAGCCTAGTGAGAAACTGATCTGATATATTTGAGCCTGAATGCCTTTCATTTAACTTAGGGTTTTACTCTGAGTGTAGCCTGGTCTTAGTCATGTGAGTATGGGCTAGACTAGAGAAATACCAAGACAGCCTAACAAGAGAGCTTAGAGTGACTTCTACCCTTCTTTAATTTACATTACATCCTCCACATCCATCCCAGTATACAAGTTACAAATGAGACTTTCACATAGATTGGTCTAAGCAGGTCTAAAAGAATGAGTTTATATCACCTTGCATCATCTTGAATTGGTGCTTAGCACTAATGCTGCACAACTTCAGAAGGATAGGAAATAGCTTCTGATGTAACAGATGTATTTTACTGTTTATTCCAATGTATAATTTACTAAGCACAGGGGATCAAAAATAGAGATGAGCAATCTGGAAAGGATACAGAGTTGTCCCTTCATTAAACTAACATGAATAGGAAGCAGTCTTATCTTTCAGTTAAGGAAGCAACTGGTAACGTGGCTTTGAGCTTGTAAAGACACATACATTTTACAGCAATATGATCATTAAGTCTTTCTATACATAGAAAGTTAAATATGCAGTATAAAACTTTATTTAAAAAGATATTAAGTTCTATGTAAACATTTAAAACAGACAAGTAGTAATTGCACAGAATATTTATATAATACACAACTGAGAAAACACAACATATGCACGTAGACTCCATTAACTTGGTTTAACTGTTGCTTTTCCACATAAAACAGTCAACTGGCTCTAGGGGGGAAAGAAAGCCTTTTAGACCCAACTTTATTGGCAGACATTAAAACTAGAGTTGTTTAAACTCTGCAAGACAGCTAAATTGAGGAGCAAGTCTTCAGCAGTAGAGTAGTAGGATAATGTACAGATTAGCAGAGAGGGCAGAACAATCTAGCTGCTGCCTGCTATTTAGCTTTAGAGACACCTCCCCACCCCGTGCTTGCAATAGAGACAGCGGAATGCCATACTGTAGCTGTCAATTCTTCAGTCTGTTATAATTCATATAACTTAAAGTCCCACCACCTATAAGGGTGGGTCACTTTTCCACACAATACTCATTACCCACTTATAACTATGGATATTTCAACAGTATTTCTAATATTACATATTAGCAAGGTCTTAAGAGTCCCCATTACAATAACCTCTTGAAGGAGGGCCGCTAGCTGGCATAAAATTAGTAGTGATGTTTAGCAGCAGAGTACAATCTCTCTCCTGGAGACGGGTATATAAGCACACCTTTATAATGTAGGGGGAGGAGTTATTGTCCAAGCTTACTACAAATTTGATGGGACCCCTATAGTTCTTATTCAGAGAGTGAGGTACAATCCCCTCCATCAACATACATTATGTGAAACTTCACTGTCTTTGTTTTGATTTGCAGATTGAGACACTGATATTAGTGAGAAAAGCAGTGTTTCCTCACATGGCTGGCAGACAGGAAGAGAAGGAAGACTTCTACCCTTTCTTTAGAAGCAATACCACTGACAGGACTCAAAATAGACCTATACAAAGGCTGTCTCTTCCTAGTAAAGGAAAAATGTTGCTTCAAGTCAGTCAAAGTTGAAGCAACATTTCTTCCTTACTAGAAATAGTTTGCTCCTTGCATAGATGACTTGAAGATTAAGTGCCAGGACTTCTGTGCAATCTCAAGACTATTTACAAATTACTGGTTCTGTAAACTTACCACTAGATTATGAATATGCTGAACTGTGTCATCATTAAGCAACTCGACATTGATGTTATGGAGGTCTTCACCAGCAGAACACAGAGTCTGAGCATAATCACAAAGTGATTAATTGAGATATTCAGCATGTTTCATGTGACTCACCATATCAGTTTTTCTTACAACCATGCACTGAAGTTGAGTTGAGGCATATATTTAACAGCTTTATTGGCTCACAAAACATTCTGCCCAAAAGTGCTAGTCTGCACAGGTCTCCTAATTATCACTGGCTCTAGTTATGACTGACATTCTGAACACAAGATAATGGCCCATTAAATTAGGGTTGCTGCTGATCAAGGAGCCAAATCTAAGTGGAAATAATTCAAGAAATAAGAGTTCTCGGCACACCCAGGGCACAGTGAGGTGTGAGTCTTGTTAGCTAACCAAGATCCAGCAACCTTCACAGCCAGAATCCCATCTTTCAAAGCCAGCAGCAGTGCAGACTGAAACAAGTTATTCACAGACTCTCTTTAGCCCAAGTGTTCTGTTATTTTAGACTGTACGGCCTAGTGAGAGCATAGGAGAAATACAGTAACTCCTCACTTAAAGTCATCCTGGTTAACATTGTTTCGTTGTTATGTTGCTGATCAATTAGGGAACGTGCTTGTTTAAAGTTGTGCAATGCTCCCTTCTAACATCATTTGGCTGCCACCTGCTTTGTCCACTGCTTGCAGGAAGAGCAGCCCATTGCAGCTAGCTGGTGGGGGCTTGAAACCAGGGTGGACAGGCAGCACCTCCCTCCCCCCCATCAGCTCCTCACTCCCCATAGTTCCCTGTGCAGCAGCTCTCAGCAGGCTAGCAATTGCAGCTATCCCTCCCCCCTCCATGTGCTGCTCCTGCCCTCTGCCTTGGAGCTGCTCCTCAAGACTCCTGCTTGCTTGCTGTGCCGGGGAGAGGGTAATGTCAGAGTGTCCCCTTCTCCCCTGCTCCTGCATCCCACTTACCCCATCTTCCATAGAGCAGGGGGAACACATGACAGGACTCAGGACAGAGGGAGCTTGCTGGCAGCAGCAGCTGCAGTCTCAGCAAGCTGATCTAATTAACAAGGCAGTGTACTTAAAGGGGAAATGCACATCCCTTCCCCCCACACACACACACACAGAGGGTGTGTCTGTCTGCAATGCTCTCTCCCCTCCCTCCATTCTTGCTGCCTTGTAGCCTGTGAGAGTTAACCCTTGAAGGCTAAGCAAATTGCTAATTCATCATTTAGCAGGAAGGTGTTCCCTGGAAAATATCCCACCCTCTGACTCCTCCACCTCAACCAAGCTGCACAATCATCATCATCACTGTGTACCACTAATAAATTGTTTAAAACGTGTGTGTGTGTGTGTGTGTGTGTGTAAAAAAAATTCCCTGGAACCTAACCCCTTCATTTAAATTAATTCTTATGGGGAAATTGGATTAACTTAAGATTGTTTCGCTTTAAGTCGCATTTTTCAGGAACATAACTATAACGTTAAGTGAGGAGTTACTGTACGTCAAATTCTTATTTCACCTCACTAGGCCTGGTCAGTATAGTCATTGGTATGATACCTAGAAACCTTCATCATATGTCCAAGTGTTCGGACAAGATTCTAAGTCATTTACTAAACTGTACTAATACAATATTTTAGCTGTTACCACTCAAGAAAGATCTTAGAGTCATGTGGATAATTCTCTGAAAACATACACTCAATGTGCAGCAGCAGTCAAAAAGCAAACACAATTTGGGGAATCATTAAGAAACGTATACCTAATAAGACAGAAAATATATGCCTTTCTATAAATCCATGGAACGCCTATATCTTGAATACTGCATTGCGGATGTGGTCATCTCATCTCAAAAAGATGAATTGGAAAATGTTCAGAGAAGGGCAACAAAAATGATTAGGGGTATGGAACTGCTGCCATATGAGGAGTGATTAATAAGATTGGGACTTTTCAGCTTGGATTAAAAAAAAAAGATGTCTAAGGGGGGTATGATAGAGGTCTATAAAATCATGACTGGTATGGAGAAAGTAAATAAGGAGGTGCTATTTACTCCTTCTCCTAATACAAGAACTAGGGTTCACCAAATTAAATTAATAGCACCAGGTTTAAAAACAAAACAAAAGGAAATATTTCTTCACACAATGCACAGTCAACCTATGGAACTCTTTGCCAGAGGATGTTGTGAAGGCCAAGACTATAACGGAGTTAAAAAAAAGAACTAGATAAATTCATGGAGGATAGGTCCATCAACGTCAATTAGCCGGGATGGGCAGGGATGGTGTCCCTAACTTATGTTTGCCAGAAGCTGGGAACAGGCGACAGTGGATGGATCACTTGATGATTACCTATTCCATTCATTCCCTCTGGGGCACCTGGCATTGGCCACTGGCAGAAGACAGGATACTGGGCTAGATGGACCTTTGGTCAGAACCAGTATGGCCATTTTCATGTTGTTATAATATGGAAAGTTAATAGAAATGTTCACTTAAGAAAGTGGCCATTTTGTTTACAAGCTGCTCACTTAACTGTAGCAACTGCTACTGCTGGCAAAGACAGGAAAAAACCATTTTCCAGATACCCCTTTTTTATATATTTGCCAGGACAGATTCATATAAAGCAAGTGAAACTGAAAAGTTAACGTTTACTACCTTTCCATCAGCCAGAGGTATATTAACAAATGGAACAGCTTTTTCCCGAGGCACCGAGTTACTTCTTAGTGACATGGCTTGGACTTTCTCTCTCATAGGTACAGTTCTTGAGACAGCCATTTGTGGTAGTCTAGAAGTGGAACAGAAGAACAGAGTTTCACTTCTAATAAATTGCATTTTAATGTCCTACAGAGAGCCATTAGAGCCAATGTGATTCAGTAACAGCCAGCTTCGTAATGGGTGCACTTAATGGGTCCTCATTTTCTACTTAGTTCTAAATGGCTTGTAGAACAAACACTAAAGAAAACCCAAGCATCTTAAAGGTAGTAGTGTTTATTGGCATCACCAGGTAATATTTTGCCAGTCTGGCAGGGTGCAATACAACTGAGAAATTCTAAGCCAATGATCCATCTTCAGTTGGGCCTGGACATTTACATGGAGAAGAACTGTCTCCAGTTATCACAGTGAACACTAACACTCACCCTAAAGCATCAGTTTTTAAGCAAGTCTGATTATTAGGGAGTAGGAAAAGACTCATTAGCAACAGATTATCCAGGACTGGACTACTGCAGGGTTTCTTGCACCTTCCTCTGAAGCATCTGATGTTGGCTACCTTCAGAGGCAGGAAACTGGAGAAGGTGGATGACAGGCCTGACATGGAATTCCTCTATTTCTCTTGTATTTAACATTATTTTGTATTGTAGTCAAAGGCAGGCTCCAATATTTGAGAGCAAGTATAATGTTTTAGGCATCTTTAACCTGAAAGAGACAGATGCTTGACACAATGGCATAATAGCAGGCCAGGGTAATGCTGTGAACCACTTTGTGGCATTAGGGCTGATTTTGGCTGTCTTACTGTAAAGCATTTCACTTCATTCAGCACATTGTTTCTGCCAGAAGTAAGTTCAGAATTACCAGTTTTAAGAACCTTTCCAGCTACAATGTATAGTTTAACTGATTAGAAGTATTTGTATGAATTTATACTAAATGTTTCAAGTACTTTCAACCAAGAGTGAATTATTTCAGCTAAATTAGAGGTGCTGAAAACTTGTTTCTGAACTGTTATGTTTCTGTAAACTGTGGTCAACATGTGAGAAAGCTAGTAGTTTGTGCCCCATTAAGCCAGCTTCAGAAGGTAACTTTAATGATGAAAACATAGCCAGTACCTCCAGAATTTCAGCACAAGTACAAATTGTATTCACTTCAGTCTCTTCCCCCACCCTCGTCCAAGAATAGGAACTCTTTTAGAGGTAGAAGCCACCTTCCTTTCTTAAAATCCTACAGTGGCAGACACTGTATTTACAAAGATCTTCACCTTGTCTTGTTCAAAGGAGCATTCCTTATTTGGTAGGCAGATATGTATGGTAGTAAGAGTTTAAAAAGAAATGAGATCAGTTGTGCTATGACCTGAAAGGCCTACCTTCTAGAAACACGTGGAGCAGATTTATAGTTTGCAGCTGTGCGATCAGATGTAAGAGCCTTAAAATGCCTCACATTTGGAGTAGAGCATGCAGATCTGCCAGAAAAACAGAATTTGCTTTTACACAGTACAGTACTTTTAGTCTAGAGAATTCCAGTTATGAAGCAGATATTTTAAATTCCCTAAGCAGAAGACTTGTAAGTTAGACAATGTTACAGTACTCTGTAGTTATCTAGTTAGTGTTGCTTTAAAAAAAGAGGTGGGTTGGGGAGGCACAGCAAAGGTGAAGTCCTTTACACAGCAAGATATCACCCATCAGAATCTAGTCTATGCAAGTAGAGGTGGCTAGAAGCAATATAGGATTATTTGTATTAGAAACTGGCTGAGAGAGCACAGTGATCTGGACACAGTTAAGCAAAGGTTCCTATTCAGTCTCCTGGCAGTTTTAATCAAAAGTGGAGGGAGTTTTCCTAGGATCAGTTCTCACAAGAATTCTTGAGAGGCCACATCTGAACCAGAGCCAGAGAACAGCCACTTCCAGTTTTGGATCCTAATAGGCCCATAAAGATTGTTTTAGATGTAGGGATTGAAGCCCTCTCCACACACAGAATTGAGAGAGAGTTAGGTTCAGGACCTGGTGTGAGCAAAATGCTACTGAACATTAGGGAAATGCCATGCACCAGAGACTGATCAATAGCTTTTGCCTACTCGAGGAGCTGACTGGTTTTACATGTCAGTTTTGTGGATTTGAAGATGATGATCTGTAATCCTACGTTAGGAGTCTGAATAACTAAACCTACTTAAGCAGCAAAGAATCCTGTGGCACCTTATAGACTAACAGACGTTTTGGAGCATGAGCTTTCGTGGGTGAATACCCACTTCCTCAGATGCATGTAGTGGAAATTTCCAGGGGCAGGTATATAGATGCTAGCAAGCAAGCTAGAGATAATGTTATACATATATACACACATATACATATATACACACCTGCCCCTGGAAATTTCCACTACATGCATCTGAGGAAGTGGGTATTCACCCATGAAAGCTCATGCTCCAAAACGTCTGTTAGTCTATAAGGTGCCACAGGATTCTTTGCTGCTTTTACAGATCCAGACTAACATGGCTACCCCTCTGATACTTTAAACCTACTTAAGGCTTTCTAGTTTTCTTCTCATGTACAGTATGAGTTGATTCAACATTTAGAGTACACTTTAAAAAGAGGATAGAAGCTTTATGTTGAACTAGTAGATATGTTCAGATTCTTAAGAAGTGAACAGGTGCAATACATAATTGCACAGATTTATATGCCTATTTGACTGGAGACATCAGATCCTCTGACTCGCAAAACAAAGAAGAGTAGACTTTGGATCATCTTTGCTATAAGTAACTCAAATAGATATTCCACTACGGATATTCATGCAAATCCCTTTCAGATGTTAAAATTAGCAAAAAGTATTACTATATAGTTTGTTATTCTTGTTAACAGAAGCATGTCAGGTTACCTAAAGGCTACTTTCCTCCATTAAACATTGTCTGCAATTAAAGATTAACTAGATTTTTATATTACACACACAATTGGATGCACAAGGGTATACATTCAAATGTATACATTCAAATGGATTGCACTATATCCCTTTAGCAGCCACCCCATGAGGGGCAGGGTGACAAAAGTCATCTGATTAAAATTAACTTCAGTACAGTAAATCACAAAATCTGATCCAGCTTTTGTAATGTTAATTAAATGCTTTCTTCGTAGCAGAATTAAAAATCACAGCAATTTATTTGAAAAGCCACTCAGTCCAAATAAATTACAAAAATTACTCTAGATCATGGTCTTACCTCGAAAGAGAATGGTTTTCTTTGAGATGTGTACCAGAAGCTAAAGAAACCAGTGATTTTGTTTTAGACACCTTAAAATAAATAAGTAAATAAATAAAGCATTGTTAGAATAAATGACATTAAATGTAATAGGACTGAGACTTTCAGATGAAGACTTAAATCTCCTAAAACCCTTGTTGAATAGGGAAATATACCCACTTTACAGATGAGTAAACTGAGGCATGTGACATTCCTATGCTATGGCTTCATCATATAGAACTGTTTACGGTCTTACTTGTTCTGACAGGTCAGTACTCTACATAACACTTTTTTTTGAAAGAGCCATTTTGGCACATCTACACACATGCTTGTACCACTAGATCAAGTCTTTTTGCTGGATGTGGGGGAGAAGACCCATGTCATAATGCCCAGTTGAAACTTGCAAGTCATTGAGTAAAATCAAGTCACTGAGTTGTAAGACAGAGTTAAGATTGGATAAGTTGATGCAGATGCAATGCTTTTTATCACTGTTGGTCTCTAAAAACAACCCATACAAATATGGGGAGCTATCCACTGAACACAAGATGGGATTCAAACCAAACAGAAAAATCAAGTTAGGGACTTTAAAGTCCCACCATATCCTCTAATGATTCAGCAGGATGGACCCTTACCACAGAGTTACTCAATTTCAGGAGGAGACTTAAAAAATAGTGCTGAATTTACAGCAAAATGATTGTTGTACATTTAATTCATTCATTATCTGTTAACTACAAAACTAATTCACAATAGGATTTTATATTAAAATTAATTCATTAAAATAAGCATATTGGAGCGCAGCTAATTCTGAATTAAGAATAGTTCACACTTTTTTTTCTTAAATTAAATAGTTTAGTTTACGATAACAAGCAGGCAACTGACCAGGGATCAACTGAGGTAGCCTCAGGTTTCAGGACAGATCTAGTCCTGGTTATTTTCCTTGAACACATACCTTTTGAGATGCTTTCCTGGCAGGCACAGTCTCCTCATCTTTATATTCAACAATTGTAGTTACTTTAACTACAAAAAAATAAAAAAATTCAAAGTGGATTAGAAATACATGGAATATTAAAAGCTCCAGTGACGGGCACAACAATGAGTCCATTTACTTCTACATTGACTGTTAGTAGACAAATAGCAATTGATTCCACCATTTGATGGCCATTTGGCACTCAGTTCAATGCTTAGGTGGATTGCAAGTGTGCCAACATCAAAACTACTATATATGGATCTCCACCATCACTGACATATCTGGAATGCCAAGGATACAAAGCCACCCTCTCACCCTTAGAAGTGACCCCCTCCAGAGCAGGTTCAGACCACTGTGACAGAGGTGCACTGTTTCCACTGCACCTGTTCTGAGATTAAAGAAATGAGGTGGACCAACTTCGGTTGGTGAGAGAAGGTTTCAAGCTACACAGAGCTCAGGTCTGAGAAAGGTACTAAGAGTGTGTCACAGCTAAATACAAGGTCAGACAGACAGACAGTTTAGCATAAGTAGTTAGTACATATTCTAAAGGGACCATTCAAAGTGAAGTGGTGCATTAACACCCTTACAGTCAGAGGACAAAAGGGGGTTAGTGGGGTATAGATTGTTGTAATAAGCTATAAATCCAGTGTCTTTGCTAGACACTAAAAATCATGGTCTTAATAAGGTTATGAATGTAAAGTCTCAAACTCATCTTTTAAGTGTGTAGGTTTCCTTTGAGGATGAGGACTGATTGATCACTCTGTATCTGACCTCTTATTCTTTTACAGACAGAGTGGTCCATCCATAGGCACCGGCTTCTGCTGGTGCTGGTGGGTGCTCGACCCGGCCCTGCCCAGACTCCATCCCTGTCCCACCTCCATTCCAACTGCTTCCCCAAAGTCTCCACCTCAACTCCACCTACTCCCTAAATCCCAGCCCCACCTCTTCCTGAGCACATTGTGTTCCCGCTCCTTCCCCCTCCCTCCCAGAGCTTCTTACACCACAAAACAGCAAATGCTGGGAGGAGAAGCGGGGATGCGGTGCGCTCAGGGGAGGAGGCGGCAGCAATGTGAGTGGGGGCGGGAAGATTGGCTGCCAGTGGGTGCAAAGCACCCACCAATTTTTCCCCCATGGGTGCTCCAGGGCTGGAGCACCCATGCAGTCAGCACCTATGGATCCATTAGATAGGTGACTAGAATGGGACTCCCCAAGAGACTTGCATTCTACTCTCAGCTCTGCTACTGACTTTTGTGACCTTAGGAAACTGACTTCACTTCTGTGTTCCCTTCCACCCTTCATTCAGATATATACAGTGCCCAACACAATGCTGCACCACTCTGCTTCCTGCACTCCCAAATATCTGTTGGGACTTTTAATAAGACTGGAACTTTTCAGCCTGGAAAAGAGATGACTAAGGGAGGGAGGAGGAGAAATATGATAGAGGTCTATAAAATCACAACTGGTGTGGAAAAAGTAAATAAGGGAGGGTTATTACCTCCTCAAACACAAGAACTAGGGGTCACCAAATGAAATTAATAGGCAGCAGGTTTAGAACAAACAAAAAGTAGTATTTCCTCACACAACACACAACCTATGGAACTCTTTGCCAGAGGATGTTGTTAAAGCCAAGGCTAACAGGGTTCAAAAAAGAACTAGATAAATTCATGGAGGATAGGTCCATCAATGACTATTAGCCAGGATGGGCAGGGATGCTGTCCTCAGCCTCTGTATGCCAAAAGCTGGGAATGGGCAAAAGGGGATGTATCACTTCATGACTACCTGTTGTGTTCATTCCCTCTGAAGCCCCTGGCTTTGGTCATTGTCGAAAGAAAGGATACTGGGCTAGATGGACTTTTGGTCTGACCTAGTATGGTTGTTACTATGTAGGCTTCACTGTAATAAATTATATACTCAGAGTACCAAAGGGAGTCTTAATAACAACACTTCTTTTACAGTCACTAAATTCATACCAATAATAATAATAATAATAGATCAGATACTGGAAGTCCATGCCATGAAATCATTCACCTCTTTTGCTGCAATTCCTCACCAGCCTGGTATTTGGAATGTCCTCTACAGAGCAGTCATTCTAGAAGATATATTTAAAGAACAAAGTGAGATCTGTACAATCAGTAAATTTCTCCAAGACACATATTTATGTTAGCCTAAGGGAGAGGGTGACTAAGTTCATAAGGTAAAGTGATACAAGGTGTTTTCAGAGACAGTTTCCAGCATGAAGTAAAGATGATGATTAGCAAATCCATTTTCAGTCACATGCACAAGACAGGATGGGAGTGAATAACTAAACTTGAAGTTGTGGCAACAATATCTAAGTTACCCTAAGAGGGTCAGAGACAATGTGCAGTAGTTTCACATTATTATAGGCGATTGTCTCCTGCCACATATTTGTTTGGCATTTTTTTTTCTTAAGTTAAGCTAATAGTAAAAAAAAAAAAAAAAGTTATTTTTAAAGTTCCTTTATGTTGTCAGATTTTCCATATTTAAAGTTCTGCTACAATTTACAAACACTTACTGCTACAACAGCGGCAGCTACAACAGCAGCTTCCTCTCCTCCTTGCAGGCCTGTTACATAAGAGAGAAAAAAAACCAAACATGTTCTGTTTACAGTCACTACTATTTGCTTAACTGTGGTCCATGTGCTTCTAGATCAGAGATGGGCAAACTTTTTGCCCTGAGGGCCACATCTGGATATGGAAGTTGTATGGCAACCCATGAAAGCTCACAAAATTGGGGGTTGGGGGTGCAGGCTCTGGGGTGGGGCCAAAAACGAGGAGTTCACAGTGTGGGAAGGGGCTCTGGGATGGGGCAGGAGGTTGCGGTGGGGGTGGGGGAGGAGGGCTCCAGCTGGGGTGTGGGCTCTGGGATGGAGCTGAAGCGTTGGGGGTGCAGGAGGTTGCTCCGGCCTGGGACAGAGGGGTTTGGAGAATGGGAGTGGGGATCAGGGCTGGGGGAGGGAGTTGGGGCACAAGATTGGGTCAGAGGTGCACGCTCTGGTCAGCACATACCTCAAGCAGCTCCCAGTGCCCCCTCTGCTTCCTACACAGAGGCGTGGGCCAGGTGACTCTGCAAGCTGCCCTGTCCACAGGCACTGCCCCCGCAGCTCCCATTGGCTGCAGTCCCTGGCCAATGGGAGCTGTGGGGCCAGCGCTTGGGGCGGGGGCACATGTGGAGACCCCTGGCTGTCCCTGTGTGTAGGAGCCAGAGGGGGGGACATGCTGCTGCTTCCGGGAGCTGCACAGAGTGGGGCAAGCCCCCGTCCCCATTCCCCAGCTGGAGTGCCAGAGTGGGGCAAGCCCTGGATCCCACTGCCCAGCGGGAGCTCAAGGGCCTGATTTAATTGTCTGGAGGGCCGGATGCGGCCCCCAGGTTGTAGTTTGCCCACCCTTGTTCTAGATGAAGGAGAGAGCCTGGAAGAGAACAAGTTATGCAGCTGGGAATAAAGTTGTGGTGCACAGCTGATACAAGAAATTGACCTTGACTGGGGTGGTATGTAATTTGTACAATTTCAAGCCCTATGAGAGAGTTTTACGTCTTGAAAACCACACTTACTAAGCAAGTCTTTTCTTTTCATTTTTCTGACAGCAACTGGCATCTTCAGTAACTCCACTCTAAATGTTTTCTCAGCTGTTTGCAAAAGTGAATCAATTTCTTTCTTCATTTCTTGAAGATTCTCTTTGGCTTCAAGTAAACAAAACCAAACTGTTGCTAAGTGTACAATACATTTCCAATTTCATTAATAGTTTGCCTGTTGGATAGTACTTTTGTTCCAGTCAAATAATTAAGATCATGTATTTACAGGGGTCAATCAGTTTGACTAGAAGTTCAGCTTAATTCAAAGTAGATTTTAAGTTATCCAATGCCACATGTTCCTAGAATCTGGCTGTCCTCAACTGGTAAACAAGTCAACATTTTAAAACTAGCATTATCCTTATTTAGGTACTTACGTGCCCTCATCACCTTAATAGTCAAGCATCTCATCATTATTAAGCAAGCCCCAGGACACCCCTGGAAAATATGGAAATAGCATCCCATTTTACAGATAGATGAGAGATTATCCAGCTTGCCCATGGTTACAAAGACAAACTGAAGCCAGATCTTCTAAATCCCAGTCCAGTGCTTCACACACACACACACACACACACACACACACACACACACACACACACACACACACACCCTAGATTAGCCATTAAGTGGAAGGAAGGAAAGAGACTGCATAAAGTTAAGTTTAACAACATTTCAGGTAAATAAAGTGTATTTCTTTATTTAAAGAGGGATGATAAAGCTATCATTGCCTGCATATTAGTTAGCAAACCAACTCATAGTGTCATACCTAGGAGAAGAAGTCCAAGGGCTGATTTTTCAAAGGTGCTGAACAAATCTATGGGCTGTTCAGCAACTTAAACTAATGGTTTGGCCTCTTTTGAAGGCTAATGGTGGTTAGTCCTTTGGTGCCTTGACAGGCAGTTTATAATATCAGAAGTTAACATTTAGTAAGTTGTGCATTTGCCAAAGCTGTATTTCTTTATTGTTGTATTGCAAGCTGCTTGAATTGCCAGACTGATCTGATCAAATGTACACTTCAGTAGCCATTTCCCATTGGTTTCAGTGCAGATGGTCAGTAAATATTACAAGGCCTCTGTTGATTTTTAATGTAATAGTTCCAAGAAGTCTAGGTCAACTAATTTCATTAGAAATCCTTAGACGATAATAAGTCAGCTTGTTGCCTCTGACAATGTCAATAGGAAGCTTACATAGCAGGACTGATGTCACATGCAGTTTTTTTTTTTAAACTAGACATGCTTATGTAGTTAGAAATCAAATGTAAATACATGTATTTATTAGTTCTGCAGACAATAGTCATCCCAACAGGAGTTGTACAGGGTAGTTCTGTGCCCCAATGCTTAAGTTGAAAGTGCAGATGGAAAGTTTCCACATTCCTAAGAACATGAACTGACCCATGAATTCTATGAAGATGCTAAACCCATTTTCTACAACCAGACTTTATCTACCAGCGCCACATTTGTTCATTTCCATTTGTCACTTAGTCTCTCTTTCAAGTGTTTCTCCATTTCCCCTTCTAAGGCACCACCCTTAATGAACTACATCTAGGAAGGGATCGTAAAGAAAACCAAGCCAAACATTTAAGAAGTATTTTCTAACTGGAAGTTGTGCTGTTTTTTTCCAGCTACAGCAGCTCCCTTTTCAGCTGAGGACAGGAAGTGGGGCAACAGGGCGCATCCCAGCCCAAGAGCAAGGATGCACTTGGTAAGTGTGATAAAAATCCCTCTTCCTCCTTCCCGCTACCAATCAGCTGGCATCAGCCTCAGTAACCGTGATTGTGCCTCTGCCGAGGGGAGGCCACTTGCTCCGGTTTGGCACTGCGGGGGGGAGAGGGGGGGCGGAATACCAGATTTGACTAAATACCCAGGAAGCCGAATAACCTGGTGAGCTGCTTCAGCAGCCGCCCCGGAGCCCCTCGGCGGGGGAGCCCCCTCCGCACGGAGACTCACCTGCCGGCCGACCGCCCCCGGCTGAGCCCCCCCCCGGGCACTGGGAGATGCGCGGGCCTGGGACCGAGAAGGCCCAGCAGCCTCGCCCCCCCCATTGCCTCGCTGGGGGGGACAGCCCCCCCAAGCTGCCCGTTCCTTGCTCAGCCCCGAGCCGCGGGGAGGGGCAGCGCCTCACCCTGCTGGTTGAAGCCCCTGAGGAAGAGGCTGATCCGCTGGTCCTTCTGCTCCTGGGTCAGCGCGCCCCGCTCTGTCTCCACACCGGAGTCGGCGCTGCGCTTCTTGCCCGCGGCAAGGTACTTCTTGGGCGGCATGGCTGCAGGAGTGAGAGCCACCACCTGCCCGCCCCGCCACGCTTATAGCCGCGGGACACGCCCACGCAGGGACCACAGGGCTCCGCACTGCGCTCGTCCCCTGCCTGGGCCGAGGAGGGGTCACACCGGGGACCGCCCCCTGCCTGGGCCTAAAGGAGGGGTCAGCAGGGGTCACCCTGGGAATCAACCCACCTCCCCAGGGGTAGGAGGGATAAATTCTCACCTTTATTTTTTAATCTGTAATAATGTAAAGAAGAGTGTGTGATTGGACACTTGATCATTTAATATTATGAGTTTGGGGTACAGGCAATGGTCCCATTAATACATTTGTTTACCTAGTTCTTTTGCCACTTTTTCCTTCTACTCTCTTTGACTTAATATCAGCTTACAAACATAGACTTCAAAAGGCAGAAATAAGGGCAGCTTCCTCTTTACTCAGCAAAGAAAAAGAATAAAGGAAGATAGGTAATTGTTTTATTTTAGCAGGCTGGAGTATACCATGTTATTAACAGCTTGATTCTAAGCTTTTTGGAGCAGGGATTTAGAAAGGAATCCATATAAAGGGCCCAGATGGATTTCCTTCTCATGCACAGGGTCTATCTCATTATAGTGCATGATCAAGGCAGAGAACTTTTTCTGTCTTTTACAGCATTAACACTTAACTACATATAGTTAATTTGTAAGTGGTACTAGGATGCCCTATCTCTTTAATTGATGTGGTTTTAATTGCTTATTCAGTAAATCATTCATTAGGATCAGGATGGTATTATGCTAACCCCACTACAAACAGATGATAAGCATAATTCCTGCTCCAAAAGCCGTTGCCACATTTCCCTGAAGAACTTCTATAGAAGATGATAGGCAAGGATTTTATAGCTTGCTGGCTTACATGTAGGTATTTAGGGAAAAAAGGGCTCGCTTTTTACTTAAGAAGGACTCCTCTACTGACTTGCAAGGATCTAGCCTGTTTTTCTTCTCTGGCTCCAAGAACAGTTCTGGAGATGACTTACTGCTCTCACTTTCATATGTAGTACAATGCAGTCTAGGTCTTGTATTTCAAAAACGTATTTAAGGTTTTTTTAAAATTTATTATTGTATAGATTTTTCTATCAATGGGCCCAATTTTGCATGCTGCCAATTGACTTCAGTACCATTTTCTGACATCAGCTCCCTTCAATTTTGAATTAATTCTTAATTAACACCATCTACAGGAGTGCAATTCTGCTCTATGTGCATGAGAAAGAGGGAACTCTGCTAACTGAAGTTTATGATAAGTGCACTGAATGATGTATCTGAGGAAGTATGAAATCAACCATACATGATGTTGATGAAATGATTTATTATAGTGAGAGACCATGGAGTTAATAAATATTTCACCATACAAACTGGACATTTGGTGTCAAATGACCCAGTAGATTAAATACTACCACATCTCTGACATCTATTTTATTGTTCTGAAGTCTTGGATACATCTAAGTTAATCTAAATACAGTATTAAGAAGCACCTGTAGGTAAACAAAACCTAGAAACATGCATTAAAAAGTAGAGATTGTCTATTAAACATTGAAGACAATGAAAATGTAAGTCTTTGTTTCTTAGTTTTTCAGTTTTGTCCCACAAAAATGTACCTGTATACTGTAGCTTGCCACAGTACATACTAATATTGTGGATGAACAGTAGAACCCCCCCACCCTTCTCTAGGAGATGCATCAGAAAAAAACATATGTTCTCCCTTACAATGTCAGAAACATAAAAGGCACCATCATAGAATGTTTAGAAAACTAAAATTAGGTCACTATCCTATCCTTGATTTAAAAGTTACCTATAAGGACTGCTGCTCTGACTGGGGGAAAAAAGCAGCTTTCAACACCCATATAGAATGCCTCTATTATGTTGTAAACCTTGGATTGTTTTCAGGAATATCAGGTGTAAACACAAGGTAAATATAAAATCTATTGGTTTGTTAGACTACAAACACTACCCCAGGAAAAAAGCTGCTGTTACAAAAGTGTAAAAAAATATACTAACTTCCATTATTAGATTGTAGAATTTTCAGACATGTTGGTTATGGCAGCCACTTCCAAGCAGTAAACTCCACACTAGATTTGACTTCGGGGCTAATTTCAACAGCAAGAAAAAATTAATTTCTTGGATAATTTTTATTTTTTCTTTAAATATGAATGTTTTGACCTCTTATTATATGTTTTTACTTTTACATTTCTGTATAGTGTTATATTAGTGCTTATGAAAGATGCCAGAGAACTAGCAAATGAAGCTTTCTTTTGATCCATGAGTAGCAGCAACACAAGCTTTCCCAACCTTCCCAGAGATACAACTGATGTGATGAGACCCATGTCTCCAAAGTTAAATGTTTAGTTCAGTCTCCACGCCTCTGTAACACTGCTCCGCAGTGTACCATTTTCAATTGAAGTTACATTTTGGTTATCTGTCCACTAGGAGTTGAAAGGATGCCACTGATTCATTCCATATAGGGCATGCTTCTGATACTTTCATCATTTCTAAGTGCAGTCTGTTCCAGTACTATTCCATAGGCCAGTTGATGCTATTGTAAGAGATATGGCCAATAATCATCTTTATCCTTAACACACTAGACTGATGCATCCTTTTATCCAATGTGTTAATTCACTTGTCCCTGTACTTGATTCAACTCCCAAGATTTTAACTTCTTTATTAGCACCACATGCTGAGCCAGGTATTACTAACAAAATGATGTTAGTAAACAAGATTTCTAATTTACTCCTAAAGAATAAGATCTAAATTAATGATGTGAATAAATGAGATGCTGTCTCTAAACAGTGATCTGCACAAACTACTTAGACAAAACTTGATGAAGTTACTTAGTACCTCTGTGATTAGTAGTGGGAGTTTTCAGTTCTGTGTTTATGCTGGCAAAAGATGCCAAACTAACATTTTTTTTTTGTTCCTTCGCAAAATAAGAATGACACCGGTGGTACAAGCATGTACATAATGTTGTGCCACCATATCTCATCCTGCTCTGAAAGAACACTCTTGAGTTCAGAGTGCCCAACCCTCCATGTCCATTCAGCCTTTACCCTCCCTGCTGAGGATGCCATACATAGTAGCTTGTGTGATCCAGACACTTTGACTAGGAACAAGACTGAAATCACCAATTAATTTCCTTTAAGCTACATACAAACATTTGTCTGTCAGAAGCATCTCTCAGTCTTTACAGAGTTGGGCTAGATTCAAACCAGTAACCAAAAAGCAAAGGACTCTTTCTCCCATAATTAATCTCCTAATCATCCAGTTCCAAAGAATCATTCTTAGAGGATCAAGAGGTGCTGCAATTTTAACAGTTTTTGTGTTGGACCTTATTATTAAGGCTTAACAGTGTTCACATTTGCTTTGAAGTTGGTTGCTTGTAATAGTCAATATACACAAATGGCATGTGTGAACAAGAGACTCCTCAGCTTTTTTTATTTTTTTAACAAAGTGGTTATGATATGAAAAGCTCAATGCTATTGTACTCTCATACTTGTCTACTCCATCTTGAGCTGTGTGTGGATAAACTAGTTTATGGTCATAATTCATTGAATTTCAATTTCTTAAACTAAGACTCAAAACACAGTATATCATATGCACTATCTCCGCCCTCAGAACTGCCTGTGGTCCACTCAGATTTTATTTAGAAATAATGTAAAGTTCAGATGCAATAGAACTTAGTCACACAAAATGATCTACCAAAGATTTTTATGAATATTCTAACAGCTGCCAGTTTGATCAGATGTGGGTAACACTTTATACTCAAAAACAATAACATCCCAACCACACCTAGAATGTAGATTTTAGGATTTTTTGGGGTAAAATCTCAAACAGGAAATGGATGTTTCTGAGCAAATATGTTGGACTTCTGTTTTGTAGAAGGCAATATCATCAATAGTTTTCATAAGTGACTTTCCTCCACAACCAACTGGCCAGAAGTGTAAGTCAAGAATATAACTTCCAGTCAAGGCACAAAATAGTCTGCTAGACTCTCTCTTCACCTTCCCTCTTCATGTTCCCCTCCCACCCACCTCTATAGCAGTATCTCCCACACCAGACATTAGGTTTAATTGTTCAGGAAGAAGTGTAACTTTTGCCCACATATGGGCTCTATCTATTGTAAATGCACTTAACAAGATGAGCAGCCCATTCTCAGCACATATTGTTCATTTTCTGCATTTGCTTGGGGGGGGGGGGAGAGGAAGAGTCTGCATCTCTTTCATGCATATTCTTCAAGAAACTGTATGTGGAAGTCTTTCACTTTCTCCAGCACAATCTTCAGCTTCTCTACTGGAGGGAGAATGGTCATTCTGGAAAAGAGAAGAAACACTGTATTGCAAAACATTTGATAAGATACATTGTAATAAACATTAAAGAAATGGAAACCTGAAAGACACCCCACCCAACACCCCCAGAGATATATTTCCCAAACAGCGCAGAGAAAGTAGAACTTTTAACTTCCTGCAACCTGCATTTTAAAAGATTCCCTTATTTTCTGAATTTATGTTATAGCTACAGTTACTGTACATAGAGCAGCTGGTTTTGAGTGACCTGTGTACTAAAATTCCGGGGCTTGTCATCTTGGTTTTTTAAATAGAGCAAAACCTCATTAAGTGCCCCCTGTAATAGACAGTCTACTGTGGGCTACTATGTTTATTATTTTAATGTTTCTGTATCAAGCTTGTTCAGTTTACATGTAAAATGTGTTTTTTCTAACAGCCAGCCCTGCAAACTTAGCTATCTGCAAGTGGAGTTCGTTCCTTCTAGCTCTTGTATTCTCACCAGTAAAAAAATTCTACACAGCAAATTGTGCTTTCAGTTACACAGGTACAACTGTGTCACTTGCCAGGTTTGTGAGGCACCCCTGACACCTGCCCTTAGAATGAGGAAACTTTGTCTGTACCTCCCAAGGCTGGCTGACTGAGCCATAGGCAACGCAAGCACTCCCTGCTCAGTCCACCAGGGTTCTGTCCCTCATGCAGGCTAGGAATAGCCAAACTCTATCTAACCCCTGACTCCACAGAACGTCCCTGCACAGTGTCCCGACCCTTATCTGCTGAACACACATAGAATGAACAGATCCTCTGTTCCCACAGAAACAGTACATCACAGCTTACTAGTTACATCTCAGATCACAGTTCCGCTTAACTAACAACACTTCGATTTGTTTATAGAGAATGCAAGTTAATGTATTTAACACAGAGATTCATAGGAAAGTAAAACAAAAATATTAGAAACAAAGTTACATATTAAACAAAATCATAACACAAATTCTAATGCTTAAACTCAACTAATAAGCTGTTCTCCTGTCTAATAAGTTACTGCTTACCCCACCTCCTTCTCGCAGTGTTTTTCAACCAGCATAGCTCTCCTTTCATGAAATCAAGCCTGCTGGCAACTTGTCTCCCCCAGCATATCTTTCTGCACCCCTATATATACTAGCCCAGTCCTTTGTTCTTCACCTCTAAAACAGGGTCCCCTCTTCCCCCATTGTTTACCTCTTCCTGTTAATTTGCCTTCTGAAGTCCCAACAATCTTTTCATTAGCATTTGACTCTGTATGCAAATAGACTTCTATTGTAAGTCACACAATACACAATGATCAGCTAAGGAGATAAGTATAGTTATCTTTTGGGGACTATTTCGGGAATATGGTGCTGCTGAATGCAAGTGTTGTAGAATCCAGATCTTTCTTAGCATTGCACAATCAATATAACGGGGAAAATGAGCTGGCTTGTATTTTGACTTGTCCGGCTCCAACAAAACTGTTCACTGAATTCCAGTTGCAGGGCCAAATTTTGCCCTTCATTATACCTGTGGCAGTGCATGAAAACAATAGGGTTGCCATGACCCAAGGATCTCTTGATGTCAAATACAGGGCACAGGAGTGCATAAGGGTTACAGGGATCCGCTAGGTCTGGTATTTACATTCTAGTTTGCCAAAGAGTGTCATGTAAGATTTCTACTGAAAGCCTGTGTCACGCTGGTGCTCAAAATCTTAGGTGAAATGTATGTGTGGCTATATTTTGGAAACTATATTTGTAAAGCCTTTTAGGCTTGGCTACACTTGCAAGTTAGAGTGCATTAAAGCAGCCCCAGGTACCCTAACTCATGACCCTTCCACACTGGCAAGGCACTTGGAGCGCCTGGACTCTGTAGCTGGAGCACTCCTGGTAATCCACCTCCATGAGAAGCATAACGCTTGCCACACCTCGGCTGAAACACCCCAGCGTCTGTGTGAACGAGGTGTTCCATTACTGTGCTTTGATCAGCCTCTGGAAATGTCCTATAATTCCCTTAAGTCAAGTGACCACTCTTGTCATTGTTTTGAACTCGGCTGTAGGAATACAGATATGCCCTTTCAAAGTTCCATTTCTGCCAGCCGGCTGCTTATCTGCTCCGGGACAAAGAAAGCCATTAATGTGGAATGCTGTTGTTGAGTGTGGGTGGGGGAGAAGAAGGGGGAGTCTGCTGTTGTCTGAACTTACAAGACAGCATGCTGACATGCTCGCAGCCCCCCAAAAACCCACTGTCTCTCCCGCCACATACAAACAACACACTTCCTGTCACACTCCACCACCACCCCATTTGAAAAGCACATTGCAGCCATTTGCATGCTGGGATAGCTACCACAATACGCTACTCTTTGTGCCATTGCAAGAGCAGCTAATGTGTCTGTGCCAGTGTTCTTGATCAGACAGTGTGAACACACTGCAGCGCTTTCCCTATTGTGCGCTCCGAGGGCTGGTTTAACTCACAGCGCTCTACATCTGCAAGTGTAGCCATGCCCTTAGTTAAAGGCAGGTCACCCAGAGGTGTAGCATGTTTTGAGACAGATTCCACCAAACAGGAGGTGGGAGACAGTTCTTGCAGAGTAAAGTACTGCTTAGTGCAAGTAAGGGCGGCAGTCAGGCCCAAAAATAGCTAACCCCCCCCCCCCCACACACACACATCTTATTTAGTAAAGTGAGCAAACATTACTCAAGGTACACAGGAACTGCAACTGTTGAGTGAGGTGGTGCAATTTTCACAATCACTTTTCAGTATAGAGCCATACCGTAAAATAATCATTTTAAAAGTAGACCACAGTTTCAGCAGAATTAAAGATCACTTCTTCTAAGAACCAGTATTTTCTGATCCCTTGAGTGTTCACTTAGATACTTCACTGTGATCTGTTCTGTATATTTGGAACTGATGTCAGCAAATTGGGGAAATACTGTATGAAGCCGAATGACACAGCAAAAACTAGTCCTACTGCTCTAGATATAATTATTAGCTATACAGAGTATGCCCAAGGGAAAAAAAAGGCTGGTATCACAAACAATGTGAATTAGTCCAAGTCTGTTTTTCATACAGAACATGCTGTAAGAACCTTAACAGTTTTATTTATTTAGTAAAGAAAGATTGTAACAACTGGATTCTTACAATACACTGTAATTTGCTATTAAACAGATACTGCACCTGAAGTGGTAACTTCCTTCTCTTTGGCCAAATCCACTGCCAGGTACAACACATATTCCAGTTTCTTCCAAAAGTTTCATACAGTAGAATAAATCAGGGGCCATTTCATGAGCCTGAGGAAAAAAAAAGAGACTGAATTTTATGAGTAATTTTTCATCTCCAGATCATAACATGAAACCATAATGCACAAAATACAGGTTTATGGTCATTTTTCTTTTCAAACATTTCTCTTGCACTTTCATTTTCTTCACTACAGGGATGGACAGTAACTCCCGTTGGTGGTGAAATGGATCCACTCCACACTGCAGGCTCTCAATCAGTCCAGCTCAACAGAACAGAATTAGCCACTCACGCTGTCTTTATGTAACTACTCCCCTCTTTGATTGACTGAGACCTAGAAACTTCTAGCAATGGAGTTCTTTGGTGTTCTAAATCTAATTTCACTGAAGTGTCTAACAGATTAAAGGTATTAAAAATATTTGATGAATTAACTCCTACATGCCTATCCTTACAATATTGCCTAGAGCACAAATAATTAGACATTCCCATTGGATTTTTCCAAAACATCTGCTGAGTAGTAAATCACCTGAATAATAATTCAGAGGAAGTTCTTACATTTTAAGTTAGTCAAATCAACACGCCCAGGCTATATACGTGATTCAGAGGCATTATTTCAGCTCAGAAAGTTCACAAAGGACCCCACTTTTGGTCTCAGTAACACAGATATAACTGAGCCCCAATCAAAAAGAATTAGAAAATGAAAGGCCAGCCTGCCCACTTGTTTATTTGTGATATAATCTCCTAGCAATAGCCAGTCTTTGTAGCTGGAAAGCACTTGTTCTACTCTGGGGCTTAAAATTCCCTCGTGGATAACAACCAGTAACAATGTGGCAAGGTTAGACGGACAATGGCTGACTGACCTTTGCTGTCTCAATGGCTTTGGAAGGGATAAATATCCTTGGGAAGGCATACATAGCTCCTTGAAGTGGATTGCACTGAATTCCTGGCACTTTATTAAACATATCTTCTGTTAGCTTGGCTTTTTGGGCAAGATTGTTCAAAACAGACTCCTTTTCCTGTTTAAAAGAAAAGGAGGGGAGGGAGAATAGAAAAGAGTTGAATTGCTCCTTAGATGATGAATTGTAGGTTGGTTCAATAGTTTTGCAGTTGGTAAAACAAAATGTTTCCTTAAACTCACTCCTTACTAGGTAAGAGGTAAGTAAAATATATAAAAGATTAGCAATAACAAACACCCAAGACAAATTGCAATGGACCAAAAGTGACGTCAATCATAATTCAGCGGTCACACACTAGTCAAGTCTAATGTCTTCCATCTTAAATACCTGCTGCTGGAAGATGACAAAAAGTATACATTTCCTATAATTCTGGTGCAACCCTGGATCCAAACCCAAAGGTTTAACATTGTTCTGGTCTGGGCAAGTTTTGTGACTTGCAATTTTTTTCCCTACTGAATACAATCATTGTAATTTCAGTGCCTTTTCGGCAGATATGTGCTATACAATCAAACTGTCCCAAACTCCTGGAACGGAGCTTCTGGGGTTCTGTGGCCAAGAGGGAGTTCTGCATGCGTAGCAAAGCAGATGCCAAGTCACCTCTGCAGACACTACCCTTGAAAGAACCAGAATTCAAGTGGGAGCCCTAGTCCACAGGCTGTGTGTAGAGGGGAGATGGTATCCTTTTTAACGAAGTACGTTTCTGAATTTAGCATTTGTGAAAGGTTCTGGAACAATGGTTCTGGAACAACATTCCTGGAGTTCTCTATTTATCCACAGAATAGGTACAGCAGGTCAGCCTTCTCAAATTGTATTTTCAATATGCCTCAAGATTGACCTGGCAGGACCGATTTCCAGGGATGAGAGAGTAGTTCAGTCTCCATACTAATTCAGTTTGTAGCATTTCTGACGAGACTATCTACAAGGTTACAAATTGGTGCTTTTGTGAGGGAACACTTGTCCATTTGGAAGAGTACTGAGAAATTCCTTTCAAAAGGTCACTGAATAGCATTCTTCAGATCATGATGACTTTCGGTCACCATCAATCTGAGCTGGTGATACTAAGGCAAATCAGTGATGTCTAATTAACAATATCTCACAGGCTCTAGTTACGAGATAAAAAGGGCTGTCTTTAAAAAGAAAGACACACACATACCAAAACACACAACTAAAAGCAGCTAAGTTTTTTCTGTTTGACAGATCTCTACTACATCGCCTACAATAGGACTGATCTTCTATGGAATGTGAAAACTCTTCTTTTTAAAATAATGGGCCACATTTATCCATTTTTAACTCCATTTATACACTAGTGCTGAATTTGGTAGAGCATCTGTACAAATGAGAAGCTACTATTCTTTGTTCAAGTAAGCATTCAATATATAAGAGTACAATATCGTTTCACTTACAAAGTCACCCTCATTTAGTAGCTTCATTTTTCCTGTGCAGTTTTTCATAGGAGCCAGCTTTGTTGAGTAGCTGCCCTCATTTACCATGGAAGCCACGAGGGAAAGAAATTATATTTAAAAGCAAATGAACTCAATGAAAAGCCACAAACGTGTGATGGAAGTGTTATGACTCCACCCAGATGCTGAAGCTACTAGTACAAAGAGAATTTGAAATTACTCTGTAGTCCTGTTGGCCAGTGTTATTACAGGGCTCTACCATAAGGAAGGCTGAGATGGGATCTTTATGTATATTTTCATCACACCCTGGTGATATATGGGATAAGGTTAAGAAATAAACAAAGAATATTAGAGCTGACCTTAATGA
Organism: Gopherus evgoodei; assembly: GCF_007399415.2. Lineage (NCBI taxonomy): Eukaryota > Metazoa > Chordata > Testudines > Testudinidae > Gopherus > Gopherus evgoodei. The sequence goes on from NC_044333.1 coordinate 19,584,711, forward strand.
ACTGTGCATAAGATTCTTCCCCAGGTACTGGAGGATTCACTACGATATCCATAGCTGCCTGTCCAGAGACTGGAGGACAGAGGCGAACAGAGAGAAGTTTAACAAGCTGTCCTTTTATGTCTGGATGCAAGTTAATGACCTCCATATAACCCCCTCGGTAACCGCACCTGAGAATGTGGGGGCGGGGAAGAGAGAGACAGAGAAAAAATGAATATAATCTGGAATTTTAATTACTGAAAACAACCCCTCTTTTTCCTCTGAAAACAAGAGAGGAAAAAGAGAAAGCATCCAGCTGAACTTTATATTAATCATGAGCATCTTGCTTTTAGCACAGATACATGTAATCTACATTTTTAGGCATCTTCTTTCGTATTGGGTAAGGTATAATGGTAGCTAATTACCATCAAAGAAAGTATTGGGTGTGACATTTAGACATTAACATATACAGCTTCAATATGAGCTTAGTCTAGCTATTAACATGGATGTTTATTCCTCAGAGTAGAAGTGTACAGCAGAAGCAGAATCCATTTGATCAGGAAGTTGGCATTTCCCTCCCCTGATCCCCCAGAAAAGAAACACACACACATCCACCCCTCTATAAAATCAGGCTGATCCAGGGACTCTTGAATTAGTCAATAGTCCAGAGGTCCATTGTGCCATCCCCGGAAGGCTGCACTCACAACTATTTTAGGACCCTAGTAATGTAGGACTGGGGTGTTGGGATGGGAGGCAGGTCTGTGATAGGTGCTCTTTTTTTTAAAAACTACTCCATTAAATAAAAAGTTTGCAAAACCACTGAGCTAGCCCATAAGTTATACAATGTTCCATATATAAACTCAAGCATTTTCCTTGTTTACTAGTTGTTAGGTAACAGTAACAGAAGATACAAGATGACACTCAGCTCACTATGTGAAAAAATCATCCTGCTTGACAAGAGGTAAGAGGAAGCTATTCTACTAAATACTCTGCAAGAGGTTATACAATAAAGAAATGAAGATGGACATACTCGCCCATGTATCCCTTGGAGGTGGAATGGAAGGATGCTAGCTCCACATTGCTGTAGTATTCTGGTCCCATCTCATACAGAACCTTTTTGAAGGAATGAAACTGACATTCTTCTGAGTAAATGTTATCTTGATAAACCTACACAATCAGAGGAAACATTATGCACTCTGCCCAAATGTGAATAAATGATGGCATATTACACAGAATGTAAGTTGCTGAAGAAAGTTTGGGATGTACTAATGCTTGAAAGCATTAATAAGAGAGAAGTTACAGTTTCTTCAAGCATAACAAATGTACAGCTTATGCTATACTTAATTGAGTAGCCCTTGCAAGAAGAGTATTGAACTTTGATTTTGTATATTATTTCTAAACTTTTATGTTTTTCATCTGTGTACTCAATTCCCAATCCCTACCCCATCCCAGCTCCAGTTTCCTTCTCTTTAATTATCTAAACCAATGGCTAATGTCACCCCATTTTTTGCCGGTCAAAACTAAGATGTTGTTCCAGTTTCTTTCTAGAATTACATCCTTACTGGAGCCACTACCCTTTTCACCTAAATCAAGTCCAGCACACTCATTTTTCAAATTAACTCTTCAGGACTGAGAAGCTGGCTTTTTTGTTCACAACTTTTAGCATGCTCAATGTTAGAAATCAACAATCACCCTTGTTGAGCACAAAGGAAGAGAACCGAGCACCTAGTGCTTCTCCTGCACTGCAGGTGTGTTCACCACAGAAAGGTATGTAGTCTTAATGCTCTACTACCTCATCAGCCAAAAGAAAGAGTTGCTCCTCCCAAGCAAAATGTATAACATCTTCAATGCACTTTCTACTTTGAACCTGACCTATAATTTAAAGTGAGAGAAGAAAAGTTGCAATTCAGGTTAATTAGTAGAGAACATATATACAGTCTTTTAGTCTAGAACCAGGAAGCCTGCTACCTCTTCAATAAGTTGTCCCTCTTAGCTCTTATTTATTTATTTATTTCATTTTTTTAAGATATGGAAGCTGGGACATAAAACTCATTACAATCACTTATACGCTATATATACTCTATACAATATGTTTGGGATGGTGGGTGGGGAGTCTCCAATCACAACTGCTTGAGATATATTGTCTAAATTATAGGAAACAGCGAATTTGTGAGACATTCATTTTTAGACCCCTGTCGACAAGTCAGCTGAGGATAAGACTAATCTTCTTTGGATATGTTCTTCATTGCAGTTTACACATGCTCTTACATGGGTAAGCCCAAAACTCTTCAGCATGCACACACAAAATACTTAAACCTGGGTTTATATGTTTTTGCACCCAGGCTTGATTGCTTAGCTGGTAAATTATCTCAGTAAATTAAAACATGCTTAACTAAGTTTCAGGGTGACAAATTGGTTATATGGTAGGAATCTCTGATTTTATCATTAGAGTCCAGCTATACATGTGCAATGATAAGTCACAAGCAGTTCTAAGCATGTATAGCAAAAAGAAAAAAAAGGGGTGAACAAAATAAATTTTGAAACACTTAAATGAAAACCATTACAAACCAGTGGGATTTCCTGGGTTGATGATGCACAGAACCTTTGGATTACAGTACGCTTTGGCTTCATTCAAGGAACGACGCAGTTCATTCACATCTAGTGCCCAGCAATTCTGTTCATCAAGGTAATAGTTCACCTGGATGGCATCTAGTTCAGATATGGCTGCTGAATACAGGGGGTATTGTGGGATTGGGATCATCACTCCAGTTCGGGATTTCCCTCCTCCTGAGACCAGGATCTTTAGAACAGTCTGGAAAAATGTAGGAATTTAAAGAAGAAAAAAAAACAAACCAGATGACAAATGACAGCACAATTCGCAGTATATTCTGGAACAACTTGCTGTGTGACTTTCTCCCGCTCTATGGGACTCAAAGCCTTAGATAAATTTCAGTTACAGAGGCACAAAGTCACCAGCCTTCATGACAGTGACACTGCTAGTTCTGAATACTGAAGGACATTTATCTTTTAAGTCAAATAACATTTCACACCAACTGTTAGATAGAGAATGCAAGGTGTTTTATAACAAAAATTAGGCAGCATATAACAATGGCCGAACACATCACATAGAGTCCTTTAAAAACAACCAACAGCTGCCCTCTTGCTGTAACTGCCAGCTGAAGTTGAAGGCTTATCACTGGAAAATTCAAACAAGCAACAAGGGTAGTACCGGTATAATCAAATATGGTTATATGCATTTATAGCTGATAACGTTTTATGGAAAAACATGTAATGCTCACACTCCTGTCACACTGCCAAATTGCACAGTCTGGGAAACGGATTACGCTGGATGAATTAATGAAGCTGCTGTAAATCAGAGTACTGTAATACCAAACTGTGCCACAAAATGTCATTTAAAAAAAGTTTTGCAAACTAGCTAAAAAAATAAAAATATGCACTACAGCAAAGCAAATCCACAGAAATCTATCTTCAGCAACCATGCAAAGGATCAACATATACTAGTTACCTAGTAGAGATGGTCTTCATCTAAAGAACAAAAACTGCCTTGGAAACTTTGGGAATACTTTAAAGTGAATTGCTTAATGTAGGAAGGCTGGCTATTGAAGGTGGCCCTTAGTGTGGGTTCCACTGAATCTACGCAACACATGGTTTCCTTAAAGCTCTCCAAGAATTCTCAGTTTGTGGGCTCTGGTTTCTCCAGTGAATAACATTCTCTTCTAAGCTTTAGCGTCTACACATTTTAGGCCTAGTCTACAATGGAAAATTAAGCTGGCTTAACTACATTGCTCAGGAGTGTGAAAAATCCATACCCCTGAGTGGCACAGCTAAGCTAACCTAGCACCCAGTGTATACAGCTACTAGCTACTGTCTCTCATGGAGGTGAGTTATGTACACTGACGGGAAACCCCTCCCTTCAGCAGAAGTAGTGTTTTCACTGAAGCACTACAGCAACACATTTCAAGTACAGCCAAGCCCTTAGTCATGTGCAGCAAAATCTTCTAGCCAAGATGGCTAATGCTAGTCTCCTAAATCAATATTTAGTCACGTAAAATGCTTTAGACGGCCATATAAAGATTTAAGTATCCATGGGCCTGTTTCAGAACTCCAGTCTTTTGCTCACACATAACATTATTGACTTAAATGTAAATCACATCAGAATCAAATGCATGGTGTATGTGAGAGATCAGACATACAATTGTGCAAAGAAGATGAGAATCACGCTCTACAGTCTATATTTCTTAAGGGATATGTCTAATGTACCGCACAGTTTGTATATATTCTGTGCATAAACATGTACACACAAACTTTTAACACCTACAGCAATTCCATCACTAGCCCCTGTGGTAAGGTATATATTATCTGGATCTGCAGGAACTCCTCCATCTCGTCTTTCAATGTACGCTGCAACATCTTCACGGATGCAATTTACACCTTGACTGGCACTGTAAGACCCTGTGAGAAATGGAGAATATGAGCAGATACTCAAATATACACAATCTCCAAACCTTAAATGCCCATCTTTGGGCCGTAACATTCCAAAGTTAAGAATCAGAGAATATCAGGGTTGGAATGGACCTCATGAGGTCATCCAGTCCAATCCCCTGCTCAAAGCAGGACCAATCCCCAAACAGATTTTTGCCCCAAATGGCACCCTCAAGGATTGAACTCAGAACCTGGAGTTTAGCAGACCAGTGCTCAAACCACTGAGCTATCCCTCCCCAAAGTTAGTAGTATATGAGGTAGTTTGGCTGTACAAGAGCTTTATTATTTCCCCAGTACAGCAGTTTTCTATAGTAGAAAATGAGGTGATACATTCACAGTGCTGCAAGAGGAACACAGTCATGGCTGTAAACCTGAAATAAGTATCTCTGAAAGACAAAATAAATATGAAGATATTGGATTGCCAATAGAAATTATCTAACGTTTGCCTTGCCATATGGACAGAAACCCAATTCTTCCCTCTGACAATCGCCCAGCCATTTTATTGAAAGTCACCTAAAGGTCAACCAACTTAATTTTTAAAATGGCCTGCTGTTCAAACAACAAGAGGAAGGAATAGAGGGAACCTGTGTGAATGGAATAATAAAATATATATATATTTTTAAAAACATGCTGAAACTTCAAAGACTTTTAATTTCAGATTACCATGAGACACCACAGAACCATTCTGCCTTCCCATCTAAATTGCTTTTCAGTTATCTGCAGGGGAAGCAGCTAGGTTAACCAAAAGTACAGTGTAAGGTTATGGTACACAAGCTTCTGATGAAGTTTGTAATCACTGCTGTAACTCTCTTAAATAAAGGCAGTTTATTGGGTCCTAAATACACCACGGCTAAGTATGTGCAAAAAATAAACCTGCAACAGACTGAAAGATGAATTCAAGGTATAAGGCCCAGGGCTGATGGAGGCTGAAGTGGTAAGTGCACAGCTAATTTAGCACAATGACATGAAGCTGCAAGACCTTCTTGGCTTTAAGCTGATTGCTGGATGGAGTGGGGTAATTGGACTCGGTTCACCTGAAGGCGTGGTGCAGGTTTCCTTTGAGGATGAGGACTGAAAGGTCACATATGGAATGATCATTTTGTGAAAAGCTTCCCCCAGGAGTAATATGGTGGTTTGGGGTTTGTTTTTTTATAATTTTTCTGTGAGAGTTCATTCAAGAGTATAATGATTATCTGGTTTTACCCACAACACTGCAAACAACATTTTTAACTACCATGTCATTTACACCTGCTCTGAGCACGGTAAATCAACAACTGTTAAAATACCAGCTGCCCTAAAGTTTCCCCTCAATGGTGGCAACAGTGGAAAGTGTTAGTTAGAATGGTTGGCCCAGATAAAGCTGATTTTGAACTGATTTTGAAATACAGTTTGGCCACTTCCATGTTGGACTGCCAAACCTGTTCAAGCAGCCAGTTTTATTATAGCTGTAATTTGAGCACAGTTCCTCAGACCATAAAGGTATGTGTGAAAGGGCCATGTTTACAAAAAATAACAGGAAGAAGCAGCAAAAAAGGAAAACATTGAACCCTCAGCACTATGGCAGGGGCAGCTCCCAGTCAGAAAAATTTAAAAACCTCATTTTAGACAAGCATTTACGTGGGCTAATCAGCTAAGTGAGATTGGTGACTGACGCACTATTCTGAAAACCTACAAATGAATATCAGACTTTGTCTATCTGTGCTGCAGGTTTTTAAATATTTATTGTTATAGTTAATCAGATGGGCAGTTGCTCTTCAATGCACATGATACTATAGAATCACCTTCCAGTCACGAACATACAGAATGTCTGTTTATCCATTGACATTTGTGTAAGTTTTGCAAGCTTAGTCATTTATGTAATTTTAAAATGTTAATGTTCTAAATGATCATTTTGTCTGAAGATTAAGATTGCTGAAAGCAAGAAAGCAATCAGAACCCTGCTTACACTGACCAACTGCAAGTACTTTGAAAATACGCTTATTCTGGGAAAAGATTCCTACACAGAGTCTATAAATTTTTCAAAGATCATCCATACTCTGTGAAACTAAAAGAATTTCACATTCAGGTTGCACAGGCTAATAGACCTAACATGGGACTGATATCAGGAGACAAATTCTAATCCTGGTACTACCACTGATGTGATTTTGGCCAAGATTTTGTCATGGATATTTTTGGTAAAAGTCATGGGCAGGTCATAGGTAATAAAGAAAACTTCATGGAAACTGTGACCTGTCCGTGACTTTTACTAAAAATATCTGTGACATAATGGAGATCTGCAGGTCTCCACGCCGCCTGCAGCAGGGCAGCTACGCAGAGTCTGGGAGCTCTGGGGGCTCTCACTATGGGTTGGGTGTCGGAGCCCCAAAGTCCTTACTGCCCACAACTGGGAGCTGCGGGGGCCCCACCACCTACAGCAGCTGGAAGCCATGGGATACCTCTGCTGCTTGCAGCTCCCAGGGTCCCTCCTGCTGCCTGCAGTGGCCAGGAGCTGTGGGGTAACCCCACCGCCTGCAGCAGCCGGGAGCTGCGGGGTACCCCTGCTGTCGGCAGCTCTGGGTGCCCACAGTGGCCCAGAACTTGGGACTTTCCCTGCAGCCCATGATGGCCGGGAGCTGCTGGGTTCCCCCGCCACTCGTGGCAGCTGGGAATCTGTGGGCTGCCCCTGCCACCGCCTCCCTGCTCCCACGGGCAGTGGGGTACCCTGCAGCTCCTGACCACCGCAGACTGAAGTCACGGAGGTCTCTAGAAATCACAGATTCTGTGACTTCCACTGACCTCCATTACTAAACACCTATGAGCCACAGAACAAAACATTTCCCCAGCTTGTAGTTTAGGCATAGGCATGTTGTACAAAAAGTTTAGTTTAATCCACGGACAGAATCATATTATTTTTCATAGCATGGCTCACTATTTAACAGAGATCACAAGAGACCCCTAATAGGAAAGAACTCAAGTATTTTTATTTTTTAATGCAATGTAGCAGCTGGAAGAGAAGAGAGCCGGCACCATGTGTCCACACTCTTCTCCATGAACCACCAGGAACTGCTCAACAGACCAGGGTGGGAGTCCCTGGTTTAGTAAATGGGATTATAACAAATTCCATAAAACATAAAAACAGTAAGCAAAAAAATCTGTTAAATTGAACTAGGAGAGGAGTTCAGAAGACCACATAAAAACCAACACAAAAAAAGATGAAAGTATGAACTACAGGTAAACAAGAAGACAAAAATGAAAGCTGAATTGACACTGGATGAACAGTTTGACATTCTTTGAATGTGCCTGACTGCTAACCAAACCACTAATTATATTCTATTTTATAGCACCTACTACAATAGCAATGAGGCACTGCAATCACAAATATTAAGAGACACATCAGTTACTCTAATATGTACTTTGAAATGACACCCTTAGTCTCTTTTCAGGTCTGTCAGATTCTTCAGATTCTGTGCAACACCCTCTGGCTAGAGCACTATATTTAGAATAGTAACTCAAAAATGACTTCCCAGATACAAGCAGCGGGCTGAGCTGCTGGATGGCCAAAAATGAACTGGCCCACTGAGTAGGTAAAGGTTGGTTTTAGGGCTGTCAAGCGATTAAAAAATTAATTGTGATTAATTGTGCAATTAATTGCACTCTTAAACAATAATAGAATACCATTTATTTAAATATTTTGGGTGTTTTCTACATTTTCAAATATATTGATATAAATTACAAACACAGAATACAAAGTGTACAGGGCTCACTTCATTTTTTATTACAAATATTTGCACTGTAAAAAAATAAGAAATAGGATTTTTCAATTCACCTAATACCAGTACTGTAGTGCAATCTCTTTACCATGAAAGTTGAACTGTACAAATGTAGAATTATGTACAAAAAAAAACCTGCATTCAAAAATAATACAATGTAAAACTTTAGAGCCTACCAATCCACTCAGTTCTACTTCAGCTAGTCGCTCAGAGAAACAAGTTCGGTTACAATTTGCAAGAGATAATGCTTTCTGCTTCTTGTTTACAGTATCACCTGAAAGTAAGAATAGGCATTCGCATGGCACGGTGGTAGCTGGCATTGCAAGATATTTACGTGCCAGATGTGCTAAACATTGATATGTCCCTTCATGCTTCAACCACCATTCCAGAGGACATGCGTCCATGCCGATGATGGGTTCTTCTTGACAACAATCCACACCAGAGAAGACCAATGCATGTTCATTTTTATCACCTGAGTCAGATGCCACCAGCAGAAGGTTGATTTTCTTTTTTGGTGATTCGGGTTCTGTAGTTTCCGCACTGGAGTCTTGCTCTTTTCAGATTTCTGAAACCATGCTCCACATGTCATCTCTCTGAGATTTTGGATGGCACTTCAGATTCTTAAGCCTTGGGTCAAGTGCTGTAGCTATTTTTTAAAATCCCACATTAGTACCTTTGCATTTTGTCAAATCTACTGTGAAAGTGTTCTTAAAATGAACAACATGCTGGGTCATCATCTGAGACTGCTATAACATGAAATGTATGGCAGAATGCAGGTAAAACAGAACAGGAGACATACTCATAGACTCAGACTCTAGGACAAGGGACCTCGAGAGGTCATCAAGTCCAGTCCCCTGCCTTCATGGCAGGACCAAATACTGTCTAGACCATCTCTGATAGACATTTATCTAACCTACTCTTATATATCTCCAGAGATGGAGATTCCACAACTTCCCTAGGCAATCTATTCCAGAGTTTAACTACCCTGACAGTTAGGAACTTTTTCCTAATGTCCAACCTAAATCTCCCTTGCTGCAGTTTAAGCCCATTGCTTCTTGTTCTATCATTGGAGGCTAAGGTGAACAAGTTTTCTCCCTCCTCCTGATGACACCCTTTTAGATACCTGAAAACTGCTATCAGGTCCCCTCTCAGTCTTCTCTTTTCCAAACTAACAAACCCAATTCCTTCAGCCTTCCTTCATAGGTCATGTTCTCAAGACCTTTAATCATTCTTGTTGCTCTTCTCTGGACCCTCTCCAATTTCTCCACATCTTTCTTGAAATGCGGTGCCCAGAACAGGACACAATACTCCAGTTGAGGCCTAACCAGCGCAGAGTAAAGCGGAAGAATGACTTCTCGTGTCTTGTTTACAACACACCTGTTAATGCATCCCAGAATCACGTTTGCTTTTTTTGCAACAGTATCACACTGTTGACTCATATTAAGCTTGTGGTCCACTATGACCCCTAGATTTCTTTCTGCCATACTCCTTCCTAGACAGTCTCTTCCCATTCTGTATGCGTGAAACTGATTGTTCCTTCCTAAGTGGAGCACTTTGCATTTATCTTTATTGAACTTCATCCTGTTTACCTCAGACCATTTCTCCAATTTGTCCAGATCATTTTGAATTTTGACCCTGTCCTCCAAAGCAGTTGCAATCCCTCCCAGTTTGGTATCGTCCGCAAACTTAATAAGCGTACTTTCTATGCCAACATCTAAATAGTTGATGAAGATATTGAACAGAGCCGGTCCCAAAACAGACCCCTGCGGAACCCCACTTGTTATACCTTTCCAGCAGGATTGGGAGCCATTAATAACTACTCTCTGAGTACGGTTATCCAGCCAGTTATGCACCCACCTTATAGTAGCCCCATCTAAATTGTACTTTCCTAGTTTATCTATAAGAATATCATGCGAGACCGTATCAAATGCCTTACTAAAGTCTAGGTAAATCACATCCACCACTTCTCCCTTATCCACAAGGCTCGTTATCCTATCAAAGAATGCTATCAGATTAGTTTGACACGATTTGTTCTTTACAAATCCATGCTGGCTATTCCCTATCACCTTACCACCTTCCATACAATTCTCCCCCAAGGAGTTCAGTCACAAATTTAATTAACACTTCTTTTTTTTTTTTAACGAGCATCATCAGCATGGAAGCATGTCCTCTGGAATGTTGGCCAAACCATGAAGGGGCATACGAACCTTTAGCATATTTGGCATGTAAATACTTTGCAACGCTGGCTACAAAAGTGCCATGCAAACAACTATTCTCACTTTCAGGTGACATTGTAAATAAGCAGGCAGCAGTATCTCCTGTAAATGTAAAGAAACTTGTTTGTCTCAGCGATTGGCTGAAGTAGGACTTAGTGGACTTGTAGGGGCTAAAGTTTTACATTGTTTTGTTTTTGAGTGAAGTTATGTAAACAAAAATTTTCTACATTTGTAAGTTACACTTTCATGACAGATTGCTCTATAGTACTTGTATGAGGTGAATTGAAAGATACTATTTCTTTTATCATTTTTACAGTGCAAATATTTGTAATAAAAAATATTAAGTGAGCACTATACACTTTGTATTCTGTGTTGTAATAGAAATCAATATATTTGAAAAATGTAGAAAAACATCCAAAAGTTATTTAATAAATTTCAATTGGTATTCTATCGTTTAACAGTGCGATTAATTTTTTTTAGATAATCGTGGGAGTTAACTGTGATTAATCGACAGCCCAAGTTGTTTTTATTTATTTCTATATTGTATATATGCACATGGGCCTTTGGGAGGGACACGAGGCTCAAGATAACTGTTTTTGAGCCTCAACATGTTCTTTTAGGGCACTTTGTCTTGTAAACATGGTAGATTTCAGCTGTCACAAGAATGACTATAAGGACAATGGTAGAATACATTTTACAACCAGGTGTATGTGCAATTTATATACCTTAGACCAGGGGCTCTCAAACTTTTTTCCAAAAGGCATTGTGCCACACTATTAACAGCTCTTGAGGAAAATTATTAATTTTAATTATTACATACAAACTATCACACAGTAAATAAATAACGTACATTTTCTTTTCATTTTAATGTAAATAATCATAATTCTAGAAATCCCTAGCAATATGCACTCAAAGAAATGCTTCAAGATCTTTGAAACCAAACAAATTGGCTGGAGAATGCAGTTGCACTGGTGGCCCACCTTGGGCCACAGCCCACAGTTTGGGAACCTCTGCCTTAGACAAATGAACAGAATATGGGTCATTTTTCTGAGTGCCCATATACAATGATAATGGGCTATCCAGAAATGTGTATATAATAACCATCTTGCTGAGAAGTTTGCTTACTGCTTGTCCTCTCAACAGCATGCACCAGTAGTTGCCTACCATCTTCTGCGTCAACCCCATCTTGTTAGTAGAGAATCTTGTAAACACTCCGTGTTCACAATTCCATGGACCACTTCCCTCCCCACCCAAGTACATCTAATGACATCCTTTCTAAAAGGCCCATCACTACACAAGTTTAAGATATTAAAACAGAAAATATCAGACCTATAATTAAAAACAATTGATACTAGATAAAAATCTTACCTAAGCTATTCCCTCCACACCCCTGCAAGATCCGTCTGGCTCTCTTCTTAGAGTCTTCTGGGAAGCTTGGGCTGTCCAACAGGTTTGGGTATGTACAAAGTGCAACCACCTACAGTACCAAGAAAAACTTCGTAAACTGACTATTGCTATCAGTTGCTCCATGCCACTGATTGGTTATTTTTAAGTTGTTAATATGCAAGTTAGCTCCTTTGAGATGGAGGATATTAAAAGATTAGGTCTCAAACTATTTAAAAAAAAATATTCCCCCCTCCCTCCCAAAAAACATAAAAAGCGTAAATATTTGTCATCAGAGTTTGGAACCTAATTACTAATGCTGAGAGCAGCAAATGCCTTTTTCTTATTTGTATTACAGTTGATTGAGATTGGGGCCCCACTGGGCTAAGCACTGTACAACCATATAGCAAGAGATCATTCCTGCCCTGAAAAACGTACATTCTCAACAGAAAAAGGGCTAAATAATTTGTTATTTCTAGCACCATTTTACAGATGAGGATAAGACGACTTGCCCAAGGTCACCCAGGAAATCTGTGGAAAAAATGGGAAATGAACCCCGGTCTCCCGAGTCCCAGCCTAGTCATACTTCTCTGAAATAACCTTTGCAGTTTTTATTTTACTAATTTGAATTGCTAAAAGGTATTTAAATAAGAAATGAAGGGAGAGCAGAGGGTAGAAGTGGAACTATGCTCTAAAGGAAATAAACTATGATGAAGATATTTAAGCCACAGTGAGGGAAATCAAGTGGTCCCTACTGAGAGCAGCTTTAATTTGTCTCAATTTCTATCCTCGTTTTCCATGCATTCACCAGGATGACATGGATAGGCCATAGTAGCCTTCCTGGTCAGCGATGATAGCAGAATTAATGCATGTATGTATATCACAAGGAGAAGAGATCCCTGAATTCAGAGCTAAGTTATTTGATGTTTTAGTTGATGAGAGTTAATTTGTTATAATGAGTTGTAGTCCTTTATTATCTTTATGAAAGATAATGGAGTTTGCTAAATGACTTAAAAAATATATACATTTAGAAAATGGTGAGCTGCACTGTATTTATCGTTTGTGTTTGTACAAAGTGTAGTACAATGTGGCCCCAATCCTGATTGGGACCTTTGAGTGATGCCATAATATTAATAAATAAAATGCAATTTGAGGATTTAACACATGTAAGTGCATAAAATGTTAATTGAGAACGTACTTGTAGCTACAAGTCTTTAATTGTTCTTGCTTTGGTATAGTTTCTACAATAGAAATCATGCCTGAATGCTAAACACATTCTTCAAAACTAGCCTAGAGCTGTTACGATATTAAGGTCCTTAAAAGATGCATGCAACCCAATTTACGCATGCAAATACCCTTGTGCACACTTAGATTAACTATTTGTGAACAGAGGTCTGCTATGCATTTAACTCCCCACGTGCATATACAAATACTTGAGCCGCAGGCTCAGAAGTGGTATTTGAACACACAAATCAGGCACATGCAATTGAGTGTGTACAACTGTTTGTACACACCTTTGAAAAGTCAGGCCCTAAAAGGACACTGTTGGATTAAAAACAGTCTATTTTCTCCTTACCTATATTATCAATAACTAGTTTTCTGGCAGAGGATGTGCACAAAGGGCCAGGAGAGGGCATGCCAGGAGGTGAACATTTCAGGGGTGTAAAAGAGGGAGAATACTGTAGGCAAACTATTGGAGTTTTGATGGTAGAGGCACTACTGGAAAAGCTGAACTGGCAGCTCCATGTATCACATCCCATGAATGAATGGAAGCAACTTCCATTCACACAAGCAAACAAGTAACTAAGCATGAAACATGCAGAGGCTATACAGCACAACGGGTAACATAGTGAAAAAACAATTGAATAGTTTTGTTTTAGTCATATTGGGGGAATCAAGTGTTTAGCTACAACAAATTTCTCTAGCAAACCATGTCTGAAATTTTGTGATATTCTATAGAGGAAACAAAATTAGAAACAATATTATTTTATAAAATGATTACCTGACGAAGGAAAGTGATGGGCTGCTGTCCCATTGCATGTGCATCACCAATGTTGGCCTTAATGACCTCAGTAAAAGGCTTTTTGATTCCCTGAAGTGAGACAATGCACTGTTAGTTCTAAAGTACACCAAGTTTTTCTATATACCGTTTATTTTACCCTTAACTGTATTGATTTAAAAACAGCTATAATTAAAGCAGTACAACCCCAGAGTGTTGACACAGTTATACTGGTGTAAAGGTGATTATATTGGTATAGCTTATTTATATCTTATTTATTATAATGCAATAACAATAATTAGTAATATATAACTTTTCCACTGCATTTTTCATCAACAGATCTCACAGCACTTTACAAAAGAAATACACGACACATTTTCAAAGCATGGCCTCTGGTTTTATCCACCACACATTTGCAATACAAAAGATGGATTTGAATGTATGTGTGTGTGTAGTTCTGGGCACAGACTCAAAGAAAAAAAGATGGACTTTGAGGTCCTTGGAAAAATGTTCCCTCTTTCCCCGCTAATAATAAAGTATTATTATTATTATTATTATTTAGCTAGAACAGAGGTTGTGCTTAAAGAAAGATGTCCCTAACCTGCTGTGACTCTATGAGTCCTTCAATACCAGCTGGCAGAGGGTACACCACACCATAACTCCCATTAGGCTGGACACATGCATTGAACCAAGACCTTATTGTCATAAAAGGTGTTATGTAAGGTATCATATGAAAACCAGGAATATGCAGGTCATTAGTATTATTGCATAATGTATGTACAGGTGATGTATAAAGAATTATAAACGTGTGCTGAAAATTTGTTAAAAGATACTCTGCAAACAATGCATAAACCCAGCCTGTCCTAGACAAAGGAATGTTATTTTGCCTCTTTTCCTGTGGCTACAATGTAAATTGAGCCAGGAAATATCTCAGAGGATAATGAAAGATACATCTGCATAGAAGGAAAACAAAGTCAGAGATAAATGAGCAGGAAAAACCATTTTAATAATCACGATGGAAGATGGAGCCTGCACCCATAGGAAAACTTCCTGGCTCTTGAAATGGAGACAGTAGACTTTGGGAAGTATAAACAAACGCAAAGAGCCATGTTAGCATCTATCGTCTATGGCAGTGTTTCCCAAACTTTAACAAACTGTGAACCCCTTTCACTAAAATGTCAATCTCGCGATCCCCCTCCTAAAAATGAATATTTCCAAAGACCTTATCCTTTACCTGAGTATAAATTATAAAACCAATGATCTTGGAAATATACAATTTGTTTTTATGCATGTTTATTATATACTATTTATTATTATTTATCATTACAGTATTTTTATTACATTATGAAAATGGCAACACTCTTCCAAGGTCTCACTTTCATCACTTGTATCACTTTGAATAAATCTGTTATAAGACAAGGCTCCTATGTTTCATCAAGGAGTATCAGATGTGAAACAGCATGAAGGTATTTAAAAAGCCAATTCAAAGAGTTCCTCCTACGCAAGCATTCAGTTCTTGAGCAGTCCAGGCAAACGATGCACGTTACAACAAAGCTTAAACTTGTTCATAATAATTTTAAAAACAATACTAGCTGCCTATTTAATTTTAAAAATAGCAAAAAATATCCACCTCCCTTTCTATGTTTTATAAGGAGTCTTGAAGTTTAAATCTCCTCAGTGTGATAGATATGCTTGCTTTGATCTGCTTAGCTCTTGGAAGTCCAGGGGCTCCAGGCTGCTGGCCCCGTGCTGCCCAGGGTCCCTAGAGACAGCTCTGTCTGCCATTAGGGTTAGGGAATTCCCCCTCCTCCCCCCAAGAACCCCCATAACATTTTGTGAACCTCCTGGGGTTCCTGAACACCAGTTTGGGAACCACTGGTCTAGGGGACAAAGAGGAAGTGATGCCCATTGAGCTCATGAAAAGTGGATCCTCTTGGCCTGAAAACCAAGAGTAGCTGGAACTGAGAAACCTGTTTAGACAAAGATTGCAACGTGCTGAAGTTAAGTTTTAGTCACTAAAAAGCATGTTTTGTTTTGTTTTACTTTAAACCATATCCGTGTCTTTTATTCTTACTTATCACCGGGGTACTAGAAATCCGTTTGCGACAGAAAAACAAGAAATTTGTGTTTTTATAGAGAATCTTTAGTTTTTATATGTTGTGAAAAAATAAAAACATATATTAACTAGTAACTAAATTTTACTAAAAGTTCCAGTGTTACTTATACAATGTCCGTAATCTCTCCCTCTTGTGGCTGATTTTTGACTGCGCTTTAATTTAGATAGCTAGACATACTCCAATAAACTGCTTCTGGCATACAGAGGTTATTTAATCGCGTACAGGGATTCATGTTTTCATGCAACTCATTTTTCACTTCAGCCTCCAGACGTGGGTAATTAAAGTTATGAAAAGATGCTGAAAATGTTTTTAAAAAATGACCCCATAAGACAATGTCACTAAGTTTGGCAAGGACATATTTCATATTGATGGTAGGCTTCTAACCTGCTTAAAAATTTTAAATATAACAATCAAACATTTTATTCTACTGATATCTCTATATATTGTGACTAAGGAAACTAAAGTTCAGCTTTTTATTTTAACTGCAGAAAAACATAGATTTTTATGTTTTTTTATTCGAGAATTTTGGAGTTTTTTTATCACAGAAAACTAGGATCCCTGCTTACCATATAAATATCTGTTTTTTGTTAATAAACATATTCTTGTTTTATTACAAAACTATCTCAGTTCTGTGTATCAAACTGAAAGGCGAAGTCCTCAGCTAAATTAACAGAATATGTGATCGGTCTCTGTGGAGGCAATAAACTTAACTTCTCCTGAGGGTCCAGTAAGAGAGACTGGACATTGCAGAGGAGATAGTTTTGGGGAGACTCAGGACTGGAAAGGCCGTTGGTCTCAAGCTAAGGAATAACCAGGCTGGTGGAAGCCAGGATGAGGCCACTGTACTCTGAGCATGGTATCAGGGCTCTGAGCCAATATGGCAAGTACACAAGCACCTGGGGTCACATGGCAGAAGGTGACACAACCTCTTACTGGTTTGGGTGACCCCCCCATAGTGTTACACTTGCATAAAGAGTAACAAACTCTAGAAAAAAAATGTTTCAGCACATATTTGAAGTCATTACATACCAGTTTAGGAAGAGTTTAGAAACAGTTTACAAGTAATTTTAGGCCTGGTCTACACAGGTGTTGACCCGAGTTTAAAGAAGCATGCTGCCAACAATGCCTAGAAATTAAAGAGAACCTTTCCTGCCTTATGAAACAGAATTTAGCAATAGTTGCTAGATTCTATTATGGCCCAACTGAATTTTAGATAAAGTTTGATCTAGCTTCTGTTGACAGGGCTAAACCATGGTGAAATCAAGTTTAAATGGTGGCCTTGGTAGACACCAAGGCTACAATGCACTTTTAAAATGGATTTCATGTCCATCTGGCCCCTGTCCACACTAGCCAGCTCAATCATGAGCCCATCACACACTTCTTACTCGAAAAGTTTTGTCTGAGTAAGCAGTGAAGCATAAGGTCATAATCAGAACCCCTCTCAGCCACAGCCAGCTTTAAACAGGTCTCATAAAGCAGTGTTATAACTCAGCTGAAAGCCCCACTGTAGACTGAGCCTTTGGGTTCAGAGAGTTTTGATTCTATGACAGCTTTGTTTGCAGTGGCATACTGCAAATGGCCAGAGACAAGCGGTCCAATACACCAGAACACAGTTTTGTGGTAAGGTAATGAAAATCTTAAATTGCACATAATCACATGAATTATTCACCCTGCCCCAAAGCAACAAAAGTCTTACACCCCTGCCCCATAATATTATCTCAGGTAAAAAAATAGTTATAGAACCTGCTGGCGGGCCATGGGGAAAGAGAAGCCAGTCAGGAAACGTCAGCAGATGATGCAATAAAGACCATAATGCCCCTATCTACCTAGAGATCCTCCATAACAAGGCCCTTATACATTTCTGGCCATTCTGTAACTTATTTCCCACCCCCTCTTCCTCTCCAGACTGGACCTGAAACTACATCTGTGAGGTGGGCAGTATGAAAGGAGAGTATTTGGGGTCAGCAGTTGTGGAGCAGATTGGTTGGGGTAACTGAACAGGAGAGAGGGAAGGGAGGGGAAGCAGGATGACAAGCAAAATAAAAAACAGGAAATAAATGTAAACAAGTTTAGTTCTTTTGATTGTTTGTTTGTTTATGCACTGTCTGCCTAATTAATGTTTGTGTCTTGTCTAGTTAGACTGCAAGCTCTATGGCTAGAAAATGTGTCATACTACATTACGTGTTTGCACAGATAGTAGGACAGTGCGGCCATGTGGGGATTTTAGATGTTAACTAGCGTAAATGTTAATAGTAAAAACACTAGCATTTAAAATGTTTTATCTGTGAAATCTAAACAACTGGCTGTTTTTTGTAGCCATACTTCTCCTATGACAGTGGTTCTCAAACTGGTGTACTGGTGACCCCTTTCACATAGCAAGCCTCTAAGTGCAACCCTCCTTATAAATTAAAAACACTTTTTTATATATTTAACACCATTATAAATGCTGGAGGCAAAGTAGGGTTTAGGGTGGAGACTGACAGCTTGCAACCCTCCCATGTAATAACCTTGTGACCCCTATGGGGATCCCAACCCCCGTTTGAGAACCCCTGTCCTATGAGGAATTCAATCTATTATGAGAATAGAGGGAAAGCACTTGAACCTTAACTTGTAAATCAGAGTCAGAGCTCTCTTTAAAAGGAAAAAAAAGAATAGAGGAAAAAAAGCTTTAAGTGCACTGGTTTGTAGGACCAGGCAATGCAACTGTCTTCTTTTGTCTGCATCAAGTGTTATGAACAGGACTTACGTTACTGTTACATTTCTTTATCAAGAAGTCAGTGGGCATTAACATAGAGACTGGATGTGGTGAAGGTAACAAGGGTCGCCATGGGACTAAGATCTTAGTCAATTTCTGTTACTGCAGTTAATGCCATTCAGAGACAGGCAAATGATAACATTCAAGCTTCCTTTGAAATGGAGCAGGTAGAGAAGCAAGACGCAGCTGAAGGTCTTACCTCACCCTGACTCGATAGACTCAAAGGCCATGTCTACACTTACAGTTTTGCAGCACTGGTAGTTACAGCTGTGTTCGTACAGCTGTGTAGGGCCAGCGCTGCAGTGTGGCCACACTGACAGCTACCAGCGCTGCAGTGTGGCCACATTTGCAGCACTTGCAGTGCTGTTGGGAGTGGTGCATTGTGGGCAGCTATCCCAGCATTCAAGTGGCTGCAACGTGCTTTTCAAAAGAGGGGGGTGGGGTGGAATGTGACAGGGAGCGTGGAGGAGACAGACAGAATGGATTTTTGGAGTTGACACTGTTCTCAGCTCCCTGCCTTACAAGTTCTAAGGACTGGAAGACGCACAGTGCCTACCTTCAATCATTTTAAAAGTTCTAACTCCCTTCCCCCACTCCTCTCTCATTCACTAAATGCAAATTATGTACTTATAAATACCCGTCAGACCAGATAAGCAACTGCTCAACATGGACTTCCCCCTCCCCCTCTGCCGTGTGAGCGTGCTGTTTCTCTCTTCAAGCAAACAGCTGTGAACATTCCAAAGTAATTCCCCTGCCTGCCTCCGCTCGCTCAGCAAACAGGAGCTGTGTTTGTTTTTTAAATAAGCAGTTTGGCTGAACTCCGAGCTCTCCCTTTCTTCCGGTTTGTTGTGGACAGGAATTCTGGGATACTTCCTTATACCCTGGAGGTCAATAAAAGCGCTAGTGGGCATCCACACTTGCTGACCAGCGCTGGATCACCAGCACTGGAATCCCTACACCCGAGGCTCGACCGGGTGTACAGCCAGCGCTGCAACCAGGGAGTTGCAGCGCTGGCCGTGCTTTGCAAGTGTGGCCACATCCTAAGTTGCAGCGCTGTAACCCCCCCACCAGCGCTGCAACTCTCTAGTGTAGCCATGGCCAAAGAATGTGTTTTTCAAAACTTTAAGCCAATACAATTTAAAAGACACACCCTTTTTGCTTGTCAAGACGGAGCCTTCTGGATTTACACAAGAGAAGTGATTGGAATGAATTACAGATCCTTCATAATTCAAAATCTGATTTTTAGGGTTCAATAATTTTACTGGACCTGAATTACATCCTTTCCTGCTCCCCAGCATCAAGTACCATTTCTGACTAATAAAATAATGGATTGGGAATATGTTGCTTTCTTCAAATAAGCTGGAGATCCACAGAGAACAAAGGCCATTTTCATTTGATTTTAAGTTTAAAATTACAAACGTAAAGGCACAAAGAAGTGGCCAAAATCAGCTCTGGAGAATGTAGCCAAAACTCCTATTGACGTAACGGCAGTTGCTCTTGCTTACAACAAGGCTGGATTTGGTTCACCGTGTAAGAGTTGGAATTTTGCCTTAGAGTAAGACACTATATTATGCTTGTTTTGAGATGTAAAACACAGTTCAAAGGGACCACATAACAGTTCCCCAGCCATATATTAACAAAACTGGAACAGAAACATCTTGACAAACAAGACAAATTACCAACATAAACAAGTCATGCAGCTTGTCACTTTTCATCCATAAATGCTACAGCATTCTTTGGTTTAAAAAAAAAAAAAAAGGAGGTATACAGAAGCCACTTCTTCATTCTTCAGTGAAATGCAAGAGACAAGCCTTTCCGCACGTAAAGCAGGGCTCCCAGGTTAGACTGTAAAGGGAGGGAGGAAGGGAGGGTTAGTTTAATGGGGTCTAGCCAACCTCATAGCATTTAAGAGCCTGAATTGCAGAAAAGTAAATCTATTTCCTGCTTCTTAAATCTAGGCTATGACTTCCCTGCCAAAAAGTGTATGGGGGAGTTGGTTTGGGTTTTTTTAAAAGCACAAAAATTATCTCATTGTAAAATCCCAGTAGAGACAAGGTACCTGTAGTTTTTACCGTGCAGTAGCTAGACAAGGTCAACACTATACCTTCCCCTGCTCATGACTGACCTCGCCCAACTTACTTCATGGTAAAACTACAATGCCTTGTCTCCACTGGGATTTTACAGCTGGATGGCTAATGCACATTAGTCATCCCACAGTAGAAACCTACCTTTCTTTAGCAGTAAAGATAGAGCCCTAGTTAGTTAACCAACAAGAGGCATCAATTCCTTGGAACCCTGTCTGCCACATATGCCCTCACCTTTCCTCACTCTGGAGTTAACATAGCTGTGGAAACCTGTCAGAGGAATGTAGGAAAGAGGAATAAATTTATGCATAACACAACTGCAATCTTTTCCATTTCTCCTTCAAGGTGTCCTCCCCCCTACTTTTTTTTTTTTTTTTTAAATGAAGAAAGTGCCAGAAGTTGTGCAAGTCTAGGTCTGGAAATAGATGTTGCATTGACAGCTCTGTATACTGAAAAAGTATTTTGTGGGAGGGGGAAAAGAGGCGGGTGCAAGGGGAGATTAAGAGCCAGTGAACACAATAAGCTGTTGTGCAAGTGACCAAGTGCTTCACCTCAGATCTGGGGATGAAAGACTCGCTTTTTAACTCATCTGCTGAGATTGTCAACAAGAGGGATAATTGCAGGGATGGTGGGTTTTGACTGGAACTGGACTGAAGTTATGATAGGCAATAACTTTCAGCTGCTACCTCCTGGGCTAGGTTTCAACTGGCAACCTAGAAACAAAAGGTTCCATCATCCCAGTTAACACTCCCTTTCTCCAGTCTGTGTGTCATCTCCTTTGGAATAGGTTCAGTTTGCCTCTTCTACCCCTGCAGCTCTCCTCCTTTCATTGAAATCCCCACTATCCCTTTAAGAAACCAGATCAGCAAATGCTTCTTATTTTCAGTCTTTGCCCATTATTGTCTGTCTCTCCTTGTTTCACCTTCATCACCATCTCTTTCTCTCTCCTCTCACAGGTCTCAGCTCTCTAGCTGTGCCCACATTAGAGAACCATTTCCTTTTTTAATTCCTTACATAAACCAGGCCTGTCTGTGTTGTGGATTGCACAAATAAGAGGTTACATAATTAATGGGAAGAGAAGACAAAAACATTTCACCACAATTGAACTGTGTACCCCAGAGGCCAAGTACTTTAAAAAAAATGACCTAAAAAGCACCACCCTTAGGCACCTAACTAATAGGAACTTCAAGGCCTGAATTAGCATTCTAATCTTCTGTTATTAAACCAGCTCTCAGGAGCAAAAAAACCTGACCTGCTTACCACAGAGCATGGCTTTGAGTTTGTGTTATGCATGTATAATTCAAGCTGACATGAACTGTAATTGATGGGGAAGCAAAATGAGAAGTCTGGATTCTGACTTGAAATAGCGGTGATGAACCTTAATGTCCCCTGGAGTAGGATGAGGTAACTGGTGGTACTAAGAGCCAGTGGCTAGACTACAAACAACAGGAGTATGTTGCAAAAGATTATTATTTTTATTTAAATGTATCAGCAAGATTCCAGTCAGAGGAATGTCCATGAAAATAAAATTTAAAAAATGTAAGATTTAATTTTTACATTTTTAAATAAAGGAATTATATAATATTCAGTACATGTGATTAGGCCTCCCAGTAAAGAAACTCCTAAATTATAGTGGAATAACTTGGAAAAGATTTGCCATTATATTTAATGAGAAGACTGAATTATTGTGTCTTGTGGATTGCATTCTGCTGACCATATATGGCAATCAAGTATCAGAGGGGTAGGTGTGTTAGTCTGGTGTGTTAGTCTGGATCTGTAAAAAGCAACCAAGAGTCCTATATGGCAGTGTTTATCAGGGCACGTTGTAATTACCCTTGAAAAATAAATTAGAAGTTTTGGAGATTTTTTAAAAAAGTTGCATCTGCTTCTGAAGAATGTTTTTCCACTTAACTATCAAAGCAGAGGAAATAAGTTCTCTGTGCAAATTTTAAAACTAACTGCACACCACATAACATTCTCTTTACTCGTGATTTTACGCAGAAAAACATCAAAAAAGTAATGTTTGCCAAAATCATAAAACAACTCAATTTTCTCATCCTAATCTGCATCAGTTTTCACCAGATTACAGAAAGCAAGATTTCACTACTCCAGTGGTCACCAACCCATCCATCTTGATCGACTGGTCGATCCTGGGGACTCTCCCAATCAATCGCAATCTCCGGCCACCAAAGAACAGTGGGGCTGCCTGCCGCTAAGGCAGGCTCCCTGCCTGCCACAGCTCCACAACACTCTCAGAAGTGGATAGCACGCCCCTGCACACACATACCCCGGGGCGGGGCTGTGGCAGCAAGAGTCTCCAAGCACCGCTTCTGCCTGCAAGCATCACCCCCACAGGTCGGGAATGAGGAACTGTGGCCAATGGGAGCTTTGGGGGTGGTGCCTGCAGAGAGGGGCAGCACGCAGAGCCATGTTCTCCCTGCCCCATCCAGGGGCTGGAGGGGTGTTGGCTCCTTCTGGGAGTGGCATGGGGCCAGGGCACACAGGGAGCCTGCCTTAGCCTCGCTGCACCTCCAACCAAGGTAACTGCTGCCCAGTGGGAGGCTGCATCCCATTGCCCAGCCCTGAGCCCTCTCCCAGAGTCAGTACACCATACGCCCTCCTGCACCCGACCCCCTCTCAGAGCCAGGACCCCATATCTGCTCATGCATCCCAACCCCTTGCCCCCAGCCCTGACCCCCCTCCTAGAGCCAGCACCCCCCACCCCGTCCTGCCTCCCAACGCTCTGACCCAGCCCAGAGCCCCTTCCTACACCCAAACACCCTCCCAGTGCTTGCACTCCTCAACCCCGTGCTCTACCCCAAGCTCCTGCCCCAACCCTGAGCCCCCTCCTAGAGGCCGCACCCCAAACCCCCTCTTGCACCCTAATCCGCTGCCCCAGCCTGGTGAAAGTGAGTGACAGTGGGGGAGAGCGAGCAACAGAGAGAGGGAGGGGTGGAGTGAGCAAGGTAGATCCTTGGTTGCCCTTAAATTCAAAAAATGATCTTGGGAGTAAAAAGGCTGGAGACCACTGCACTACTGTGTTTTCTTATTACATAACATGAGCAGGCAAATGAGGAAGAACAGTTCTCACTGTCTTAATGAGGTCAACAGCTATCTCCTGGGAGATGTTTTTCTACCACTTTCTCCCCCACTCAGGACATATTAGGCTAAACATCAATTTTCATATTAAATTAGCCATCCTGTGTTTGAGTGTGATCAATAAATCATGTCATTGTTGGTTTTTCCTGAATGTCAAATCATATTTCTACATGTTAGTGTCTAAACTGTTTGGTTTTGTACTTTTCCCTAGCTCCAGGACACTGTCAACTCACATTTAGCCTTAAATTAAGCTAGTAAGTCAGAAGAGATGTTTGCATGCAATTTTAAAACCTCAAAAAGGAAAAAAGAAAAAAAAAAAAGTTACCAAACAGTCACACCAATATTTTTAACCCAAACATTACAGCACGTGAAACCTGAAATTAGGACTGTTAAAGTGAAAATTATTTCATTACTGCCATTGTCCAAACAGAGGTAAGTGCAGAAATTAAAACAAATGGCTTAAATAGTGAAGAGTAAAATGAACATAAAATTTTCCACTTGAACCAAAATAAGTTGTTACTGACAATATGAATAAAGAAAATCATTTGTATACAACCTGTGACTTAATTTGACAGTTTCACTTTAGAAGATACTACTGTCAGATTGCATTTTTCAATTCTGACCTGCAGATCTTACCCCTCAAACATATTTCAATCTCCAGGCCCATTCAGTTCTTTGCTTACCATAGGGGTGGGGAACTCATCTTCTATCAGGGGCCATTGACCCACAGGAAAAAAAAGCAGTTGGGAGCCACACAGCCTTGTGGGGGGGTGGGGAGGGGGCAGAGGCTTGGTGCTTCCTCCCAGCAGCTGGGCAAGCAGGTGCTTCCAGCTCCAGCCTCGCGGGGAGGAAGGAGGCGTGGAGGTTCATGGATTCCCTTAGGCTCTGGGACAGGGCAATGGGAGCTGCGGAGCAGGCGGTGGGGGCAGCACGCAGAGCTTCCCTGATCACCCGTCCACCTAGGGGCTGCAGAGACATACTGGCAAGCCGGCGCTCCAGCCTGGTGGGGTGACGGGGGGGGCAAGGCTTGGGGCTTTCAGTCCATGGCGCAGAGACTTGCCGCGGGCCAGACAAAATGAAGCTGCAGGGCAGATGCAGGCTGCGGGCCAGAGTTTCTCCACCCCTGGCCTACAGTCACTGCCAACCTAAACCAGCAGCCCACAGGTGAAAAGCTTTAGGACCCATTACCAATCTCTTGAGCCATGTGGTCCCCATCCCAAACTTTGTTGTTAATCAAGCGTGATTTGGGAACAGGAGCAGGGAAGAAGAAAGGTTGCAAGTGATGCCTATTCAGTCATTAAAAAGAGAATATTTTTTTCTTCAGCCCCTTTGATACATTACCATTAAGGTAAATACAGATGAAACCTGGAGTTTTTTCATAATCGCTCTTCAAAATTATAAATCAAAGGGAACATGTTCTGTGGACTCTTAAGAGATTATGACTTAAAATGTTTTTAATTCATCAGACACTAAAACAAGAATCAGCAACCTTTGGCATGAGGCTCGCCAGGGTAAGCACCCTGGCGGGCTGGGCCGGTTTGTTTACTTGCTGCGTCAGCAGGTTCGGCCGATTGCAGCTCCCACTGGCCACAGTTCGCCGCTCCACGCCAATAGTGGCAGCGGGAAGAGGCACGGGGAGAGAGATGTATCGGCTGCCACTTCCCACTGCCCCCATTGGCCTGGAGCAGCGAACCATGGCCAGTGGGAGCCGCGATCAGCCAAACCTGCAGACACAGCAGGTAAACAAACTGGCCCAGCCCACCAGGATGCTTACCTTCATGGACCGCATGCCAAATTTTGCCGATCCCTGCACTAAAATGTTACTGCTTTTGCACAATTAACAGAATAGCAGTGATGTTGGGTTAATGGTAGAAATCCCATTCTGAAAACCAATGTATATAGGCTTAGGTACGATAACTTACATTTCAGTAGCTAGAATAAGAGAGAAGTTGGGGTTTAAACAAATAACAAGATGGTGAGTTCATGAGAAAGAATCAATGGATGACATAAGCAGAGGAGGGAAATTGGTACTTAATTCCTGAACTGAAATAATATTTTTAATGACTATTCAAAGTTTACAAAGGGGCACTGAAACATTGTCTAAACTAGGGGGAATGTATTTGAGGCTGGGGGACGCACACTGGCAATTGCTGGGAGGTGACAATAAAACAGCATTAAAATAGAGTTCACTGCATTGGGTGCTTCAAATAAGATGGGACACTGCTGTCTCCTTAAAGGTGAGTGACTGCAGACCCTACTGTGGAGTTCAATGGGATAAACTTTAGTCACCCTAGTCTGAAAATGCTTCCTACATATATTGCAAATAAGAGTTCTGGGGTGGTGGCAGTGATGAAACTATCTCAGCACTGGGAGTATTTTGAGCGCAATCCCTCAGAATACAATGGTGATTTGTATTAAATTAACTTTTGTAACAATAGAGCAAAGAAAATTCCATTCCAAGAATATGTTGATCCGAAAAGTAGGAGAGGTCAACAATGAGCATGCATTTCTACAACAAATATTTTGCTCTTCAATATATTGTTTAATTTAAAAATATGATCATCATCCATCTTATTTAAAAAAATTAATTTCCAAACCAGCACTAAAAAAGGTCAACAAAAAAGAATCCCCCTACCCTGCCTCTTCCAATCACTATACCACCACCATGTGCTGCTTAGTCTTCTCTTTGGCAAAAGCCAAAGTGAACTCTGTACCATGCCTCAAAAGTCAGCAATTTCTAGAAGCTGGGAGAAGCAAATTGTAGATGTTGAAGGCCCTTCCCCTGAAAGCACACTACCTCCAGCTGTTCTGAAGTTCAAACCTACCACAGCAACTACTACCAGAAGGAGCACAGTTACTCTCAGCTAGGGAAAGGGTCTACATTGTAGCCAAGACCCAAAGCATGGAAATTTTGTCTTGCAGTTGGTCAGAAAGTTAAGTTTTTCCCTGAGGAAAATTTTGGTCAAAATCTGAAAAAATTCTATTTGAAAATGCCACTGCAATGTCTCATGAGAGCTACATTTCATGTGCCTCATGGCCCACTTCTTTTCTATGGCCGAGTCCTCCTGTCTGGACCACATTTCCCATGATGCAACACAGTCTTCTCCAGCTTGCTAAGCCACCATGGTGCATCACAGGGAGACACAGCCCAGCTGGGGAGCCCAGACCATAGAAAACTGAGGCATAAGTCACCCAGACTACAACACCCACGAGACACTGTGATGGCATCTCTAAATAAAAATTCAGATTTTAGGCAAAGTTTTTGGGGTGTTTGGTTTTTAAACAAAAGTAAAAATCTTTTGTAGAAAGCTGACACTTCTTGCAACAAGAAAATTCATTTAGTCAGAAAACAAATTAACATTTCAGCCAGACCATTTTCTATAGATTAAAAACTTGATTTTTTTACATTGTTGTAAGCTGGAATCCAGGGAAATGCATGGAGTTCACATAGAATGTGCTCCACCTGCACAACTAAGCAAGCAATCTTATTCTTTTCTAGCTGGAGTTTCAAAGTGGTCTGCCGGATTAGACCCACATCATTACATTGCAAGAGAAACTTAAAAAAATAAGACCACTCCAATGTCTAAAATAGGAGTTCAAGAAAAAACATTTCCTTAAATTATCAAAAATAATAAAAACCTCTTCAGTCAAAAAGTGAGGAAGAAAAACGGTGTGTAACCCTGAAATGAAAGAATGATACTGCAAAATGGCTACCATGTCAGAAAAATACAATAAAATGACAAAGACACCAGGATAAATCTCCCAAACCACAGTGGACACCTATCCCGGACACACTGCCTGTGGGAGAGGCTTTTTATTTTATATTTTGATAATGTGTTCAGCTTGACATGCCAATTTGAAATGTAATTGTACTGAAAAAAATTAATGAGACTATTGGTCACTTCTTAATAACTATGGCACAGTTTATATTAGACAGAGAGAGTTTTGTTAGGCCTGAATAAAGATGTAGCAGACAAAACCAGGTATGCCAACCTGACCAAAGTCAGGCTAACAGAGGTTTGTGGGTAATCCCTAAGTGGAAAACACTGAGAAGCAGCAGCATGTCTCACAAGCGCTGGGAAAAAGTGAGATAAGAGAGAAGCTGCGTTCCTGGCATAGTACCAAATGTGCTGTGTTCGGGCAGCTCCTTCGAAGAACTGATAAGAGTCCTAGTTTCGCAGCCTCCTTGTTTTCACTCCCTGGTTTTGTTCTTTGTTTGTTTTTAACTCCCCTACATTTCTAACTTTAGGCATGCCTGTATACTAAAGGTGTCTAGTTTCTAGTTGTTAAAAGAAGGGGGTGGGTTGCTCCAGTGAATAATTTATGACGCGACGGAACTGTCTATATAGGCTTATACTAAGATGTAAAGAGGGGGCTGGTTCTCTCTGGAGACGAGCTGCTCTCTATTGATGCGTGCACTTGTCAATAAAGAGCTTTTGATCGGACCTTGCTGGTGTTGCCTGTCTCTCTTGCGGTCAGACAACAAACTTTGCCGTCGGGGTTAGAGTCCCTGACATCTTTGGCGACTCCGCCGGGACCCGTCTGACTCTCCGGCGGGGGATCGGACCCTGAGGCAACGCAGCGCGCATCCTCCAGTTTAGAGGAGCCTTGCCTGGTGATCTGATCTCTGCGTTGGCGATAAGGCGTGTTCTGTGAACCAGCTGAAGCTCGTAGAAATCCAGCAATGTCCACCTACCCGTTGAGTAGGGTCCAGGTTGTCGGGGTTAGAGTCCCTGACTACTTAGGTCTGGGTTAGAGTCCCAGTCCAGGTCTGGGTTAGAGTCCCAGTCCAGGTTTGCGCAGGATCCAAGTTGTCTGGGTTTGAGTCCCAGTCCAGGTGTTCAAGTCCCTGGAGAGGTAAGCGAGCGCTCGACGCGGGGAGGTGGGGGTTAGAGTCCCTTTACCTCGACCTGGGAAAGAGGGGTTAGAGTCCCTTCATTAAAATGGGACAAGTTGGCAATAAGTGCCTGGGGGACGCCCCGTTGTCTCTAATACTTAGAGATTGAAAAGAGATTTCTGAGACAGCTGGCCTAATTAAATTTAAGATGAGAAATCTGTGTTGGATCCAATGGCCATCATTTACCTTTCATTTGTCCCCGACTAGAGACTGGCCGGAGGGTGAAACCTTTTCCACAAATAGGATAAACTCCTTAAGGGATATTTTGGTTGATCTTAGGCCGGGACAAATGGATTACTTGTTTGTATGGTATAATTATGAACCCATGGAGGGATGGATAGCTTTTGAAGCTGTTTGTATGAAGAGCTCTTGTAAAAAAAAATCCCCCACCATATGCCCCAGAGCTGCACCGGGAGGAGGACAATTTTGTTCCTGTTTTTCCCCACCTGATGGAGTGCAAAGATTCAAAAGCAGGTTAGGGACAGTTCAGGGACAGAGGAGAATCAAGGGGGAGCTCAGAGTGATGGTCCCTCATCTTCAGAAGAATCAGGCAGCCTCACCCCCTCTGTGCAGCCTCCAGCCAGCCTTTTGCAAACTTGGTCAGGGACTGCTTTTCAAACACCCCCAATATTACAGCAGCCCTCGTCCTTGCCCTTGTGGACCCCCACTAGGTTACTTAACTCCATAAGGAAGAATGTTTCTGAGACACCCCTGATATGATAAGCCTCGTTGAGAACTTATCTGGTTCTACTGGTTGCTGGGGAACATGAGATGGTTTTACCCATATCCTGTTTGCAACTTCAAATTTGTTTAACTGGCAGTGCACTATGCCTCACTTATGAGACAATCCTGAGGCAGTGAAAAGAATGTTCTGCACAATCTTTTTCACTCATGTGCCCACTTGGGCAAATGTAAATCAGTTATTAGATACTCTCATGACAAAAGATGAAAAACAAAAAGTAAAAGAAAAATCTGCAGCTCATTTGAATGCACCTTGGCTAATTACTAACCCTAACTGAAATCCCAATAATCCAGCTCAAAAGACAAAGTTGGATGGATTTTTAAAAGCTGTTTTAAATGGTATTAAAGATGCAGGGGAGGTTACTCCAAATTGGAGCAAGGTGACTGCTTGTGTTCAGCATCCAAATAAGCACCTCTCTGACTTTTGTGCTCGACTAATTTGTGAAGTTAAAAAGCATGGAAATTTAAATCCTGAAACTAATCATGAAAAGGAGATGGTTAAAATGGTTTTCATGTCACAATGTGCAAAGGATATTGCAAAAAGATTTAGAGAGCATCCAAATGGTACGCAAGGAAAAAGTTTGTCTAAAGTAGTTAGCATTGCTACTAGAATGTTTAATGGGAAAGAGAAAAAAAAAAAAAAAAGACATAAGGAACGGGTTAATTTAAAAATCATCTTGGTCCCGGGATGGAAGGAGGGGGTTGCTCTGCGTTCAGGGTCAGGAATCGGCGCGGACTGTGCTTGGTGAAGGGAGAGGCTGCTTTCGGCCCCAGCTGGCTGTGAAGGAAAAAATATAAACAGAGGCGAAGCAAAGAAAATACAAGTTACAGAACTAAAATTACATTTGCAAAGCTTAACTGTCCAGTAAGATCCAACAGTGTGCCTTTGTGACCCTGGAGTCGGTGTGGCTTGGTGACACCAAAGAAGCCACAGGCAGCCGATCTGGACTGGAATCTCTGAAAGAGACGCCACAGGAGATTCCAGGGTGTAAGAGAACAGCCCTCCCAAGAGCAGAAGCATATTGGAAATTCTGGACGAGCTGTAAACAGGATAATCTCCCTTCCACCTCTCCCCCTTCTCTGAACATTATACACAGAAGTGGCCAGTCTGAACGTACGTGTGTGAGTATGAAAGGAGCTTCGGGCTTGGGGCATTAATATTTTCCTGAGTGATGTGGGAGCGTTCCCAACACTCTCCGTTGTTGTTTTATTATTTTATTAATGAAGCTTTAAAATTCAGTTATATGGTGTGTTTTCTTTATCTTCCCCCAATGATCCTGTAGTGTCAGCCTGATCACCTGACACAAGGAATAGATTGGTAACAGAAATTTGTCACAGTTTGGTGAGCAATTAAGAAGACGGGAGCCCTGCAGAATTTACACCATCTATTTGTTTTACCCTTGTTATTTTGTGTTTGTTTTGCTTGGTACCGTTAGTGTTATATGCTGAGAACTGCATGAGTAAAAGTGAGTCCTAATAGGATAAGGAAACACTATCTGGTTCTGGTTCTGTTCTGTTTAACCAGTTACTGTTGGGTTTTTTTGCTCTGTTCATTTGGGTGTTAGGAGTGTGGGCGGAACTGAACCTCTCGTTCGTAATTCCTCGGAGTGGAAGCCATGTGTGCAAGAGAGCTCTGAGGTTAAATTGAGATCCTTCTGTCCCGTCCCCTGTAGCGGTCAGTGTATAAAAGTGGGAAAGTCTGGCTTAGACTGTAATTCCCTCTGCTCTCTGTGTAATTCTCTTTGCTGTTTAAGAGTCAAACAGATGAATAAGTCTCTGGGTAAACCCTCTAAGAATAGTCCTTTAACTTATATGTTAAGTAAATGGCCTTTGCCCAAGGGCCATGTGTCTTCGTCTAGGTGGCAAGCCTCATAAAGGAGAACTCGGGTAGTCTTGTGAGTGAGAAAGTTTAAGGGAAGAGACCAGGAGGGGTGGGGGCTAGATGAGATGCCCACCCTCCTAGCTAAACTGGTAGTGGAATAAGTTGGTGCCTATGGAAGGGACGGTTCAGTGAGAAAAGCAGGATTGGGCCCAGGCGGGCAGGCAACAGACAAAGAGATTAAAAAACAGGTTGGAAAATGTTAAGGGTGTAGTAAAAGAAAAAAGTAAGTAAGTGTAAGCCTGGGAATTTCAGATACCCAGGACTTACTTGAAATGGTGATTTAAGTTAATAAAAGTGGCTGTTGGAAGACAAGCAAGTGATTTAAGGGAGAGTGAAAAGTTAACTCTGTAGTTGCTAAAGAAAACAGCAGTTAAACTTTGTAAAAATGCTAAAAAGGAAAGTTCTTGGTGTCTTTGAAATGTTTGTAAATAAATTGAGGCAAAAAAATTGTTAATTGCAATCATTTAAAATTTAGTTAAATTAGCTGAAGAATGTATATAGTGCTATGTAATTGAAATTTTATTAGGCTGTAAGGGCACTATAAGTAGTGATGTTTTCTTTCAGTGTTTGAAAGCAACAGTTAAAAGTAAAAAGCAAGCCAGAAAGCATCTGTATTAATGCAAATTATCTAACTGATAAGGTAGAAGCCACTGAAACCTGGGCTGCCTATGAAACACATAAAATATAAAATAAATCCTCTGTTTTTCCTGAAATCAACAAGGGTATTTGTCTATTTTAAGCAATGATTGACTGCCCAGAAGGGGTAGACCTCTGTTTTTTTTGTCTTTCAGATAATCAAAGAAAACTGATGCCAGCTAAACAGCATTCAACGTACCATGCATTTACTGGCACAATAGAAATTATGTTTTGTGTTCTATGTTCTGTCTTGTGGTGTTTGTCTTGTGGCCGAAATTGTTGTGTTTAGTGTTTTCATGGGATGGTCTGGTTTGGAATCAGGCAAAAAAAGGTTAAATTAAAATGCACATACTTGTTTTGTTCAACTTGGAATACAAAGTGTTTAAATAAATCAGAACAATGTAATATATTAAAGTCTAATGCATTTCCTTAAGTAAGAAAAAAAAACTTCATTGGCCAAATTGTTAATTGCAAAAATTGTTGTTAAAATTTGCATACCAACAGTCTTTAAAAGCAAAGACATGAAAAGTTAACCCACTCCCCATATTGCACATGGGATCCTTCTGGCTACCTCAGATTTCTAGCCAGAGGGCTGGGGATGGTGGGAAGCTATTGGACTACAAGTTGTATTAAGTAAACTCCTCAAAGTGGGTGTGCTTGTCCTGGCCTGTTGCTCCAAAGTTCTGTAATAAAGTTATTTTAGTGAAAGGGTATATGTGGCATACATTAAATAATAAAACTAATGTACTGTATAATAACAGTGTGTAGGTATTCATTGTTAAAAAAAATGTGTATAAGTAAAAAGTAAAAGTTTCCTTTGCAGGTTAAAAAAAGCCAAGAAGAAAAGAAGGACAAAAAACAAAATAAATTAACTAAAAAAATAAAATAAAATAAAATAAAATAGCAAGCTCAGGCTATAGATAACACACTGACTCCATTCAAGGACACTGCTCACAGTTAAGACTTGGTTAACAACCAGAAAAAGGAGAGCTTAAATTTGCCCATGCAGCTATAAAATCTGAAAAACACTGCCAGGCACTAATGAAATGTGTTAAGTTTCTTTTCTCACAGGTAAGAAAACGCTACCCAAAGACCCTAGCAGCCCTGCCACTCCTTACAACCAGGAGACGAGATTGATGTAAAGGTCCACCAACGAAAGACTGCCTTGGCTCCATGCTGGAAAGGCCCTTAAGTCCTAATAACTACCAACACCGCTGTGAAGTGCCAAAGACTGACTGTTTGAACCCATGATTCTCACTGCAAAAAGACCCCTCCACCTCGGGAGAATTCTCCTACTGATGATTAGCCTATTTCTCCTTCTAGCTCCACTGTGTCTTCTGGACAGTAGGGAAAAAGTACAAAGTGACGTGCTAGTAACCTCTCCCTTGTCCACCGACAGATCTATTGTGCCTTTAAATTTTTCTACAAAAAGCAAAGCCATTACAGGGTTATGTGCTAGTAACCTCTGCCCTATATGATGCAGCACCACAACTGTTTTGGGAAAGAAAAAAAAACACTCACTCCACTAAAATTGCCAAAGTCCAAAAATTCCTAACTAAAAAGGACATTAAAAACTGACCCTGGTAAAGAAACAAAGAATTGTACACTGGCAAAAAAAATTTGTGGGACCCATGCTTGGGAATGTGGTATTAATTGAATTTTGGGGTTTATTCTACAGGCTGTGCCCTGTGTTCTGAATAAATTCTTCAGCATGTATTGAATTTTAAATAACAAGTACCCGAAGAGTTTGTTCTGCCACTTAAAATTTTACCTGTATTGAAACCATTCCAGTAACTAATAATGTAACCCCCTCCTATGCTATTAATGTCAATGCCTTTTAAAAGTACCTAAAATAGTTAAATAACAAATGTAATATAGTACTACACCAAGGAAAAATGGTATTAAATATCACTGAGGCTGGGAAGGCATTGCAGTGGGATCTAGTATGTTTGGAAATTCAAAATTTCCTGAATAACCAGCTAATGGCCATTCGGAGTAATCTTAAGTACCAGACTTGGCCCACTGCCCTTACAGAAACATCAGAAGTACCATCTAATCTGTGGTCATAAAGATATACTAAAGACTTTCTGGGTGGAAGTGTAAACATTTACAGTGCTCCTTCCAAGCATTTGGATCGGGGGGTGTGGGCTTCCACATACCAAATCCTGACGGGTCCATGGAAAGGATGCACATAAAACTGGATTATTCACCGAAACATCTGAAAAATTAGACCACTTGGTATACCTAACTAATTTATAGTCAGTGCCCCAATCCCTTAGTTGTCAGACAAACAAAATTCCACTCTTTTGTCCGTGCACTCATTCCTGGATTGTGGGTGGCTAAGCTCAAAAAAGCAGTTGTAAATATTTCTGCAGAGCTTAAAAAAAAAAAAACAGCTAATGCATTAATAAACGCTTTCCAAAAGTTGCAACAAAAGACTAATAAAGTAGCAAAAGTAACTTTGCAAAATAAATGTGTGCTAAATGCCATAAATGCTAAATTAAAAAAAAGCTTGTGCTCGCATCGGGAAAAAATGTTGCTTTTCTGTTAATCACTCTGGCTTAATTGACAAAAATTTACAAGCTATTAAAAATGTTGCTGTTGTTTTCCATGCTATATCTCTTAATCACACTTTTAGTTTTAAGAACCTCCACTCAGACCTTGTGTCATGGTTTACTAGCCTCCCGCGTACAATTGTTAAATGAATATGTGTCCCAAAAGTCCCATTATGGTCCTCTAGGGACAAAGGGGGGATTGTTAGGCCTGAATAAAGATGTAGCAGACAAAACCAGGTATGCCAACCTGACCAAAGTCAGGCTAACAGAGGTTTGTGGGTAATCCCTAAGTGAAAAACACTGAGAAGCAGCAGCATGTCTCACAAGCGCTGGGAAAAAGTGAGATAAGAGAGAAGCTGCGTTCCTGGCATAGTACCAAATGTGCTGTGTTCGGGCAGCTCCTTCGAAGAACTGATAAAAGTCCTAGTTTCGCAGCCTCCTTGTTTTCACTCCCTGGTTTTGTTCTTTGTTTGTTTTTAACTCCCCTACATTTCTAACTTTAGGCATGCCTGTATACTAAAGGTGTCTAGTTTCTAGTTGTTAAAAGAAGGGGGTGGGTTGCTCCAGTGAATAATTTATGACGCGACGAAACTGTCTATATAGGCTTATACTAAAATGTAAAGAGGGGGCTGGTTCTCTCTGGAGACGAGCTGCTCTCTATTGATGCGTGCACTTGTCAATAAAGAGCTTTTGATCGGACCTTGCTGGTGTTGCCTGTCTCTCTTGCGGTCAGACAACAAACTTTGCCGTCGGGGTTAGAGTCCCTGACAGTTTCAACCTCTTATGCAAAAGAAGATGGGGGAAAAAGGCAACTCTGAACACATCCACTTCCTAAGAATGAGGAGCACTCATGAATATGGAGGTGCCTGTGGGTTATGAACCTCACGGACAAGGGGTTGGCATCCCTTCTCAACAGAGAGAGAAGGGGAAGACACTTCATCTG
The DNA here is from genome assembly GCF_007399415.2 of Gopherus evgoodei. Classification (NCBI taxonomy): domain Eukaryota; kingdom Metazoa; phylum Chordata; order Testudines; family Testudinidae; genus Gopherus; species Gopherus evgoodei. The sequence continues at coordinate 19,620,246 of NC_044333.1, forward strand.
CCACATCTCCAAGCTTCTTCTCCCCACCCATCAGCATCACTTCTGTCTGCTGTGGGAATCAGCCACGCTCTTTCTCAGCCATGTCTCTAAACCTGCAAAAGGCCAGAGCATGCACTGTGGTTTTTGTGGAAAGGAAACAGAACTGAGAGTCACCCAATCACATACTGATGACAAAGCAGCCAAATATAGACTTAGAATAGGCATCTGATGACATAAGATATTTCAACTATAAATTATGGTATTCGGATTTTATCATTCTGCTCACAAAAAGCCACCCACTGCTTGTATAGAACAGCATTCTACTAGCTGGGGTTTTGTTTAAGGAACAGATGTTCAAAGTGCATAATTGTGCCTGTCAGAATGCTGTTAAGGATTCAAGGCAAGAAGGAGTGAACAACTTGAGCACAACAGCAATAGAGGAAAGTGTTGACTGCAGCTGCTTTTGCATATTTAGGTGGATCACAAAGTTCTTTACAGATACACTTACTCAGCTTTCTCACAGCTCCTCCTCCTCCTCCCCCTTCCCATTAGGCACTAGTTGTCTCAGTAAACTATGTTTGCTTTATCTGTCTTCAGCCTGTGCACAGTCATGTGGACTTAAATATAGATGGCCATTGATAATATTTCATTGTGCTGTTTTGAGAAAGAAAAACTTGTTTTTCACATGGAAAAATCTGCCACATAAGCAGAAGCCAAACAGCTGAAAATTGCATTTAGCAGTGACTTTTTCTTACATTAACAAGGGGCTCTCGAAAGGTTAGCCCTTTAGCCAGTGAGGTAGCTTGTGTATCATGCATACATATGTTTACAGAGAGAAGGATGGGAAGAACTGGGAAAATATATTCGTTTTCCAGGTTATATAAAAAGGCTTTTTCCAACCATAATCAAGGTAGGGGACGACATTAGTTAGCAAAACAAACATATAGTCACTGAATATGCTGGAACTGTTTATATTTTATTCCTAAAACCATAGATAGCACAGAGTTCCATTGTATGACAGAGTGACGGTGACAATCCTGCAAGTGAGTTTTAGAGGCCAATCCCCAAGAAATGTTTTGAAATGTAATGCATGAGAGAGATAGCACAGAGGGAGCAAACTCCATAAGAGGCAGAGAAATCATCCCTTAAATTTAGGTGTGAAATTAAAAACAAACAAACAAATAAATAAAACCATAGTTTTAGGACCTCCCCTAGAGCTCTCTCCAGGACATGACTGAAAGACGGAGTTTACATTTAAAGGGGCTTTTAAAAAGTTTCTTTTTAGCATTACTGAATTACACTCAAAAAATTATTTGTGCAAAGCTCAACCTCTCTGAATCCAAATCATCCATCATCTGAATAACGACAAAAGAGAACCAAATAATGTGGAAAGGCAAAACCTGTGGTCATTTGTTGCATTTAGCCCATCTATAGTGTTCTTCTATACACATTTGCCAGTCAGTCTTCACATGGCCCCTCACTAAGATCCTCCACAAACCAAAACCAGAGGTAATATCTTTTATTAGACCAACTTCTACTCAAGGAAAGGACAAGCTTTTGAGCTACTCATAACTTTTCCTCAGGTTTGGAATTATATACGTTATAGATTATAAAAGTCTGTCCACATTGATCAGAAAAGTTGTGGTGTAAACACTGATAGTAATAATGCCTAAATCATTAAAATGTTTTTTAACATTAGTAAGGATTCTACAGATGAGGAATCTGAGGCCAAGGTGTTAAGGCCAAAATTTTCAAAAGCAATGACTGATTTTAGTACCTAACTTGGAACACTCTGGGCCCAGTCTTCAGACATGCTAAAGATCCACAACTCCCAAATGTAGGTGCTCAATATTGCAAAAAACAGACCCAAGGTCTTAACATAAATGAATAAATAAAATACATAAATATGGAGCCACACAACCTCAGTGACCATTTTAGAAAATGTGAATCTAAGGCTACGACTACACTAGAGAGCTTACCGTGGTGAAGCTGCGCAGCTGTAAGCTCTCTAATGTCGTTGCTCTAAGCCCATGGGAGAGAGCTCCCCAGTTGGCTTAACTACTTAAATCCCTGTGAGCAGCGGTAGCTGAAGCTCTCCCACCGACACAGCACTGTCCACACTAGCACTTATGTCGGTGTAACTTATGTTGCTCACGGGGTTGGTTTACTCCGGGGTCGGCAACCTTTGAGAAGTGATGTGCCAAGTCTTCATTAAATTTAAGGTTTCAGTGCCAGTAATACATTTTACATTTACAGGGACCCCCAGACTGGCACCGCAGGTAGCAGACGGAACCCCAGACCCGCAGACTGAGCCACTCAGACTGAGCCGCTCAGCCCGCTGCCAGTCTGGGGTTCCATCCACCTGCTCCTGCCAGCCGGGGTACTGGCCGCCAGCCCTGCTCAGCCCACTGCTAGCAGGGTCAGCGGCTGGGACCCCGGCTGGCAGGGGCCAGCGGACGGAGCCCCAGACCAGCAGTGTGGGTGGCAGACAGAACCCCAGACCGGCAGCAGGCTGAGCCGCTCAGCCTGCTGCTAGTCTGGGGTCCCAGCTGCCGGCCCCACTCAATCTGGTGCCAGCCTGGGGTTCCCTTCATCCAGGCAAGCAGTGGGCTGAGCAGGCCAGCGGTCTGGACTCCGGCTGGCAGCAGAGTCCCACTAAAAATCATCTTGCGTGACGCCTTTGGCACGCGTGCCGCAGATTGCAGACCCCTGGTTTACTCAGACCTCTGAGCAACAAATTATTCTGACATAAACTGTAGTGTAGACACAGTCTTAATGACTTCAGCTTGAAAAAAAAGAAGGGAGTAACAGGGACCTGAAGTATTCAAAACCATGATAGGTATAGTGGATATGGTTAAGACCTTTTCAGTTCTAGAGATAATACATGTTTCAGAAATATTCCCGATATTTAAAATTGGGAACACCGCTTAAACACATAGGAGCTTTTGTGGGCTATGCTCAAATAAATTTGTTAGTCTCTAAGGTACCACAAGTACTCTTGTTCTTTTTGCGGATACAGACTAACATGGCTGCTACTCTGAAACTTAAAACATATAGTAGCTCTAAATCAGAGTGAATATTTTAAATGCACTCCCTGTATAGGGAAAACTGATCACTCCCCTTTTTAGCCCACAAAAGCTTCTGCCCTAATAAATTTGTTAGTCTCTAAGGTGCTACAATTACTCCTCATTTTTTTCACCTTTTTGTATAAACACAAAGAGGCACTGGATTACACCAAAGAGTGTTAGAGGGCCAAGGCAGAAAAAGAAAAGTAAATACTGCTTTCACGGTGTATATTTCAGTTGACCTGTGCAATGAGGCAGGAGACAGTAACATGGTATTGGAGAAAGCATTTGTTTATTGTCTTTTTCCTCTTCCACCTCCAAAGAGGCCTGACTAGTTTTATAACTATTAACAACATTTCTTGTACACATAGTGCTATACTACATCAGATCAAGATTTTAAAAGGACAAGGACAGTTAACTTGAGTTGGGGGGAGGGGAGTATTGATATTATTTATTTCTACTGTGCTAGCATCCCTGTCAGCAGTCAGGATGAGGGCTATATTACTCTAGATATTGTGAAGTTGCATAAAATGACAAGACATTTCCCACAAAATCCATTAACAAAAACGGGTGATGACAATACATGGTTTCATTCAGCACCCTGACTCAACTGCAAAAATAATAATGATAAAAAAGTGGTAAAGGGAGAAAACTAGTTGAGTTTTATTGTAAGAGTCTAACAAAGGTAATAAAATTGTTTTAAGTATTAATATTTAACCTGACTGTCCATTTAGATAGAAGTTCACAGCACCCCAATTTCACCATGTCAAAGCCTTATCTAGAAGCGGTTACATTTCCTGAAACTTTAGGGAAAATAAATGTCGGGGAAGTGAGGGTCTTGAGAAAGCACAGGCTGTGTCTGATATTACCATGTTTGCTTTTGCTAATTCTGCCACTGATCATCAACGTGCAGGAGGGGACGGGCAGGAACGTGCCCTCCCTCCTGGGTTTCCTCAGCCCCAATCAGGAGCCGCTGCAGCGGAGGAGAGGCCAGGGGCTGGTCCAGCATGGCCCCGGCAGACAGAGAGCAACACCTGACCAAGTGGCTGGAAGAACAAAAGGGGTCGCCCATCTCCCTCTGGCCGGCACCCAGGACTGTAGGGTAGTGGTCTGGGAATCAGCCCGAGCGCTCACCCTCGCCTCACCTTCCGCAGCTCCTTCTCGATCTCGCCAGCTTTCAGGACAATGGGGCCCCTCACGGCGTATTCCACCGCTTTCACCTGCGGGTTCATGGACTCCAGCGTCAGGATTTTCTCCCTGCTCGTCTTCTCGTTGATTTTCACTGCAGAGGCCTCAGCAGCGCTGTTCCAACGCAAGAGTCCTTCTCTCCGCGGGCGAGTGCGCTGGGTAAAGCGCTGCTGGTGCTGTTTCCCCTCCACCAGCGAGGCAATGCATCGCAAAGCCACGTCTCTCCTTCCATTCCTGCAGGACCCTGGCCTTTTACAGCCCGGGCTTGCTGCAGTTTGCTTGGCAAGCACTGCAAACCGGTGCATGCTCCTGGCGGGTACCCGCTTTCAAATAATAATAAATTATTTTTACAAATTGGAAATATTAAAAATCTACACAAATAAAAGGTGCAACCAGAAGCGATTCCGGTGGACAGGCACACTTACAAGTACATGCTCAGTTCTCTGCAGTCTCCCCCACATCCAGATTCTTGAAACTTAACTGCAATAAACACACAACTGATCTTGCAATGCCACCACGTTATCTTTAAATCCCACCATTGCAATAGCTTAGCGTTGGGGGAAAAATTAAAAGCAAAAGGGATCTCTGCATTAGTACACTGTCCCAGGAAAAGCCATTTAGCTCAGACCTGCAAACCAACACACGCTCAACCCTCTGCTACTAGTAGCCCGCTTTCCAAGCATGCAAAAGTAACAGAGCTTGCACCAGCCAGACCACCAGTCGCGCTGCTTGGTGGGGTTTGTAGTTCTTACATACTCTCCACAGCGCCTGCCCACAGCATCAGGTGATGAGGCAACAAACTACCACACCCAGAGTCTCCTCAAAGCACGGTACGCCATGTGTCTTCGTTGTGTCGGCTGAAAAGGAATCGGGGGTGGAGGGAGCCAATGCACTTTAAAGATGCCGTAGGGTATTAAATAAAAGTGGCGACTGCCGAATAAATAATGGAGCGATTTCCCTCCTCCTACCCCTCGTTAGAGGGGGAAAAAACAGCATAGATATCTGGTATCCTTTATGAGAGCTGGCACTAGCAGCAGGTTTGGAGGCTGCTGTGAGCCTTTGCTGCATCATCCTGGAACTAGGACCAAGTAAGGCAGCAGTTTAAAAGGACCTTTACATTTTAGAAACTCTATTACTTTGCATTTGTCATCTGAAAGTCTCAAAGCCCCTTACAGATGTTCATTAAACTACACAGACATTTGGGGTAAGTAATACTGTTATACCAGTTCACGGATATGGAAATACAGAGGGAAGTTAAAATGCTTTCCCTAGGATTACAAAGCAACTCTGGCTCCCAAAACCCCACTTAAAGTATTAAATTATACTCCTTTTGTTTCAGGTTTTTTTTTTGTTGGGGGGGTATTCTGATTTAGCCTATTAGCAACATTTCGATATATTTTCTCTGCTGATTTGTGTCCCTGTCCGTTTGGCAAAAATATATCTTCTCTCCTGCCTTTGCTTCCTGTCTCCTTGGCATTTCAATTTTAACTTGCCTTTCTAGTTTATTTATTGTTTCATCTATATATCAGTCCATCTGTCGGGTTCTGATGATGATTAGCCAGTTCATAGGTTGAATGGATGTTAAATTACAATAGGTGCTCAAGGAAACAGTAGCAATTTCTGGCACTCATTTTACCATTCCAGCATATTCTCCTAGACTAGCAGCTCCCCCTCTCTCAGAAAATGAAAGTCTCCCTCTTTCTCCTTATTCTTATTAGCTGATGGGAAGGGGAAGGCTCTTTTCTTCTCTTGAGGAGTTCCATTCCTATTTTCATTAAAATCGGCTGGAGTTTGGCGACTTACTTCCGGGGGACTAGGAGCAAGAGCAGGAAAGAGAGCTTTGAAGAGAGAGGTGGACAGGTGCATGTGGTCTCTTTGGTCCCTCTCCAGGCTATGATAGGGGAGGAGGCCCTTTCTCATTTGTCCTGGCTCACAGGTAGGGATTGCTTTCTTCTTTATAGAAGGAAAGCTGCTGGGGAAGAGGGCATTTTCTGTTTTAGCTGCAGTTGCTCTCCCTGTCCCATAGGATAAAGATGCTTGTTGGTTCATTCTTTCTTTGTCCACGTCACCAAGGCTATTAGTCTTCTGTGCAGTATAATATTGTAAGCTCTAAATTTCTTTTGGTTCCTTCTTTATGTGCTGCAAAGACTCTCCTGGTATTTTTACTCTCTTCCTTGAGATGCTTATTACATCCCTACAATAAACTCACTCCTCCAACCTTCTTTAGCAGCGTTCTTTTGTAAATGTGTTATCTTTGTTGTTGTATACTTTCTGTGTTGTTAGGGTTAACAAGCACAGTTCTCCCTTCCCCTCCACAAAAACCAAAATCAACAAACAACAAGAGACCCAGTGGAGCACCACTGTTAGGAATTCAGGTTCCTGGGAAGAAGGATTTGTTTGGTTGCAGTTCAAACAAACATTCATTTTTTACGATATTTGCAGCCTGTCTTGTATAGGCTGATGACCTCTTCCATACTGGAGAATGGATTTTAAGACTATGATAATGCTACTTGTTTATTGTTTGAAAGGGGAGAGATCACATTTGGGGCCTGTCAACTTTGACAACATTCCTTTAAAGCAATGACTCACTAACATATCCAAAAACAAACATTTACTGAAGCCTGCTTTTGACTACTAATGAAAAAGATCAAAGTATTAATAGTTTGCTGCTGGATCAATATAACAGTCTAAAATAAAAGGTTTCAAATTGAATTATAGGAGCCTATATAAGAAAAAGACCCAAAAATCGGGACTGTCCCTATAAAATCAGGACATCTGGTCACCCTAGTCTACCTATAGTACATCCCTCTTGATGTACTTTTAACTATAAATCTTTTATCTGAGGGAAGGTGGTGGTGTCTATCAGATAATATGGTGGAGTTGGAGTCCTGGGTTGAAATCCTGGCCCTGTTGATGTTAATGACAAAACTCCATTGACATTAGTTGAGTCAGGTGTTCACCCCAAAAGTAAACACTCACTTGCTTTGTGATCTTGGGCAAGTCACTCAGACTCAGTGTATGCATCTGTAAGATGAGGCTAATGATCATCTCCCCAACAAAGATTATTGTGATGTTCAGTTAATAAATATTTGTAAAATGTTTCGTGATCCCCTACAGCAGGGCAAAATATCTTTATGTAGCTGGTCCTCCATAAAAAGCTCTTTGTCATACAGAACTGAACTACCTATGGCATACATTCATTACAAGCTCATTATGTATAGATGTCAATTGTGACTGCTTTTTGCAAACTGCTCAACATGTGATCAGATGGCATGACCAACTAGTGGTCTGTGTACTCTATGCAAATCATATGAACACAAGTTTCCATGATAGAGCACATAGGGGAGGAAGTGGTGTTTAGCAAAGGGAAGTTCTACATTGATTCCCTTATTCCATGTCCTCACTATAGTGGTAAGAGAGAGAATTTGGTTTTCTTGCAGTTACAAGAAGCTAAAGAATAACAGCTTTTAAACTGGTGCTGAGATGGAAAGATCAAACAGCAGCAACACATAAATGACTGTATGAGACTGGACAGTGAATTCCAAAGAAAAGCCTTGATGTGCAGAATGGCCAGTTACATCTAGCACATACTCTGAAATGATTGACCTCCACCAAATTATTATGAATAGCTGTATAGTTCAAATCACATGCTTATAATAATGGTATATGGATAGTTTAGCATTTATGTACGTCATGGGAGCAGAGAAGAGCTGGTGGGGCCTGAAGCCTCAAGTGGAGTGGGCCAGGTGCCATGGTGCCATTGGCACCATTGTAAATGCAGTATTGTACAGAAAGATAGACTTTAAGAGATTAGAAGTAATGGGGCATAAATGTCAGAACTGGTTACAAAGAAACAAAAGGTAAAGCACAAACCAATATCTAACTTAAAAAGCTAAGTGAATTTTAAGCAAAAGGTTTCTCTCACCAATATGCTTAGAGCAATCTGGCTGAATTCTTTCAGCCAGGACTACTCCCCCAGTTCAATGAGCCTTCCTTAGTCTTTCAAATGTTTATGTCCTGAGTAGAAATGAGGGGAGAGGAAATTTAGGGCCTCCTTTCTTCATTTTTATATCTTTTCCTCCTTGTTGAGAATCATCTCCAGCTGGGGTTCAGGTGACAGCAAATCTGTCTGAGAAGATGTAAATTTCTTACTCACACCTTTCTTTCTGCCAAAGAATAGCAGCTTAACTAGGTGATAGTCCATTTGATTTTGTTGACACCTAGCTGACATGTCAGTTTGCCTTTTGTCCCTCTCCCCCGCACCCCAGTATTTATAAACACACATCATGCACCACAGAATTCAGTTTCAGGAAAACACCCAGCCATATTTATAAACTTACAGCAAGGTCCACACAATTCATAGCAGCAAACAAAGCCCCAGGCCCAGCAGTATTTATCATTTGCAGCAGGCACAACACAACAGACACCAGCAAGCAAAAAACCCCAAAATACATTATTTAAATTATCCAAGACAGACACTATCTCAAGCCAGCAAGAGAGAATGTTACTGTGGCAGACAATGCAAATTAACCTTTAAAGCCTACCTCAGATACATAGCTCCATGTTGGGCTCTTCTACGAGCCCAGGTGTCTGACTGCTCATATTTAGCAAACAGCCATTTCACCTTGTACCTCCATCCTGACAGCAGCTTTTCACCCTTTATATCACATATATTATGCAGTACACAACATACAGCTCTAACCATTGGGATGTTTTTCTCACTGAGATCTAAGCTAGTGAGTAAATACCACCAGTGTCCCTTCAATCTACCAGAAGCACAATCCACAGTCATTCTGCTCCTACTGAGCTGGAAGTTGAATCTTTCCTTGGCACTGTTCAGATGGCCACTATAGGGCTTCATAAGCCAGGGGAGCAAGAGGTAGACTGTGAATCACTATTGGCATTTCCTTATCATCATTGGTAATCTACTGTTTGGGAATTAATGTCCCTGCATGCAGCTTTCTGAATGGCCCGTGTGTTCTTAAAGGCGCAATCATTATGCATTTTTGGAGTATCCCCAATGATCCACTAGCATATGCTTAATCACGGAAAAATATCTTTTTTGTTGATGTAGCAATTTTGGGCTGGTGCCAAAATAGGGATATGTGTTTTGTTTATTGCCCCATCACAACTTGGGAACCCCACTGGTGCAAATCCATTGGTATTTCTTGCACACTACTGAAACTCAGTCTTGCTTGCAGGAGACCATTAATAGTTCTGCACAGTTTAATAACAAGGGCCTGTCACAGGGTTTACTACTCAACACTGTGGCACCTCTCTGTGGCCACATCTGGGGATTAGCTCTGGACCAGTCTATGCCTCCTCCTTTGGTTGCTCACCCTGTCTCTCTCTGAATTCAATCGCTCTCTCTTTGTGGCTTGGCCCTATGGTCAGGCCACTGTAGTCTTCCCTTCTGGGGTATCAAAGTCCCACTGGACGATCTGTCTCAGGCTGTCTTCCGTTCCACTGCCCAGACTATTTCACTTCTCCAGTGGCTTGGTAGAGGAATCCAGGACCACCCTCTATGCCAGGTTCTAGACTTGGGAACAGGCTGTGACTAGAAGCCACAGTCTGTGCAATCCCAGACTCCATTGTTTCCGTGAGCTGCTTTCTTTCTTTCTTCTCTAGCACCAGTCCCCCTCTGGGTTACCATCAGAGTTCTCTCTGCTCCCTGTGGCTGGTTCACTCTCTTCAGACTCTTGGCAGAATGTATAGTCCAACTGTCCAACACGGGATCCCAGGGCTTATTTTCCCCCTAACAGGGGTATGCATGGAATAAAAATGTGACCACTTTTGGAGGGGCACATTCTGTGCCCACCACTGCAGTCCCAGGGCTGAAGGAGCTTGCTCTCCCCACTTCGGAGGAGCTCTCTGCCCCCCACCAATTATTGGTAGAGCCCATGCCCCTGCCCCCTAGACTTCTTCCTCTTCCTTCTCCTCTCTAGGGGATGACTGCAGAGTTGCTTCTTGTCCTCTAATTCCTAGTCTTACACTAGCTCAACTTGTCCCTGCCCAGCTGGGTTCATCGTCAGTTAGAACTTATCAACCCTGACTCTTCTCCCAGTGCAGCCTGTCATAGGGTTATTTGCTCCTTTTACCTATGCAAGCCTTGTGTAGGATGGACACTCCATCAGAGGCCCGACACTGTGGATTTTCCAACTGCAAAATGATTTCCCACTATCCGATAACAATCTGGTACTGGTAGCATACAGAGAATGACCACCACTTGCTTCTCCTCTGTCAATTCTGGTGTTGCTGTGATGGAGGGCTGGGGCAAACTTGGGGCAGATCCATGAATGTGACCTTTTACATCCAAAAGTTCTGCAGCCACTGCTCATCATCCCAAACCTGGATTATCTGATCTTACCAGTCAGTGCTTGATTCTTGGGCTCAGAAGCACTGCTCCACCTACTGCAGCTGCTCTGTGAATACCACCAATCTGGAGGGTTTTTTTCCACTACATCCATCAACAAACTGTCCTACAAAAATCCTCTTATTCCTTATTGTGATCCTAGTTGTTGCCTGAAGATCTGCAAATATAGAATTATGCATCCTGTATTTGCAGTGTTTATTAGAATAATAGTGAGCTCTGTGGGCTCTTTGAGGTTTTTTTTAAATGATAACTAAAAAATTATGGGATGTGGAAGGTTTTATTGGATGGAAAAAATTGAATGCTGGGAACTTGAGCTTTAGCTCCCAGAAATCCGTGGGCAAATCCCTATCCCACAAAACACTGCAAAAATGTTCCAAAAGGCATTGTGCCAGATGGCAGTGCATAGCACACAAGGATACCTACCCATAGTGCATAGGACTGTATAGCAAGTCAAGCACTCCTGGTGAGTATGCACAGTGTCAACACAAGCAGCTGAGTATGCATACAGCTGAGTGATATATAAACTTCAGCGGCTGTACACCAACCTAACTCGTGTTGACCAAAGTTTGTAGTGTAGATGTGACCTAAAACTCTTTCATCTCAGGGGTCCACAGGCCCCTCTCTGGACTAAAGAACAGAATTATTTTAGATTGACTAAAGCTGCCGAGAGGAAGTGAAACTGAACTTATTGTATACATGTGTTATGAAAGTTACCTTGGAAATGTAAGGCCTCCATCATTTCCCCCCAGGCAGGGAAAACACACACAGAGAGGGAGAAACTGCCAGTTTCCAGTTGGAGTGTCTTGCACATAATAAATAATTCTTTCATCTGGAGGGATGAAGTTGAGGTGGGATGGGAAGGGAAAAGGGGCATTTTTTATTTAAACATATACTGTGGTTCTTTTTCCTAATCTGTGGATTAGATAATTTAATTTCTAATTATTAGATTTGTGTTGTTCTTAGTACTTTTACACTTGGAGATTCTGTAGTGTAACAGAGGCTTCTTTTAGTAAATTTCTATATAAAAGAATTCCAATAAATCAAAGGAAGGAAAAACTCTTAGTTCCAAAACACTTCACTGTTCAGATTATATGACATAATAAAAGAGAGACACAAAGAAGAACAGGCAAGGACAAGAAAAGACTTTTCATTTGACATTTGAAATGAGATGGAAATGGTGTCATCACTTTTTTGCTTTCTGTTTCAAGTTATTGTGACGCACATTTCATATGGGTCTCAGTCCATCAAGGTGCTTAGCATTTCCACTGATATGCTGAGTGCCATTAATTCCTATTGAAGACTAAGAGTTCAGAGTACCTCCAAGGATGTGCTTAGTGTCTTTCTAGATGCTGGACTGGGCCCAGGGCTGCTGTCTGAAATAGTGCTAGTATTTGACTTTCAGAGTTTAGAGTTGTCTTCTCCATAGACAGAATCTGCTAAATCATGTATTAAACATATGTACCTCCCTTTGAATGTGAAACAGTTGAATATATTAAGGGACACACTCATAAAGATGGAAGAAAGCCAGAAAGTAATGAAAATATTTGAAAACTACATGCATTATTCAGAAGGTCTCAGTAATGAATAATTGCTTAAAGAATGAATACCAGCAGCTTTACGTGGAGTAAGGGAAACATTTTTTGTTTTGTTTGTAACAGTATAGTTGAATTGAACTGAACATTATCAGCATCCTGTATATAATTCATCAATGCTTTGTTCTAATACAAATTGTATTTTCATAGATTTATATTGATTTATTACTTTTATTCTCCACTAGATAATGTTTCATGCAAGGCAAGACACTACTGTTTTTGTTAAAGACTCTGAAATCTTGTATGACAAAACAGTTTCTGCTATGTATGAGCGCTATTCATATAAATAAATAAATAAATAAATAAATAGTCTCTCTTGTAACAGAAGCAGCATAAGACTCCTGGCTCATTGAACCTACTCTTGATTCAGACACAACACTCTGAAATTTCTTGTCTGCATAGCATGGATTTGTGTCTGACTACAATCCCAGTTTACAGAAAACATAAACATGCTTTTTCCTTTTATGCAAGTATGGAGAAAGGCCTATGCTAGTAATGACATGTACAGGCTGAATGTGAATGCATTGTGAGAATGGTTAATCTCAGAGACCTGGGCCCAGATCCACAAAGACATCAAGGCACCTAACTTCTAGGTGCCTGAATACCTTTGAGAATCTGTGCTTCAATGTACCTTCAAGGACAGGAATAATAAGGAATGGGTAGTCAATTCAGTAACTTTATATCAGTACATGAAGCACAGCAGACAGATGCTAGCAAACATGGAAGAGTATGATCTAATAGAGCTGAAACCTGGGAATAATCAAAACCAAGACTTGATAGTTAATATGGATGGGTAAATGTATTCAGCAATACAGGAAAGGGAAGAGGTGGCGAAGCCATGGCATCTGTCCAAAACAACTTATAGGCAAGGATAAGAAATGGGTAGGGCACGAGGAGGAAAGACTGAGTAAAACTAGAAGCAATAGGAAAGAATAGAAAATCTCTGATAGGGGTCTCTGTTACACCAGCAACCCTGGACAAAGTAGGAGGTGAAATTAGTGTTACTAATCCCTAAAGGAATGACAGCAACAATGGGGAGATTTCAATTGACCTGACACCCTGCCTGAATCTGAACTGGATATTTTGGGTATAATGTAAGAGCTTATCACCTAGATTTTCAGCATCAGCATAAAAATTCTGTCTATTCTGTTTTTATATGTAGAATCAAAACTTATTCAGTGTGACCTAGAATAGCTATGGCACATCCTAATCTCTGTTTTTCTGAGAGCATGTTTTAATCCTAGAGATCAGTCAATTCTGGTCCTGGGTATGTTAACATTTAGAATTTTATAATTTTCTTATGTGATTTTACCTTATACCATACATCTTTCAAAATATGAATAGATTCATCAGTTTGTCACTGTCATGTCACGTATCATACCACTCACATAACCAGCTTGACATTGACTTCATGACTTTAGACTGCTTGCAGATTATGATAGACCCCTTTTAAGCACTGAAGATACATGAAAAGAGATTACCGGTTACATGGAACTTTCTCCCTTCCCCTGGGTGGGAGAGGGGCTCAGTTGCCTCCATGGCACCATGTGCCTCTCTTTTCTAGATAATATAAAAGGTTCTCCATGGTTTAGGGACTGTATTGAGGGAAGGGCTGGAGAGTGAAGGAGTGGGATGAGGTGAGGTGCTGGGCAGGCTAGTAACAAGTCCAGAGTCATAGAAGTCTTCCCCCCTGTCTCCAGCCCCATATGGCCACCCTGAGGCTATATTATCTTTTCTTAAGGGCCCTCAGACAGAGCATTTGTGCTCAGTCCCTGGCAGTGTGGCTCCACAGGAGTCATGCATTCGAGAAGCAGTGACTGGCATGCTGGGTCAAAAATGGACATGGAAGTACTCTGTTTGGGGGCAGGACAGCAGCTTTCCCTCCCCAAGGGTGGGCAGTTTCTTCCCCCAACAGTATATGTGTGAGTGGGAGGAGAGAGAATCTCTCCAAGGGGATCTCCACAGATATTTTCCAGACTCCTCCTGTGGACTTTATTACAGGAGGCAGCTATCTGGGCCTGTGTTTCAAATAATTGCTAAGGGTGGGGATAGCCCTCTATTTCCTGAGCCATAGTTTGTATTTCATCTAAGTCTTCTTTGTACTAACGAATCAGTATGTGGACTCCCTCAGAATAAACAGGAGAAGGTTACCCAGTAATAAACTGCTTATGAGAGTATTATATGCTTGGATTCTGTGTAGCTTTTCATAGGACATATAGTAAATTTTCACAATCTGCCTTAAAAAGTAAGCACAGCCATCTTAAGTCTGTCACTTAGCAGAAATGAAAAATGAACAGTGTCTTTTTAATCTAGTCAGTGGAAAAAACAACCTGTGTTGTCCTGGTAAATGATTAAATACGTCACTCCCTGTATTGATTCCTTTCCACCAGGAACTAAAGGACTGCATCAAGCCAGCTCATCAGCGTATTACTTTAACTGAGCAATAAACTAGCATTAACAATAAGAGATCAGCTTTTAAAAAGTGTATCCTCCAATGTGCCCCTATGTTTCTGTGCCTGAAGGAAAAGCACAGATAAGATTCTTAGTAAGATCACCTTTATCCTAAGACTTTTTTCAATATCTAGACAACGCAAAGTGAATTAAAGCCAAAATAGAGATGTAGCTCCAAATGTCCTGTGTTGCATTGTGTGCTGAGCCAGCCTGACAGTACATGGATTGCCACCCATGTGGAAGCATTGCAGTCCCAGTACAGCTCTATAGTACTGTTGGCAGTTCTACTTCAGTCTATCTTAAACAATAATCTTCAAAGTGAATTTTCCATAGAGACTTTCCCTCCTCTTTTCTTCATTACACCCTTTACAATATATAGAGAAGTCATCCAAGGCTTTAGTTAAGGTTGTCAGTATTGTCACTATCGCCCTCTTTTTTCTCTCCAGAGGTTGAGCTCATCTATAAACATTGTTTTTAGGGGAAAAAATGCCCTTTACAATTCAAGTTTCAGATTAAGAGCTATTTCTTGGCCTAGTTTTCAAACATGAAATAAACATTTAAATTATGTTGTCAAATTGTTTTAGAAAGCTTATTCAAAAAGAAATTTAGTCAGCAATACATTTACATTATGGTATATAAAGACTTATTCCCTATATTTCCCCCCTCAATAATGCTAATATAATAAAAACAATCTACCAATCATAGTAAAAAACCCCCGCAAATTTACTGATTTTTTTTGCTACAGATACCAGGCACAATATTTAGAAAAAATTCTGAAATGGATTCAAAGAAACTATTTTGAATTTGCAAGTGTATAATAGCATGTATGTGCATAACTAAGGTTGAAGCACTAGGCACCCAAAAATAAACAAACATCAAAGTAAAAGAGAACAGAGTAAAATAAAAACTCACTTCTCCCCCCCCCCCCCAGTTTTCTTGCTCTGGATTTCTTGATGCAAAGGACTTGTATAGTCTGTTTTAAAATCTTTAAAAATGTTTTAGTTGTATACAAAAGTAATTTAATTCAGTAAGATGTGTACAGTATGTAATTCCACTCCTGTTTTATTACCCAGTTCTTGTTATTCATACTTAGCCCATACTTTAAAATACTGGAAATAAGAGTAAGCTTGTCTTTTAATTTCCCTTATTTTATGATTGCTACTAAATAGTTATGGGATAGTCAACTGGGAAAGAAAGATGCCTAAAGTGACCATCCTTGAATAACATGTTACTTGTAAGATCGAGATTGAAGGATCAGGGGGAGATAACCCTTAGCGCCGAGAGCTTTATAAAACGAACAGCGCAGTGATTTTCAAAATGTTTTTCTAGTTTCAACCACTTCAGAAAACAACTTTCTTGGAGACCCACTTTTCCTACTTCCACACCTTCCCTGAAGCAACTACGGGAGCAGGCCGGGCTACATAAAAAAGGAATCTCACAACAGTACTAGTGAGAGAAGATTACACGCGCTGTTGTAAGTACGCGCTTTCTTTGTTCTCCCTGGTTACAGGCTCAGCTATTTGTCAGCACTGAATTTCTCCTCTTTGCCCACAACGCCCAGCCTCAGCGCTCTGTCCTCTCCCGCTGGCTTTATGTTGAGCATGTAGCAGCCCAGTGACTTTGGGGCCACGAGGCGTCTGTCTAGGTTCTGTTCCGTGTGTGGCTTACACCCCACGGCCTCCCAGACCCCCCCGGGGTCCTCTAGCGGGGCGGCAGTTAGCCGGGGGCAGCGGCTGAAAGAACTGGACGGACGGCTAAGTGTCTGTCCTCCCCTGCACGGGAGCGGCGACCAGGCTCCAGCACCCTGCCCACTGGGGCCTGGGCTGGATCTGCACGCGCTGCCCCCGGCAGGGTCCGTACCCCTCCCCCAGCTTAGTTTTCCCTCAGAGTGAGTCGCGCGCCGCTGTGCCCTCTCCCAATAAGCTCTCTTGCCTGAGACAGTCGGCCGGGCCTGGGCCAATCCCTTGTCTCGTTAAATCCCGCCCTGCAGCGGCGGTCGTAGGGGGTGGGGCTTGCTGACGGCAGGGAGAAGAGTGACGCGGGAGCGTTTGGGGCCGAGAGTTCGCGGCAGTGGGCGCGGGAGCGAGCCGGGTCCTAAGGTCGCGCGGGCGAGAGTGTACTTGCCTGGGCGGCCGCGTGAGGTGTGTGGCGCGCGCCGCGCCGGCCAGCCCCGCGTTCCATCGGGGGCGGGGCGGCCGCTCTCCCCCTAGCAGCAGCCAGGAGCATGTCCTCGAGTAGGGCCAAGAAAGTGAAGATGGCCACCAAGTCCTGCCCGGAGTGCGACCAGCAGGTGAGACCTCCGCTGGGCAAGGGGCACCGAGCCCGCCCCGTTCAGCCCCAGTGTAAGGGAGAAGCCCGCGCAGAGCCGCTTTCCTTACCTCAAAGCTCTGTAGTATCCTGCACATATCCCTCAGGCAGGGGGTTGGCAGGGGAAAGGAGTTTCACCTTTGCCATCCATGCTTGCCTCCATTATTTAATAAAACGTCCTCCAGAACCGATGCGTTTATAACTGCAGAACTTAAGGGTTTGCACGGTTGTTTTGGAAAGGGGCATCCCATTACTTTGCTATTTATCTGGAGCGTTGTTCTCTGGGAGCTGAGGAAAGTGGCTCTGAGGAGAGCTGGGGGACACAAAGTGAGGTTGAGGAAAAAGGATTATTAAAATAACCCACAACTCTTTTTGCACTTTGCATCCACTTACAAACTGGGATTCTGCTAGTAACACAGTGAAGCTTAGATGGTGGGAAAAGGGATTCTGATACCACAAGAACCTGGTTCACCTTTCTTAACAAAAGTCTTATTTATTCAGTAATTGCTTCTAATCTCATAATTCATTATTATTCATTAATCCCATTGAAAGTCTGCTTTGCCCTCTCCTTGCATGGCAGAGGCATGTTCAATGTACTTATCTTGACTGACCTCTGACCTAGTTGGACTGGGTTCAGAAGGTCACAGCCTTTTTCCACATGCTGCTTTCACTCGCCTAAGACTGGTCGCTTTGTGTTCCATGACAAGGACTTCCTTATTGAACATAATGTTTTTAATGCTCTCTCTTACTTCTGTGCACTCTCCAGTTCTTGATAGCTAGAGCAGTTATCTCTTGAATTTCTGAATTACAGCGTTGACTAGATGTTGAACCTTCTCAAGGTTAATTCAGGAAGTTTCTCTGTGGCCCAGATGCATTCAGTTGTGAAAAAAATGAGCTAGCTTCCTGAGTTTAAAGTAAAGTCACTTTTAAACAGTGCTTAATTCTGAGTCAGTGTTTAAGTGCAATGTGGCCGTTGCCTTTCTAGTCTTTATCTGGAATCCTATCTGAATGTCTTGAAATATTTATTAGCATTATAGAGTTGTATTATGCTGAAGATTTTTGTGAAGAATATAGAATTATTTACACTTCGGATATTAGTAACTTTTAAACAATTTATTAACTGTACAAATACAACTTTGCCCTTGGATGATTAATACTGTACTTTCAAATGTGTGATACTGATCCAATAGCTTTCTCCCCCTTTGCTGCAGTTTTCCAGCTTGAGACCTTAATCAAAAGGATTTCTAGTATAGTATAACTCAAATCTGTAGGGAGTTTTGTGAGCTATTGCTCCACAGGTTGATCAGCTGTTACTGGTGTATTGCCTCGTGGATGAGCTGTATTGCAACAGCATTAAAAATTACATAGCAAAAATAATATTGGTTTATTACCATTTTATGTCTAACTAACTTGTCCTCTTTTATGCTTTTTACCATTTACATAGCACTAATTTCGAACAATGAAAATGACTAGTCAATTTCACTCTTTCCTAATCCACTGGGACAATGGTACAGCTCTACAAGAGAATGTTTAAATTAAAATAATCTATTCTAATAATTTTCTATTTCATATTAGAGCCTATAAAACTCTAACAAATTTATTTTTAGGCCTGTATTATCAGACAGTGTCCTATTTTTATTTATGAAAATAAAGAAGAATTTTACATTGTTTGACAGTTAACTTGATATGCTTATTCTTGCCTGGCTTCTACTTTCAATAGACTTATATTAGCTTTAAGGCATTTCTGTTCATCCTCAAGACTTGTTTGGAAGGCTAGGCTTTCTGGGATATGCTTTCATATTTATATCTTGACTTTAATAAAGCTTTTGATACTGTCTAGCGTGACCGTCTCATAAACCAACTAGGGAAATGCAACCTAGATGGAGCTACTATAAGGTGGGTGCAAAACTGGCTGGAAAATGGTTCCCAGAGAGTAGTTATCAGTGGGTCACAGTCATGCTGGAAGGGCATAACAGATGGGGTCCCACAGAGGTTCTGGTTCTGTTCAAGATCTTCATCAGTGATTTAGATAATGGCATAGAGAGCATAGTTACAAAGTTTGCGGATGATACCAAGATGGGAGGGGCTGTAAGTGCTTTGGAGGATAGAATTAAAATTTGAAATGATCTGGACAAACTGGAAAAATGGTCTGAAGTAAATAGGATGAAATTCAATAAGGACAAATGCAAAGTACTCCATTTAGGAAGGAACAATCAGTTGCACACATACAAAATGGGGAATGACTGCCTAGGAAGGGGTGCTGTGGAAAGGGATCTGGGGGCCATAGTGGACCATGAGCCAAATACGAGTCAACAGTGTAACACTGTTGCAAAAAAAAGCGAACATCATTCAGGGATGTATTTAACAGAAGTTTTATAAGCAAGACATGAGAAGTAATTCTTTCACTCTACTCCAGCTGATTAGGCCTCAACTAAAGTATTGTGTCCAGTTCTGGGCGTCACATTTTAGGAAGGATGTGGACAAACTGGAGAAAGTCCAGAGAAGAGCAACAGAAATGATTAAAGGTTTAGGAAACATGAACTATGAAGGAAGATTGAAAAAATTGGGTTTGTTTGGTCTGGAGAAGAGAAGACTGAGATAATGATAACAGTTTTCAGGTCCCTTCCTGTTCTATGAGTCATGAGAGGCGATATCGGAAAGCAACTGAAATACTACTCTGATGGATTATATCTACTAAAGGACAATTTATGCTAAATGCTCAATTTCTGAGGGACAATCTACGCTGATTTCTATATTTGCTTTCTACAACCAACTCTATATAACTTTTCATGAGTGATATACCTGAATATTTGGAGTCTAATATCTAAACTCTGTCGTTAAATATATTGACCTAAATTTGGGTTACTGCAGATTATATACTATATTTTTTTTCTGATTTTTAAACCAGATTTTGTACTAATCTAAGCATTGCACCCAGATGTACAGACACTATTTCCTTAACCTGTTGTGATAGAACCAGGCCAGTTGGGAACAGCAGAGTTGTGGATCTACTGGCCACTGAAGAAGCAGTTTTCTGTTCCCTGAGTGACCAAAGCAGGGACTGCTCCAGGCTGATGAAAACACCTGACTCCAATTAACCTTCTAAGAGTCAGGTGAGGCTGTTAAGCACCTGATTCTAATTAATTAGGTCCCTCTGATGCTATAAAAGGACTCACTCCAGTCAGGCCAGGGGAGCCAGGGAAACCAGAGGAGAGGACGCTCCTGGAGGGAGGGAGGAGGGACTGAGGATTCCAGCTATCCCACAGTCCCCGAAAAGCATTTGCATTCTTGGCTGAGCTCCCAATGCCTGAAGGGTCAAAAACACTATCCGGTGTGGTGCATGGTATATGTCGTCAATTTACTCCCCCATCTCCCCATGAAAGAAAAGGGGGAAAAAATCGTTTCTTGCCATTTTTCAGTGTCACAGTATGTCTACTACATGCTACTGGTAGACGCGGTGCTGTGGCGCTGAACAGCAGCATCCCCTCCCCTTCCTTTCCTGATGGCAAACGGTACAAAATGATGGAAAACCATCATCATCCCGTGGATGCTCCTGACTGGCCTCGGTGAGGTCAGCTGGGGGCGCCTGGGTAAAAATGGGGATGACTCCCAGTCATCCCCAGCAGATGGTACAGAACGGCTGGTAACCGTCTTCATCATAGCAACTGGAGGCTGAGCTCTATCAGCCCCCCCCCCCCCGCTTTCATGTCTAAAGAAAAGTTTCTGTACTGCCTGGACTTTGATAGCAGCGGGAGGCTGCCTCCCCCTCATTTTATCTCGCTTAAAAAGTCAGTGTTTCTTAATCCTGCATTCTTTATTACTTCATCACACAAATCTGGGGACACTGCCACGGTAGCCCAGCGCGGGTGTGGGAGGAGGGAAGCAACGGGTGGGATTGTTGCAGGGATACCCCCTAGAATGGCATGCAGCTCATCATTTCTGCGGGATCTCTGGGGCTCTGACCCGGAGCAGCTGTGCTCTCTGGCTCCCTAGTAGACTTGCCCCATATTCTAGGCAGGACTGACTCTGTTTTTAGACAAAACGTAAAGAAGGGAATGACGCGGGGAGTCATTCTCATTTTTGTCCATGCGCCCCCGGCCGACCTCAGCGAGGCCAGCCAGGAGCACCCATGACAGCAGCAGACGGTACAGAATGACTGATAACCGTCTTCTCATCACCAATTTACAATGTCAGATGGTGCAGTAGAGATGGTAACCATCTCTGCTACCTTGCAAAGGCAAATGAATGCTGCTGTGTAGCACTGCAGTACCGCCTCTGTCAGCAGCATCCAGTACACGCACGGTGACAATGACAAAAGGCAAAACAGGCTCCATGGTTGCCATGCTATGGCGTCTGCCAGGGCAATCCAGGGAAAAAGGACGTGAAATGATTGTCTGCCATTGCTTTCACGGGGAGGAAAGAATGAGTGACATTTGTCCAGAATCACCTGCGACACTGTTTTTGCACCATCATGCATTGGGATCTCAACCCAGAATTCCAATGGGCGGGGGAGACTGCGGGAACTATGGGATAGCTACGGGATAGCTACCCACAGTGCAATACTCCAGAAATCGATGCAGCCTCGTTACATGGACGCACACCACTGAATTAATGTGCTTAGTGTGGCCGCGTGCACTCGACTTTATACAATCTGTTTTACAAAACTGGTTTCGTAATCCCGCAGTGTAGACATACCCTAAATGTAAGAGCTCGCTTAGAACCACTCACCATACGTGGTGTTAAAACAAAGTAAAACCCACATAATTGAGTAAATCAGGGAGCCCAAGGCAAATGGTGTTAATAGAATGAAACAAAGAACAGATAAATTTTTAATAGTTGTTGTGCAAATGAATTGAATTAAAAATTTGGCATACAATAATAAGTAGGGTATGGTCCTGCAAAATCTGACTGTTATTGTGGGATAGATTCACTACGTATTATAAATAAGTATTCACAGCATTTTAACCCGTATTTCGCACTTTTCTTTCAAAGATATATGAGCCCAGCATTTCTCTGAAAAGCGACTATGTAAAAATTCAACCTGTACTTATATTCAAAATTGTCTACTATCATTTTCCCTTTAAGCTCTCCTCCCCTTCACCCAAAAAAAAAGTCTTTTAGGCAGAGACTAAGTCTGAAAAGGTGAATATCAGAGAGATTGGAGTGATCAAAAACAGAGTAGAATGGAAATCATGTGCTGCCTTAACTATAACTGCAGATATCAATCATTCAGCTATATCTAAAAAGAAATATATTATTTTGGTTCTTTGTTTGACAGTTGTGCTGCAATACAATCAGCTTATTAAATGCAAACGCAGTCTCTGGAAGGTTAGTCAAATTTTGGGGTGGGCCAAACCTTGTGTACAAAAAGTCTTACCATTAAAGTTAAATCATCAATCTAAAAATCACACTTGCTCTGAATTTTTTTGCCTGTTTCTCTTAATTATGACTGTCATAACTCTAGTCCCAGATTTGGACCTTAGCGTCCAAAATATGGGGGTTAGCATGAAAACCTCCAAGCTTAGTTACCAGCTTGGACCTGGTACTGCTGCCACCACCCAAAAAATTAGAGTGTTTTGGGGCACTCTGGTCCCCCCAAAAACCTTCCCTGGGGACCCCAAGACCCAAACCCTTGAGTCTCACAACAAAGGGAAATAAATCTTTTCCCTTCCCCCCTCCAGGTGCTCCTGGAGAGATACACAGAAGCAACCTCCGTGAATCTAAGCAGAAGGAGTCCACCCTCTGTAATTCCAATCCTGGAAACAAAAGCACTTTCCTCTTCACCCAGAGGGAATGCAAAATTAGGCTAGTAAATCTAACACACACAGACCTCCCCCTGACTTCTTCCTCCCACCAATTCCCTGGTGAGCTGCAGACCCAATTCCCTGAAGTTCCCCACTAAAGAAAAACTCCAACAGGTCTTAAAAGAAAGCTTTATAGAAAAAGAAAGAAAATACATACAAATGGTCTCTCTGTATTAAGGTGACAAATACAGGGTCAATTGCTTAAAAGAAATATGAATAAACAGCCTTATTCAAAAAGAATACAATTCAAAGCACTCCAGCAACTATAGACATGTAAATACATGATCTCTGTACTCACAACTTGGAAATAGAAGATTAGAGAGCAGGAAATAGAAATCTCCTCATAGCTGAGAGAGAGCATACAGACCGAAGACAAAGAACACAGACACAAACCTCCCTCCACCCAGAGTTGAAAAAATCCTGTTTCCTGATTGGTCCTCTGGTCAGGTGATTCAGGTGAAAGAGACATTAACCCTTAGTTATCTGTTTATGACAATGACACTTAAGATTACTACAATTGAACAATTATCAAAATTATTTTTTAAATTTTATGCATTTGGCAGCATTTTCAGTATGGTCAGTATATCGCTTGTGGAATCAGTTTCCTTTTGCTTGTGTGGGTCTTTTATGCAATAATTTGGGAGAGACATTTTTGTAAAAATGATTGGAAAATTGCAAAAATTGGCAGAGGTACTGGTGGTAGAAGCAGCAACTGAAACTACAGTGGAGTTGCATCTTACACGGGGGTTAGGTTAGAAAGTCGGCGTGTAAAGTGAAAATCGCGTATAGTCAAAATTACCCTTGAAAATCCCTTAAATCACCCATAAAGTACAGTATATGATACATGGTTTTGTGTATACAACCCTGTACAGTAATATGCATAATATATACAGTAATGTACAGTATATAATAGAGTACATATGCAAAATATAATTTTACAATACTGTATTTTTAATTAGAGGGGGTCATCAGGGCTTGATGTCAATCCAGGAAACAGAGGTGACAGAGAGCTTGGGTGATGGAGGACAAGTCGTAGACTAAGTGGTTGGCTCCGGCTTAGCTCGAGAAGTTGATTGCGTAGGCTCATCTTCTGCTGGCTGTTTTTCCTTGAAAAACATGGTGATCAGCAACTGTCGCTGTTGTCTCTTGAGCTGCTAAAACATTTCTTGATACGGTCTCAAATCATCCATAATACTATGTGTGATCTTGAGGCTTCGTTCCATAGAGGGATCATATTCAGAAATTAAATCATTCACGTGTTTCGCTGCTTGGAACACTTCAGCATATTTATGAACTTGCTGGCTCTTCCTGTTCATCATCGTCATCTTAGTCTTCTGTAGACGATTTTTATCAGTTCCTCTAACTCTTTGTTAGTCAATCTTTCTCTATGACTCTCAATTAATAATTTAATTTCTTCCTCAAGGGTGTTGCCAAAGCCATCACCACCCACTTGCCTGGCCACCTGAACAATGCGTTTCACTTCTTTGTCAATGGTCGGGAATCCCTTAAAATCATTTACACATTCTTTCCGTAGGTTTCGCCACCATGCGTTGACTGTTTCAGGCTTGATTGCATCCATTGCCTGTTTAATATAAGTGATGCAATCAGCAGTGTTGAAGGACTTCCAACACTCCATCACATGAAGATTGGGATCAGCATCCATAGTGCTAAGTATTCGTGAGAACGTAAGCCTCGTATACATGGCCTTGAAACAGCAAACCACGCCTTGGTCGAGAGGATAGAGGTGGTATTGAGGAGAAAGACGACTTCAACATCGTTATGTGCAAACTGGAGTGCCTCAGGGTGGCCAGGAGCATTGTCTACAATCAGCAACACGTTAAAGTTAAGTCCTTTCTCTTCGAGTTACCGCTTGACCTCCGGAATGAAACACTTGCAGAATCAATCCAGAAATAATGCTGCCGTCACCCTAGCCTTTTTATTTGATTGCCAAAACACAGGCAGGAGATTTTTTTCTTGCCTTTTAGGGCACGGGGATTTGCAGCACTGTAGAGCAAGCCCAGCTTTATTAAATGCCCAGCCACATTGTCACAAAACAACACAGTCACACGGTCTTTAGCTGCTTTGAAGTCAGGGGCTTGTCTTTCTGATTTTGAAATGTAAGTGCGGTTGGGCTTTTTTTTTTTCCAGAAGAGCCCAGTCTCGTCAGCATTAAAAACTTGTTCCGGAAGATAGCCCTTTTCTTCTATAATTTTCTTCAATTGTTCAGGGTAGGCTTTTGCTGCCTCTTCATTGGCAAATGCAGCTTCATCGATTAGTCTGCACATTTTTGAGGTTGAAGTGGTTTCTAAAACTGTTAAGTCAGCCTTGGCTAGCTTTGAATTCCTTCTCATCAGAAGGCTGTCCCTCTTCGGCAAGAGGTTTGAACAGCGCTTAGAGGCTAAGAGCCTTTTCTCGCAATCTGTTGCCATTGATAGGCACACGTTAATGATTCATGTCTTCCAGCCATAAATTTAATGCCCTTTCAGTCTTCAGTAAAGTCTTATCACGCACCTGGCTCATCACCTTAGCAGTTATTGGAGCACTTGATGCTACGGCTTGACGAATTTCTCTCTCTCAAATCTTCATGGCACGGATGCTAGATTCGTTGCAGCCATATTTACACGCCACCTTGGAGACCAACATACCGTCTCTCAATCAGTCCAACACAGCCAGTTTTTCCTCCAGCGTTGGAACAGATTGCTGTTTCTTCGGTTGAACACCAGATGAAGTAGTTGGCTTGCGTTTAGGGGCCATGTTGTATGAAAAATACGTATCTTTAAACACTAGAATCACACTCAGCATGGCGAGATGCTCACACTATGAGAGAGACATGGGAATTGAGACTGACTGAGGGAACAGCAGATTCACATCTCCCATCTCACGCTCACTCCGGGGCATTCTCTAATTGGGTGGAATCGCCCGTGCTATTTACAGATACACCTTTACCACGATATAACGCTGTCCTTGGGAGCCAATGGAAAAGGATTAAGATATGTATGAAAACTTATTTGTAAACTTCTGGGACAGTTTTACAGAGTATGCAGCTTTCTAAAACAGTATGTGTGGGGGAGGGTTAAATTTAAAAAGGATGAAAAGTAAAGTACCTGCTAGGATTGTGTTCCTTTCAAAGAATAAAACTTAAATAATCGCCAGGTTTACTCAGAAAAAGATGTGAGTTAACCGTAAAAATAATGCAAGCCATGCATCCTGAGGGATTCCTCAGTTCCACATTTTTAATATAAAAACATAACCAACTGCATTTTGAATGAGCTGCATTGCTTATTAGTTAAGTGAACTGTTTGTGAATTGCACCTAAAAAACGCTTTTCTTAAATGTGACGTCTTTATAAACTTGTGAAGCAAAGCACAGAAAATGTAGCAGTGCTACAGAAAGCAGTAACAGTTCATGCGGTCTGTATAGCGGGAGAATTGGCATTTGTTCTTCTGTTAGAAGCACACTTAAATTGGTTTCCTGTGTATCTGGTAAAGTGTAAACAGTAACCTTGTGTTATACTTTCATTATTGCATGGTCTTAGTAAGCAGCAGCAAACCTGAAGAGATTTGTCTCAATGTTTTTGACATGGTCAGAGCTTCTTTTTTTTCTTCTGTGCAGTATTTTGCGTTAACACTATTTTGTTTGAATGTTAATGTCCTCGAAATCGTTTTAGTTTCCTCTGTGTTTAGTCCTTTACCTAACTTTGTCTTGATACAGACATAATGAAAGCAGCACAATGCATTCCTGATTGACTTCTAAAGCCATAATTTGCAAAATGTTTAATGTAGATGATGAGCTTTGGTAACTTTTTCTGTTCTTTTTTAATTGTTGAAGGAAATAATTTTTGGTAACTTTTTTTTTTAATAAGGAAGGAATACACTTCTGTCCTTGTAGCTGTAAGCATTCTAGAACTTCCCCATGTCATTCCAAATTCTTCCATATTTGCATATGGTTACCATACATCCGGATTATCCTGGACATGTCTGGATTTTTGGGTTTTAAATAGCCGTCCGGGAGGACTTTGTAAAAATGTAAAAAGGTCCGGGATTTCCCTCCCAATGCAGAGCGCGATATGGCTGACAGAATGACTGGGCTGGATTGAGCTGCTCGCGTTAGGGCCTCCAGCAGCCAGAGCCCTCCCCTGCTCCCCCACAGCCTCAGCACACTGCACTGGCAGTGCTCTGGGGGAGGGGAGGGGGAAGGGGAAGGGAAGGGGACCGCAGCAGTGTGTCGGGCTCCATGCGGAGCCCGACATGCTGTTCTGAGTGTCATGATAAGAGGGCTGGGGGGTCGGAGAAGCGGCAGGAGGTCCCAGGGGGCAGACAGGGAGCAGGGGGAGTGGATGGGTTGGGAGTTCCGGGGGGGGGGGATGTCAGGGGGCAGGGGTGTGGATAGGAGGGGCAGTCAGGGGACAGGTAGGGGGTGTGGTCCTGGGGAGGCAGTTGGGGGTGTGTGTCTCAGGAGGGGCAGTCAGGGACAAGGAGAAGGGAGGCTTAGATAGGGGGTGGGGTCCCGGAGCACGGTTAGGGGCAGAGGCCCCAGAGGGGGCGATCAGGGGACAAGGAGCAGGTGGGCTTGGATGGATTGGGGGTTCTGTGGGGGGCAGTCGGGGGTGGGAAGTGGGAGGGAATGGATAGGGGCGGAGCTACCCTCCTATGGAGTGTCCTCTTTTTTGAAAGTTCAAATAAGGTAACCCTAATATTGCAAGTATTCAGCCAGATGGAGTGGTGGTGGATTTCCTCTAGAATTTACCAACCTGCTTTTGGCTGGCATCACTCAACAATATTCTCTTCTCTCTAAGGGTTTGGCTACACTTGCAGCTGTACAGCGCTGGGAGTTACAGCTGTCTTCGTACAGCTGTGTAGGGAAAGCACTGCAGTG
The DNA here is from genome assembly GCF_007399415.2 of Gopherus evgoodei. Lineage (NCBI taxonomy): Eukaryota > Metazoa > Chordata > Testudines > Testudinidae > Gopherus > Gopherus evgoodei. Next base: position 19,647,880 of record NC_044333.1, read on the forward strand.
TGGCCACATTTGCAGTGGTGTTGGGAGTGGTGCATTATGGGCAGCTATCCCAGCGTTCAAGTGGCTGCAACGTGCTTTTCAAAAGAGGGAGGTGGAGTGGAGTGTGACAGGGATCATGGGGGAGAGAGAGAGAGTGGATTTTTGGAGCCGACACTGTGTCAGCTCCCTGCCTTGCAAATTCCGACCACATCCCCCACCCCTCTCTCATTCACTCTTAAATGCAAATAGCCTTCAGACCAGATAAGCAGCTGCTCCAACGAACTCCCTCCCATCTGCTCCCATCCCGTTTCTCTCCTCAAGCAAACACTAGGCATTCCCTGCCTGCCTCTGCTCGAGCAAACAATTGCTATGTTTGTTTTTTAGATAAGCAGCTGCTGGAGCCCCGAGTTCACAACAAAACAAAGAGAGACATCATGACAAAACAGAGAGAATTCTTTAGTTAAAAGCATTATGGGAAAATTCTGGAGGTCAGTTACAGTGTAGTAAAATAAATCACTGTTTACACTGGCACTCCAGCACTGCAACACCAGCGCTGTTCTCTTTATTCCTCTCATCCATGTGGAGTACAACCAGCGCTGTACGCTTTTGAATGTGGTTGTGGTGTTTTCCCAAACTAATGCCGGATTCCCTTTCCCTTTAAATAAAAGTTCTCTTCGGTATACACAGACTCAGTGCTCACAGGTGGGGAAGTATTGTCTCTTTGAGACACCAAGGGGTGGCGTTAAGTTTTCCCAGATTACTGGGTGGGAGCTCTGCATTGTTAAGGCCAGGAAGCCAGGGAGATACAGCGCTATATGTGCCGTGCCAGTGTGGACAGGGAGTAAATTGCAGCACTGTAAAGCCACCACCAGCGCTGCAACTCTCCAGTGTAGCGAAGGCCTCAGGGTCTGGAGGGACTGAATTTGGATACAGAGCGCTAATACAAAACAGCTGTGACAGCCTGAAGTGTGCTTCCATAATGTACCCTGCACCTTTCACATTTTTAAACTTATTGCTAGTAAATACCTGGGCTGAGGGATGAATTGGATGAGGATTCTTGGAGATTAGTTCCACTGCAATCATGTTTATAACTCCTAAACTTATTATGAAACAGAGGTGGATAAAAATCAATGATTTTTTTTATTTAAATTGGATTTTTTGATAAAATGCTTTTTGAGGGGAAAAACCTATCTAAAATAGTTTTTAATTAAGATACATTATAGCGCAAAGATTATCTCATCATGAAATAGGGATTATTAATTCTATAGACAATATATTCATGTAATGTTTAAGAAAAGTTTTGTAAATGAGTTCATGGATTAGGGACCCAATTTTATGGGGCTCTAGGAGCTTTTGTATAGATTATTTAGGTTACTCTTTCTATCTACCCAGTGGGACTTAGTGCTCGGTCTAGAAGATACCAGGAGAGAGGATTAATTTTGCAGTTCTCAAACTATGGATTTGTGTCTCCAAAGATAACATGCTTGCTAACCGAAAAAATGTTTTGAAATAAATAATATATGGAGGTGAGAAATAACAGACCTCAACCCTATTGTCTCTCTGTAAATTTGTGTACAGAGTCAATCCCTTACCTCTCTCTAAAAGTGAAAAGTTTCAAAAAGTTCAATTAACAGAAGATTGTTGGGGGCAGAATAGATCTGGGCAAGGAGAAGTCTGGAGATAAATGTGAGAAGGGAGGGACAGGCAGTAGAAACAAAAGTGAAACTGTTTGAGCAGCATATTCCACAAGACTTGAGGTCTTCCTGGGTGTAGCCTTCATATGATTTGACATCTCCCATACCATTCTCTCACTAGAAGGGAAAACCTATAACGGCAGCAGGCCATAAAAGAGATCCAGTTTGGGAATAAGAACCATTCAAGAAATACATGTTTGTTGATGATGTTTTAAAGAGAGTCATACCAGTGAACTGGTGGAAGTCACTTTAGCACTTGGATTCAGAGACTCTTGAAGTGATAATCTCACTTTAAACAGCAGTAGCTTCTTCTGCTGGTGTAGAAAGAATATTTTCTTCCTTTATACTAATTCATTCCAAGTTGAGAAATTGTTTGGGACCGGAAAAAGCAGGAAAACTTGTTTTTCTTTTCCAGATTATGAACAAACAGGAAAATGAAGATTTCCGAGGTCTGAGTTAGCTGCAGAAGCCAATATTTTAAAGTTTCTCACGTTGACCTGGCTGACATAGTCAATTTTTTTTTAAAATTTCATTAACTGTTTTAGTTAAAAACAATTTTAACACAAATGAACCTGATTTAAAAAAAACTTGTGTTTAATGAAATTCAAAAATTCATGTGCTTGTTTTGTTTAAAATATCATGTTTGCTGTTGAAGAAAAAATCCAGAATATATAACAATTTAAAAGTCCATCTGGTATTTTCTTCTCCTAATACAGCATTGCAAGAAAATCCTTCAAATATTAATGATTGACCTGTTGAATTGGAGATAGTTCACAAATATCTGCTTAAATTACCTTTGGTAAATGAAATAACCAAATAATCATTCATTTTCTGATATTGCCGTAAAATTAATCTGAAAAGTTTTCAAAGTAAATCACTTAAAAAATGTATAATGTGTACATTTTAAAAATAAACCCTACATCGATCTCTGAGTTGTGAAGAACATGTATTAAGGTTATAACAACCAACAAGAATGCACTTTTATGTAGAAATCCATGATTAAATTGAATTTTCCGGACAGTGATTTAAATCAAATCCACCCTGTTACAAAACTTTATGAACTGCACAGTAACATGGAATACTGTTTGGGGTATAAACAAAATGTGAAGAATATCTTGGCGGTCACATGTGCCTTGTATTTGGGATTTTTTTTTCCTTAACAGAACAACTCTGGTGATATTTCAAAATCTTAATTTTTCCCGCTTTCTTTCAGGTTCCTGTTGCATGCAAATCGTGCCCTTGTGGCTACATATTTATTAGTCGAAAGCTCTTGCATGCCAGACGTGCTGAGAAATCACTACCCACTGCAGGTAAATCTTACTGAGGGGCTTTCCCTTTCATATTTCTGCTTTGGAAGAAAAAAATGAAGAGCATGTGAGGCCTCCTGTGTTATAAACATGGACTTTTGTCAGTTCTTCTTTCCTTTACACTGGGGCAAGGCAGACTTTAAATGCAAGTTAATTTTTCACAAACTGTGAAAGACAAAATGTGGTGTTTTTTGCAGCCTTTCTTGGGTAGTAGTGACATTTTATTCATTGTTTATCTTTTAGCTGCTTGCTTATTCACCATGCAAATATAATTCCCTACAGAAAGCTTTCTGTTAATCCTACTTAGAAGATAAATGTCTAGAGAAGCCAGATTTCATAGCACTTGATGACTGAAACTTGTTTTGTTCAAAAGTAAATTCCTATTTTCCTTTTCCTTTTTTATTTATGAGCTAATAAATTTATGAATTTATTAACTCAGTCCTGAAATAGCAGAATGTCATTTAATGTTTTGTATAACACAGTATTTTGGAAGAACTTAAACTAAAAGCTACTTAAGGTGTTCTTTTTAAAGTATGCAGTAAAATTAAAAAAATGTATTTTCTCAAATTCAAGGCTTTCTGCTGATGTATATGCAAAGGAATCAGTTGGATGCTTTCTAGCATGATTCATGTTCTCCCTTATGTTCTTTATTAATCGTTTGCCTACCACTAATAGGACATTAGTCAGAACAAATCCCCTTCAGGGAAGATCCCAAAAGAATCTGATTTAGAATTTTAGAAGTTCTTCACTTACAAGATTTACAGGATCAGAATAGATTGTATAGTTAATTTAATCTGAAGAGAAAATGTTCCAGTTGTCAACTTTAGGAAAATATAAAGTGATGATGTCAGATACGTTGATTGTTGCAAGCTAGAGGCAGTGGGCTTTTGTTGGAAGGTGTGATTGGTATTTTTTCCATTCTTTAGCTAATGGTTGATAAATGAAACTAGTTACCAACCGGTTAGATGCATTAAAGGCTTTATTATGATTATGCAAGGCTCTTGTGTAATTCCAGGGTGAAAGTGAACTGATATATCTGGCTCTCCTGTCAAATATATTCACAAGCTATATCCTGCTATCTAGCTGTGGCATATGTCCAGTCTGCAGTAAATTGGGAGGTGGGACAAAAGGAAAGTAGTAGAATGAGGTCCAACTGATAAATACCAAAAACTCTTGGGTGCAAAATTTGGAAGCTTTTTCCCAAAACTAGCATGTGAAAAGTGTGAAGGCAGCTTGACTAAGGCTGTGTACAGACTACAGCTTAAGTTGGTACAAGTTCTGTCACTAAGAGGTGTGAATAAGCCACCTCCCTGAGTGACATAAGTTACACTGACCTAAGCACTGGTGTGGACGGTGCTATGTCGGTGGGAGAGCTTCTCCCGCCAGTATAGTTACCACCACCACAGGGGCTGAAGTAATTAAATTGACAGGCGAGCTCTCTCCTGTCCACTTAGAGCATCTGCGCTAGCAGCACCGCTGTAAGCTCTGAAGTGTAGCCACAGCTTGTCTCTTTACAGCCCCTAACAGAATGACACCTGATGGTAGTTGGAGCCTCTAGGTGCTGCTGTAGTAAAAACTGAGTGTACAGTTGAATTGGTGTCTTCTGCTGAATTGTATAATATGTGAATGGTTTCAGGAGTGAGGGGAAAACAAAACAAAAAATAAAGATTTAGTGTTTGCCTCTTTATCCATTTCTTAATAGTATTTGGGAACACCTGGAATGAGAGCAGTGACTTTCAGCACATCAGAAGTCAGTTTGAAAACTGTCCTGAGCAGTTAGTTTCACTGACTTAAGAACTAAGCATTTCCTATGCACTGTGTTGCTAATAGATGCTCCTTATTAGTTGCAAAATGCTACATAAATGTCGTCATAATTAAGACTTGATCTTTGTGATCAAAAAATGAGGTATGTCTGTGCCTTTGCCTGAAACAACTTGCTCAACTCTCAGCTCAAAGGATGTGCAAATGCAGTCGAGTGTTGTGAACTGCTTCAGAGGTGTCTACTGTGCAGGAACTAATCATTCTTGTTAAGAGATCTAAGGAAAGAGGTGGAATGGGGAAAGAGCTGAGACTGAGTAACTACAAAGACTTGAAAGCAACCCTAAAATGTTCTCTTTATTAATTTATACAGAAAACAAGAGTGAGGCCAAAAGGAGACGAACAGAGAGAGTTAAGCGAGAGAAGATAAATTCTGCAGTAAATAAAGACTTAGAAAACAGAAAAAGGTCCAGATCTAACAGCCATTCAGATCATAGCAGACGGGGACGAGGAAGACCTAAGAGTGCCTCAGCCAAAAAGCATGAGGAAGAAAGAGGTATGAGAATTAGAAAACCTATTTGGGGAAAGTAATTTTTGGTTTTGAGGATTTTTTTTGAGTCGTGTGCTGTCATTAACCCAACTGGTGACATGTTTTAGGCTCTGTCTACACTGTTCTTCCATTGTTAAAACTTTTGTTGCTCAGAGGTATGAAAAAAACACGCCCTGAACGACAGAAGTTTTAACAACTAAAAGCTCTGGTGTGGACAGTGCTTCGGCAGTGAGAGACACTCTCCGGGGTGACGAAGCTACCACCCCCTCTCTTGGAGTGGTTTTATTTTGTCTCCTGAAGAGCTCTTTCCTGGCAACAGATAGCGGCTACGCTGCCCACCTTACAATGGCGTGGCTGCAGCAGCATAGCTGTGCCATTGTAAAATGTGCAGTGTAAACACGGCCTTAGTTCAATAGCGGGTTTTCTGTAACTTGAAGTCTTTAAATCATGATTTGAGGACTTGAGTAACTCAGTTGAGGCTGGGGATCTATTACAGGAGTGGGTGGGTGAGGTTCTGTGGCCTGCTGCAATGTGCAGGAGATCAAACTAGAAGATGATTGTGATGGTCTCTTGTGACCTTAAAGTCTATGAGAAGGAAGAAAAAATGCTGTAGGGACTGTTAATTTTTCTCTCCAGACCAACACTTGGGTAATGTTATGTATGGGAAGGCTAACTCATTTCCTTCAAAGAAGCAAGAACTGTTGCAAACATCTGCTTCTGATAAGATCCAATGGTCCTTCATAGGCTTCTAGGCATAAGCAGATTGTCTGCAGGGATCAGAGAGGATTTCCTTCTTCCTGCTGTCTCCATGATGAACCTTTACACTGGCTGCTTCAGAGAAAAATCAATCAATGTGGTCAGCTGTATAAGTCACTGCTAGAAGTAGGATACTAGGTTATGTCAGAGATTCACACTCTCCTTAATACTGAGAGTGTGTTGAACATCTCACAGCTAATTCTCTTCAGATGCTCTTGGTTCACATGGTACTTCAGACAAGATAAAGGTGTTCTAAATGAGGGTGCCAAAGGAATTGGTATTACAATTTTATAGTATTTCTTGCATTTGAGGGAGAACACATACCAACTCCTTATACGCCGCAGTGACAAATTAGGCTGCTTTGCTTAATTGTCAAAGAAAATAATTACTATAGTCAGGATTGCTAAGGAGCAATTGGATAAAATTGGACAGAAATAGCAAGACCTTCTTGACAAACTATTATGACCTGTCATATATCGTACTTCTGTTAGGAGTGTGAATAATAGAGGGTGGGGGTTTTCAAAAGCGGTCACTTGGGAGCACAAGTCCTGTTGTCTTTTAACTTTTAAAAACCCACTCTCAGTTTATCTTGTGTTGGATCTGTCCTGGTCTCGATGCTTAACAACACTGTAAGACATCAAATATGCACATCTCTAAGTGGTTCCCAGCTCTTTACTGTGCATCTTTTGTGGCTGTGCCTCTTGGAACTGCTGTTACCAAGAGCCTGTTGGCATTTCATCTACCTTTTATTTTTAGAGGAATTTAATTGGGCCATAAAAACTTCATCCTGAAGCTTGGCGTACAAATATGAGGATTTGGAGAAGAAATATGTAAGGGAAAATTGCTCTTTTAGAAGAACATCCAGAACTTTCATTTAAAATTACTTGTGTAAAAAGCACTTTTGGAAGCTCACCATACTGGACTGTTTTTCTGTGTTGTTGTAACTTCAAAACCTGATCTCCGAGTTTGGGGAGGGGGGCGGGGTGGACATTAGTCCATATTATGCAATAGGCCCTTTTAGGTCTTTTCAAACTTAAATATTTTGTCTTCACTGTAAAAACAAAAGAACTGCTTTTTCATAGTGGTTTCACTGGTGGTTTTATTTATTTATTTATTTATTTATTTAAATTCCTTATCCAAAACTCACTGGAATTTTGGTTCTAGAAATAGCAGGCAATTTCTTGTGTTTGAAGAGAACACATTGCTAGACCCTGCAAAGGGGGTGTGTTGCTGTTTTATTGATATAGATTCCTCAAGGGCTTCTTTTCCATGGGTCATTAGACAAACTAAAAACTATTTCCCCATGCTAATTTATCCCCCTACTGTTACTCTCACCTTCTTGTCAACTGTTTGAAATGGGCCATCCTGCTTACCACTACAAAAGTTATCTTCCCTCCTGCTGATAATAGCCCATTTTAATTGATTTGTCTTGTTAGAGTTGGTAAGGCAACGCTCATCTTTTCATGTTCTCTAGGGGTGTGTAATATACAATCTTCCTACTGTATTTTCCACTCCATGCATCTGATGAAGTGGGTTTAAGCCCACGAAAGCTTATGCCAAAATAAATTTGTTAGTTTCTAAGATGCCACAAGTACTTCTCGTTCATTTTATTTTGTATATTTTGAATACACCAGATCTCCTGCCATGCTTAGCAAAAAGAAGTTGGAAGAAACCCGGAAACGCTTCTCTGAAGATGTTGACAATTTTGGATATCTGAGCTTGTTTGGGTTAGAGTAGTGTGAAACAGGAAAAAAAATGGCTGCAAGCCAGAAATCTGAGAAGTATTTCATACAGAATAATTAGCACTTACAGTGCTTTCTTCTGGAACAGTGTGCAGAAATGCTTCTGGTGTCCCTGTGATCTGTTTTTATAAATGGCGGGAGCGAGGAACGAAGGCAGGGAGAGATAAAGTGGCTCCCCCAAAGGCACATGGAGGGAAGAGCTGTTGGTATAGCTCTGGTTCTTAGCTCCTGACTTCAAGCTGAATGCAGCAGATGGTATTGCCTCTCACCTCACCAGGGATCCAGCTGAAGTGACTTGTATTCCCAAGATTGAATGTGTTTCAAATTCTAGTACAGAACTAAAACAGCCTTCTCGTAGCTTTGCATTAGAACATCTATGCTGACTTTTGATATTCCAAGTACCTCATGAAGCAAGCTCCCGTGTAGTGAAACGTGGGAAGCATAGTTGTGTAGGTGCTTTGAAGTTGCTAAATAGCTTTCAACAGACTTCAATGTTCAGCTGTTGAGTGGGGAGAAAAGACGAGAAAGGCGAAGTCTTTAATCCTGGTGGTTAAGGATTTTCCCACTCTTCTCATTTAAGTTCATGGTGAAATGACAAATGGTTCCAGACTGAAATCTAAATACTGATTGTGTCTGGACACCATTATATGCTTACAGGGACACTGGTAAGTTAAAATAAGCCAAACTTTAAACCTCTGCAGCGGTGATCCCCCTTAGCTGTCAACTCCATTCCCAGTCCTCTAGAAATACCCACGTGAGGGAGCTCTAAGTGGGTGACATTAGGGGATCTCTGTGGATTCCCTCATGGAGTTCTAGACTACCTATGTATGCTCTCCTTCCTGCAGTTCATGTTACCCCTGCTCAGCCTCACTTAGCCCTTTCTGGCTACTTGACAAAAAGAAGCTGATGAAAGAGCTTCTGTAATGCTGGGCGATTATCAGGGAGGAGCTCGAGGGATAGACTGTGTGGGTGGCATGCTGAATTAAAAGAGGTGGCTGTGACAGAGCTCTCATTTTATGGACCTTATGTGTGCCACAGGAGAGCCCGGCAGGGTTGGAGTGCTGCAGCAGGTGAGCTCCCTGATGGCTCAGTCTTGCACTTAAGTGACCCACCTGCAGCCCCCTCCACTCTCAGTTGGCTTGTCTGGGTGAAGCAGGCTCCCTGGGGTATTAACGTGTCCCATGTCAGGAAAAGGCTAGTGTTCCTGAAGTGCTGGAAGTCTGAAACTCCTAATGGGGCTTTGAGTCTTAAGTCCTGGGTTCTTCGCTTGGCTCTGTCACTAATTTGCTCGGTGATCTTGGACAATTTACTTAACCTTTCAGTATCTCACTCTCCTACCTATACTACAGGGAAAGAACTATCCTGCTTCTTACTGGTGTTGAAACCTTCGTTTTGTAATACATCGTTTGTCCTTTCATGAAAGGTGCTATTTAAATGTAACATGTAGAGGGTTGTCTTTCCCTTGGAGGAAGAAGCATTAGGCAGCATTAACTACTCTCTCATTTGTGTGTTAGGAGTCATTCATATGATGTTAGGCTGAGTCATCTTTTCTTGTCACTGAAGACTACACTATTCTTTTCCCTGATGGGAGCTGCTTGTCTTTAATACCACTTTTCAATACTAATATGTTTTCCCATGTTATTATAATTTAATGTCTCTGTAACTTGTATACGAACTTCTGATGCAGGAGCTGGAGAAAAGCTTTTGTTTCATAGTGACTTTTCTTCTTCTACAGAGAAACAAGAAAAAGAAGTTGACATGTATGCTAACCTTTCAGATGAAAAGGCTTTCGTGTTTTCAGTGGCCTTGGCGGAAATCAACAGAAAAATTATCAATCAAAGACTTATTCTCTAACTCATCAGCACAATCTGACTTAATTGTACGCAGTATGGCTAGCATATTTCCAAGGTGTCATGGACTCCCGGGAGGCATATTGCTTTCATCAACCAAGACCAGAGCTTTTCCTTGTTAAAACTGCTGCTGTTTTGGAGCTCACAAACTTGCGTGTCTGCACATCAGCAAAAAGCAACGTTGTCAACATTTTAGTTCTTTATGCCTTGGAGACTAATGCTTGATGAATGCACAGAGAAAATGCACCATTTCCAGAGCACTTCGTTAGATTTACTGCCCAGAAATGCAATATTTTAAATACTTTCCGAAATACTTTTCTTTTTAAAATGAAATATATTTCAGATTTTTCAACTATATTACATTTTACATATGTATAGTTCATCTAACCTTTTAATAAATTGATATTCTGATATTTTATTGAATTGGAAATTAAGTACATTTGTAACAGGACTTATTTAAGATGTCTTGATGTTATTTTCCTTTTAATTTAAGAACCGTTACTCATTTTGAAGATGGTTCTGGACAGTTATTTTGATCAATAGTTCTGGTTGTTCCATTTTATAGATTTAATGGGGTTAAGCATGGAAGCAAAGCAGTTCCTTTCTCAGGATCACCTTGCGTGGTGACTCATGTTCCATATGAACTTTCCTTAGCACAGAGTTCGCTTTATATAGTATTTTCTTTTTAACCCAGATATGCCTTTCTGAGCCTGATTCCTTTAATTTAGCAGAGTCAAGCAGCTGAAGTCCTAGAGTAATGATTTTGTACCTGGTAGCTGCCAGCTGCATCTCTTTTACTTGGTAATGATCCAAGGGCATCAGAGAATTCCCAAAAATGAGGGGACAAGGGTCCAGGTGCTCTGGAAGCCCCGCCCCTGCCCCTTTTCTTCCCCTGGATGCCACAGTTGGACCGTGAAACCCAGGTTGGGGTGGGGCCAAAGTAGCCCACTGCTCGTGTCCCAGCACCCCGAGACTCCCACCCCGGGGCAGATGGAGGGACCTAGGCTCCTCACAGATGCCTGCGTGGTTCTCCCTGACCTGGCTCTAGCTGCACCACAGGGCCTCGGAGCTGCACGGGCAGCTGTGGGGAGCCAGTGCGGAGTCATGGACCCTCCATCTACACCTGCCTTGGGCTAGGCGGGGAGCCAGGACAGGGACATGGGCCAGGGTTTGCTCTCAGCCCCCTCATACCGCAAGCAGGTGGTGGGTCTGTATGGCTCCCACAACTGCCTAGTCTTCCCAGCCAGGCTCCACCACCTGCTGGCCTGATCAGGGGTAGAGGCCTCCGGGGGGAAGAGGGAGGGAAGTGGGCAGGGTCTGCCATGGGGGAAAGGTGGCCAGGCCTGTCCACTTTCAGAAAGTGGGAGGGCTATGGCCCCTTCTTCCCCCTCTGGTTCTGCTGTACTGTAAGGATCTCTCCCACCCTTTCCGTTCTCCTTGTTATTGCTAAGGAGAGAACATAGGTATTCTATGGTGCAGGCAAACCACTAGATTCTCTTTAGTTTGTATTTCTAGAAAGAACAGAGACAAGGTAGGTGAGATTATCTTCTATTGAACCAACAAAAGATATTACCTCACCCACCTTGTGTGTCTAATCTCCTGGGACCAACAAGGCTACAACAACATTGTGTACTAGAGTGAGCAGAGTCACTCCTTATCTTAAGCTGGTACTTGTTACCCGAGTTAAAATTATATTTTTGTAGTCAGTCATTTGAGTGTTCAGTTTCTATCAGTAACATTCACATCTGAATGTCGATCAATATGAATCTGTAGAAACTTGTCAAGTTAAGTGCCAGTGTTGACACCAGAACAAATAGATATAAACTAGCTATCAATAAGTTTAGACTTCAAGTTAGGCAAAGGTTTCAAACTGTCAGAGGAGTGAAGTTCTGGAATAGCCTTCCAAGTGAAGTAGTGGGGGCAAAAACCTAACCAGCTTCAAGACTGCACTTGATAAGTTTATGGGAGGAGACGGTATGATGAGACTGCCGACAGTGCGGGTAGCCAATCTGCAACTGCTAGCAGCAGGTATCTCCAACGGCTGGTGATGGACACTAGATGGGGCGGGCTCTTAGTTACTACAGATAATTCTTTCCAGGTGTCTGGCTGCTGGGTCTTCCGTGCATGCTCGGGATCTAACAGATCACCATATTTGGGGTTAGGAAGTAATTTGGCCGCAAATCAGATTGGGGGAGAGCCTTGTTTTTTGGTTTTTTTTTGCCTTCCTCTGCAGCATGTGGTCTGGGTCACTTTCAGATTTAAACTAATGTAAATGGTGGATTCTCTGTAATTTGAAGTCTTTGAGAACTTAGTAACTCAGCCAAAGGTTAGGGATTTGTTACAGAAGTGGGTGGGTGAGGTTGCAGGAGGTTAGATTAGATGGTTGATGGGTCTGTTCTGGCCGTAAAGTCCATGAACTTATGAGTCAAAAATAGATTTTGGAAAAACATCCTAATTATATTGATACTTATTTGTTAGAGTACAGAGTGTTTCACTAAATACTACAGTGCAACTTGAGTAGTTGCAGCTCATTTTACACATAGTATTACTCCTGGGGTAATTATGCACACGCAGTGGCACAGAATGAATGAGCTGTGCATATTTCTAACTTTTTTTTTTAAAGAAAAAAGCTTCTGGTGGAAAGTTGCTGTAGTTTCACTTTTTGCCTACCAAAGGGCGCTGCAGAGATAAAACAGCAGCAGCTCCCAGCCAGCTAGGGAAGAGAGAGAGCCTGCTTTCTTCACAGCGCCTGTCTGGCCAGGTAGGGAGACAGTATGGGGCTGCTTGGGGCAGACATGGGGTCATAAGGGCTAGTGGGGGAGGATAGACTGGGGCAGGGGCTGAATGGGAGTGGAGCACAGGACCACCGGGCAGGAGGGAGGTGCAGGGCCACATGGTGATAGGGGAGGGATGCAGGACCACATAGCAAAGGGAGAGGGTGGCTGAATTGGGGCACAAAGACACGTGGGGAGGGGGGGCAGGGCCACATGGGGATGGGGGAGTGGATGTTTGAGTGGGGGTGGAGGGACACATGGGGGTGCAGGAACACGGGGACGGGGCAGCTGTGCCTGTCTGAATGGGAGAGGCTAGGGGTAAGCCAAGGTCTGCATGGGGGAAGCTCCCCTCCAATCCCCCTTTGCTCTCCCCCCAAAAACTGTTCCATACTGTTCCCACCCATATCCAACAACTCTCCAAGTTCAAACCCAGGCTCCTTCCTAGCAATTACTTCCCTCTTCCTCCTCTCCTCCATTACCCCTGACTCCCCCGGGCCTTTGCACCGCTTCTGAGAGGTGGGGGAGATACAGTTCTGTATTGTAGTTTAAATGAATTATTACTCAGTTCTGTATAAATATGCCCAGTCAGAAATCTTTGTCAAAAAACATTTCCTGAATCTTTTTTGTTGTCTGTATTGTTACAGAGATACTTGCTGACATTTATTTTGAAATAAATGACCAAAAGTAATTGAATCTGGTGTGATTATATTGTGTTAGCAAATAAAATATGCAGAATTTTGCAGAATTTGAAAATATTGTGCACATAATTTTAATTTTTCGATGCAAAATTCCCCCAGGAGTAACGTAACTTCTAAACTGACTCTCTCCTAGCTGTGATAAAGTCTTTGTGAAACATTAAATGACACTTCAAATTTTTTTACACTTTTCACTCAGTGTTAGTCAAAATGAGGCTATTTCAAGGGATACAGTCAAGTATCTTAGATCTCTGGTTAGACCTCCCTTAATATTGTTAGTCTCGGAGAAAGGCTTATCAAAATGCTTTTTAAAATTCCATTATTCTTTTATGGTGAAGAATAGCTCATGAGGCCTTGCTGCAGAACTAGCTGATAGAGTGGAGTAAAGATTTACTAACAAAAAAGATTCCTAAACCCTGCTGATACTTTCAATACTGGTACACAATGAAAAAGGAAAAAGGTATGTTAATATCCATTTCATTGAACCACAAGGAGGAGAGGAAATGGAAATTTGTCAATTGGAAAAGTAAAACATAGGGAAAATTACTTCAATTTTAAACTGTTTATTATAAAATCATGGTGTCCTTTTAAAGAAAGGTGTGGATAAAAGCATTTAACCTGATGATCTATACAGGAATCACAAACAAGACAATTTTCTTCACTGTAACACATAGGTTTTCTGCTTTCCAAATCTATGTATGGTCACAGATGGCAAGTTAAGGAGAGACAAAGACTAGCTGAGTGGAATTCCATGTGATATGACTGCTAAGGTTGGTAACTGAAGCAAATCATTGTAAATGAATGCACTTTGAAGTGCATTGAAATCTAAATAAATGCAGTGCAGCAATCCATGTACTAATGATCAAAACAGTAACCTAAAGCTAATGACTGCTAAATGATGAGAGGGGTAAAAAAGGTGGGGGAGGGAATTGAATGCAATGTCTCTTAAATGTAGCTGTGCCTGTTTAAAATAACTGACTTCAATGGAAAACATTTACTTCTGAGAAGCAAGACTACAGTGTGTAAGATTTTCAGATGCAACTCTGTCTTTTGTAAACAGCTTATCTCAATTCTAGGCCCTCCCTCTGAATCGCCTGAAAATATTTTGTAGTCAGATTTGTATTCCTTGCATTCTTCAGTTCTGGATATTTTAGCTCCCATCTTCATATTAAAAAAATCAGATTCCTAGATAAAAGTAAATGGAAGTGTTAGGTCACAATTGTCTTCTAAAATAATTAGAGAAACAATAAGGTTCTGGAGGCAGAATTCTCAGGATTAATCTAAGAGTCTAAAATTTTCCTCAGAGCTTTGTTTTATCGTTTACAGTTTATAAATAGCAGCATGTAAATGAGAAAGTGAATTATCCTTTCAGTTGATTCAGAGCAATTAAGATAAAAGTATTCACTCATTTAATACTTACTGTCTGATATATTGCTACATTACTTTGCTGAGTAAAAAAGAAATCTCGAGGACTGAATCATTCATCTGGCATTTGTTGCCTTAGCACCATCTTGAGAATGGGTGACTGAACTGTCTCTGACATAGGCTGTTCTTTTCAGATGATATATGAAAGGAAGGTCTTGATTACTTGTCGTCGTCAGTAATAATCCTCTGTTTTCTGAAATGTTGGGGGTGCAAATGCCTGGGTCCTAAAGCTAACTGTGGCAACTGCACAGAATCTCCAACTTGCCATAGGACCTTATCTAACTCCCACTGAAGTCTTTTGGGATCTTTCCATTGATTTGAACCGGAGTGCAATCTATCCCCTAGATACTAACAAAACAACGGTGCAGCTGTAGGGTAGCTGGAATCTTTGGAAAGATACTAGTATTTTAAATGGAATCAAGCCCATTAGTAGGTAAAATATGCCTCCCTTCCACCCCCGCACATTAAGCTGCATAACAAAGTGTGTAATCTACAAGATTAATCTTGCCTTCCGACTTCCATATCAGGTATAGCAGGACCCTAGGTTGTGGTTCACATGTGCTGGAATTCCAGTGAGCCTCTTGGACCTTTTTAAAACTGGGACCTACAGTTGCAGGTCACATACCCTTTCCTAGTCACATATGCAGTGTGGTCGTAGCTGTATTGGTCCCAGGATAGTTGAGACACAAGGTGAGTGAGGTAATATCTTCTATTGGACCAACTTCTGTTGGTGAGACAGACGAGTTTTTTTTGTTAACACAGAGTTCTTCACATCTTCAGACGAGCTTTGTGTAGCACGAAGGCTTGTCTCTCTCACCAACAGAAGTTGGTCCAATAAAAGATATTACCTTACCCACCTTTTCCTAGCCATGTGCCTTACAGATAAACACACAAAGCTTCCTGCCTCTTATGAGAGACTCAGGGTGAAAAAAGGACAAGATTAATGGGGGCTCTATGCCTGCCAGTAGAAGGTCTGAGAGGAGGACACTTTGAAGAAACAGGAGCTGGCTAGGAGGAGCTGGAAGTCTCCACTTGGGATGGCTTGGAAGTCCTGGTTGGAAAACGAAAAGAACTGCAAAGCCCTGGAGGCAAGCCCTATCACAGTACCCTAAAAGGCAGCAAGACTGTTGTTAGTTTCTTGGTTTTATTTTTTAAATCTGTTTCTAAATTAATAAAGCCCTGAGCAAAGGCTTTGGAGCATTGTTTCACGTACCTGGCTGGTGGGTTGGCCCACCAATTTACAGTTAATCATGGAGGTTAGACTTGTGTCAGTCTGTCCAGTACCTGGCAATTTTCCTTGCTCATTTCCATCCCTAGAGCATAATTCAAGGGAGGTCACATTTATTTTCCAAAGCATACAAAGTTAATATTAATGAGTGTTTGTAGACTTATGAAATCAGTTGAAATTAAACAGCTGCCATTCTGCATTCATTTAAAATCTTCCTACATTTGGTAGTACATGGACAGACTTGTAATTATCTGTGCAATCTGACAGACATGCACTGTTATGTCTCACCTTACTGTGGCCAGTGAATGAACACCACAAATTCTGGTAGGTAAGATTTTGTAGTCTCTTGGAATGAGAAGGAGCAATGCATGCATTCTTGCAGTTCTTATTGGATTACTCACTACTCTGTTAGATGCCAATGATGCATGAATGATGGACAAAATTATGCCTCCATCAGGTTTGAGTGTAAGTGCACATACTTTCACTTGTATTTGCAGCTGGGGATGATACTTATACTAACTAATCTTATTGCGGATTTTTGAGAATTTAATAGGCCAAAGCTGAAACTTTTAAGGCTTTGATTTGTGGCATATGTCAGTTTTTCAATTTTTTATTTTATAAAATGAGAAGCTAAGTTTAGGACATGCTTAAGGGTTTCTAACACATACAGACAACAGAAAATAGCTGTAACCAAAGATAGAATGCTAGATTGTGTTTATGCATATAAGCCTAGTTAACATGTGCTGAACTATATCATAGTGTTTGGTCCGAATTGGTTATCGTCAATATCAAGTTTCAGTTGGAACACTTTTAGAGCCAAGTCTTAATCCAGCCTACAAATGTCCTTCAAAACCAAAATGAAAATTTTCCAAATCTTAAAGTAATAGGAATAATTCATACAAATAGCTCAAGAGGCTATATTAAAAGAGCATATGTGCACAAGAGAAAATATTAAAGAGCTTAACAAGAGTCTGTCTATTACTGTTCCTTCAACACATACTCATGGAAAATAGTTAATTATATTTATTTATTTATTTGTGAGTGAGCATGCCATCAATGGTGTTATACTCATCTAATCGGAAAGTCGTAGCAATGCCATGTAATTTACCTAACCAGACAGACTAATGGACAGTACATGTAGTGTATATAAGATGCTTACAAGACTATTCATAATTAAGAAAGTAAAAAGAAAACCGTTTAATTACAAAATAGAGGAAGTTAGTCTGTTAAATTATGCATTGTGAATTTGCTCATAAAATCTCACCACATCTAGGACAGCTAAATCGATAATCTGTTTGAATAGCTTGGCATAAAAGCTTATTTAGAGTTGTATTTCATGTGCAATATTTTTTCATTCTGGAAAATCATTTGAATGTCTAAAAACTCCAGAATTGTTTACTGATGCTGTCATTCTGTGATTACTTCTGATGTGTTTTTGTTACATTGTAATGAATAAAATTATTAAGAAACAGATGAAGTGGGTCCTTTGGGGTACATTATTAAAGCAGAAGTTCACACCCTTGATCCCAATTTTTATCTGTTCATGTGGTTATATCGTTGGACTGAGGGCAAGTCATTTGGCTGATGACTGAGCCTCTCACGCCTGCAAGACATTTGTTTCTTTGTTTTCACATGTTTTGTCCCGATCATTTAATGAGTTGGTTTGACTCTTTTAAAGGGTGTGACTGATTTTTCTACTGCTACTTCAAAAGATTCTTAGAATACAACTGTAGTTAAGGGCAGAAAGCAGGAAATACTCTGTTTGCTTTGCCTATACTTTAACCTACCTCTTCCTTAGATTTAAATTATTTTGATACAAAGGCATATCTCTGAGTGAGATTGTATGAGGCCTTTTAATCACTGTTGTTATTTCACATAGGTTAGTTTCAGGCACTTGCTAATGTTTGGGTTATAGTAGTGCTATCCATTCTTATCTTGATGTCAATGGTATTGATCGTATCAGTAAGCAAAGTAAATTAAGAACTATCTTTCCAGACTTCTAAATGTTCTGTTTGAAATCTAAGACACTTTGCCTTTTTGGAGGGTTTTGTTTCTTATCTATATACAATTACTAAGTAAATGTTCAAACTTCACTTCACCAACAGTTCAGTGGAGGGTATTATTGGGCAAACAATCAGCAGTGATCTGGAATTTAAATCATAGCTTTCAAAATAAGGATATGTTAATAGTGACAGCACTAATTTAAGAACTTTCCTATTTTCACTGTGCATCTTTCAGAGACTTTTTTTTTTTTTAAGCCAACAGCTTATTTATCCTTGCACTTGTATTTATTTCACAGTAAGGATGAAAATAATACTTAGTACTTTTCATAGGCAAAACACTTTACAGAATGCAAATTAATCCTTAAGGCACCCCTCTGAAGTAGATAGTACAACTTTACAAATGGGGAAACAGGCACAGAGATTAAGTGATTTGCTCAAGGCCACACAGCATTTCATTGTCAAGAATTTAGATTAAGATCTTGTCTTCCAGTCCTATGTTCAAAACACTAGATCACACCTTTATCATGTTTTGATACAGTCATCTTAAATAATATATTGCAAACTAACCAATGTCTTTAGCTAAGTTACCAATCACGCAGTAAGTTATTAAATCTGGAATTTTGTATACTCAATTTGTTTTCTACTACTTTCAGTTTTTTTGGTCTTAGTTTGGACAACTCATCTCGGTGAAGTCAGTTTCACTTTTGATAACTGTGCATTTCACTTTCAGATTCTATGCTTACATTGCAATTCCTACAGAAGAGTCTTAACATAAAAATACGTTTGAATTAAAAAATGGAAGCATTTCTGTTGGACTTGTTTATTTTTATTTTTATAATACCCACATTTTGGGCCCAGTTTGAGTTAGTTCTCCTTTTATGGTACCATGGCCTTAATTCCCACTGAGAGTAAAACAAATATTTTTTTCTTGTAGTGTGCTAACATAATTCAGTTGTTTGGTTTTTTCCCTTTAAAATGGATAGTTCTTTTTAACCTTCATAGAATTCTTTTTGTGACTTCAATGCTGTTATATTTACATAAGATAATAAATGCATTTTGTAACAAAGTAGGTGTACAAACAACTATAACAATATTGTTGTAATATCAACCATTGCTATTAGTATAGTATTACATCAGTAAGTATTCCTGTGGTAAGAAGTATGTATTAACAGGAATGGAAATCTTTTTAAAAACTATTCCACCTGTCAAACTCCAAAAGTATTCTAGTATGCTATCCTATTATGCAGTTAATAATACTGGTTTAACGTGTTTTTATTGATTATCTCCCTTTTGCTGTGACATTAAACTGAGCCAATTTGAGTAGCTATAGTCTCTGGCACACTTGTAATGGAAAACATTGCTTTAACACAGGGGTGGCAAACTACAGCCCACGAGCTGTTTTAAGCTGGCCCGCAAGCCGCACCACCTGGCTCGGCCCTGAATCGGTGCTCCAGCCAGGGCTCTGGGTCGGGGCTGTGCCAGATGGCTCTGCCCTGCTCCAGCCGGGGCTCTGGGTCGGGGGCCGCACCAGGTGGCAAGGCCCTGCTCTGGCCGGGACTTTGGGTCAGGGGCTGCACCAGGCGGCAAGGCCCTGCTCTGCTGGGGTGCTGGGTCCTGGAAGCCGTGGCATGGCCCCGCTCTGGCTCCTATGCACTCCAATGGGAGCTGCAGGGGTGGAGCCTGAGGATGGGGCAGTGTGTAGAACTGCCTGGCCGCGCCTCCGTGTAGGAGCCGGAGAATGGACATGCCACTGCTTCTGGGAGCCGCTTGAGGTAAGCGTTGCTCGTAGTCTGCACCCCCTGAGCCTCTACCCATGCCCCTGCCCCTGCCCCAGCTCTGATCCACCTCCTGCTCTCCAAATCCCTCTATCCCAGCCTGGAGCACTCTCCTGCACCCCAAACCTCTCATCCCCAGCCCCACCCCAGAGCCTTCACCCCTAGCCGGAACCTGCACCCCTGCCCTAGCCTTGATCCCCCTCCTGTCCTCCGAACCTCTCGGTCCCAGCCCAGAGCACCCTCCTACACCCCAAACTCCTCATCCCCAGCTCCACCCCAGAGCCCCCACCCCCTCCCGCACCCCAACCCCAATTTTGTGAGCATTCATGGCCTGCCATACAATTTCTATTCCCTGACGTGACCCTCAGGCCAAAAAGTTTGCCCACCCCTGTTTTAACATCTGCTTTAATTCCTTCATTTACCTTTACTTAGTTATTGATCTCTTTCTGTCCCAAACTATTGCGGTGTAATTGAAAATTTATGCTAAACCCTGAAATCCAAAACCATCATTATACCTTTATATGTTTTAAAATAAGACATTTTGATTTATAAAAGCACTGAGTGAGGCATTGCACTGCTCTGCCCTATTTTCAGATGTGGCTCAGACACTTAAGTCAGTTAGGCATTGCAATATTGAGTGGAAGAATGCCTAAATACCTTTTAAAAATCTGGTCTTTGTGCCTTATATTGCAGGAGGTATTACAATATTACTGGGTCATAATATCAAATAGAATGGATCCACAACTCAAATTCTTGTTCTTTGCATATGCCCTATTCTGTTGCTAGATGGCAGCATAATTCTAGAAAAGTATTGCAAATCCATGGATACTTGCTACTGGAACTAGAAATAATCATTTTAGCTTGCTTGCTTTTTCAGTGCAAGAGCACCAAAGATGTTCATGTTTTTTTTAAAACAGCACTTGCTTATCTTAGTTGTAAGTTTAGAGCTGTAAATGCTGTTAATGGGAGTTATTAATGGCTTTCCAAACTGAAAATGAGTTACTGTCATCAACTGGTTCTGTGATGTTATGTCATAGAGGGTCTGTCTACACTGCAGTAAAACACTTGCAGCTGGCCTGTGTCAGCTGACTCAGGGCTTGTCTACATCAGAAAGTTGCAGCGCTGGTGAGGGAGTTACAGCGCTGCAACTTTGAGAGTGTCCACATCTGCAGGGCATCACCAGCGCTGCAACTCCCTCTTTGCAGCGCTGGCCGTACTCCCGTTTTGTCTCGGGTGTAGAGGATCCAGCGCTGGTGATCCAGCGCTGGTAATGCAATGTAGACACTCACCAGCGCTTTTCTTGACCTCCGTGGAAGGAGGAAGCCTCTGGTAATCAAGCTGGTTTCCTTTCCCGGTTTGCCCTCTCGGTCCCGGAGCCAGCCAGCAAACCGCACGGAAGGAGACCTGCTTGCTCAGGGTTCCGGGACCGAGAGAGCAAACCGGGAACGCCGCAGTTTGCTCTCTCGGTCCCGGAGCCAGCCAGCAAACCGCGGGGAAGGAGACCTGCTTGCTCGGGGTTCCGGGACCGAGAGAGCAAACCGGGAACGCCGCGGTTTGCTCTCTCGGTCCCGGAGCCAGCCAGCAAACCGCGGGGAAGGAGACCTGCTTGCTCGGGGTTCCGGGACCGAGAGAGCAAACCGCGGCGAAGCTGGTTTCCTTTCCCGGTTTGCTCTCTCGGTCCCGGAACCCCGAGCAAGCAGGTCTCCTTCCCCGCGGTTTGCTGGCTGGCTCCGGGACCGAGAGAGCAAACCGCGGCGTTCCCGGTTTGCTCTCTCGGTCCCGGAACCCCGAGCAAGCAGGTCTCCTTCCCTGCGGTTTGCTGGCTGGCTCCGGGACCGAGAGAGCAAACCGCGGCGAAGCTGGTTTCCTTTCCCGGTTTGCTCTCGCGTTCCCGGAGCCAGCCAGCAAACCGCGGGGAAGGAGACCTGCTTGCTCGGGGTTCCGGGACCGAGAGAGCAAACCGGGAAAGGAAACCAGCTTCGCCGCGGTTTGCTCTCTCGGTCCCGGAACCCCGAGCAAGCAGGTCTCCTTCCCCGCGGTTTGCTGGCTGGCTCCGGGACCGAGAGAGCAAACCGCGGCGTTCCCGGTTTGCTCTCTCGGTCCCGGAACCCCGAGCAAGCAGGTCTCCTTCCCCGCGGTTTGCTGGCTGGCTCCGGGACCGAGAGAGCAAACCGCGGCGTTCCCGGTTTGCTCTCTCGGTCCCGGAACCCCGAGCAAGCAGGTCTCCTTCCGTGCGGTTTGCTGGCTGGCTCCGGGACCGAGAGAGCAAACCGCGGCGAAGCTGGTTTCCTTTCCCGGTTTGCTCTCTCGGTCCCGGAACCCCCCTTGAAGCCGCCCAACAGCGCTGCAGTGTGGCCACATCTAACACCACTTGCAGCGCTGGTTGCTGTAAGTGTGGCCACTCTGCAGCGCTGGCCCTATACAGCTGTACTAATACAGCTGTAACAACCAGCGCTGCAAAATTTTAGATGTAGACATGGCCTCAGGCTCACGGGGCTTTGGCTGCAAAGCTATAAAATTGCAGAGTAGCTGTTTGGATTCAGGCTGGAGCCTGGGCTCAGGGACCCCCAGACAGCTGTCCTTCAATTTTATAGCCCTCCAGCCTGAGTCCGCTGAAACGGGCCAGCCACTGGTGTTTTATTGCAGCGTAGAAATGCCTGAATAGACGATCATTGCTCATTTCTACTATCTGTTGTCCATCAGTGTCCCAGATAAAAGGAGAGCAATTCTAACCGTCAAAAATGGCTTTAAAAAGTGCAAATGCTTAAGAATTATTTTGTTTTATTCTCACAAACATCTACTCATTTTCTTGTGCTATAATAGGAAAGGAGTTGAAAATAGGACAGATCCCGAAAACAAGAAAGGAAAATGTGTTTGACATGCTAGGATGGTCCCGTGGTGAGGGGACAAGATCTAGAATCAAGGGACCTAGATTCTGTGATGTTTCCACAAACTCGGTGTAGGTCCCAAAGGAAACTATGTAACCAGTTTATGCCTCACATTCTTCATTTGTAAAATGGTGATTGTCACTGTAACAGGGTGACAACTGCACCCGTGTCCCCTCTCTGTCTGTTTTGACTGCACCCCCTCCAGCTGACTGGCCTTGTGCCTTTACCATCTCTGGGGTGGAATCATACTCTTACACAAGATACTGTAGCCCATGATCCGGTCTGTCAACTGTGCTTATCCAGCATGTCTGACGGGGTTCGGTACCTGTGGTGGTTCTCTGCAGCAGTCTGTGACCAGGAGTGTGACTATAGTGCTCAGACAACCTGCTTAAACCAAAGTATTGTTTAATCACAACAGTAGGAATAAAGCATAAGAAAATTAGACCTTTCGTTGTTTTAAAATCCACACGTCTATCTTACCTAGAGTCTTGCCATCCTTTGACAGAGACCCTAAGCAGCCTCAGTTTCTTCAGTCACCCCAACTTCTGGCATCTGGATGTTAATCTGTTTCCCTTAACTGTCTCCCAAACTACTGCTGCTGCTACTGCTTCCCTAGAGCAAGCCCACTCACAGTTCCGAATGTGATTAGATTAAATTCCATAGGGGAGGGGCATGTTATTGTATGATTTAGGGATTGTCATACCAGGAGTCCATCCATCTAATTGACAATCTGCCCCTTGGTAGTGGCCACTACCACATGTTTCAGAAAAAGGAGCAAGAAATCCTGTAGTGGACAGCTGTTAAGTAATTTTTCCTAATCCCATCAGTTGATGGTTGGTTTCTGCCCTGAAAGATGAGGGTTTATGTCCCTTTAATATAAGAACTAATCATTATTATTTATCAATCTTTTAACATAGAATGTAACTGTGGTATTTTCTACTGCCGTAAGACAGGATACTGGCTAGATGGATCATTGGTTTGACCGATATGGCCATTCTTATGTAGGTGTTCTGATTATCTCTACAGCTGTCAAATCCCTTGTTGAATCCTAAACTCTTGGCCTCCTTACCATATGACAATGATTTTCACAGGCAAATTATGTGTAGTATTAAAATACATACATTTTTCTCTCATACATTTAAAAAAATTATTTTCTCTGAAAGTTACTTTATTCTTGTACTGTGCATAAATAGAATTACACTTTTATTTTTCTCTTTTAAACTAAGTAGTCCCACTTCTTTCAGTTTCTCCTTATTCAGAAATATTTCTAAGGCTGTAACCTTTGTTACCTCTCTCTTCATTGGTTCCATTTCTGCTATATCTTTGTCAATAGAGTGCACAGAAAAGAACACAGCATTCTAGATGAGGGCGTACCATTGAGCTATGTAATGGCTGTCACACTTAAGGACAAGTGCACCTATATTCTCTCCCTATGGTCCCACAAGGGCACCAATTCTAGGCTCCTGGCTTCTCAGCCATCACTTCTTTTGGGTGGAGACTCGTATCTCCTCCTCCTCCTCCTGACTTGGTTTTCCAGGCTGCAAGTTCCCTACCTGCATTGTGATATCCTCAGCAAGCCAGACTGCTTAAGCAGGTCAGTCTGTGCTTTTTCTTTCTCTTCAGTGTTATGAACAATGTAATCGCCAGCAGTTATAAGTTACTGCACAACCCTTGACGCACATCTAGTCTTATGGTAAAAGCATTATAGAGAAAACATATATAAAAATAAAAGTTTTCTATGCATGCTAAAAGCTTACTAGAGGTCACCGACCAGTCTTATGGGACTTCAGTAGGTCCAAGTCCTTCTAACCCTTCCTAGGAAGGATTGGGACACCCCTTGGACAGAAGGTCCTGTTCATTTGTTGGATCAGAAAGAAGGCCCTGAGTCTGTTTAAACTCAGGCTGTTTATCCAAAAGTTCGTTCTTTGTCTGTTGATCTCTTGAATCCAGTTTGAACAAGTATAGGTGAACCCCTTGGGGTGATGGTAGTACTTCTCTGGAGGTGTTATAACCAGGGTGAATTTGCCTAATCACGTCTCCACTGTTCTTCGTTCCTGGTCATCCACCTCATGGAATTACATATAGTCCCTGGCCCACAATGATACATAAACTTAATACAGTAAATCTCCCAAAAATATTGCAGGAAATTGTCATATTTGTCACAATGGCATTTTTTTATCTCATTGTTTACACTTAAGTAAACCAAATGTTATGACCATTACTATGCATTGAACAGAAACTTTTAATTAACTGTCCACTCAGGAAAAGGACATGGGCATTATTGTAGTTTCAAATAATTTAAAATCCAGGAATCTGTAAGTAGTTCAAACTATTCCTGCCAAGATGTAAAACCTTTGCTTTTATCAGTGCTGAATTTCATCTGTCGTGCTGTCCATTCTTCTAGTTTTACTAGGTGCCTCTGAAGTCCCTCATAGTCCTTTCTAGTCTAAATCTTGTATCACTCTACCATTTAACAATGCTGCTTTTTCTTTCCTTCCTGCTTTGTTTGCTTTCTGTGGCTCAGCTGTGGTTATTAAGTTTTCTGTACACTGAGTCTGAGGGTTTTAACTTCCTCACTTCTAACTTCAGGGTTTTTAGATTAATGTCCTCTTTTAAAAAACAAAACAAACAGGAAAAAAAAATCTCCCCTTTTCCATGTCAGCACAACAGTATTAGTTTTTCCTACAATCCCTCCACTGAGACTGAGGGAACTTATATGGCTGGTCACTTCATATTCTCCTACTTCAGTGAATTATGCCGTTCATCACAGTAAGAGGGATTCCTTTCACTAAACTAGTATACAGAATATTTAAAGCAAATTGTTTCACTCTCTCTTCATGTGAAACTGTTCTTCCACTAAGAATTCTCTAAGTACTTTTAATTTAGACTGTATAGGTTCCATCTTTTTTTCTTAAGTTTTCAAGCTATTTTAGGGCAAATTCTCCCTGCATATCCATGCAACTGAATTTGACTTCAGTATTCTGCTCTCTGCCTCTTCAGAACTCACATTAAACATCCAGGGATGATTCAAGCATATAGGGAGGGCAGAACATCAAAGATGAGATCCAAGAGGAGGATTTTGTTTCTGCCTTACTTTGACTTGTCTACTTTGAACATGGCTTCTGACTAATCCAATGACTGGTCCTTTTCTTCCATCATTTTGAAGTGGAACACAGTGATTTGACTAATGTACTCCAATAATGCTTAGACACCTCAGGGATACGCACCATGTTTGGTGTCTAGCTTTGTAAAATACAAATGGAGCTGACTACAATCAGTAAATAAAATAATTACCGTTAGAAAAAGTCAGATTTTTTTCCTGCTGCTACAAAGTGTTGCTTGTAGCTGCTAATTGTTGAAACTAGATGTGGAACCTAAATGAACGGTAAGCAATGTCGCTCAGACAGAAGGCATGACACAGATGTGTGTGCATTCCTTACCCCTTCACACCCCCCACAAAGATTGAAATGGTTGGAAAAATGAGAGATCTTATTTGAGCAAACATATTGGTCTGCAGATTTGAACTTGAAATTGTACTATCACCACTGGTTTCCTTTTCAATCTCCTTCAGCTTCTCCTGGGCTGGGAGTGTTTCACCAGGTAAATTTTCTTCTCTGCCATCTATTTGGTTTATCCACCAGCATGGAGAGGGCAGACTCTTCTGAGCCAGGGCTTGTGCTACTGCAGCTGATCATTAGGATGCAGAGGTGAGTGCTGTCTTCCTTGCAGATGCCCCTTTGCTGTTGTTGTTGTCCTACTCTTCTGCAATTATTATTTCTGTCTCTCAATTCTCCTTACCCTTCAATACCTTATTGTTAAATATTTTAAATTTATTTTTTGGTGTGGCTTGGCATTCTCCTATTGGGCCTGATCCTGGAAAGTGCTGAACACCCACAGCTTCTATAGAGAACGACCGTTCCATGTGCTCAGCGCTAGAGCTGACTGGTGGGTGATGATCCTATTTCATGGCAGTTTTTGAGGTTTTGAAAAGAGTTATCATTCTGCAGTGGAACAAAAACAAAATTTGAATGTTTTTGCAAAAATGGAATTGTCGGTGTTCTTTTTGGCTCAAAACCTGAGCTGTTCAATTCAGGGAGCTGAGGGTGTTCATATATATGTGAGTGTGTAGCTGTAGCATGGGGTTAGGGCACTAGCCTGGGATGTGGGAGACCCAGGTTTAACTCTCTGCTCTGCTGCCTGATTTTGAGAAGAGTTTTTCATCCCAGGTCACTGAATCAAGCAAAGCAGGGATTTGAACCTACGTCTCTCACCTCCTAGATGTGCATGCTTGCTCTCAACCTGCCCAGTGAAATCTTTATCAAAACCGCTGTGTCTCTGTGAAAAGCTTTGATGAAACAGCATATTTTGGCAAAAATTCATTTTGTTGAAAATGTTCCAACTGGGAGAAAAAATTATTTGAACACGTGGGTTATAGTGCTTGTGAAAGGTGCCAGTTGACAGCACTAGCACAGTTTTATTTTATCTACAGAGCAAGTACAGCATGGGTGGAGAATGATAGTGTAAGCGCTCTCTGTGCTTCTCCAACCCAAAGAATAAGAAGGGGGAGGGATAGTTCAGTGGTTTGAGCATTGACCTGCTAAACCCAGGGTTGTGAGCTCAATCCTTGAGGGGATCACTTAGGGATCTGAGGCAAAAATCAGTACTTGGTCCTGCTAGTGAAGGCAAGGGGCTGGACTCGATGACCTTTCAAGGTTCCTTTCAGTTCTAGGAGATTGGTGTATCTCCAGTTATTTTATTTATTATTATTATATTAAATTTTTCCCAATGCCATATATTTCTTTGATAGACACAAGGTAGATGAGATATCTTTTATTGGACCAACTTAAAAGAAATTACTTCACCTACCTTGTCTCTCTTATGCTCTGGGACCGAACGTTTATTTCCTTGGGCTGTCCTGTACCATCACTCCTTAAGATGAATGGTACTGTGCTATTGTTAGGTCCATTGCTATTTCTTATGGCCCTAGTTGCTAAATTGGAAGGTAACTTTTTTGTTAAAGTAGTTTGGTTTTCTTAAAAAATTAAAATTAAAATGTGCTAAAATATATTTGTATTAACAATTAGGCTTTCTAAAGGGATAAGTTAGTTTTATTCTCGCTCATGGCATTGTTCATGAATTACAGCCATAGCTTTCTCACAAAAGATACACCGGGTACAGGAGAATGTTATCTGTGTTGAGTAGCTGCACTATGTGTCATATTCATA
The DNA here is from genome assembly GCF_007399415.2 of Gopherus evgoodei. Classification (NCBI taxonomy): domain Eukaryota; kingdom Metazoa; phylum Chordata; order Testudines; family Testudinidae; genus Gopherus; species Gopherus evgoodei. The sequence continues at coordinate 19,675,529 of NC_044333.1, forward strand.
ATATCAATAGTTTGTTTCTTTAACACACAAGGGGTGACTTAAATTATAACACGTGAACATCAGAAACTGTTGAAAGAAAGAACAGCTGTCTATTGTATATAGTATAGCGACAGCTGGAGCTATCATTAAAATTACTTAGGGTCTAGTCTACAGTTAAACTTCCTAAAGGAATGAAGTTTGAAACACTAAGCTGCTTTTTTAAAACCCGCTAAGCAACTTGGGCAGACTGAAAGTCAACAATTTAGAAATACGTGAAATTAAACTGAGGGTATTTTAGTATCTTTTTAATGGAGTAAAATGAAGATCTTGCATATAGAGTACTCTGTCTTCCTAGGAAACCATGCCTGATCCTTACAGGGAGACACACACACTGCTGTATGTCAAACAGAAATGAATAAAAAAGTAGAACATTTATTCAAACGATGATTAACTTTTGCTAACTCTTGATGTGTGATTGCTATGCGATGGTTGTGTCAATTGACCAGTTGCTGGAGAGAAGGCAGCTTTATTTTTTTTCCCCCAAGCTGTTTGTCTGCATTTCTTCCCTAGCAATCCCAGTTTAGGCTTGCAAATTATGGAGTGATGTTGTTGCTTTTACCTCAGTGATTTCTATGCTTTGGACAACAGCAGAAAAAATGCAGACATTACAATTATGGGTGAGACAAGGAAGTTGAATTCAGATGTGAATTCAGATTAGGTTTTAGCAATGGTTCATTTTTCAGATTCCAGACAAATTAGGGTTTAGGTTTAGATTAGATGGTACCAAGATCTTCTGAATGTCTTAAGAGTTTTTAGTCTAATGAAATCAGCTCACCTTCTGGTATGTGGCTATATTCCAAACTGGTTTCCTGAGGTAGGACCAGAAGATTAGCATGTGGGCTCAGGGATTTGAATCCAGTTACCATGTCTCTGAAATTTCAAGGGGCACAGATTTAAGAGTCTGGTAGCAGCCCACCTGCAATTTGAAAGGTTCCTAACATCTGTTGCTATCCCTGATGAGGGAAGGCCTGTAGGGGTACACTGTCTCACTAGAGGGTCTTGTTCCCAGAGGTGAAGTCTCATACACTGTATTGCATGCCATTGGGGCCTGAGCTAACTCTTGCTGAAGTCACTTCAGACACTTAAAGCATTCGAGGCTTGGTGGGTGCCGTGTTTGGCGCTCTGAAAAAGATGGCAGTTTCTGTTAGTGCTAATCCAAACTGTAAGTAAACTAATCTGGTTCTTAGCAATGAGGTTATTTAAAGAAAATGGCCTTCCTTTTAGGCATCCCTCTTGCATTTCCTGCGTAGTGAGGAATGATGGGAAAGATGTGTCTGTAGAAGTCCCACTAGAACTCTTTCAGTGCCTTAGATACCTTTGGTAGGTGCTAGAATAGATTTTGGAAATACCAGGAATGCATTGGCAGGGTATGTCACACACACAACTGGGCATTAGACTTCTATTTTTTGTTACAATGAGATTGATTGGATGCTTCCTGGTTGAGGGAACTTGCTACACATGCACCACATTGAGTTTCTGGACCTTGTCACTTCACAGTTATGGGGGAAAAAAGTCACAAAACTGAAGTTATGGAAACCCAGGATCACTCAGCATTAAAGATGGGGTGAATGATAAAGAAGTAATAGCTAATATGCAGGCTTTCTTCAAATGTCTATTGGTTTTCAAGTGAAGAAAGTCTATTAGATTCTTAGCAGAATTCCTGCTGTGCCAAAACTGTCAGATCAGTAAACTTCTCAGAAAGTGATGAAGTTCTGTTATTGTCTCCTTTATTTCTGGTGACTGAGAGCTTTCCTTATTAAAGAAGACAATGTGAGCCTTTACCTCAGTGGTCCCCAAATCCCCTGAGCCAGGGTTGTGAGCAGGGGTAAGGAGACCAAGGCTGGGGCCGCAGCTGGTGATGGGTCTGGGCCTGGGAGCTGGGCGCGGCCAGGGGCTAGGGGCAGGAGTGGAACCGCAGCTGGGTTGTGGTGGGGGCTGGCAGCCAGGCCCTTCATCAGGTGCAGCTCCACTCCAGCCTTGCCCCAAGCCTTTGCCCTGGGCTGGGAGTGGAGCCTCACTGAGGCTGGGGCCGAGGCCAGGAATCAGGGATGCGGCTGGGGGTGGGACCAGAGCAGAAGTGGGAGTGGGGAGGGGCTGAGTAGCGCTCCCTCCCTGGGCCATGCTGCAGCCCCCCCCCGGATGTTCCTCCATGCCTCCCGTAAGGGGGCATGCCCCACACTTTGTGACCTCTAATTTACCTAGAGAAGCAAGTGTCCACTGTCTGGATGTGGCATTTTAGACATGAGGAGATAGGTTAGACTTCTTTACATCTGAATTCTTCCATGCTGGTGCCCCAAGGAGCGGTTGTTTATCCAGAAAAACTGCTTGTGATTTTTTGGATGGGACTAACCTTAGTTTCTTTAACTTTGATCAAGCCAGTTTATTGATTCCAAATTAGTCGCCCACTGAGCCCAGGGGTAGATTTTTGGTTGTGTCTACTAACTGTATCTTCCCTTCTTAAAGCTGTCATTAAGTCCCTTTTTGGCTGATTTAATCTGTGCCAGGACTTGTTCGAGAGTCTGATCCTGTAGTTTTACTCAAGGTGAATGCTAATCTGTTGAAAACTAGCTTAAAAAAATTGACCAAAATTGTCAGGGAAATATATTTTCTAGTTTGTCTGGGGGACTTACACATTGATGGATTAACTTTTTAATTTTTTTAAAAGTACATTGACACTTGATCCCATAGCTATTTTTTAGTGATATGATCCTACAATTTAAATTAACAGAAGTATCTAAAATTGGTAGTTAGGAAGCAATGATGGTGAGTTTAGTTGGAAGGTGAAAATTAGGGGAAATGTAGTAAGCATAACTTAAAATAAGTATTCAGGGATATATTAATCCACAGAAATGTTCAGTAGCAGTCCTGATATGGAAGAAGTGTCCCCAGGAAGGTGCAGGATTATCCAGAAATTTGGTCTCTAGCCAATGTATTTGTTTGTCATGTTGCTCCCATTTGTTTTACAAAGGTCTGGAAGGTGCCCTATCCAAAATGTTTAGCTTACATGTCTTGGTGTTGGCCAAATTATGAAGCTGGCAGCTTGTGTTGTATTGCTTACAACATTCACTGTGCTGTCTACCACCTAGAGAAAGACTCTTGTTAATTAGTAACAGGGATGTTCGCATTCACACACAGCTGATATGTGTGCAGCTAAATGTAGTTCAGTGAAGGTTAAGGAAGTACAAGTTATACCCAGACTTCAGAACAGGAAACATATATTTTAATATCTGTATTGGTTATAATGTTCAGTAGTCATGATTTCAAAACACTGGAGAATGTGGCGTGTGAAGTTGTTAGTTTCTAGTAATTTTATTGGATGTTTGTAATTTGATACAAGAGAACTTTGCAGAAAAAAAATCCAGTTTTAAAAATATCAAAAGTAAAAATACACAGTAAATAGAAAGGATGAGGGGAAAATATTTCATTTTGAACATCTGAGATTAATTAAACACGTTGGTTACCAAATGACCTTGAAAATTTAGAATTTGGGAAAAATCACAAAAATGGGGCACCGGTCATATATCTGGAGTGATTAATGGAAGCGTGAGGTATAATACAAATTTGTTTTTCCTGAGCTAAAGTTATTACTTTATGCTATTTGTCGTGTTCCTACCATCTTTCTCTCCATGCATGCTTTCTTCCTACTTCTATTTGTTCATTTTCTTTGTTGTTGTTCAGTGATTAGTTTCAAGGTTTCTTTGCATGAGTTTATGCTACTTTTAAGGCGATGTTAGTGGTTTGTTCTCATTTCTGTTTTTATGACTACAGCAACTCTTAAGGCAAACACTTTGACTTAAAGGGCCATGGAGAGAGTAAAACTGTGTAACATCTTATTGAGATATCTTTGTATCTAAGTGAAATGAGTAATTTTTAGGGTTTAATTGGGTGAGTTCTCATTGTTAGCCAGCATAACTTGCTGTGGAATTTCCTTATGTAGCAAAGACATCAAGGGGACTGGGGTTAGAGGGAGAGGGCACAAGGGGAGAACTGTGTGTGGAAGAGAGTGGGGGATGAGTGAGAGTTGGGGAGAGAAGAGGGAACCAGACAGTAGTCTCTAATATGCTGCCACAAGCACTCTTCATTGTTTTAGACAGTAGTTAGAAACTTGGGGAGGTAGAGGCATGGTGAGATCAAGGACGTATTGATATGGAGAGCTGAGGGAGTCAGTCTAGGGGTTATAAGAGATGATCTGGGGAAGGTAGATACCAGAGCTAGGGTGAGCTGGCAGTGGGGAGGCAGAGGATGGGAGAACAGGAGAATTTAAGGGGGAAGAGATTGGAAGAAGACTGGGACAAGTGGGGATTTTGGGTAGGGTAGAGTAGAGGGGGGCCATCTTGTGTACATTTCAGAGATCTCTGTGGTAGAAGTATGTTTGAAGAAGGGATGTGTGTCAGAGGGAACTTGGAAGGACAAACAGAAGGGTTTTTTTGGGGAGAGGAAAGCTCGAGGGATTGGGGAAGAGATAATTAGGCTGCATTCAGGGAAGGGCAAGACAGAATGCATTGGAATGAGGGGCAGGATTCTCCCCTATAGAATGAGCAGCAGTTCCTTCCCCAAACCTTATGTCATCTGAGTGAGACACAGGCCATCTGTATGGAAATACTGTATCTTTCTGATGTGTCTGGGGTTCCCTCATTTGCTGGCTCTCAGGCAGTGATCTACCTAGGCTTTCCCTAGGTACTGTTATCTTTTGGGCATCCTCTGCCCCAAAAGAAGATTTCCCCTGTATGGAGGTGTCTACAGAGAAGTTAATGCACCTTCAGCCTCTCACAGGTTGTCAGGATGACTATGCACCCACCGGTAGGGGCAGGGCTGGCTCCAGACCCCAGCATGCCAAGCGTGTGCTTGGGGCAACATGCCACAAGGGGCGCTCTGCCGGTTGCTGGGAGGGTGGCAGGCGGCTCCGGTGGACCTCCCGCAGGCGTGCCTGTGGAGGGTCTGCTGGTCCAGTGGCTCTGGTGGAGCAGCCGCAGGCACACCTGCAGGAGGTCCACCAGAGCCGCGGGACCAGCAGACCTTTCGCAGCCACATCTGCGGGAGATCCACCAGAGCCGCACGGCCGGCAGAGCGCCCCCTGCGGCGTGCCGCCATGCTTGGGGGGGCGAACTGGCTAGAGCCGGCCCTGGGTAGGGGGGCTCAGAAGTGCTCATCTTAATTAAAATAGATCCTCAAATACTTCTCACATTTTATTCACAAGGGCTAGACTGAGTGAAGTTAATGATGTTCTCCTTTGAATAGATATACAGCAGCCCAAAATCAATTACACACTACCCCCAGCCATAACACTGGGTATCATGCCTTCTCCTATATTCCACCTAGCAAATGAAATGCGTTTACACCTCCCACGGTGGATGCAGAGCTGGGAAAATTAGATGTCACCTCTTCTACTGCCTTGATCCATTCTGAGATGTAATTTCTCATTTCAGCAGTCCAGCCCTAGAATAAGCCAGACAGCAATTGTGTGGGTGCTGGATTGGTGGGGAGGCTGAAACATGACGGGAAAGACAGCCAGCTTTCCTTATTAGTGTCTTCTGCATTCTCCCAACAGCACATCTTCTTACTAATTTAAATACTTTGTAACTGGTAGTCAAGGATGTGAGTGTGTGTGTGCTACTGCACACCTAGAATGTATGCCTCCAAATTCCAGCTCCAAATGTAAAGATATTAATGAAGATAATTCCACCCATACGTACAACATTCCACAAGCTTCGACATTTCACATGTACTTCTGTGCATCTCATTCACAGAAACCACATGTTCTGTGGACAATCGACCATTTGAGTTAGAGGAACTCATTAACAAGTGTACTGCTGTAGCTGCTGTTGTTGTTCTGGCCAGCGTCATAGCAGAAGATTGTGTCAATGAAATGAATACCTAATAAGGAACACGGTAGTTTAAGTGAGAGCCTGATAAAATCTATTATACAACATCAATGACAGCCCATTCATTTCCCTTTCTTCTTCACCATCACTGGAAAAACCTGTTACAAGACCAAGACAAGAAGAGCTGCTGTAGTATAAGAGGTAAAATATCACAGCATATGAAAAGGTCGGTCTGCACTCTTTCGCTGTGGGGCATTTTGTTTTATTTTTGGAGTATCACAGATTTTGTTTAGTTTACAGGGAGAAGTGAAGTTTCCACAGCTTGTGATGTTCCCCATTCAAAAATAACCATCTGTTGAATAACTTGTCTAGGTTATGAGGAGTACAGGAAATAACATACTTTACCACATCGACACTAGGGACTGTGCATGTCCAGGAATGTGGTTGTACCATAACCTCCCTATTATCCATACTTAAACCCTAGAAGCCTGTGTCTGAAGGCAAGTAAAGGGTGAGTAAGTTAGGTAAGTACATGCCTTAGGCTGTGGCACGGCCCCATACCCCTGCCAGTTTGCAGTGTGAATGGGGGTAAGGGACTCAATACAGGTGACAATGGATCCAGCCCTGAAAGTAGCTGCCTGGCATGCCTATTGTACCTGGGTGCTGATCAATGTGTGGTCAGAGTACACTGTCCTCCATGATTTCTCCTGCAGCGGCAGGAACATTCATGTCTGCTAGGAAATTTCATGGCGGCTGGAGCAGGTGGATGCTCAGAAAACTCCTGCCAACAGCTGGGAATACATAAAGCATTTGAGGCTCCCGTACAGGAGCTTAAAAGACTCCAACAGTCTCTCGAGGAAGATGTGTTGTAGATTGCCTTCGTGTGCAGCTTGACTGGGTGAACTCAAGGGCCCCCAGTTCAGAGCCTGAAGTGGCTCATGATACCCTCAACCCTTGCAGCCTTGTTGTCCAAAGGGATGCTGAGGAGGACCAGAGTGAGGAGAATGCTGTCCTGGGATCATGGAGGATGCTCTGAAAGACCAGAGGTTCAGGACCATGTGATTCTGCATCTCTAGCCAGAGGAGATGGTTCAAGAATCCCTCCCCTGACGAGCCTGAGGCGGACTCCAAGCCTCAACAGGAATCAGAACCTGAGGCTGGTAAGAAACAATGGATTCCAGGTTCTGCAGTACAGATCCCCTTTGCTTTGTGCTTAGAATCAGGCCTCTCCCATGTTGGAAGCATATTTAAAAGCAAAACAAATTATTTCGTATTGTGTTTCATTGATAAATGTAATGCAGCTTGTCGGACCCATGTGCATTCTGGGATCTCTACATTATTAGGTGGCCTGCTGCTTGTATTCTGATGTCAAGGCACAGCATTTATTGTATGTGTTCTTGTACATAGCTCTATTCAGAGTTTACACTTGTTGATCTAATGAAGTCATTTCACTACAATGGAGGAACAGCACTCGTGTAAAGGGGAAACTTTTTTTAAATAAAATTTTTCAGCTGCCACAAATCATGGCCTGATTTAAAAAACAAACCAAGAAAAACCCTCCACCCCCTAAAATATCCCTACTTGATTATATTTGTGTTTCTGCCGTAGAGTGGAGAACTAGAGACTTGAGTGGCATAATATCTGGTCTTATCCTCCACAGTCACATCTGCTTCTACTTCCCTAGCCTGCCCTAATCTCACTTGCCTGTAGTCCTCTGCCTGCTCCTGTGAGGATTGCTCCCATGGAGTAGGGCTGTGTGCCATTTGGCGGTACAGAACTGCCGCATGGTTTCTCAAATTCTGCCCTCCATCCTTGCTCAGTGAAATTGCACCAGGTCTGCTTCCAGAAGTCTCTCCCTGGCCACGTGGGCTGGAATTGCTTTGTAAAGTCTGCTTTGCATGTAAATTAGCTGCACGTGTGTGACTGGAGCAAGGTAGGCACCGAGATGTGAAAATATGGCCTTTATGATGCTTTTAATCTGCTTTTATAGCTTGCATGCTTGCAGTTAGTTTTTTTTAAGTGTTTGTTAGCTGGGTGGGCTTTCCCTAGTTTACTCATAATGCAGACATAATGCCCACCCATTTTGGCATACAGAGCACTGGCAGAGTAGTTCAAGAATGAGAAAACTGCCAACAATTATAACTATTAGTAGTCTACAAGGCAAATTCATCCTTGGTATAAAGTTGCATGAGCTAATAGTTACATCAGGGAGGAATCTGTCTCAGTATCAGTTACTTAAATAGAAGCAGCCTCACTGAAGGTGTCATTGCTAATATGTTTCCTTTGTGAAGCAAATAGTGAGAGCAGGATCCTGAAGGTTTAAAGATGGAATAAAACGTGAGTGTCTTCTGGCCTGGGGGAAAATTTCCTTATGTAAGTGGATCCACAGTGTAAAATAAATATTAATTAGCTGGGGAGGCTTTCATACCTGACCTTTAACATTAATCCTTCTGAGTGAAGCAGCTATAGAAATATGCTCATAGTGAGACTCTGACATCCAGGAATCACTTGCTCTTAGAGGATGTCTTATCTGCAAAAACTTTTAAAAACCCCCTGAATACTTGCTCTGATCAGCTACCAATACTCTTTTTCTCATACACAGTGCTTTTTTGCATCCGTCTGAGTTTTCTTCTGTCTGTCCTGGGAACACTGCTATATGCTGGTATCCAGTTCTAGTCTACATGGATGGAAGCAGAATGAAAGGGTAAGTTTTGGTAGAATTTGGAAGCTGAGTTTGAGTTTGATATGGGCTTCAGAGAATTTATCAGAGCTTGAGTTTTTGGGCAGGGAGTGCTAACCTGCCTGTGGTCTGTATCTTGAATTGTGAGAGAGAACATGGGCAAAAGAACTGAAGCTACTACTTGTGTATTTCTTTGCAAGCAAGTAAGTCTGCTCTGAACTACATGTAGTTGAAACCTGCTGTAGATAAAGAATGATAATAGATGATAAATTCCTTGAGGCAGGGACCATAGCTCCCGCTCAGTCTGTAGAGCGTTGAGCACATTGTCAGCACTTGGTAAGGGCCTGATCCTGGGAGGTGAGGAAAGTCACCTACAAGTACTGAATTCTTCCTCATTTTCCATTGTCTTTAGTGGGAGTTGCTTGCTAAGCGCCTCTCAGCATCTGGTTCTAAAACAAACAAACCTCTTAATCTACTTTTTTGGTCCTGTATTAATCTTCACTCTGCATATCCCGTTGACCAGTGTCTGCACACTTCAGTGACTAATGGAAATATCTGATACCGTGTATGAAAGAAAGAAGCTTCAGAATTTATGGATAGCAGACTCTATGTGCATCTCTGAAAGGTGAAGGCCATATTTTTTTAGAGCAGTAACTTGATTTTTCTTTGTCACTTTTGTTGTCATATTTCACACGGTAGTATGCAACATATCAAGGTTTAAGTCCCCTGTCATGATTTTTATACTAGTTTTGCATTTATTCTAGACATACTGTCTGGCTGCACATTGAATAATACATTTAAAATGGGGCTTTTTGTAATTAGCTCTTAGACTATCTACATATGAATGCCGAAGACTAAATTCTGCTCTCATTTACATTGGTGTAAATCCAGGCAAGTTACTCCGGATTTATATAGGTGTATCTGAGAGGAAAATTTGGCCTTGTATCTGTTATCCTGTTTGCTGATCTAATACAACATGTTAAAAGGAAAATGTTATTTGGCAAAACTGGATTATTTGATTTTCTTCTGTCGCAAACTGAATGTCACTGTTATATCACTGCTTTTGTTAGTTGCTTTTAGCATCTTTGTGTAAAGTATCCAACAGTCTGAACCACAGGAGCCAAATGGAAGGTACAAAGTAAGCTTCATGTTCAGTGTTTAGAAATGTTAAAAAGAAGAGAGTGGAAAAGCTGGTGGATATGACTATCATAATTATATTTTTCATTATTAATAAAAATACTGCAGTAAAGTATCATTTTACGCTATCCTTCTGTATTTAGATCTGATAATGGAAGGTTGCAGGCTGAACGTTGCTTGTTCCAGTCTCTCTGCCAAATTTCCTAACGGATTCTCTTTGTCGTGCAGGCTTGCCGAGTTGGCTTGATGCTTACATGCTTCACATGCTTTTGGTGCCACATTAAGTAATATAATCTCTGTAAAATACAGAATAACAGTGCAATTGTTTGTACCCTCTCAAAATTAACTGCATTTTAATTTTCATTGTGTATCACTTGTGACGCTATAAAACACACCTTGCCTTGTATGAATAAAAACCTTGTCCTATTGTGTGTGGATGCAGGGAGCTTTTTCTCTTTCCTCAGTGCTGCAGCCAGGCAGGAATAAAACATGATGCATTTGTCCTGAACGTGCGGGAAGAAACACAAGATTCAAGGGATATGGTTTAAACTAGGATGCAACTTGATTAACTTAAATCCTTGGGAACTACTCACCATAACTCATATAGTGCAGATTATCATTCCTTCCATAGTCATTTCTATTTGGTAGAGGTCTACTATCAGCCCCCACCCCTCACCTCTCCACAGCTTGTTCCCAGCCCATTTCTGGGATCCAACTGCCCTCTCCTAATACGAGGGCTAGGGGGCTTGAAAAGAGGGTGTCTCCTCACTGAACCAGACATTGGGAGCCTCAACCCTGTCCCCCAACTTCTTTATGGGATGCCTTCTAAATCTACTTCCAGTTCTGATTTAACAGGGAACTGGGCCCCTATCAAATGAGAACCTGCTCTGGGCACCTTTAAGGTTGTGAGGTTGCAATCCATGACTTCCCTAAAAGCTAGGACAGGGGCCGTGTTCAGCCTCTTGGCTCCTGAGTGCCTGGTGTTGTCTGGCAGCAGACATTGCGGGTAGGGAAGCATACATTGATCCTCATTTGAGCAGATGTAAGGAATGTTGCTCAGTGTGCTGTCATAGGGCCCCCTGAACTATCTTGTCTTGTCCAGGCAGAATATCTTAGGAGCCCTCCTCTTGATGGCTAATTCTCCTGTCCAGAGGACTAAGGGCCGGATTTTGCCTAGATTGCAAAATATGCACCTGGGTACCAATTTGGGTTTTGGAGTTTCTGAAATTTAGTGGTGGTTTGTTCGGAGCTTTTATTCTAGTGCTATCTTCAATAATAGTAATAAGAATAATATATTATAATAATAATAGATACTAAATCCTGGGATCTCCAAAAGCTTTGTAAACTTTGTAAAGCTTTGTGAGATAGGAAGGTATTCATGACCCAGTATTACAGATGAGAAAAACAAAGCAAAGTCACATAGGAAGTCTATGACCAGATCCAGAGGCAGAGAGCCCATCTTTCCTGACTCTTAGGGTGTGTGATTTAGTTAGGAGTAAGCTGTATGGATCACAAGTCAAGATGCTATGCTGTAAATATTGCACAGTACATATGCTCCCACCCCAGGAGCTTATATTGCACCATCCAAAGCCCTAAGCAGATTTCTCCATTTGCGGGTCTCCTCAGTCCCCTTCACCTGAACATCAAAATGGCCTGTATTCTGATGTAGCTGAGCACATTGAAAAACATGCCTAGCAAGGTCAAAATACAGACCATCTGCAAGACTGGCAATGATTTTTGCACCCTATCAAGCATCCTGGACCAGTCCATCCCTTGGTTTTAACCACACGACTGTTGTTCCTCCCCCTGTTAGTTCTTTGGCTTTGTCTGCACTGACACAAAGGTGACTTTATACAGTGAGATAACTAATGGCGATAGTTACCTCACTGGAAAATCCTAAGTAAAGACAAGTCACTTGTAGATTTTACTACAAGATAGGTGACACCCCCCACCCACTGTGGTTAACCTCACCAGCTTTTCCTCATGGTAAAAATACAGTGCCTTTTCTCCACTATGTTTTTACAGTAGGATGGCTAATGCTCGTTAGTTATCCCACAGTAAAACACACCTTTTTCATCAGTAAAGACATAGCCTGTGCTAATTCCAAAAGCTGCCTTCAGTGACACTCATGCATCTCCACTGCAGTTACTGGCCCTAAGTAAAGGAGTGTCACTTTGTATATCAGGATCCTACTTTCCTCTTTCCCAATATAATCTAAGGCAGTGCTTTTCAAAGTTCAGCTCGCAACCCAGTACTGGGTCACCTTGCTCAGCACCCCGGGACCCTAGCGACTCTGATCAGCACCGCCGACTGGGATGTTAAAAGTCCTGTCGACGGTGCTGCCCAGCTAAGGTAGGCTAGTGCCAACCTGTTCCAACAGCATGTTGTGTCCTGGAAGCAGCCAGCAGTGGGTATGGCTTCTAGGCAGGGGGGCCATGGGGCTCCACGTTCTGCCCCCACCCTGAGCACTGGCTCCACATTCCCATTGGCTGGGAATGTGCAGGGGGAGGGAGCGTGCCTGCAGGCAAGAGCCATGGGGAGCTGCTTGTGCAACTCTGTTTAGGAGCCGGACCTGCTGCTGGCTGCTTCCAGGGAGCAGCATGGTCCATGGTGCCAGGACAGGTAGGAAGCCTGCCTCTGAACCCCAGCTGTGCCACTGATCAGGAGCCACCAGAGGTAAGTCCATGCCTCAATTCCCTGCCCCAGCTCTGAGCCCTCCCCCCAACCTGGATCCCCTCATGTACCCCATCCCCTCATCCCCAATCCCCCTGAGCCTGCACCCCCAGCCCAGATCCCTGACCCCTTCCTGCACCCAAACCCCTGCCCCAGCCCAGAGCCCCCTCCCACATCCATAATCCCTCATTCCCAGCCCCACCCTGAAGGTCTCTCCTCTGCACCCCAATCATCTGCCCCAGCCCTGAGTCCCTCCCACACTCCCTTCTCCCCAGCTCCATTGGGTCATGGGCATCATCAATTTTTTTCAACTGGGTCCCCAGGAAAAAAAGTTTGAAAACCACTGCTCTAAGGTAAGTAGTTTCTTACAACGCACTCATCCAAGCAAGGATAATTGCTTGTTGTAACTGTGGCTCAGTTGGTCACAACTGAGGATGCCAAATTCAGGACCAACTGCTGAGAAATAGGGCAAACACAACCCAAAACTGGTGGTTATTCTTTCATAAGCTACCAAACCAGCCACAAAAGTAAACTCCTGTTTCGCCACATGCGCTAACAAGACGTCATAAAAGCAGTTTCCTTGGGCTTTCCAGTTCTTATATCCTCACCAAAACCACTGGATTCAGAGATGAGTGGTTCTTTGCAACCAGTCTCATCAAATGAAAGGGTCTTCTGATCCCAAAGGACCAGTCACACACCCAGGTCACTATATAACTTAGATTTTACCCCAAAATAACGCTGATGCCAATCCTTTAGTATCTAAAATCTAAAGGTCTATTCATAAAAAGAAAAAGAAAGGTGAGAGTTAAAATTGGTTAAAGGAATCAAATACATACAGTAATTGCAAAGTTCTTGGTTCAGACTTCTAACAGTGATGGAATAAACTGCTGGCTTAATAAGTGTCTGGTTGCTTCCAAATCATTGGAAGGTCCTCAGTCAATTGGTTAGAATGCTCCCATTAGTATAAGTCCATGTTCCAGAGACTGGACCAGGATAGAGGCAAAATGGAGGAGTTTCCAGGGCCTTTTATATCTTCTGCTATGTGGAGGGAATCCCATTGTTCTTACTGTGGAAAATTACAGCAACAAGATAGTTTGGAGTCACATGGGCAAGTCACATGTCCAGGCATTTCACCTAGTCACACCAGGAAATGCCATTAAGTCTAGATAGGCATTTTCCATGGTCCATTGTCAGTTAAATGTTCTTTTGATGGGCCACTCAATTTGAATCCAACAAAGTGGATATTCATCCACGAAAGCTCATGCTCCAATACCTCTGTTAGTCTATAAGGTGCCACAGGACTCTTTGCTGCTTTCAATTTGAATAGTCCCTTCAAGATGTGCTGGCTAGCTACCATATGGGTGTTACTCCAGGAGCAAACCTTTGAAATCCAGGTATAGGGCCAATATTCATAACTTCAAATACAAAAATGGTGCATACAAATATGCATACAAATAGCATAATCATAACCTTTTCATAGACATCTTACATGCCACATTTTGTCAAGATTTGTTGCAAACATATAATAGTGGTTGCAACAATGATCTATATGGTCATATTTTAATCAAATAACGTCACACTTGCAAAGAGATAAAACTATTAGCTTAGTTTTAGCATCAGGGAAAATGAAGCCACAGCACAGAACTGCAAGTAGATTTCAGTCATTACTTCTTTGGAACTTTCTTCTCGGGTCTTCCAGTGTCTTTTTTTCTTTGTGAAAATGTGCTGGTGGTCTTATTTTAACATATATATGACAGTCATGTCCATAGGCCCCATCAGGATCATTGTGCTGGGCAGTGTCCAAAACCATGGAAGAACATGGTCCCCGCTCCAAAGAATTTACCATCTAAAAACTTATTAAATTCTTAGACAAAATAAAGGTGCAGTCATTTACTGGAGTCTCAGTTTGTTTGCATATGGGCATAAATGTACTTTTCACTTCCGTTTTGGGGAAAATGTTTAAATGAGCCTTTGTGGGCTGCAAGATGTGTGTTCACAAAATTGTTTAACACACACATGGCCATGCCTTATGGGTGCAATGCACTTGAAATAATTCACCCCCCGCATGTACTTAAATGTAAATTTACACCTGTTAAACCCCTTGACCATGAGCGATTTTGCAGGTGAAAATCAATACTTGTCTGAGCACAGGTGTTAAATTATCGAAACCATGTGTGCAGGTGAATGTACCTGTGTGAGGAATTCTTTTGAGTGCATATATGGAGGCTGACAATTTACCCTTGTCTCCTCAATTCCTATGACATTGTTGCCTTCTAAAGTCTGAGAGCAAATTGTTCTCATGTACTGATACAATCACATTGATGTGAATACTGCATTAGTGTCTGCACTGAACAATGCTAGTGAATGACAGTTGGAACCAAAGTTGCATTTTTTACATATAAGAACAAAAAGTTAAATTGGGCAAAAACAAGAAAGCCAAATAACACTGACAGAAGTGTATAGAGAGGACTCTTGATTAACTTCAAGTAATTTGGCCATCGTCTTCTGCTGAGTTTGTTTCCTCTCTTATCAGTGATTCAGGAAATGAGCTGCAAGGATACAGACAGAACCTAGTACTACAGATAAGGAAGTGAAATGATTGAAATGCCTAGTGTAGTGTCAGATAAGATGAAATGCTTAGTTTATCTCACACACAGAATTCTAGTAAGATCCAACAAGGCTTTGCTTAATTCAGTAAAAGGCTTCAGGCTACCTGGGTTACTGCCATACAGGCTAAAAAAAAATGGGAACTTTGTATCAGGAATCTTCACTGCACAGATCCCTTTGTTTGAGCATGGGAGGATTTTGTGTGTCTGATTACATAAAAAGATTTACGGTAAGGGACTTTTAAAAAACTTTAAATTTAGTTTTGAAATAACATTAGTCACCACAAGGACTGTCATTTTCTTAAGTACTGCATAGGTTTGATACTATCTTCCAAATACTGCGGTCCTTTCTTACGCAAAACTGTCACTAAAGTCAATGGGAGTAGTGCCTGACGTGGGGAAATAAACATTGTCTATTTTGCAAGGTTTAAGTAACAAACATATTGACTAGTACTGAGCAGCCTTAAAATTACATGGGTGTGAATTGTTTGCATTATTGCAGCTATTTGCTTTAGAATGGATGTTATAACTGTTTGAGATTTTAGAATAAAGTGGCGGCTCATAAAAACTAAATACTTCTGCAAAAAATTACACGAGCCTGATATAATCACTGTGAGGGAAAAGAGAAATTAATCACAGACTTGGTAGGCATCATGACAGAGCATTTTTTTTCTAAGTATTAGCTAAATACTCATAAATCGAGACAATCTTGTCAGTAATAGTAAATGGACCTGCCCCCTTACTTCAGCTGAAATCAAAGAAGAGTTTTACCATGGACTTAAATAAGAGCACAATCACGCTCTTATTGGGAAAAGAACAGGAGTACTTGTGGCACCTTAGAGACTAACAAATTTATTTGAGCATAAGCTTTCATGAGCTCATATACATTTGTTAGTTTCTAAGGTGCCACAAGTACTCCTGTTCTTTTTGTGGATACAGACTAACACGGCTGCTACTCTGAAACCTGCTCTTATTGGGGTAATTTTACGAACAGCCAAATTGTGTCTGCTTATTTGGCATGCTGCTAAAGGGACATAGTTAACTTGAACATTGCATACTGAATGTCTGCCAGATGTGTACCTCATATTGTCACTTATACTGTGATAACACCTAGATGCCTTTACTGAGATCAGAGTCTCATTGTGTTAGGTACTGTACAAACACTATGGCAAGAAACATGTCCTGCCCCAAATAGCTTACAATCTATAGAGACAGGGGAGACCCAGGTAAGAGGAGAAGTGGGCACAGAGCAGTGAAATGACTTGCCAAGGTCACGCTGCAGGTTGGTGGTAGAACTGGAAGTAGACTCAGGTTTCCTGACTCCCAATCCAGTAACTTCTCCATTGGACTATGCTGCTTCTCAATCCTAGCTCAACAGTTACAAATAACACCTAGATTGTTATAGTGGAAGGAAATTAATGGGGAAACAATATTTTACTCTGTGGTTTTTGTTTTTTTTACTTGACACATTTGACAGCACTTTCAATAGTCAGTTTCACTGGTTTCAAGAGTAGCAGCCGTATTAGTCTATATCCGCAAAAAGAACGGGAGTCCTTGTGGCACCTTGGAGATAAGCTTTCACTGTCTCCCTCCATAGTCAGTCAGTTTCTCCTTTGATGAAAATATTGGATGGAAATAGAAAACTCATCTGCAGGGGCGGCTGTAGCCATTTCGCCACCCCAAGCACGAGGGGCGCTCTGCTGGTCGCCGGTCCCATGGCTCCGGTGGATCTCCCGCAGGCGTCCCTGTGGAGGGTCTGCTGGTCCACCGGAACCGCGAGACCAACGGACCCTCCGCAGGGATGCCTGCGGGAGGTCCACCGAAGCCGCCTGCTGCCCTCCCGGCAACCGGCAGAGTGCCCCACGCGGCATGCCGCCCCAAACATGCCCTTGCAGTGCTGGGGCCTGGAGCTGCCCCTGCTCATCTGTATATAGATTATAGATTTTTAAGGAACTTTTTAAAAAGTTGCAGGACATATTGTTTCCATGGGAGTCTAACAGAACCTAAATTGTTTCTGGACATTGTTTCAGACTGTTTGGATGAAGTAATCCATTTATTTTGCCCAAATAGCTTCTTACAGAAGGCATTTTTAAAAATTTGCATTTATCTCATTTAACTATTTAAGCAGGTGCAGTGACATTTGAGATAATACCCTAATCTAAGTACAGTAAATATTACATATAGCATAAATATGTTTAATACTAAAGGTCAAATCCTGACCCTATTGAAGTCAAAGGCAAAACTTCCATTAACTGTAATGGAGCCAAGATTTCATCTGAAGATTTTAAGGAAACCCACTGTGTGTAATGAATAGTGTAATGGTTTTAATGTAGCCAAAGCTATTGTGAAACATTTTTTATCATTGGATCACTTAATAATCAAAGAATGATCAAGGAGATTGGTTGTTCTTGATTGCTGTGGAACTCCTTGCCAGCGGATGTTGTGAAGGCCAAGACTATAACAGGGTTAAAAAAAAGAACTAGATAAATTCATGGAGGATAGGTCCATCCATGACTATTAGCCAGGATGGGCAGGGATGGTGTCCTAGTCTCCTTGTCACTTGATGATTACCTGTTCTGTTCCTTCCCTCTGGGGCACCTGGCATTGGCCACTGTCAGAAGCCAGGATACTGGGCTGGTTGGACCTTTGATCTGACCCACTATGGCCATTCTTATGCTAAAGGGCCAGCGGAGTTACACCAGTGTAACTGAAAGCAGAATTTGGACCTTTATTTTAATGACATATACCACCCAAGTGCTTTTTCACGAGGAATTTCTAATGCTGTCTTTAAGTTGCCTATGATAAAATTTGAGATAATTTTCTGTTAATAGACGTGTTTTAATTTCTCTTTCAGTAAAATACATGTTGAACAATGATATTACATTAAACATGAAATGTAGCATGCAGTGTTTTTAAAATGACTTATGTCAAAAAGCAATGCAATTAAATTAAGCCAGATTTCTGAGGAATTAATTTGTATGTTTCTGAAGTTAATACATAATCAAAATATGTTAGTGAGGGCTGGTATAATCTAGATTTTTATGCATTGAAGGAAATTGCACTTAGGGTTGTACTGAGTAAAAATTCAATTTCAGAGCTGCAGATATGTGCTCACCTGGGGATTTTGTGGCTTGGATTTTTGTTGCATAGAGGTAGTGTGCTGTAATGGCTAGAGAACTGGATTGGGACTTAGGAGACCTGCTTTCTACCCCCAGCTGTGGCACTGGCCTGCTGGATTATCTTGAGCAAGTCACTTCACTCCTTCTGTGCCTTAGTTCTCCCATCTGTAGACCTGGGATAATGATACTGACCTCTGTGGTAAAGTTCTTTTGCATTCTGCAGATGAAAAAAGCTATAGAAGAGCTAGATATTGTTCTTATTGGCTTTCATGAATCCTAAACTGAACCAAGAATCAAAATAACTTGATTTTCTTGTCCATGGAAGCCTTTGGCTACATCACTCAGGACCACTGGTAACCTAAAGTCATACGTCCCCTACATTCATCCATTTAAAATTTTTCACATCTGAATTCATGAGATGCTAGAGGAATCTCTGCATATGGGGGAAGGTTAACACAGCAAACCTAAAGAGGGTAATGCCAACCTCTGCCCTTGGATTTACGCACACAGGTCTTATTAACGTGAATGAGATCTAATCTGAATGTAGAATTTGACCCATAGGCTGGATATTAATGCTAACCAGATCTTGGCTAATATGATACATGGTAGATTATAACTTTCGGTCTAATCCTGCACACATTCAAGTCAGTGAGGGTTTTGCAATTGACTTCAGTGGTTGCGGGATCACGCTTACTGTTTGTGTCTACTTGTCAAGAGACGGTCTCTTTCTGGCTTAGTATGTTGTGATCTGCTGGGTTGCTGCTGCTTAAATACGTGGACAGCTCAGATGACTGTTGTGCACCAGAAACTCCACATGTGGTTGGAATGTGTTTACAAAGCACCTGCAAATTGATGTTATTGCACATAGATATACAGTGAAAGGTGTTTTATGTACTGCCTGCAAGGTAATAACATGAGAGAGGGAATGTCTACACTATGGCATTATTCTGATTTTACATAAACCGGTTTTGTAAAACAGATTGTATAAAGTCGAGTGCACGCGGCCACACTCAGCACATTAATTTGGCAGTGTGCGTCTATGTACCGAGGCTAGCGTCGATTTCCGAAGCGTTGCACTGTGGGTAGCTATCCCATAGTTCCCACAGTCTCCTCCGCCCATTGGAGTTCTGGATTGAGATCCCAATGCATAAACAGTGTTGCGAGTGATTCTGGGTAAATGTCGTCACTCAATCCTTCCTCCGTGAAAGCAATGGCAGACAATCATTTTGCGCCCTTTTTCCCTGGATTGCCCTGGCAGACACCATAGCATGGCAACCATGGAGCCCGTTTTGCCTTTTGTCACTGTCACCGTATGTGTACTGAACGCTGCTGACAAACGCGGTACTGCAGTGCTACACAGCAGCATTCATTTGCCTTTATAAGGTAGCAGACAGTTACCATCCCTATTGCACCATCTGCCATGCCATTGTAAATTGGCGAGGAAATGACGGTTATCAGTTGTTCTGTACCATCTGCTGCTGTCATGGGTGCTCCTGGCTGGCCTCGTTGAGGTTGGCTGGGGCCTCATGGGCAAAAATGGGAATGACTCCCCGGGTCATTCCCTTCTTTTCTTTATGAAAAGAGTCAGTCCTGCCTAGAATATGGGGCAAGTGTACTACCAGAGAGCACAGCCGCTCCATGTCAGAGCCCCAGAGATCCCGCAGAAATGATGAGCTGCATGCCATTCTAGGGGGTATACCTGCAACAACCCCACCCCATAGCTTCCCTCCTCCCCCAACCTTCCTGGGCTACCATGGCAGTGTCCTCCCATTTGTGTGATGAAGTCATAAAGAATGCAGGAATAAGAAACACTGACTTTTTAGTGAGATAAAATGAGGAGGCAGCTTCCAGCTGCAATGATAGTCCAGGCAGTACAGAATCTTTTCTTTAGACATGAAAGGCGGGGGCTGGTAGAGCTCAGCCTCCAGTTGCTATGATGAGGACAGTTACCAGCCATTCTGTACCATCTGCCGGGAATGACCGGGAGTCATTCCCATTTTTACCCAGGCACCCCCGGCCGACCTCACCGAGGCCAGCCAGGAGCACTCACAGGCTGATGATGACAATGGCAGACGGTACAATATGACTGCTATCCACCAGGAAGGGGATGCTGGTGTTCAGCGCTGCAGCACCCTGTCTACCAGAAGCATGCAGTAGACATAGGATGATATTGAAAAAAGGCGAGAAACTTTTTTTTCCCTTTTCTTTCGGGGGGGAGAGGGTGTAAATTGACGAGATATACCCTGAAACACCCGGGAAAATGTTTTTAACCCTTCAGGCATTGGGAGCTCAGCCAAGAATGCAAGTGCTTTTTGGAGACTGCGGGGGCTGTGGGATAGCTGGAGTCCTCAGTCACCCCTCCCTCCCTCCATGAGCATCCATTTGATTCTTTGGCTTTCCGTTACGCTTGTCACACAGCACTGTGCTGTGGCCTCTGTCTATCATAGCCTGGAGATTTTTTCAAATGCTTTGGCATTTAGTCTTCTGTAACGAAGCTCTGATAGAACAGATTTGTCTCTCCATACAGTGATCAGATCCAGTATCTCCTGTACGGTCCATGCTGGAGCTCTTTTTGGATCGCCACCCGTGCTGATGAGCACTCCACTCTGGGCAAACAGGAAATGCAGTTCAAAAGTTTGCAGGGCTTTTCCTGTCTACCTGGCCAGTGCATCCGAGTTCAGATTGCTTTCCAGAGTGGTCACAATGGTGCACTGTGGGATACCGCCCGGAGGCCAATACCATCGATTTGCAGCCACACTAACCCTAATCCGACATGGCAATACCGATTTCAGCGCTACTCCTCTCGTCGGGGAGGAGTACAGAAACCGGTTTAAAGAGCCCTTTATATCGAGATAAAGGGCCTCATTGTGTGGATGGGTGCAGGGTTAAATCAGTTTAACGCTGCTGAATTCGGTTTAAACGCGTAGTGTAGACCAGACCAGAACTCCAGGTTTCTAAACCACTTAACCAGCCACTAAACTGTCTCTTTATTAAAAGAGCTTTTACAGAGATGCTGCCTTTGCAGCTAGTGTTTGTGCCATGAGCACACTGACTGGCTTCCTCGTGCCTGCTCCAAACCCATCCCTCCCGCAACCTGTGCTGCTCCCTCCAAGTTCCATGATAGGTTGCTGCAATGTCCCATTGAACAATTTTTGTTCTTGTCTCTTGTGCCAGTGTTTGCTGACTTGCTGAGGCCAGAGGTTATGAGTACATAGCCAACCCCTGGGTGTGGCCGTTACCGCCAACCTTCTAGTGGTCTGTTAGGCCTCATAGGCTTGAAGACCAGCATACTTGAAGGACTATCTCCCACTTCTGTGTCATCACTGTTGGTGGGGGACTTGCTTCCACCACGTTGCTGTCTTTCTTCTGTTGGATGGTGTCGTGCTGGGCCTCTCAGGGCTGGCCTTAGGGAAAATGGTGCCTTGGGAAAACTTGTATTTTGGCACCCCAGGTCCCCACTGCCTCCCTGAGCTTCCCATCCATCCATTGCCCCAGGCCCCTGCTGCCTCTCCAGGCTCTCCCCCATTGCCTCTAGCCCCCACTTACTCCCTGAGCTTCCCCCCCACCATTTCTTCAGGCCCCTGCTGCCTCCCCGGGCTCCCCACCCTTCCCCCCCCATCGAACCCACATCCTGCTGCCTTCCTGGGCTGTCCCCTAATGCCCCTGGATTCTGCTGCCTCCTGGGGCTCCCTACCTGTCCCCCCATTGCCCTTGGTGCCTGCTGCCTCCCCAGGATTTCCACCCCCTATCGCCCCTGGGCCCCACTGCCTCTCTCCCTCCCGACCCCCATTGCCCCAGACTCTCTTCTGTGGCGTAGTACTCCAGACCTGCCCTGCTCCTTGCCTCTTGACCACAGCCCCTTCCTTACCACAGTGCCCTGAGTGATCACCCGCCCATTAGGCAGGTACGGGGGCCTCTGCTTCAAACAAAATCCCATCTTGCACTCACAGCTCACCCTCACCCAGTGAGGAGGGATGACCTCTTGTGGCATTTGTAAACGGGCTAGCTCAGGAGCATGAACTGTTGTATAGCCAGTAATACCTCATCCTAATTGTTGGGTTGCCTAGAGCCTCCCATTAGAGCTGAAAAGGTACTGTAGCATTCTGACAGGCTCTATCTCCTATTGCATACAGCAGCCCGTGTGGTATTCTGGACGGTATGCACTGCTCATTGTATCTCCCCTGCCCCAGTGCCTTATCCTCACATCATAACCTTGGAGTGTCAGGAACATGCATGGGAATCACTGGGGTGCACTCAGCTGTCGCTTGATAATGATGCTTTCTCATGGCTTGTGATCTGACTGCATCTCCACCTTGTGCTCACAAGTGAACTGATGGAATCATTCCATGTTAAATAGCACATCCAGTTGCAACTTTTTCTATCTGAGCATATACTCTTTCTGAGTCGGTCAGGGCTCTAGATGCAGAGGCAATGGGCTGCTGGCTTTGCATCAGTATTGCTCCTAGGTTGCCTCCTGAGGCATCATGTTGCAGCTCTAGATGCTCTATGGGGCTGTAGCATGTTAGGATTGAGGGATAGCTCAGTGGTTCGGGCATTGGCCTGCTAAACTCAGGGTTATGAGTTCAATCCTTGAGGGGGCCATTTAGGGATATGGGGCAAAAATCTGTTGGCTAATTTAATTGGGGAGTGGTCCTGCTTTGAGCAGGGGGTTGGGCTAGATAATTTCTTGAGGTCCCTTCTAAGCCTGATATTCTATGCTTGGTGTCTCATTTATGATTTTCCTTGCTCTTTCAAATGCATGTTCTTGGGTCTCTGACCATTCCTGTGCTACATTGTTGTGTTAACAGTCTCAAGGGTTTAGAGGCTTCTGATAGGAGTGTGCAGAACCTGGAAAGATAGTTCTAGTTTCAGTGGATGCCTTCTCTTCGCAGTCTTGCCAGGTTCTTTTTCAGTGGATCCACCAGAGCTAATAGAATTCTGCTTTGGCAGTCTCACAGGCTACGCATGGGGGTCTATTTCCAACTTTGCCTTGACCTCTAAATGTCCATCTCCTTGAAATATCTCCTTACATTCTGTTAGAACTCTGCACAGGGCCCGTTGCCTGTTCTCCTTCCTTTCCCACACTGAGGGTATTCTGGTGTTGTACTGTGATCAAATCCATGGCTTGTACTGCCCTGCTGCCCAGCAGTAGGTGTTACTTCTGTGTGTTAACTGCTATAAACTCCAAGTGATCATAGCTCTTGTTTCATGAGTTTCTTAACAATAGTCTGCATTTGTCAGTTGTCCTCAGAATGGTTTTATTGTCCATCACCAGCACTTTGTACATTTCTCTAATGTGTTTATCAGTGTTTCTAGGATTATATTGTGGCTGGCCCCACAACTCAGCTGGAATTGAATTGGTTATTGATCCAATAGCATAGTTGCAAATATGGCACTTGAATGGCTGGCAGCCTTCTTCTGCAGCGTGTTTATGTTTAAAGTCTTTGAATCTGCTAGAGTCACACTGCAGATATCCTTTTCACTGGAAGTATCTACATCCTTCATTAGTGCATGTATTGTGGCTTTTTTTCTTTCTGAGATACCTGCAACACTTTAAAGTGATTCTGTTTTCCCACCCCTTATACCATTGCTGGCATTTTTCTTTCATGTTGCTTTCTACAATACATGCATTCTCAGTAAGTCTGTCTCTGTCCTACTCCCTGAGTTCCCTGAACTTGATCCCATTCTTGTTCTGCACTAGTGGCCGTTATTGTTTTCATACTTTCCCTGGACAGTTCAACTGCCCTTGCTATTTGGAGGCATTTCTCTAAGGTTAGATCTGTGTGCCACAATAATCTCTCCTGTAAACTGTGATCATATGTCCCACAAATAACCCTATCTTTAATAGGGAATCTTTAACATCTCCTAAATTATATGTGGATACCAAAGTTCTCAGCTCTGTAATGTAAATACGCTTCTGCTTCTTGGTTTCAAGGTAAAAAAAATTCAGTATCTCTCTGCAGTTTCACTCTGCCTCGGGTCACAGTACTCATCCATCTCCTTTGTCAGCTGTTCCAGTCTTTCAGCCATTATTCCTGGAAATAGTGTCTC
This sequence comes from Gopherus evgoodei, assembly GCF_007399415.2. Lineage (NCBI taxonomy): Eukaryota > Metazoa > Chordata > Testudines > Testudinidae > Gopherus > Gopherus evgoodei. Next base: position 19,699,655 of record NC_044333.1, read on the forward strand.
ATTCACTTCTTATCCTCCCCTTGATCCCACTGAAATAGTAAAAAAGATTTTGCTTTCATGTTCTCCTTTTTATCCCCCATGGTCAGCTCTGAATGCAGATTCAGTTCTTGCATCCACTGCTTTCTTGCATTTGCAAATATGTTATTTGGAAATCCAGCATTCCTGGTGGTCCTAGTCTCTCCATGCTGCCTGCTGGCTCTGTTTCTAGTTGCTGATATGTTCGCCTGTTAATTGTACACTCTCCTGTGGTTCTTGCTAGACTGACCTCTGCCACCTTGTTTCATTTACTGCGTTCTAGGTAAGAACTCCATGTTTCTAAAACCAAACCGGCTCTAGAGAACTATTTACATAGATGCTGCAACTGCAGCTAGCATTCAAGCTATGTGAATATAGATGGATTTTGTGTACCTCCTCCAAACTCTTCCCTTCTGCAGCCTGTGCTCCTCCCTACAACTTCTGTGCAGGTAGCAGAAGGGACACAGAAAGGAGTAATGTCAACTCCACCCACACTAAGCGCTAGCATGTGCTTGCAATGGAGCATGATTGCAAAAGAAGACACTATGATTTTGGGTTATATATAGATAGACATCATATTAGTTCCTCTCCCATGACACTAATGAGACTGCACTTGCTTAACTCACATAAAAATAGACTAGCCCAAGTATCCAGGGGTGTATTAGAAGTTGGGTTATGACAGCACGGTCTAGTGGGTTGAGTAATGGTTAGGAACCAGGAATTCATGCATGCTGATCGCAGCTCTGAGAATGACTTTGAATATCCCTTCTGTGCCTACTCCTCCATCTGTGAAAAGAGGGATGTTAATGCTATCCAGTGTCAGAGGGAAGTTATGAGGAGTGATTAGTGTGTACTCAGTGTTTTTAAAATGTAAAAGTCTGCACAAGCACTAAGAACTATTGTTGCTTAGGGTTTTCTGTTTTAACTGATATTTATTGTTTAACCACCATGGAGTATTAACTTCAAATGGGAATGAGAAGAAGGATTGTGATGCTCTGACACACATCACTGGAGCGCTAATTCAAACCAAATTCACAGCCAAAGGTTTTTAGTCATCTGCTTTAATAAGCAACACCATAGCATTGCCTTCCTGCTGTTGCTATAGCAAGGCTTGGAGGCTGGTATGTGTTTGTTTTCCCTAAACTACTCCAAAGATGACATCCTTTATTTTGTTTTCTATGATTTTTTCTTTTTGTTTTTACTTGCCTAAAAGTTTGTGAAATTAGCTCCAGCACTTTTCCCGGTTTCCAGTAATGGATACACCATTTTGTATTTCAAAGATACAGTGCCAGGTTTTTTAACCTTCACTGGTAGTGGTGGCCACTGGCCTGAGGTTTTTTTCTCTTTGCTGGGGAGAAGCTTGCAAAATCCACCAGTCTTAGACTCTTACTCTCAATCCTCTTTACAGAACTGCTTGTTACTCATCATGCACTATTGAGACTAACCCCCAACTGAACTGATCAAGTATTCCTGTACTTGTGAATGACATCTGATCAAAATGCCACAGAGATCTAAATCAGCAAATGAATATGCCACAGAACACAAAGATTTCATTATAGAAAAGATGGCAAGTAAGAGACACTTCCTCTGCAATGTCAGTAGTATAGATATTCCGGTTATTAGCGAGAAGAGTAAAACTCATGCATGTCCTTATCAAAAACTCATCTTAAAATAAAAAAGCTGTTAACACAAAATGATAGTGCTATGTGTCAGACGGAAATGTGAGGAAGAGACAATCTGATACAAGTTCATTCAAGTTATGGTGCAGCTTGGAATAAATCTCTATATTCCAGTGAGTCTATTGGTAAATTTTTCCAGAACCACGCACTGGCACTCCCAAGTCTAGTCCAATTATGAGAAATAATTATCTGTTGAATATGTCCACCATTTTGTGAGTGATATTGAACACATTATTAACATAATGTGGTGTGGAGCCTGGCCTTGGAGTGGTCTGGTATTGGAGTTCATACCATGAATTTGAGTTACATTTTCAAAATTGGGCACTAACTTTGGAAGCTTTCATTTTTGGTGCCCAACTTGAAACATGCATTAAGCCTGATTTGAACGTCAGTTGGTGTGATCAGTGTTCATTACCTCTGAAAGTCAGACCCCCCTGTATGTCTCAAGTTAAGCACCCAGAATTCATGGACTCTTCTGAAAATTAAACTTGCATCAAATTGTCCACCAAGCTGGTTATAAAGATTTCTCAGTAACTATTGGTGGAAGAGGATCTGATAGTGCTGTAGCAATTCCGTCTACCTTTATTGAAAAAACAAATGGGTGAGCAAGAAGAATCATCATGGAGGTAATATATTCCCACAGTAATGTGTTAACAGCCGTCTTGGCACAGATAAAGGCAGATGAGTTTGCTAAACATTGGAAAGTTATAACATTGCTACATGTTTTTTTCAATGATTTTGCAAACTGTATCAAGACACTGTTGAGGGTTGTAAAAAATTAGTTGGTTCAAAGCATTGTGATTAAATGATCAATGTACTCTCCATTATTGGAAATGACTAGAAGTCGGCAAATGCTAGACAAGAGAATTTATTAAAAGAAAGATTTGATTTGCAGGTCATATTTTCAGGAGTTCAATGGGTGGTACATGTTTTTGGGCACTGAGAGGGAAAGTTAATAGCAGAACATGAGGCAGGAAAAAGATGATCTTGGATGGATGATGTAGTGGATCCTTGGATGATCAAAAGAACTATTCAGCCACAAACTGATTAACAGAAGATTGTTTAGAATAGGGTACCGTTGTTGCATACATCCTGTAATGGAGATGCCACATAAGAAGAAGATCCATGTCATTTGCTAGAAAACTTGCTTATTGCAGCATTACATTCAAGCACTTTAAAATAGCTTGATTTTAAAATTTCTGAATTCAAATGCTCATATAAGATGAAATGCAAATACCTTGTTGTTTTCTCCCGATAAGAAGATAGATAAACCATGATACCAAATGCAACACAAAGCTGGTGGTTTCCAGCCATTCAAATAGTGAACGTGTTGCTGGCAATTTGAAGACCTTTCTCGGGGATCTGATCCAAAGCATGTTGGAGTTTGTGAGAGTCTTTGCATTAACTTCTATGGGTTCTGGAGCAAGACCCAGATATTTAAGTGCTATTTTACTCTGAAATGTGACCATTTAGAAATGACCACCTTCTTATCTTACTCAAAAAACCTTCTCTCTGTGAGTATGCCAGGCCTTCAGTGACCAGCATTAGCTTTCACTGCTTTTTACTCCTGTTGGCCTTACTGCAGAGCCTACACAGAGTGAGTAGTATCATATTTCTTCTTGTGCATCATCATCTGCAGTGTTTAATGGCTTCCAATCAGTTACACCTGTGCAAACCCACAAAGACATAACAGGTCTTTGTAGCTCGCAGAATTCCAGTTAGTAGTGAGAAAGAAAAGAACCCAGATCCCCTCCCAAATCCCAGATTAACTGCCAGCCATGTAAATTTAGATTAAGCAGGTTTTTTTAATATAAACTGTAAATTGACCACATCTGATATGGAGTCACTGGAAAATAATAAATGCTGGAACCCAGCAGTGCCATTTTTATGTTCACTTTTCAGAGGAGATCCACTTGAATGAAGATGTAACTGGAATGTGAAAACACAGAGGAACATAATGTGCCCAACTGAAGAAGAACATTACATACCATCTTGAATTTTTTCAGTGAATATTAGTGCAGCTGTCTGGAAAAAAAAAATGAAAAGGCTGAAAATGAAAGATACATTAATCCTCTGGCTTGCTGTTGATATCGGACTCCTGCATGAGAATAAGCTCTAGGGCAAAGTCAGTGAATATGAACCATCAACAGATGTTCCATTGCGCGGTCTGCCTTCTGAGAGGCAGAATAACCTAGAGGAAAGCATTAGAATATCTTTTTCAGTCACGCATGAAAAAGACTAAACAGTGTTATCTAGAAATATCTGATCACCTCCGGTGGGTTTTCATGTAATCGAGGCATCATAATTCATCAGTTAAAGTAATCTGAACTTTCAGGAGCTTCTTTTAAAATATTGTTAATGATTCTGAGATCATATGTGTACTGTGACGAAGTTCCTCCTCTGCCTTGGTGGGTCCGGCGCTTTCCGGTGGATTTGCTTGCCTCCGAGGTTCTCGGCAGCCCTCAGTTTGGCCACTTTTGCTACTGGCTCAAACCTTCCATTCACTCAGCTAACCACATGACTGGCCAGCATGACGGAAAAGGAAGGAGAATAATCCCCGGAGTCTCTGTTGTCCCACCTAGTGGGTTGGAGACATGCCTGAGACCTTCCCCTCTGATATGACTCACAGTCCAGGTTAACTCCTCTTCTGTCAAATAGGGAGCTGGGGGAATGGGGGGAACCCGGGCCCACCCTCTACTCTGGGTTCCAGCCCAGGGCCCTGTGGATCACAGCTGTCTACAATGTCTCCGGTAACAGCTGTGTGACAGCTACAACTCCGTGGGCCACCTCCCCACAGCATCTTCTTTGTCCTTACTGCAGGACCTATTTCCTATTTTCCTCAGTCCTCCAGCAGCACGTCCTCTCACTTCCAGCTCCTTACGTGCCTCTTCCTAATTGAAGGGAAGTCTTCCTTTTAACTAGGTTCCCTGATTATCCTACCTGCCTTAATTGGTTCTAGTAGCTTCCTAATTGGCTCCAGGTGTCCTAATTAGCTGCTTCCCTTAATTGGTTCTAGCAGGTTCCTGATTGTTCTGGAATAGTCCCTGTTATCTTACCCATGGGAAAGGGACCTGCTTACTCTGGGGCTAATGTATCTATCTATCACCACTCTCCTGTAGCTATCTGTCATGACCAAGTCACAGTATCTAACTGAGCAAACGGCTAATAGCATTACATTTCAGGTTCATCTGTTTGCAAAGGCATAACAATGGCCAGAACTGACAAGAGGGTGTTTTGTAAGTTACTATATCAACTACAGAGTTTGCAAGATGGTTTTCAGAGGTTTAAAAAAAAAAAGTTAACGTAAGAAAAAACATATTAAGAATGTCTAAGGAATCTTAAGATTTTCTAATTTATTACAATTAAATAGATCTGTGAAATATGTTGAAGTATACTTTACCTAATAACAAAAGGCAAATATGCCTTTGCAACACCGGAGGAACAGAAACCTTGACCACAAAACCAAACTTCAAATATTTAACACCACTGTAAAGTCTGTCTTACTATAAGGCACTGACACTTAAAAACTTCTATCAAGATGTTATTAGCTAAACTCCAAGTTTTTAAAACAGCTGCCTTAGACAAATTCTCAACATCAAATTTGAAAAAAAAATTCACAAATGAAGAGGTTTGGAGGCGGAAACAAACTATTAGGACAGGAAATGATGGTACAAAAATAGAGATGGCTAGAACACATGGAGGAAAGACCCTAACAACCCAAGCTCTGGACTGGAATCCCAAGGGCAAGAGGAGATGAGGTAGACCAAGGACAACATGGAAATGCACAACAGAAACAGAACTGAAAGCTATTAAAATGAAATAGGAAGAGACCAAGACACCGAAGATGGGAGCCAGTGGTGAAAGGCTTGTGTACCATGCGGATTAAAGAGACATAAGTAGCGTAAGTCATATTTCACCTTACGTATAAGCGCATTACAAAATACTTAAGTGTATCATACCAAGATGGCTCTGACAATTGGTAATGTCATAAAAACCCTTTTACTGCTAGGCTGTTGATTGAAATCCAGCCCATGACAGTAATGAGTTAAAGTTAAAATCATCTGATGGCTGCTCATTGGTCTCTGTTGGGGCTGAATTTTTCCCTTGTCTCCATATGACCTCTTTCATTCCTTATTGGGAGGCTTGCTTAGTGTATGGCCAAAGCCAAAATCTGATTTCCCCCCTAGAGAACAGGAATATCTTTGGTATCCTCAGACTTCAAGGTTTCTTTCGATTCTGGTTCTCCAGCATTGCGGTTGTTCTACCTGTCTGCCACTTCCAAGAAACTTCTTTTGGCTTGGAAATCTTCAGGAAGTACTTTAACAGTCTTTTCAGTCCCTCCAGCTTCTAATGGAGGGAGGGCAGTAGGCTACTCTGCAAAATCCTGGTGCTCATTGGAAGGGAAGGAGGTTGTCATCATATAATGGTAATTTGTAAGTGAAAAGTATTATTTCTGTTCGTGATAGACCCTGCCAATGCCAAAGTGAATTTTTAATAAACTATAACTCAGCCTTTGATGGTAATTAAACTTTTTTATGTTATCAAAAAATTGTCATATAATGCTTTACAATATGAAGTCCAGTGATTTAATTATATTTTTAAAAAAGTGTTGAAGGGTTTTTGAATGTCTACGCTAGCGAGCTTACAGTGGTACAGCTGTACCAATACAGCTGCGCCGCTGTAAGATTGCTTGAGTAGTTGCTCTGTGCTAGTGGGAGTAAGCTCTCCCGTTGACATAGCAAAACCACCTCCACAAATGGCAGTAGCTATGTCAGCGGGAGAAGCTCTCCCCCAACACTGCACTGTGCACCTGGCACTTATGTCGGTGTAACTTATGTTGCTCTGGGTGGGGTGGGGGTGTTTTCACACCCCTGAGTGACATAAGTTACACCAACAAAAGTGGTAGTGTAGACATGGCCTTATTGGAAGTGAGTGCCTTCCTGGCTCAACTCAAGGAAAATGCAAAATTTAGTACTTAACCAAATTCCTGAATAAAAAATATATGCTATTGTCATTCCAACTGAAATGAATGAAGGATTCCTACCAGTATCTGAACATGTTATCTTTCCGAAGACAAAATAACCAGCCAAATCCATTGGTCCAATTAATTTTCATTTTTCATCAATTTTTAATTCAGTTTGTGCATATTATTATTTAAAAAATAATTCCCAGAACTGGATGCGTTGTTACCTACTGGATCTACTGCACATATATAGCACTTACATTGATTGACCCAGTTTAATTTAAGAGTGCTGATGTGGCAGTCATTTGAAACTTCTCACGATAGGCTAGAAATTCAGGGACAAATTATGCTTTCCCTCCATGTCTTCCAACCCCCCAATCAGGAGAAGACGATAATTTGGCTGGCTGCACATGGGCATACAAGCGATTGGAGCTAAGTAGCATTATTGTTAGCTAAAAGGGCATATTTGGATGGGGTAAGACTGTGGCTATGTTTCATCCTTCTGTGCATGAGACAGCATTGGCAGGGAGTGCATGATGGAGCTAGACTGTGCCGTGCTGCTTTCTAGCACCCCAGATAGGATTAAGCTTTCTGGTAAATATAATGGGGCAGATTCTGTGCTGTCCCACCTGAAGGCACAGCCCAGACGGAGAGGGGCAAGTGTCACTTTTTGCCATGGTTGAGCTGCCTGGATTCTGTCTCTGCTGGCCAGGGGCGGCTTTGCATATTTTGCCGCCCTAAGCACGGCAGGCATGCTGCCTTCGGTGGCTTGCCTGCAGGAGGTCCCCGGTCCCGCGGATTCGGCGGCACGCCTGCGGAAGGTCCGCCGAAGCCGAGGAACCAGAGGACCCTCCGCAGGCATGCCGCCGAAGGCAACCTACCTGCCACCCTTGTGGCAACCGGCAGAGCACCCCCCCCCCGGCTTGTCGCCCCAAGCACGCACTTGGCGTGCTGGTGCCTGGGGCCGCCCCTGCTGCTGGCGGCCACTCTGGCCCACTCACCCTCTCTCCTAGCCCCGTTGTAAGTTACGTAGCCCCCAGGAGTTCATCTAATTTACCAGCCTATCCTAGGCTGCCTATGTTCTGCAGCCCAGAATCCCTTGTAGTGCTGAGTGTAATGGGCATGCACCTCCCCAGCCTGACAGGAGGGCAGCATAGGGCCACCTCCATTGGCCTTATACAAAGCAGAATTGGAATAGGCTCCACAGCCTGCTATTGCTATTGCTAGAGACCTAGAGATTCTGTCCCCACTCCAGAGGCTCACAGGATAATACTACTTTCAACTCATGCTTTTAAAATTTCCTGATATATATTTCCCTGATTAGTGATCTTAAATTGTAATTGAAAATTGCCTTCCACTTACTCCCTGTAAGCAGCAGTTTTCTGGTAAACACAACAATAATCATTCATAAATAATGATGGGACATTACTAATATAGGTGTTTAGTTTGCCATGCCAAACCAAAGGAATTTTGTTTGTGAAACATTCAAGTTAAGTTTAATAAGGGCCCCATCTTCCATTGGGTAGAACTGCACCTCCACACAGAAATGCATGCAATTGTGCACGTATGTTTGTACTGACATATTATCACAACTGCATGCACAATAACTGTGATAATGCAGTCATGGTAATTATGTGTATTTGTGCACAAAGGTAGGTATTTGACAGTACCTGCCTGTTTGCACCTAGACCTCCATTTTCAAGTATTTGTTGCTAACTGATTTAAATATGCCAAAGCAAAGGCATTCTGAACACTTTAGTGCCTTTTTGTTTTCTTTTTCCATAACGGTGCAACGTTATGTGTTGTTGATTAAAAAAAAAAAAAAAAATTCCTAATAAAAACTACTGTTTGTACAATATTGAATTTAATCTGGAAATATATTTTGCTGGAATGTTGGTGCTGCATGAATGTATTGAATTCAAGGCATCTAAAATATTTAACACATGAGCAGAGTTCCTGAGCTGAATGAGAGTGTTTATGTTCAAAATCTCATATATGTTTAACTAAAATTGGGACTACCTGTCTTACTGAATTAATAAAAGATTAGATTACTGAAACAACGTTTTATATTTGTTCCCAGTCATTTTAATTATTCAGTCAGTGTTTTGGAACCTGCGTAACTTTCTGAGCCACAATATGTATTTACTTCAGACTGGAACTAAATCATACTATCCAATGCATTGTTAACTTTGTCACCTCAGTTAAGGGTACTATAGCAACCCCTTATGTAGACAAATAAGGAAGCTTTTCTCCCTTCTGTATGTTTTATCTAGTTACGGTGAAAATGTGTCTGCTTGGAGTATGGTGTTGAACTTAATTGCTTTACTCTTGGATCTGTGAACAAAACATCTTCATTCATTAATCATTATGCTCTGTTTCTGGTCTTTGGTTCATTTTCAAAAAAAGCAAAGACATGAAAATCAATATGACAGGATTTGTGTGTGGTGATTAATTTATGATTTGTGCTTTGATTTTCAGAGGCTCTGCTTCTTGAACAGCATCATTACACTAACAAATAGAATTGCAATTATTTTGTTACGTAACTTCAGTTAATGGCATTGAGAGTTAATGGAGTATATACCTATAAATCCTATTTCTGATTTTTTTCCCTATAGAACAAAATTTTCTTGTAATATCACTAAATAATCATATAGTGAGAATTTTTAGGTGCTTTATTGGGTATATTTTAAACAGGCATTTTTGTTACTCTTGGAAACTGACCTGACCCATTTTGGGAGAAGAAACTGTCACCTCATAAATATCTAAAATGAATTCCAAGTGTGACCTGGATTGGAAAGTAGGTGGCTCCAGAATCTAGCTCATTAGTCATAGAAAAATGTAACATTCACTAGACTTCCAGCATCCTCTGCAGTATTTCACTCCAATTGTTACCTTTATTTTAAATTGTAGGTGTCCTCTTGCAAGTGAGGCCTTGATGTCTCTAACTGGAGTCAGACGTGGTATAGTAAAGCATTGTGCTGTTGAAGTTTGTGTGCAGCTGAGCTAGACTTCAGTGCTTTTCTGATTCGGAGTGCCTCATGGTGTCAGAGATTGGGACATTTGTCAAACTGGGAGGAGTTCATGCGATTCAAGGGAAATCTCCATTACATACTGAACTTGCCTTATTCCATATAAATCCCAGACCACAGTGAAAAAACAACGGGGGAGTGGTTTGATCAGGAGTGGAAACCAAGGGTAAAATTCTGGCTCTGCTGAAGTCAATATTAAAACTCCCATAGACTTCAAAGGGGCAGGATTTCACACAAAGTCCTATTGCAGTGTTCAATCCAGCCCACGCTAGCTGGCAGAAAATCATTATGAAACAAGTTAGTGATCTCTGTGACTAGGACCTAGTGGACATCATGAATCCACCACATCAAATGGAATGACTTGTAGCCTTAGCAAACAAGCCAAAGGATAATGGGCATAGAGACAAGTGTACTTTCTCACTCGGAGAGGTCGACCCCTCCAGAGCAAAGGTTGTGGCATGTTGTTAAGATGGTTGGGGTGAGGATGCTTCTGTTGTTGTTGCCCCTACGGTATCTTTCCTGTAGGTGAATAGAGGACTTTGCTTTCCAGAACTGACTCTCATGAAAAATTAAATTCACCTAAAATATTACTTCCTCCACACCCTGAAAAGTCAGATCTGATGTGATGCTAAGCACTTCAAACCCCATTGATTTCAATGGGAATTATGATGCGCTGTCGTTTTTGGGGTCAGGCCCAAACACTAACTGGTGTGAAAGACCAGAACTTCTTTAACTTACTGTGTATGGAGACAGGAAAGGTCACTCTCTGAGACACTGAAGTGAGATTGAGGGGATCTGGGTTTGGTTCATGCTTTTTCCACAGACTTCCTCTGTAACCTTAGACAAGTTGCTTATGCTCTCTGTGCCTCAGATCCTCATCTGTGACACTGGAATAACTGTAGTTCCATTTCTCACAGGGCTGCTGTGAGAATAAACTCATTGTTTGTGAAGTGCTCAGCACTGCCATGGTGGGGGCTAGTTATGAACCTTACCAGAGGTTTCTCTTCTCTCCAAAGAACAATTGTTGTCTTTGCGGTGTCTGCACTCATGCACTTCAGCAACAAAAGTGTATCAATAGCAAATGCTTTATAAAGGACTCCAGACTAATTATTTTGCTGCCAACTATGAAAGCAATTGTGACATGCCTCACTGTAGATTTTTTTTTTACACTGTGCACTTTCATGGTACTATAGAAAGGATTTAATTTTAGACGTTTCAGTTGACAGAGACATGCTGGTGCCAGATACGTATTTCAGATCATTGTCATTATTGTGCTCTATTTTTAAGTTCAAGTGCCAGCCAACCTAAAGAGCACAGCATGTGTCTGTGCTGGGTGTTATGCATGCGTACTACCAGGCTGAAATCCTCCCAGCCTTAGCACGACACTGCTAAATTCACTTTTATACTTCTCTGCTGTGGCAAAAGAGAAACATTTTAAAGGATATTTTTCAAATTCAGAAAACAAGGCTTGGCATGAAATCTTTGCTCTTCCCCACACCCGGAGATATCTGCTATGGGCGTCGTCAATTGTTAAGATGCTTGCCTATCAACAGCCTCTCAAGAAAGAATTTTAAATGGTTTTGTGACGTCAAAGGGGCCCAAGAAAAAACAGTCCATTGCCAAGTTAACTTCCTCATTGAAATCACACAGTAAGGAACAGATAACGCAAAAATGAAACCTTTTCACACAATGGCTGATCAATGACACTCTCCTAGCATCTGTAATAAGCCAAAGAATTTATCCTTGGTTGTATGTAGGGTAAGGAAGTGACAAAGGAAGATGAGCGTTCAAAGAATCACCCTCTAATTTACACACTTAATGAGGAATCACCCAAATTTCACTACTATTGACTCCTTGTCTGGGCAGAATGTCTGAGGGTAACATGGAGCATGGAAAGGTGCCTGGAAATGCAGTGGCTAGGTTGCAGCCTGCAAGAGGGAACAACTTAAGCATAATGGACAAAAAATTGAATCTTTTGAATGAAAAGGTAGATAAATTATTGAGTTTCCAAGAAGACTTGAATGGCAAGTTACAAAAGGTGAACCGAGGCATTGATGACATAGGAAAGAACATTGATAAGTTAACAGCATGCCAAGCATCCACTGCTCAGACTGATACAACAAAAAGAGGCCTAAAACCTGGAGACAGTATTCACCCGTCTGAGACCGAAAATGCGTGCTCAGAAATGTTGAAGCTGATGAGAGCTACACAGCAAGATGCCTTGAAGCACAGGGAGAGTCTGGAAAAGATAGAAAAAATGGTTGATACTGTGGATAAAGTCATTACATTTGTGGGAGAGACATTCAAAAATTCTAAAGTAGTGGATTTCATTCTGAGAGGCATTGTACCCTGGAAGAAAGGGAATCTGGTTGAAATCCTAATGGAGGTTGGTTTTATTTTACTGTTCACAATCCTTTTCTTGTTAAGGAGAAGGGCTCCAGGCTCTCCTGTTAATTTCTTACATAATGCATGTGTGTATTCAGGCTTTCCTTTCTCTGTATTAGGCATAAGAATAAATGATATAGTGCAGAAAACATGCTAGGAAGGTTTCAAACAGGTGTAAAGACTAGGTCTCTGCACTGAGGAGTTGATAGTTTAAGGGCCAAAATCTGTCCTCAGTTACACCCTGGCCAATGACATTCAAGTTAGTTGCAGAATCCAGCCCTAGATGAAGAATAATAAATAGTTAATGTACTGTGAAGTGACAGAATGGGATTCTGTTTTCTGACTGATGACAATTTAGTCATCAAGGGCCAAAATCTGCCCTCATTTATGTTCAGACAATTTCAGTGACTTCAGTGGAACATGGACCTAATTCTTCCCAATTACACCTGTGCAACTCTATTGATTTCATCCAACCATCGGACCAATAGGGCTGTGAGTGGAGGATGCTAACTCATAACCATTTCTTAATTATGAAGTATAATGAGCGGGAAATGATTTGTAGTGTCAGCAGATATTTTGGAATTGATTGGTTTTCTTTTTAAAAAAAATGAACTGGCACCTATAATGAATATCTGCTGTTTCAATGTTGAGTCTTGTTTGTCATCAGTCATTACTATTTGTGTCCCATCATGAGAAACAAAGAATAAACTGCACAATGAGGTGTATGTGGGACATGGTCTCATTCCAGCGGATCTCATAACATGGGGATGATAAAAATGTTATTGCATTAGGAACGACTTAACTTACAATGGAATTATTTGAGTACTCTGTGAATGCTCCTGGCTTTCTAAGTATTTGTGCACAAATCAAAATAGCTTGAAAAAAACAATAATTAAAATATATAGGTCGAATGTGAATTTGAGCTTTTACAAAAATGAGACTGTAATAGACCTCAGTATAGATCAGGAGAGTGTTGTGCAGATTTTCAGATACAGTTCTAACAGTCCATCTCTCTACAGATATGCAGAACCACTACTCTGTCAGAGGCTAACAATTGAACCAGATTGTGAGCGTTTTGGGGGTTTTTTGGTTAAATTTCTAGTGGAAACTGGGTTGAGACGACTAAAAAAAAATCCCTTCAGACAGTTACGTGGTGCCAGTACTTGCAGTGTGTTCCAACTGAAGTGTGCTACAATAGTAGAAGACATGAAAGAAGTGATCTAAAAATTGATAATGTGCTTTAGGTTTAAAGATATGATTATGACGAGCACCTGCAATGTGCTTGGCACTATGTATTACCTGGAGACAGCTAGGATCCTGCTTCATAGGGCTAAATCTCCAAATTGGACAAACAAATACATAGTACACTAAATGACCGGGTAAAGAACAACTTCAAAATGGTAAACTAGTTTTTAAATTTATTTCTTTGCTAGATTCACTGAAAGACTTATTGGAAGAAAGATGTTTTTAGGCAGGATTATAAAGGTAGGGTGGCCATGTAATGCACGAGAGACGATTCATATGTGGTTATAGTATATTATAGGAAAGTGAATACATATTGGACAGGTGGGCAACATTAATTAACCAGCAACCTCCCTTTATTTAGTTGTTTGCTGTATACATTGTAAGACTGGAGCATAAAGAAGCATTTAAAACCCAAAGGGTTCCAGAAGGCTTTTTTACACTACAGTTGCAAATAAAAAGAACCTGTTACTTGCTTGTTTCTGCTTCCTAGCCATCTTTTTATAATAGCATACCGTATACCAGAGCGTGACTTTATCCAGCATTACTACGTCTTCAGGAAAATGTTGAAAACTTGGAGAGGGTTCAGAGAAGAGCCACAAGAATGTTTAAAGAATTAGAAAACTTGGCTTATAATGATAAATTCAATGAGCTCAAGCTATTTAGCTTAACAAAGAGACGGTTAGGGGTGACTTGATTACAATGTATTAGTATCTACATGGGGAACAAACATTTGATAACTGACGCTGCAATGTAGCAGAGAAAGGTATACCATGATTCAATGGCTGGAATTTGAAGTTAGACAAATTCAGACTGGAAATAAAGTGTACATTTTTAACAGTGAGAGTAATTAACCATTGGAACAATTTACCAGGCAGCATGGCGGATTCTCCATCGACACTTTTTAAAATCAAGATTGGAAGTTTTTCTAAAAGATCTGCTCTAGGAATTATTTTGGGGAAATTGTATGGCCTGTGTTGTGCAGGAGATCAGACTAGATAATCACAATGGTCCTTCCTTTCTTTGAATTTATGAATCCATGAAAGGGCAGGGTATTTTATGTTTTTATTTTTGTAGGTAGCTGCTTGCTGACACAACAATACAATTCAGTGGCTTCTGTAGGACTGTTTATGTGTGAGATTTTGCAGGGTTGGCCTCAAATTCATAACATAAGTAAATTATCTGAATTGAAAGCTTCATACCATCTAAAACTTCTGACTCTTGACTTACAAAAAGCAGTGCTGGAGTGCATGGTCCACTCCAGTCTCGCTTGCAGAAGGGGATTCAAGACGAATAAAAATCCCCGCAGTGTCGTCATTGTCATGGGCATACTGAGTGTTTTAGTTAACAGTGGCAATGACATTTGAAAACCTTTTTAGTGAGGGTGGAGGGGAGAGGAGAAAAAGCTTATTATACTATAAGTCAGTACTGGAGCATACAGGGTCAACACATAACACCTCAACCCCTTATACTAATATTAATGGGACCTGATTTTCAAAGGCATGTAACTGGATTTGTGTGTTAAAATATACAGGAGATTCAGAAGCTCTTGCTTGTTGCCACACTGAGTAGTTGAGTAGGGCAGGAGACCAGGTCAGTTCTCCACTCTAAATTATTTTTTCTCTGGTTCAAATATTTAATATTTTCCCAGCCAATACATGTATTTTCACTACTTTTTGCCATTTTTCTGCATTATCATTTGTTAAATGTTAGAGCTAGGATGAATAGTCGACGTGGTTTCGATGAGTCTTTTGTTAAAGAAAAGATTGGGTATCACTCAGAAAGCATTCAGCAAACATTCGCCACCTGAGATTGGTGTCTCTTTAACCAGAGAAAGAGATGAACTCAGGCCAAAAAATATTTGGATCCAGATTTTTCAGTACCCCAGAATTCAGGTCAATGGGATGGAGCATGTGGGCGAGTGTTTGCAGGATTGGTGCCCATTGGGTTAGCCACCTGTCTATCTAACTTCACTGTGGCTCAATGAATGGAAGGTCGTTTTGGGGTTACAGAGTAAAATAACATTAAATATGTAAAGCGGTGCTGTTTGTCTCTCCATGAGAGCCAGGAGGGATGAAACCAACATTTCCTTTAGCTGGTGCCTCCCCTGTCTTAGATTAAAAACTATGTGATAGAATTATATATGGGAGAAAAATCACCCCAGGCATAGTCTCTGGAAGTATCTTTTTTTTTTTTTTTTTTTTTTTGAGACCTATGAGCTAATTTATTATTCCACAAGATTTTGCTTTAGAACAAAGATTTTAAAAAATTGGTAGGTGTGATCCAGGAAGACCTTGATGCCAACTTGCAAAGGGCACAGGGGTTGCACAGGGTTTTACAGGGATCCCCTGGGTCAGATCTATGCATAATAGTTCATGGAATGGTGGCATGTGGAGTCTCTACCGAAAGCAAGTGGCCCACAGCTTGCCATAATCATAGCTAATGTATGTATGGATAATACTAATGAATTATGTCTCTACTAAAATTTATGCTCTGAAGTCTTGGAGTTTTGGCGGGTCTTCAGGAGGTGACATACTTTGGAAATGTTCCTTTCAGGCAGGAGGTAAGGGACACCTATCACCCTGTCTGGCTGTTTGTGTATTGCATACTGAATGCTTCATAGTAAATGCCTATTTATATACTGAGCCACAGGCAAAATAAGAGATTGTGAAATCTGAAAGACGAAACCAACAGCAGGGGGGTAGCCTGTTTATGAAAAAAGAGAGAGAGGATTGTTCTGTTATACCTTGGAGTGCCAGGAAACACACTGAATCCTTCACCAAGAAGGCAAGCTCACAGCACATCTTTCTCCTGAAAGGAGGGTCACAGCCAACACGGCTGTAAAGTGCTGCAAGGATTTGGGGTGAGCATGACTCCACAAGACATGAGCATCTAGTTAATTAAATCTAGCCTATAGAATGCGTGTTATGATTTATGTCACATGTAACTATTTGTTTCCAATACTGCTATTTGCTGCAACTTAAATCTTTATGCTTTGTTAGATACACTTACACTTGACTTCACTATAAACATATCTAGGTGCTCTGTGTCAAGCAGAGTGGTGATCTGAGGTGAACTTGGTAAGGTGGGGTGCACTGTTTCTTTGGAAGCAGCAAATCTGAATACTGAGTGGTGGACTGGGGCTGTGGACACTCAAAGGAGACACTCAGAGGGCTTAAGGGTTGGCGGGCGGGGGCGGTCAATTGCTAACTTGTAGGGTGACAGTGGGGCCTGCGAGATCTAGAGAGGAGTGCTGGTGCCGTTGGAGAGCTGACCCAAGGTGAGCACAAACAAGACTTCCTCACGCCAAGGGCAGGTGGTAGAGAGGTGCCTCACATCCCTGAAGCCCCCAGGAAGCCTCACAGTGGGGGAAATAAAGAAGCAACAGCAAACTAAGAATGCAACAAAGCTGAGTTGTTACCACCAATTTCAAAGTGTCTAACTGCCTCCACTGGTAGAGAATTAGAGGAACCCAGTGGGAAATGGACATCTTTAACATTGTTAATTAATTGTGTATTCAATTGTATTTTTTAGACTAAAGATAAACCTGAAGAGAAGGGTGCAAAACCAAAGCATGTACCTAGCAACAGAGGAGTCCAGGCTGAAAGCAAGGAGTCTTTGGAAGGTATAGGTAAGCCTGTATGTATGATAAACATATCTGCTATGGAATTTGGACAGGTTGGGAAGAGAAGATCCAATATTCTCCTATATTGTAGGTACTACTGAATTAACCCTTTGTAACTAAGTAAGCCCTTTGTAACTAACTGGACTTATCAAGTATCCAGAAAAGTGTGTGTTGGATGTTTGATACCAGCACAAAAAAAGCAACAAACAAAAATACAACTCCCCTCCCCAAACCCCCCCGAATCAAATCCAATAGCAACACTTCATTAAAATGAATAGCAGCCGTTACCTTTTTTGGTTAATGCTGTATTTCTTTGCTTTTGCAGTTGTAGTTAGCTTAATTAAAAGAGAGTAATGTCTGTTTGGAAGACAGCAAGGATACAATTGCAAGAACACATAGAAAACCTGTAAAGTCGTAGAGGAAAAAGACACGTGAAGAAGCAGAAATACAGATTTGTTTTTGAACTGGGAATGTCTCATGTGGCTAGCGAAGATATTATCAACAAGTCACAGGGGATGGGATTAGAAAAGGGATTCGGACCTCAGACCTTTCTGTCATCCATTGTCATCAGTGGAGTTACACCGGGGTGAATGTGCTTGTGAATAGTGCCCAGTTACAGTCACCTCCCCACATGTCACCAGAGGTTCCTTTCAAACTTGGCCAAAAATTGTCTTGGTTTCTTGGCTTAGAAAATAATAAACTAAATAATTGCTGGTCAGAATTCTGACTCAAAAGCCCCCAGTAATTTTGGGCTGAGGTGTTAAATAGACTAAAAATGAAACAAAAATCACATTGATTCCCAGGGCCAGTGCAAGTAGAAGCCTGTGGGAAATGGAAGTCATCTCCCTTTTAGACTGCCCTTCCTTTATATGCACCATCATTAATAATTAAGAGCAGTTGAAATTATTGGAATAGCTCCAGTGGGACTAAGAAACTCTAGGGGAAAGAGGCATTGTTCTGAGTCTTAGTGTCTCTCAGAATCCTCCTATCTCATTTTGCAATGTCAGTGTACTCCCTATAGTATGGACACTGGAATGGGTGCGCCTTTTGGGATTTCAGAGTCCGAACCATGTATCATGTTGACCCATAGAGTACTTTCAGTCATGAATGTCCTTCAAGTGACTCTTATCAATTATCTGTTTGCAGTGGTGTTGTAGCCCTGTTGGTCCCAGGGTCTGAGACAGAGTGGGTGGAATAATGTCTTTTATTGGACCAGCTTATGTTGGTGGAAGG
Organism: Gopherus evgoodei; assembly: GCF_007399415.2. NCBI lineage: Eukaryota > Metazoa > Chordata > Testudines > Testudinidae > Gopherus > Gopherus evgoodei. The sequence goes on from NC_044333.1 coordinate 19,717,826, forward strand.
GGCAAGCTTCTGATCTTCACAGAGCTTTTCCTCACGTCCAGTCAGGTCTGCCTACTTACCTTCTCTTGTCCTAGGACTGCAGAGGTGGTAATTGCCTACTTCATTTTAAATGGTCTCCTACAACATGTGTATGCTTAGCAACCTGTCTTATTTAGCATGGACACTCTGGTTACCTTCCCCAGAGCTGAGGAAGGGCTCTGCGAAGCTCCAAAGCTCATTCCTTCCACCAACAGAAGTTGGTCCCATAAAATATATCACCTCACCTACCTTGTCTCTCTCTTATCAATTTGTTTTTTAGTTAGTCAGAAATCCAGTTTCTCTTTTAACTTTTACCATTGCTGAAAAGCTAACAATAGAAGTAAGTAATTTATTAACCTGCATGTGTCAGTGTCAGAAATGTCAAACATGCTTCTAATAAGCTTAAGTCTTTTTTGTGTGTCTTTTAGCCCTTTCACATGAGCATCATTGCCTAGTTCACTACGATGGCAGGTTTTTAATAGAGTCCAACATCCCTGGCTACCTCCATATTTTTTACAATCTATGCCACTATGTGATATTTTTTCTTGTGTCGGAGGAAGGCTGTAACATTTTGAATAATACCATTTCTTATTTAGAGCCCAAAGGAGAAGAAAAGTTGGATGAAAATAATGGAGCATGTGAAAAAGTAAATTCTTTCAATGCTGTAGTCTCCAAAGTTGACTCCAGTCCACAAATTAAAGAAAGGATAACACAGCTGCAAACAATAGCAGATTCTGGCAAAACAAATAGCTCTAAGAATTGTCAACCACAAAAGGACACTATAATTACAGCTTTGATTCCAAACCATGATCTTTCCTTCATAAATCATGGCCCCGTGGGGAACAAGAATGTTATTGCTGAAGGAATTGATAAGGACAGAGCACCAGGACTGGAAGAACACCACAGAAAGCCTATTAATCAGAAATCAAAAGAAAGTGAAAACAAAGCCTCTACACTCAGTACTATGACCATGGAAACGGTGCCATCCACATCAAAGTCTGTATCCAGAGCAGGGTGTGAAGTGATACGTACAAGGTAACAATCTAGTCTGTAATTCTTTGTGAGCTGAAACATTTCATGTGTTAAAAATAGGCAAATTATTAAAAGGCCGATTCAGTCTTGCTCATATGTGATACCGTAGGAAAAAAAGCCTTGTTAGAAAAGGAGCACAGGGAACCATGTAAACAGTCAATCTGAAGAAGAATTAGAGCAAGTTTTGTGGCTTACAAATTTATACAAAGATAATGTTTGTAGATAGAAAGTGCTAGGTAAGCGCTAATTACTATTATTGCACATCTGTTCTGCATAAGGGAGATTTGAAATGGGTTTGCTCTACTTGTCACATTTTATTGAACCTTGTAAATGGCTAACTCCTTTCTAATATGGAAGTTTCTATAAATATCCCATATGGGGCTTAATAGGTCTGCAAGAGGAGTCTGCCATTGATTGAGGACCGAATTTTTTTAGTGTGTCTAAAATTTCAGGGCCTGGACACGTTATTCAGTCCCATGTATAATAGTCCTTTGCCCACCTCAGAGCATTCAGTATTTTTGGTTAGGTTTGTGACCACATGACCCAGCCTATTTTAAGCATTAGCCATACCAAGATGTGAGCAAACAATTCTTTTTCTAACTTCGCTTTTTTTTTCTCTTTAACATATGATCTATTTGGTATCAGATAGCCTTTTTTTTTTTTTTTTTTTTTTTTTGTCCTTCTTTTTGTGGTTAGGACTTTAGAAAAGTTCTGTGATTTAACCTGCAATTGTGTTATGGAAAAAAAATGAAAATGGAAGTCTCATTTTTAAAACATGTCTGTGCATGACCATGCATTTTCAGTTTAGTCTCCTGTGCATTATCCCAATGTGCAGGTATACAAGTCAGCATTTGAACACAGACCAGAAAGTGACTGCTTTTTTGTCAGGCATATTTGAAAATGTTCCTTTTAACTTAAAGGATTTGAATGCATTCTGGTGCCTTAATTACAAGACCAGCACTTTTCTCTAGGTAGTCTTTAGTTGTTAGTGCAATTTACAGATATTTTCAGTTGCTGGAGTTATTACCAGATGAATGTAATACAAGCATATTAAGGCTTTGTCTACATTACAGGGGGAGATTGATCTAAGTTATGCAACTTCAGCTATGTGAATCATGTGGCTGAAGTCAACGTACTAAGATCTACTTACTGCGGGGTCCACACTACACGATGTCGACTGGAAACACTCTCCCATTGACTCCCCTTACGCTTTTAATTCAGGTGGAGTACAGGAGTCGATTGGAGAGCGATCTGTGATTGATTTAGTGGGTCTTCACTAGACCCACTAAATCGACCGCCGATGCATTATTTGCTGCATGTCGAACCCCCGGTAAGTGTAGAGAAGGCTGAAGACTGAAGAAGCAAACTAATAAACTGAATAGAAGTGGTCTTGGTCTACTTCTCAGTACACATAGATCCACATGAGAAAAACCATCATTGCAAATGGCAGTAATTGACACCCTAGTCTCAGAAGAAAGGCTGAGCTGTGGCAGGGCTTGGAGACTATATTTCCCTTTACCTCTAGAAGAGGTCCAGTGTAGGGATGTGGCAGGGCAGAATGGGGGAAGCTTACATTGCCATAACCCGTTGTGTGGCTAAGTAAAAAGATACCAATGATATTATTCCAGAACATTTCCCAAGCACTAAATTGACATGATTGGAGTGTGGGAACCCCCCTAAATACAACGGCTGTAAAGTGCAAAGGAAGTATGTGTATTTGATGTCTAGATCAACTTCACACAAAATTTCATTTTAATCAGACTTAAAATTTACTCTGCATTTTTATTTTTAAATAACAATGTGAAAAGAACATGAATCTTCCTGCACTTTATTTATGGAGGAGTTCATAGAGTGCCTACATAGATATTTTTTGTATGTGAAGTCTGAATGAGTGGGCAAAATTCTGCGCTTGGTTACATGGGTGCAGCTCTCATTGAAATCAATAGGCCTGTACAGAAACATAAAAAGAACAGAGTTCCAGTGCTTGGAATTGTTAAAGAAATGCCCAGGTTTCCCTGCCAAGTTTAGACTTGTCTAGATAGTCATAGCAGTGTTTTCTCTAAGCTGGCATCGGCTGACTTCTTTGCTACAGATTCTTAGTACATTTGTCAAGGCTGATATCCCATTCTGGCACTTCAAGTGCAGAAGGCAGGGGCCCACAAGCATTCTAAAATTTAATACTGGCCACTCCAGGCTTGTATTAAATTCCCAAGGTTACAATTTTTTTCTGACCTTGGATGGGTAGATGCTGCCACCACCCAAGTGCAAAAACCCCTTTGAGAACCCAGGAAGGTGCACTTGAGAATTCCTTTTTGTGGGGCACCCTCAAGCCCTTTCACCACCCCGCCCCCACCCCTGGGGAAGAGCTGAGAAAGAAAACAAAGGAAATCAGCTGTTGCCACCAGCTAATTAAACAACATATACACAAACCTCTTAGGACACAAAAATCCGATCCTGTTCTTAAAAAAAGGTAAATTTTATTAAAAACAAAAAGAAAGAACAGACATTTGGAAAGTAGGCTTTTTGCCAGATTAAGAAAAAAAGACAATTACAAGGATTAAGCATCAAGATAGCTCTCTTGAGGTCCAGCTTAAAGGTTACAAGCAAAACAAAAGCACCTGGGATTAGCACAGAGTCCAAAAGCCATAAAAAAAAAAAAAAGAGATAAACCTAATCACATCTTCCTAATCATTTCCTGACCTACTTACATATCTGGGGTTTCAAATTAGTTTCTAGGTATGATCTGGTGATTTTTCATACCTGGGCCAAAGCTTTTTACAGCACAGTTCCAGCCGTGTCTCTGCTCTCTGGGAGAGCAACACAGACGACAAAGGGGAAGTTTTTCCCCCAATTTAAAAAAGTTCTAACCTTCCCATTGGCTCTTTTGATCAGGTGCCCACTCCCTTTCTTTTACCTATGCAGGGAGACTTTTAACCCTTTACATGTAAAGCAAGTAGAGAACAACTACCAAGCGGGATTTATAGCTGGCTGGGTGTCCATAAAACGGAGGTACCTCCTCTCCTTTCATTTATCACAACATTATAAAGGGATCATGCTTATAATGACAGTAAGATGGTAAAAATGAGAACAAAACTACAGACTTGTTATGCAAAAGATAAAAAAGGTTTCTTTTCAAGATCTTTGTTACTGAAGGTACAATACTTTTGGGGAAACTAGATAGGTGTTTCCTTTTCTAGGCACCAGAGACCTTCTCTGCCTGCAGTTTTATAGTCCTAGGGCTCAGCTTTACAGCCCTTACTGATGTCCAGTCACCCAACTGAAGTCAGCTGCAGTACTCTGAAAGGGCTGGAAGGGACCATGAGAGGTCATCTAAACCACCCCTCTGTGCTGATGAAGGACCAAATATTCCTAGCCCATAACTAACAGGTGTTTGTCCAACCTCTTCTTAAAAACCTCCAATTATGGGGATTCCACAGTCTCCCTTGCAGAGCCCGATCCTGCTGCTGTTTTTAAGTTTATTAGTTCTATGAATATCTCTGACAGAACTTTAGACTATAGCAGGTTTTTTATAATCCCATTATTTCCAGTCAACATAAGCTTAATGAAAATGTTTAAAAGTTCCTAGTGGCAGGAATGCTCGAGGAACTAATATTAACAAAACAGAAGAGCCAAAAGAACCGAGGTGTTCAACCTAACATTTTCAACAGCAGACTGTGGAAAGAGTAATATTCTATACCACCCCAGGAACGCAGATTCTCACACCTCAGCTCTTAGCTAATTACCAGGGGACTAGCACACACCCACCCAGGTTTTTAAGAGCTAGAACGTAGTTCTAATAATCCAGATCACAATTTTTAGCACTAAGTGCAAAGGCTCCCCACCAAAGAGGCACAGGTAAATGCTGGAGTAGGTATGATTTAAGGCTAAGATTATGTCACAGTTGTCAAAGAAGTCATGGAATCCGTGACTTCCAGAGAGTCTGTGACATTTTCTGACTCAGGGCTGGAGCTGTCAGCAGGCAGCCCCGCAGCTCTCAGGCGCTGCTGGCAGCAGGCCTCCAGCAGCTCCTAGCCGCTGGGCAGCAGGGGGACCCCAGAGCTCCCAGCTGCTGAGGGTGCTGGACCCTTCAGCTGCCCCATTTTGTCAGGGCTATTTTTAGTAAAAATCATGGGCAGGTCATGGGCTTCCGTGAATTTTTTTTTTTTTTTTGCCCATGACCTGTCCATGATTTTTTGCCCATGACCTGCCCTAAAAAAATATCCATAACAAAATCTGAGCCTTAGGTATGATGTAATTTATGTCCAGCAGAGGGCAGACATCTATACAAGCTAGCATGTTAAAATAACTATTAAAATAAGATTTTGTGCAGACCAAGTCTCTTCAAAACTTTGTAAATTTATCCTGGAAGTATTGCTGAAGTATTGCATTTCCTTATTTATTATCCTTAGCAATTTCAGTATCTGTTATTTTTAGTAGGGAAATTATTGCATAACTGAGATTTAAGCAAAGTGTAAACAAATATTTTCTGCTAATCTAGAGAGGCTATATATCTGCATAAAAAGGAAAATGTTTGCTCTGCAGGATTTCCATCAATGTGCAGATGACTGACACTCAAGAAAAGTTTCCAGTGGCCAAGGAAGGAAGCATTGGTGGTCACGGAAGTACAAGTTCCAAAGTAAAATCCCCTTTCTCCACACCACTGGAAGTTGAAGGTGTTAAACATCTGACTGACAAATTTAAACAGAATCCATGTCCCCCAAACACCAGAACTGACCCAATTCAAGAAGTAAAAGGGGTGAAGCTTGCTAATAAACACAATGAACAAGAACTCAAATTAGGGAAGCCACAGATGCTATTGAACAAAGTCTCAACTGATAAAAAGCCCCTAGAGAAATCAGAGCTAAATTGCAACTCCATATCCTCTCAAAGCACAACTGAAAACTGTACTAAAAAAGATCTTGGGGCCAAAATGAAAAGTCATAAAGAAACAAGAAAGACAAAGAAAGAATCCACAAAGGATGCTAGAGCTGAATTTGAATTAAAATGTGTGGAATTAGAAAGCACATACGCAGGACAAAAAGAAGACAATGCAAATCAATGTACAGGAGAGGCACCAGAAAACACTACATCAGTAGGAGCCAGCAAAGCATTTGGCAAGCAGAATGAAGGAGTCATTGGTAAGTAGCTGACAATCATACCTGGAGACTTTTACTCTGAGAATCCTGGGGTTCCTGCATATATTATACACTATAATAGCTGAAACCATGCTTATTAGTGCTATTATCATAGTTTGAGAGCATTTATTCAGGCACCAAGCATACCCTTGGCTGCATCAGATGATAACTATATTCACATTCATGGGACTTAGTTTTTATTCTAATGTTCCTGTTCAGTTGCAGTCTCAGAATAAATATTCTTTTGGATTTTGGATTCAATTTAAAGGCTGTTTTGGAATAAAAATCCTTTTAAAATAAAATGAGATGAAATGTTATGTATTTGAAAAAGGAGAGATACTTTTAAAGCTTTATTTCTTTGAACAAAAGCCTTTATTATTATGTAAGATAAGGAGTGTACAAACATGTATTAATATTAGCAGGTGAAGAGAGTAAAATATTGTAGGAAAGGTCTCATTTTGTCCCTAGTTATACCCCTGGCCATAAATCTTTTTCTGGGCAGCACATGTTAGTGATCACACTCTAGTTGCTGCATGAACAGGAGTACCCTCTGCCAGCAGTGGATGGAGCATGCCCCAAGAGGTGTGCTGATCAAGATCTAGGTTCTACAGTCGTGACTAATAGGTGCAAATATGTATGTGCAAATGGAATTTTAAGGGCAGCCATTTTACAATGAGCATGTATTAAATTAGTCAGTGACATCTATGGCCCAATCTCTCCCTGGCTTTGCACAAAGAACTCCCAGTGATGTCAAAGGTAGTTGTACATATAGATTGACTTTGGGATTTGGCCTTTATTTGGGTCATGCTAAATTGGATGAGCTACTTTATTGGAACATCTACCCCGGGAACTGATTTCATCTACTGATAATGGCAGTAATTGCTGCTACTGGGAAAGGCATTCTCCTGACACTGAATGAGTAAGTAATTGTGAGTCATTAGGGGTTAAGTAGGTGCCTTACTCATGACATTTTACTCCTGCCACCCAATGGAGACAATGGGGTGACTCATATGCTTAAGTGCTTTGCTGGATGGGGGACCTAGTAAAATGAAAAGGTGGAAGAAAGATGGGAGCCTTGTTAAATTCCTGGGTTTTTGTTTTGAATATTGATAAAAGCACATTGTTAACAATTGCCTGCCTGGATCTAAGATATCCTGAGTGCTCATGTTGCGCTCTGGTATTCCCCCATACAGGCTGCTCACCCACAGCTGTGCTGAACAGTGCTATGATGAGGGAGAACCATGTTTGTGTTTGCATCTGCTCAGAAAGCAATATGGTACTGTGGTGATGATGCTGTTTGCAGTGGTCAGAGTGGCTTTGGGGGGACTGTCTGAGGGACAGGTATATTCGAGGTGGTGGGAGTATGATGAAGGTTACCTTTGTCAAGGTGTAGAGTGAGTGAGGTGCCAAAAGGCGTACACTCACTACCAAGGTGGTACGGGCCCGTTTGTAGTTAGCTAACCTATCAGGTTGCCCTTGGTTGACATCTTGATACAGCTGTATCCTGGGAAGTGAAAATACTGTGGGGGATGATGATAGTAATGTGCAAAGATTTGTGTAAGCCAAATCAATGAATGAACTGTCTCCTGTGTAGATGACAGCCCTCCTCCTCCTGCTCCCTTTGAACATCGGGTAGTGAGTGTCAAACAAACAGAGATAACAACATGCTACTCAGTGTGCCGGCATGAAGTATTAGGAGGGTAAGTCTGTGGTTCTGTAATGCTGTGTTGTTAGCAACATCACTGCAGTAGCTGAAATATACAGAAAAAGAGCTATTAGGATGATTACAATTACCCATTGCCCACAGAGGATCTACAAAGATATAGTTTTTATTGGATGCTCTTGGTGACACATATAGGTCTGCAGCTCTTAAATGACCGTGTAAATGCATAGATTCATAAAGTTTAAAGCCAGAAGGGACTATGAGATTATCTACTCTGACCTCCTGTATATCACAGGGCATTAAATTTCACCCAGTTACCCCTATATTGAGTCCAGTAACTTGTGTTTGACTAAAGCATATCTTCCAGAGACACATCCAGTCTTGATCTAAAGATATCAGGATATGGAGAAGCCATCACTTTGCTTGGGATTTTGATTCAGTGATTAATCACCCTCACTGCTAAAAATGTGTGCCTTTTTTCTAATTGAAATTTGTCCAGTTCTAGCCTCCAACCATTATTTTTTGGTATGCCATTCTCCGCTAGACCAACCTGCCTTTTAATGCCTGGTGTTCTTCCTGTGAAGGTAGTTGTGCACTGTAATCAAATCACCACTCAATCTTCTGTTTGATAAGCTAAATGGATTGAACTCTTAAGTCTTACTCTCCAATTTTTTGATGTCTTTTTAAAAATGTGGACACCAGAACTGTATGTAGTATTTCAGTATCTGTCTCACCAATGCTGTATATAGAGGTAAAATCACCTCCCTACTCACTGCTTGCTTGTTTATACACCTGAAGATCACATTAGCCGTTTTTGACATTGAGTCGCACTGGGAGCTCATGTTGAATTGCTTGTTCACTATGATCCCTAAATTCTTTTCAGTTACTGCTTTCCAGTTTATAGTCCCAATTCTGTGGGTATGGCCTACCTTCCTTGCTCCTAGATGTATCCCTTGGCATTGTTGTATTAAAATACATTTGTTAGAATGGATACAAGTGATCCAGACTGTATGTCTGTATGAGTTCCTTGTCCTCATCATTATTTACCACTCTGCCAATCTTTGTCACCCACAAATTTTATGAGTAGTGATTTTATATTTACTTCTGAATTATTGATGAAAATATTGAATAGTGTCGGCTTAGTACTGAACTCCACTAGAAACACTCAGGGGAGTTAGCTAGGTCTTAAACCATTAAAGTGTGCACTAGTGATACTGGATAGTGCTAATTTTTTAATCAGAATGTCATGCAGTATTAAGTCAGCTGCCTTACAAAAGTCTGTCTATATTACATCTATGCAGTTACCTTTATCCACCAAATTTATAATCTCAAAGAATGAAATAAGGTTTGTTGGACAAGACCTGTTTTCCAAAAAACATGTTTACGGGCATTAATTATATTCTTATCCATTAATTTGCTTTTCCATTATTTTGCCAAGGACTGATCAAGGTTAACCTGCCTGTAATTACCTGAGTCATCCTGCTTGGGGTTTTTGTTTTTTTGTTTTTTGTTTTGAATAATGGCACAGCTATTAGCACCCTTCCAGTCTTCAGGAATTTACCTGATATTGCAAGATTTATTAAACATTAACACCAGTGGGCTGGAGATCTTGTGTGCCAACTATTTTAGGACTCTTGGGTGCAAAGTATCCAGACCTGCTGATTTAAAAATGTCTATTTCTGGTCACGGTTGTCCAACATTCTCCTTAGTTATTAATGGACTGGAAGATACTTTCACATCCTCATGTGAAATGAGTACATTTTCTTGCTTCTTTCCAGACACAACAGAAATATTTATTGAACACTTTTGCCTTTTCTGCATCATTATTAAGAATTTTACCATCTCCATCTAGTAATAGGTCTATACTATTGCTAGGATTTCTTTTGTTCCTAAGAAAACTCCTTCTTCTTGTCCTTAGCCCTGCCAGCCATGGATCTTTCCCTGATGTCTGTGGCTTCCTTTATTAATTTTTGATATTTCATAACTTATAATTTATGTTGAGTGCTATCTATTTGTCCTTTTTTTACATTTGTTTTATATTCCTTTTTTATTTATAACTGTGGCCCTCACTTCACCACTGAACCTGGAGCCAAAGTTGTCCTCTTTCTAAATGTGGAATCATAGATTTTTGGCCATCTAATAAACTCTTCTTAAAGAACTTCCAGTTTTCATTCCCATTTTTCTGTCTAAACTTTTCCTCCTGATCAATTTAACTCATCATTTTCTCAGATTTGGGAAATTATCTCTTTTGAAGCACCAGACTGTCCTTTGTTTTCCCCTAATGAATATAATGAGGTCATGATCACTGGTCCCTAGTCAGCCATCAACTTCGAATGCAGTGATTGATTCTTCTTTATCTGTCATCATGATGTCCAAGATAGAATTATCTTGTGTAGGGTGCAATATTGTTTGTGTTAGAAAGTAATCATCTACACATTTTAGAAATTCTGATGATGATCTTTTACTTCTAGGTACATGAGACATCCAGCATATGTCTCCCAAATTGAAGTCCCCCATAACGCAGAAAAACGCATTTTTCTTTCTACACATTTTAGACAGTTTGGTTTGTTGGTCTGCAACAGACCTCTACCAGTGCCTCTTCCTGGGCTTTGTTAATTAGCACATTGATCCATATGCATTCAAGACCCTGTGCTTCTGCGTTATCAATAACTCTAGAATAGATAATGCTATCTTCAATGTAGAATGCCAGCCCCCCACCTTCTTTTACCCACTCTGGCCTTCCTATACAGGTTATAGCCAGTGATTTTAACATTCCAGCCATGTGAATTATCTCACCAGATTTCAGTAATGCCAATTATATCACATTTCTTCCTATCACTGAGAATTTCCGATCCTTGCTTATTATACAGGCTCCTAGCAGTGGTATCTAAGCACTTGAAAATTTCTTCTCTTTACATTCCTTGTTACATTGGTTCAATTGTTCACGACTCTGAGTTTAAATCTGTAATGTATTTGCTGTCGTAACACCCTCCCATTGCGTTGTTCATTTAACATCTTCCTTGCTGCTCCAGCTAGTCTCCATCTACAAAGATTAGCCCTCTCTCTGGGAGATGCAAGACACTCCATGCATATAGCTCCCCGCACCCCTCTCTAGAAAGCGGCCCAATGTCCAACAAAAGCAAAACTGTCAGCTTCAGACCAGTCATACAAACAACAGTTCACCTCCAGTATTTCTGGCTTCTCTCGCTCATGGAACCAGAAGGTTTTCAGAGAAAATCACTTGGACTCTTCTCTTCTTCAGCTCCCTTTCATGATCTCTGAAGTTTTCTATAATCTGTGTAGTTCTACTTGATGCCATGTCACTGGTTCTAATGTGTGTCGTCAGCTACTGCAGACTTGCCAGATGACTTCATAATCCTGTCCAGTGTTGCAGTTTGACTAATGGAGAAAAATTCCATGGGAAGTTTGAGAATCACTGGCTGGCTAGTATTCAAAATATTGTTTTTAAAATCACTGAATAAAACCTTCCTATGGCATTATGAACTTCAACAGCTAACAACAACAGTTCATTTAGCTTGTAAAGCGCAGTAATGGTGAGAAAAGTGACTGTAATAAAGTCACTGCACCTTCTTACTTGGTGGATTTGCATAGCTGCTCACTGTATTGATTAAATAAATGTTTACTTCTCTCTGTTCCTGTTAGCCCTGCAGAACACTGCAGCTCTGAGCAAATGAGATGGATTCTTTTCTGGCTTGTGCATCCTCGGCAGAATTGTCAGCCATGTTCTTCTAGTTGCAAAGTCTTTATTGCTGCTGATGTGTGAGCCAGGCAGAAGATGACTTGACTTTCAGATTCCACTCTGATATTGCACAGCTGGAGGTTAGGAGAATCATCTATTGGTTGGTACAACGATTAGATTTGACATTGAAGTCACTGAGCTGCTGAATGTGGAACACCATAATACTGTTTCTAGAATCATTTTTCAGAGCCGAACAGCATCTTAAAGGGTGTTAATGGCTAAGTTTTCAAACTGACATTATTTTGACATGGCATCTAGGCTTCACTCATGAGGTGAGCACTTCCCTTCAGTCCTTTCAGTTTTCTGCACTTAGTTGTTATCTGGGACAGTATGATTTCCTGGTGGAGTTAAGTGCAAATATGGCCTAACAGGTCCAAGCATGATGGTGATGCAATGGCAGAAAAGATGGTTATTAAAAATCATGTGCGTGGGTGAGGTAGGAGCATGCAATAAATGTGTGCCCTGTAGTTATTGGCTTTAATGTAATTTTAAAAGTTACGCAATCAGACCAGAAATATCCTTGTTAATATACCCCACTATGCATCACTGAAGGACAGCAGGAGTGTAAAATTACAGAACCAAAAAAGAATATCAGCAGGTTACCGTGTCATTGTGTAACGTAGTAATACAAATGGAGCAGAATATTTTAATGTAAGAATTGAACAACTGGCTGGAAAGATAAAACTAATCCGGCATAAGCTGAGAGAAAGAGGAGATTCATGGTACTGACCACCTGATTCTGTTCACTTTGTACCAGGCTATTTTTAAGCAATGATAAGAATAGTTGTTTGAAAGGCTTCTGCAGCAAGTTACTTTAAAGTCATTTTACTGTGTATTTCTCTGTATCAACAGGGGGCGTTTTGGTCAAGTTCACAAGTGCACAGAGGTGTCAACTGGTCTTAATCTGGCAGCCAAAATAATAAAAGTGAAAGGAGCAAAGGAGAGGGTAAGTATGGTTTTGTGAACCTCCATGGACAGACATTATAAATCTGGCTTATTACAAGCACCTGTGCATCATTTTCCTTATTCAAGTTTTTTCCCACTCAACATTGTATCAAGTATGACAAAACCAGCTTCAGTAAATATTTGCTTGCAACCTATATGACTGTTTGATCTAACCATGTTTTATGTCCTGTTATTTTGGTGTTCACTAATGTATCCCTTCTGCCAGGTGAAACCAGCAGCAACAAGAGCTGGGTTCAGTATCTGTGGGTTCCTTTTCAACAATACAACACAAAACCGGCTCGAGCCCCCACCCAGTGACCTGGGACAATTACACACCACACCCTGGATGCCTCTAAGAGGCAATACAGAGTCTGAATATAGCAACAACTTTTAATAAAAGGAGGGAATTAACTCAGTATTAATTTGGGAAAACACCGCAACTAGGGCTCATAAACACAAACCCTGACCCACCACCTAAGTAAGTTGCGCAGTGTCCTTTTCCCCTCAGGGTCTTAAGTCCAGAAACCCAAAAGTCCCTTAATGTGCCCGTCCTTTCTGTGTACCCCATTCACAGTTGCTGTCCTTGGCCAGTGCAGAGTTCACCTCCCACCCTGTGTGGAAGACGGGGCTGGGGAGGAGGTAAGGAGGCACCTTACATGCTGGACAGCTTGGGCACTTGCTCGTCACCCCAACAGCCGATCATCACGCCGCTGTGGGGCTCTGCTCTGGCCCTCTCTACCAGCTTCTCTGCTGGCCACTTACCACACCTCTCCACCAGCCGCCCTGCTAGTCACACCTCTCTGCCTGCCTCCCCGCCAGCCACCCTGCTGGTTGCGCCTCTCTGCCAGCTGTCCACTCACCAAGATGTCTTCAGGGCCCTCTCCCCCACCCCCCGTCCCCCGGCCACACACACTTAACACAGCTCTCAGTGATTTCAGCTGTTAGTGGGGGAGTGTCACTGCTAGGACACACTGGGAAGTCTCTTGCAATAGACACTCTCTCCCAAAGTAGGTCTAATACTTAGATGTAGGTATCAATGATTTCAGCTCTGCAGTGTGTAACAAGACTCTCAATTGAGTCTAAATTAGGTCTTTTATTATACCATGGAGAGAGGAAGGATCAATTGTTGTTTAGGATCCTAAAACAAGGCCCACACCAGCAGGTACAAGTACCTGTCCCCACCCTCTCTCAACTCATTGGGCTTTGGAACCCATGTCCCCTGCCTAGCAAGTGGTGTTCACTTGAGGGTAAGTCCCCTCCATAGGGGTATGCCAGGTACAGTTCTGTTGCCCTCGGTTCACACAATAAGGATAGCATCCCTTTACTGCTCCTGCCCCAATAACAAGGAGACTGGGGAGCCAACACTGGCCACAAGTGATCATTTGGGCAAGCAGTCCCATCATGCTGAGCACCTAGGCAGGATGGGTGTGTCCATGCAAATGAGATCAGCTTCTGAAGTCTTTTTCCACAGCTCACCATTAGATGTCTGGGGAGAGCTCATCCACAGTCTGCTTACACCAGGTGTTCTCAAACGGGGTTGTGGCCTCTCAGAGGGTCACGAGGTTATTACGTGGTGGTGTCACGAGCTGTCAGCCTCCATCCCAAATCCCACCTTGCCCCCAGCATTTATAGTGGTCTTAAATATATTAAAAAGTGTTTTTAATGAATTTGGTGGGTGGGTTGCACTCAGAGGCTTGCTGTGTGAAAGGGGCCACCAGTACAAAACTTTGAGAACCACTGTCTTACACTAACATTGGTGTGTGCAGGGAATGAGTTGCAGGGCCATCTCCAGGCACCAGTGAAGGAAGCAGGTGTTTGGGACAGCCAATGGAAAGGGTCTTTGGTGGCAATTTGGCAGCGGGTCCCTCAGTCCCTCTCTTCCTCTTTGAGCTGCCGCTGAATTGCTACAGAAGAATTAAGTGGCGTGATAGAGCTGCTGCCGAAGTGCCGCCAGTCGGCTCTATTTTTTTTTTTCACTTCGCCGCTTGGGGCAGCAAAAATGCTGGAGCCAGCCCTGATCAGTTGGCATGAATGTTTGAGGAATGGCTAATTTTTGTGTGAATGTTTGTATCTGAATGCGCACAAGACTGTTTGTGGTCATGCTCCAATAGGAGCATCTGCTGGTTGCTAGTCACTATTCGTTATCTTCCTGTTTTTAATGTTTCAGGAGGAAGTGAAAAATGAAATAAACATCATGAACCAGTTAAATCATGTGAATCTGATCCAGCTTTATGATGCTTTTGAATGCAAGAACAACCTCACCTTGGTCATGGAATAGTAAGTTAAAATGATATTAAGAATTGTCAGCTCTTTTGAACTCGGTGGTTGATCAAGCCGATAGTAGAAATGGAGAAAAATACATTGGGATGGGGGGGATGGGGATGGGGAGGGGGGATGCTAGTGTTTCCCAGCCGGGGTGAAGGCTTCTTTCATTTTTAGAAGCAAACTCTTTAAGAGACAATCACATATTTGACAATATCAGAACTTAAACAAATGGTAAGAATACCAGCTGTATCGCAGAGCGTATCGAGGGATTTCATACAGGTCTGTTGTTTAGAGAAGAACATCAGTATGTTTTATTTTTCATTAGTAGGGGTCTGGCCCATAGATAAAACACAACTGCATTTTTTATGTGAACTGTATCTAGCAAGTCATATAAGAGTACGAGAGTTAAATTAAAAAAATAGCAGAGGGAGAGGGAACTGAAGAGAGACAAAGAAGAGAGAAAACAATTTTTTTTTGGAGAAGTTAGAAACAAAAAGGAGGAAAGATTTTGATGGAGAGGTTCATCACTGCTGTTCAAACAGGCAGGAACTGCCTTTGTACCACTAGCAGTGAGAATGTTTGGAGATGCCTTGAGGAGGCTAGAACTGAATGAACAGAGAGAGACCGAAGAAGACTAGCAGGACAGAGACACAGGTTCAGATTTTTAAAGGGACTTAAGCACCTGAAGGTGAAGATGGGGCCTAGTGGGATTTTCCTGAGTGCCTAGGCATCTAACACCCAATCTAATGAGCAATATGTGTATTTTTTTTACATTTCTCTTTGTCAATATTTTAGTGTTGATGGTGGTGAATTATTCGACCGAATCACAGATGAAAACTACCATCTAACTGAGTTGGATTCAATCCTTTTTACCAAACAAATATGTGAAGGAGTCCACTACATACATCAGCAGTATATTCTCCATTTAGACCTGAAGGTCAGTAGTTGCAGATCTCAGGTCTTTGGCTAAACTGTGCGTTGTGCTGTATGGAGAATCTGTATGTATGGGAGCTGCAAATAGAGGGTATTTTCTCTTTCTCTTACTTTACCTTGTAATGAAATAAACTAATTTAGTTCAGTAGCCACCATGAATTAACCGTAGAAGATTAATTTTTTCTTTAATGTTTAATCTTTTCTTAAATATGATAGCTTATTTTAAAGATGATTAAAGAAACAGCAGGTTCCTCTGCTTTTACAGTTTTCAGATCAGAAGCTTTTCATAGCTGTGTAGAATTGCAAAACAGAGGGTTTAGAAGCCCCTCTATTTGTGTTATAAGACCTGTCCTCTGTTTTGCTTCTTCTCATGTTTGTCCTTGTCTGTATCTGCACTGACAGCCTGGAACTGAGCCACTGTAAACTAACATGCTCTAGTGACAATTCTCCACTAGTTTTTTGTGCATAGGGACTATCATTTTCTACATGTTTATATAGTGTCTAGCACAATGGTAGTCCTATGTGGTTGATGTGCAGTTGCTACGGTAATTACAGCTGGTCGGAAAGTGTGTTGTGAGTGTTTTGGTTTGTGGAAAAAAAAGTTTTTTGTTGAACACCCCCAAACTTGAAAATCATTGAAATTGTTTTTGATTTTTCAATGAAAAGCTGGAATTATTTGCAGAAAGGAGCCACTTCCTATTTAGAACTTCCTTTAGTTGAAAATCCAATTTTCTATACAAAAGATGTTTCAATGGACATTTTTGCAACTGCAATATCCATGTGAAATTATTATAATATTTATAATAAATATAATAGTTAGATTGAGGACCTGGGCTTTTGAGGTGCTGAGCCTTGCATAGCTAGGTGGCTTCCCAGTAACTCTCCATAAACCTCCTGACAAGTGAGACTGCAAATGTCACAAAAAAGAACACACAAATTTAATTTTGGTGGAAAAGCAAACACTATTTAGCTGTAATTGGCTCATTCCTTGTTTGCATTCCGGTCTCTCAAGATACTGCACTTTCTTGAATAAATCCAGTGTTATAGCATCTGCCACCTGACTTGCTAAACCATTCCACACAAAGGTGTCCATTCAGTCTTCCCCTAAAAAGAACCCCTTTCAATTACGTTATGTGATACCTTTGCTATGGCCAAATCCAGGAAAATAGTTACACTCCATGGCAGCAGTAAGGAATAAAATCCCTGAAGGCAAGATCTAAGCCCACACATTTTACTGAGCCAGTTAGGAGGATGATGGGGCCCAAAAATCACCCTCCCATGGTAATAACAGACTGAGGGGAAAAGTTGATCTCAATAAACCTCTGAATATTTTCCCCTGCTTCTTTTGCCACATCATTGATTCTCTCCCCTTTAAGAGGAAAAATTAAGGAAGCATTTCAACTAGTGATCTGTGGGTAACATTCCCAACTAGACTTAGAGTAATTTTTCCTATACCAGCCCTCCAGGCACCCCATAAGCAGCCCATGAACCATACTATCCTTCACCACAATTGGGCTCAAATATATATTTATATCAGTATAATGGAATACTACACATAGTGCCAGGATAGAACAGAGCCTTAGGAAATGAATGGAAAAAATACAACCACTATTGTATTAAAGCACATAAAGGTGAGATTGACATATGTGACTGATAGTTCACTGCGGTGAACCAACAAAGAAGTGAACTAGCATTGTTTTAAAAATCTTTGTCTGAAATTGTTCTGTATCTTTGCATTTCAGGTCATGTTTCTGGCTACTCTTCTTGTTAGTGTGTCTCGTGCAATTTCACTTTCATTTATTTAACTAAAAATATACTTTTTTCTTTTTCTAGCCTGAAAACATATTGTGTATAAATCGCACAGGAAACCAGATTAAAATTATTGACTTTGGTTTAGCAAGGAGGTAAGACAGTTCAATTATGAGCCACTCAAAATCCACTGACATTTTCTTTTCTTTCATTTTTGTGATATGTTTGTTCACACATTTCAGTGACTTTAAAGTGATTTTGAAATATGAAGGAGCAAAGCAATATGCTCCTGCAGGCATGAATTTGCAGCTTAGCGCACTAACTGTCATGTTGTCTTTTCCATTTTTGCAGGCTAATGTTGTATTAGTATTCTAGTTTACACACAGGTAACGTTTCAACTAGAGTTTTTACTCCAGCGACTCTAGGAAGTCCATTAGGGACTTCACCTTCGCTGTTGATTTTATATGGAAGGGGCTCAGATTCTGCAGTGCTGGGCCTCAGTCTGAAACCCCCAAGACAGATGGTTGTCTGCAAAGTAAAATGCATGACAAAACTATCCCATTTGAAACAGGCATACAATGGATCAGCTCTCATCCCACGTCTCTATCCTTCATCTGTCACAATGTCTGCTTCTCATGGATGAGGGTAAGGGATGAGAGTGCTATGAGTTTGCAATCTGAAATGGCTGCAATATGGAGAATGCAGTTTTGGCCTTTAAGCACAAAGATATCACAGAGCAGGGCAGTAGTGATCCCTCTTTTGGCACTGGTGTGACTGCACCTGGAATATTGTTTTCACTTCTGGGAACCATATTACCAGAAAGATATTGTTTAATTGGTGGAAGCTGAGAGTGGAGCAATAAAAACGATCAGGGAGCTAGACTTAAGAAGAAAGACAAAAAAGCTTAATATGGATAGTTTGGCTAAAGAACAGCTAAGGTGAGGCATAACCACCTATAAATAGTTACCAGGTAAATAGCAAGGAGAGAGAGGAATTAGCTGGTCCAGTAAATAGTGGTGAAAGATGGAGTAAGGGAATGCAATTAAGGGAAGGAAAATACATGCTCAATCTGAGTCTAACAGTGAGGGATACTAAATTGTAGCAAGGCCATCCATGGAAAACATAGAAGCCCCATTTCTTGGGGCATTTAAAATTAGAATGGACAAAACACTAGAGAATGTTCTAGAACACTTCTGCAACTGCAGGAAGAGGGACTAATAGGAGGCTTGACAAGTGTTTTTTTTGTCAAGCTCACATGAATGTGTCAAGCAAGAAATGTACCAGTGCTCACTTTCTGTTGCTCTGGTTTAACATAGTTGAGTATTTAAAGGCTGTGAGACATATAGACAGCATCATATGTGAGTTGGGGTCCAGTTTTTACATTGGTCATTTACATCGGCCAAATGGTACAGAATTGAACACCTCTCCCGTGTACATGGTTAGAAGGAGGCCTGGTCGTTTCTGTGCCTGCCCCAGGTTTTTTTACTTAACATGTGGGGGAATACTCCCGGGTCACCATTCCACGTACTCTCCCTAAGATTAGGAGGAGAGAACAGAGCTGTTACTTATCATTTGTTAAGGGCCAATGATATCCTTGGTTCAGGAGTGGGTCCCTTACCATAGGGAAGGTTTCTGAAAAACAGCCATGGAGACATTGGAAAAAATCCCTTGGTCTATGTCTGGGCAGGTGGCAGCTATGATCTGCTAGATCTGGTCTTCTCTCCAGTTAATATGAAACTACATCTAAAAGGAGCACAGCTCTTTTGAGAGTCTGGTATAACAGAGTGGAGCAAGTGACCACGAGTTTGTAATAACAGAATAATAGTTGAATCCTGAGGAGATGTTAACTTAATTCTGTAGGGAGAGATTATTTGATTAGGTAAAAACAGGTCATGGTTTACATCAATTCTATGATGACCCAGTTCTCTTGCAAGGCCGCTCGTATTCTGACCACTCTAACTTAAATAAAACCCCAGACCCATCCTTCTTTCCTGGTCCTCAGGGACTTGACAGGCCTTGCTATTACCATTGCATCTATGTTTTGCCTTTACTTGCACTGAACTAGAGGAAAGCCAGTGGGTAAAATCTTGGATCCATTGCAATTAATGGCAAAATTCCCATTTACTTCAGTGGAATCTGGATTTCACTAAACAGTTATAAAATAAATTTTTGACCCTTTATGTTTCACGTTATGAAATATTACCAGCATTAGTCCTGCTTTGACCAGATGATACATAGCTGTTGTGCCAAAGGAAATTTTATGTAAACATAATATCTTAATCCATAAGCTGTTTCATTTTTCAAGCATTTTGGTTTCTTTTTGTACCCCCAAAGAGTTGTCCAGAAGTGGTTCAGTGAGATTGGACAGATGATCTTTTTATCCTAGTTAGTTTGCCCTCATCATTATGACTTTGCCTATTATTACATATATGCAGTGACCAGAAAAGAGGGTTCTGTTTTATATACAGAAAAAAAAAAGAATATGGAGGGAAAACCATAAGCAGCTATGAAGCATAATCTTCTTTCCTAATGGAAAAAGCAAAAGGTGAGGGATATTTGAGTGAAAACAGGAGGTACTGACGTGTGGGCATGAGTTAGTCCCTCCCAAGAAGAAAGCAACAACTTCTTATGGTAGTATAATAAAATTTACTTAAAAAAATATTTTCTAAACACTGTGGGGTCCTCATTATACAAACCCATGTACTTCAGCTCAAAGAGCTTTTCTTCTTTAAAAGGATTTTATAAAAATAGAAAAAAATGTACACAAACAAAATTACAGCTTTAGGAAAAGGGGTGCCCAATAGAAAAGTTTCATTAAAGGCAGTTTGGAAACATGCAAGTAGTGTTTTAAAAAACAACCACCATTTATGGCCTGATCTTACTTGTTACATAGGCAAAATTTCCATTAACTTTAATTGGAGTTATTACTGAGTGATGACTGCAAGACTGTGCCCTTCCTTATATTAACTAGCAAATTATCAACATCTTTCATTGCCTGCAACACTATCCTGCCGGTTACTAAAATCAAATAATGGTCCCTTCTCAGGGTTCCATCTGGGCATTTATACTGTGCTCATAACTGTGTGATCTGAGCACTTTTACTTAGTGAATTATGGTTTGAGGTCCTGCTGAGCAAAACATCTCCAAACTTGCCTGAAAATGGAATTTGATTCAGTGCATCTTCTGGACAACTTTTTTGCTGATGAGTCTCCTCTGGAGCCCAGCAAAAGTTTAAAGCTGCCCTCTGTGAAGGTAAAAAATCCATTACAATTTATCTCTCTCTCTTTGTGGAAAGCTTGTCGCCACATGGGGGCGTGTAGGTTACGCTACCATGTACCTGCAACGTGAATTAAGCCCTGTGTCTGCCAATTTGAGGATTGAGGATGGAGCTTGTCTCTCTCTCCAACAGAAATTGGTCCAATCAAAGATAGTACCTCACCCACCTTGTCTCTCTAGTTTGAGGATGATTTCTTTAGAACTTGTGCCAGCGATTTCTCACTCAAACATAATATCTATAAAAGTGACAGAGCCTGGGTTACATGTGCCTGAATGTTAGCTATTCCAATTTGATTTTTTTTTCTGCAATAACATAGAAAACCAACTGTAGTGCCCTCAGCCTATTTCATCTACCTCTGTTCCTGTGACTTGGATTGCTCTTATTAGCTAAGTCATCACAATGGGGCATACAGAAACTTCCAGAAGACATGGCAGTGATTCTAATGTAATCACACAACTTTTAATTGCAACCATATTTTTATTGTCCTGAGTCTTTCTCTGGCTTCTTCTCCTCCCATACTACCATCTGTCTAAATTAGGAAAATTAAATGATGGATAATGAGCTGTTTATAACTGTGACTTTCTGAATTGAGGCAGAGTGCCAAAGTTGGAATATGCACCAAGAGAGTGATTCACTAGAGACAAAATGTTAATACAAATGATTTAGTTTATTTGATTTTGTTCAGATTTAAATGGCTGATTCATTTAAACATTTGATCAAACTAATTGGAAGTGACTGTGAATTATAAAAAACTCTCTGTGGGGATGCACAGGCTGAAATTCTGCATCTTTGAAGACTTGGATATAGAATGTACCTCTCCGGCTTTGCTACAGTATGAAAAAATGACAGTTTTTTGCAAGTGTGCAGTGCATGTACTTAATTTGTTGTTAGTGCTGATGCTCCTTCTTGTTTCTGATGAAGGTACAAACCTCGTGAGAAGCTGAAAGTTAATTTTGGCACTCCTGAATTCCTGGCTCCCGAAGTGGTGAACTATGACTTTGTTTCGTTCCCAACTGACATGTGGAGTGTAGGCGTCATCACGTACATGCTGTGAGTAAGCCTCTGTGTGGGTCATGGCCATGGCATCATATGCTCTGTAAGAAAGGCCAATGGAAGGTATTTGCAGAGCTGGAATGCAGCCGATTCAGAGATTCCCATCTAGGGAGTGTGTCTTCCTTGTTGCACTCACTTTCATTACCCAAAAGAGAGAACCAATGAAAGTGAACATCACTGCTACACAGCTTGAAATTCCTGAAAAACAATCAATCTTCATACTAAATACTTAAACCTTCTGTTTTCTCTTTGCCTTCTTGGTGTCTAGTTAATAAAAACAAAACAAATCAAGTTTCATTTACTCAGACAAGGTGTAATCAATTGCCTGAAACATAACAGAAACTCAGACTTATCTTTTCATTTAAATCAGGCACTTGGGAACCTGATCCAAAAGGACTTTTGCACCCAACACGCACACAACAGGGCCGGATTAACCTTTTATGGGCCCAGCACCAAACATCTTTGTGGGCCCCCATGGATGCAATGGAGCATGGCACAGGGAGGTCAGTCCCCGGAGCGAGGGGCCAGCCAGAGGCAATGGGGCATGGCATGGTAGGGGTGGCCTTGCTCCGCCCAATGCGAGGGCACTATTTACAAACCGGCAGTTGCCAGACGCACAGTGGCCTGCCTGGTCCTGTGCTGCCAGCATGTCCCTTCCCCTTGGGGGTGAGCCTATGGGCCACACAGCCCCACACCCCGTCCAACACCCGCTGACTCCCTATGGCCAGAGCCCCTCCCAGACCCACCCACATATGCACAGCATCCTGCACACCACCCCTCCCCACAACCCCACCACAACTGCCCAGCACCCCCAACAGAACTCCCACTGCCTAGTGCCCCAACATACAGAGAACTTCCCTTCCCCTTCACAGCCCAGCACCCTCCCCAGACTCCCCACAGACCCACTCCTCCAAGCCCTGCCTCCCAGCCACACTCACCAGCCCTGCTGGGAGGTGATGGTGTCTGCTGGGCTGAGCCGGCAGCACAGCCAGGGCCGGTCCCAGGGCTGGGAATTGCTCCAGCCCCTCAGGAGTGGCCCTCAATATGTACTTGCCTGGAGGGGCCCAGCCAAGCCCTCCACACTGTTCCTGCTCCCCACCCCCATCTACACCTGGCTGAGACTAGCCAGGCTTCTGCACCAGTACCAGGCGGCTCAGTCCCAGGGAGACAGGTGGGGCTGCACAGGCCTGGAGCCAGAGGTGCACTGGGGTCTGACCAGGGGGCAGAGAGGAGCAGGGGGTGGGGCCAGGGGACAGAGAGGAGTCCTCGGCCAGAAGGCAGGCAGGCTGAGAGGAGGGAGTGGTGGGCAGGGGGAGGAGCAGGGTCTCGGGGTACAGTGCAAGTGGAGCAGGCCGGGGCCCTTCTGAGCATGGTCCCAACTCAATGGAGCCACTGTAAACCCAGCACACAAGAGTTATTCCTGCCCTGTGGGGAGTTACTTCCTGGGCCTGAAAAATTCACTTCACAGCCACACATGGGATTAAAATTCTTCGAGAGAGAGAGATCGCTACAGCTTCTCTACCTACACAGCATCACAACATTTTTTGTAGCTGTTTTCAGTGGCCTGAGTTATTTTTTATTTAAGTTTATGTAGAAGCCAAAAAAAAATTGTATGTGAATCCAGTCATAAATTATTTAAGAAACAAATCTGGGTTTAGAGACTAATTGAAGAAAATATTTTTCAAACAGTATTTTAATCTAAAGTAAATATGGATTTAGGCCTCAATTCAGCACTTGTGTGCATGCTTAGCTTTAGGCAGGTGAGCAGTCCTATTCCTGTCTGACAAAGCTCACATCGCATTGAATTCAGTTCCTTGGACGTCCATTAACTCTGACCCTGGAGTTGGCAGAGTGAGCTGCAAATGGGCAATGTGAAGCATTCCTTCACTCCTGACAGAGCTTTCTTGTGCTACTGACTTGAGTAGCTAGGGACTGAGCCAAGTACCCAAGCCCCACCATAGCAGATGTTGCACTGGCCTTTGGGATGGTATCTAGCTGGAACCCTCTTTTCTATGTGACTGGTGTGATTCTAAAGCAGCAGTGAGCAAAGTGAGGATACATAGGAGAAATACACATTTCCCATTATTAGCTGCCCATTTCTCTCTCTCTCTTTTTTAAAGGCTCAGTGGCTTATCGCCATTCCTAGGAGAAACAGACGCAGAGACAATGAATTACATAGTGAACTGCAGCTGGGATTTTGATGCAGAGGCATTTGAACAACTCTCAGAAGAGGCAAAAGACTTTATTTCCAAACTCCTTGTGAAGGAGAAAAGGTATCTTCTAATAGGTTTGCCACAGCAGTCCTACCATTTAGAATAAGTTCTTCCTAGCTAAATATATGTATGGAGCCAATCACTGAATGTTAGTACCATGACTTTTCTTTTGCCATGTTTGTGTCTACCAGGCAGTTCAGTAGTGACACAAACCTTATTTTTTGAAAGAACAATGTCAATGTATTTCAATCAAGGTAAAGGCTCTCCCAGTAACTGTGCCTGGTGCAGGAGAGGTTAAACGGAGGAAATGTGGAATCATTTGTTTTGTTTTAAGAAGAACCTTTCACATATGTCCAGAAGCTAGTTCTATCATCACTTTGGCTTCTTTATAAGCATTGATACAAACTGCAAAAATGTCTCTCAAAATACAAAAGGTGATTTGTAGCAGCTGCAGTTATGAAAGCGACATTATTCCCAATCTAAATGCCTTCCATACACTGGATAGGTACAAAGAACCATCTGGGGCCTAATTCTGCTCTTGGAGTTGTATGCTCAGCTCCCATTGAAGTCAAAGGGAGCTGTATACATTGTATTGTAGGACAGAATGTGGCCCAGCTTGTCAAATACTGATGCTGAATGAAGTTACATGGGCCTCATCTTCCTTTAATGAACATGTGTCTAGTGTATCCTTCTACTAATAATGGGAATGTTTCTCATTCTAGGAGAAAATTATTAACAGGAATACTTAAAACCCTGGCTTTTTCCAGACTGTCAGCTGGTGGTGCTGGAACTCTTTTAATAGTTGGGGTGCTGAAGCCAGCACCCTTACCACTGTCCGCATCCCCCCACCCCACCCAGCGGGGGCCAGGAGCAGTACCATGTCTCCGGGAGGGGGGGAACCCGACAGGGGTCAGCAAAGGCTGGGGAGGAAACGGGGCCCGCAGCCAGGACCTCTCATGTGGGGCCAATAACAGAGCCCCAGCTGCCAGGATCCAGGAATGGGGGGCCAGTGCCCCAAAAACAGAGCCCCAGGCACAGGGCCCTGGGCATAGGGCCAGCAGCTGGGAAGAGAGGCTGGCAGCTGGGCTCCGGGCCAGTGGCTGGGGAGCAGGGCATGGGGCCAGTGGCTGGGACCTGAGCTCCGGACACAGGGCTAGGGAGCAGAGTCTGGGGCATAGGGCCCCAGGCCGGGAGCAGGGCCCTGGCACAGAGACCCAGGCATGGAGCCAGCGGCCGAGTAGCAGGGCTGGCAGCTGGGACCCAAGCCCTTGGCTGGGGAGAGGAGGCCTGGGCCCAGGGTCAGTGGTCCTGTGTAAAATGTTCCACCTATAGTTCCCACGCCTAAGCTGTCAGCTAACCTATGCAAATGAGATTTAATAATAAAGTTCTTAATACTAACTTGTGAATGAAAGTTAAGACGGGCATTAAACTGGAAGGGTAATTGTCAAATAGCGGATGTGAGCAGAGGGATAGGAGTTGGAAGACAAGGCGTCTGCTCCTGATGGCCACTGACTTGCTGTGGGATCTTAACTTCAGAGAGTCCCATCTGTAAAAAGGAATTAGTAATGCTTTAAGGTTGTGCAGAGCACTTAGAGATCTGGGGATGAAAAATGCTATTTAAGGGCAGATGATTATTAATTATTATTATAAGCAAGCAGCATTGTTGGATCTGCCAGCTGCTCACTAGGCATAATGGCAGGCTGTGGCTCACTCTCTTCGAGAAAGGGGAGTGACCAGTCCACAGCAAACCCTGCCCTCCTGAGACAGCAGGGGAAGACCTGGTGCAACAGCCTTGTCCTAGTTTGTAGCACAGGGGCAGGCAACCTATGGCATGTGAGCTAATTTTTAGCGGCACTCTGACTGCCCAGGTCCTAGCCACCGGTCTGGGGGGCTCTGCATTTTAATTTAATTTTAAATGAAGCTTCTTTAATATTTTAAAAACCTTATTTACTTTACATACAATAGTTTAGTTATATATTATAGCCTTATAGAAAGAGACCTTCTAAAAATGTTAAAATGTATTACTGGCATGCGAAATCTTAAATTAGAGTGAATAAATGAGGACTGAGCACACCACTTCTGAAAGGTTGCCGACCCCTGTCCTAGCACATTCTTGTTCACCAGGAGGGATTCTGGCTGGCTGCTCACATTATGCACAATGCTGCTAGCCATCAATTCTGTTGACGCCTTTTTCCTTGAGCGGCAGCTGAGCCAAAGGCAGGACTTAGCCCTATCTTTTCACATTGAAGTTCAAAGGCAAGTTCAAATTTTTAAAAAAAATTACATAAAGCATCCCCAAAAAGAAAAGATCCAGGATTTTCTTGTACTCCATGTATTTTCAAAGGCTCATAGAAATGATCTCCTTTTGAGCACCTTGTTGACCGTCTACATACTGTAGTTATTATTACAATTAAATTATGTTTCAGTTATAAATCAGCCTTTTGGCTGTCACATCTCCAAAGTACTGAACACAAACAAGCTGTGTGCGGCTAGTTGAAGCGGAAACAGAACCTGTAAGTTTCCAGCCAGCTGCAGGAGGAATACTTGAAAGCCATACCCGTTGTTTACACATGGATGATCTCATTAGTGTTAATTGACTTTTGTGGGCATCTGTGAGCCTCCTTAAATATCCAGAAGGGAATGCTCTTGCATTGTCAGGGGAGATGGACTACATAATACCGCAAGTTAGTATCTCTGTGTTCTTTGATGCTCTTGGCATGGCCCTGCATAAATGCCATGTGTTCTACCATTCACATTCCAAAATCACATCCAAATAATAGAGCAACAAGGTTACGCAATACTCAGGCATAAACCCAAGTGCAGAAGACCGTAAAACACCTCTAAGCGCCACTTAGTCCCACCAGGAGGGTAGGAGTGAGAATTGGTCTTCATGCAGGCTCTCTACGCTGAGATACCTGGCAGCTATAAAGGGCCTTACTCCCATCTTTTTTTGTATGTTTACTCTTATTTTCATTGAGAAAAAACAGCCTTTCACACGTGGTATCAGTGAAGAGCAGCTGAACCATTCCACTGTAGCAGACAGGGAGATTCTGTGTCAATCACAATAGTGGTAGCAACATTTACAGCACAGCCCTTCACCAATTTTATTTTCTAGTTGCAGGATGAGCGCAGCACAGTGTCTGAAACACGAGTGGTTAAATGATCTGCCTGCCAAAGCCAAGAAATCCAAGCTTTGCTTGAAGTCCCAGTTGCTGCTACGAAGTTACATGGCTCAGAGAAAATGGAAGGTAAATAGACAAAGTCTGTCATCATTTCCAAAGAAGAGTGATTGTACTAGTTCACTGCAGGCAGGGCCCTTATTCCTTCTTTGTCATAGTCCTCTTCTAAACATGGAGATCTTTCTTGCAATATGAATTTGGGAATTGTATTTGCAGTTACAGATTTGAGAGTTCACTTGCTCTTTTAAGTTACGGCATCTCTGAGTTTAGATACTTTGTTTCTAATTTTTTACTCTTATTTCTTATTGGTGTTTCAAAAAACATTAGGTGTAAAGTTTCAGGGATTCAAAGGCTTCAGACACTATTTATTTGATGTTAAACGTGTAACCTTCCAAGCAAAAGCAGCTACTTTTCACTTGATATAGTTGTATTAGCCTGTCTTCAACGTATAGGAAATATTGGAACAATACAACAGAAGGTTATTTTGTGTCGTATTCATCGCAAAGGTCTAGGACTCAGCAAAATCTGAGTTCAAATCCATTCTGAGAACCCTTGTTCACTGTACAACCTTGGGAAATTTACCTGACTTTCTTGTGTCACAATCCAGACAGATGGAAAATTACGTACTTTCAGGACCACTGATAATCTCTTGCTAATTCTTGAACCATTCTCAGTAAATCTGTAGAAATTTCCATAAAAGGTGATCAGTAATCATACTCTGAAAAGGAGGGACACAACAACCCTGGAACATTTAACCTATAGGAAGAGGACAAACTCCGGCCCAGTTTTTACTCTCTAGTGAGAGTAGCACAACCTCGCTAATGAGTTAGACCCTGAAGACCAAACTTTGTTTACTTGCCCAGACTCCAGAATTAATGCTACTTGTTGCATTTAAAAAAAGTTTTCATCCCAAGCTATTTTATGACACATTTGCTAACAGAGGCATACAGCCTTTTGTTCATTGTATAAACACTCTTTTACAGCCACAAAGGGATTCTCTAGTACAAAGCATTTCATGATTCCCAGTGGAGAGGATTCAAGTGTCACTCTTCTAGCATTGTTAACATTATCCTAATCATAGATAGCTGCTTTTCCTTTGATCATGTTGACACCTTGGGTCCCTAAAGTGTTATAATTAATGTCTGTTGCCTGTGGTTGGGTAACACTCTGGCTATTATCCAGAGACAGGAGATTAACCTATTTAATCCATTATAGCTGTTCCTATGATAGTTTATTTACAAGACTCTCCTGTGAGGAAGGGGACTGTGTTATTTTAAGTGTAACCCTGATTTAATAAGGAGCTGCAGAAGAAAGGAGGTGTACTTAGAGCTAACTGGCTTCCCCAAGACTGACAGGTACAACAGAAGATGTGAGAACTAGTGCTAATTAGTTCCCCCAATTTCACTAAGGCTACAAATGTGTCTTGAAAACTTCATGAACCTTCCACTCCCACTACTTTTCAGTTGCATCACCCTGTCTTCAATGTGCACTCAATATTGGAGTGACAAAACAGAAGGCTGTTCTGTGTAGTATTCAGTGCAGCGGTATGGGAGCCAGAAAAAAAATCTGCATTTACTATCCGGAGTCCCTTATTGAAAAAAAATCAATTGTTGATTGCAAACTGCGTTGGCTCAGTGATGCTCACATTTAGGTTTTTCTGTTTCGTTCACAGAAACATTTCTATGTGGTTGCTGCTGCCAATCGGCTGAGAAGGTTTCCGAGCATGTCTGTCAACCTTGCATAAGCTGCTGTGGAAGAGCTATAGGCCTTAGAGCTAGAGATGAAGCAGAGAGAAAAGGACTGGATGTTTCTCTCTCTTCCCCCACCACTTCTGCCATCCTCATGTTATGTATCATGTGTGCGCTTAGGTACCAGAACTGCCTCAGAGCACAACAATATAGAATGAATTTTACTAATCTTTATTAAACAGGAGTTTCCATAGTTCTGTTTTACAAGCTCTCAGCTATTGGACATAGTGATACATAAATATTCGAGATACAACTCCACTCCTAGCTATGATGATATGCTCATAATTAGCAGCTAAGTTCCCTGAGTGGTACCCATTTCGTTTGGAAGTCTTTGATTATTTATCTGGCTCCCAAGGGTGGAGTATAGCAGCAAGCACTGCTCAGCAGCAGTGGCATACCTTAAGACTTTCTGTGTTAATGAGGTGCTATACTATCACTTTTAGGGCATTGCAACAGTGGTGATAGATTTGGAGGGATAACAGTGCTATAGTTTCCCCAAAGAAAATTTTTACTTAAAGCTAAATACCCAGGGACAAAACTGAGGTTCAGAAATGCGGTTTTTCTACATTTCTTCTAACGGGGTTGATTTTTTTTTCTGTCTCTTCCCCCCACCCACTGCCTTTTTTTTTTTTTTTTTTTTTTTTGCACAGAAGCATCACAATAATGCATGGCAAACTAGTCAGAGTAGAAAGAAAAAGTGTCTTCCACATTATCCTTTAAAACAAAATCCACTGCTTTCAGAGAGATTTAAAACCTGGCACAAGTTAAGACAGATTGTCCCCTACTGCTCTATTTTTATAATGGGTCAAACAGATTAAATAGCTCTTCTAGGTTGGTATGAATCTAGGTTCAACTGCCACAAATGAAAAAGAATTGGGATGACAATCTGGTGGATACAGTACTGTGCAGTTAGGTGTCACCTCCTCCCCAGGAACAGAGGTTTTCTAAGTTTATAGTTGAGTTCAACACTTCTGCCAAATACCATGAAGTCTAACAGATGAACTGGTTTTTGTTTCTGTTCAGCTGCTGGGGAGGGGAGGGACAGAGGAGGAAGGATCAGTGAATTGCCAGCCTTTGACTCTCTTCCAGTCACATGGGAACTGTTGCCCTTTTTCTGATTGTTTAAAAACAAATATTAATTGGTATTGTGAAGAAAAAGGTTAATTTACAAAATAAAAAAAAAAAATTCTGATACTTAAAGCTGGAGGCACCCTGTCTAACATAAGCCCAGTATCAGTTGTGTTTCCTTAGTGTTTATCAGGCACTTTTGTAGAGGTAGCTGGCATGCTGTTTCCTTTGTGGCTAACCTAGAGGCTGCACCACTCTGTGAGCGGATTAAAATAATTTATCACTAACAGTAGCAGCTTAAGACTGCACATTAATCATAATCAAATCACAATTTTACTCCCATTAACTCATAGCCCTTCAATTAGGTAATAATTGGAGATATACCAATCTCCTAGAACTGGAAGGGACCTCGAAAGGTCGAGTCCAGCCCTCTGCCTTCACTAGCAGGACCAATTTTTGCCCCAGATCCCTAAGTGGCCCCCTCAAGGATTGAACTCACAACACTGGGTTTAGCAGGCCAATGCTCAAACCACTGAGCTATCCCTCCCCCTCCAAGGTGGTTGTTGCTACCAGCCCTCATCAAGACCTTAAAAATTGCTTACCCTAGTTTAATGTTAAGCTTGTCTAGCTTTTCAGTTCTAGAACGTCTCCCTTCACGTCCAGATGGACTGGACTTGTACAGCACTTTCAGCATAATGTCAGAGGGCAACAAAAGTTACATGAAAAAATCCTGAGACGGGATCACCTTCTATGAAGGCCCAAGCTTGTTCACAATTCCCCTCCCCAGTGACACTGCATGGTAAATAGTTATTGTTAGTATGCCTAGTTATGAAATTAACACTAATAAATCTCAGTAAAAATGTAACTGGCCTTTTTCTCTCGAGTCTGAAATACAGTAATCAATCTAATGTAAAGGCAGAATTGGTGAGCCCTTTACAACTGACTTTCTCCCAGAGTGTGGACCCTCCTTCAATATTATGAAATCTGATTTAGAAAAGAATTCTGGAATCTCATTTTACAGCTATTCTGAGTGAGTTGAGACTGCTCAGTGTTTGCCCTGCTCTTCAGCATTTGTCTGGCCTCTTCCTGAATCAACTTATTAAAATTTTGACTTGAACCAACCCCAAAACAAATGTAAGTTGACAGGGAGGAATGCTTCCGCTTTCCTTCTTAAATTTTTTAAAACAGGGTGGAGCAGAGTGGGTGAAGAGAAGCGAGAGATGAGAATTAAAACTGACCAGCTTCTTAAGAGATAAGTTTGCTCAACTTGCCATGGCAGCATCTCTTCTTCATTACCTTGTTTTTGTAAATGGATAATGGATGGATGCCCTTACTTATTCATGCTTAAGGCTGCAAGTCTGTCACAGAAGTCACAGCATCTGTGACTGCCCACGACCTCCCTGACTACTGCAGTGGCTGGTGCTGGCCCTGGGCATGGCGCTGTGGCTCCTAGGCAGAGGGGCCAAGGGGTTTTGTGCGCTGTCCGCGCTCACAGGCCCTGCCCCCTGTTGCTCCCATTGGCCGGGAACTGTGCAGCCAGTGCTTGTGGTGAAAGCAACGTGTGGAGCCCCGTGGCCCCTCCACCGCCTAGTTGCTGCAGGACACGTGGAGCTGGGTAGGGAGCCCCTGCCAGCCTCGCCAGGCCCCCTTTCCCTTCCCAGCACCATCAGGGTCCCAAGCCACCTCCCTCAGTACCCATGGTGCCCCCAGATTGCCTCCCACCCAAGCACCTGCAACCCCCAGCCCAAGTTTTAGTTAGGGGTATATAGTAAAAGTCACGGACAGGTCACAGGCAGTGAATTTTTGTTTACTGCCCGTGACCTGTCTGTGACTTAGACTAAAAATACCCATGACTAAAACATAGCCTTATTCATGATATACTTTTTACGCTGACTACAGGCTGCACCCTCTTCCTTGATGATTAATTTTTTCAATTGCCTAGTTTAGGCTCAGATCTTAAGTCTTAACATGAAAGTCCCTTCAAAATATCCATCCCGCACATGGTAGCAGGCCAGTCTTTCACAACTCATAGACTTTAAGGTCAGAAGGGACCAATATGATCACCTAGTCTGACCTCCTGCACAATGCAGGCCACAGAATCTCACCCATCCACTTCTATAACAACCCCCTAACCTATGTCTGAGTTAATGAAGTCCTCAAATTGTGGTTTGAAGATCTCAAGCTGCAGAGAATCCTCCAGCAAGTGACCCGTGCCCCATGCTGCAGAGGAAGGCAAAAAACCTCCAGGGCCTCTGCCAATCTGCCCTGGAGGAATATTCCTTCCCGACCCCAAATATAGAGATCAGTTAAACCCTGAGCATGTGGGCAAGACTCACCAGCCAGCACCCAGGAAAGAATTCCCTTTAGTAACTCATATCCATATCTAACATCCTATCACAGACCACTGGGTATACTTACCTGCTGATAATCAAAGATCAGTTGCCAAAATTAGGCTATCCTATCATACCATCCCCTCCATAAACTTATCCCCTACCCCCGCCAACCTCCTGGGGTTAACCTCTCTGCAGAACTCTTTCAATTTATTTAAAAAAAAACCCAGCAGTTTCTATAGAACCCTTTTGGTTTCATCCTTATTACACCAGAGAGGACTTTTGTACCACAGCCTCGTACAAATGAATCAGTGATTAAAAGATTTAGGGTGATAGCCTGGCCCCTTTCCATAGCCATGGCCCTAAAAGCCTCAATTCCCAAGTTTGGGAGGACTCCCCTGGTGCAGGCCAAAAGCTCCCCCAGGAAGCTGCTTCACAAGTGTCAAAGAACTGGCAGGGTGGGGCTGAAGCTCTCCGCCCTACTGCCATTCCTGGCAGGCAGTGGGAGTGTAGGTGCCATATCTCACAGTACACAAGGCTCTTTTAATTATGCTGGGGGCTCAGAGCAACCTTGTAGTGGGATGACCCAAAGGGGGCTTAATGCGGGATTACCCACCCTGCCTCTGTAAATTCCATGCTTTGGCTCTGGAGGGTGAGATTCTGTGCCAGGTCTCTACTCGCTAACCTTGGAGATGGGCCTCTCACTTTAATTTCATACATGCATTATATTGTAACAGGCTACTCGTGTCTTTTATACTTGGGGTGAGGAGAGGAGACTGAAACATAGGAGTTCACTTTATTGTACTAATTCCCACAGCTCTGTTACAATGGCTACTTCAACCTGAGTGCAGAACCACACCTATCAGTCAGTGACAGCAGAGGAATGCCCAACCCCCTGAGGTGTATTAGCATCCAAGCACTATAGTCTTTGCAGCATGTTCATGAAATGAAGTTTTATACAAACCCTGACATTCTGCACTTCCTGAGGGCAACTACAGTGATTCCAGACCCACAAGTGTAGAGAGTGCAGCCTTGGAACCTGTTCCTGTTGGTGCAGCACTCCCATGGTAGGTGACATCATGACGTCCACACGAATGGGCAGATGAGTTTATTCAGTTAGCTTTCTCAGATGAGACCCAGGTTTGTACTTCTACTGCAGACAAGTAGTCTTCACAGCTTTTCCATAAAGCTCATTTTCAATGTAAATAGACAATGATCTTGTTTCCAACACAGCTGTGAAAATCCCACTGTATTTTAGCCCAATGAATAGGAAATGTTCTGGCTTACCTGAAAGAATCCTTTCTTTGAGAAACAGAGTCCAGTCAGATCTGGCCCATCCTGGAGACAAATAGATCACCCAGAGCAGAGCTGGAAAGTGACATCTGAAGATTTGGGTTTATTCTGTCAGAAGTTAACCCCATGGTCTGCCATAGGATAAACTTGTGCTTTCTCGTCCAAGTATAATTAATCTAATGTCGGTGGAAAAAAATTGAATTATACTGGCTATGGAAGTAGTCTCAAGTGGAGGCAACATCAGAGGATTCTCCTACTGCCACTGACTGGCAGGTTTGATTCTGTTCCCAAGCTGCAAGCAGACTGAAGTACCTCTTATCACAGATCTGTAGATCTTATTACTGGACGTAAAGAAACATTTTAAGTAAGTACAGAAGGTTTCTTTAAACCCATTTAGATTTTGATCCTGACGGTATTTATACAATAAAAGTGATAAGAGGTCACTGAAGCAACCCTAAGACCATATGCAAATTCTTAAACCAAAGATCCAGATATAGGAAAAAGAATCTTTATTGCTCTCTAAAAACATTTAGGTCCCACATACATAGCAGAAAGTGTATTTAATCAGATATTATGGCTATAAAAAAGTTTTAAGTCTGAATTCCTCAGTTTTGTTTTGCCGATGAGACAACTGGTTTCCTCATGGATGAACCCTTTCTATATATCTTAGTAACCATGACTTAAGCTTCAGTCTGGAATACAAGAGTGTGCAACCTTTTCAGAAGTTACTTAATACCACACCATTATTTGGCCCGTTTGTTGCTTAGAAGTAGCAGGGCTACTCCATGTCCTAGAGCTGAGGTCTGCACTGTCCGAGGGGAAGGCCTCACAGGGTCAACTTTCAAACTTGGGCCAACTGTGTAGTAATAGCAAGTCACCATAATGCTGATCCCACTTAGTAAAATGACAGGCTTTAGCAATTTAAAATCTTGCCAATCAAATAAATAAGTGGCTGGTTACCATCCATAAATTCTCATGCTATCAAGTCGCACTAGTGTGAAGGGGGATTTAAAATTACAAACCAGAGGCAGTGACATTTCTTGGTGGCACTCCAGAGACTGAAGTCAGATACTGGCCCCTTTTGCCTTAGCAGCGTTTTCCAGGATTCTCTTTTTCCATTCTTCATAGTCTTGTTTTGCTTCGGTTTCACTTTTCTGCCGCTTGCGAGGGGTCTCAACTTCATCTTCATGTTCTACGGGGGAGGGAAAACAAAAACAAAACATTTATGAAACTCTATCATTTATAATATTTTGCCTAAAGAGTGCCTAATACTGAGTCCCAGACCCCTGGAATGTACCCGTACCAGTCTATTTCATGCACACAAAGACTACCATCAGTCATTTAAAAAAAAAATCAACCTGTTTAACACTATGATCGTCGTTTTATTTATCTTTCTGTTTGAACGGAAAAGGCTATCCTAGTTCCACTAGACTTGCTCCACAAAAACATAATGGTGCTTCCACTAAGCCAGCGATGCCTAAACTTTTTCTCTTGTGTTCCCCCTCCCTGCCAGTAATGGAATCTGTGCTGACTCCATGGGTACTCCAGGATTGGAGCACCCCCAGAAAAAAAATTAATAGGTGCTTAGCACCACCAGCAGCCAGCTTCCCCCCTCCACCCCAAGTGCCTCCCATCAGCTGATAACCCCGTGGATTGACACCCCCGCGCCCCCCGGCGACATTGTAGATGGACACTGCCCCGCCAAGCACCTCCTGCCTGCCGCAATCAGCTGTTCCATGGCATGCTGGAGGAGTGGGGAAGTAGTAGAACTGGGCAGGAAGAGGTGGCAGGGAACTTGGAAGAAGGGGTGAGATGGGGGCAGGCCTGGGGTGGAATGCGGGTGGGAAGAGGTGGGGTGGGTTTGGCGGAAGGGGGTGGCTGGAGGTGGGGCCTGGGGTGGAGCAGATTGTTGAGCACCCTGGGGGCCTGGAGAAAGCTGGTGCCTATGGTCCGTGTCCCCCACCTCCATTGCTGCACAACCAAGGCTTCCAGAGCAGAGGAGCTTGGGCTTAAAGTAGAGAGGGGGAAGGAGGTGGGGAATAGAGGCGGAGCTGGGCTGGGGGTAGAGGGGATGAGGGCGGAGCTGGGCTGGGGAGGGGCAGAGCAGAACTGTGACTGGGGGCAGAGCCAGGCTGAGGGTGGAGTGGAGATGCAACTGGGCTGGGGGGCAGGGGAGGGAGTGGTGTGGCGCTGCTGCTAGGAGCACTGGGCTGGGGGGCGGAGGTGTGGTGAGGGTCAAAGTGGGACTGGGTTGTCCTCCCCCCAACCCCGCAATCTAGCCCAGGCCCTGTCACATGGCACCCTGAGTGGGTCATGCCCCACTGCACTAGACTCTCTTAGCATTTCCAACATCTGGCCATATGGGGAAGGGAGTGGGTTAAGAACAGAGCCTCAAGACATACTGAGCTATAACAAAATAATCTGACTAAAGCATTATTAGGCAACAGCAGAAGAACAAAGCTTAATTTCACAATTAAGAGACAACTCACCCTGCTCCTTTTCAGTGCATTCAAGCAAGGTCTTCTGGCTTTGGGTTGGCTGAGGAGTCAGTGAAGCACAGTCTCCTTTTAAAGAAGAGAAAGCTCCTTTATTTATTTAATTTTGGACAGTCATTGGGGTACTAGGCCACCTAATGATTCATATTCATGCCTTACTTATGTGCGCCCCCCACTTGCTGATATCTCTGGCAGGACTCTTCTCTTGCTTCTCATTTCTCCAGCACCTCAATTAATGTATTTCTACTACAGTAGCACCTGCAATGTGCTGGGTGCCAGCCACACATACAAGAACAGTGTCTTCCCTGGCAAACTTCCCAGCTGAAGATGGCAGCAACAATCCCTGTTTCAGCAATGGGCTAATTTCTTATAGGAGCAGCAACAGATGTGGGCTTTGAAGGGGTTTTCAAGGAGGAGAGGGCAATGGCTTTATGGATAAGTTCAGGTGGGACATTCTCTGCATGATGAGCATTATGGTAGGAGGTGCAATGACGGGATGGGGGCTGAGGGTGCCAATGGTGGAGTATGAGGAAACAGTGCACAAATCGTGATGGGGCAGAGTTGTACAAGGAAGGTGAGGACATTGACTTGATGACTGGAGAAGGATGAGACAGAGGGATTCTAACAGGGGCTCTGTGACACGTACGGAAGATTATCTTGGCAGCTGCACTGTACGAAATGGAGTGGGACTACAGGAGAGTCAGTCAGAGGTGGCAGCTACACTACTAAAGGCAGAAGAAGGGCAGGACCTAGAAGAGGGTTTTAGCTGTCTGGTAGTAAAGAAAAGGCCAGAACTTGATATATTGCAGAGGAAGAGGCAGAGATTTTGTATTGCTCCGATGTGTGGGGCAAGCATAAGGGAGGAGTCAGAGATGGTTCCTGTGTTATGTGAGTTAGATGACAGACTGACATGACATCCCTGAGGAATGAGACAGGCAGTGATCAGAAAGTGGATTGAAGGAGACAAGTTAGGAGTGGACAGACAGGCTGGCACAAAAAGAGTAGTTAAAATTATAGGAGCAGATGAGATCACCCCCAGAAAGGGTGCAGAGAGAGAAGGACGTTGCTCTGTGGGACCAAGAGCATGGCTACATCATCTGCGTTCCAGAGCACGAGACTGCAAGTGCTGAACACTTACTGCTGATCTGCTGGCCAATTGTCTCCAGCTGGCTGCAGAGCCGATCGAATATTGCCTTCTTCACCCCAGAGGTATCCACCATTTTCTTCTTATCCACTTTTAGTTTCAAGCACCTAAAATAGGAAGTCAGTTTATTTTCTGAAGGAAGCAACATTCAAACATACGAAACTCAGGTTGATCAATGCATTTATAGGCAGTGCTGCTTAGGAGAATAAGCTGAAGGGTGTGGCCTGGAATTCCAGAATTCAGATCCAACTCGGCTACTGACTCACTTTGTGACCTTGCTCAAGAGAGTTCATCCCTGCCTCAGTTTCTCCATCTGTAAAAAAGATGGGTATGGCTCATCTCCTACCTTACAGGGAAGCTGTGATGATCAATTAATCCTGACAGCAGGTAACAATTTGGAACAGGAAGTGAAAAATTTCACACCTTGTTGAAATCACAAGGGGAAATTTAAATAGGAAGAAAGTAGTTCTACAAATTGTAATTTGGCCAGGACACTGGGTAAACAATTCTTCTCCTGCAATAAGCCAAATGGGACTTTCACCCCAGTAGACAGGTGCTCATTTTTAAAGCTCATCTGATGAAGTGTACTGCACCCCTAAAGCCAGACTGGTTCATAAGATTTCTAACATGTATAACTCTTAGCTTGGGGGAAGATTCATGTACAGTAAAAGTCCACGTGGGTTTTCCTGAGTTATTCTCTGCTGGGCACTAACTTGCAGGCGGCTGCAGCTCTCTTTTTAGAGGGCTCCATGTCTCAAAGGCAAAACCGCCTGTCTGGGTGGGAGAGGCAGAGAAACAGATGATTATTTGGAGCTTGTCAGTCTTTAGCCTTTCTGCAATGGCTCCCAATTTGAATGCAAGTCATCATCTCATTACCACTGCACATTCCACAGGCATCTTTGTCTGCTGTATGACCAACTCAAATACACTCTAGTACAGTGCTTCTCAAAGTCGGGCCGCTGCTTGTTGAGGGAAAGCCCCTGGCGGTCTGGGCCAGTTTGTTTACCTGCCGCATCCACAGGTTTGGCCGATCGCAGCTCCCACTGGCTGCGGTTTGCCACTCCAGGCCACTGGGGGCTACAGGAAGTGGCATGGGCTGAGGTATGTGCTGGGCTCCCTTCCCGGAGCCCCCATTGGCCTGGTGCGGTGAACCGTGGCCAGTGGGAGCTGCGGCCGGCCGAACCTGCAGATGTGGCAGGTAAACAAACCAGCCCGGACCGCCAGAGGCTTTCCCTGAACAAGCCGTGGACCGGCTTTGAGAAGCACTGCTCTAGTACATCTTGGCAAACAGAAACGACTTTCCCACCATATGCAAGATATTAACTAATGTCATTCTTATGTTGGTTTGATGGAAAGTCAAACACACCCAACAGATGATCTTCAGATGACTGTCACATTATAGAATCATCCATCCATAATACTTTAAGTACCAGTGGCAATATTTATTATAAAATCATGTGATTTGCCTTTGGGCTACTAGACTAAATGTTTGATTTAATGTTTTCTTTCTCCAAGGCAAAACACAGTCTAGGCTGAATACTTCATTACAAGGAAGACATTAGCCTCAGCAGGCTGTCAAGACTATCTAAGGTTCTGAGAGTAGTGCTACAAGATACATTTAACCACCTAACGGTGCTTTAGGATATTAAGGAATTCTGGAGCCTTGAGCAGCTGTTTGCACTGTAACAGCCATTTCACACTTGTGAAATCTTTCATTATCATGTACAGCATGCCTGAGTTGGGGGGAAATCCAAGAATGTGATTTTGTGCTCTCGCCGTTAGAATAATGGGGAATCTCACTCAGCATGTAATGTATGAAGAGCATACCTGCAGGCTGTGAACAATGCAGCTGTTGTGAACAAGGGTTTTGATAAATCAAGATCCATCTGCTGCATTTCAGAGAGACTGGATTCATACCTAAAAGAGAGCAGCACTGTTTACTACATAGCCAGTTTGCATCTAAACAAAGCTTATGAAGTTGATTACTTTAGAGCTGAACAAAGACCTGGTACAAGATTGCTTGGCTCTCTGTCTCAGCCAGGCACAAACATTTTCAACTCCTGGCTGAGAACAGAAGAAAGAGGCAAAGACAGGATAGGGATGGCAGCATATTCTGAGATGTAGGGTGGATGGGTGAGAGGTGTGATATTTATTTTAGATCAAGAAATCAGGCAGAGGGGACAAGGTGGAGTCAGCACAGTCTCTATTCTACCTACTCACCACACTCAATGGAACCTAGTACTTAACATCTATAAATTATCTCTAAAAAATGTGATAAGCCACTTGGAATTCAATTCATCCCTATGCAGAGGGCTGGCTCATAGCTCTTTTAACCATTTAATCCTCACAAACCCCTTAATATAGGGCTTAAGCATGTGAGAAGGCTTTGTGGGCTCTCAGCACCAGAGGTGAATTTCATTCTCTGAGTATTATGAAACAGCCAACATACCATTTATTTCAATCTATAGTTGTCAGACTGACAAGTGTATTGTTTATACAAGGAAATATCTATAGGTAAGTTTCAGGAGTCTTAATCTTTAAACACGATGCAGCCATGAAGAGTGTTAGCTACACAAGTGAAGACTGTTCTTTGCAGCCCGCGATTCACAGACCAAAGGACCAAAGGGATCATCTAGTCTGATCTCCTGTTACGCAGCCCATAAAACTTCCCCAAAATAATTCCTAGAGCAGATCTTTTAGGAAAACATCCCATCTAATTTAAAAGTTGCCATGATCCTTGGTAAATTGTGTAGACTGTTAATTATCTCAGTTAAAAAATTATGCCTTATTTCCAGACTAAATTTGTTCAGCTTCAACTTCCAGCCACTGGACTGTGCTATGTCAGTGGTTCTCAAACTTTTGACCACTTTCATGTAGCAAGCCTCTGAGTGTGACCCCCCTTATAAATTAAAAAAAACTTTTAAATATACTTAATACCATTAGAAATGCTAGATGCAAACTGGGGCTTGAGGTGAAGGCTGACAGCTCGCAACCCCCATGTAAAAACTCTCTCCAAATTTTCAACATCCTTCTTGAATTGTGGGCACTAGAACTGGACAGTAGCAACTACATCACTGCCAAATACAGAGTTAAAATATCCTCTCTATTTGTACTTAACATTCCCAGTTAAGCACCAAGGATTGAATTAGCCGTTTTGGCCACAGTGTCACACTGGGAGCTCAGAGTCAGCTGATTATCCACCATGACCCCTCTGTCTTTTTCAGCATCACTGCTTCCCAGGATACTGTCCCCATCATGTATGTATAGCCTACTTTGTTCCTAGATGTCTACATTTACATTTAGCCTTATTAAAATGCATAATGTGCTTGCACCCTGTTTACCAAGTGATCCAGATTGCTCTGTATTACTGATCTGTCCACTTCCTTATTTAACATTCCCTCAATTTGTGTCATCTCATCTGCATACTTTATCAGTGATGATTTTGGTTTCTTCTAGGCCATTAATAAAAATGTTAAATAGTATAGACTGAAGAACCGATCTCTGTGGGACTCACTAAAAACACTCCTACTCAATGATGTTTCCCTGTTTACAATTACATTTTGAAACTTAGCAGTTAGCCAGCTATTAATCCATTTAAAGTATGACATGTTAATTGTTCTCATTATTTTAAAACAAAGTGGTGCGTGGTCCAATCAGTGGACCAAATTTGGTGGTGAATCCTGATCACATGCCACCTTCGGTGGCCACAAATTTGGTCTGCTGGTTGAATCGTTAGCTTCCCTGGCCCAGGCTGGACACTGATGTGGAGTGTGACATGAACACTTATCCATGCCCCCTTTGTCATACCATACGATAACACTTTCTATTCCACTAGTATCTCAGGAAGATGTTAAATGTTGGCATGTTGTGCATACGGTAAGAAGAAGATATGACTACATCATCTGTTTCCCCTCCAAATACAGACCAAATATTTACTGAACACTTCTGCCTTTTCTGCATTATTACTGATAATTCTACCAGTTCCATTTAGCAATGAACCAATCCCACTGTCCGGATTCTTTTTGTTCCTACTTGGAAAACCCCCCCTTCTTATGGCCTTTAAGTCTGCTGGCCACAGATGTCTCCTTATGTCCCTTTGCTTCCTTGACCAATTTTCTACAGTTCTATCTTCTGACTGATAGCCATTATTACTGGCTTCCCCTTTCTTCCATTTGTTGTTGCTGTTGTTTTTTATAATTTCCTGTTAAACAATTGCTTTTGTTAAAGCAGATATTACACACAGGAGAGAGTTTTAGGTGAAAGGACTCTCAACTTTCTGAAGTTTTCTTATTCAACAGTTTTTACCAAGAAAATGTAGGATTCATGTTGGAATGGATACATTTCTCTAGACATGTGGTTTCTTTCATATTTGTATACATCTCCTGGAACTGCAAGGTTGACTGAGAAAAGGCTACAGGGAGGGTTAAAGGACAGGAAGTGTGGGGCTGTGGATAGGAAACTGGACTGGGAGTCAGGAGTCCAGCAGTCTATTCCCAAATGGTCTAAATTTTTCAAACATGGGTTCCTAAACAAGTGGTCTAATTTTCAGAGGTGCTGACCACTGAACATTCACTGAAGTCAATGGGAGCTGCAGAGGGCTCAGTACCTCTGAAAATCAGCCGTTTCATACTTAAAGAGCAGTCTTATTTAAAAACAAAGAAAGCATTTCCATTTCTTAATAGAAATGGATGATAAAATGATGGTCATAAAAGGTTACGTGCCCTACCTTTGTAATATTTGTGAAGCGGTGTTCACTGCCTCTGTGCAGCAGAACTGTACAGCCAAATCTCGGATTCCCATATTGGAGTTCAAACCTAGCAAACATTCAAAAGACTTCATACAGCTCTGGTAAGTCCTCTTGTTCAAACCGGAGAGTTTAACTAAGTAGCTCTTTGAAAAACAAAACAAAATCACATGTGTGAGCAGAATTTCCCTTCTGGAACATAATCCGTCTAAATAGAATAGGTTAATCAATCCATCTTCTACTTTTGTTTTGAATAGTTTTTTTGTTGTTTGCTCATTGTTTGGTTCGATCTGTTACACACGTGAGGCTGCCCTATGAAGAGGAAAAAATACACAATGGCAAAGGAACAGCACAAGTTTCAATGCAGAGTTACCTTCAGATAGTTACACTGGTGCTGCAGTTTGGAAAATGATTCGTCCCTTTTAACTGCCTTCCAGAGAGCTAAGACACTGGGATCATCAAGCATTTGTATGAAGGGTCAGTGCTACTCATGGGAATCTAGGCAATGGAAACCTATCCCATGTATGGAGGAGAAATCTACAAAAGATTATATGGACAATCAGCTATGTCGTCTCTTTTATTTTTGGGGGTGGTGGTGGTGATGGGGACAATTTTCTTGCCTGGCAGTCCTGCAAAAGGCCATCCGCAGGCTTCCAGGGGGCTGAGGGACATACATGAAGCCACTGCTTCCTTTTGGTAGCTTTAAGAGCCCCCTTGCATCACTTCTCACAATAAAGGGGAACTACCACCCTTCAGGAACCCTCAGTCAGGGGAAGTAGAAGTCAATTCACACTAGAATCTAATGGAGACTCTAGTCTCCAATTCTC
Source organism: Gopherus evgoodei (assembly GCF_007399415.2). Taxonomy (NCBI): domain Eukaryota; kingdom Metazoa; phylum Chordata; order Testudines; family Testudinidae; genus Gopherus; species Gopherus evgoodei. The sequence continues at coordinate 19,760,697 of NC_044333.1, forward strand.
CATTGTTAGCCTCTGATGAAAATGGAATACCACTGGGTTGTTGGAAGGACCCAGTTGTAGACTGGTCCGTAATGTGAGGAAATGGGATTTTACTAGTCTTTCCTTGCTGCCTCCTCATATACACTAAACACGGTACAAATTTTATTGGAGTTGATAAGCATTAGGAAGAACAAAGAACCATGTCCTACTTTGTCCACTGGGTGTTGCATATAGCCAGCTGCTAGGTCCAGGCACATCACCGCATTGCTTGTTGCCGTCATCTGAGCCAACAATCCCGTGCACTTCACCTGGGACAGTCGCAGATATTCTTCTGCTTTTCTGTAAAATATCCCCACGGGAACGCGCACACAAAATGCCATTCGTTAATACCACTGAGGTTACAGATTGGTGGCGTTTACATCTGCAAGAATTCAAACACACATACCCAGGACTGGCTGCTTTAATCAAGATAAAAAAAGATTAAGATAAATGGGACGTCACTGAAATATGTCTGGAAGCACCGGCAGGCTGGTTTGCATAACTGCGTATGCACTGTAGTGCATTGTAGCCTACAGAAATGTCAGTCAAATATTAGTTAAAAGGAATTCAAAGTAACTTTGACTAGTGTTAAAAGTAATTAACCCCTTTCCCTGGATTAAGCACTGGAGAGAAGTTAAGAGCCTGGATTTAGTTATAGGTCTTAGTGATGTTCAAATGTTACAGGGGAATGCACATATATATTTATTTGGATTTAACTATAATAACCATTACACACATGCAGAATGCTGAGCACCCTCACATTAATTAAGCTTATAGTAAAAGCTCAGCTTTATTCTAACTCTACCAGCTGGCGTAATCTAAGGAAGACAACCTTTCGTTTCAGGCAGGAGTGGAGGGCGGAACAGACTATTCACTAACTGGAACTGAAGTAACTAAATCTGTTATAATTCACACCTCTAGTTATTTCAGGGCCAGTCCATGCATGAACTAACTCATTTCAAATTAAATTTAATTTAAGGTGGGAATTAAAACCAATTTAATTATTTCAGTTCAAGTCTGTGAGTAGGCCAGTGATAAGAGACTAGTGCATCCCTACAAGACATTTTAAAAAGGCAGCAGAATTAAAGTGGATAATGGGAAGAATCATTTAAGCCAAGGACCTTCTCTATACAAGATTCTGCTTTTTTGCATCAAGGTGTGCCATCGTTGTTATAGGTGAGACTTAGCAATGGCAGGAATCCTAATATAGATTTGCTTTCACGTGTTTTAACTAATGTGGTCCCAATACTTCAACAGGGCTTGCCACGAGCATACTCCTTCCTGCCCTCACACAGAGCCCTGCCACAATGGATTGATTTAAATCACAAATTTTTAAATCATATTTGTATTTATACTTTAGTTATTTTCCTAAAGAAAGTTGATTCTCTTTGGTTGGTAACCATTAAAACATGTTGATTTGCAACTAAATACAGCCTTTACCTTAAATTTGGTACTTCTTTTTGCTAACCAGGAGGATTCATTATATCTATACACATTTATTTAAGCAATTATATAGCTTAACTTTTATTTAATTTACATTTATTCGGGTTCATAATTTTTACATTTATGTTAGAAAATGGTGAATGATGCATTTCTTATTTACTAGGTGATACATTTTTACTTGTGATTGTATCAAGTTCTATTTGGATGGAAATACAAAACAATTAAATATGCACAAAACCAGCATTTTAAATGTTTTTATTAAATAAAACTACCTTAAATGTTTGGGATACCAGACTTTTTTTTTAATCAAAACTGTTTTGCACTGAAAACTTTTTTATTAAACAAAGGAAGAATTATCTGTAGTTAATGAATTAAACTGATTGTTTCTGGTCACTACGTCCTTCAAGATTTTAGAACTAGAAGATCTGATCCTCCAATATTGTTTTTATTCAAAGACTGGAAAAAAACCCAAGCTTTTCTGCTTTTTCAATTCCCAATTGGTTTCTTAACTTTCAATGAACTCATCATTGAACTGAACTAGTTCAATAAACTGAAATGAAGAAAACAGAGACTACAGCTGTCAAAAATTGGTTTAGCACGTCAATAAACTCCCATTCCACGTGCTTAGACAGTGACTGCCATCAGTATGACTTTCTTTAAAACTTGGTAGCAAAGATTCTTACACAGGTATCTAGCTGGGTCCTGCCCACATGCCCAGGGTCTAACTGATCACCATATCTGAGGTCAGGAAGAAATTTTCCCCTGGGGTCAGATCGGCAGAGACCCTGGGGTTTTTTTGGCCTTTCTTTGCAGCATGGGGCATGAGGCATGGGTCATTTGCAGGTTTAAACTACTGTAAATGGGGGATTCTCTGTAACATGATTTGAGGACTTAAGTAACTCAGCCAGAGGCTAGTGGTCTCTTATATGAGCAGGTGGATTAGGTTTTGTGGCCTGCTTAAGTGTAGACTTGTTGTTGTGTTTATCATCACAGTAGCCAGGACCATCCCTAAGGGGGTGCGGGGCTCAGGATAAAGCAGCATAGGCACGGGAACTAGGGGTGTGGAGGATGTGTGGGTGCTGCAGCACCCCCAGGATTCCGGCTGCCGGCTCCATGCGCTGGGGGCTCAGCTGAGGGAGGGGGGCAGGTAGACAGGGGTAAGGGGACTGGCTTTCAGCACCCCCACTATTAAAACTGTTCCAGGGCCACTGCATATCAGCCCCCCTCCCAGGCTTGGGGGCCCCACTCTGCATTGGCGGCTGGGCTGGCGGGATAGATCCAGCCTGGTGCCGGGCCGCCTGCTGCCGCTGGCAGTTGCCAGTGCCTACCGCCGAGCTATTGTTGGCCATATTACTATGGTGGTTCAGGGCTCCAGCTGGGGATGCGGGACTCGCTGCACCGGGTCTTCCAGGACCGACTGTGCCAGCCAATTGCACCAGCCTGCAGGGCCCCCCGAAGTGTGTGGCCTGGAATGGTAGCCCTGATTCGTCCTACCCAAGGTATGGCTCTGATAGTAGCATACTTCCTCCTCATTCTTACATGTTCTGAACAGTGAGATATTTTAAATTTCAACATTAATTAGTTGTTAGTATCTGAGTTAGCACCCACTGAAGTAAATGGGGCAGTTGACATATCAGAGCTATAAATGTCAGGCTCCCTACAAACTCAGTCAGACATTATTATTTATGATTATGTATGTTATATCCAGGTTATGGTTTTTTTGCAATCATAACAGCAAAGAACTAGGACTTCTCCACATGAGGAAATTCACCAGAATAGCTTCCTATGTGGATACATTACTCCAGAATAGTTGGTGTACTTTGAGAACACTAATTAATCTGGAATAAAGTGACGTATCCAGGAATAGCATCTCTGCACAAGGAGCTTTCTGGAAATGGCCTAGAGGATAGGGCCCTGGACTGGGACTCAGGATACCTGGATTCTATTCCAGCTTAGTGTGTGCGCATGCGTAAATTACTCTGCTTTAGTTCCTCCATCTGTAAAATGGAGATCTTGATCTTTATAAAGTGCTTTGAGATCTACTAATGAAAAGTGCTATTTAAAAGCTAGGTGTTAAAATTGGGCTTGGAAAGATTTTTATTGGTAAACATTGATTTCACTCAGGGTGAATAAAAATCAATGTTTTTCTTTTTTCTAAGTAAAAATCCACTCTCATTTCACTGTACATATACAAACTGACACAACAAATTTCCGTCAACAATCAAAATTTACAGATGGCATATGAAAAATGCTGCTTAAGAACATAAGTTTGATATAATGACATTTACTGTGTACCTTTTGACACGTGATGCTAACAATTTGTGTTTCAATGGTTACCAAACTTTAACTTTTTGAAACAACTTCTACTGCCATTAAGTAATTATCTGACCCCAACATAATTTCCTGCAACTGTGATAATTTAAATAATCTAAAACAAGATAAAAACCCCATAGTCTTGTGCAACTGAGACAATCTAAATTGACAAAAACAAAAATATGCGTATAAATAAGACTGCGATTGCTGAAGCGATAACTTACAAATCGAATTCTGCCAAGCCTAATTACAATGTAAACGCGCCGGGCGATCATCCCCGCTATTATTTAACGCAAAGAGATGCTGGCACGGCTCCCGTCGATCCCAAGGTGCGTCCCGTCCCACAAGGCTCTTGCCACCCATCATCCCCATACCGCCACCCCCGGGGCGCAGCGCTAACCCACCCCTCGCACCCAGGGCAGGAGACGGCTGGGGGCGGCGGGATCCGGGCCCCTACTCCCGCCCAGGACACCCAGGCGGCTCCCGGGGGCGGGTCCCATCCGAGGCGCTGGGACTCCCCCGTGTCCGGCGCCCGCTACCTGAGCACTCCGGGCGCAGCGATGCCCAGCTTGGGCGCCAGCCGCTGGATCACGCCGGGTTCCTCCATGGGCCGCATCCCCGCGCGCCGCTCGGCACAGCTGGCCCCGCCCCTTCCGCCCGCTCGCTCCTGTCCTCACTGCGTGACGCGCGCTACTGGCAGGGGAGGCGAGCCGCCACCTTGGCCGGGAGTCTTCCTGAAACTCATTGGCTACCCTGAGCGTCAATCGTGGCTCACTAGAACCAATCAGCCTTGACACCTTGACTTCCTTGGAGTCGGCCAATGAAGAGGAGGGGCTGTGGCGGGGAGGCGGGGCTTTGAGGAGGCTGTGGAGTCACATGACAGAGAGACGCTGTCTGGGCTGGTGCTGGTGCTGGCCGCGGGCTTCGAGCGATCATGGTGAGCGGCGCTGGCCTCGGGCTAGCGGCTGCGGGGCGGCGGCTTGTGGCTCGGGCGGGCCGGGGGCTGCCCTGGGCTGCGGCTGGAGGCGGGCGGGGGCTGCAGCCTTGCCTGGGGGCGGGGGAGGCGGTTGGCCTTGCTGCGCTGGGGTGAGGGGCAGGCGTCGAATAGTCCAAGGCCCCGGCTCCCCGGCGCGGGGGGAGGCAGCCTCGCTCGCGTTCCCCCTCTTGCCCTAGAGGAATGGGGTAGGGGCGGCTCCCATGCACGGGCGGTCTCTGCTAGCGTGCCCTGGCCATGAGCAAGTGCAGCTCAGCGTTATCCTCGTTCAGGCCACCAGTGCTTGGCAAACCCAGCAAGGTCTGGCTTTAAAACCAGCCCACCTCTGCCATCGTGTCACTGATGTGTTAAGTTGTTCCTTCCCTTCTCCAGTGCTCTGCACAGTCTGTAACTGATGACTGAATTCACTTCTGTGGAGGCTGAGATCTTGTTTATACTTTGAGGTGGAAAAATCCCCAGGGTTGTTTTTTTGGGAGGGTTAAGGCTGAAATTCCTTTAGCTTGGTGCTGCTGGGTCCAGTCCAGTTCAACCCTCGGATATGTTGTTGTGGATCTGCAGTGACTCTACTGAAAATAAAGTGGCTGGCTTTGATACTGATATTGTGAGGAGAAAATCTAGCCCATGGCTTTTTTGTCTGCCTATCTGTGAAATGGGCAGAAAAATGTTTGCCTTCCTCGCTGGGGCTTACTTTATGCTTATAAACATCTCAGAGATTCTTGACTAAAATGTGAGTTGTTAGTGCAAATTATAACTATTAATCCACTAGTTGAGAAATACCTAGGTATTGAATTTCACAACAAAATATTTGAGTAGACATGGGATGTATATATTTTATCCTAGTGGTGCCTTAATGCTTTTGTGGTTAAAGTTTAAGTGTGATTTGCCAATAGCAGGAGTGGCACAGTAGAAATATTAGTAATATCAAAGCTACAGTTAGGATAGAATTAGTGTCCCCATTCGAATGTGCTGGCTACAGCCACTCATAACATTCCATAGCTTTCATCTTTCAGGCTGATCACTTCCAATCTGAGTCTCTGTGACTAAAATTGAATTTTCTTTTGGGTAGTTTGAACAAAAACAGTTCACTAAATGGAGCTCATGGATATTGAAAATATTTTGATAGGTTTGTTCTTGTTTTTGAACAACCCTACTGTTGAAATGGCTGGGGAGACAAACCTGAAATTTGGCATGGAGATAGCACTCATTGGGTAGTGTCTTATTTTGAGTGGAATACTTAAAAGTTTTGACTTGAAAGTTGTGATGTGCTTAAAATTGTGTATGCTCAGTATCTTTTGCATTGTGTATTATTGCTAAGCTTGTAATGTGTATAGTTAGGAAGGCAGCACTGAACATTCAGGTGTTGACTAACTTAGCTATGGAATGAAAAAACTAGTGATAGTGTGCGGTGAATGAGACAAAGATCTTGTCTTATTCGCTGCACATCTTGTAAAGTAAAAACTGCATAGCTCTGAAACTTTGCAGGAGAAAAAGGACTCCCAAAGACTTCCCAAGATGTGCAGGGCAGGGACTCCCTATTGCAAATCTATCAAGGTATGTGGGGACATTTCATTTGAAACATGCTAAGGTTGTGTGGCTATGCATTCAAGTCAGGCAATGACAATATAAAAGTTCAGTGTGTAGCCTTATCTCTGTCCTTCTACAAATACATTTGTGGTAGTCATTAACTAAATGATCACATAACTTTTTACAACCTTTGCTATATATGTAGTACCTAAGAAATGTCATGCTATGTCAGATCTGATGTTCATCCAGTCAAGTATCCTATCTTTAATAGTGGCCACATAACACCAGAGGCTTCAGAGAAAGGTGTAAGAACTCTACAGTGAGCATATAGAGATAATCTTCTCTCCTTTAAGGTTCCTAATAGAGATTGGCTTAAACCAGTGGTTCTCAACCTGTGGCCCAGTTTGCCCAGAGCTGTGACCCATGTCACATCCTTAGGGCCATACAGGTAGTAGTGGATGCGGCCCACAGTGATAAATAAGTTGAGAACCAGTGGCTTAAGCCTTGATGTATAAGGTTTAATATCTCTTCAATAAATTTATATTAACTCTGGATATTCTTGATATTCCAACAAATGGCGAATCCCTTTTGAATCTTGTTAACTTCTTGGTGTCCATGACTTCCTGTGGCAGCGAACGCCACAATTTAATTACATGTGTGAAAAAAGTATTTCTTTATACTGGTTTTGATTTCCCTCATTGAATTGTTGCTCTTATGTTATGAGAGAAAGCTGAAGTCCCTGATCTACCTTCTCTGGACCATTCAGTAATTCATTATACTTTCTACTAGTCCACTTATGCCAAACAGTCTGCTAAAGTTTGAGTACACTGCAAATTGTTCTTACACGTCATCTAAGGTCCCTCACCAAAGGCTCTTAAGCAAAGTAAGCTCTCATGGGATAAGAGGAAAGGTCCTCTCATGGCTTGGTAACTGGTTAAAAGATAGGAAACAATGGGTAGGAATAAATGGTCAGTTTTTAGAATGCAGAGAGATAAATAGTGGTGTCCCCCAGAAGTCTGTACTGGGACCAGTCCTATTCAACACATTCATAAATGAGGTGGAAAAAAGGGGTTAACAGTGAGGTGGCAAAATTTGCAGATGATACAAAACTACTCAAGATAGTTAAGTCCCAGGCAGACTGCGAAGAGCTAAAAAAGGATCTCTCAAAACTTGGTGACTGGGCAACACAATGGCAGATGAAATTCAGCGTTGATGATAAATGCACAGTAATGCACATTGGAAAACATAATCCCAACTATACATATAAAATGATGAGGTCTAAATTAGCTGTTACCACTCAAGAAAGAGATCTTGGAGTCATTGTGGATAGTTCTCTGAAAACATCTAATCAATGTGCAGCAGCAGTCAAAAAAGCAAACAGAATGTTGGGCATTATTATGAAAGGGATGGATAATAAAATAGAAAATACCATATTGCCTCTATATAAATGTATGGTATGCCCACATCTTGAATACTGCATGCAGATGTGGTCATCCCATCTCAAGAAAGATATACTGGAATTGGTAAAGGTTCAGAAAAGGGCAGCAAAAATGATTAGGTGTATGGAACGGCTTCTGTATGAGGAGAGATTATTAAGGCTGGTGCTTTTCAGCTTGGAAAAGAGATGACTAAGAGTGGATATGATAGAGGTCTATAAAATCATGACTGATGTGGAAAAAGTAAATGAAGTGATATTTACTCCCTTTTCATAACACAATAACTAGGGGTCACCAAATGAAATTAATAGGCAGTGGGTTTAAAACAACCAAAAGGAAGTATTTCTTCACCCAATTCCCAGTCAACCTATGGAACTCTTTGCCAGAGGATGTTGTGAAGGCCAGGACTATACCAGGGTTCAAAAAAAGGACTACAGTAACTCCCCACTTAATGTTATAGTTATGTTCCTGAAAAATGCAACTTTAAGTGAAACAATGTTAAGTGAATCAAATTTTCCCATGAGAATGAATGTAAATGGGGAGGAGGTTGGGTTCCAGGGAATTTTTTTTGCCGTACAGTACAGTACTATAGTTGGGAGGTGCCCTGGCCTTACCCCACACGGGCACAGCCCACTGGCACTGGAGACAGTGAGGCAGGCAGGCAGAGGCTGACGGTCCTGTAAGCTAGGAGGAGCATGTTGCGCAGCAGCAGAGGGTTGAGTGTAGGGGCTGAGGGCTCTGGCTGGGAGTGCAGGTTCTGGGATGGGGTGGGGATGAGGGGCTTGGGGTGCAGGAGGGTGCTCCAGGGCTACAGCAGAAAGAGAGGACTCCCCCCAGCACACTTTCCCTGCAGCAGCACCTGGGTTGAGGGGGGGAGGCATCTCTCCCTGCTGTAGCAGCTCTGGGGCTGGGGCTGCCGGATAAGTGCCCCTCTTTGGGCAGGTCCGGTCAAGGGCTGGGTTCAGACTGAGGAAGTGGCGCCTCGCCTGTGGCTGGGTTCAGGCTGAGGTAGGCACAAACTGGCTGGTTGAGGCACCCTGGCCGGGGCAGAGTTGTGGGGGGAGGGGCAGGCTAGGTTGGGGATGGGGGAAGGACACCTCACCCCCTGCTGTGACAGTTCCCCAGGCGGGTTCCCTGAGCACTTGCGCGGCACTAAGAAGGCTGCTGCGTGGCTTCACAGCTTTCAGGGAACTTAGCTATCTAGTCAGGCTGTAGAAAAATGTGTTTTGTACTTGATCATCTGGAGACTAGCTGAAAATGCCTAATTAGGATTTGTCTACATCACAGGTACTGCAGCTGCATCTATGCTGCTGTAGTGTAGACACTTACTACAGTGACAGAAGGGGTTGATCATTGCTCTTAGTAAATCACCCCCCTCTCCCAGAGAGGCAGAAGCTGCGTCGATGGAAGAACCATTGACCTAGCTGCGTCTGCTCTGGGGGTTAGGTGGACCTAACTGTGTCTGGCAGGGCATGAAGTTTTCCAGATGCCCAAGTGGTGTAGGTTGACCTAAGTTTTTAGATGTAGACCAGGCCTTCAAAAGGAGCAAAGTTGGAGTTACACATGCAACCCTACTTTACCATTTCCTGACTTGCGTGCCCAGCCAGGTAATGCTAAGTTAATAAGATTTACAAAGATTGGCGTTACAAATCCATTTTTATGGGGACGTGTGACCTCACCCTTTTATTTTGTGTAGTGCTGAAAGCTGCTACACAGATGCATATTTTTCTTTAAAATAAAGCAACTTACTACATTTTTTTAACTTATGCACTTTATAAAGATCTGTGAACTTTACCGTCTGTTCAGAAGAGAAATTTTCATCTTACAAACTTTAAAATATTAAGTTTATGGAAAGTGCAGAGCAGTAGCTTTTTTTGTGTGTGTGTGTTTCATTTTAAAATCTGTATCTATGCTATGGCTGTTGTGATTCTTCCCCTCCCCCCCATTTGAAAAAATACCTCTTCTGGGGATGAGGGTATGGGGGAGACTGGGAATAGATGGTGATGGGGATGACCATGTTCTTCCTGTTAAATTAAACATTGGACGTGTACTAAATCATTCACATTTTAACAATCCATTCCTCACGCAAGATACATATTGTCCAAAATGAAAAGGTTGTAGTTCTGTAAATAAAACAATTTTTTACTCCTGAGGGGATTCTGTGCCAAACATGTAAAATGCTGTGCACAATATTTTAAAATTCTGCAAGTTTTATTTGTCAATAAATAAATGCAAAGGTTCCAGCATGGCAGTGGAGAGCACGGGCTACTGGCTTGCTGAAGGTGGGAGATCACCTTGCAAACTCCCCCACCCCCAGCACCCAGACTCCACGGTGAGGCTGCACGCGACCCTGACATAGGACAAGGTATGGACTTGCCCCAGAAACACTCTGGGCCCTGCTCCTCTGTACCAGACGCACCAGCTGTGGGGCAGGCAGCCTCAACCAGGCAGGATCCAAGTGTGGGAGGGGCTCGGTGTGGTGAGGAAGGAGAAATCCAAGTGTGGAGTGAGAGGATTCTGTGTGGGGCAATCTGGGTACAGGCAGCTCAGTGGGGGGGGTCTAGGTGTGGAGGGATCTGGATGTACAGAGGCTCGTGGGGAGTGGGGCAGTTACCAGGTGCTGAGGCAATGAGACTCTGCAGGGACTTGCAGGTGAAAGTGGTTGGGACTCAGTGGAGGGGTCTGGGTGAGGGGGGCTCAGCAGGGGGTGTCTGGGTGCTGGTGTAGTGAGACTTGGTAGAGTGGGAGTCTGGATGTGGGGCTCAGCGTGGTGCAGGGAGTGGGGCTTCGGAGTGGGAGTGTAGGGAGTTCAGTGGAGGATGGTCTGGGTGTAGGGGTGGGGGTCTGGAGGCAGGGTTTGAGGTTTAGTGGGGTGAGGTTTGGGTATTGAGGGCTAGAGGGGTTCTGGATGTACTGGGTGAGGCTTGGCAGGGGTGTCGGGATATGGAAGGTCCAGCTGCATGGGGCTTGGGTGGAAGGGGGAGCAGCCCCCTTCTCCCACAGTTGAGGAGTCATGGGGTCAGGAAGCAGAGGAGGATGCTGAACTTCCTGCATCTGGGGAAGGTTTCTGGGGATGGGTCTGACACAGCCCCAGACACTCCTTGCAAGGAAAGAGGAAGTCCTGCCCAGCCTAGTCTAGATCAGCCCCGTGGTGATTTCTCTCTGCCGGCTGCTCCGGGTGCGTGACACGATGTATCTGCTCTGCTAGGGAGTGGTGCATGGCTGCTCTTGCAGCTTCCCTGTCAAAGTCATTTTTCTGCAAGAAAGCAAAGAAATCTGTAGTAGACATGAATTCTGCACATGTGCTGTGGTGCAGAATTTCCTCAGGAGTAAATAATTAGCATCCCAGTCTACCAACTAATCAAGCCTACCATTCTTTTGTATCTGCCTGTAGAGGGTGATATCCTTCAGCCAATTTACTTAATTTTATCACTCAACCAGTTACTTTCCTTCCTCCAACTTATTCAAATGTAAGACTTTTTAGAAACTGGTAATTCTGAATTCAGCTGCTCTGTATAGAAACTTCTATAATTTTCCAGCATTTTGATGCAACAAAATGTGGCACATCCCCCTTTGCAATGTTAAACTGTGAAAGAGAAGGAAGAAACTCAGAATTATGTATGTTCTGTTAGCCGTGTATCTTCCTCTTCTTCCTTGTCTGGGGACAACCTATGGCACGGGTCCCCAACGTGGTGCCTGTGGGTCTAAGTGCGCTTGCGTACTGGCTGGCAGATGAGCCTCCAGCGGCATTTCGGCAGCAATGCCTCTGGATGCTGCTGCTTGCCACCAACAAACAGTGTCATCTAGAGGCGTTGCCGCTGAATTTCGGCGGGTGCCAGACGAAAAAGGTTGGGGACCACTGACATGGCTTTTGTGTTTGGGATCAATCATATACACTAATGGAAAGATTCCATATTTTCTCTGAACTGTGTCTTTATGTGATCCAAAACTTTGTTAATTTATGAAGTCATATGTTCAGTCACACTTGACAGTGGTGTGTTCATCTTGTAATCTGTCAAGTCCATCTGAAGCCACCTTCAATTGCTTTTGTGAAATGACTGCTGTGTTGTGATCAGTCTTGGTGCTTAGTGCAAATTTCAGTGTAGATTTCAACACAAGATAGCCGGATATAAATGTAAATAAACACACTTTTAGGGGCTTCCACAAAATATTGTGGAACCTGAGGCATAAATCTTATTTTGTTGAGCTAATCAGCTTCCTGATGATTCTAGAAACTCAAAAATCCTTCTCTAGTGTGTCCTGGGACTGTGCAATGCTATTCTTTTCTTGATGAGGTTTAAGTAATGTGGTGAATATTCATATGCCAAAAGTTCTGGGTAGTTGTGTCAGAGAATTTATAATCTTTTGTTTATTGTCTGAACAAACAGCCAAGACCTCCTTTACATTCTATTCTGTGCTCCATCTTCAACACCTTGGACATAATATTCTGCAGTTTTATTTTAATATGCTGAATGCAGTAGCATAACATAGGGACAGACTTTTCACTATATAGATGGTTGTATCTGTTACAGAGTCGCTTCTGGTGTTCAATTAACCATTTTACATCAATGTCAAATTATTTGAGGGGTTGGGTTTTGGGTTTATTCCTTCAATTTTTCTCTCTGTTTCATCACTTAGAGCATTAAGTAATGGACTGCACAGCTGCAAATTCAAATCTGTCTGCAAGAGTGTATTCAGGGCCAAGTGCTTCCTTCCATCTTTTCATTACACTGCTGGTATTATGCTGCACGGAAGGTGGTGATGTTAGTTGCAACCTTATTTTATACTGTCATGGCAAGTCCAAGTCTTTGCCTTTCTATTTTTTTAGGGCATTATTGTGTGTGAGAGACACACTGAGTTGTGTGGGGGGTTTTTTTTGTTTTTTGTTTTTGTTTCTCCAATATAGTCCATGTTGAAGAGATTCTGTTGCTTGGCATTGTGGCACAGTGACTTACTGGAGCTGGACTTTGATGTCATTGGAAAATGTCTTGCTTCCAGGAACATCAAATTCTTATCAGTGTTCTGGTCTTCATCTTCAAATAGACAAAGTTTCATTTAGTAGCTTATTTTTGATGTTGAAGAATCTGAAAGGATCCAGTTTTCTGTTTGAGATGAACATGAATCCTTTCTCATTTTTTAATGCTTTACAATGTTTATATTTTGCTGTGGAAGAATGATTTATTTTCAGTACTTAAATCCATTTAGTTGCTTGTTTCTTACCACTTCCTGAAACTTTCAGGTTATTGAGTCAAACTCTCATACACCGATACCCAGTAATATACTATATTGCCCATTTGCAGGCTTCATCGGCAACTTTCATACATACTACAACTTGAATGAGAACTAGGTGAGCTTCCTTAGTGAATGCAGGTTGTGAAGGCTGAAAACTGATAAAGTTGGAGAACGCTTTATACAACACATCAGATGCCCTGGCCCACCTTCCAGAAGTCTTTAAGCTTCTTCCAAGCAAAGTCCCCGACTAGTTGACAACTCTGCCTACTGCTTGTTGAATAATAGACAATTCTGCTAAGTAGCCACACACTTTCTAATTGTCAGTGACTCCAGTTGCTCACTATTCCATCTAGGCTTCTAGATGTAACAAGAACCTTGGTATCTTCACCACTTAGTTTTTAGAACAGTTAAACTTTTCATTCGCAGGCCAAAATTAGTATTAAAAATTAAAAAAAGAAAACAGAAAAACCTTGTTCAGATAGACCACATGAATATAAATACTTAAAAGTGATACAGAAGTTAAAAAGAAAAGGGAAAAAATAAACCTGCAGCAAGGGACTCTTCCAGCTGTGATAGCAAGGAAACAGAAAATATTTATCTTCAGTGGGCTTATATACTAACTTTTTGGTCTTGAAGAGCTACAGTGGAAGTTATATGCAATTCTGAAACTGTGACTGTTTAAAAATTGTATTGTATGCAGTGTTGTAGCTGTGTTGGTGTCAGGGTATTAGGGACAAAAGGGGCGTGATGTATTATCTTTTATTGGACAACTTCTGTGAAGAGAGACAAGCTTTCGAGCTTGAACAGAGCTCTTTTTTTCAAACCTGAAAAACAGAAAATTTTTGTTTCAACTGTGAAGATGATTAGCAGTAGAGCAGTTCATGTTGTGGTGTCATCAGGTTCCATAGTTTATACTCAAAGGATTCCCACCTCTCACAGATTTTTTTGTTTGTATGTGTGTAGGCATGTGACAATTTGTGTTGGTGCCTTATCTGTAAAATGTGGCTAATACTTTCTAAGGTACAAGGATACTGTGAAAAAAATTCAGATTTGCCAGGTGGTCAGTTACTGTGACAGTGAGCACCACATAAATTAGAGCTTTTGAAATGTGTAGCTCTATGCAGGTCTCATGGTAGAACAGTGCTTGAAGAAATCCCCCTGCCTTGTATGAGTAGGAACTTTATAGATTGTAGGGACCTTGAGAGGTCATTGAGTCCAGTCCCCTGCCCTCATGGCAGGACCAAATACTGTCTAGACCATCCCTGATAGACATTTATCTAATCTACTCTTAAATGTCTCCAGAGATGGAGATTCCACAACCTCCCTAGGCAGTTTATTCCAGTGTTTAACCACCCTGACAGTTAGGAACTTTTTCCTAATGTCCAGCCTAAACCTCGCTTGCTGCAGTTTAAGCCCATTGCTTCTTGTTCTATCCTTAGAGGCTAAGATGAACAAGCTGTCTCCCTCCTCCTGATGACACCCTTTTAGATACCTGAAAACTGCTATCATGTCCCCTCTTAGTCTTTTCTTTTCCAAACTAAACAAACCCCAGTTCTTTCAGCCTTCCTTCATAGGTCATGTTCTCAAGACCTTTAATCATTCTTGTTGCTCTTCTCTGGACCCTCTTCAGTTTCTCCACATCTTTCTTGAAATGCAGTGCCCAGAACTGGACACAATATTCCAGTTGAGGCCTAACCAGCGCAGAGTAGAGCGGAAGAATGACTTCTTGTGTCTTGCTCACAACACACCTATTAATGCATCCCAGAATCATGTTTGCTTTTTTTGCAACAGTATCACACTGACACATATTTAGCTTGTGGTCCACTATAATGTTAGAACTTGACCTGGTGCACATCATTACCTTCTGCAGAACTTTTGCTATTGATTTAAGAAAATGGATTCTAGCTAGCCCTTACTATTGCAAAGACAGCTTTCAATATAGTGTTGTCTTCCTGAGTCTATAGAGAGAGTTCCCAGGCTCTGGATGTTGCTTATAGCTTTACTAAGCAGTAGCTGAATGAAATTAATGCTGACTTATGTTGCGGGCAAGAACATTGTGGAACTCAGTGATGCTATAAAGAATCCTGGGAATCTCCATTGTCTACTGCTGTTTGTGGAAAGCTAGTGACTGTCAGAAGTAGGCTGTGGGGTTACTGGGAGGCAAACCCCCCAAAGGGAGATGGGTAGTGGAGAAGGAGTAGAACAGAGGAGACTGTCTTTTTCTTTTATTTGCTGTAGAAGCCAGGATCCTCTGGAGGCTGGAGAAATGACGAAAAGCTCTCGTTCCTTCTAGTATATGAAGGGAATGAGAATGGAGCCTCATGTGTATCTAGCATCCTAGCTGGGAACTGTTGTAGTATAGACAAGGGTGTGTGGTTGAATACTCTGCTAGGAATCTTCCTCCTTCCCAGCTTTTGAGGATGGCCAGTAGGGCTGGGCTTGTTGTCAGGATGTTGTTCCTGGATTCCTTTGATAGAGGTTCTTCCCTTGTATTTTATACTTTTGCCTGGTAAGTAGTCTCTCACTACTATCATATGTCATGTACTTCAAGTCCTGTCCCTCTGAGGTAGTATTATCGTCATTTTAAAAATGGGAACTCGCCTTTCCCAGGACCACACCAAGTTCCTGACCAGGCTGAAATTACATCTTGGAAATCAATGACTTCTCCAGGTCCCTTCCAGCCCTATATTTCTGTGATCTCTTAGCACTGACCTCCTGCTGCACTATACCATTGTACTGTCCCATATTTAAACATAGTGATAGCTAGTACAATTCTTCTCCCAGCATGGACAAGACTTATGTGTTAATCATACTAATGAAGTGTCTGTCTTTAGTGCACTTTTTATTACTACTTTATTATCTTTAATCCTGGAGACTGCACTATGCCCTGGGGAATGATCTCTGTCCTTCAGAGATGTAATTGGGAATGGGCATAAAATGTGATGGGGATATCTGACTCTAAGTTAATTTTGATGACATTATAGGTTGAATAGTGGTAGTGACTTGACTGTGCTGGGGAGTAATTTGCACCACATCCATTTTTTAAAATAAACATTAACTTGGATGTACTCATACGGAATAAAGAATCAATAGAATTATAATGTTAGTATTAAATTGCAATGGCATCAAATATTTACTCTTAAATCTGATTATTTGAGTTTACTGCGGTTATTCTTCTGTGTTTGGATAGGTGACCATCTCCCTGTTCTACTAGTTCAGAAGTGAAGGTGCAGTTGATACTAATATTTATAGCTACTAATATAAGATCAGTGTTAATGTACAAAGCCTCAACGTAGAAGACTAAAAATCTTAGTATATGGGCAGAAAATGTGATACAATAAATGAGATGTTAACCTGGCAAATAACGAAGGAGATTGTATTTGGAGTAGGGTTAGGGAGTACTTGTATCTCTGTCTCCTTTGTCTGGATATGCTCATTATATTGTACCTAATATTTAAGTCTGTCATCCAAGCTGCGTGCTACTGATACAGCGACTTGTAGCATCTCCATGGATGTGTCATGATCCCATTAGTCTTGGTATCAGTAAAAAGATTTTTGTTCTCTGCTGAAACAGTGACGGGCTCTGAAAGCTGTCTGACATCTAAATCAATGAGAAGGAACCAAATTTGTTCTGAGCTGAAGCTTGCTGGATTCATCAAGGTGAAAAGCTGTGAAGCAGGGGAGCAGAAGTCATAGAACACAAGAAAGACATATTTTTACGGCCACTTACTGAGGACATGTTCACTGTCTGCAAATGTGTACTGCACTTGTGATCTGTTAGTGTTATGCTTCTCTAATATTTGCCCCAGTTAGAGCCATCAGGTACTTGGATAGCAAAGTTTACCAGTAACTTGTAATTCTGCACAAAGATAAATGTTACGGTTTTGAATGGGACTTTGTTCTTAATGCTCTGGGGAGGGAAGCAGCTGTACTCTGTTGCCTCTGAATGTTCTCTGCCTGGCAGTGGTGGTGCAGCCAATAGCCTCTCCATGCTTTATTCTGGCCAAATGTTTCATGCAGGTCCCTGCTGAGCCTGGGTGGGCGTTAAACTTGTTTCCATCATATCCAGTGGCTTTGCTGTAGAGAAGCAAAGTGGGTGGATGTTCTCACTACAGCTGCCCATAGTGCTCCTTCCCTACTGTATTGCTTCCAAAAATGGCCTTACATGATCTAAAGCTCTTCCCCTGTAAAAGTGAGTCCAGCTTGGAACAAGGTGAATAAGGGTACGTTCCTGTAGCTGTAAGATTATGCTGAACACCTGTTTTAATGTGGCAACAAACATCTTGGGATCCCTTCTTTCCTTTCTGGAAATATGACTAACTTGTACCTTGAATGAGGCGTATGAGAGAGGCTGCAGCTGCGTCTGTCTATGAGTGGCTTCACTTCTTCTGAAGGAAGCGTCTCCATAGAAACTTGTATTCTACTCATCATCCTTGATGCAAAATCCCTCTCCTGCAGTGGAGGGAGGAGAGAGGCAGAGCTGGAGTTCACTTGAAGTTGTTCTCTAGGCAAGTTGTATTGTAATGTGTTTTGGAAAAGTGATCATTACAGAACAGGATAGGACTGCCTGTAGGTTCCTAGTTGCATAGGCAATATCATGTCGTGGAGAAAACTTGAATTCCTGACAGGGAAAAAAGAGCTGTTCATTCGTGCATTATATGTAATGACATAATCCTGAAGTGTCTTCTGGTGGGGCAAAGTTGAAAATCTTTTGTACCACTTGAGCTGTCCAGTTTTCTTTTAAAAGCAAACAAACTCATGTGAGGTTATTTCCCATCTCTCACAAGTAGATCACCTGTCTGCTACCTGTAAAAAAGCCTATGGCTGGAAAAGAATGGATGTCACAATTTAGAGTGTACCAAATGCAGCCAAAACCACACGTTCCTTTTTGGAGGGTGACTTGGAGGTGAGGTGGTGTCACTCAGCCATAGAGCTCTCTATTACTATCTCGTCTCTGTAATGACTGCTTCTCAAATATGTGGACGTGTGAAGAAGGTAAAACTTCCAGGGGTTCATTCAGAGGCCTGTAAGTTACACTGTATTGGCATTGTTATATCTGCTGAAAAAACCATGCCACTGACTAATATAGTTATGCTTCCATCAACACAGCTAACTTTGCTCGGGAAGGTAGTGTCCCTACATAAAAAGAAAAACCCCTTTTGTCGGAGTAGGCTGCTATCTATGCTTATAGATTTTAAGGTCACAAGGAACCATTATGATCATTTAGTTTGCCCAGCACATTGCAGGCAACAGAATCATAACGTTCTCTCCCTCCCGCCCCTTGTAATAAACCCCCAACCTCTGGCTAAGTTACTGAAGTCCTCAAATCATGATTTAAAGATTTCAAGTTACAGAGAATCCACCATTTACACTAGTTTAAACCTGCAAGTTCAGTGTTCCCCATGCTGTGGGAATGGTGAACTGCCTCAGGGTGTTTGCCAGTCTGACCTGAGGAAAATTCCTTCCTCAACCAAATATGGCAGTCAGTTAGACCCTGAGCATGTGGGCAAGACGCTCCAGCCAGACACCTGGGAAAGAATTCTCCATAGGAACTCGGAGCCCTCCCCATCTTGTGTCTCATCACCAGCCATTGGAAATACTTGCTGCTAGCAGTTGCAGATTGGCTACGTGCCATTGTAGGCAGTCTCATCATATCATCCCCTCCATAAAATTACCAAGCTCAGTCTTGAAGCCGTTAGGTTTTTTGCCCGCACTACTCCGTTTGGAAGGCTGTTCAAGAACTTCACTCCACTGGTAGTTAGAAACCTTTGTCTAATATGAAGTCTAAACTGGTTCATGGCCAGTTTGTTAGTTAATTCTTGGTTCCACATAGGCGCTTTACTTAACTCCTCTCCCTCCCTGGTATTTATCCCTCTGATGTGTTTATAGAGCGCAATCATATCTCCCCTCAGACTTCTTTTGGTTAGGTTTAACAAGCCACACTCTTTGGGTCTACTCTCACAGGGTAGGTTTTCCATTCCTAGCAGCCCTTCTCTGCACCTGTTCCAGATCGAGCTCATTGAGCTATACCGACATCTGTGCCTGCGTAATCTCATAAGCATACACATACCCTTGGTGAAGGACAATGATAAATAACTCTGAAATGTGGAACTGGGATTAGGCTGGTAGAAACCCAGCGGGCATCTCATGGCCAGAGTGGTAGGAATCCAACTTTGAGAAGAACAAACCATAAATAGTTACACTTAAGTCAATTTTTTTCCTTATCTCTTTCTTTCCTTAGCCAACAACACAGCAGTCTCCTCAAGATGAGCAGGAAAAGCTCCTGGATGAAGCCATTCAGGCTGTAAAGGTCCAGTCTTTCCAGATGAAGCGATGCTTGGTAAGAAATATGTTTTTGTTTTTTTAGTAGTGGAATGTAATTTCTTGAAGCTGGAAGGAACTCTTTCCCTCCCCCCCCCCCGCCACCTTATGAACTGCAGTTCGATTCATTGGATTTAGTTGGAAGCATGGTGAACTTTGCAGTCTATTTTGAATACACAAGTATTGACTGACTATCTTGTTGGAGGAACCTAGCACACTATGAAGGTTGTCAGCAAAGCTCTCATACCCAATAGAAATGACACTTCCAGCAAAGGGTGAAACTGGAGCACTACTTTTAGTGCCACTGCTTGCTGAAATGGAAGGCATATTTTTCTTATTTCATAGGCGAGAAGTTTTACTGACTCAGGTTTCCCTCAGCAAGATGTAAAAGTGTCTGAGTACCTGCTATTCCATGCAGCAAGTGAGGGAATAAGTCTTCTCAAGTGGAAATCTGCAAGTGCCTACAAGCCTGAAAGCTCTTTAGATTAAATCTTCACAAAGGTTTTAGTGTAGCCCTTCCCTTTTATGTAAAACTAAGTAATCCATAGCATGGTAAGAACACATCCTACTTGTCCCTTACTTTCAGTATGTTAAGTGCCTACTTCTCCACAGTGCTTTTCCATGTCTCTTCCCTCCAGTCAAGCTGCAGAATTTTGCTGAATGTATTTTCAGCAGGGCAGTCCTCTGCATGCTGCTCTGCAGGAGTACTATTCCTATAGCATACACTGGGGACCTTGCAAGGGCTGCAGTTGTGGTGTGTGTAGGCTATGTCTACACTACTCTGGTAAGTCAATCTAAGCTATGCAACTCCAGCTATGTGAATAATGTAGCTGGAGTCAACATAGCTTAGGTCGACACCGCAGGGTCCACACTAAACTGAGTCGATGGGAGACATTCTCCTGTTGACTTACTCTACCCTGAACAAGAAGAGTAAGGTACTGGGTTCAACTGGAGAGCGGTCTGCGGTTGGTTTGGTGCATCTTCACTAGACCTGCTACATTAATCCTAGTTCATCGATCCCCGGAGCGTCAATCCGGGGGGTGAGGGGGAGGTAGTGTCGGCATAGCCTTAGATGGATTGTACTGTGATGCATTGCACTGACATCTCCCTTCATCTCTTTACCTCTGCTGGCTGAAATGTGAAGTGAGAATTGGAGGGAAGGTGAAGAGCATAAACAGTAGGAAGCCCTAGTATGTGTGAGGAATTTGGGTTTATCTCCAAAAGAATGAATAAAACTTAAAGCTGAATTTAAAATGAGTTTGAGAAGCTTTGAGTCTATGGAAGGTTATAGTGGTCCTTGGCTAACTAAAGGCATGTACTTGCAACCAGCGAGGATGAAGCAGCATCAACAGAATTTCCTCTGTTCATATCTTGATGATGTGTTGGCATGTCCAAAACAACCCACAGAGAAATCACAACTATACTTTCCATCCCTGTTACTGAAAGGAGAACTTGTCCCACTATTTAAAGACATTTTGAAGTCCCATGCTTATAAACTCAATCCTCACCCACCCACTAGCCTGTTTTATATTGATACAAAGAAGTGTGCAGGTTCATGGTCCAGATAATTATATGGAACTCTCTAAATATGCCTCTAGTTCTCGACAATCTAATAAAACACCACTTCCCCGCACATAAAAAATAGCAGTGTTTTATGGAGTGGGACGGGGAAATCTTATCCAAATTCTGCAGAGTTTTCCACTAATAATGTGAGTTACCCTGTATCTTTATCTGTTAGGGCATAGTGCTGTGCTTCATCACTAGAGTGAGCTGGAAAGCAGATTTGGGTCTACAACTTTAAAGAGTTGTAAAGATGTCTTGCTTTGGTCTACAGGGTAGGATTATGTTTGTTGGGGAGAAGAGGGGCGCTGGTTGCCCCACTAGTGTAAATAACAAGCTGTTTCTCCAGTGTTTCATGTACTAGCCCACAGGTATACACTAAAAATAAAACTTACATCATTTTCTTGTTAAACGCTCACTAGTTCTCTGTCTAGATGGTGACCCAAGTTACTTAAAATAATTGGATTTGAGGTAGATTGTTTCTCAGTTCTGTTTTTTTGGGATTGGGTTTTTTGTGTGTATTTTTATCCGTTTAGTTTTCCATGCTGTTTTTAACATGTTAGAAAACTAACTCGCTACACAAATCAAACTGCAGTTGTCTAGGCTGGGGAATGTTAAGTGAACACTGCTAATGTTTGTTCTTACACTCACTGTTTAGGACAAAAACAAGCTTATGGATGCTCTGAAACATGCCTCCAACATGCTTGGTGAGCTGCGGACTTCTATGCTATCTCCAAAGAGCTATTATGAACTCTGTATCTTTTGAATGGTTGATGGGGAAAATATTTGAGGTACTGTGCACTGCAATCTGTGTAGTTGTGTGCCTAGTAGTAACATGAAATCCCCTTGGTCTCCTCTATTGTAAAATCAATTTTTTTCTTAACGTTGCTTTATTCAGTTTTCTTTGTCTGCTAGAACTGTTCTTTATCCAGATAAGCTGAAGAAGGGAACACACTAGCTTACTGTGGAAAGAGATTGTTCATTCTTGTTGTATAGTATAAAGTAGTCCATAATCACTTCAGAACTCTGTGGGCCTGACCTCTTAGAAGATTCTGTATGGCATTATTAAAAACTACAATGTGCGCTGAGCGAAGAGTTAGAACTATGGAGCACCTAGATTTTGCTGAGGAAAACTAGGGAGTCTCTTTAGTGTCAGTACAACCCCTGCCTACCACAAAAGAACATGCTGCAGGTGTTAGCTGCCTTTTTTGGCCCCCTGTGTGCATTAGCTTTTTCTTTCTAAAAGCTGGGAGACTAGCTTTTCTCACTTCTCTTCGATGTGATAGATGAATTGAGGGAACATCTAATAACTTTTCATGTAGCAAATATGTTGTTGACATGCAGAGAAATGAGGGGGTTTACTTTCCCGCTCTAAAAACTTAAGGCAGTAAGTGTGTGTGTGTGTATATATGTATATATATATATATATATATATGTATGTATATATGTGTATATATATATATGTGTATATATATATATATATATATATATATATATATATATATATATATATATAGAGCTAAGGATGGGGATATACCTCTGTGAAAGCCATGACCTTCCCCACCACTCTTCATTTTGCCTAGTCCAATGTGCCTTTGCTTCCACCTTCTACTGCAGTATCCTTGCCCCCAATACTTTCTCACTCCTCTGCATGCTGAACACCTTTCTCCTTCAAATATTTCAACTTGTAAATTCAATCTTTCAGCAGTGATGCCTTGTGAGAAACTGTTTCAGTTCCCTGTGCATGACTTAATGTTTGTCTGTTTGGTTCAGATTATAAACTCCTTGGATGGTATCTTCCTCTTGGTACTGTTGAGAAATGGGTATGCATATCTGTTGTGGTAATGTTTAATCCTTAACCATAAGAGAAAAGATATGGCTATTTCTGATGAGCTACACTATTTGGAGGTATATCTGACAGATGAATTTGCCAAGGGAAGGAAAGTGGCGGATCTTTATGAACTAGTACAGTACGCTGGAAATATTATCCCGAGACTGTAAGTAAATGAGCAGTGAAGAAACTTTCTTAACAAATGAATACTGTTTTTCTAAAATGTCTTGCTCCGGGGAAATTCTTGCCTTGGATTTTGTGTTCTTGTCTCCTGCTTCAGAGCAGGATTTCAAAGTATTCTGAAGAAGATCTCTGTATCTGGTAGCGCAGGAGCCTCTTGATTAGTGTTTTGAGATATTTAGGCCCCAAATGCAGCTTTTGTAAGTAATAGTTGGATTCTCCCAGTCAAATACTTCCTTTTTAATTAGCAATTTAGTGAAATAAAGTGTAAAGTTGCACTGACTATTAATATAAATCAGCTGTTAGAAACTTACATTTTTATTTAACTGCTTCTCCAGATATCTTGTACTGATAAGCCTAATTGTCATAAATGCCAAATCTTAGCTGGTGTAAATTGATCGCACACAGCTGAGGATCTAGCCCTATATGTGTGAAGATAAGTGGGAGGTCTCTTTTTTTCCAATTGCTTATGTTCAGTTGCTAGCTTGGGGAATAGAAAAAACACTTTTAAGTATATATTAAATATTTCTGTAGTTTATACGTTCTTTTTAAAAAACAGAACTGTGGCATGTCTCTACGTCTTTTTAATAAAAGCTCTTAAATCAGTCCACAGGAAACTTAGAATTGAAAAGCTAATTTTAAAAAGTGACTATCACATGGGAATGGAGGGGCTTCAGTTGAAGAATTCCTCTTCCCTTTTTTGATCCTTAGAAAAGGAAGTGACTTCTGATTCTTAGTCATGTACTTCTCTTAAAGTTCACTAAAGAAGATGAAACAAAAATTAAACTTATACAACAGTACAATAACTGAACTCAGATGCAGTACACTTGAGACTACTGCAAAGTCTTAACTTTTATTAATTGCCCTAAATACATAGCATTCTTTCTCCTCTTGTTGATTTAGCTTCTGATCCTGCAAGCAGCTCTGTGTGAGTGTGCCCCTGTGCCCATGTAGAGTCTTCAGGGATACTCTGCAAATACGGAAGTTTGTCTAAGAGGAGATGCTTGTAGGCTTGCAGTGTCAGTTCCCTTCTAAGACCATGGACCCATAATTAAGTTTTTATGATTGTAAATCCTCACATCGTCTTCTGGGTGTTAAATAGAACATTGAAGGGCAGCGATGCTTGGAGGAATGAGTACAGGGCTGGGGAGTCAGAAGAACCTGAAGTCCAATTCTGCTATGCAACTGGCTCACTCTGTGGCCTTGGGCAACTCACATCATCTCTTAGGGCTGGTCTACACTACCACGGTACATTGATCTAATTTACGCAACTGAGTTGACGTAGTTACATCCATTTACTGCGATGGCTACACTGTGCTGTGTCGATGGGAGAGCATCTCCCGTCAACTTCCCTTACACTTCTCAGGGAGGTGGAGTACATAAATAGATGGGAGGAGTGCTCTCCCATCGATTTAGCATGTCTCCACCAGACTCGCTAAATCGACACTCGCTGCATTGATTGCAGCATTGCTGATCTACTGGTAAGTGTAGACATGCCCTAAGTTTCTCCTTCTGTAAATGGAAATAATTCCTGCCCACCAGCCAAAAGTGGTGTGCATTGGGGGCCACTGATTTGTTAATGTCTGTACAATGCTTTGAATATATAAAATGCTGTAGTAGGGCCAAGTACTTGTTGTTACCCAAACTTAGATTAAAAAAGCTTCTTTGCCCACCCACTCCAAAATCTGTGCCCCACATATCACTTCATTTAATTCTTTCTCATCCTTTCCAAGTATCTTGTGAGAAGAGAGGGGTAGACCTGCCTCTGACCAGGTTATTGTATACATGTATCAAGACAAGTTTTTTCCAATAATACTTAATCCACCATTTTAATCAGAATTTCTTCAACTCTTGTTTTCTTTTCTAGCTATCTGCTGATAACAGTAGGTGTTGTGTATGTCAAATCCTTTCCTCAGTCCAGAAAAGATATCCTGAAAGATTTGGTAGAAATGTGCCGCGGTGTCCAGCATCCTCTAAGAGGCTTGTTTCTTCGAAACTACCTTCTTCAGTGTACCAGGAATATCTTACCAGACGAAGGCGAACAGACAGAGTAAGAGAAATGTGGTGCAAGCACAGAGTGGCTTCATCCTTAAATGAGGAATACATGAATAGTGTTTATTCTCTATGATCTTGTAAGGCTTGAAATAAGTGCATATTTTAAATAGAATTTGTTTTTTGTATTTGTTCTTTGGCTAGACAATGTAAGTCCAGTCTCTAGTGAAGACTTAATGGTTTAATTCCTGGCAGGTGACCTTAAGAGATGCTTTGTATGCTTGGGCAAAAAACCCAAATTTAAATATAGCTTTAAAATGGCCTCACTAGTCAAAACAACATATCCTCATTTTCCTCCTTCCCCCATGCACCCAAAAATATTTGTAGAACTTGGTCAGTAACAACTCATGTATTGACTTTTAAGTTTGGTATGTAAGCCTTTTCTGTTTTCTCTTACTGTGGAAAGTAGGATTTAAGATAAAATGAGCTCTGGTATTCAAGACGTATTCTCTACAGTAGAGAATATTTAATGTTTTAAATACATCTCTGGTATGCAAAATGTTTTCTGGCCATTGTGGATGTGGACAAAGTGTGCTATAGATGTATTTTTTTATGCTATCTGCTACTGACTCTGTCCAGCCCTGTTTTTTCCAACATGGTTCAAATGCTAATGTAGATTGGGGCTATTGTATCTGTATTTGATTGATTATAGATTTCTTTTGTCACATTCTCCTAAAACTAAAATTCCTCTTGATCTAACTTTAAAGTTCATGGTGGAAAGTTCTTTCCCCTTTCAAGGGGACGGTGGAACATGCGTCTTTTGTTTTAAAAAACAAAATGCGTGTACACACACACACACACACACCACACACACACACACACACACACACACACACCCCTCTTCTATGATAGAAGCCTTACCCTTCTTATTTTTAACCACTGACCTGATTTCAGTGAAGAAACCACTGGTGACATCAGTGATTCCATGGATTTTGTGCTGCTGAACTTTGCTGAGATGAACAAACTCTGGGTGCGAATGCAACACCAAGGACACAGTCGAGATAGAGAAAAGAGGGAGCGGGAAAGGCAGGAACTGAGAATCCTAGTGGGAACAAACTTGGTTCGCCTTAGTCAGTTGGAAGGTGTTAATGTGGAGAGATATAAACAGGTGAGATTTCTTTCATCTAATACTTAACTGTATCCATATTTACCAGATGAACAAAACATGAATAGAGAGTTCCATTGTCTATGAAAGTTATTAGTTTCACAAAAATCAATATAATATTTGGTGCTTTTGTAGCACTGTTTTGTTTATTTGAAGCTCTCAGAACGTTAATGAAATCTCAAATGCTCCAGGAGATAAGTAAATTCACCTACAGATAGGTTAATAAGAGGTCAACAAGACAAAGTGATATGCACAAGATTACACAGTTGGTGACAGAAATGGCCATTCAACTTTGAGGTCTTGCCTCCCAGTCCCCCAATCTGTGTACTAGGAAATAATAGTTCCCTTTATATGCATATATGCAAGGCATGTGTACAGGGAAAGGAGCCAAAAAGATGGATGAAATGATACCTTTCAAAGCATTCAAGAAATTGACTACATTCTTGTTCAAAATAATAGACCCCCCCCCCCCGAAAAAAGCATCAATACTAGTGAATCCAGATGATCCAAAAAGCTGGAATGTCCCCTGAGCTATCTGAACAGTTTGAAGTAATGAGAAATGCTTTTGTAAGCCATTGTAATTGTCTTCAGTGGCATTTGCCTTGAAGTAAAGTGGGAGAGATTTATATAAATGGACATACCCATCCGTAATCTGCCCAGTGAGTAAGGTGGGTGAGAGAGCGTGCGTGTGCATGTGCCTCTGAGAACTCATTTTTATATTTTCAGTAAGAATGGACATTAGATTCTTCTCATTACTATTTTAGTGTCAGTGTACAGCCGTGATTTTTATGTTGATACCTAGTGAGAGAGAATCTGACTATTGCTGTAAAACGCCAAAGTTTGTACATGCGTAGGCAAAATGAAAATTTATAACACTTGAAAAATCTGATTCAGGATTTGTATAGATTGAGGAAGTCAATGGGGGAAAAATATTGCAGCATCTTCCTTCCTTTTACAGATTGTTTTGCCTGGAATATTGGAGCAAGTAGTAAACTGCAGGGATGCCCTAGCTCAGGAGTATCTCATGGAATGTATTATTCAGGTAAGCTGCAGGAGGAGCAAAAGTAGCTTCATTTGATTGGGGTGGCAATGTTTAAAATAAATGACTTATAAAGTGTGTGGGTGTATTTATTTTATTTATTTATTTATTTTGTGGGAGGTGGAGGGCTGGGTGCTAAGCAGTTGATCTCTGTGTCTGTGTGTTTTTAAATACTAAACTAAAATGTTTGTTTATTGGCCCATATAACAGACGCTGGGAATAAGTACTTTTTTTATATACTTTTTGTAATGGCTGTCAAAATATTTGTCTTGGCCCACTGGGTAAATCTGCATGTTGCTTCTTGAACGTTAGGCCACTTAATTTTCCTCAGCCCAGTCCCTTATTATTCTTAATAGTACCATAGCTGCTGTCACTCCTTTCTCATAGGTGATAGAACAGTTTTTGTTTGGGCTTCTGGGAGTATCATGAACTGCCTTGAGCCCAGTTCCTATATGCTGCCCTCTGTCTCCTGGTACTAGCACAATGGTTTGACAGACTCTGCAGCTTGTTAGGAAAGCTGGAGGTGTGACTGTCAAAGCTGCAGCTAGTTTATCCCATTTCCTCTCCCCTGCATTTTCCGTTATGGAGGTTTGTAAGTTCTTCAAGGCAGGCGTGTCTACATTACAAATAATTGATGGTAACAGCTTTGCTTGTGTGCTGTGAGACTATGCAGTCCTCATCTGCATCATGTCATGCCCAATCCACTTCTGTTTTGTATTTTGCCTGTTGCCCTGAAGTGACGCCAAGACTTCTCTTGCATAGTGTGAAGTGCAGTTATCCTGCAGCTATTTTCTTTAAATTAGTAGCAATTTTATCACGTTACTTCTCCAGAGAGATGAGTAACTAAAGGTGTATATTGTTGTTAAACTTGGTAATTCTTGATGTGAATTTTAGGTTTTCCCAGATGAATTTCATCTCCAGACCCTTAACCCTTTTCTCCGAGCCTGTGCGGAATTACACCAAAATGTGAATGTAAAAAACATTATCATCGCTTTAATTGACAGGTGAGTATGAGGAAGGATTTAGCTGGAATAAATATTGGCCAAATAGAATTTACAGTACTTAATAGCTTGAGCACAAATAGCTGAGGATCTACTAGTTTTTTTACTTCTCCTATTTGATTTAACTTTGTTTCTGTATCTTCTAAATTTCAGTTTGAATTAAAATCCATGAATCGCTTGTCTTGAATGATTTCATGTTACTAGATAAGCACGTACTTCCCTTACGTTGCTTTCATATTAATTTCCTTTGTCATAGATATAGTATTTAAAGAAGTAATTGTGTCTGCTCTTTTTTGAACTTTGCATTTTCTGTCCAGGAGAATTGATGACTTGTAAATTCTGGTTGATGGATTTTTCTGGCTATCTCCAGGAAATGAGTGAATGAACTTAGTCACAATAATTAAGAGCTCTGATTTGGAGTCATGAAACAAAGCAGCAGCCACATCAGAGGTGGCTGCATGTTAGAAACTGTTATGCAATCTCTTGTTTGAGCGTCTGTGAGATCCAAGCATTTATTTGTATTTACAAAATATGCAGCATTTTGCATGTCTTGAATGTTGTGAGGAGGAATTAGTTTGAGGAGCTAAAAGTATTTTGTTCTTAATTTCATAGTTTACCAGCAGAGCTTTGCTCCTGTTCCCAAGAGAGCTTTTTTTTACCTCTTGGTATCTTTTTAAATTGCAACAGTTGATTTTATTTGAACTATAAATACCTGAATAAACTAAAGAAAATGTTTTGGCCTATATTTCGCCCTTATGGCAGTGCTCTCCAAACTTTTTACCTATTGACCTGTCCCCCCCATCTCTTGTCTGCCCTCCCTCTCCCAACCAGGAGTGGGGCTGCAGCTCCAGGAGGGGTGACGCAGACAGGAGTAAGGGGGCTAAGGCTGGGAATGGGGCTGGGGCCAGGAGTGGATCTGGGTGGTGCTCTCTCCATCCCAATCGCACCCCCCGAATGTCCCTCTGTGCCCTCTAGGGGGGCATATCCCACAGTTGGGGGACCTCTGCCTTATGAGGTGCAAATTGGTACTGTGTGTGTGTGTGTGTAATATAGTGTCAGTGAGAATGGGAAGCGCAGTTGGAGAGTCAAATCACTATCTCTATGCAGTCACATCAAAACAAAGATCTTACTCTTATTTGTTTTTTCCAATATAAACATGTACACGTTCTGCCATACTACATTATGAGAAGAGAAACACGTAAGTACTAAAAGGGCTAAGCTTCCAAAGTGAACAGCAGAGATGGCTGCTGACCATGGCTTCCTTTGTATTGAGTAAAAAACGATATTTAGGTTATGCATCTTGGATTCCAGCCGAACAAAAGAATTTTATAACCACCCAACATATTCATGAAATATTACATCCTCAGTCTAGTATGGAGACCACAGTAACATCTATGGTGTGTAGCCTCATGTCCAAATCAAATATGGTTTAGTTATGTGCGGGAATAGGCATGCAGCTTGGTTTCATAGGTGGATGTCGTACTCATGGTTGAGCTGTTACCTTTTATTAAAAGAAGCTTAATAGGAGGTAGCAGAATTGGCTGCTAGAACTCTTGTATTTGCTGTGTAACCTTCCAGCTCTTACAAAGAGGCCTGTTGTGTAGCAAAAGCTGGAGGTCAGAAGATCACCTGGATCCATTACCAAGTGAGAGTGTCAGTGCCAACATTTCAGAAGACCCATCTCCCACCATAAATTGCATAACAATCTGACCAGAACTAAAACAAAATCTCTGGATCCTATGGAACTCATCAGCTGCTGGCTGGTATCTAACCTTTGTGATGGTGATAGAATCTAGCAAGGAGCTACTTCTGATGTTCTGGACACCTTGCCAGGATGCAGGCCAGGAATGGAAAGGAAGTGGTGCTCTTTGTGCTGGTGGATGACCTCTGCTTGACTGAAGGCAAAAGTAGGATGCTCATTCTCTTACTACTGGATCTGTCTTTGGCAGCGTCTGCTTTTGATTATAATGTAATTGCGGCACAAATGCAGGGGTTAATGGAAAAGCCTAGAGATTGCACCCATGGTTCTTGTCAAGTCAGACTGTGAGCAGGATTGGTTCCTTCGCCACAGACCACTCACTTGGAGTTGTCCCCCCTCTTCCTCCTTCGTAACATCTGCAGGAAGCTATTGGGGCAGATGGGAGGCAGCATGGTCAGAGATGGCAGCGTTATGCAGGCAGGACCCTGCTTTACAACACATTTTGACCTTAATAGTAGCATTGTTCAGATATCCGAGTATCTGGATCATCTCAAGATGTAGAGAGGCAACTGACTGAAGCTGAACCCAGATGAGATGGAGGGATGCTTGTGGGGAGCAAAACATCTTGAAGATCTAACCCACCACACTTATCAGAACCCTCTGTTCAGGGAGTCTTCCCAGAAATGGCCAAGCTGGTTTGTAGCTTTGGAGTCCTTGACTTATGACTATTTCTGTCCACAGTGTGCAGAAATTCTGCCTTCTGTTTTGCTGCTGGCCAGGATACTGTTTCTCTACTCTGATTCTGCAGCACTTGACATATGTTCTGCTGTCCCGGCCAGCTGCCTTGGGGCCACTGCAGAAGCAGGAAAGGAAGGTGTTTTGGCTTTCAGGGAGCTGCCTGCTCCTCTGCAAACATGCACCTGCAGCTGTGCAAAGTGTGAGGATGGGTTGATCCTGGCTCATGGAGCCTTGCGGCCTCTAAACTAAATCATTGAGGCCCTTCTTTCTCCCTTGGTTGGGAAACAGAGCATGGCAGACTGACCTTTCTCACTTGCCTCTTCTGTAATAATAAGTCTGAGCAAACTTTGATTGAAATCCTGTTCCAGATGTCACAGGTATTGCAGATGAGTAACAGGTTTTAAAGCTGATTCCATGCATACTCAGTGAGGGTATTCCTCCCTCTTCCCCCTGGACTCCTTTTAGTGAGGCAGTGGAAGAAAACCTATGGTACAGTGGTAAGAAAGTAACTAAGTGGCATTGCTTGGAGTTTGGCAAAGTCTCTCTGTATTGTCACGCAGCAAAGCAAACGTTACTGGCTTCCTGATCTTTTGAAATGTTTCCTCTCCCCCCAACACATCCTGTTTCCCTTGTAACTTTAAATATTGAAACAGTGCTGTGAGCATGAATGATTTCTCTTATGGTTGTAACTACTGGGCATAATTCTAGCTAATTACATGACGTACATAACAGATAAATATCCCCTCTTGTCTTGCTTCCATTCTCAGCAGATGTGGATTCTCTCCATAACATGGAAAGAAATTGATCATCAATGCTTCCAGCCATAATCTTGCTTCATGTTTTGCCCTGCACAAGCAGTGAAAGTCCTGGACTTGCTGATCTGATTTTTTTCATGTGTACAGACAGCAGTCAATATTTATCTCCAATGCACCTTTCTCTTGAGACCAGTACAGAGATGAAGTAAATAATGTTTTGTCAGCAAATAACATGAAATAGTTGTGGGTACATCAGAATATGACCATTGTCTGACTGTCCTCTGCTGCAGAGGTGCAGGATGTTTGCCTCATATTTAGGAGCATGAATTCAAAAACATACTGAGGCCTCCTGTTCTCCTTTATTTTATTCTTTCCTTGCTCCCTGTTATTTGTCACCATTCATTCTCAATCTCTTTTCTTGGGGCTAGTATTTCCCAGGCTGTGCTAGTTGTTTATTTTCATGAAGATGGCTATGCCTGGTGACCTCTCCCATGAAGAACTTCCTACTCCATGTCCAGTAGGTGTTAATACATTGAGTCTATGTACATGACTTTATTCCTCTTTGTGTGTGTGTAACACTTTATCTAAAGTAAGAAGAATCTAACCTGAATGAGCTTCTTTCCTTTCTCTGTTCACAGGTTAGCTTTATTTGCTCACCGTGAAGATGGACCAGGGATCCCAGCAGATATTAAGCTTTTTGACATCTTTTCACAGCAGGTGGCCACTGTTATACAGGTGTGTTCTGAATACAAAATGCAAATCTGGTCTTTAACAAACTAGACATTTCTCTCAAATTTAACTTATGCTACTTCAAATTTCAGTCTAGACAAGATATGCCTTCAGAGGACGTGGTGTCATTGCAAGTATCGCTTATTAACCTAGCTATGAAATGCTATCCAGATCGTGTTGACTATGTTGATAAAGTGTTGGAGACAACTGTGGAAATCTTTAATAAACTTAATCTGGAGCAGTAAGTGAACACTAATTTTCTTGTGACATATGAAACTTTTCTGTACTTTCTCTGGGAGCAACTGTATTTAGTTTGGCTTTTTTTAAAAAACACCCTCCAAACCCCTACCGTCAGCCAAAAAAAGAGGAGATTGACATGTTATCTTAAGTATTCATTTGTTTGCTAGACT
The DNA here is from genome assembly GCF_007399415.2 of Gopherus evgoodei. Taxonomy (NCBI): domain Eukaryota; kingdom Metazoa; phylum Chordata; order Testudines; family Testudinidae; genus Gopherus; species Gopherus evgoodei. The sequence continues at coordinate 19,793,077 of NC_044333.1, forward strand.
GTAAAATGCAGTTTTCAAAGGGTTAGTGATGACATCCGTCTTCAAAGGTGCTAATGATTTGGTCTGTAAGGGTATGTCTGCACTGTGGTTAGACTATGGTGGCTGGCCTGTGCCAGCTGACTTCTGCTCGTGGAGCTTAGACTGAGGGGGTATTGAATTGCAGTGTAGGTGTTAGGGCTTGGGCTGGAGCCTGGGCTCTGGGATCCTCCTACCGTGTGGGGTTTCAGCCCGAGCCAGAATGATTACACCGCAATTCGACAGCCCCTTAACCCTAGTCAGCTGGTACAGGTCAGCTGTGGGTGTTTAAATGCAGCATAGACGTATCCTGAAATTACTGATGAAGACCCAATAGTGAAGAGACCCTGAATAAATTAGGTTGTTGATTGGTGCTAACCTTTGTCCTAGGTACACAGATCTTTTATAAGACACCCCTTGGGGGTGGACAGCATTCAAGTTATATTGTAGGAATACTAGATTATTCCTGAAAGAGCTATGATATGATCTTCAAGGTTTCCTTTTGATGTCTGAAGAAAAATCAACAAATGCAACTCTAGGAAGAGTTGAGGAAACACTTCACACTGTATAGTGTTAAAGTAATGTCATCATATTTCTTAATCTCTAAAAATTACTCAGACTTGCATTCTTGCATTCCCTTTTACCTGTGATTCATACTAAATTGAACAGGATGCTTCTACTAGGTTAGCTCAGTTCATGGTGTTCAGGTATCTATTAAATACTACTTCGGAGGTCCCTTCTCTCTCCCGCCAGTAAATAGGCAATTTATGGGCAAACCCTGCTCCCGACTTTCAGGCACAGAGGACTTTGCTACAGTGAAATTGATTCCACTCTGAGGTGGGGGCAGGATTTGGAGAGTCTCTACGCAGGTTCACACGACCTGCACGCAGCTGAGCTCACTACCTTGCGGCCTCCCTTTGCACAGTTTCACAGTGATCTAATTATGTGTACTGGCCATTCCTCCTCATAAAGGATAAGGAGAGGTGGGATGGCATAGGCATGGCTATTCTGGTCCTCCAGTTGTAATGGTAGTTGTAATGCAGTTCTGCTACTACTCTGGTCTGGGAGGCCAACTCCTAGTGTGTAGCCCTGCTACTTGGGATGCATGCTAGAGGCAGGATTTGTGCCTTAACTTCCACCTTAATTGCCATCAAAGATGGCCTGTGTAGAGGGCTTTTTCTATGCTACTACAAGCAAGTAGTTGAACAAACATGTTGAACAATGAAACTATATTGTTGTGAAACTCTTATTTCCGCCTTTAGCTTTCACTAATTTTTTTTAAATATCAGTAAACATATATGATTTCTAATTTTCTTTTACTGTCTACTTATATTCTAGTATTGCAACAAGCAGTGCTGTTTCAAAAGAGCTAACACGGCTTCTAAAGATCCCGGTTGATACCTACAACAATATCCTGACAGTTCTGAAACTAAAGCACTTCCATCCACTCTTTGAGTACTTTGACTATGAGTCCAGAAAGAGTATGAGTTGTTACGTGCTTAGCAATGTACTGGATTATAATACAGTAATTGTCTCCCAAGAACAGGTATGAAAGGATACAGCTAAATATTAACTATCGCAAACTTCAGTGTTTTTCTGTCTGCATGAAGTCTTGGAAACCAACACTAATTGACTTCATGTGGGGGGGGGGGGGGTGTCTCATAACCATAGTCTAACCACAGCATAATTTTGCACATGATTTTCTTTACCATATGTAGTAGAGTTACACTCCCCCTCCAAAGTTATCTAGGTCGTCTTCACTCATTTCCCTGATCCACTGTGCCTAAACCTCCAAGATGTTATCAGAGGAAACTGGCTAATTGATGAGTGGAAGTTAAGTGTGGCAGGGACTATGTAAAGTCTCTCGCTAAAAGCAAATTTACCATTGGTTTTTTTGTGTTGTTTTAATCTAAGGTATTTAAACAACTTTTTTAAAAAAGTACCTTACACACATTTGAAGAGATTAGATCTACTGTTCATGCAGAGTGGGTGCTGTTGTATTATGAGGGTCACCCTTCAGAACAGGATGAACTATATAAACTAAGGAATCTTTTAAATTATAATGAAGTCTCTTTTCCCAGTGTGCTTTGGGTGCTGTGAATTGCTTTTTAAAATAGTAATGTAAAGAGTTTGTGTTCCTGATCAGTAACTCTTGTTTGTGCTGGTAGGATCTAATGTATGGGCTTGGCTCATGTTTGATACCACTCTAAGCCTCATTGGATATCTGGTGGTGTCCTCCTTACAGGTCGATGCAATTATGAACCTGGTATCAACTCTGATCCAGGACCAACCAGATCAGCCTGCCGAAGACCCTGACCCTGAGGACTTTGCTGATGAGCAGAGCCTTGTGGGAAGATTTATTCATCTTCTACATTCAGATGACCCTGATCAACAGTATCTGGTATGGTTTTAACACTTCCACATGCATTCCACTCTCTTCAGCATGCCACCTGTGTAATAGCTTAGACTATCATTTGTTTATAAGGTACATTTTAATGCAGCTGTAAGCAAAGGAACTAATTTTTAGATCTTAGTTAGTTAATAATACTGATCAGGGTGCTGAATGCTTAGACTTCCCTATACACAGGTTGACTCTTGTGTAAATCTTGGTGCTGCAGAAGTCCAAGAGTGATTACAGCTGTTAATATTTCTATCATATGGGCCAAGTTGTCTGAAGTGGCCTTCCGTCTTCAATTTCAAACAAGTAACATCTGTGCACTGTCTTGCATGTATCAGTGTATTCTGGGTATATGTGAACATAGAGGCAGTCAGAGAATGTATCCCCTTGTGCTATCTAGTCATAGACAACGTGCAGTATTGCCAAATCTATATGGGATAGGTGTCTACTATAAATAGAGACATAATCGTGTCCTTAAATATTAAAACAGAATGGAACAAGTAGCCCACTAGAGCATGCTCCTAGAGTGTGGATTACAACCCATGTTTTCAGAGTCTCACCATTCCTCTGCTGTCAGCCGGTATTTGTGAAACCCACTAGCAAAGTGTGCATCTCCTCTCTCAGTACACATAAAGGCTAAACCCTGCTGATGAGCCATATGGTTGTCAATCAAGTTGCCCAGGCAACCTTAATTCTTACATTTCCAAACATCTGAGTGCTCAACTTTGCAACCTTAATGTTCTTTGACTTTTTCGTGTGTGAAATACTATCAATATAGGAAAGGCAGGTTAAAAAAGGGACAGAAGCGTCTCTTGGGATTTATTTTTATTTGTACAATCACCTGTGAATTGCTATGAGTGATACAAGTAGTGTGATGTGGCTTTTTTAACTGTGCATTTTCCTGTTACTCCAAATGTGTGTGTTTGGGTATTAGTAGCGTTTGTATTCAAGAATTCATTTACTAAAGCCATGCAGTCAGTAAGCAGTAAACTGATCTGGAGTACACTATCTGCTTGAGTTCTCGTTCTTAGTATACATCATGTGATCATTGTAAACCCAAATACACACTGGATACAACCAGGTATTTTTAAACTAAGTTTAGAGAGCTGAAGTTTAAATCCAAACTAAATTCACAATGAAGATGGTATACTAAAAATGCCAAGGTAGAGAGGAGGGTTATGTATACTATTAAATTGAACAGAAAAAACTTGCATTTTTTAAGTTCTCTTTAATGCCCATCAGTAATGCATTTGATTTGGTCACTACAACCTTAACTCTGACTACTATAGACTTATTTTTGTATAGATGGGGGCTGTTTGACTTATTTTTTTGTATTAATGTAATAAGTGTTGTTCACTTTAGACCGTCTGGTTAAGCCTAACACTCCTTTAATGTAGATGGTCTCTTCAGGAATGATTTACTAGATGACAGTGATCCTATTAAGGGTTTTCATAATGGAGAAAGGATCAAATTACAAGTTGTGATGAATGAAGCAGCTACCCTAGTGTAGCAATTTCATTGTTACATGGTGAGCCATTGATGAGTACTCTCATCCATTTCTCTGCCTGCCTGTGCTGTGCCCCCACTCCTCCCCAACAATTAAAAAAGAAAAAATCTATGCAATATGTGCATGCAGCAATGCTATTCCTGAGTTCTGGATTAAGATCAAAATATTTTTGTGCTGTCAGCTTTACACTGACTTGGAGAGGTGAGGGTGCTTAGCATGCTCAGCCAGAATTCTACATCTTGTGGAGAAAGGCTTCTGTGTGGCACAAATTGTTGGGTAATGGCCCCCTATAGAAAGGATCATGTATTTAAAATATCAATGCCTATATGTAAGTCTGACAAGCTGATATGCCTGTAGGGAGCTGTTGCAACCCTTATTGACTGGACTTTTGTGTTAGTAATTTGAGAACCCTTTTAAGTGTACTTCAGAAGGCCTCCACCCTTATGGTGTCAAGACACCATAGCTACTAAAGTGTAAGGCTGATGTCTAAACTGCCCGCGGGGGGGAAGAGTTCTCCTCATGGTATGGGAAAATGTTTCTACCTGCATCTTGCAGTAAAATCTCCCTTTCTCTTCACTAATTCATTGTCTTAATGTTAGTTTGTGCAGGGGTTAGTGTTTGTTAAATGCATATGTTAAGCAATGACACGAGCCCTCTTTTTGAGTACTGTCCCCTCTGTTGTGACTGGAAGAAGAGGAGCTGCAGGAAGTAGAAGTGTGATGAATAATTGGGTAAAGACCAGTCTTCAGGGGGCTGAGGTCAAAAAATGCTGGTTTCTAGGTGTTGATACATGGTCTTAAGTGACCTTGGTTCTGAGCCTCTGAGGATAACTTTTGTTTTTATGCTATAAGAGGAGCTGTTGGTAACTGACCTGTTGGTAACTGAAAACAATAAAATCAGTATATTTTTAATAGAATTGATTTTTAGCGTACAACTACACTGATTGCCCTGAACTTTTCATTAGTTGAATGACTTGGATTAAACACTTCTCAGTCCACTTCAACTGAAGCTATAGTCTTCTTAAAAATGGTTTACCTGTGTTTCTTCCTCTAAAAATGTGACATTATCAATCACACTGACCAGTAAAGTAGTCCTGGAAGCACATCTTTTAAATAGCTTTTTTGAGGGGTAGAATTCTATAAATTGCTTTTTTCTGAAGCTGTTAGAAAGAATACAGGAAATTAAGAGGGAAACAGGTTGATGGCTTATTGATGAACATCAAGGAATCTTATATCAGGATTTTCTTAAGTGATTTTTTTCCCTGTAATTTAAATCCTCACAAGATGTTGTAGGATGCTGACAGTTGTTTGCATGTAATATCTAAGATTTCAAATATCTCCTGTACAGAATGCAGTGCATAAATCAAATGCAAATTGGATCAACATGTGGGATGCATTAAGAGCTTAAGCAGGGAATAATGAAGGAGATGAATAAATGGTCTGCTACTTACTCTGATCTGTATTTTACATATTCAATGTAGTTGTAGCAGTTGTTCCAGTATATTAGAGAGACATGATGGATGAGAAAATATCTTTTATTGGACCAACTTCTGTTGGTGAGAGACATGAGTTTTTGAGCCACAAAACTCTGATAGACCCTAAAAATCATAGACTGAACAGAGACTGGATTTATGGCTTATTGCGACAATCTGTAACCCCCTCTCTTTGCTGCAGAGGTGTTTAATGGGCCACTTCCTTGAATGTATGTGCCTGCTACTTATGCAAAGCAATCTCTTCCACCTTGCGTTTAGCAGGGATACTCGGAGTATCTTTCTGAGACCCAGAGAAGAGCTCTGTATGGCTCTAAAGCTTTTTTGTCTCACCAACAGAAGTTGATACAATAAACCAGTGGTTCTCAACCAGTGGTCCACTGCCTCCATGGGGTCTGCAAGCCCTTTCAGGGGTCTGCAGGGCCCCTTGGCTGAAACCTGATGCCCTGAGCCCTGGCACCTCCCCATAGGGCTGAAGCCGGGAGTGATGCGGGGCTGAGCCTGGGAGCCATCCCCCCGTTAAAGCTGAGAACAACAGGGCTAGGACCCTCTCCTCTTCCCACAGGGCTGAAGCCAGGAGCAGTGTGTGGCTTCAGCCCCGAGCCCCTGCGCTCCCCGTGGACAGAAGCCCTGAGCCCGTGGACAGAGTTGGGGGAAGCACAAGGGTGTTGCCTCCAAAACTGCAGTGCCTTACCCAGAGTGTGGCAGAACCCTGGCAAAAAATGATATTACCTCACCCACCTTGTCTCTGCATTTACATGTAGACTTTATGTATGGAAAAATGAAGGAGGAGAATTATTTGTATATGCAGAGTCAGATTCTTCAGCTTTTTATATTATTCGTCGAAGAACTCTTCAAAATCATGTTAGGAATATGGTATACTAAGAGAGCTCAATGGCTATAGTAACTTGACATTTTAATTCTGAGACCTGGATAGGGATTATCAATTTATTTAAAAAAAAATGCATTGTTACAAATGTCACTCAGATTTCCAATTTAGAATAGCATCTTTTTAGGAACGTCAACAATCATTCTAATGTGGTTCTTAGTGGGCGGGGTACATTTTCTTCATGCAATAAGTCTGAAAGGGGTCTAGAGTGTTACTTACCTATAATTTTGATTGGCATTCTTAGAACAAAGATTTGTGCTTCTAATTCCCATAACACAGTGATTTGGTCTGATTAACTTTTATTTATTGTGATGTATTCACTATTATCTCCATTCTTGGAAAAATGCCTTGATTCTGACAACCTTGTATGTAGGGATCTCTGACCTTATTTGTAATAGGAAAAAATGAAACTTTTTTTTAAATAGGAAGAAAAAGCTGAGGTATAAACAGTTCACAGCACTAGGCAGAATGCCTTCTTGATGAACTGGCTTTAGAACTAGCATGTGGTGGAACTACAAAAAGAATAATGCATGGACAGAGCCAACCAACTTTTGGGGAGGGTTGTACGTGGAAGAGAAAACGAGAAGTTTGACCTAACTTAAATGTTTGGAAAACTCGTGAGTAAAACTCTTTATGAAGAGCAGGGAAGTGGTGCAAACATATCATGGGTGTAAGAATAAATATGGAGATAATGGGTACTTAACTCATATTGTGTTGACCACCAAGACTTACTGAAAAGGTACTTTGTGTACTTTGTGTGATAGTAATTTTTGCTTTCATTGATATGTGAAGTTTCTGCGTGTTCTGGGCTCCACTCTACATGTGTGCAAGTTAAGAATGTAGTTTGCACCCATTAATGTAGCTGGCCATGAAATTCAGGCATTTGCATGTGAAGACAACTAGCTAGATGCATTTGTGCATACAGTTACCTAATGCATTTCCAGTTGTGGTAATTACACTGACACACATACAGACAGTAGGCATGGAGCTATAAATAGTGCACTTAAAAACAAAAAAATGAGACCCTGAATTTCTTGCTTCAAAAGTTCTAGAAATATGAAAAGTGAAAATCACCCCCCCCCCCTTTTTTTAAATAAAATGCAGATCTGAGGAATACACTTCAGCCAGACAAGCTAAGTTTTTGCCTATTCCATCTGGCTTATCAGGGTGACTAGTCTTAACCAAACTCACCTGTAACCTATCAGGTTGTATTTAAATTTTCTGTCCAATGGCTAACTTTGCTCCATACTTCCAATATTCTCCCCGACAAGGTAAAAACAAACGTATTGACTTGACATCAGACAATATTGAGCCAGAACAGTTTTTTCTTATGACAGTATGTTTGTTCTGCTGGTCACAGTGTGAGGAGGGTCACACTGCTGAGTCACACAAAGATTATTAGTATGTCTGCACAGCAGTTAGACACCTGCAGCTGGCCTGGGCCAGCTGATTCGGACTTGAGCTAAGGAGCTGTTTAACTGTGGTGTAGACATTTGGGTTTGGGCTGGAGCCCAGCCTTCTCACAGGGAGGGTCCCTTTGAAGCTCACCTTCTGAAACATTTCTCTTCACTTTTTAAGAAGCATTCAATGGATCAGTGCCATGAGTGTATCAGAAATATAACACAAACAAAAAGGGTAATAGAAGGAATAAGCTAATTTTTGTAGTTGTTAAAAGACAATATTTTATTTATAGATTCTAGGACTGGAAGGGAACTCGAGAGGTCCTCAAGTCCAGTCCCCTGCCCTCATGGCAGGACCAAATACTGTCTAGACCATTCCGGATAGAGGTTTATCTAACCTACTCTTAAATATCTCCGGAGATGGAGATTCCACAACCTCCCTAGGCAGTTTATTCCAGTGTTTAACCACCCTGACAGTTTGGAACTTTTCCCCAATGTTCAACGTAAACCTCCCTTGCTGCAGTTTTAGCCCATTGCTTCTTCTATCTTTAGAGGCTAAGGTGAACAAGTTTTCTCCCTCTTCCTTATGACACTCTTTTAGATACCTGAAAACTGCTATCATGTCCTCTTTTAGCCTTCCTTCATATGTCACGTACTCAAAACCTTTAATCATTCTTGTTGCTCTTTTCTGGAACCTCTCCAGTTTCTCCACATCTTTCTTGGAATGCGGTGCCCAGAACTAGACAAAATACTGCAGTTGAGGCCTAACCAGCGCAGAGTAGAGCGGAAGAATGACTTCTCGTGTCTTGCTCACAACACACCTGTTAATGCATCCCAGAATGTTTCCTTTTTTTGCAACAGCATCACACTGACTCATATTTAGCTTGTGATTCACTATAACCCCTAGATCCCTTTCTGCCATACTCTTTCCTAGATAGTCTCTTCCCATTCTGGATGTGTGAAACTGATTGATTGTTCCTTCCTAAGTGGAGCACTTTGCATTTGTCTTTGTTAAACTTCATCCTGTTTACCTCAGACCACTTCTCCAATTTGTCCAGATCATTTTGAATTTTGACCCTGTCCTCCAAAGCAGTTGCAATCCCTCCCAGTTTGGTATCATCTGCAAACTTAAGTGTACTTTCTATGCCAATATCTAAGTCGTTGATGAAGATATTGAACAGAGCCGGTCCCCAAACAGACCCCTGCAGAACCCCCCTTGTTATACTTAACAGGTTATACTTATATTTAAGAATAGTCCTCCTGTCTTTCTGAAAGACTAATACCAAGTTTGTGTTTGTGTTTGTCTTCACTACAGTGTTAGCTCAAGGTATAACTCAAGTGTTGTCATTTACCTGGCTCCTGTCACCACACTCTCTCACACAACTCAAGCTAGAGTTTAGTGCTGCTTTAACCTTAACTAGCTGGCCAGTTTGTGTGTGGTTTAAAGCTCAAGTGCTGCTAATGCTTGAATTAGTAATGCAGTGAGGATACAGCTACAGGACATAGCTCATTAGCTGCCTATCCAATTGTTCTCTGTGCTGAGGGTCTTGCAGGGTGGCCTCTCTGTTAGCTTGAGTTACTAGTCTCTGTTGCTGTGAAGACAAGCCCACAGACTGGTCCTGCACAACTCAATACCCATTTCTGAGTCACCTTCTGGGACTGAAAATGACACCTATGTTTAGTGGTGTGGCTGTGGGAATATTTAAATGTTAAGCAATTATCAGCACTTGCAGAAATGGAAAGTAATTTACAGATGTTTAGGATTGGAGTTGTATACAAAAACTACAAACAAGAAGTAACTTGAAGGTGAATCTCAATATGCATTGAAAAACTGCTTTCTCTATAACTATGCAAGCTGTTTCACCCTGTGCATATGTTGTGCTTAAAACATGCTCTCAACCTTGGGTTCTCAACTCTTAATACTCCTTCCAGTCAACAGTCTTGTCAAAAGGGGCTATGCACACAGTGCACTTGTCCAAGCACCTTCATGTTTTTTTTTTAATGTTTTAAATTGCTCTCCGGAATCTTTTTCAATGGACTGTTGTGGTATTAAATTAGTAGATTTGATCTGAGAGGTCTAAAGCTAGCTTTGTATTCATTCACTGAAAATAATTCCCTAATCTCTAAAGACACAAGCCACTATATGGTCCAAAAAGCAAATGTGAAAATATCTCTAGGCTTATGAAAATAATTTTACTCCTTTCATTTTAGATTTTAAACACTGCCCGGAAGCACTTTGGTGCAGGTGGAAACCAACGTATTCGTTTCACACTGGCACCCTTGGTTTTTGCTGCATACCAGCTTGCCTTTCGCTACAAGGAGAATTCCAAAGTGGTGAGTTACGCACATTTTGTGTACTTGCTTCTAGGCCTGTCCTCCTAAAAAAAACATAATCTTTTGTTTGTCTAAAATTTACTGTGTAGTTCAAAATTTTATACAGGGTTTTAAAATCTGATTTCTTCATCTTCTGAAAGCAGATAATAGATAAGAGCACAAATCAATTTCTCAAGCAGCCAAGAGTTGTTTTTTTGTTTTTTTTAATCCACTCAGTTTCCTAGCTAAAAAATTTTATGAAACAAAAATTGGATGTCAACTTGGATAGTTCTAGATCAAAGGTGGGCAAACTATGGCTCACGGGCCTGTCCTGGCCGGCCCCTGAGCTCCCAGCAAGGGAGGCTAGCTCCTGGCCCCTCCCTTAGAGCCACAGCATGCTGTGCCACCAGTGCTCTGACCCGCTGCTCCTGCCTCTCTGAGCAGTATGGTAAGGGGAGGATGGAGGGGTTTGGATAAGGGGCAGTCAGGGAACGGGGCGGTTGGATGAAGTGGAGGTTCTAGGGGGAGGTGGTCGGGCAGTCAGAGGGCAGGGGTCCTGGGAGGGGGCAGTCAGAGGACAAGGAGCAAGGGGGTTGGATGGGTCGGGAGTTCTGAGGGGGGCAGTCAGGGGGCAGGATGTGGGAGGGGGCAGATGGGGGTGGGGACCAGGCTTTCTTGGGGAGGCACAGCCTTCCCTACCTGGCCCTCTGAACAGTTTTGCAATGCTGATGTGGCCCTTGGGCCAAAAAGTTTGCACACCCCTATTCTAGATTATGTTCTGAGACTGGAAGTGGCTGACTTTAACGACCTGATATCATGCAGCGAATGATTAAGGGAGCATACTTCAGGTGACTGCAGTGAAATTGCTACTTAAAATCAGGCTAGATACCTGCAGCTCTAAAAGTGCATAAAGTTAAAATAAACTATCTTTAAAAACGTTAGCCCTTTTGAAAGCAAATAATTCCATATCTCAGTTTAATTATAATGCAGTAGCTACTAAATTGTACATACTTGAAAAAAATTCTGCAGAGTTTACTTCACTCTGGCCCCTTGAAAACTAGCAATCTCACTTCATCCAAAGACCTTTTTGTTGCAGTAAAACGTTTGTTCCACACTTTGTATGATGTTGTTGATTGGTATTGGAGATGTTAGACCATTCCTCATCCAAATATTTTCAGGGTGAGCATCAAAATCTGTTATGTAATTTAAGATTATATTTTATAATGACTCCTGTTCACAACTCTCTTCTTTACATCACGTGTACATTCACTGTTTTGTGGTTGGGCTGACTTGCTTGTGAGCATTAAATATAATCATGGTAACTGCGCCCCAAAAGTGGGTATACATTTCTGTGGTGGGGAAGGGGATATTTAGTGCTACTTTTGAACTGTCATAAATAGAAGGTTTTTCTGTGAAAGACAACTGAGAATTCTACACCAAGTTACAGTAGTGCAAACAGATTTTTGTGTGATTAAACATTCTGCTTTCTTAATTAGTGTGCAAAGCTGAATGAGATCAGTTGAGAGAGAGAATAAGAGTAATGAACATATTTTGATTTCTTTCCTCTCCTGAATCTTACCCTTCTTGCTGTTGTGATGGCTTAGTCCAAGATTTGACTTAACCGTATTTCTTTAGGATGACAAATGGGAAAAGAAATGCCAGAAGATCTTCTCTTTTGCACATCAGACCATCAGTGCTTTAATCAAAGCAGAACTGGCAGAGCTGCCTCTGCGGCTTTTTCTCCAAGGAGCACTGGCTGCTGGAGAAATTGGTTTTGAAAACCATGAAACAGTGGCCTATGAATTCATGTCCCAGGTAACAATGATGTTGCTGAATATTTTTTTTCACCTGCATTGCTTTAAAAACTTAGTGTGGCTAGTTTGTCTTTGTTATGGGTTGGCTATAGAAATTAAATCTGTCATTTAACTACAAAGATCGCTGAAGGTGTGATTCTAGCAACTGATCCTCTTCAGGAAGAGACCCCTGAATCTTCCCTTTTACTCCTGCAGCCCCATGTTATGTCTAGCTTCTCCCTGCCTGAACAAGTGCTTTAATTTAACAACTTCTGGAGCACAGCAGTGCCACCTGCTGCTCCAGCAGTCCTTTCATTGGAGAATGTGGCTTCTTCTGACCTCAAATGCTGCTTCAGCAAGTTTTCTAGTCTCATTCCAAAGCTACAGCTACCTGTCTGATGTGGCAAAACCCGAAGACATTTATAATAAGCTTCAGAAGTTGCCGTGTTGAGTTTTCATACTGGGTCCTGCTGCTAAAATCCACAAAACTTATTTCAGATAGTCCTTTTTATCTGAAAATGAACCACATTTATTTCATAGATCCTTGTTGAATAACTCCTTGAGCTAACTTTGCTCAACGTTGACCAGATTACTGGAAAACAATGAATGTTTGAGGCCAACCTCTTCTTTGCTCTTTAACACATCAAATATGAAGACTGGGAGAGAACTGTTTGAAAGTTGTCCCCCGCCCCTCACCCCACCAGAGTATTGCCCTGTGTCTGCAATGCCAGGTGTGAATAGTTGAGACATGCAGTGTGTGCTGTGCTTCACTGTCTAATTGTGGGTGGTGTGGGACTTTTAAAAGTTGTGTATAGAATCTTGTTTTATGAAAGTGAGACTGATATTGTCAGGTGTGTGTGTGCGCCCAGTCTTTTAAAATAAGAGGGTCTTTTCCTCATGAGACACTTGCATTGCCTCTTTACGAATAGTTTTTATGCTGGACATTCATATCAGTGGGATTTACTACCCAGGGTCACTAATTTACCCCTTACTGGCTTTATCATCCCCTGTACAATTTTACATATTCTGGATATAGAGTGGAGCCTGCACCAAGGGTTGTCTGTAATAGGAAGCTCCTTGTCTTAAGCAGCCATTTTAACTAAAGGTTAAGCAAAGCTTTACTAAAGTTTTTGAGAGTATTTTAAAGATGATTTGTAATAGCCACAAGGTTTTTTGTTTTGTTTGTTTTGTGCGTGTCTTTGGTGGCTGCTTCAGACAAGCTTGCTTGGTTTTTTTTTTTTTTCTGGCTTTCTAGCTTGGTTCTTTGCATGCAGGAATTAATCTGTGTCCTGTTTACTAAGTATTCAGCCTAAAAGTGTGTATGGAATTCCACCCACAAAGCTCCAAAGAGCTTTTAGAACACGCACTTACTTACATTCCCTTTGCTGATAATGCTGTAAGGAACAGTAATTGTAACTTTGTTTCATCTCCTCTTCTCTTGGTTGTATTAGGCATTCTCTCTGTATGAAGATGAAATCAGTGATTCAAAAGCACAGCTGGCTGCAATCACCTTGATAATTGGAACATTTGAAAGGATGAAATGCTTCAGTGAGGAGAACCATGAGCCTTTGAGAACTCAGTGTGCACTGGCAGCTTCAAAGCTGCTTAAGAAGCCAGACCAGTGCCGGGCTGTAAGCACTTGTGCCCACCTGTTTTGGTCTGGCCGAAACACTGACAAAAATGGAGAGGAGGTAGGAGGGCATATTCACAAAAATTTTAGGTATTTTCCCACCATTTGGGTGTCTGACTCTTTTTCCAAAGAGTTTTTTTGGTTTCATGTCTATGAAGACCTTAGATAAGCTATGATGTAAAGTCTGTTTTATGTTATCTATTACAAAACAACTAAATTTGACTTTCCTAAAACTTGGCTTGATGAGAACTACAAAGTAAGTAAAATAAGCTCTGTAACTAAAAAGTTATGAACATCTGAATAATGCAAATTTTGAAAGGCATGCAGTTAAGGACAGACCCCGTATTGCCTAAAATCAGTAGAAAAAACTATTGACTTAAGTGGGAGTAGAAATGAGTACTAAATTAACCGCAGTGCCATATTGAAGTGTTCATTTATAGACTTATTTTATTGTGTATTCTGTGCAGGTAACTTTCAAAATGACAAAGTGGGTTCCAAAATTCCCCCCCCCCCCCCAAACTCAAAGCAGCAATCCTTGTTGAGGACTTGACCAAGTTTCATACTTATCTGACTTTACTGTAGTCCTACTTCATGTGTAGAAACGATTGCAATTTTTTTTTAAAAGGGGAAAATTTAACACTTCAATTACATGGAGATTAAAGGGATTTTTCTCAAATTAAATTTTAAAGGCCCCCTTCCTGCAAAGATCAAGCAACAAATTCAGCCCAGTTGGTGACTCTTTCAGAAAGTTTTAGTATGATAAAAACTTACACAGGGTTTATAATGAAAGCTTTTGCCACCTTAGCTAGAGCGGATGCCATTAGGCAAGTATGTACACTGATGTTCTGAGACAGTAAATATAAAGCTTTTTAAGAGAAATGTTGGTGCATTCGTAGTCGTGTCTCAAGGAGTGCTTGTATGCTCTTAATAGGTGGGTGAATTTATGTAGGTTTTTGCTTGTCCTTGTGCTTAGGCTATGCAAGATTCCTGGTACACAGGTGTTCTTGACTGTTGGCCACTCAGGTGTTGGTTAGAATGGTGTTGAAGGCTTACATTTGTCTCTATATATAAACATTTTGTTTTCTCTGTCTTTAGCTTCACGGAACGAAGAGAGTAATGGAATGCTTGAAAAAGGCTCTAAAGATAGCAAATCAGTGCATGGATCCTTCACTCCAAGTTCAGCTCTTTATAGAAATTCTGAACAGATACATCTATTTTTATGAAAAAGAAAATGATGCGGTAAGTGAAGATGATGTAATATAGAACCATAGGATTTTTCTTACTTGAATCCTATTTGAAGTTTTTCTTACACTACAGTTTATACCCAGCTCTCCTAATGACGTGACTTAAATGCATCCCGTAGCACTGCTTACTTAGTGTTGCCTTTGCTTGACAAAGTAATGGATCAGTTCTATGTCTGGGGAAAAAAGGGGATTTTTTTCAAAGTTATTGCAATTGCCATTTGTCTCCTAGTTTCTTGGAGGAAAGAGCTGTGCTGCTGTAGTGTTGATGCTTCTTACATTGACAGAAGGGGATTGTTGGTTGATGTAGGTGATCCAGCTCCCCAAGAGGCAATAGCTAGGTCAGTGCAAGTATTCCACAGTGGACATTAGGTCAACCTAACTACATCTCACAGGATCTGAAAATTTCACAGCCTTGAGTGATTGTAGCTAGGTCAGCCTAATTTTTAGGTGTAGAGCAGGTTGTAATATAAAATGTAGATGTTCAGTAGAAGTTCTTGTATTACCCACTAGCCACTGTAAGTGAAGATGACTATAAGGGTGAGGAGCTAAGGGTGAATAATTAAGTGATTTATTAGGACTCAGCTCCTAAAGTTTAATTTTAGTTGTAGATAGCGTGTTTAATTTTGTACATCTTGCTTGTATGTATGTGAAAGGGGAAAGACAACTGTTAGAGGAAAATGTTTAGATATTGTGCCCAGGGAGAGAACTGGCTCTAATTTGCTTCAGATGCAAACATTTATCAATAGGGCTTCTGGTATTGTACTGACTTAAAATGGATTTCAGATACAATATGGTATGTGATTGTGAAAATGAGTATAGGGTAACTTTTTTGAGTTTTGTATGCTTTGTGATACTGCTACTGTGAAATAAAGTTGCGTGGTTTGGTGCCTAATTAGGTTTCAGTGGTTAACATACCTCAGAGGCTGCCTTGTACTTAATTAACATACCCTTCCAAGATGCAAAACTTAGTTTCAGAGGACCTATCTTTTCTGTGATTTATTTGAAGCATTTTTCTGTGGCTTGTGCAAACTGCATTGACACTCTCAGTAGATTCTACTGTGAAAATCAATTATCTTATCACTGTAGTCAGATGTATGCTAAATCCAATAGATTTCTGTTCTGTAGTACTGTCTTGTTAAATAGTTACTGTGCTTCACCCCAGAGGCAGCTGCACTTAACAGTAGATGAAATGATTCCCTGTGTATGCCTTGTACTTTACGTAAAGTTTAGGGTGGGTTTTTGGATGAGCCTAAGGATGCTTAATTCCCATTGAATTCCAGTGAGTTGGATGCCAGACTCCTTTAAGCGCCATTGAAAATCCCAGACTTCGGGAACTGCTTTCTGTACAATAGAAGCTGCTCTAATTCTAAGGTTATTAGAAAAGTGAATAGAAATGAATAAACTTGGCACTATAATTCTTTACAAGGGATTGTGAAGTGTTTTCATGTTGTTGAATAAGCCTTTGCAGACTCTTGTGAGGTAAGAAGCATTGTACCTATTTTAAAGATGAGTAAATAGAGGTACAAAATCATTGTCAAACAAGCCTATGGTAGAGCTGCAAGACTCTCTCTCTCGTGCCTTAACTGCCCTTACTTGGAGGCAAGGTCTGTGGGTGAAAAGATCTCTATTAAATGTGCTCCGCTGTCATTTACTAGTAGGATTTAGCTATTTATATATTTATTATAGGTGACAATTCAGGTTTTGAATCAGCTCATACAAAAGATACGAGAAGACCTTCCAAACCTTGAATCTACTGAAGAAACGGAACAAATTAACAAACATTTTCATAACACACTGGAGCATCTGCGTTTGAGGAGGGAATCACCAGAATCTGAAGGGCCAATTTACGATGGTCTTGTCCTTTAAAGAAGACACACTTGCACAAACATGCACACACTGTACTTATTTTTGTCTTTCCATCTACAAACAGTATGTCATTTTATTATGATAGATTTAATAGACTGTGCCTTTCAGAAATGCCAAGTTACATTACAATTCATTTAAATGTGATGTGTTCAGTTCAGCACCTCCAAACACTTGTGTTCAATATGTTAACAAATTTAAAGGGTGTTCAGATTGGACCAGCAACTATAGATTTGATCATGTTAGCATGACTGGACATGTTTCTTTAAAATTCATGTGACATGGGGGCTCTTTTATTCCACATTCTGACCTATCTTTTCTGTCTCTGTTCACTGTCGCTTCTGTAGCACTATGGAACTCTAACCTGGCAGTGGCTATCCATCTCAAAGTGATCTGATTTTTTTTTTCTTTAATAGTGCATTTGATTTTGAGGGCTGTTGTTTGTTGGATTCTGCTTGAGCTTTTCTTTTAGTGCAAGTTAAGTCTAAGTGTAATATCTTCCCTAAAAACTAGAATATATTAATGCATGTTTGGAGAGTTTTAAAACACCATGCTCAGAAACAAAAGTTATATTTTGCATATTAGGGCTCTGTGACATTCAGTGAGGGCCAGTACTGTGCACAGGGCGTATTTATCAAGATAATTTTGTTCCAAATAGTATAAAAAAATAGAGAAATTGTGATCTATATAGTGTATATGTATAACCATTGTAAATTTAGGGAAAAATGCATTACACAAGTTTATTCAGTATCATGATTTTGCACCATTGAAACAATAAAGTTGCTATTAACTCTGGTTTTATGTCTGTTGCATTTAATGTTTGTTACAGTAAAAGCAAAAGTACATTTCTTGTATCACGGGTGGGGTCATAAAATCCAAGTGCATTTAACTCATAGGGAGTGTACACTGGTGTTCGAATGAATGCAGATGACTGGATTATAAAATGGCTACCTAACATCAGAATTCAGCCAAGAAACACTGCCACACATTTATTATCAGCATATGGCTGAAATTGTATATATTTTTTAGTTTATAGAATGCCTATTGTGAGATCTGTCATACAGTAAAATACCCCACTAGAATCTAAAGGAAGTACACCGCCAGATAGCCTTCAGCCAAAACACCCCATATATTAAGGGGTGAGGAAAATAAAAGTAGATGGAGGAGGCTTACAAAACTGGTTACTGGACCAGCTGCTAAAGTCAGTCTGTGTAAGAAACTGGTGGTCTCATTCTGCAAGGGAATTCCACTAAAAGATCTGTCCTCTACCTGGTCCTAACTCAACTTAAGGACTAACAGTCAACCCCAACACCTACCAAAAACTGTTTTATCAGCCTTGTACAAATAGCAGCAATAGACCCATTTGGGCAAAGAGTATAGAAGTCTGTGCTGACATGCTGATGCGGGTGGGAGAACACCTAGAAATCTCTGGTGATCCAGGCAACTGGTTCGATACTGCAGATTCTATGCTATGGTGATGAGTGCCTTTATTAAATGTATAATTTACTAATAATAAACTCTGGAAAGGATACCTTATGCAATGCCTCAATATCCGCAAGAGATGCGCTGATTACAAGTCAGCAGTTGTGCCCTCTATGGAGAAGTTTACTGTTTTGGCATCTTTTGGTCTTCCAAGAAGTCTGTCTACAAACTATTATGCTAGAAAGGTGTGAACATTGCTTCTATTCTGTAGCTCTAGCAAATCGCTATTCTAAAACGTTTAGAGAGTCATCTTTTTATAGTAAGAGTTTGTAGTGGTGGTGTGGAGCTAAGAAATAAGCACCATCCATTGTTTTACAATACAGACCCCCTGTCCTGCTCATAGGAGTCCTAAAGGCCTATCTACTATATCTTCATGAAGCATATCCAAGGGAGAGCACAACTAACAAAATCTTGGGAGTAGGTCCGTTTTACCATATCAGCTTCTGTCTCCAAAGTAACCATGTATGCTGGAGCCAGGCTGCTGCTGTAAGTATTAAGTAGGCTATTTTAAGACTTAGACAATTCATTTACAGTAAACTTATTTTTTATGGAAGTTTTTACAAAGTAACACTTCAAAACAGTGGTTCACAGGCTGCATATAATACAAGATGGGTCATAACAGCTAATTAACATGTATGTCTGCTATGGTAATGGACAAATATGAATAGTGTTGTTCACCAACTGTGTTTTTTTTTTCAGTTTGTCAGTGGGGCAGTAGTTGCAAAACAGCACAGAGGAAACTCATGGGGGAACATTCTCCTGCAAGCTAAGAAATTGCACCTTTTCATGAGTTCCACTGCTCAGATCAGTGTGCTTGAAGTGTAGATGTGATTTTTGGCGTTCAGTGTGTCCAGCGAGATTTGACTCTCCCTGTTGAGATCGGGAAGAAAGATGAGAGAACTGAAGAGGTAAAAAGCCAAATACTGCTTTCACCTCTCAAATTAACGCAGACACACCTGAACACAGCAGAACCACTGCAGTATCTTTCTGGTGAGAGCATGCTGTGGATCTCTGTCTTCTGTGGGTGCTTCCTGCATTTCACTGCACAGATAGGTTTAGGAGGGCAAGAGTAGTGGGACTGATACTTCATAGGCCTGGAAGGGAATCCCCTGCTTTCATAGGAGGACAAAGTATTATCTAGATGAGCTACACAACTATCTCATTGGTTATGTAGTGGTTATTTTCTCTCCCCTACCTGCCTCAGTGCACAGCATAGCTGTTTTCTAGGGACAGGATTTGCTCCAAATAACATAAGTGCTTGACTGGTAGTGTATCCCTTATGAATATGTGAGAAAAGGGGAGATTCTTTTCAATGTCTTTCTGTCCTATTACCCTCTCCTAAGCCCCGCCAGGGTAGAGACTTTGGGGAGAACAGTCTTCGCTGGATGAGATGAGGGTGGACTTGAGTAAAAGACTAGTAAGGATTTGTATTGGGCCTAATGTATCAATATTTTCACGTAACAGTAACTTTCTGATGGGGCCACTGGATACTGTGTTTAAAAAAGGTAAACCATTTTGAAAGATTTAGACTGGATGTTTGTATTTTTTTACTTTGTTTTATTTTGGGGTGTTTCCCTGGATTTTCACTGACTGTGTCTGATCTGGCTGTATATAATTAGGCTTTGAAAGATTTGAGTGTTTTTAAAAATGAATTTCAACCAATATCTGTCTACAAATATTTTCATTGACTTAAAATGTTCCAGTAGCAGGAAATCAATTTTAGTCTAATACTGATTTTTATTTGACAATGATTGTGGATAGTGAGATTCATAAAAACATTTAGTATCACTTTAAGCACTGTTCATAGATTTAAAAAGATGCCTGTAGGGTAAATATATACAGTTATGCTACCACACATAATTGGAGCACATGTTTATATTTCTCTGCAACTTTGATTCTAATGCCCATTGACATTATGCTGGACTCTGTACTAACAGACTGCTAACATGATGTAATAGAAAAACTAAAATTAGACTCTTAGCCCACATTTTCTTCCTTCTATTAATCTCTTCTCTCAATAGCCCAATAATAAGCCACATCAACGTTCATATTTAGAGTAGTACTCATTTCTATATATATCCATCCAGTGTTTAATAACTGTTACACCTTCCTCTTACTTATCAGATGCATTTTATTCATTTGCGATCGTTCTGTATTCACTTAATTTTAACTCTGTTTTATAGATATACATAGGCAGGCTGCTGTTTTTTAGGTATGGCATTATATACCAGCAAGAGTACGATGGTGTGCTATTCTATATAAGAACACACACACGGATACTTGGGCCTGTATCCGAAACTCGCTTAAGCCAAGGGAGATTCAATTAGCTTTAGTGAATTTTGAACTAGGTCCTTAATGCAGTGTTGTTGTTTATAATGTGTATATACAGTAATTTGGTGCAATATTGCTTACACATTGATAAATCCACACACAGCTTATGTTTTCTTAAACTTTCTCTGTACATTTTGGTTATTTTAATGGAAGGATAAATCAGTGGATGGATAAAAATACTGTAAATCTAATCAGTTTCTTCCTTCTGAAAAATACATCTTTTCAAACTAAACTCTATTTTAACTTACATTAATTCTTGCAGTATTTTTACTTTCTGTAGTCTGTATTTTTGTGGCCTGCAGATGTCATCTACACTTTATCATTGCAAAGTAATTAAAGGGAATTTTATCAGGTTACAGATCATATTAAGAAAAATCCTAACCTGTTAACACCTGAAATTAAAGGTGAAAGACTTTGCAATCTTACTTTACTTTTTTCATAGGAATGCTGTTTGCCTTTTTGCATGTCATTCTGCTTTGAATGAAAACAAACTAGCTAGGGCCACTTTCTGGTTGTGATGCATTAGCATTGCACTGTTACAAATAAATCAGAGAGAGATTTATATTTGAATTGATCTTAAATTCTCCTAAGCCTACCGTGACTTAAAGTAACCAGTGGTAGTCCTAATTCACAGAGCTAAACCAAAGCAGCGCCAGTAGGTTCCTTTTAGAAGCAAGTAGTGTTTCTACATAGCATTCTTGTTTTCCTTATACATTTTTACATTAAAATGTGGGGATGAATTTTAGCCTTACCAGGACACAGCAATTTTATAAAAGCTTTTCTGAAGCTCATGTGGCACAGTGGGTATAAAACAGGGTTAATGGCCGAGTTCAGCCACAGAAGCCAAAATGAAGTCTCATAGAGCGAATGATGCACACATTGCCCATGACAAGCTGCTCTAATGATCATCAGAAGTGTATAAGGAGCCCAACACAAACCAAACACACAGACAATAATTGCTAAAGACTTGGCTACTCGTTTGTCCCGGGAAAGTCTAACTCTGTTTGCCATACTGTTGGCAATGTCTGTTCTTCTTGTGGTGGTGCAAACGTTTTCTATAGCTTTGTAAAAACTGCCCCTGGGTTGTTTGGTCTCAACATCCACCTGTAAGGGTGGTAAATCTTGACCAACATTAAAATCTAGGGACTGGTTATCAAGGTTACATAGGCTGACCTTTGAACCGCAGGGTCTAGTGGGTGAAAGGCTACTAGCTCTCCTTTTCTTAGCTCTCTGTCTGTCAGGTTTTACAAAAAATACTACATGCTCTCTTTTTTTCCCTTGGAAACTTGTTTCACAGTCCTCTTGACCAGGTGCTAGGTTTTCATTTCTCATGGGAGTGCGCTTCTTGATGTTGATGTAAATGCTTAAGTTAAAGTATGTAACGCTAATGAAAGGTGTAAAGAATTCAATAGTGGAAGCAATCATTAGGAAATACCAATTGTAGAAAAATTCAGCATAGCACTCTCCTTCAGGGAGGATAGTTTTTTGAGCAATATACTCCCAACTGATGATGGCTGGTCCATAGAGAAGAAAAGCTGCAATCCATACGATTATCATCTTTAATACTGCGTTTCTAGTCATCCCCTTCTGAGCTCTGTAACTCATCTAAGCAATGAAAAAAGTAACATTATGTTCATGCTCCCCAGAATAATCCAATAACCTGTAACTATGTTAAGGATTCCTGTTTTATTTTGATGTTGTACCTGCTGGGCACACTTAATGTGCTTAGCAAGAAAAGGTTTCATTTTTGTAACAAACCAAAGCCATTCCTGCAATTCCCTTTACAACACCCACCATTTAATAAAATAGGCACCCTTCTAGCTGCTTGATAGTCTATGTTCTGTGGACAAAGTATTGCACCTTGCATCATTCTGAAGAACTGTGGACTGCACAGAACATGAACTCTTGAGGAAAGGATCCTACCTCTAGCCCCCGTTCTCCCAGTCAGAGGTCACGTGTTTTGTTGTAGTAGCTATGATGCCTGCTTGTGGGATATTGTGGGTGTGAATTTTTGTTTCTTAGTTGTTATATTTTCTCCTGTGGGATTAGTTAAGTAACTTAAATTAGGTTTCCAAGTGATGTTGAGTTTACAGAACACCTCCGCAAATGCTTACTAAATGGTAGGAAAGGCTGTCATGTTTAAATTTTGTATGACAAGCTATGATCACTAAAAATTGATATCCACTGTAATAAACAGTGGATATTAAAATCAATATTTTGGGAAATCTTACTGCTTCCCAAACAAAATCAGAAAGAAAAGCAATGACATGAAGGATAAAAGGAAAACTCTGCCATGCAAAAAGGTGCAAGCTATTTCTGCAAAATGACTGCTCTCACTCCACAATGTGTATTTGAATGAACCCCCAAGTATTGAGAGAAGTGGGAGCTATAGCAAAGCTCACAGGTATGGGCGGAAAAAGAGGCAGAAATCTGAATTGTAATCCTATGTTGGTCCTTGACTTGCTATAAAATGAGGGAGATGGAACTTCCCTGCTTCACATGCTTGTTGCAGCCTTTAATTAGTATTTGTGTCATGTCTTGCACAGCCAGCTACAACTGCTTGTGAATGTGACTATACCTCTCTGCCTTTGTTCTAACCTAGCCTCTAGGCAACTAATCTGCATCTCTCTGTGAACTGTTAAAATTCAGGTTTCAGAGTAGCAGCCATGTTAGTCTGTATCTGCCAGAAGAACAGGAGTACTTGTGGCACCTTAAAGACTAATAAATTTATTTGATCATAAGCTTTTGTGGGCTACAGCCCACTTCATTGGGTGCATACAGTAGGAAGATACAGGGGCAGCTCTAGGGATTTTGCTGCCCTAAACACGGCGGGCAGGCAGGCTTCCGAAGCCGCGGGACCAGCGGACCCTCCGCAGGCACGCCTGCGGGAGGTCCACTGAAGCCGCGGGACCAGCGGACCCTCCCCAAGCAAGCCACTGGAGGCAGCCTGCCTGCTACCCTTGCGGCGCCAGCAGAGCGTCCCCTGTGGCTTGGCACCTCAAGCACGCGCTTGGCATGCTGGGGCCTGGAGCCGCCCCTGGGAAGATAGATACAGATATACACAGAGAACATGAAACAATGGATGTTACCATACACATTATGAGGAGCGTGATCAGTTAAGGTGAGCTATCATACCACCCTATACCAGAAACCTACTGCCGCTATACTTACCTACATGCCTGCAGCTTTCATCCAGACCACACCACTCGATCCATTATCTACAGCCAAGTTCCAGGAATCTATCGCATTTGCTCCAACCCCTCAGACAGAGACAAACACCTACACGATCTCTATCAAGAGTTCTTTCAATACCCACCTGCTGAAGTGAAGAAACAGCTTGACAGAGCCAGAAGAGTACCTAGAAGTCACCTACTACAGGACAGGCCCAGCAAAGAAAATAACAGAAGGCCACTAGCTGTCACCTTTAGCCCCCACCTAAAATCTCTCCAGCCCATCAAGGATCTATAACCTATCCTGAAGGATGATCCATCACTCTCACCGATCTTGGGAGACAGGCCAGTCCTTGCTTACAGACAGCCCCCACACCTGAAGCAAATACTCACCCGCAATCACACAACAAAAACACTAACCTAGGAACCTGTCCTTGCAACAAAACCTGTTGCCAACTCTGTCCACATATCTATTCAGAGGATACTATCGTAGGACCTAATCATATCAGCCACACTCTGAGAGGTTTGTTTACCTGCACATCTACCAATGTGATATATGCCAGCAATGCCCCTCTGCCATGTACATTGGCCAAACTAGACAGTCTCTATGTAAAAGAATAAATGGACACAAATCAGATGTCAAGAATTATAACATTCAAAAATCAGTTGAACACGTCAGTCTCTCTGCTCACTCAATTATAGACCTAAAATTTGCAATATTACAACAAAAAAAGTTCAAAACTGGACTCCCAAGGAGAGACTGCTGCATTGGAATTAATTTGCAAATTGGACACCATTAAATTAGTCTTGAATTACACAAAGTACAACTATTTCCCCATACTTATTCTCCCCTCCCCCCCAAGTTCCTCACATCTTGTCAATTGCTGGAAATGGGCCATTTTCATTACCACTACAAGGAGTTCCTTTTCTCCCCTTCTGACAATAGTGCACCTTAACTGATCACTTTTCTTATAGTGTGTATGGTAACACCCCTTGTTCCATGTTCTCTATGTATCGATGTATCTTCCTACAGTATTTTCCATTCCATGCATCTGATGAAGTGGGCTGTAGCCCAGGAACGTTTATGCTCAAATAAATGTTAGTTTGTAAAGTGCCACAAGTAGGCCTGTTCTTTTTTTTTTTAAATTCAGTTCCTTCAACACTGAAGGCTCAAACCAAGTCAGTCTAAGCCTTGCTGTGTTTTGCTAAGGTAGCATTCAGTCCCCGTGAGCGAGCTGGAGCAAGCATGGTAATGCAGAGCGGGCTGACCAGCGGAGGCAGTGACAGCCTCAGAACCCACATTCTCCTTTGCCTTTATGAGCGGGTCCGGCCTTATCCCTTTTAACCCAGGAGTCTCCCCTTAACCTCCAGGCACGGCGGCGGCTCAGGTAGAAGGGCTCTGTCCCTTACCGCTTTGGTAACGGAAATGAATCTGTCGAAGCTGATCAGGACGATGTTGAAGACGGAGGCGGTGCACACCAGGTAATCCACCACCAGCCACAGCTTGCACAAGCCCTTGCCGAACTTCCACTCGCCCGTCAGCACGTAGGGGATGTAGAGCGGGATGCAGAAGCCACCTGCGGACAGAGAGCTCAGCGCCGCCCGACGCCACCTGGCCCCGGCCCCGGCTCGGTGTACTCCCGTTTTAACACGCCTGGCACTTCCAGCGGCGGGTGGCTGAGCCCGGCGTGCAGCCTGGGTCCCCATCCCCTTGGGAAGGTGGGGGTGTCTGCACTCGCCCTGCCCCCCGGGCGTTACCGGGAGGGAATTAACCTGTCCCTGTCCCAGCCCCAGCCCAGCCGGGCACGGCGCTGCCCCGGCCCGGGGGCGGTCCCCGCCCGAGCTGCAGCGCCCAGGGACAGGCTCTCGGCGCGCTCAGCATCCCCGGGGGTCCCAGCGCCCCCAGCCAGCCCCCGTGCCCGGCTCCCGGCGCGCCGCTGGGGGCGGAACTCACCCACCAGCAGGTCGGCCAGGGCCAGGTTGAGGAAGAAGAAGTTGCCCTGCGTGCGGAGGCTGCGGTCCACCACGAAGGCCAGGATGACCAGCGCGTTGCCCAGCACGGTGGCCACCACCAGCAGCCCCATGAGCGCCGCCAGCAGCACCGAGAGGCTGGCGGAGAACTGGCCGCGGTGCTGAAGCAGCTGCCCCGCGCCGGCCGCGCACGCGTTGCCCAGCGCCGCCGGGCGGCTGGAGAGGTTGAGCCAGGGCAGGTCTGCGGGCATGGCTGCTGCGCTGGGGCTCAGGTACGCGCCATCGCTGCCCGTCCCGCGGCGGGGCTGGGGAGCGCCCGGGAAGCCGCCGGCTGGGAAGGCGAGTCGCGCTCTGGAGCCTGAGAGCGAGCTGGCGGAGCAACTCCAGGGCGGGCAGCGGCGGGGAGCCTGAGCGCCAGCTGGCGGAGCAACTCCAGGGCGGGCAGCGGCGGGGGGAGGGGCGGGAGCGGGGCGCTGAGGAGAGCGGGGTTCCCGCCCGCAGGGAGGGCGCTCAGCCTGAGGCGGGCTGTCGGTGCCCTAGATGGTACAAACCGCCTGCGTTTGTACCAGCCTTAGCCAGCCAGGGGCCGCCCACGGGTGAGTTTAGGGCTCAGGGCTTCCTAAAGTCGGAATAAATCTGTTAGTCAAAGGTGCCAGCCAACTCCTTGTTGGTTTTGTGGCTACAGACTAACACGCTGCCCCCGATACTATGAGTAAGGTAGTTTTAATAGTGATTATTCCCTGGTGTTGGGCCTGGCTGCCTCCTGTTTTCATTAAGCCCAATGGGACTTTTCCATTGATTTCAATATGCATGGGATCAAGCCCGTTGATAATTTCTGCTGATTATGCTATTGAGCATTAAATCATGGAGCCAGATACAGATACAAAGAAGAGAAAACAAGACTCTCAGTCATAAGGAAAAGATAAAATTTTTTTGGTGTTCTGTCATAAATAATTGCTATATTCTTCAGCTCATCATACATACCTTGATTTTCACATAGCACAGATAGATCAGGGCACATTTCAAGTAGGTTCTGTAGTGTACAACCTGCTGTCAGGTTTTTGAGATTCTCACTGGTTCCCACTGGTTGTTCACCTCTTGATTCTCCTTTAGTACTAACAGTTTATAGAGACATGATGTCCACAACTATTAAAGATTTTACCCCATTTTTTGCTCTATGTAGAGCTTTTTTAGGCCCAGATAATGCTCCCTGAAGCCTTCAAGCTCTGCTAAGAACAAATGCTAGATGGGCAGCAAGCTCAGAATGGCAGATTTTGCTAATACAGTTTTCAAACACTTTCTCATTTTCCTGTAAATTGAAAGTTTGTCTCTTATATGTAGTGAGTTATTATACTGTCACTTTCCCTGTTACAGATGCATGCTGATTTTTTCTTAATAATAATCAATTGTTGAGAAATCAGCTTTGTTTTATTCTGGAACGTATGCTGCCAGTCCTGTGGGGAGAGCCTTCCAACTGAGATGTGCTAAGAAGCATGGCAAAGAGAGGAGAAAGAGGGAGGAAGTACAGAATTTTTCTACATTGTTTGGGAACCAACTAGATTGTGGATTCCTGAGACTAAGACCCAGGAATCAATTCTGTCTAATCCCTGAAGCAAAAGTTCTAGTTTAGTAGAGCTGGTTGAAAAATAACTTTATTTAAAAAAAAAATTAAAAAAATTCAAGGCATTTTCATTCTTCTGGGTCATGAATTTTGCAAAATTTTCCATGAAGTTTTTTGATTGTTTTCATTTTTGAAAATCACAGACTATTTTTTGCTCACTCCTCTGATTGCTTTTGAGACACAGAGCTGCCTGAACCATGCTCTTTCCTGATGATTCTAGTGTATTTGAGTGTGTGGGTGAATGTCACTATAGTAGCTACAGTACAGAATGTGTTTTCCCACTACAATCAGCTGATACTTTCCACAGAATGGGCTAAATTCAACCCTCAGTTACACCTGTTAACCTCAAATGAGGAACTGACAGATGTCAGAATCTTGCTGTGTGTTCTGTTGGTCCAATAAATGCAGATCTCACATGAGATGAATAACATAAAAACGATATCTAAGAAGCCTCATGTGCATCAATAGTATAGGTATGGACAATTTAAAACATGTTTTAAGCACAATTCCTTTCTTATGTTACTAATAATACCTTGGATAACTAGCTTGCCACCCAGGGGAAATTGACTAGAATAGCTCCCCATCTAGATACTCTACTTTGGAATAAAAAATGATTTTATTTCAGAATACTTTTTCCACTTTGGAAGCGTCCTCATTATTTGGTAATAGAATAGTGTCCACATGGGGAGCTATTCTGGTCAATTTCTCTATGTTCACAAATGCTATTAAACCTGAACAATTTAAAAAAAAAATGCAATTTACTTTTTACGCTTTCTGTTGTTTATTTAGTTCTTATGTTTTGGTCTGCTTGCAAATCAAAATAGGTTTTAGTGACACGAGATGGATTCTCACAGCCATCTGAATGGCGAGAGCATTAAGGTCTTTTGGGAAAATGGGAAACAAATTAATGTGTATTCTATTTTAATTACTTCATGTTTACATTGTAGTAACATTTTCCTGGCTATGTTGTTTTATTGTACATTGTAATTGCAAAAGTATACTGATTGTTTCTGCACTTACTGAATTATTAGAGACTGGTGAGTACTGAAATATTAAGCTATTTAGCTGTCTGCAATGTTTATTTCTTTTAACATTATTGCTCTCAAGTCCCCAACGTTATAAAATTAAAATTAAAGGGTAAAAATCATTTAACACAATTCAAATTCAGAAACAAAGGCGTTCAGGCAGCATACAATAGAATATAGCCTTCAGACTAATGCAGTACAATATAACATACAACTACAATTAACAGCTCACAATAAACTCAAGTCCAGATTTTCAGAAGCGCTCAGGACCCAGATGCTGCCATTGTCCTACAGTTCTCAGTTAGAGCTTTTGGGTGCTGAACTCTTTTTGAAAACCAGGCCCTCTCAATATAATGAACACATATAAAATAGAGTCCACTACTGGAAATGAGCTAAATAAACAATAAAAGAGAAAGCCCAGGGGAACAGATGTATCCAGCAATTTGCTGTGAAATTTATTTATTTCATTTTCAAATGAACACCAAAGACACCTATGCAAAGTTCTAGGTATCTTAACATGAATTAATTGTACAATAAGTACAATTAAATTAAACTAAACTTCAAAAGCATTAAAACCTTTTCCACAGGAACTTGACAGCCAGCCACTTAACCATTACCCATCTAGGAAGCAAAACCTGAGCCTATTAAACTGGTGGTTTTTGCAGCAGACCCTGAAAGTTGCCAAATTTGGGCTATTTCCAAAGTCTCCAGAGTTCCAGGTTTAAAAAAATATCTAGACTCTCTTGGATCAATTGGAAAGTGAGTCCCAGAGTGGAGGGTTCTTCTAATCTTTCTCACAAATAGTTTATGAGGCCACTATATTCATGATATTCCTTGGGAAGTTATTGCCACTAAAAGGCATCAATCCTATATGAGACTGGTGTTACAGCTGTGGCCAGTCTATGTTGGTTGACTTTACAGCTGGGTGAAAACTGCAAAATATCTCCATGAGTAATCATTCGAACTTTTAAATGAATCCACTTTGACAGAGTTGGTGGTCCTTTTGTGATTGTTCTCTGTGAATGACTTAGTGAGTGAGTTCACTAGTAGGAGCATTCACTGATGGAAGCACATTTTATGTGACTATTGTAGAATATTTGCAGGACAGGAATTCTGAATTTGTAATCACAAACACTTACATTTAATCTGATCACCACTTAGTGAGAGACACACCATGTAAGTTACATAGCCAGCTTGAATTTCAAGTGGTTACCACAACCAGCTCTTTGCAAATGAGCTACACCCAAGAATAATTTGCAGAAATTATTCAGCAACTAATTTTGAATAACATGTACTTTTGAGAATCACAGTCTGTTCAGAAGCAACTAGCAAAAAGAAAAAGGAGACATTTGTCAAATTATTAGTGCAAATTTTATGCCCTATTTCAGAAATGACTTGACATCTCAAGGGCAAAAACATACTACGAACATCATCATTTATCATCAGCTATTGATTATTCGGTCTAATCAAAGGATTCCAAATACAGGTACCTGAAGCAGTACAAATGCAAAACATCTCTAATTGGGATTGACTGACATGGTGATTAAAACTCTGGATGTGACCAGAACCATGCCTACTCTAGGCCTCCTGTTGGTGATAGCACTGAGATGTAACTGATGGTATTTTTTGTAAAATTCCTTAGTGCAGATACAGCCACAGTGCAGAAAGTCTTTTCTTATATAAAGGCAACTTTTCAGTTGTAGTATGTTATTGCAAAAAGGGTTTACTTATTAATAGCCCCCTTTCAGATTGTGCAGACAGATGCCAGCTTTCTTCTCGTCTCTGAGTGACAAGAGTTCAATACTTAAGAGAGAAAGTATTTTCTTTGTCAGTGGCAAACAGAACAGATTTTTGGGCTGCTTGAGAGAATATATACATAGATTTATCAATTAAATAAATGAAAAGCTTTTATTAGATAGCTCTGGTCTTAATTAAATGAGCAGGGGAAATTGAATTCTATCATACTCGTTTCCTACTATTTTTCTCCACTTTGACAAAACAGTGTTTCATTTCCACATGTATTCAGATGTTTTTGTTTGATGTTTTCTGATCATCTCCAAACAAATAGCATGATTCCTTTTAATTTAATATTATTGCTCTCACTCTCCTGGGTAGGGAAGCAGACCCTCTCTGATCTGTGCTACTAGCAAGGAGACCCAGTACAGGTTATTGAATCTTACCATTTAATGAGTATGCAAATGCACAATTTAAAAAAAACAATTCTGTATTGAACAAATGTACAGTAGAACCTCAGTAATCTGCAAACTAGTGAGAGTTAGGAGTGGGCAGCAACACGAGCACCACTAGCTAGTTACAAGTTTCCTCCTAGTGCGGGAAGGAACCAGACACAGACAGCTTGTTTGCTCAGGAAGGCGCCCCGTCGTCAGACGTGGCAGCCCTTTTATTATCTTCAGTTACAGCATTCCTACAGCATTAGCATGATTCACAACTCTATTTACTATCCTTCTATTGGTGGCCTTGGGACTCTCCCCTTCCCTTCCTCCCATGTGGAAAAGCAGAAGCGCAGCGCGTGTTGTACTTTTCCATCCTACGGGGATGTGCTTTACTTTCCCATCTTGTGATTAGATAAAGGGTTTATAGGGAACAATCATCTGGTGGCTTGCCAGCCAGGACCGATCCCTACATCTCCCCCTTTAGTTTTTAAGGATAAGGAACATATTTTTGTTTGGCCCACGGACAACCCTGGGTACACAAGGAAACCAGGGAGGGGACGCATTGAATACTGCAACAGGTAAATATGAGAAGTAAAAGGCAGAGTCCCCCATAGGTTATTAATTGGTGTAACCAGCCCCATCCTGGCAGCCAGTTAGACAGCCAGTCCCACCAGGAAGAGAAGGGATCGTTGTGAATTTGAATTTGAGCAGTTAGGTTTTTTATCAGCGCAAGCTGATTATTTACAGCGTGAGAATGATCAGAGATGTTAAAACAACACGTTATTAACCTTTTCACACCCATAGTGGTGCAATAGGAGAAGATAATCAATAGCAGCTCTATTTTGCAAAATTCCATGGCGTAATTCGGTTTGTTCCTCATTGAGCAGTGCCACGGCAATAAAAGTAGCATTAAGGGCTTTAACTGCTGAACACGCAAGCCGGTTAATATTATTGCTATTAATAATGGTTAGGCCAGGTATACCAACCAGGGAGGTGGCCAAGGCTACATACTCGGTTTTGGAAAGAAGGTGAACTTCGGAATCACACTCGGAAGTTAATTGAGAATAAGAGCGCTTACTTCGCATTGCCTGTTCGGGTCGAGGGGCAAAGATGAGAGACAAACGGCTAACGCAACAGCAGGTGCCATCAGTGAGATTGGCAGGAATATAATTGAAGGTTCGATCAGCACAGGTCCAAAACCATCCAGGGGGCAGCTTTATATGCTTATATAGATAAGAGGCATTATATTGCGTAGAGCAATTAAGGGGGGAGTCGGGCAGGGTGACACAGGTATGCGCAGTGCAATTAGTCATACGCGTACAACTGGCGTTCAAATCAGCAACATAAGGGGTAAGCAACTGAATGGCCCCATTTGGAAGGTGTTGGGATTGAGGTCCCCAATTGTGATAGGCTGAAAAGCCCAGATTTTTGATCGTGGTGTTGCTTTCTAAACTGGAATAGAACCATGTGCTGTTTTCTATTTCGTTTGCTTTGTGGCAAACTGGGATGAGACATGTCCCAAGAAGCTGCCCTACCGCTGTTTGCTGGGAAAGACAAAAATCAGTGCAATTGATAGATAGGGCCAGGGCTTCCCACACATTAGCGGCCGGGGGTAATTTAGAACGCATCGATGCCCCATAACTTGAAGGCAAACAAGCAACAAATATCATTATACATAACATCACACAAGAATTAGCATTCAGGCAAGCAATAAAAGCAGTTAACAAATTCTCTGGGGTTTTCTCCTTTTCTTGCTGTTCCAGCAGACGCTCAGCTTGCTGTGAGAGGGACTTTATTTGTCCCCACGTCACTGGTGCATTGGGAGTACCGCGGCGCCGTCCTTGAGACAGCGTAACTGTTGTTGTTAATAACTGATTGAAATCAGGAATGGGATTGTTAAGACCCTGGTGCCACGCCATGCTGCGGGCCGCCTGTGGGGTCCTCTTTCCACGGACGGATGTAACGGGCTGGGACCCACACAGGCCCCTCAGGTGTGTTGACGGCTGCGTAACCTCGCCCCCAGGTAATCAAGGGGACTGGGGCACTCCACGTTGTTCCAGGGAGTTGTCGATACGTTACTTTAGGGGCGGGGAGTTCTTCCTTGCACCGAAAGTGTTTCTGTAAACGGGATATATAATGGGTACCATCAAAAACAAGATTTAAATGATTGATTGTATAGAGCACATGTGCTAACCACTCCTCCTTGTCTGGCAATGTGGGCGGGATTCCCCCTTTTGTTTTTTGTTGGAGGAGAGCTGTTTTCAGGGTGCGGTTGGCGCGCTCAACGATGGCTTGGCCCTGCGAATTGTAGGGGATGCCAAAGGTGTGCACGATGCCCCAACGGGAGCAGAAGGCAGTGAATTGCTGAGAGCAATAAGGTGGCCCAGTATCCGTTTTTAGCTTGGCCGGGATGCCCATAACAGAAAAACAACGGACAAAATGGTTGATAACGTGCTGAACACGTTCACCTTTGTGGGGCGTGACCCAAAGGTAACCGGAATAGGTGTCAATAGTAACATGAAGAAAATTCCACGGGGAAAATGGGGGAAAACGTGTGACATCCATTTGCCAAAGCTGATTGGCGCCGAGACCGCGGGGGTTAATGCCGGTGGGGGGGTAGGAGCGGAGGGAGGAACATTGCGGGCATTGTTGGACAACAGCCTTAGCTTCATCCAAGGGAATGGAGAACTCCCGAGCGAGGGCTTTAGCATTTTGATGATGAAAGGCGTGGCTGGAGGTAGGGGAATGAACCCAGGAAATACGCACTTGTGCATCAGCATAAGCGTTGCCCTCAGACAAGACCCCGGGGAGGGGAAGGTGGCTACGAATATGTGCAATAAAAAACGGGTGAGACTGGGAGCGCAAAAGCTGTTGGAGAGTAAGAAAGAGGACAAGGAGTGGTTGTTCCATGAGTGGGGTCACGTAGCTACCAGCTATAGCGGTACCAACATTAGCAACATAAAGGCTGTCTGTAATAACATTAAGGGGGACAGTGGAGAAGTGAGAAAAGGCTAAACAAAGGGCAGCAAGTTCTGCCCGTTGAGGGCTCGTTTGGGGAGTGGTAAAACGCGAATGCCACCGTGTACCACTAAGCCAAGAGACTACACCGCGGGTCGGACAGCCATCGGTAAAGACCGTAAGAGCACCAACTATCGGGGTATGCTGGCAAAGATTACGAAACACAGTGGGAATGTGACGAATGGCATGCAGGCGAGGGTCTTTATTAGTGTGATAGGAAAGGGAGCCCACAAAACCGGCCAGGGCCAGTTGGAGTGCATCAGAGAAAGCAAGAGCTGACTCGGTACCGCGTAGCGGGAGCGGGAGAACAATTTCCACGGGATCCAATGCGAAAAGGGCACGACAGCGGTGCCGGACCTTGGTAATTAATTGGGTGATCATGAGCTCCAGAGGAGACAAGGTGTTGGGAGGGGAATGTGGGAGGTAGAGCCATTCAAGAATTCGCAGCGGGGAAACACCGGGATCTTGAGCCACAATGGCGCAGGGTTGTAGGGTGTCACAGAGACAAATTAATTTCGGTGGTACATTGTCACAGGCACGGTCCACCCAATGGCGGGCCAGGAGCTGGTTAAGCGTGGCTAAAACAGCCAATTGCTCGGTGGAGAGGGTGATGAGATCAGAGGGATGAGTGCCCTGGGTAAGGGCCAAAAAGAGGGGGCGCAGGGTACTGGTAGTAATTTGATAATAGGGGCGTAACCAATTGATAGCCCCCGAAAGTTGTTGTAGGACCACATAGGTGACCGGGTTAGGTATTTGTAGCGAGGGAAGGATCGGAGTGGAATAGGCAGCCTGAAGCTTATGGCCCAAATATTGGAACGGCTCATGGAGCTGGACCTTTTCTGGGGCAATTTGCAATCCATAAGTCCGAAGGGAGGAGGTTAGCTGATTAAGCCAATCTTGTGGGAGGACTGGGGCAGCAACCAGAATGTCATCCATATAATGGTAAACAAGGAGAGAGGGGAAAAATTGTCGAAAAGAAGACAGAGCAGTATCCACATAGTGTTGGCACAGGGTGGGGCTGTTAAGCATGCCCTGGGGAAGAACGGTCCATTGATAGCGATGAGTTGGGCGAGAATTATTAAGAGTGGGGACAGTAAAGGCAAAGTACCTTTTGTCTTGCTCCTGAAGAGGGATGGAAAAAAAACAATCCTTTAAGTCAATCACGGCCAGTTGGAAGCCTTGTGGGATAAGATTGGGATTTGGGGCACCACATTGTAGGGGGCCCATGGGTTCTAGGATTTTATTAATAGCTCGCAAATCATGTAAAAGCCGCCAGTTTCCTGATTTCTTTTTTATTACAAAAACAGGAGTATTATAGGGACTGGTGGTGGGTTCAAGGTGTCGGGCTTCGCACTGTTCCTGAACTAAGGCGGAGAGTGCGGTCAGCTTTTCGGCGGGTAGGGGCCACTGCTCCACCCAAACAGGGGAGTGCGTTTTCCAGGTGAGGGCTAATGCAGTGGGAGTAGTTGCCATGTAAAAACAAACTAGATTAATTTAACTAAAAGGTTGAAAAAATTCACGATATAGGTGGTCCAGCTGCTCCCAGTTGGGATTTAGGGCAGTTAAGGCTAGGCACCAGTTACGGTCCTCGTTATATTCAGCCTCATAAAACGCCGCAGGCGGGTGGCTAGAATTGGTGGTTACAAAATATACTTCAAAATGGCCTCCTATTTGTCAAATGCAGAGAAATGGGCGTAAGACCGCAAGGCAGGAGGTACGTGAAAGGGAGCGCCAGACAAACAACCGGATACGATGATTGGGGTGGCATATTAGTCTATAGGCACATTGTGCTCCCGGGTTGGAGTCAAAACAGTGGATCCCTTTGTTAAGGAGGGGGGTAACAAAGGCCGCATAAATATCAGACTCAGTCCAGCTTTCGCTATAATAATGGTTATGATATGGGTGCATGAGTTCAGGGTAAAACAAGCGTAGCCCCTAGTTGAGAAAGGAGATCCCGGCCCCACAAATTAAATTCTATGGGAAGAATGCATGGTTTAATTTGGCCACTGTTTGCTGCGTCATAGGGTCTACCACTGGTAGCCAGTTGCTACTCCGTCTAGAGGCTTGGCTGCCCCCGACACCCCATACCGAAGGGGCCACCTCGGAGGGCCAGGAGGGGTCCCACTCCTTGCCTGCGATCACGGAGACGTCAGCCCCGGTGTCTAAGAGCCCTGCCAAGACCTTACCGTGAATCTGATAAAGGCAGGTGGGCTTACGGACGTGTATGTATTGAATCACGGCGGCAACCTGGGGATGATAAGTCGCGTCGGTTGCCACTCTATTGTCGGCCCGGGGCTGCAGGGGCTCGGCATGTGTGGAACCAAATCCTCCTTTACGTTCCTGTTGGGAGACTGCAGGACAATAATAAGGGAGCAACAACAGTTGGGACCAGGATTCCCCTTTTTTAAGGGACAGCGGAAGCTGCCCCCAATATTGGGCATAGATGGTGCCGCTATAATCAGCGTCAATTACCCCTGGGACAGTCATAATGCCTTTATAATGGGCAGAGGAGCGGGGGAGCACGAGCCCCACCGTTCCGGGAGGGAGGGGGCCCCGAAGCTGAGTGGGCATCAGGAGTACTTCTCCGGGGAGCTGAGAGCTCATGTCCTGTGTGTTTTCCAAATCGATGCCCGCACTGCCAGAGGTGGCGGGGGGGGGGAAGCCGCCCCCTCCCTCGGTTAGACCGGGGCCCGAGGGGGGCCCGACTGGGAGTTTCCCGAGGGGGCAGAGCGGCACTGATTAGCCCAGTGGAAGCCTTTGTTACACTTGGGACATTTTTTATTTGGGCGCCCTCCACCTTCTCCTCCCAGTGGTCGCCCTCGGTCTCTGCTGGCCCCTCCTCCCGGCGCCCGGCACTCGCGGCGGAAATGACCTGGCTTATTACAATTGAAGCAATTACCTAGAGGCTTGCTGCCGGCGCGCAAGGCGCCGGCAAGTAACGCCATGGTGTGGGTTTGTGTCCCCACTTCGGCGCAAGCCTGAATCATGTCCGCCAGAGAGTACTGCGCGCGATGAATGACTGTCTGAAGGATGCGGCGGCAATCAGCATTGGCTTGTTCAGCCGCCAGTCGGCGGAGTAGTTCCTCTTGGGCTTCTGGGTTGTCGATTTGCCGGGCAATGGCTTCTTTTAACCGATCCACAAATTGATGGAAAGGCTCAGAAGACCCCTGTCTGATGCTAGTGAAGGATGATAAGGGCTTACCCGTAATGGGGACCCGGCGAAACGCCCGCATAACGGAGAGTGCGGTGCGTTTAAAGGACGCTGCCGGGAGCTGCAGTTGTGCCATCACCTCCGTGAATGCACCCGACCCATATATTTGGTTGGGAATGTTATCCGCAGAGGAGATGGCCAATGCTGCAGCCCGGAACTCGCTGTCCCATACAACATATTGGGCAGGGGATAAAATCATTCGGAACAGATGTTTCCAGTCCGTTGGCAACATAACGTAAGTATTGCATAACCCTTCGATAAGACCCTCCACATAAGTAGATCGGAGGCCAGATTGGCGGACCCCTTTATTTAGCTCACTAATAACTGCATACTGCAATGGGTGATGGGTGGCGGTTGCCTCTCCCTGAGCGTTTGTGCTATAAGTGACCGGGTAGAGGGCTGGGAGTTCACCCTCCCACTCCTCCAACAAGGGAGAAGAGCCTGCCACCATCGCCTGCTGGAGGGCTGCTTGCACCGCGCTCTGAGCCGGCGAGGGCGGGAGGGGTGGCGACGGCAGCGAGGAGTCGGGGGGGTGAGGCTGGGGGCCGTCGCCACGGGCGCAGAACAAGGGGTTCCTGCCTCCGTGGCATAGGAAGGAGGTGGAGTAGGGGTGGGAGAGGCAAGCGGGGGCGCCTCCTTCCGCAAACGCCCGATTGCCTCTGCACAATGTTGCCACAGCAAGATGTGTTGGATGGGTGCTCGTGGCTCCCTTAGGAGCCGTTCGCCCACGTTCTGCCAGTCAGAAACCTTGAGAGACCCTCTCTCGGGGTACCAAGGGCATTTAACTTCTATTGCGTGGAGCAATTCCTCCACTTGTCGCTGCGATGCTGTCGTGCGACCGGTTACCTTGAGTAATTGAACCAGCTCTTTCGCATGAGCCTTCTGTTGCACAGATAAATCCCCCCCCATACTCACGAGGGAGTGCGAAGACGCACTGCAGTGCACCACGGCTCGGCCAGCCGGTGGGTACGGAGGGCTGGAATCACGTCGGGGTCACCAGATGCGGGAAGGAACCAGACACAGACAGCTTGTTTGCTCAGGAAGGCGCCTCGTCGTCAGACGTGGCAGCCCTTTTATTATCTTCAGTTACAGCATTCCTACAGCATTAGCATGATTCACAACTCTATTTACTATCCTTCTATTGGTGGCCTTGGGACTCTCCCCTTCCCTTCCTCCCATGTGGAAAAGCAGAAGCGCAGCGCGTGTTGTACTTTTCCATCCTACGGGGATGTGCTTTACTTTCCCATCTTGTGATTAGATAAAGGGTTTATAGGGAACAATCATCTGGTGGCTTGCCAGCCAGGACCGATCCCTACATCCTAGCCCAGTTACAGGGCATTTCTAAAGTCAGGGATGGGGTGAAGAGGTGATATGATACTTCTTCATGTACCTTTAGACACAACAAATCCTGCATCTTGGCAGGGGGTTAGCCTTGGTAGCCCTTGCAGTCCCTTCTAATCCTATGATTCTAAGTATTCTAACTAGCAGAACTGACAATACAGTACCAGCAAACCAGGAATTCCAGCATTTATATATAATTCTGAAATACCTCCTTTCATGCTGCGCTGGTTTTCTCCAGAAATGAGCTATAAGCTCATTTTGGTTTCCACATCTTTATTTCTCTCAAACCAGGAAGTTGTTTTTCCACACAGAGCTGCTCATGAACAGATATTTTAATATGCTCCCCCCACCAACTTCACTGAAAATTCACCTTCTGTGTCTGTAGCATCAAGAGTTGGAT
The DNA here is from genome assembly GCF_007399415.2 of Gopherus evgoodei. Taxonomy (NCBI): domain Eukaryota; kingdom Metazoa; phylum Chordata; order Testudines; family Testudinidae; genus Gopherus; species Gopherus evgoodei. The sequence goes on from NC_044333.1 coordinate 19,831,362, forward strand.
TTTCATAGCCTTTCCAGCTTTAAGAAGTAATAGGAGATGTTCTTTCCCTTCAGACCTATATGTTCCAAAGCTGTCCATGGATATTGTTTGCTGGAACCTTGACTCCTAGTACTGAGACCTTGATGTGCTCACATTTGCTTGTTTTTTTGTTTTTTTTAGCATGTTAATGCATATGACCATATGTTAGATTGGCAGTATGCTAATTTCAGATGAGTATGAGTGCATTGCCAACACAAGATGGCTTTAGAGGAGTTAGAGAAAGGACTTGTGGAATGTTGGCTCTTCTGAAATGAGATCCTCTTTTTGTCAAGCAAGGGCCCAATTCGCTTTATCCATGCTTTATTGCAAGGCAGATTCATAACTATTATACCGCTAACACATGCTTTTAGCCTATATTTTTAGTTTCTCAGTCCACCTTTATGTTGAATGAAGAAAGAAAGGCATATGCATCCAGGGACCTTCATAAGCCTCTGTAATTTCACTCTTTTCATTTCAAACCTGTCCTAAGAGCCCATGTTAAATGCTCTCAGGCATGCCAGGCATCTATCAATCACCTCACTTCATGCTTCAATGCAGTGCACGCTTGCTATGCTATGTGCAACCATTTTCACCTACTTCCTTTCCCACCACCCCTTGAAATTGATGGTTGATAATACCCAAGTTGATAGACTGTAATTACAGTTGTGTGGAGGTCAATGTTATATTGCAATTACACCTTAAAATAGCTGAAACCTCTTATTTGAGTGTTGCTGTTTGTTGTTCTTTTTGGAATAGTGGGATGGTGTTTCTTCTGCATCTGCAATTATGTGGGGGATGTTTCCCATTTTGGATTATAAGTTTAGTTATATTGAGTTATGTAGAGCTGTGTGGGAACTGGAGTTTCCATTTTGTGGGAAATTCCACAATTTCAAAATTTGTCATCATTCTAAATCAGAACAAAATCAAATAATTTTACTTATAAATGCAGTTCGACTTAATCTGAAATAATGTGACAAAGCACTAGCTAGTGCTTCAGATCTCCCTCTGCCATGTTGTAAAATGAGACAGCATGCTAGTTCTATTTAGCTTTATTATTTTTGTTTGCAGTTGGAAGGCTCAAGGGTTTATTACAGTTTGGGCTTTCACCTTTACATGAAACGGGGAGGAAGGTGAGTAGTGCCAGGTTAGGAGGGTAAAAACTTTATGTAATGCTTTATAGAGCTGACAAAAATGCATTTATCACATTGGCAAGGGGGAATAAAAGAGAATATTAGAAAAACTAGGACATAAAAGAGTGCTAAGCATAAATCTTTGAACTCAGACAGTACTATGTTCCATAATGAGTAATACATATGCAGAATAAATTACAATGAGAAATGGCAGTGAGGAAGCTGTGTTTAGGTTAGAGGGATATGGTTCATGTTCGAGGAAGTTTCAGGGCTAGGACAGGATTTTGTTCTAGAAATATCAACAAATGTCAAAGTATGAGATCTGGCTAAGGTGAAAACAGAGTACTGCCCACCATGTTCCAGCATAGACATCAGAGTTATACAAATATGAGACACTAAAATTAAAAGGCACGGAAGACAATCAAGCAAAAGGACATAGCAGTCCACTGTAAATGTAAACAACAAGTGCAGGCTCTGACATCAATCCCTCCCACACCAAATCCCAAATATGTCTCATGATGATAAGGTAGTTACGGTCCTGTCAGAACGAAACTGCTATATGTCTGTCTGTGAATTCATAGGAACAGTCCATGATCAACCACGCAGGGCTGGAAACTGTTTTTAGGACTCTAGTTACTGTCAAAATCAAGTTAGAATTATCCCTCTCAATTTAATTTACCTGTCGGTTTTCTTCCACACAGAGATATCAATAGGATGAAAAGGTGAAATGAAGAAGGGCATTTTTTTCACACAAGGAAAATCAACACATTTTAGGAGACTAAATCATTGCTCTGATTCATTAGACTATAGCTGGCATACTAACTAGAGAGAGAGAAAAAAACAACAAAAGAAATAGGCAGCATTTGTTGTATCTGCTTCTCTAGCAGGTTAGACGTGTTTCAACTCAAATTCATAAACAGCAAGAAGAAAGCTATCAGAAACATTATATCAAGACAAAAAAGAAATAAACGAAGAAAGGAGGATTATTAGAGGCTTGTGGTTCTCATGGGGGCAGAGACAAATGATCATGTGGACAGTGGAGCCTTGGGGAAATGTCTGTGCATCAGATCTGGGTGAATTATTAACTGTGAATATTTTATCTGGACAATTATGGCATTTGTTGTTGAACAATATTTAACCCACTATCTATTCATCTCTACTGTGAATTATGTTGGGACAAAAATTTTAATTTTCTGTATGTCTTTGCAGAGAGGTTGAATTATACCTTTCAAACTACAGGATGTAAAAGAGCAGTCTCCCATGATGATTGGCAGGTATTATGTAAAAGGTCCAGCTTTCTTCTCTTTTTGATGTCCTACTCCTCTTTAATGTTTATATTGCAGCCAATGGAGCTATGCAACTCGCACCATCTGAGGGTCTTCTCTCAATTCCAGTCTGTATAACTTTGGTTATGGATTATTTCTGTTTGAAAGCAGTTTGCACAATGTTCCTTATGATATGCGTTGCTTTTAGTGAAAAAAAATCACGTATGTTCTGCACTCAGGTGTATTGAGACAGAGAGCAGTGAAATAAGTTGGCAGAGGGCATGCATCAAGTCGGTGACACAGCAAGATGGAAACCAAGAGCTGTGATTCACAGCCTCTGTTTAGAACATGAGACCAAACTTTCTTTCATTTCAGAGCTAGAGGAAAACTTGAAGTGAAAGAGTCTGATTTTCAGAAAGTTGATGCCCAAAGTCTGCATGCAATTATATGTGCATATTGGGCATTTGCACATACAAAAGTATCTATGTATGTTTGATGCAGTAGGTAATTGCTCCAAATTACTGATGGTAGAACCCAAAACCTTATAATGTTAATATTTTATCAATTGAAAATACAGTAAATGGGAATTGAATAAATATTGACACACATTGTTGAAACAAATATGTCTGACCTAGCCCAAGAAAACACCTATTACTTACTCCAAATGTCAGTGATTATAGGGAAAGAACTTTTAACCCATAGAATATCTTGAAGTACTAGTAGGTTAATTTTTGCATTCAGCAGATCTCATAAGTCTAAAATGATTTACTTTTTCAGTCTAAACTGATGAACATATTAATTTTAAGTTAAATTAAGGAAATCTTTGTAATCTTTTGATTTGTATTGATACTGCAGCTCAATGTCTCTTTATTTTCTCTCTTTAAAGCAGAATAGACCTAGGATCCATAACGCATCACAGGAAAACCTCCTCAGAATTATAAAAAAATGAAAATATAAGAACAAATATAATTAGTCCATTGTACAAGAAAAACAAAAGATCAGCAGTATGCTCACATTCATACCTGCTAATAAAATGCATACAGGAAGCATTCATAGCTATAAATCAACAGCTTATGACAATTTATAACCTGAAGATTTCCACTGACTGATGTATTTTGAATCTGACCCTATTTTCAAACATGTTTGCAAAGTCTATAAAGCATGCTTTTAACTAATTCCAGAGGAAACATTAAAGCACAGAAGTAGGCACCAGGAGACCTGTGCACTGTTCTTGGCTCTGCTGTAGACAGGGAATCTTGGGCAAATCACTCAGCTGTTCATGTCTTTTTCCCAGTGTGTTTACACTTGATGGGCACTTGGAGACCCTCAGATGAAAACCTTTTACAGAAGCCAAAGTGTTGTTATAATTGATTTGCGTTAGAGAGGTTCATAAATACAATGCCAGCAGAATTGTAGGGTTCAAATCAATTTTCTGTTAGCTGCCTGGACTATTGTGTATACTACTATCACCCACCACATTTTGGGATATACTCAGATTTGTGTGCATTGATTGAAGCATGCAGTTCCCATTTGCATCAGTGGGAGCTAGGCAAATAATAATGCTACATTAATTTGAAACTATACTCCTTAATCTTTCTTTTAAAAAAAATCTCTCTTGTTTAATTCTTTTTTTAAAAGCCAGTGGGACTGCTCAAGTGCTTGAAGTTCTGTACCACTTAAATGCTTTGCTGGGTCAGTGCCATCATCCCTGTCCTGGGCTCCAGGTCACAGATATTAATATCACTAGTTTTGCACGTAAGATTTGTGAATATGTGCAAGCCTAGTTAGATGTTTAAATTTGTAACAAAATCCCAAACCAGGCAAATATTATATATTGACACAATTATTTCCTATGACTTTATTAGAGACAGGGCTAAGAAAACACATTTCAAATAACACAGCACATTTATTTTGCCAGTATCCTTTCAATATCCACTATACTTTAATTTATATTTCAAAAGCTATAATAGACATTTATCGATCCCATCACTATGAAAACAAGCAATATTTTAAAACAATATTCATTTAAAGTGATAGCACAATGAAGACTGGGTAAAATTTAAATACACCTCTACCTCAGTATAACTCTGTTCTCGGGAGCCAAAAAATCTTACTGCGTTATAGATGAAACCATGTTATATCGAACTTGCTTTAATCCACCGGAGTGCACAGCCCCGCCCCCCTCGGAGCACTGCTTTACCACGTTATATCTGAATTCGTGTTATATCAGACCGTGTTATATCAAGGTAGAGGCGTATGTTGTTATGGCAGGTTTCACCAGGTAATGCTGTTACTCATTGTCTTCCAAGTTCTTTTTCTTAGCATCAGGCAAGTTTTGACTCTTGGAAAGACATGCTGTGTTGTTGTTAGTTTTGGGTTATACAAAGTTCGATGTAGAGGCAGCTTGTGGAGATAGGGAACTGTGAGAGGTGCAATATAATTTTTTCTCTGCTTTGGTTCCTGATTACAGTAAACTCATGAGGCAGAGTGGTTCCTTGGGAAGTGGACACTGATATTGGGCTCAGATTCTGGAAGAAGAAATTGCTCTGTGTGCTGTTTGGCCATCTCATTGCTGGGCAGGTATAGATGTGTAAATAGAGCAAGTTACACATAGGGTGTGCCCAGACTCAGGATCACTGATTTCTCCTTCACTGGAAAAAAGGGGCAATAACATAAATCCAGCCCATTAGATAATCCTGTACTTTGATAAGTATCTGATTCTCCATGGAGAGGAAGGGGAAAGATGGAAAGAAGGAGAGATTAAGAGATTTTATATTGTTATTATTTTATTATTAATAAAAATTCATCTTTACATCAATTTGTTCAGCTACAAATTCAGTTTTCAATCTGTATATGATGAATTACAAATTCTATTTATCATGGAAAACACACAATTTACTCTCTGTGGGAACATAGGAAGTGACAGTACAATTAACATCTCCTAGAGTTTTTCTGATTCTCCAGTCCAGACGGTGATTATGTGTGGTTACTTGGATCTGTTAATTTCTATATTAGTCAGTTTGAAAAGAGCATTTTGGTATCTCTGCTTTATCTTGTATATGGGTGAGACTGAGTGTTTTGGATGTCCAGTTCCCATGAAAATTCATGGGAACTGGGCATTAAATCTTCCTTCTGAGGAATCACAAAGTGAAACAGTCCACCAACTGAGGGCTGGTCTACACTGGGGGTGCGGGGGGTGGGTATTGATCTAAGATACGCAACTTCAGCTACGTGAATAGCGTAGCTGAAGTTGAAGTATCTTAGATCGATTTACCTCAGGTCCTCATGGTGCGGGATCGACGTCTGTGGCTCCCTCTGTCGACTCTGCTACCGCCGCTCGCTCTGGTGGAGTTCCGGAGTTGACGGGAGCATGTTCGAGGATCGATATATCGCGTCTAGATGAGATGCGATATATCGATCCCTGAAAAATCGATCACTACCTGCCGATACGGTGGGTAGTCTGGACGTACTGTGAGAAGTGACATTGGAAGTGTGACCTTGTTACATGCAAACTAACCTGCTATACTTTGCAAAACCATATTTGATTTTTTTAGCTTTCTCACTAAAAATGTGAACTGAAGCTTTTTTGCTGTCTTATGATATTGTAGTCACAGGACTTTTACAGATAAATCCCTACCTTAAAAAGAAAAAAAAAATGCTAAAGCGTAGAGACAGTTGTATGGAAAGGTGAAGGGAAAAGGTCTGCTTCTGAGTTTTTCATTTTCTTTGTGCTTTCACAGTTAGTCTTTTTAATCTAAAAACTTTCCAGACATTTTCTAGTGCTGTGGTTAAACCATACCTGCCTGTGTAGGAGGCAGGTGAAACTACCCTTTACTTTTACAAATAACTGACTATTGGTCCAAAAACATACATAGAAGGGCCAGAACAGTTTCCACAGGAAGCCATCCATTGCTTCCCTGATGACTTCTATCATGAATTTCACATCTGAATAAACTGGGCAATAGGGAACACTGAGAAAGGCTTAAAAAATGGTGAGCAGAAAACCAAGACTTCAGTGAGCAAACTTGTACTGAGAAAAAGAGCATTCTGGATTGCATTAGTCTGAGCCAGAAAGCATAAGAAATTCATTTCTGAAAAGATCACCAAGATGTATCAGAGTGCTAACAGCACCCGGGAACCTGGTCTTTCAGTGCCATGTGGGTGCTTCTTGAAACTAAAGCATTTGTCAAACTAAAACTAGCCTCTAAAATCAAACATGACACTAGATTAAATTATAGCTGGTTAAAGACCTGCTCCAAAGCCCATTGAGATCAATGGAAAGAATTCCTATTGACTTCACTGGGCTTTGGACCAGGCCCATAATAGCTGTAGAAGGGGAAATATTCAGATGAACAGTAATAATGCTTATCCCACAGTGAGTCATTTGGAGTCATTTATGAAGTTTTTCTTTTGCAAGCTAATAGTCATATCTTTGATTAGCTGGAATTGTTGGGACATTCCTTTGTTGCTTGCCCTTTTATTGCTGGAATCCTTTTCTTTTTGCAGTTTATTAGCTGTAATTGTTGAATATGGTTCCCTGTCCAATGACATTAGATTGGCCAGCTGTGCCCAGCCTCTCACAACATCCTGAAGACATTTCTGTCTCTATTTGATTGATATAATTTATTTGAATAGAGCATCTGGAAATACTTGATGAAAATCTAAGGCTCTTTACAAAAATGAAGATAAAATTCACCTTTCAGAGCCACCCTGAGGATCATTGTGTCACATCCTGCTTTCATTCCACATTTATTGATAAATGGCAGTTCCTTAGAAGGAATGAAGTGAAGAGCTGGCAAGAGATTCAGTGCCCAGATAAGAGAACCACAGTGCAGACAGCAGAAGTGAATTTGCTTGCCCTTTGCTGTATTTTTTTGTATTTGGAATCATCTGATCCATTTATTGTTTTAAAGTTCACCTCCAGTGAAAAAGTGCTTGCAGCAGCATGGCTGTTGAAAGGACAAAAAAGAAACTACATATAAACACAATTACACTTGAAAATGGTTTCTACATTGTTTGTATCAACATTTGTGTATTGAAATTTGTGTTTCGTGGAAAATGTAAGAATTTGGCAACACAGCCAATTCTAAACCAGACATTTCTGCCAGTTATCCATGAGAGGTGAGATTTAATTAAGTAAAGAGGAAATGTAAGGGAATTAGAAATATTTTCTATATTATGCCCAATATGATTTGTGGCAATGTGTGTCTGGATATGAAAGTTGCCCAGAAGAAAGTAATTAGAAATATGTACTGACTTCTCTTTGAAAAGTAAAGGAGATATAAAACTCTAGGTCATTTTATATGTTGGTGCTTAAAGTTAGACATCTAAGTGGCTAGATTTTCAGAGATCTCAAGACATAATCCTCATTTTGGTAGTTACATTTCACTAATACAACAGAACAGACAATCTTTCTTATGAAAGAGGATCATGGTCATTACAACTCAGATCACTAGAGATATTTCAACCCTAGAAATAAAAGCAGAAGAAAAAGAATCTAAATGAACTACACAACAGTTTGGACACTTCTGATTTCTCCAGAACTGTATTTAGCAGTGTTCAATCTTCATTTTAATAAAGGCCTGTAGGGATTTTCAGTCTATTTTAAAAAATCTGTACTTCTCTCTCAGTTTAGTTTAGTTTATTCACAAGCCGTGAATTTGATCATATATTTTGCTATGTAATATATCTTAACCTGATGTATATTTTTAACCGAGAGAGAGTATTTATTCTCATTTAAATCCCAGGGACTCCTTTGATATTACTCAAGTATTAGAATGTGCTGTAAGGCCTATGTTCTTCTTTCAAACTATGACCCATTATTTGTTTTCCACTCATACTGCTATCTATTCAGGTCATAGGTGCAATTTTTTTGTTCAAATTGCTAACTTCACTAAAATATTCGCAGGACTAAATTACACATTACATGGAATCATATGGTGCAGGAGGAGGAGGTTATGTCAGTTTGTTCTAGATATGCATGATGAAATACTTTCTCACTTTTTTCCTTTTGTAACACCAATACATTTCTCTTCCTTTTTATTGAGCTTTGTACTCATTGGAGATTTTAGAAATGGATCTCATGAATTTTGTAATATAATGGGATTTCGTTAGAGAAGGAGCTCAATCCATCTCTCAAGAAGAACAGAATTCCCTTTCCTGCTTGAATCCTGGAATGCAGGGTTTGGGTTGAGATGGATGTGTCTAATTCTACTGAGCTTTTTAAGATTTGGTGACTTTTCAGTCCTTAGGCTAATCAGCAAGGTTCTTATTTTCATTTCAGTTTGGCCTCTTTTGCTTTCGATGGGAAAACACAAAGGACTACAAAACACAGACTTCTCTGTTACATGAAGATTGTGAGATGAGGGTGTCCATACTGAAGGAGTCATAACTAGAGGTAGTGGGGGATGGAAAGAACTTTTCTGTTTCTTTGATGTATTGGATGAGATCATTTGCTATCATTTATGATTGTTTAATGCTGCTGTTGGACTGAGTTTGAACCACCAGTATATGGTATTTTTTTTAATGCGTCTGGGTGACCTTTACAACAATATCATTGTAAGGATAATTAATTGTCAGGATGCCATTGAAAAATCTTGTTTAAATCCAAAGAATGCAAATACAGAATAGGAGGAAATATTCTTCTTTCCCTTCCTTCCTTTCCCTGCCTCTTGCTCCCCATGCCATTCCTGCATCATTAATGTGGTTGTGATTCTCAATGAAGGGAGTGTTTAGGTCCAACCAGGGCCGTCCTTAGGCATAGGCAACATAGGCAGCTGCGTAGGGCACCTGAAAATTTGGGGCACCACTGGGTCTTAGTGTCCACCCTCTTGTTTTCCTATCCCTGTTCTGACCCTTCCTGCAGGCTCCCACAGATGGCTGCTCTAGCCTGGTGAGTCTTCCTTGGGAGGGAATCTAGTAGTTAAAAGTGAAAAAACCTCCAGCCTGCCAGACCTATTAGCACAACATTGAAACTGTTAAAGAGACATTCAAGGGGTAATAAAGCCATTTAACAGGCATTTGCCAACCCCAAAGTATATACTGACAGGTTTCGGAGTGGTAGTCCTGTTAGTCTGTATCAGCAAAAACAAGGACGAGTCCTTGTGTCACCTCAAAGACTAACAAATTATTTGGGCATAAGCTTTTGTGGACTAGAACCCATTTCATCAGATGTCCACGAAAGCTTATGCCCAAATAAATTTTTATACTGTCAGTTTCTGACTTTACTGACAAAAACAGTTGTGCATTAATGTAATATTTACACAGAACATGTCAGTCTACAGGACCTTAGTTTAAAATTTGCTTTAAAAATATTTCATTAGTGAGCTGGTGAAGATTATAAAATCACATTTCTAAAAAATGCTTGCATAGAGTTTTAGATGCACAATCATCTTTAGCCTTAAATGTGTGGATCTTCAGACATACAGTTTTTTAAATAAATCCTTCAAAAGACCTCCCTTATCTAAAATACACACTTTAATTACTATAGTTAAAAAAAAAAGTGCTTCCAAGTCTTCCTGTGTCTTTTCTGTCCATCCCTTCACCACCTCTCCCCCACTCCCCACTGAAGAGAGCCCTTAAAGGGACAACAGTCCTTCCCTTCCAGATAGCTGGACAAAGAGTTTCCCTTTCTTTACTTCTGACTATCCGACGAACTAGTTTTAAAAGAACCCTCCAGCAAAATCAGTACCTTAGTAAGACAAAATCCTTGTTATACCTAAAATCTTTGGAAACATATTTTTTTAAAGTTGGTGAAATTTCATAACCATGTCTCTTGTTATGGAGATCACACAAAGTAAATTACTGTTCCCTTTTTCTAAAAGCAATGAACATTGTTATGAACACACTAAACCTCTCTGATTAATTTAAAAGAATGTCTTTGTTTCAGTGAGTTAAATATATAGTAATCTGGAATGCTGGCTTAAGATTTGAGTACATTTAAAATATAAATTCAGTTTAGAAATACTGATTAAGAAAATGTAAAACAGAGAAGAGCTGCATCATGTAATCCATTATATGTAATGTTGTATTCAGCAGGACAGCTGACTCACCCTTACTATGAAGTTTTTGCAAATAAATCTCTGACAAACTTCAGGGCATATCAAAAAACCTGTGACTGACATTTTTTATTCCCAAATTTTAGTGCTTTTAATTAGATACTTTCTTCATGTCCATTCTGCATGAGGGAGAGGGCATGGAAGTCTCTGCGGGGAACTGTGACTCTCCGCCACCATGAGGCAGGCCGGGCATCTCATTATCCTTTGCTGTCAAGTCCCTCCTCCCCCTCCCCCACCAGGTTGTGAGCTTGGGCTGCCATCCGGCATAGGGGCACCAGTTTAATAATACTGCATAGGGCCCCATAAATCCTAAGGACGGCCCTGGGTCCAACAGAATAGATTACCTGGTAGTGCAAGAGATATCACTTGCATCTCGTGGGACTCCAGCAGATGGGACAGTGTCCAGATTAAACTCTGATATGTACATACTATCTTATCCCATATTTTATCTCATCCTCTCCCATATTTGACTGCATTGGGCTAAATTCTGCAGCTCCTGCTCAGGTGATACTCACTCTTACTTCTGCCTGAATAGGGTCTACTCTGCTCCCACTGAAAGTCGATGGGAATTTTATCATTGCCTTCAGTGAGAGCAGAGCTAGACCAACCCTGAATGCTTTTGAAAATCACACCCTGAAGTATTTGGCCTATTGTTTGTAAATCCACAGACTTTTAGGCTTATCACCTATCTGAATTGCTTAGTCTAGTGGTGGCTGTAACAATAATTGCCAAAGGCAGAATAAGCTCCAGCACCATGATAACTGAAAAAATATTGGTACAAGCCATTAAAACAAAATCTAACATACAAGATTCACAGTGTGAAGCTCATTAAGAAAAATATGAAATAGGCTGGTATCTCGAGTCCCTTGTGTTTAATAAAACTTCTAATTTTGTACCAACTGTACAAACAAAAACCTTGCTTTGCACAGTGACCATTAGCATTGTGGAATATAGCTCTATAGAGCAACCACCTGCTGCAATCAATGTTTATTCATCTTAGCTAATTCAGAGAGAAGAATTGATTATTGCCATTCTTAAATATTTTAGCTAAATTTGTATGTCACAGATCAAATTTCAGCTGGCAAATGTAAGGAAAGTCAGAGTTAAAACTTCCATTCCGTTCTTAACTTGTTTAGTTTTGTCTAGGTACTGCAGGAAATGAGTAACTCTAATTAAAGGAAACTGACAGTACAAAAGTGGTATGGATGTAAGGCTACTATCAGGGAGGCTAGAATCAGAATTCACTCATGAAAAGGGTAAAAGCTAGAAGGGTGACAGAAACCAAAAAAATTACAGTTTGAAAAGAGAAAGAAAATTAACTAAACAAATAGAAAACACTAAGCAGCTGAAATCTCACATAATCATGAGATTTTTGTTATTTTGTGGTCTCATTATTTTTGCAAGATCAGATGATACGATTTTGGTGCAATCAGATGCAAATACTGTTCCTTATTTGGCCTTGAAGCCAGATCATATCCTAAACTCAGTTCAGATTCCAAGCGATGCCTTCTTGTCCCCACCTCTTGTTAGTCTATAAACACCTCTTATGTACCATATGCATCTCCCTTGGATCCAATATGATGAAGAAACTGTTAGGGCTCATACATTGTATGAGCTACTTCTATTGATGTTGTACTGGGTTTGTGGTTTTGAATCTTATGCTGCATTAGTGGTACCACTTTGATTTCACATTAACATCCTGATCCTGTAATCTGTTCCACAAGGTCAGATTTCTGTGTCTACCTAGAACACAATGTCAAGTATCAGAGGGGTAGCCATGTTAGTCTGGATCTGTGAAAGCAGCAAAGGGTCCACAGGACCCTAGAACACAATGGATGTCAACAGAGCTTCATCTTCTAGGCACAGGGACCTATATGCAAGAAACAACTTACAGGAACACATCCTAATACTGTAACTGCTCTGCTGGGAAGTATGTGAGATATTTCACCAATGGGTTATTTGGTCTTCACTGAAAGGCTTGCAAGCACAGTAAGAAGTGAATAGATCCATAATGTCATTTGTTCTCTCAGGTTTTTTTTATTAATTCATATTCCTCTCATGTAACATCTCCACCTGCCCACTCTTCATATTCTTTTCACTACTTTAAAATCTCTTTCTGTTTCCTTTAAATGGGATTTTGCATGCAAGGTTAATGCTGTCAAGATTTTGCATTGTCAGATGACTAGCATCTGTACTGGCAATCTGCCATGTCTCCTGCATGAGTTTTTCCTCTGTGTGTCACATACTGATCTTTAATGTGTCTGCACTGATTCTTAGCTAGCGGGGGGTAGGAGAGATGACTTGAAAGGCCCACTTAATGACAGGTTTCAGAATAGCAACGATGTTAGTCTGTATCAACAAAAAGAACAGGAGTACTTGTGGCACCTTAGAGGCTGACAAATTTATTTGAGCATAAGCTTTCGTAAATTACATGGGGAAATAAAGGGGGCATTAGATGACTCAGGCATAGACTAATTAAATTTAAAGCCCTCAACGATAAATCACCAGATCAAAATTCAAGTGCAAGGTCAGTTTGGTAGAGACCACAAGTTGTTTCTGCAACTGGTTAAATAGTATTTGGCAAATATCCTGTTCAATGAATGCCACTGTTTTTGTCAAATAATTTATTTATGAATAATCTTTTTTTTTTTACCAGTTCTGTAGCAGGTTGAACACTATTGAGTGAACCTGCTGGTCCACAAATACCTGGGAAATATGTCAAATGTTGCATTTAGCTAACATACTTGGCCAGTTCTAGTTGTTACTATCTGATGGCTGTATGGAGGTCATTTTGGAAGATGTGCACTCTCATGATGTGTGGATTTCTAGAATAGATTTAATCTACTTCCCAGTGTGTGCCTTTGGCCTGGTCATGTGTGGTATTGAGTACTCTCCTTTCCCTTTCAGTTCAGTAAGAGTGGAAGATGCTCAACACTTTGCACGACTGGGCTCTGAGTATACATATCTAGGTAGAGACGTGTGTCTATATGCCTTATTTATTAATTATTTGTATTTTGATAGTACCTAGGAGCTCTGGTCATGGTCCAGGACCCTATTGTACTAGGCACTGTACTAATACAGAACAAACGATTGTCCCTACATCAAAGAGCTTACAATCTAAATATAAAATGAGGCAACAGATGGATACAGACGGACTGATCAGGAACACAAGTGAACAGAGACAATATTGATCAGCACGATAGGCAGTGGTGCCAGCTCATTTGCTAAGGAAGTGCAAACAGTGTGATCCTCAGCTCGTATTGCCAGCTGGTTCTATTGTTCAGCTTTGCATCTTGCCATTGGTAATGAAAATGTGCAGTTCATTCACTAAGTATTGCTGTTTCTTGTAAAATATTTGCTATTCAATTACAAATGAACTTAGAATGTAATGTATTTGCTTACTTTTTTGCTTCTGGAATGTCATAAAAATCAGTGATGCAAAGCATCTCTTGTATTCTATGGGAACTGCAATAGCTAAACAGTCAGAGCCTCTTCAATTTTTAGAAAAGGCTTGAACAATTTACCTTTTATGCCTTCTCAGTGGCTGTGATCACACTGTATCTTTAGCGATAATGGCATGGCTGAGTATTTCCATGGTTATCACTGCCTCCTACGATTTGGATGTAAGTCAATTATTTGGTGAGAAGGTGCTGAGACAGGCATTTTATATCAGGGGCTTTATCATGTAAAAATATGCACATGATCTCAGCTCCCTCTAAGAAATGTTATTCACACCTGGAGTTACTAATGCACTCAACCATTTCATGGCAGTTGCCAAAGGATAGAGGCTCTTGCAGGTTGCCATGTACAGCAGGCATCTTGCTATGGTTTGCAGCAACTCTTTGTATAACTTCCTCTTTGATGTAAAGTGATGAGATGGCACGTGCAGTTCAGCATGCTATATGTGATCAATCATCTCCTGTCTCACAGTGCATCATGTCACATCAATAGGTCAATAACTTTAGATCTTTTGTTTTTTTCTGGTCTTCTAGAGTGAGTCAGCTCAATGCTCTCCATTTGGATAAGCCTGATTTGATCAGAACATGTGTTTTTTTTTTAACCAGCACAGATGGTATGTAATCAAGCAGAATATTTTCCAGCTATGGGTAGGAAGACAGAGCCAAAGGCCAGCATTTCTCTACCTTCATGCTAGTGAAAACAGCTCTCTCCACAACAGGGTCCAGTTATGTAAGGGTTTCTTACTAGGTCAGCTGGTTCGGGGGAAAAAAAGAACATCCAGAGCCTTCTTTCGTTGGCTGGGAATATGATTTTATTGTTACAATCTGCTAATAACTTTGCTTTCATATGAGACAACCTTAGAAATCCATACAAAGTAACCAATTTCAAATGTGACAAGATTAAAAGTATTGCCAGTGTATCATCCTTTGAATGTGTAGGACTTCTTGTTTTAATGTCAATTGTAAATGATCATGTGCTTTATCTGAAGGCTTTTTTTAGCTGTGGGGTAGATCTTGGGGAGCATGGTGCAGGTCTGGGGGGGCTGTATGTGTGAAGGTGGCTACAGGTGGCCCTCTGGCCATGGTTCCTTTTCCCATAATCACCTCTGACATACCCCAGCAAAAGGAAAGAAGTAGGAAATCTGATAATAAAAAAGAAATCTGATGAGGTTCAAGAAGGACAAGAGCAGAGTCATGCACTTAGGATGGAAGAATCCCATGCACCGCTACAGGCTGGGGACTGACTGGCTAAGAGACCGTTATGTAGAAAAGGACCTGGGGATTACAGTGGACAAGAAGCTGGATATGAGTCAACAGTGTGCCCTTGTTCCCAAGAAAGCTAATGGATATTGGGCTGCATTAGTAGGAGCATTGCCAGCAGATCTAGGGAAGTGATTATTCCCCTCTATTCAGCACTGGTGAGGCCACAGCTGGAGTATTACATCCAGTTTTGGGGGCCCCACTGCAGAAAAGAGGTGGACAAATTGGAGAGAGTCCAGCAGAGGGTAACGAAAATGATTAGAGGGCTGGGGCACATGACCTATGAGGAGAGGCTGAGGAAACTGGGCTTATTTAGTCTGCAGAAGAGACGAGTGAGGGGGGATTTGATAGCAGCCTTCAACTACCTGAAGGGGGGTTCCAAAGAGGATGGATCTTGGCAGTTCTCAGTGATGGCAGATGACAGAAAAAGGAGCAATGGTCTCAAGTTGCAGTGGGGGAGGTCTAGGTTGGATATTAGGAAAAACTATTTCACTGGGAGGGTGGTGAAGCACTGGAGTGGGTTACATAGGGAGGTGGTGGAACCTCCATCTTTAGAGGCTTTTAAGGCCCGGCTTGAGCAAGCCCTGGCTGGGATGATTTAGTTGGGGATTGGTCCTGCTTTGAGCAGGCGGTTGGACTAGATGACCTCCTAAGGTCCCTTCCAACCCTAATATTCTATGATTCTATGACTAAAGCCTAGGGATTCCTGAAAGCCAGGGGAATCTCCATGACACTGAGTAAGATGGCTCTACGGTAAAGGGGAGGTAAAATCAGGGTGACGGGAGAAGCTCTGAAACTGGCTAATCTTCCAAGGGACAAAAGATGTTTTACTACATTTAGACAACCAACTACACGTTTTCCACAGCTGTCCTATCCCCAGCTGGGACCTTTCCAGTCCTCCCGTCCCTTGCCTCTGCCTGCATAGTACTAGGACCATCACTGCCTGACTGCTGGCTGAGAAATGAACAGACATGGGAGCACAACGATTTTCCCTTAACCTATTTTTAAAAGTTCCTTTTAGAATCTGAATGCATGATAGTGTTTAATCAGAAATCAATAGAACAATTGAGTTATAACCATGTCTTGCTTGAGGACTGTGTGGGGTGGAGCAAAGCGAGGGCTGGATGGAGGGTGAAAGTTGGAGGAGTTTGGTAAGGGGACTGGATGTGACAATGCTTTGGTTTCAGAACTTGTAATTCAGACTCAGAGACATAACAACGCATGGCACACTGCCCAGAGAGGAAAAGCCAGTGTACAGTCATTCAAATGCCCTGAATCTTAAAATCCAGAATTTAGCATCAGAACAAGATGGGATAATGGTGGGGAGGGTAGAGGTCTGTTGTACTTTACCAGCCTCAGGGTCTGGTTCCTGGTGTGGCTTGGGGTGTAAATAAAATAAAGTGTTCATTTGAGTGACTGACAAATATTCCTGTGCTCTGAGTGCAAAGTGGATTCTGAGTTAAGCTGCAGATAGAAATCACTGTCCTCTTGCTAGATGTCTTCAGGGAGATTGCATCTCTATTAAATAGTTTCTAAACAAGTCAGGTTAATAAAAGCATCCTTATTTTAGAATTATGTATATCAAAGCAATTCAGTTTAGCAGCTATGTGCTGCATGTCTATTGCTTGGAAGAGTTAAATAGCTGCAGACCGAGTATCTGAAATTTAAAGAAGTAACACACGGTTGTATAATATGGTAACTCTCTGGAAAAATAATGGGCTGTGGGTTACAGATGTGCAGACTGGGTTTTAATGGAGTTTAATATTTAATTACTGTGCCCTGAAATCTGTGATTCCCATAGAAACAAAAACTAGTCTTTGGAAAGAAAGAAAGAAAAAAAAAGCGACAGGTCTGTGACTTGTTAGAGCAGGCAGGATAACATCAAGGGGTTAATTTTTAAAACAGCAACATTTAAAATGAATGCTCATAAGATATTGTATACAGGCATGTGGGGATGTTAGAAGTGAAGAGATGCAATAAATGGTTTATAAATAATTCAAAAAAGCTTATCAGAATTAGCCACAGATGGGTCAAAGAAGCAGTGTGCAAAACCACATCCACCTCAGGGTTCTGCTAGTATGACAGTTTAGCACAGAATAGTGTGAGAATCTGGGATTTAGTTTTGATGGCACTGAAATCTTGCAAGCTTTTCTCATGAGACTTTGGCCTCAAATGGCAGAAATCATGCATAGTCAGATGTTTTTAATTAGATTTCCATCACTTGGGGGCTGTATCTCTATTAGATGCAGGAAAAGAGGTCTCTTCCAGTTAGGAGCTAACTCAGAACTGAAATATAAGAAAAGAGAAGTTTTGGAACTTGGGTTTTGAATTGACAACCCCTAAAATATAGCAGTATTCAGATTTGATGTTCTGGTTTGGGCCCTTCTCTCACACTGATTTGAGGAAGGGAGGAGAAATGGAAGACAAAATAATGGCATTTTAGTGGGTATGTGAGCAGACATATTGTTTAAGTTTCTTCTTCTGTGTGTGAGAACCTCGGTGGGTTTGTGTTTCACAGTGAAAGTGTCAGTGACTAACTCTTTCATTGTCCCTTAGAAAGCTCACCCTCCTATCACGAAGAAAATGTCAAGGCCTAGCCTTGCTTGTGAAATACATCTGCTTCCTACTGATGATTGCTGATCTTTAATTTTGGCTCATATGATTCTAGCGGAAGATTCAGTTATATCTCATTTATTCAGAATAAAATACGCCTTGGCTTGAGGCCTCAAATAATTTTTCGAGTTTCTCTCAATCTGCAGAGGCAAATGGGAAACTCTTAAATTGTTGCATATGAAATCCTTTTTCGAGTGGTGTGTGTTTTTTATTTTTATTTCTGGGATGGATCCTGCTACCCATGCTTAGTCCTTTATTCCGGTAAAACTTCCACTAACATCAATGAAGATTTTAAGGATTTAGGCTTGCAGGATTATGCCTGTTACATTAAATCTGTCTCTGATATCATATGTTACAATATACCCACTTAATCATTTCACCTCTCTCATATACACGTCTGCATACTTTCAAGGTACAGTCCTACAGGGTTAAAAAAAAATGCAAGGAGCTAAAAACTGTTGAAAGTGATTGACATTGTCAAATCAAGCAGACTGAGTTCCAGGCAGCCTCTCAAGTGCAGCCAATAGTAGGCTGCCTAATTGATTGGAAGAGGCAGCAGACCAGCTCTTACACCCAGCAGCAGTTCAGTGGTTGCTCAAAGCATTTGCTCATGGTTGTGATAGTACCTAAATCTGCTTGTTCCAGTCCTACCCCTGCCTTGCCTCACTCCAGGTAACCTGGTCCTTTCCCTGGGCTCTGATCCCTGACTTGGGCTCTGATCCTTGGATCCAATTTCTGATTACAGCTCTGGCGTCTGGCTCTAATCCCTGGGCACAACCACCCATGTCTCAGTCACTGACATGGTTGTTTTTAAGCCACATTCCTGCCACCCTCCTAGCATTGCTATCTTATGGTGTATATGAACTCTTCTTCATAGAGCATATAAATGTACATGGAAAAGAAACAAGCAAATGGATGAAATAAAGGAATTAATGAGAACTTGAGTAGTAACCTGGTTTAAGAGGAATGCAGTTTAAATTAAACATTCTAGTGAAAAACTGTGTTTTACAATTTAATAATTCGCTTGAAATATGATGTAGTGGTAAAATGTATATAATAAATTTATTTAAATCCTATTTTAATAGACAGCTTCACACCAACCAACCTGTATTTTGTGGATTATTATTCTATAAAACAGAGAGCTAATAGCAAATAGTGTGTATAGAATTTGAGAGTCCTTTATCATTGAGCATCCAATGTTCAGTCTCAATTAAACCCTTCAATAATCAATATATAGGATCAGAGGGGTAGCCATGTTAGTCTGGATCTGTAAAAGCAGCAAAGAATCCTGTGGGTCAGAGCATTTGACGAAGTGGGTATTCACCCACGAAAGCTCATGCTCCAAAACGTCTGTTAGTCTATAAGGCACCACAGGATTCTTTGCTGCTTTTACAATATATAGGAAAAGACTAAGACTTCCCTAAAGCATAAGTATGCTCTTCATTATGGTGATAATTAAACCCAGAACATGTCACAATTTCTGCAATGGAAAAAGTAGACTGTGCAACAGATCTGAGCTCTGTGGAACATTATAGTAACAGCTGATGATGGGTTGGATAGAAATTAGACAGTAAATGAGTGGCAAGATAATTGAGGCAAGGCATAATGCCAAATATGTGAGAGTTGACATGCCTCTCTTTCATAAGAGCTAGTGAACTAATAAAGTATAGTATTAAATATAAAACAAAAAAATGAATAAAAAGGAAACTCTTCTAGTGTCAGAACTTTATCATCTTGGGGAGCAGCCTCAGAAGTATAAGCTCTCTGAAGCTGAGTGTTATTTAGGGAGACAGATATTAAATCATAAGTGAAAAGTTGGGATAACACAGCACAGCATGTTCATAATATGGCAATGAACTGGGAGCTAACAAGGAGAGAGCTGTCAAATGGTGACAACATCATTAGCAGGGGATAATTGACAATAGAATGAAAGAAGACACAAATGAGTAATACAAATCCTGCTATGCACCTGTATAATGGGAAGGTTTAGGGGGTATAGAAATACTCTTTTTTGCTACTAACGTGATCTGCTAATTACTCCCAATGGGAAAGATCTTACTCTTTGATCCACACTGCCATTACCCATGGAACCAGTATTTAGTGAACATTCAGAGCCTGGAATTGCAATTTACATTCCTTTGTCTCTTCCTCCTCCTGTTAACGTTGCACCTCATTTCTATTCTTTACACTAGGTTTGGCACAAACTCCCTTACGGTGTGCCATTCCCTGCTCTTTTATTCAAATCACCCTTTCTTACAACTTTCCAGCTCCCAGACAAGAAATGTTCAATTTTATGCTTAATATTTTATTGTTTGGATTTTTATTTACCTGACTCAGATTATAAAAACCTCAGATTAATGCTATGTCCTCTTTATGGATTTGTAAATTGCTGTTTACATCCATGGCATTCTTCAATGATCATCCTCGGAAGACCTCAACACAATCTATGGGAGTCACAATCCAGATCCGAGCAGAGTTTTGCTTAGAGTTGGCAGCTGCATATTTGTGAGGAGATGGGTGGACTAAGGGACTGATCTAAACTCATAGAAGTAAGGGGGAATCTTTCCATTGAAGACAATGTGTCTTCAATGGGCTTTGGATCCAGAGTATCTAACTTCAGATCCTTGCATTTCTAATTTGTATCAAGGTGTCTTTTCCTAGAGTTGAGTATGTCTTTTCAATAGTCATTGTGTCACCTAAGAGACCTACTTTAATACACAGCAGACTTATCTGCTTAAAGTAACTTTAAGGTCACTACTAGAAAACTTCCTAAGGACTTTTGTTCTGCTTCTAGTATTGTATGTAGCTTGTAAGTGACAAATTGCCAGTGATATTTTGTAGGATTGTAAAACTACAGGGTCACATTTTAAAATCTGATCTCTGAATTACATCTGCAAGGTTTGAGTGTGAAACTGTTTGTATGTACAACACTCCTTATGTGTATACAAATCATGTAGTCAGATAGCTCCCCAATGCAAGTTTGTCATTTCAGAAGACAACATTGCGGTCAGTAGAAAGTTAGTATGCCTCATTTTTTTCCTCTCTCTCCCCTACACACCTTTTCTCTCTCTCTCTCTAACTCTGTTTTTATTTCTAATATGACCATCATCATTGTATCTATTCACCATATTGAGCCTTCAAACTCACCTAAGATTAATTTAGGATATGGTGAAATGGTTACTGTCCCAAAGTCCGAATGCTCAAATTTCTTAGAGTAGGATGAGTATCCTCCAATGACTTCTGTAGGGTTTACTTGTAACAGGCCCTAGGAGAACAGGGCTCTAGGTATTGTGTATTTTCACTGACAAAGGTTTTTGTACAGAAAATTATAGTGAGTTATATAAAAACTTTTATTTAATCTAAAAAAATGACACATGGCAGACAGGGATATAGAGTGAACTTTTTGTAGTGAGCAGATTTACTAGTCTATTGAAATTTCTCAGTAAAATATAGATATATTCAAAATAACTTTACCTTTCCTGTTTAAAAAATTGTGATGAGTTTGAGGGATATTTATTTATTCGGTCCATTAAAACTGCTTTCGTGGCTTCTACAACAGCACTTTGTCTTCTTGAATATCATTAGAACTGATGGAGATTTAATATTGTCTCCATGGCAATGTGGTCCTATATTTCCTTTTTCCTGGGTACTGGACAATTGTCATAATTATGTCTACATGGTGGATGGTGTGTCCTGTTCGTCTGTTTTACTATTAATATCCTCAGGCAAAACCAAATGGCTGAAATGTCACTGCTCTCCATTTTGTTTTAAATAAGTTTTTAAATTTGAAAGGGTGGGATGTAGGAGGGCTTAAGCCTAAGGGAAACAGGAGAGCCATAGCACTAAGGCATATGTACAGTGTATAGTTTGCTTTCTCCATTGAACTTCCTTGGCTTGGCTTAGACAAAATCTAATCCTTTTGTGAAGGGGAATTTAAATGCTGGATAGGAAACTGAAATCCTTTCTCCATACAACAGGTATGGTGGTGCAAGATTTGCCCATGCTGCCTCACCTGTGATGAACAACCTAGCATGATGCTTCCCAGGGGTACCCAGGATTGAGGCCCTTAGTGTGAGGAATCCTCACTACCATCTGCCCTTAGTGTGAGGAACCCTTGTCTGTGCCTGCTGGCAGGGCTGGCTTTAGGCTGATTCCCCTGCCTAAGAGGGACCCGCACCTGCACCCAAGAGGGCCCTGCGCCCTAAAGAAGAGCACCTAACTTTTTAATTTTATACTCACCCAGCAGCAATCCGGGTCTTCAGCAGTGGGTCCTTCACTTGCTCCAGGTCTTCCAGGGCACTGAAGGACCTGCCGTCGAAATGCTGCTGAAGACCCGGAGTGAGTGAAGGACCCGCCGCCAAAGTGTCGCTGAAGACCCAGACCACCGCTGGGTATTTGAACCGGGCTCTGCACTTCCTAAAGCCAGCCCTGCCTGCTGGAGGTCAATTCCGTGACTCCAGTGGCAACAGGCAACACAAGCACTCCCTTTTAGACCTAAGCAGGCTCTGCTGTCTCTTCACAAGCTAGCAGAGGACACACTCCAATCCTCGAGCCCTCTTAGTATCTCCCGGGGGGAATCCAGCCCGTTTCACTGATACTTGCAGTGTTTCCAGATTTGCTGCTCCCAAAGAAGTAGTGCACCCCAGTTTACCAGTTACACCTTATATCACCACTCCGCTTAACACACAACATTTAGACATTTTTGTAGGGAAAACAAGTACAAGTTTTATTCAATGAGGTATAAAGATACAAGTGATAGCAAGTAGAAATATTGGAAACAAATGGTTACATATAAAATCATAAGACGCATTCTAGAACCTAGACTTCCTTAACTAAATACTTTCATGTCTTATAGAACAAAGCTCACCCAAGTTCTTCCAGCATTTTACAGCCAGGCTTGACTGATTTTCTGTTCCTGAGACACTGGCCGCTCATCTCTTTGATGAAAGGACCAGGGTGTCTGACACTCCCAGATATATTAACAATCCATTGTTCATATTCATTAACAGGAAGCCCTGCCAGCTGATTCCTGTGACTTTCCTCTATTGTTGGTGTCACAATTTCTGATGAGGCTCAGTATACAAATAGACATACATTGTGAGATGGACAATATCCACTACACAGTGACCAGAAAGGAGATAAACATCTGTACCACCTGATTGAAAGGAACATTCCTGAGGTATATCACCTCCTGGTCACCTGCCTTAAGAACATCATTTTCAGTAAAAAGACAGCTTCTTAAATATTATCTGAGCATACATTTTCAGTGATTTATGATGACAAGTTGACTACTGACTCTTGCTAGAAACCTCACATGTAACCCTATAATGAATTATTATGCATAGATTTGACCCAGGGAATCTCTATAAACTCTGTGCTTCCCCAGTGCTCTCTGTTCATGGGCCACACCTAGAGCTATGGCAACATTCCAAAGTTGGTTAGCAATGAACTCAAACACTGGGATTTGGCAACAGCACTTTGATCATTGCTAAGCAAGCGATTGCATCTTTCCACAAGCCAGCTTCTGTGCAAGCTAGCTAAAAGAGACAATTTCAGGTAACTACTGAGAACGCTCATAGATGTTGATGGTTGGGCATGGCTTTCTGTTTTATAGTTCTCCCATGCTTGAAATGTGTTTTTTTTCATTGCAAATGAAGATTTTGCAAGATTTCGGTCTTTAAAATTCCCGCTTTATAGGCTAAATCATGAGCATCTGTAACTTCCATAACCTGCATGCTCTCTGTTAAGAAATTATTTTGCAAGAGATTTGACTATTAGAGAATTCAGAACCAAAGACCTCTCTACAAACACTGGAAAAATGCAAGGCACAAAGGAGGCAATAGAAATATTTAGTGTGACCCAGGGCAGAAAAGACAGAACTACTACAAGTAGTTTTGGATAAAGCTTGTTGAAATTTTTCAAACTTCAATGAAATTTTGAATTTCAGAAAGAAAGGGAAAATTTCATGAAATTTTCTTTTCCCTCCCACCCAAAACTTGAAACTGTCCCCACAATTTTAAGCTCTCCCCATCTTGCACAAACATGGGCTAGAAGCAGAGGTGAAAGTAACTGGTCCAGTTCAGTATGGCGTACTGGCAAGAGCAGGTACACAGCTAACTGTACCAGCAGGGGGCAGCTTCCCCAGGCCGGTGATTTAAAGGGCCTGGGGCTCCCAGCAAGGGCTGGAATCCCAGGACCT
Source organism: Gopherus evgoodei (assembly GCF_007399415.2). Classification (NCBI taxonomy): domain Eukaryota; kingdom Metazoa; phylum Chordata; order Testudines; family Testudinidae; genus Gopherus; species Gopherus evgoodei. The sequence continues at coordinate 19,855,362 of NC_044333.1, forward strand.
TTAAATCGCTGCCAGAGCCCAGCTGCTGGAGGCCCCAGGGAAGTGATGGTGGCCAGGAGCCCTGGGGCTCTGGCAGTGATTTAAAGGGCCTGGGGCTCCCAGTCGCATCTACTGCAGCAGAGCCCCAGATGCTTTAAAATCGCCGCCAGAGCCCCGGGGTTCCCAGCTGCTTCTGCAGCTACTGCTGCTATGGGGCTCTGGCGGGGATTTAAAGGGCTCGGGGCTCCCAGCCGCCGTTACCTTCTGGTTGAGATTCTGCCCCCGTGCTCAGGACTCTGGCGTACCAGTAAGTCCCATAAGTTACTTTCACCCCTGGCTAAAAGTTCATGTAAAACTTAAAGTATTCAGTCCCCAAGACCCACTTACTCCATTTCTGACCGTCCAATTGGTGGGTATTACACCCATGCCTTCACTTTTGCAGTCTTCAAAGGTGCAGAGGACCCTATGAACTTTATCCTGGTCCCCTCCTGGATATTCGAGGGTTGGCTAACATGCATCCTTTATCTGAGACATAGGCCCAATGTCTCCCAAATCCACAAGATGACTTTTCAGAGGAGCTAGCTGGTTGCTCAGCTCTGCCATCTAGTAGTTCGGCAGCTTGAAAATGCTCCATTGTGCAAAAACCAGGCCTGCGGGGATCATTCACCAAGGCTGTTTGGTTTCATATAATCCTGGTAATTAAATCAAATTAGGCAAAGGAGAATTTTTAGACTAAATATTAGGAAAAATATCGTAAATTGAACAGAATGTGAAATAACCTCCCAAGGGTATCGGAGTAATCTTGTTATGAGACATTTGAAACTGGATTGGTCTGGAATAGGCCATGAACAGTCCTGCAATGGCAGACAGATGGACTAAATGGGATAATAGGTCTCTTCAATCACAGACACCTCTAATTCTATGACTGAGTCATCTCGGAAATCAATTCTTTCTTCAGATGTGCCTGAATACCTGCCAGTCACAGGCATCCTCTGAGTTTTTTTCTTTACTGTGACTTACTTTCATTAAGAATAACTTTTGCCTAGCTCTGTTACAGCGAGTTAGATCAATGCATTAGGTATCAAGGCCACGGTTCTTCAACTTTTTCTTTAGTGGAACACTTCCTAAGAGAGAGATCCTGTGAAGGGCACTCTGCCAACACTCTGCTTTGCTCTCAAACCATTTCACTCTCAGTCCACCAGGAAGGGCTCTGTGCGTCATTGATGGTCCACAAACCACAGTTTGAGAATCACAGTCCTGAAATCAAATGAATGTCTATAGGAGAAAGGTGTTCCTTACTACTTCGGTAAGAATTCTAGTTGAATCACACATAAATGGGATAATAGTGCTAAGGTTAGTGACTTTAAGGATTAACAAGTGAAGATAAATGACAATCTGTGATTTATGGTAATTAAGTGAATTCCATCTATTTCTGTGACGTGCAATAGATGGACTATACAGGGGTCGGCAACCTTTCAGAAGTGGTGTGCCGAGTCTTCATTTATTCACTCTAATTTAAGGTTGTGTGCCAGTAATACATTTTAATGTTTTTAAAAGGTCTCTTTCTGTAAGTCTATAATATATAACTTAACTATTGTTGTATGTAAAGTAAATAAGGTTTTAAAAATGTTTAAGAAGCTTAATTTAAAATTAAATTAAAATGCAGAGCCCCCCTGACTGGTGGCTAGGACTCAGGTAGTGTGAGTGCCACTGAAAAATCAGCTCACTTGCCGTCTTCGGCACTCGTGCCATAGGTTGCCTACCCCTGGACTATACAATACAAATGATAGAACATGCAATTTGCCAAAAAGCATGTTATGACATTGACTTCGGCCAGAGCAGGAGTAGGTTTGAAGGCCCCAACCCTGCAACTGGTTCCAAGCAGGCAGATGCTTCTGTCCATGCAGTGACCCACTGAAGTCAGTAGGGATTGGCACAGGTGCCAGGTTCTGTCCAGGTATATCTAGCTGCAAGATCAAGGCCTGAGTTTGTAAAATCTTATTTAGACCAGTGGTTCTCAACCAGGGGTACACATATCCCTAGGGGTATGCAGAGATCTTACAGGGGGTACATCAACTCATCTAGATATTTGCCTAGTTTTACAACAGGCTACATAAGAAGCACAAGCAAAGTCAGTACAAACTAAAATTTCATACGGACAATGATTTGTTTATACTGCTCTATATACTATATACTGAAAAGTAAGTACAAGTCATATTCCAATTGATTTATTTTATAACCATATGGTAAAAATGAGAAAGTAAGCAATTTTTCAGTATAGTGTGCTGTGACACTTTTTTGTATTTTTTGTCTGATTTTGTAAGCAAATAGTTTAAGTGAGATGAAACTTGGAGTACACAAGACAACCACATTCCTGAAAGGGGTACAATTGTCTGGAAAGTTTGAGAGCCACTACTGTAGACTATAAGCAATTTGGAGCTGGGAGTTTGACTTCAGTGGAGATCTAATTGTAGGATCAGGATTTTCATCAGGATAGATTTTATTTTTTGTTTCCAAAGCTACATGAATGATAAGGCTATGTTGACTTTTTTTTTAGGGTCATCAGTCTTGTTATGGTTCATAATGACTGGGAGCAGGAAATGTGATAGTGTATTATCAGCACTGGTCAAACGTGTTATATTAAAATAGGGAATTTGCTGATGTGTAATTCACTCAGATGAAGTTTTACATTTAGCTTATGAACACAATTTCTTTGCTGCATGTTGTAAGATCTCATAAGAACAACATTCTAATTAATTTAACTGGGAAATCCACATCTTGCAATTAAAGCAAAATATATAATACAAATAGAAGCGAGATGGGGTATTTTAACTTTGTCTCCCTGCTTTTCTAATTTAACTGTATAAATGTTTCTTAGAGTAGATTAAATTATATCTGTATATATGTACAGATATTTTATATCTATATATCTATATATAGTTATATAGATAGATATAGATCACCATGGCATTTGAAAACCACAGTTTGTAGCAGATACACCTACCTCACTTCCTCTACAACAAGAATTGTAATTCACATTACTTAAGCAAAAATAATTTTAATTCATATAGATGAAAATATATCAATGCATTGAACAAAAATCTTGTCTGCTCAAAATAACTGGAAATGCCTTTTTCATTGTGAAAAAAGTTAAAATCAATGTTGTGCATTTAAATTGAGTAGTCAGAATACTGGTACAGAGAATGGTAGAGCTGGACATAATGCAGCTTGTGGCCCTTATCCCCATAGATGCAAGGTCTGTGTGTGAAATCCTGGCCTTATTGAAGTCAATATGAACTTTGCTGTTGACTTCAATGGGGCCATGATTTCACCTTCTATGTGGAGACAAACATCATATTTGCTGTTGTAACATTAAACTTGATTATTAAATATGAAAAAATGCCCTCTCTCTCCTCCTGCCCTTAACATTCCTCCCCATCTCTCCTCTCCCTGTCTTATTCTCTCCACCATCTCCCCTTTTATAGATACATCAATAATCAAAAATAAAAAACAAACATCATCTCCCCCAATTGAACTAATGTGACCTCAGTGATTGCTCCTATTTAAATTTATAGTGAAATGGAACCTAGAGGCCAACTGGCTCGGGGCCCCATTGTGCTAGGTGCTGTGCAAACATACAGCAAATGTTAGTCCCTGCCCCATAGAACTGATAGTCTAAAACAGTGGCTCTCAACTGTGCCCCTTTCAATAATGTGATTTTATCTTGTGTACCCCATGTTCATCTCACTTAAACTATTTGATTACAAAATCAGACAAAAAAAGAAAAGTGTCACAGCACATTATTACTGAAAATTTGCTTACTTTCTCATTTTTTAATTTTATGATTTTAAAATAATTATACTTGCATTTCAGTGTATAGTATATAGAGCAGTATACAAACGAAACATTTCATGCAGACAATGACTTGTTTAATGATTTTGCTAGTGCTTTCTATGCATCCTGTTGTAAAACTATGCAAATATCTAGACATGTACCCCTAGAAGACCTCTAAGTACCCCCAGGGGTACATGTACCCCTGTTTGAAAACCAGTGGTCTAAAGGACTACTTATATATTGCATCCGATCCCCCTCCATCTGTCATACCAATTCAGATTGCAAGCTCTTTGGGGCAAGGACTCTTTTAATGATGTGTGTACAGTGCCTAGAACAATAGAGTCTTGATTGCTGGGGATTTTGACACAAATACATAAAAATTGTTGTCCATCTTTCCTTGATGTCCTTTATATTCTGTCTTTCCCTACCTCTTTTCTCTCCCTACCTTTTCCAGCTCTCCATTATTCTTTTGCTTTTCCCTCCTTTCACAAGCATTTTCTTCATCTCTTCTAGTTTTTTTTCCAGTCTTTTCTCACATTTCCCTCTTTCTTTGTTACAAGAGAGATTTGCTACAGTTCTGCTTCTGAAATCAGCAGCCCTTTCCCTCAGGCCTGGCAGGAAAGCTGACAGTGAATGTTATATTCTACTCATCATTTTCACCCTGCAGCTCTCTAACAACTTGAAAGAGCTCTGTGCATACAGGTGGCCTCTGTTAATTTCTTTTTCAGCTGCTGGTGACTGAGCAGGAGACCCACTGTGTGTGGCTATCACACAGAATGGAACAGTGGAAATGAAAGTAAGTTGATGCACTGGACCATTAAAGTATGTCAAGTATGTATGTAATACTGATTTATTCACTCCTGTAAACAGTGTAATATTTTCTATATCTTGTTTCCTATGCAACACCTCGAAGGGACAGGTGCTTAGAAATGATTAGGATGAAAGCCCGTCCGGATTTTTCATATTCATTTTCAGATCCCAGTTCAGAAAGTGTTATTAGGACCTGATTCAGAAAGAAACTTAAACACATGCCTAACTTTAAGCATATGAATACTTCCATTGATTTAAATATGAGTTCTATGTCTCTTTCACCAACAGAAATTGGTCCAATCAAAAATATTACCTCACCCACATTGTCTCTAATATCTTGGGAACAGCACGGCTACAACAACACTGCAAACAATACTTAAAATTAGGCATGTGCTTAAGTACTGTCCTGAATCAGGGTCTTATTGAATTTGTACTTGCACACAGCCCATTTTTTTCTGACCATTGCAATACTGAAGATCCCTGAATCATTCAAGCTGCTGTCTCCTCTGTCTTCTCTTGATCCCTTAACTTTTTAAACTAGGTGAAGGGACTCATCTCTCATCTAGATGAAACTCAAGATGCTGACCAGGAAATTCTCTTCAGGGAGGAATGGTGAGTTCAGATTCTTATTTGTGTATAGATATCAATGGAGAAGCTTCACTTCTGGCCGTGCAATGCATGTGTCATCCCTATTACAAAGGCTAATGGATTTTCTCCTAGTAGAACACTGTCAGAAAATGCAGCATGAAGTATCAATGGCAGCTTGTTATTACATGACAGGGTGTGATCCGTGTACAAACCCTACACTGGGCAACAAGAAATTAAGAGATTATTTTGGGCTCAGCCAGCAAATGTATCATCTGATGGAGGAATTAAAAGAGAGGGGAACAGCTCATGAGAGGGCAGACATGCACTCCACTGCTCCAGCAGAGCAGAGGGAAGGCTGATTAGTCTCTGATGGTTTCTAGGGTGGGTCATCCCTTCCCTCAGGGAAGGCCCCTTTGGGGCAGTTGTCAGAGAGGGAAGTATCACCCTCTGCCCTGCATGGACCCTGGACATTGGTAATCCCTTTTTATTTCCTTGGTGTGGATTACCCCAGCAGGGAAATCCATGGACTGAGCTGGCCGGGCGGGGGCGGGGGTGGGGAATAGGAAGTGGTCCAGTGAGGACAGCCTTAAGCAGCCTCAGTTGCTAGACCACTGGTAGCCCCAAAAGACCCTTGGTTGGAGCTTGGTGGAGTGGAGGGACCTGGGCTCCCCTTCCAACAATCCTTCTGCTGGTTCTGGGTCATGGCTGTGATCACTAGGCCATGCTTCTCGACCAACCTCTGAGTGAGGACCATTACACAGATAAAATGGCTTTCTGTCAATTTGCAAGAGGCAAAGGTTAAAACATTTCAAATTCCCCTTCAATTGTTCTCCATCCCTCTCCCCAGTCATTCCTTAAAAGCCCCCCTTTTTTTTAGGCCCTCACAAATTTCCAGTGATCATGTCTGCTTTCTCACAGTCAGCCTTCTGTAACCTGAGTTCACTGGGAAGTGAGCTAGTCTGAAGAAAGACTGAGGATTTTGATCTTTGATTACTGATATCTTTAAAGCATAGAGGTCAATTCAGACTGCACTGATGGTTTGAGACTTAGGGTATGTCTACATCTACAATTTTGCAGCGCTGGTTGTTACAGCTGTATTAGTACAGCTGTATAGGGCCAGCGCTGCAGAGTGGCCACACTTACAGCAACCAGCGCTGCAAGTGGTGTTTGATGTGGCCACACTGCAGCGCTGTTGGGCGGCTTCAAGGGGGGTTCGGGGAACGCGAGACCAACCCGGGGATGGAGACCAGCTTCGCCGCGGTTTGCTCTCGCGTTCCCCGAACCCCCCTGCAAACCGCAGGGAAGGAGACCTGCTTGCACAGGGGTTCGGGGAACGCGAGAGCAAACCGGGGAAGGAGACCAGCTTCGCCGCGGTTTGCTCTCGCGTTCCCCGAACACCCCTGCAAACCGCAGGGAAGGAGACCTGCTTGCACGGGGGTTCGGGGAACGCGAGAGCAAACCGGGAAAGGAGACCAGCTTCGCCGCGGTTTGCTCTCGCGTTCCCCGAAACCCCCTGCAAACCGAGGAAGGAGACCTGCTTGATTACCAGACGCTTCCTCAGGTATGCTGGGATACCTGCTTATTCCACGGAGGTCAAGAAAAGCGCTGGTAAGTGTCTACACTTGATTACCAGCGCTGGATCACCAGCGCTGGATCCTCTACACCCGAGACAAAACGGGAGTACGGCCAGCGCTGCAAACAGGGAGTTGCAGCGCTGGTGATGCCCTGCAGATGTGTACACCTCCTAAGTTGCAGCGCTGTAACCCCCTCACCAGCGCTGCAACTTTGTGATGTAGACAAGCCCTTAATCTTATTACATTATTTTTGTAGCAGTTCAAATTGTTCTTAAAGTGTTTCACAAACAGTTAGGACCAGAATCTGATATACCTATTTAGTTTGCATAAAGCCTCTCTCTGCAAGAAGTTCTACTGAGCTTACTATGACTAATCAGGGAGTAAGATTATCCAACAAAAACAAAGGATTCACAATCTGTTCCCTATGAATTAGCAGCTCTTACACCATTCCTCTGAAATAGATCAGCATGTGTGGAAGTCTAGGCTGTACAGGTTGTCAGGGCAATTTTCCCTCAGGATTCCTCTATCTAGCTGCATAGAATATGATCATGCAGATGTCACCTTTGCATAATAAAGAGAAATACTTGGTGGCATGGCTTGGCCTGTCTGGTACTTAAGCTCAGCAGGACAATGACAGTAATACCAGCATGAGGGCCTCACCACAGCTCTTTTCACTTAATCTCCAGGCAGCCTGAAAATAAGAAAAACAAAGATACTGCTGGTCCCTTCTGGACTCATACTCTTTTGTTTTCTTTGTTTCTCTCATTTGATATGTTGATGTTAGTTCATTTATATTTATCTCATTCAAAATGTAGCATTGTTTTTTGCTTCCTGAGCTAGTCTCAGTTGGCGTACCCTTCCCAGGTGGTCAGCAGGCTTCACAGCCACACAGACAACAGAGTGTTGGTCACTCAGTGTAAAAATCACTATTTCAGCTCTCATTACACTGACAAAGCTCCTTCAAACCACAGACTGCTTATTCCAGCTGCTTCAAGCCGCCTTCTGATTAGCCTGCCTTGCACATTTTGTTTTGGCTCTAATAAAATTTAACACTTGACATGCCTGCTCCCACATAAACTAATGGGACAATTCCTATTGATTTCAATAGGAATAGGATCAGGCTCTTCGGTTTTTTATATGAAGTGTTGTATCTTGTGCCATTGATCTGTACAAATCACTGAATGAAAAGTTTCAGAGTAGCAGCGTTAGTCTGTATCCACAAAAAGAACAGGAGTACTTGTGGCACTGTAGGATATGTCTACATCTACAATTTTGCAGCGCTGGTTGTTACAGCTGTATTAGTACAGCTGTATAGGGCCAGCGCTGCAGAGTGGCCACACTTACAGCAACCAGCGCTGCAAATGGTGTTAGATGTGGCCACACTGCAGCGCTGTTGGGCGGCTTCAAGGGGGGTTCGGGGAACGCGAGAGCAAACTGGGGAAGGAGACCAGCTTCGCCGCGGTTTGCTCTCGCGTTCCCCGAACCCCCCTGCAAACCGCAGGGAAGGAGACCTGCTTGCTCGGGGATTCGGGGAACGCGAGAGCAAACCAGGGAAGGAGACCTGCTTGATTACCAGAGAGGCTTCCTCAGGTATGCTGGGATACCTGCTTATTCCACGGAGGTCAAGAAAAGCGCTGGTAAGTGTCTACACTTGATTACCAGCGCTGGATCACCAGCGCTGGATCCTCTACACCCAAGACAAAACGGGAGTACGGCCAGCGCTGCAAACAGGGAGTTGCAGCGCTGGTGATGCCCTGCAGATGTGTACACCTCCTAAGTTGCAGCGCTGTAACCCCCTCACCAGCGCTGCAACTTTGTGATGTAGACAAGCCCTAAGGTGTCACAAGTACTCCTGTTCTCTTTGAGTGAAAAGTGTATGGGGTTGAAATTAAAAAAATATATATAAATAAAAAATTGAGAAAAGCAAAGGGAAAGAAAAAAGCAATGATTAAATCTTGTGACTAAAGAACCCAACTACAATGTAAGTGTCTGCTCGTTCATTGTTGGATTTCTGTCCCTTCCTCCACTTCTTTCCTGCTTTGCATGATCTGGAGTGTAATGGCTACATTAAGTTAATATTTATATATACTTACTTGTAGTCTTTTGTTATTTTAAGTATAAATTTGAAAAGGACTCCCCATTTTTTGTAATGGATTATTCCTAGCGGTGGTTGGCTTCTCATGGGTATAGAAACTCTACCTCATCCTATAATTCTTGCTAAGATAAGACTGTAGAGCCAGATTCCGATCCCTTTCCTCATGCTCAGTTAGCTTAGTTTAATGAAAAAACTGTGTGTTAAGTGCAGGTTTTATTAAAGTTGTTGGAAAGCCTTGAAAGAATATGACTTAATTGGAAAAGCTGAACCTGAAAGGTAACTGATCAGATAGAAGGAAGAAGCAGCCCCAAATATCAGGCATAGTTAATGAGAAAGGATTGTGCATGTTTAATCGGCAAGGACCCCAAATTGGTCAAAACCTGTGTCTGTTGTTAACTTAGCTAAAAAAAATTACATCACTTGTTTGTTAAAGGATATGAAGTGTAAAATCTTGAGGGGTTCATTGCTAATAAATGCCTGACCAAGCTGGAGCTGACCAACATGAGTCTAAGCACTCCTGCGTCTAGTCCAGTTGAGTATTTTGATCAAATGCTTTTAAATAAGGCCCTACTTGAATTTTGGCATGATTGTCCAAAAACTGCAGCTGAGTTGGACACAAGCCATGGAAAACTACAGAAAAGTAGTAAGGGGCCTTATTTGCTGTAATTAAGTCCATTATTAATTTTCCAAAATTGCCTGCTGTTGACGGCCTGAGGCTGAGAGCAGGGACCAAGGGCCGCCATCAGCTGACAGTGGAAGCTCCTGCTCTCAGCCCCACGGTGGCCAGGGCTCCCACTGTCAAAACTGCGGTGGAAGCCTAGTATTGTGGAATTTGCAATAGTGCAAGTTAAGGAGGGCCTTTCTTATAAATGTTTGTCACTGTTTGGATGTAGTAAATGGCTTGTTGTTTAGACTTTTAGGCATGTTTACAGCAATTGTGTATAAAAGAATGTAGGGTTAAATTAATGTCTAGTCGTATCCTAAATTAATAATAATTCTAACAGCACCTGACTTTGTGACTAGTCCTACTGAAGTCAGGTGGGGCTAATTGTGATGTAAGGCGCTATCCAACAGGGATAACAGTTGATAATATCTAACTAAAGATAGAGTTAGAACTGGACCCTAATGTTATGGTTTTTTAGCTATAATACACATACAACAGCTATAGTGACAGTCTCATTTATAAAGATACATCCCCCTACCTTAGGCTCTAATCAAATGGATGAGTATAAGATTAGCAAAATAAAACTTTGGAAAATACATGAGCCCAGATTCTGATCTCAGTTACACTAGTGTGAATTCAGAGTCCTGCCAATGAAAGTTACTGTTATAAAAACTGTGTTCAGAATCTGGCCTATAATGTAAAAATCCAATCCAATCTGTAAAAGGCAAAGTGGTATCATTATATAGGGGCTGTCTCAGTGGGACAGAGAATGCTTTAAAACAGACTGCTGGAAAAGAAGTTTCAATAAATTATTTAAAGGCTCCAGTCCTGCAAATTACTCTATGTGGGTGAACCCTGTTACTTTGCAGTGCAATTTGCAGAACTAGCTCTTGAAAGTGGGGTGGGATGGGCTGAGACTGAAGTGGTGAATTGCACACCCTAGGACCAACATGATAATGTCTCAGTCACCAGGTATCTTTCTGAGGTGCCATCATTGCACCATAGGTTGTTTGGTGTCAGAATGCAAATACCTAGGGTATGAGGATCAAATATAGTGAGGTTTTTTAAAGCAATGTAAATCACTGGGACCAGCTAAAAATCAATGCACCACTTTATGGAGAGCCAGAGGAAAGAATAAAGACGACAGCATAGGTGTTAAATGATTACAAGTGATCAGGCATTCTGCACAAGATGCAAGCAGAGGCACAACCCCGCTGGAATCCACTATAAAAGATTATTATTATACCAAGTCTCATGCTCAAGAGGCTGTGTACTACTGTTGCAAGTCAAGGTATTATAAAAAGCCCTCACTATCCTTGAGGATATGGCGTGAGGAACCCACTCAGCTGAAAACTTTTCACACTGTGTCTGACACATAAGCAAGAAGGTTTGGAGAAAAAGACCTACAATATATTACAGGGGCACCCTTACGCTGTTCTACATCAGCAATATGCGTTGTCCTCAGGATAGTTCCACATTTCATGCAACTGCCCAACATAGTCATCAATATTCACAACATGTGGAATCACCTATAGCAAAGGTAAACAGTTTGTGTCATTGGCAGCAGAACTCTTTTCATTTGGGAACTTATATTAGTGATCCTTACAAAGCAAACCATTTTCAAGGTCATCTAGCTACAAAACAAATGGATGTGGGGCCTGGCTCTGATTCCTTAGCCACATTCCTCCCTCTGGTTCAGCTGCCTTTGTCTGATGTCCAATGATACCTACTGTCAAGTTTGTACTGCATCAGACACAAAGTAGATGTATTCCAGGTATTTTTAAATGATAGCGCGTCCCTTAATGGAAAGATGGTACTGAGTCATGGAGTTTAGATTCAGATTTTAATTTCTCCAAAGCCTGAAGCAGAGAAGAGAGTTAGCTTTGCTGTAGAGGCTTAGTCCCATTTCTAGCAGAAATAAGCATCTAAGTGTTTAGTGTTGAGAATGTCTCAATAACTAGCCATTTTCCAATTTTCATGTACATTAAGAGCAAATGTTTCCACAGAGGGTATGGTCAGTAGTAGAGTGACCATATTTCCCTATGCTGAATGGGAGATACCTGGTAAAATTACTCATATTCAAGCAAGTTCAATGGCAATCAATCAGAACTAAGCAGTACATTGAAATTAACATCATGTTGACTGAGTCCCTGTTAAAAAGAAATACTGTGTAGATGGATTCTTTTTATTTACCTTACCTTTAAGGCTTTAGGGGTCAGGAGGCCTTAAATATCGGACTGTCCTGTTTAAAAGGGGACATCTGATCACCCTAATCAGCAGCCCTCTGTGTCCACCAATGGTACCTGGAGCATAGAGGGCAGAAGAAAGAGAAAAATATCAGGCAATGACAGACATCCTGTGTCATAAACAGATAGTAGGAGTTAATAGAACAGAAGTACTTTATATCTCTTTTGCCTGTAAAGGGTTAACAAAATCAGTGAGCCTGGCTGTCACCTGACCAGAGGACCAATCAGGGGACAGGATACTTTCAAATCTTGAGGGAGGGAAGTTTTTGTGTGTGCTGTTAGTTTTTGGTTGTTGTTCACTCTGGGTTCAGAGAGCGACCAGACGTGCAACCAGGTTTCTCTCCAATCCAGGCTCTTATATGTCCAGAATAGTAAGTACTAGGTAGAATAGGCGAATTGGGCTTATGTTTGTTTTCTTTATTTGCAAATGTGTATTTGGCTGGAAGGAGTTCAAATTTGTATTTTGCTGAAAGGATTTTAATTTGTACTTGTATAGTTAGGCTGGGAGGGTATTCCCAGTGTCTATAGTTGAAAGACCCTGTAACATATTCCATCTTAAATTTACAAAGATCATTTTTACTGTTTTTCTTTCTTTAATTAAAAGCTTTTCTTGTTTAAGAACCTGATTGTTTTTTTTATTCTGGTGAGACCCCAGGGGACTGGGTCTGGATCCACCAGGGAATTGGTGGGGAAAAAGGAGGAGAGAAAGGTTAATTTTCTCTCTGTGTTAGGATTACTGTCTCTCTCAGGGAGAGTCTGGGAGGGGGAAGAGAGAAGGAGGGGGGAAGGTGGATTTTCCTCACTGTTTTAAGATTCAAGGAGTTTGAATCACAGTGAACTTCCAGGGTAACCCAGGGAGGGGAAGCCTGGGAGAGGCAACAGTGAGGGAAAGGGTTTACTTTCCTTGTGTTAAGATCCGGAGGGACTGGGTCTTGGGGGTCCCTGGGCAAGGTTTTGGGGGGACCAGAGTGTACCAGGCACTGGAATTCCTGGTTGGTGACAGTGCTACAAGTACTAAGCTGGTAATTGAACTTAGAGGAATTCATGCTGGTACCCCATCTTTTGGACGCTAAGGTTCAGAGTGGGGGATTATACCATGACATCCTGTCTTTTGAAAATCTCATCATAACAACTTCAAAGTGTTCAAAAGTGCTCAGGATTAGCTTAACTCTGCTCTTATTGAAATCAATGCTAAAATGCCCCTGACTTTATGGGAGCAGAATTAGGCAAATGGAAAAATCTCACCCTAAATGTAATAAATGCACCATCCTCATTCACATCCTTTGCCCTATGGACTCTTCCTTGTATTTTGGAAATTATCTGTTTTTGCTTCATATACACCATAAATCAGAGGTGGTTGTATTGTCTTTATATGTACAAGATTAACAATACATGGGGGGTGGAGGAAATGGAAAGATTCAACACTATACTGTAAATAAAGGGGAAGGTTTCAAAGGGTGGACTTAAACAAAAAACCAAACCTCTTTCTCAGATCTACTCTAAAAATAATGCCTAGAGTACCTGATGTTTGCAAAGGTCATTGGGAGAATGCATGAAAAAACAGGAATTTTGTGTTTGTCATGTCCTAGGGCTTACTCTACAGTGGAAATGAGCGGGTGTTCATGGCATCAATTTGTTTTTTACGACAAAATTCTTGACTCCCAAGTATTGTGTTCTAATACGTGAAGTGTATATAGAATGTGAACTGAAATTTTCAGAGGGAAGTGTTTTACTTTCAGGGTAAAATCTACCCTTTTAGATGCACCAGAACTTAAAGAAAAACCCACTACAATATTTTTTAAACTTATTTGAGTGCTGTTTGTAAATTGTAATTATACAAGGTGCCAACATAGGACCAGATATGTGCTAATTTGTGATTTATACATTGAACATCTAAAGGTCAGTGAGGAAGTCAACACTTACCCTCTGTAACTCTAGCTGTAATGTTTTAAAATGGCATATGAAAACTATTACAATTAATTATTTAGTCAGATTGATCATTAGTTGTTTGATATTTTGGGGATTAAAAAAGTTCTGGTGTTTAATGTCTTGTGATTAATTAAACATCACCATGAATTAGCACTGAAGAAATGCAGTTTCCTCTAGTAATTCAGGAATTGCTGACTGTGATGTAATGCGTGGAGCAGTTATGAGAGCTATTTTGGCTCACAAGACAGAAATAGGACAGGTTATATAGTTATGGTAACATTAAGTCCCTTGTTTAGTTAGGAATGAATTGATTCAATCTTTGACCTTAACATAAATCTAGTCTGACAAGGTGGGTGAGGTAATTTTTATTGGACCAACTTCTGATGGTGAGAGAGACCTGCTTCTGATCCACAGACAGCTCTTTGTCAGGTCTGGGAAAGGAACTCCCAGCATCACAGCAAAATGATTGTTTAGCATAAGTAGTGACCACATGCTGTAAGGGACCATTCAAGTTAGTGGCCCACTAACACCTCTGCAGTCATAGGACAAAAAGAGGGGATTAGTGGGTTATAGATTTGTGGGACTTTGAAAGCTTGTTTCTCTCACCAGGAGAAGTTGGTCCAATAAAAGATATTACCTCACCCATTGTATCCTGGACTGACCTGGTTATAATTACACTGCATATAGCTAGTCTAATGCCAATCACCAGACATACTTGATAGAAAGGGCATGTCTACACTTACATTTTATAGCATTCTAACTTGCTGGCTCGGGGGGCTGCAGCAAGGCTGAGTGCTTTAAAGCGCTAGTGTTGACAGGCTCTGAGAGCATAGACCAGAGCTAATCCCCCTGTGGAGGTAGATTACCAGGAGCACAGAGAGCTCCCTCTCAGTGCTCATGTGCGACCACACTCGCACTTCAAAGCGCTGCCGTGGGAGCGTTCCCGAAGCAGCGCTTTGAAGTTTCCAGTGTAGACATACCCTTAATAAATTGGCAGGTTGTTAGTCTAGTTTAAAAATATCATGGAATATCACCCAAAGGGCTTGTCTTCACTGCAACTTTCTTGTCCAGGGGTGTGAAAAAACATCCCTGAGCGTAGCAAGTTTCCGCACTGTAAAGCATCAGTGTAGACAGTGTACCAGCGCTGGGAGCCACACCCCTTGTGGCGGTGGCTCTTTTAGACCACACAAGCCACGTTAAAGCACTGCCGTGGCAGCATTTAAGCCTTGCCAGTGTAGACTAGCCCAAAATCAAGCCTATGAGTCATTACTAGATGTGTTAAATTGACTGAAAAAATTTGAATCACAGGAAAAGTATCTGACCGATTAGGAAATGTTTAGATAGCTAAATCTACACAATGCAATGATTTTGACACTGGTTTCCTGTGTCTGTGCATGCTATTTGCACTTCCAAGTCATTAGTGATATATAAAATTAAGTGGCTCTGAAATAATACCTGGATTTTATGCCCAATGCTATCTATTGCACCTAGAAACCATGGTAACTGTGTGCTATGAAGATAAATGTATTTGTAGGGTGGAGGGGTGAGAGATGTAGCAACTGTATCAAATTATTTGACAGATTTTAATTGTGGAGTAATCTTGCCACAGGAGAATTAGATAAATAATCTCACATAGAAATATAGCACATACTTAATGTCTGGACCAATCTAATTTTTCCAGAGCATTTCACTTCCAAACACTGCTGTGTTCTTCTATCCATTCCTTTCTGATACACAGAAAAAGTGGTTAGACAACCTGTCCTGTCTCAACTTTCATGCTCCTGCACAACTCGCTCCTGACAATCTCAGCTTCATGACTTTTTTCACAATGGTTTCTGCATTTGGAACAGTCTCTGCTTGCTTGTGCACAAAGCACCTTGTTCACATCCTTCTTCCACTCTCTTCTTTATACCTACTGCTTTTGCCCTCTCATTCCTCATCTTTAAGTTATTTGTGTTGTACTTGTAAGTTCCCTGGGCAAGGCCCTGTCTCATTTTATGTTTATTAGGCTACATGAACTTCTGCGGCACTATGTAGGTATTAGGCCCTGTCTACACTGGCAAGTTTCTGCACAGTAAATCAGCTTTCTGTGCTGTAACTCCTGAGGTATACACAGACAAACCACTTAGTGCGCAGAAACTGCACAATTGCACTGCTGTAAAAAACCCACCCCAACAAGAGGCATAGAGCTTTCTGCACCAGGGCTACAGTGCTGAGGTGCCTGTGTAGACACCCTGGTCAATTACACCGCTGCGATTGGCCTCTGGGAGGTGTCCCACAATGCCTGTTCTTGCCTCTCTGGTCATCAGTTTGACCTCTACTGCCTTGCTCTCAGGTAACCAACCATTATCCTCACCCTGTAAATTCCTTTGGAATTTTGAAAGTCCCCTTCCTGTTTGCTCAGTGATACTTGCAGTGGTCTTGGGGCATCTTTCCAGGAGGCCATGCCTGCTCCATGCACAAGACGATCCCCTGCTTGCCGCAAAGCTGAGCTGCTGGACCTCATCAGCATTTGGGGAGAGGAGGTTGTCCAGTCTCAGCTGCACTCCAGCCACAGTAATTATGATACCTACGGACAGATTTCACAATGCATGACAGACAGGGGCCATGACCAGGACACACTGCAGTGTAGGATAAACGTGAAAGAGCTGCAGAACACCTACCACAAGGCATGGGAGACAAACCGCTGCTCTGGTGCTGCACTCAAAAGCTGCCGGTTCTACAAAGAGCTGGACACAACACTTGGCAGTGACCTCACCTCCACTGCAAAGGCCACGGTAGCTACTTTGGTGGCTCATGTGCCAGTCAAGAGTGGATCGAGCCAGGAGGAGGAAATCTTGGACAAGGAGGACCTAGAGGCAGAGGATGACTCGGAGATCAGAGGTGTATGCAGCGAAAAGCTCTTTTCTACCCCAGAGGAAGCTAGTCAGTCACAGCTGTTGGATCATGGCAAAGCACAAACAGGAGAGGAGGCCCCTGGTAAGTAGATTTGATTTTGGGAATTGCTGAAGCGAGTTGTTGGGGGCAGGAGAGTTGCGGAAAGCAGGCTCGTCTCCCACCACATGCCTAGGCTGAGCAGTGGAACAGGCTGTTGATTGACTCCCTCACTTCATGGGGATCTCCCTCAGACATCTCCAGGAAACTCTTGTGGAAATACTGGGCAATCCTTGGTGCTGGTCTCCTGCTCTGGAGACACACCTTCCCCCTATGAAGGTTTGGGACAGACTACCTGCTGCTAGTCTGGGCAGCCTTTATATATGGCCCAGCTGAGCCCTGATTGGCTGTCTCCAATCACAGCCCTGATTGGCTCTCAGTAAGCCCTTTCCTGATTGGCTGTGGACCTGTGCAGCCTCTCTGGCTTACCCTATCCCCCTCTCACATGGGTGTGGGGCAGCTATCCCACCACAAAGCCAATCAAATACTGAAAAATATGGTTCTCTGCATAATACCATGTTGCAACGAAAAATTTCAAGGGTTTCAAAAAGATTGTACCAAAATGAAACATTCCACACATGCCTACCTACATATAGAATTTATGTAAATGTACTTTAGTCACCACTGTACATGCTAATCAGAGCTCATATTACAAAGTCAAGAGTTAAAGTGGTTTTGCCATTAATAACCTGGAGCTAAGGGCATGTATACACTGGCAGAGTTACAGCACCAGGAGTTACAGCACCACTCAGAGAGCGCTGAAGGGAAACTGCTTTGTATGCTCACACTGTCAGCTGCCTACACAATAGCATGTTCACACTTGCGGCACTTGCACTGGTATTCAGAGCTGCACTCTGGGCAGCTATCCCACAGAGCACTTCTTTCTTTTCTGCCGTTAAGTATTGTGGGAAGGTGGAGGGGGTCGTGGGGCACCCTGGGTCCTGTCCCAGTGCCCTGTGATGCACTGCGTCACATCCCAGCAATCCCTGTGCTTCCATTAGCATTTGGCACCATCTTTCAATGGTTTGGGTATTGCGTGCCCTGCCTCTTCAGGGTGCAGGAATGGATCCCAAACCGTTGATAGTATGCTGCTTGCTCTTACTAACACATCACGAGTGGCAGTGAAGTTATTCCTTAAACTACAAAGGCATGAGGAGTGTGACATTGATCTCGCCATGAGTACTAGCCGCAACGTGAGATTGCTTGTGAGTCCATTGGGTCTGGATAGAGCATTATTACTGACTGAGCGATTCCAGTCAATCTACCCCCTATGATTAGAGCTACAGTCTCAACCATCAAACAAAGCCGACATATACCTAAGTTTGCTTGGCCATGTGAACAGAGGTAATTCAATATGCCAGGCTCTGCCTGTGTCCTCTTCAGATGTGTCTAAAGTTGGTCTATTGTCCGAATTGCCATCCCTTGGACATGCTAGTGTGACTTCTCCCACCAATTCTGGACTTCTTACTGTGTTGGACAATTCAGGATAATGTGTACTGGGGCCTGTGCCACCCAGGATTGTAGTCACCAATGTCTCCTTAATAGGTTGGAGAGTGCAGGTGAACTCGATGAAAGTTCAGGGTCTGTGGTCAGAATGAGAAGCTTCTCCACATTTCAGTATCGTGCAGCTTCATGACATCTACAGTGCCTGTCACACCTTTCGGGATCACATCAGTGGCTCAGCAGTTCGCATACTCAACAACAATATCACTGTGCTGTTTTATGTCAAGAGGCAGGGGGAGCACACTGCCTCTGGTATGACTTTCTTCCAATTCCGATTCCCTCAGGTCATTTTCAAGCTGAAATTGGATCGTGCCAAATTTATTGCTCCAGTGTGGCTGAGGCATTATCAAGTCAGCCTCCTGTATTCCATCCTTTTCACCCCAACCTACTGATTCAGCAGTAGTCAGGTTTTGCATCCAGCTCTTGGCTCCCTGCATCTCACGGTGTGGATGCTGCATCGCTAGATGAAGAGGAGGCACGATGTTCAGAGCTGGTCTGGCTTAATAGCAGGAAATGCTCCACCATGGCAGCCTATTTAGCCAAATGGAAATGAGTCTCGGCATGGTAATTAGCCCAGGGAGTTCAACCAACACTGGCTTGCATCCAGGACATCTTGGAGCACTTGGTACACTCTCAGTCTTCTGGTCTTGCACTTGGTTCACTGAGAGACCACTTGGTGGCAGTTTCTACATTTCATCCACCTATCCGTGGAAAGCTCGTGTTCTCAAACTCCATGCAGTGAGGTTCTTGAAAGAAGTCATTCATCTCCATGAGCTGGTTCTTTTGTGGAACCTTAATACTGTTTTAGTGGCTCTCATTGGGCCTCTGTTTGAGCCTCTGGCAACCTCTTCTTTCCCCCTTTTGTTCTAGAAAACTCTGGTGTTATCTGCAAGGAGAGTCTGTGAGTTGCAGGCATTGATCCTTACATTCAATTTTCCCAAGACAAATTAACCCTTCAGCCATATCGTAAGATTTTATCAAAGGTGGTTTCTCAGTTTCACTTGAACTAAGTTACATAGCTACTGCAGTGTTCTTCTCTAAACTGCATTCAATGCCAGAAAAGCAGCATCTTCACACACTGGATGTCAGACAATGTCTAGCTTTTTATCTGGATAGAACTAAACCTTTTCATTCCTCACCTTGTCTGTGCAGAGACCACTTGACCCTTCATTCGGTCTGCATATGGAACAATCTCCAGGTGGATAACTTCCTGAATCATGACAGCATATGAACTACTCCAGGCTACGTCTCCTCAACTGGTAGAAACTCATTTTACAAGAGCTCAGATGACATCAACAGCATTTCTAAATCCAATTCTTATATTGGACATTTGGAGAACAGCCTCTTTGCATACTTCTGTAAACCATTATGCTATTACATTTGCATCCAGCTGGGATGCAAACTTGGGGATGGCAATCCTGGAGTCCTTCTTTAAATAGACTTTAAGTCCCACTTCCTGCAGGTACTGCTTGCCAGTCGCTCACATGGAATACATGTCTGCATCTACTCGAGGAAAAAACTGTTGACACTATTTTCATTTATTACTGTTTCCTCATGGCTAAACTTGCCATGTACCTCAAGGCAAAAGATGCTTTCAGCTCTGTCTCATGAGACTGCTGTAATCTTTCGACGTACCTTTGCAAAGACTACTGCTGCATCATAGTGCTCCTCAGAGCACGTTAAGAAACTATATTTTCCTTTCAAATTTCTGGCGTGGTGAATCGCAACCTAAGTTACAGATGTAATAAAACCATGAAAACAATTTACAGCTGAAAAACCTAATTTTAAAGTCAGCATGAAAATCCTGGAAAGGTGGGAGGGGCTCAATTCTCTTGTTAGTCAGCGGGAATCGGGGAAACCACTGAAATCAACAGTTACACAAATGTAGCGCTGGTGTAAGGGAAATGAGCATCAGGCCCTACACATTTCACCTTTGTATTTTTCTGAGAAACTTTATCATCTGGAAGAAGAGGAAACACATCCTGGGCAACTAAATGAGCACAATCAACCTCTTTGCTGTTCTCTTGTTACTTGTGAAATTGTTTCTTTGATACAGTCTTTCTGGTTGCACAGTATTTCCTACTTGAACGTATATCACACTTCATATAATTTAGAACAACAAATGAAGACTGAAGGTGGACCAAGAAAGAAAGTCTAATAAGGAATCTAAAGCCTTTGGGTACACCCAGTATGCTACTTATGTATACAAACATAGGAACTGACACACCAGTTTAGACCAGTGCTCCATCTAATCCAGTAGCCTGTCTCTGACAGGCACAGCAGCTTACAGATGCTGCAGAAGAAGGTGCAATATGACCTGTAGAGCAGTGGCGCTCAACCTTTCCAAACTACTGTACCTCTTTCAGGAATCGGATTTGTCTTGTGTACCCCAAGGTTCACGTCACTTAAAATCTACTTGTTTACAAAATCAGATTTAATAATACAAAAGCATCACAGCACACTGTTACTGGAAAGTTGCTTACTTTCCCATTTTTATCATATAATTTATAAAAAAAATTGGAATATAAATATGGTACTTACATTTCAGTAGATATAGAGCAATATAAACAAGTCATTCTCTATATAAAATTTTAGTTTGTACTGTCTTTGCTAGTGCTTTTTTTATGTAGCCTGTTGTAAAACTAGGCAAATATCTAGATGAGTTGATGTACCCCCTGGAAGACCTCTGCGTATACCTACAGGTACACACATCCCTGTTGAGAACCACTTGCCATAAATGACAATTAAGAACTATCTGTCCATAGGGGAAGTTTCTTTCTAATCCATATTAATTAGTGGTTGGGTTTTTATAATGTAAAGCATGAAAGTTTATAGCCCTTGATAGGATTAAAAAAATAGCTAATAAAACTCTGGATGTTCTCACTATCCACATCAAAATGTAGGGTGAAATCCTGACTCTACTGAAGTCAACAGGAGTTTTGCCATTGACTTCACTCGGGTCAGGATTTCATGACCAATCCTTTTTTGAATCCTACCAAGCTCTTGCCCTCAGTGATACCTGGTGATATTAATTTTGCATTGTGTACAAATGTATTTCCTTTTATCAGTTTTAAATGTGTATCTTGTATCATGATAAAAGGTTAATAAGAGGACCCTATTTACACTTTTTTTGGCTATTCTGTAAGGGTCTGTCTGCACTATGAACCAGGGGTGAGATTCCCAGTTTGTGTACACATACTTGTACTAGCGTGATGAAAGTAGTGTGAATATAAACAGTAGTGTAGCCATGGTAGCACAGGCAGCAATAGTGGTGACACAGCTTAGCAGCACTGAGTACAAACCCACTGAACCACGTGGGTACTTACTCAGCACAGCTAAGCCATGCTGCCACTGCCTGCGTTGCCCGGCTAACACTACTCTCATTGAGCTAGTGTGAGTATGCATATGTGAGCTGGGAATCATACTCAGAGATTGTAGTGCAGATGTAGCCTAAATTAAACGGTTCCAATATTTTCAGTTTCCCATGGTACAACGTCTTTCCAAATCTCAGATCACTTTCACCACTTATCTCTGAATCCCCTTCTGCTATATCTTTTACTGAAATAGAGTGACCAGCCTGAAACACAGTATTCCAGGTCAGAGTGTCCCATCATTTTATATAATGACCAAATAACATGTTTGGTGGTATTTGTATCCCATTTCTTACATACCCTAACATTGTTTGCATTTTTGCCTGCTGCTTTGCACTGAAGTTTTCATTGAGCTGTGCACAGGTCATTCAGGTCATTTTTCTGAGTGGCTACAGTTCATGTAAAAATCAAACCAGCAATGCATATGAATAAATCCACTTTTTTTTCCTTTCAGTGTGCATTTCCTCACATTTGTCAACAAGGCATTTCATCTGCCACTGTGCTTGCCATTCACCTCGGGCCTGATCCAAAGTTCATTGAACTCAGGAGCAAGATTCTGACTGACCTAGAGACTGATCATGCACTCGCTTTTTATGGTTATTAATGACCAAAAATGGTGCAACACAGTGAAGAATAAAGCTCCACTCCTCTTTGCTTGAAAGCATTTTTTTTCTGACCCCTACCTAAGGAAGTGTAACCCTCCACTAAGGAAGGTTGGTCCAGTGGTTGGATCACTAGTTTGGTCTTAGAGACCTGGGTTTGATTCTCTGCTTTGCAATGTTTTTTCTATGTGACCTTGGGCAAGTCACTTACCTCTCTGTGCCTCAGTCCCCATCTGTATAATGGGGATAACAGCACTGCCCTACCTCACAGGGTTGTTGTGAGGCTAAATACATTAATGTTTGGGGGCAGGGCACTGAGATGCTATAGTGATGGAAGCCATATAAGTATCTTAGATAGTGTCGGGATTTGCTTGTTCTTGTTTCTATTGTGCTTGTTGACTATAAAGCTGTGAAAAGCCAAGTTTTCAATATAATCAAAAATGAACAGACTTTAGGAAAACATGCCAGATGTTTGACTTTAACAAATTTGGCATCATCGCATTTTTTCCCCTGGCTTGGCAGCAGGGAAGATTTTTTCATACAGGTCTAGCTGCAATGATTGCTTTGATGGCTATTTTGATGAACTATAATTGTAATGCACATGATGAATGTAGTGTTTTTTTTTTGTTTAGTATTCAGAAATAAAGTTAGCGAAGAGGAGACAATTTATAAGCAATTATCTTTCTTGAAGGATAATCTTTGGCTACTTTGTCAACAAGCCAATATTGATGATCTAGAAATAAGAGATTCATGTGTGCTTCTGCTTTTCTGCTCCCTGACTGTACAGAAATAGCAACAATATCTAGGCAGGCACATAGTGTTCTGCATTGCTATAAAATAATGAGCTGTGCCATATAAAAGCTTACAAACAACATGAAGCCTACAGACATTTTAAAAGCTAGACAAAAGATAAGATTGCATTTGACTAAAATGAAAACAGTATCTTGCAGGCACTAATATCTAGTGCGAAAAAGGAATAGGAAATGTTACAAAGACACTTGATTTTAGAATTAAAGATATTTTTGAAATTACTGAAGAATATTTTTGGATGGTCAGTTTTTCAGCTACTTTGGTATAAAGGGCCTGGAATAAATTTTTAAAAGCTATGCAATGACAGATATTTCTGGGTATTAGTAGCTTCCTTGAGGAAGCTTTAAAAGTACAAAGTGAACGAGAAGTACAAGAATGTCCTAGAAATCCAGTGACTGACTAGATTGTCTCATCGCTTTTATAAAATATATAGTAATTTAAACAATGAAGATGAAGAAAACAGCTCATGCAGTTGGAGCCCTAGGTGAATGGCAAGTACAGTGGCAGATGAAATACATTGATCCAGAAGGTTAGTAAGTTTAATCTGAATTTTGTATCAATTCATAGATTTTAAAGTATATCTACACAGTCAAATAAAAAATATAGACCCCATGGCAGCAAGGCTCAGAGCCCGAATCAACTGACTCAGGTTCATGGGGCTCAAGCTACAAGGCTAAAACTCGCAGTGTAGATGTTCGGGCTCAGGCTGGAGCCCAGGCTCTGATACCCATGGAAGGTCAGAGACCCTGGGCTCCAATGCTAGTGGAAAAGTCAATACTGCTATTTGTAGTCCCATAGTGAGAACCTCTCAAGCTCGAGTCAGTTGACCCAGGCTCTGAGACTCACTGCTGAGTTGTTTTTTTTCTTTTCAGTGTAGACGTACCCTGAATAATGCTGGCCACAGAATGTAATATAGTTACTCCTGTGCTGAGCCCAATAAATTATGTTTCACTAAAGCAAGGGTCGGCAACCTTTCAGAAGTGGTGTGCCGAGTCTTCATTTATTTACTCTAGTTTAAAGTTTTGCGTGCCAGTAATGCATTTTAACGTTTTTAGAAGGTCTCTTTCTATAAGTCTATAATCTATAGCTAAACTATTGTTGTATGTAAAGTAAATAAGGTTTTTAAAATGTTTAAGAAGCTTCATTTAAAATTAAATTAAAATGCAAAGTCCCCCGGACTGGTGGTCAGGACCCGGGCAGTGTGAGTGCCACTGCCATAGGTTGCCTACCCCTGCACTAAAGCATAACTTCCCGATAGGAATTCAGTTTTCATGTGAAGACTTCAATAGATGAAAAATCCATCATTTCTCTTGATAGTTTGCTGTAATGGTTAATTGCCCTCACTGTTAAAAATGTGTATCTTATTTCTGAATTTGGGTGTGTTTTCAAGTATGTCTTTTTTAACTGTGCACGCATTAATCACCAGATTGATTGAGCAAATAAGGATTTTTGGTAGATTTTGTTAACCAATTCATCCACAGCAGTGGCATAAAACTATACATTCAGCAAGGGGCAGAGCCTTTTTTGATATAAACTGGCATAATCTCCCATCTGGCCCACAATATCCAAAATGAACTGATTACCTATTACACACCATTATCAATCCAAGCAACAGAGTTCAGATGCTTCAAACCCATCTCACCTACAGTCTGTAAAGGTGCTGTGATACACTGTTTTGACAAGTGTTTGTTAGAAATCACTAATTGATCTTTTTTCTGACAGCCTTTAGCAGCTATGTTTTAGGAGTCAGGACTGCAATTTTCACCACTTTGGTCCTCAAGATAACAACACAGCTGACTTTTGAAAAGGAATCTAAAGCATTTGAGCTATGACACAATTATAGGAGGAATCATTTTTAAACAGCATGTCCAAAATTTTAACTGAAACAAAGGGAAACATTTATCAAAGCAACACACACCACTACCAACAGCTGCATTCTTCTGCATCATTAGTAAATTTAATTTTGTTTTGTTTACAGTGTGTGAATAGGTGCCATTATCATTCAAAATCATCAATGCAAGCAATTTTCTTTCTCTCCAAGCACGCCTTCTTTCTCGCATAATGATGTCTAATGAATTGTTGTGTTCTGCATCTGCAGTAATCATGACTTCATCCTTGTCTTTAATCACTGCAAACCAAGCCATTTTTGGTATTCTTTTGAAGATATGGTCAGCAGCTCCACAGGGACAGGAAGCCAGGGTGGCAGCAGGTGCAATAACGACTGCTCCCATCAATAGCAGTGCAAATTCTGAAAGGGGCAAAATGTAACACAGTGCTCAATACGCGGTACAGTGTTACACCTCTGTTAAGTTAACCTTGGTGTTAATTAGAAAGCTGGGTCTGTGTTTATAACTTTAATGTTTACGCAAACTCTACTTACTCTTATCGGTCTGTATGGTGTATATTCAATGTAAATTGTAACATCTGTTTGAAAATCTGCCTGTCTGCCATTTTGCCTGTTACACTGCTTCTCTCAACATAGACAGACCAAAAAGAATGCTCTCACTTATATTACTACATCAGCATTGAAGACAATCAGGTTGCCATTTGTAATGTCATGGATGTATCCCCCCTAGATTACTGACCAGGACTCTGGAGCATCTGAAGAAGAGACTGACCCCAGATAACCCTTCTGAGGTTTTATCCTGGCTTAGTGATAGCGGTTAGGAGGCGTAGTGTTTTGAGAACACTTATGGGCAGTGGTGAAAGTAAGCCGATATACCGGTGAGCTGTACCGGGGTGGATAGGCTTCCCCTGGCAGCAATTGAAAGGACCTGGGGAAGCAGTGGTGTGGCTCAGGCGGCAATTTAAAGGGCCCAGGGCTGTGACAGCCACTACCACCCCGGCCCTTAAAATAGCCACCAGAGCCCCACCGCTGCCTCCCCAGGACTCTGGCAGCAGGGATCCGGGGACAATTTAAAGGGCTCAGGGGGGTAGCGGCAGCCAGAGCTCTGGGCCCTTTAAATTTCCGCCCGAGTCCCTGGCTGCCACTGCTACCCCGGGGCTCCGGCTGTGGGGCTCAGGTGGCGATTTAAAGGGCCTGGGGCTCCCACTGCCGCTACCCTCCAGGGCCTTTTGAATTGCCACTCGAGCCCTGCTGCTGGAGCCCTGAGGTAGCGGCAGCAGGGTTCTAGCGGTGATTTAAAGGGCCAGGGGCTCCCGGCTGCTGCTACTGCAGTGGAGCCCCAGGCCCTTTAAAGCTTTTCCAGGGGCCCCGGAGTAGCAGCGGCAGCCGGGATCTCCCTCTGATGGTGATTTAAAGGGCCTGGGTCTCTGCTGCAGTAGCAGCAGCTGGGAGCCCCAGGCCCTTTAAATCACCCCTGGGGCTCCCAGATGCCTCTGCAGCTGGTAGCTTGGGGTGTTTTAAAGGGCCGGGGGATTTAAAGGCCCCGCCTCTTCCAGTGGAGGCCATGCCTCTTCCTAAGAAACTGGAATACTGGTAAGTCCTCTAAGTTACTTTCACCCCTGCTTATGGGGTTCATAGATCTTGTGCATAAGTCCCACTTCAGATCTCAAAATAAGGCTTATGTGGTGAGTAGACCTTATAGACTCATAGACTTTAAGGTCAGAAGGATCATTATGATCATCTAGTCTGACCTCCTGCACAATGCAGGCCACACAATCTCACCCGTCCACTTCTATAACAAACCCCTAACCTATGTCTGAGTTATTGAAGTCCTCAGATTGTGGTTTGAAGACCTCAAGCTGCAGAGAATCCTCCAGCAAGTAGCCCAGGCCCCATGCTGCAGAAGAAGGCGAAAAACCTCCAGGGCCTCTGCCAATCTGCCCTGGAGGAAAATTCCTTCCTGACCCCAAATATGGCGATCAGTTAAACCCGAGCATGTGGGCAAGAGTCATGATCAGATCCTTCGCATGAAATTCATTCTGTGCAGTTATGTACCTCACTATTGAGTCTCAGTACAGTATATCCTTGATTTAAAGATTTCCCATTAACCTGAGATTAAAACATGGCTGAGGATTTGTCCCAATATACATATAATAATACATTAAATGAAAAATCCATGTATTGGGCTTGATTCTGCTTCCACTTACACACTGTCTTCCCTGTGAAAAGGACAGGGCCTGTTAGGTAGGAATCCAACACATGTCTGGAGAAGTGACTGGAAACAGAATCCCTGTGTTAACTTTTGTGAGCAGAAAGACTGGAACGTGTCACAACTTGTTACCTTGAGGGCAGTCTACAAAGGCTGACAAAATGAAACTTGTACTTTTGAGAATGTAAGGATTTAGCAATACCAGCTGCGTATGAGATGTGTGGGAAATAAACACCCAACAAGTAAAGGAGTAAGAATCTTTGAAGCGATTTAGGGTGCTGTAAAGATGTGGGAGTTGTAACCAATTCATTTATTTTTTTTCATCCATTTATTGTATATGATGTGATGTTATGGTCAGTTTATATGCTATTTCATATATAATCAAGGTATGCTCAATGGATTTGAATTGTAGGATTTAGAAGTATAGGAATAATAAATATTTCCGAGTGATGAGTGTAATAGGTATATAAGTAAAGCATGGCTGAATTGCAAGGCCTATAGGCTGAGACTGAGACCTGTAAGATTTTAGCTCAGCCATACTAGGACATAGGCTTAAGAATGCTTAGCATGAGTGAGTGACCTAGGCCACGGGGGTGGGAGGGACTGCAGCAGAGTTCTCGGTGCTGCCTGGACCTCTGAGCCTGGAGCCTCTTCCCCATTCCACCACTTCCCCTGCAGCCATGGCCCCTGCTTGCTACTCCCCTCTCTCTCCCCTCCCCCGCTGCGACCCCAAGAGCAGAAAATCTTTGTGCTCCTGGTCCTCCTCCAGCCTCAGGGGAGGGGGGAGTTTTTTTCTGCCCTCCCTCCCCCCAATCCATCACTACTCCCCATCCTGGTGGCATGAGGTTTGAGGAGGCTTAGCTTCCCCCAGCCTCCATTATGTGCCACACATGAGTATGACTCCATCTTTGGTATATACGTATGTGTACACACATACACTTGGATGAGAGGAAACTGGTCTAGAGAAGTCTCAAATGTGAATCTCCACAATGTTTCATTAAAAATAATTGACTTTGACCTTTAGAGAGAATGAAATTATACAGGTTCACAAGGGTTTAATTGTGTTTCTTCACTAAATTCAATTTACTTGGGCTTATGATGACTTAAGTTTTGTACAGCTGCAAAAGACAGATAAAAGGCCAGCCATGAGGAATGTTGGTTCTGTCTAACACATTAATTTACCATAATCTGAATTTCTATGAAACCTTTCATCCACAGACTTTAAAGTGCTTTGCAAACAAATTAATGACACTTGTGCAGTAGGTAAGTATTATTATCCTCATTGTAGAGATACGGAAACTGAGGCAGGAAGTGGTTAAATGACTTGTCCTATGATCACAAATTAAGTGGGTAGCAGATCCAGAAATAGACCACTGAATTCCTGCATGTCTCATGCTTCAGCCCCAAAGTCATTCTCTCTTTAGTTGTCATCCCTACATTTGTATGGTTTCTTCTTTTCCCTGGATAGATACTACATCTCTTCCTGCTTGTCTTGGGTCTTCCTTCAAACATACTTGATGTAGATAGAGTTCTTCAGCTTGCCAAGTCTTATTTTACATTTAGGAGTAAAAGCTGTTAGTTGATAAAACTATTCAGTCTTTTAATCTTTTTTTATGCTTTAAGGTTGTCTCATCCCATGAGGAAGGAGAAAGAGAGGACATTGTGTCAGGGCAGCTGTATGCAAAATAGGACATGCTCTCCACTGAGCTATCTAATAATATATCAGAAAAAAAGCATTAATGCTTGCAGGTTTCTCTTTGAATTACAGATAAAATTAAGCAAAACTTTTTTGGTTTGTTCAGGTAGGAACATTTGAGAAACATTTGATTATTTTAGAGGCAGCTTGCAATTTTGGGGTCAGATCCTCAGCTGGGGAGCTTGGTGGGCACAGCCCAGCTCAGAGCAGGGAGGTGGATGGGCACAGCCTGCAGCTGTCCGTAGGCTCCTGGATCCCCACTCCCTGAGGGGAGCCCATTGCTTGCACAGAGGCTCCTGGCAGCGTGGAGCCCACAGCCAGGACCCTGGCTGCAATAAGGAATAGGGAGTCAAGACCCTGGGGGCAGCCAGGATCCCAGACGGGAGCTCCATGTGGAGCTGAGAGCCCAAGCTCTCAACCCCACACACTGCCCCTCTTAAGTTGGTGGAAGTGCTCCTTGGGAGGATGTGCACCACCAACAGAAAGAGGGTAGTGTGGACATGAACCACCACAGTAATTACTGCAGTGGCTATAAGTCAACCTAACATAATTCAACTTACATTTCTAGTGTACACATGCACTCATTTGCAGGGAGCAGGAGGGAAGTGAATTTTTAATGTGTAACCTCAGAGAGGGGGCAACACTGCTCCTGAGGGAGTCCTGGGGAGGGATCTAGTACTGACATTAATTCTTTGTCAACAGGAAAGTTGGGAACTAGTTGTCTGTCAACTTTCGGGCTTTTCTGAGGTCTAGAAACTGCATACCTTCCCCTTTTTATAAGGACACACACATTTCTCCTCTGAGCAGCACATGGTACCAAGTCTGCAAGGTGAGCCGTAGTAGTTTTTTGCAGTAGTTTTTGCCTCATGCTTGGTGATTTCTCCATGGCAGGGGAGCATTGTGACACATTTGACAGGCCTGTGAACTACTAGGATGACTAGTATTTCCAGCATCTGAAACACATTATAATTAAGGTTATCATCTTTTACTACGGTGTCAGCTTAATAGACATTTTAGGAGACAGGTTTCAGCAGATTATATTCTGCATGGTTTGTTCCTAGTAGAATTTGGCATTGGGCATGTTAGCATTTTGGAAAGCTTTAATGTATTGGTGAGTGGAAGTTCTTACATCAAAGATTAGGTGTGCATTCTCAGTGGTAGGTCTGAAAACCAGATAAGGACTCTCAGATCTTTACATACCCACACATGAAGACAAACAAGCTTCTGTAGTGCTAGGCCACTTTTGGTTGGCAGGGGTTTGTGTTTACATTTTTCCAGGTGATATGTCATGTGAGTTTTGCACCTGCTGAATTTTGTCGAGAACTCCAGGTTAAAAAATAAAAATGAAATGCTATCAAAATAGCTGTGTTTAGTCTGACCTGAAGTGAAGTCACTCTGTTTTACATGGTTTCCACACAAATCTATCATTCGTCCCGTAACTCAGCACATGTGCAACTGAAACTTGATCCCGCTTTCGTAAAGATCCGTTTGTAATGAAGCTCCACACCAGACATGATACTTCAGAGTGGCAGAGAGATCAACTGTAGACCCATTTCCCCCACCATTTGTTGCCAACCAGCCTTGACTTCCTTTTCAGAGAGCTCTACTTCTCCATCTAGACTCATTAATGCCACTGACCCTCCACTGGCTTGGAAGCCTAGCTTTCCTTTTGGAGAGTTCAGCCTTCTCAGCTCCATTCTTGTCCCAGGGTGGTGGATCTGGCTTTATATTCTGGACAGAGTTTGAAATGACTGAAGCAATGAGACTGGCAACAGATCAGTGAGGGTTGCAAACCTGACACCGGCAGACATAGATCAGCTTCATTCCAGGGGTCAGAGATGAATAATTAGAGAATATTAGGAAAATGTGTATATTTTTAAATAATGGGACAAATTCTGCTTCCAACTACACTGTAAAAACAAAGCAATTCCTGGGAAATCACTAGATCTTGAATTTGTAATGTTCTGAATTTACATATAGGCTTTAGTGTTATAGCCCTAATCCTGCCAAGGCTTAATTACTTGCAGAATTCTGAGCACTCTGAGTAGCTCCACTGACTTTGGTGCAACCACTTACAGGGTATAATTTTCAAAAGCATCAAATAATTTAGGAGTATAAGTACCATTGACTTCACAGCGCATAAAGTTATACCCATACGAAAGTCTGCAGGATTGGAGCTTATGTGTAATAGTGACATTTTTGACAGCAAATATGTAAAATAGAATGATTATATCTATACTTTGTGTTTTGTTCATTTGCTTCCTTTTCTTTTATATATGGTCCCTCTTTTTCTTCAGCCCTGTAGATAAGTGGTTCTCAACCAGAGGTAAGTGTATCCCTGGGGGTATGCAGAGGTCTTCCAGGGGGTACATCAACTCATCTAGATATTTGCTTAGTTTTACAACAGGCTACATAAAAAAAGCACTAGCAAAGTCAGTACAAACTAAAATTTTATATAGAGAATGACTTGTTTATATTGCTCTATATCTACTGAAATGTAAGTACAATATTTATATTCCAATTGTTTTTTTATAAATTATATGATAAAAATGGGAAGGTAAGCAATTTTCCAGTAACAGTTTGCTGCGATGCTTTTGTATTATTAAATCTAAAATTTCATACAATGGCTTGTTTATACTGCTCTATATATTATACACTGAAATGTACAATATTTATTTTACAATTATATGGTAAAAATGAGAAAGGAAGCAATGTTTCAGTAATAGTGTGCTGCAACACTTTATTTTTATTTCTGATTTTGTAACCAAATAGTTTTTAAGTGTGGTGAAACTTGGCAGTGGGAAAATGGGGAAAGGACAGTGTGTAGAGAGAAGGCATTGCATGTGTGTTGCAAGGTCAAGGCCAATATTCTTTTAGCAATGGCTTTTGTCTAGTAAAGACAAGGCCCATGTAGTTATAGTCTGTTGACTGTGAGCATGACATAACATAGCTGGGGGCTAGTTTCGTATCATAGAGCACAGAACAGTACCTCACAGCTTTTTGGAGGTGGAGCAGGATTTAACGACCTCTGACAGCTCCAACTTGGAAAGCCCTAATGGAAACACATAAGTGGAATTTCAGATGTACAGAGCTAAGGCAGCTGAACAATTTTAAATACATTTAAGAAGCTATTTGAAATACACTTTGTTAAACGTGTCTCTCAACTTCCCAGGAATTGGGGAGTTTTGCCAGCACAGCTTGTGTTTCCTTTGCCTCATCTACTCCTTCCTGTAGCATTTTCCAAGTTACATGTGAAGTATCTGCCAATAATTATTGAAAAATCCCTGCCTGACCCCTTCATATAGGTAAACTTTCTAAAATGCAAATTCTTCCTCACTCTCCTCTCAAAAAGATTCTGTAATTTAAATTACCATGCATCATTTCTCTCCTAATTCTAAGACAGAAAGGGACAATTGCGGTTATTGTGGCACATTCAGTGATGGTCCTGATATAAATATGAGTGAACTTGACCGTGCAGACTGGTGCTAGTTTCAAAGGAAGAGTTGTGGCTATGCAACCACTATGGAGCTGCTGCTTCCAGGTAGGATAAACAAATTTAAAAAATTTATAAAGTTAATGTTTAAAATTAAATTGACACAAGTTAAGAGAGAAGGTACTTGTACATCTGGGGTCAGGCTTGAGTTATGAGGGATTACAGGTATCGGTTGCAAGGGTGAAGAGATACATACATATCACATAACCGGCATAGACCCAGATGGGGGTGCAAGAGTTTTTAAAGTGTCAGTGGATAAGTAGGCTTGGGAATGCCACCCATGGAATGTATAGGGAGTCCAAGTCAGTATTGGTGTAGCGAATGAGTACATGGGTAGGGTGCGTTCCTTGGTTCATTAGGGAAGGAAGTGGGTTATTTCTCTGGTCGGTAGTCTCGATTACTCAGTGTGGTATTGACAGTGTCCTGTGATGTGTTCCATATAAATGTCTCTGAACCACCTCATGGTGTCGGACACCATGAGCTGTCTCATGAGTCAGGTGTAGTGTCGACTAACTCCACACACTCTCAGAACTGGCTCGTTGTGGGGGTCCCAAGAGCCCAGGGCTCCCACAATCAGGGCGTGTATCTGGACCTTGTAGCCCTGAGCTCTCAGGGTCTCAGCTAGCGGGGTATACTTCGACGCCTTCTGGACTCAGGCCTCGTGGAAGGCCGGTGATCTGTTTTCAAAGGGCACCGTGACGTCTACCATGAGGACCTTCTTCTTTTCTGCGTCCATCATGACGATGTCGGGTCGCAGTCTGCTGTCTGTCCCGGGGATGGCCGAGTCGAGGGTGATCTTCCCCAGGGATGGCGGGATGGCTTTCACCAGCCGGTTCTGGATGGCGTTGTGGAAGTGCTGCCAGGCTCTGGAGTGCTGTTTGCATCCACACAGGACATGGGGCAAGGTCTTGTTTGCATAGCCACATTTCCTGCAGCGCTTGTCCTGGTTGCTGTGGCGGATGGCTCCATTGAGGGGAATGCAGTAGAGTCGGGCCCTGTGGATGAACCGCCAGTCGGAGAACGTGGTGAAGCTGCCCCCGGGGAGGAAGTGGTTGCTGGTGTCCCACTTGCTGGACACCTTGAACACCTTGCCTTGGTCCGGCTTCCGCTTGAGGTTCTCGGCATAGTGGCAGTGGATGGCATCTTTCAGCATCCTTTCCAGCATAGCTCTGGCGGTCAGGGTGATGATGGTGTGGTCTGGGGTCTTTATGCATGGCACCAGTATTCCCAGCTCCCGGCGCTCCTCACACCACTTCCAGTGGCAGCTGATCCTCTTTCCCAGGCATCTCAAAGTGTTGCAGGTGCAGGACCAGAGAGAGAACAGGTTTCCTCCCTCTCTCCCAAACTCAGCCTCCAGGGAGCCGCTGAGGTAAGTGGCAACATCCTGCTTGGAGGGGGCCCTGGCGATGCATTTCCTGACAATGTTCCGTATGGCTTGCTGTGCGATGCTCCTAACCGTCGGGTCCGGGCACATCAGGAGGCAGAAGGCGTTGGTTATCACCGCTACATAGCACAGGTCACCCATCCAAGTACGTTGGCGCCACCCTACCTGTGGGAAATGTAGATGATGTCAGTGCTGGCCCTCTGGGGAAGGTAGAGCCATTTCCTCACCAGCTGATGGTGCTGTCAGCCTTGTTCAGGGGCACCTTGGCTACGGCTGATCCCCTGAGGACAAAGGAGATGCAGGGGATAAGGAAGATGTTGAGGGCATTGATCTTTTGCCAGGAAGTGAGCAGGGAGAAGTCAATTTGGACCGCGTCTCGCAGGATCTCCGCGATGGTGTCTTTGAGGGTCTGTTGGACATGGACTCCTGTGGGTGTGCCTCAGTCAATTTGATCGTCCAAGTACAGGCTGCCCTATTAAGGAGCCTGTGTCTGAAATTTGGAGTGAAATCCTGGTCCAAATGAAGTCAATGGGAGGGTTTTTTTTGTTTTTTTTTTTAACCATTGACTGTGGAGCCAGGGATTTCACTCCTGGACTTCCTGTTTCATATGTCTTCTTTTGAGGACTTAAATATGTCAATTTTAATTTTATAATTGATTGAGAGAGCAAAATTTCATAGTTAAAATCAAGGTGGATATGCACAGAATGTAGTATAAAGGGTTACAGATGATATACTGTAGAAAAGATTCAGAGCCTGAACCACTATTGTTTCCTTTCAGTCTTAAACTGGAGCAACTGTTGATTTCAGTGGCTCTGCTTTAGCATAAAAGTGATGTAATGCAATGATGAATCAGGTCCTCAAATTGCTAGCAAGGTTGTGCTGCTGTTGCACAAATAACTGACATTCTGAAAGTGAATGTGAAAAAAAAAAGACGACTATTATCCAAATACATTTTTGAACTACGATTAGAAATGCTAGGTGGCCCCCTTGTGGCCATTTAAAGCGAACTCTTCTTCCCAAAACAAATCCCTGACTCTGTAAAAACATTTGAAAAGATCCATTGTTTTTTATTATAAGATTTTGATATTTGTGTTGTGTCATTACACTTGTTAAAGATGTCATATTGGAAAACGTTTGAATAAATAATTATTCATTGTAAAAAAAAGTACTCCTGTATCCTCTTTATACTACAACAATGGCATCATTTGAAAATGATGTATTTATTGATAATTTCTAAGGCTCCAATATTACAAAAATTTAAGTACATGTGCGTGACTGCACATCTGATTAGTCCCATTGACATCAGGACTGGGTGTGTAAAATTATTTACATGCTTAAGTCTTTGCAGGATCAGAACCAGATATATTTAGTTCTCATAATATTTATATTTATTTTATTATAGGATTATAGTAGAGATTTACAATAAATAGGCATTGCAGCTTTGGTCGTTTTCTTATTGTGGCCGTGGTCAATTATTGGACTCAATAGAACTACTATGCATACACTTAAAGCTAAGCATGTGTGCAAGTTTTTGCAGGATCGGGGCCATGGTCTTGGTGATATCAATTAAACAATGAGTTTGAGAAAACACATATAGGGTAGTAATAAACATATAGATATCCAGGCCTGATCTACACTAGAAATTTACATCAGTATAGAAAAATCCATGCCCCTGAGTGATGTAGCTATACTGACCTAATCCGACGTGTAGACAGCACTACACAACAGAATACTTCTGTTGACCTAGATGGATTACCTATGCCGACAGGAGAAGGGTGTACATAGTATCTACTCTGAAGTGCTACAGTGGTGCAGCTGCACCACTTGCTGAGTTTTAAGTATAGACATACCCCCAGGCAGAGGTGAAGCATAGGGGGTAGGGATGTAAATACGGTTTTAAAATAGTAACCGTTTAACCTATTAAAATTCTATCAGTTAAACAGATCACCGATAAGGAGTTCTGCCGGCCCTGCACCCAGGGTCCTGGCTGCCAGGATCCTGGGTGCAGGGTGGCAGCGGAGTTTAATAATTAACCAAAACTGATAAGACTGATGCTAATTGGTTAGCCAGTTAAATTATACATCCCTAGTTGGGAGGGGGGCATGCAGGGTAAAGTGCTTCCCCAGATTGTCCTGCCACGGGGAAGGGAGAGGTGTTCTGTCCTCCTGCTGCGTCTGTCCCCTGGCATGCTCGGCTCCTATTCCGGGCAGCTGGGCCTGGTGGGGGAGCAGAGAGGGTGGGACCAGCCGCTTCTCATGCCGGCTGCTCTGTGCAGCACAGCAACTGCCTCCTCTTTTCCAAACCAAACATACCCAGATCCTTCAGCCTTTTCCCACATGGCTTGTATTCCATCCCTTTGTTCATCTTTGGTACTCGCCTCTGGATCCTTTCCATCCTTTCTATACATAGATGACCAAAATTGGACACACTACACCAACTCAGGGCAAACCAGTGCCAAGTAGAGCAGTATTATTACCTCCCATGTCTTGCATGCTATGCCTCTGTTAATGTAACCTAAAACCGCATTTGCTTTTTTTGCAACAGTATTGCATTGCTGACTCACGTTCAGGTTGTGATCCACCACAACTCCTAGCAGTGCTGCTGCCAAGCAGCTTCCTCACATTTTGTATTTGTGCATTTGTTTTTTTTTTCTGTAAGTGTAGCACCTGACATTTGTCTTTGTTAAATTTCATTTTGTGGTCTATAGCCAAGTTCTCCAATTTATCACGTTCCCATTGAATTTTAGTTCTGTCTTCCAAAGTGTTGGCACCCTCCCTCCATCCAGCTTTGTGTCATCTGCAGTAAAGATGTTAAACAACACCGGATCCAGGACAGATCCCTGTGGAACCCCACTTGAGACCTCCCTCCAATCTGACATCATTCCATTAACACTTACTTTTTGTTTGCGGTTGTTTAACCAATTATGTATCCACTTAATGGTAGTTCTGTCAAGCACAAATTTCTCCAGCTTACTTATAGAATGTCATGTGGGACTGTGTCAAAAGCCTTGCTGACGGCTAAGTATATTATATCTACCGTTTTCCCCCTAATGCTACCTTTTTGATCTGTTAGCATTTCACACCCTCTACACTCATTTTGCATTGATGTAAAGGATGATGCAAAGTGCAAGGAAAGGGAAATAGTCTGCAAATAATCTTAACATATATTAAAATTGTTATTTAAGGAGGCACTGGCAAAATAGTGTAGCGTAGATGCCTTCATTTCCAGAAGTAACTCTTCTAGAACCCAGCCCACATTAGCAGAATGCTACACTGATTTGGAAAACAGTCCTGCAAACACAGCTGTAGCAGTTACAAAACTATTTTGTAAGCAAAACTGTCCCATCCAGTATTAAACTGTGCTGAAGTACCAACTTTCTGTGTGACCGATGGTCTGTGGACATTGATACCCTTATTTTTGTTGCCTTTAGTGCTGCATATGATACTCTCTGAAAGTATTTTTCTTGATTGGCTAGCACATTTTCCCACTGTAATAAGACTGGGGCTTTTCAGCTTGGAAAAGAGATGACGGGGGGGGGATATGAGAGGTTTATAAAATCATGACTGATGGGGAGAAAGTAAAAAAGGAAGTGATATTTACTCCTCATCACTCAAGAAATAGGTGTCACCAAATGAAATTAATAGGCAGCAGGTTAAAACAAACAAAAGGAAATATTTCCTCACACAGTCAATCTGTGGAACTCTTTGCTAGAGACTATACCAGGGTTCAAAAAAGAACTAGATAAATTCATGGAGGATAGGTCCATCAATGGCTATCAGCCAGGATGCGCAGGGATGGTGTCTGTAGCCTCTGTTTGCCAGTAGCTGAGAATGGGCAACGGGGGATGGATTACTTGGATGATTACTTGTTCTGTTCATTCCTTCTGAAACACCTGGCATTGACCACTGTTGGAAGACAGGATACTGAGCTGGATTGACCTGTGGGCTGACCCAGTATGGCCGTTCTTATGTTCTTATCTCAGGTACCTTTTTCTTCACTTTTTATTCCTACCTGTCCAAAAGGTCTCTTGCTAGCGCTAGTCACCTGCTTTTATCCACAGTCCGGTAACTGGACTCTTCCTGTTTAACTCTACCTTTGTCCACCTCATTTTGAATTTAACCTTTGTTAATGTCAGAGATATTCACTCTAGACTCTTGACCAGTCCTTTGGAACAATCAAATAATCTACCCCCAAATGATCTTTCCAAGATTCTACATGCAGCCCACATCAAGAAGGGGCATACAGGGCTTTTGAGTTTGGGGTGAAATTCACTCCTGAGCATGGAAGCCAACTCAAGGTTTATGCACAAGTTAAATTCCACTAAAGCCTTATTTTGAGGATGAATTTGATTCAACCAACAAAATGCATTAATTCCTTTGTGTATCAAATGATTTTTTTTTGGTGGCAGGTAGAAAGTAACATAACATAGGAGAGAAGAAGACTACCCATTAAAATATTTGAAAGAAGAATGCTGAAACCTAGCAAAGTCAGAGATGGCTGTAAAAATTGGAACAACTTAGTTATCTGGATAAAACTTATGAGGAACCCTAACCATGAGGGTCTTTTATAGCAATAACAAAACTGTTCAATCAGCTGTACATTTAAATTGGAACCATCAGTACAAATCTCTGGAATTTTTAATTCAGGTTGCTCTTGGAACATTATGTTCTGCACATTATAAACGCTTCCCACTTACACCTAAAAAAGAATGGCTAGGCTGAGGTTGTTTAGCTGTTGGCTGATTCTGAGAAACCCTTATGTTTTCTTCTCCTCTAGACTAAAATACTCTAATGCTTTGCTAGTTAAGCTGCCAAGCAGACTGATTACATCTTGTGCAAAACTCTGCTGCCTAGATATCATAGAAAGAAGCATGAATATTTTATTTGACAGGAATGTGTCGTCTTATGAGTCTGACATTTCTGCACTGAGGGTGAAATTCACCCCAGTGCAGAGGACCAGCACAATGCCTGTGCATCCCTTAAATCCCTGTAATGATCTCAGCATTGGGGGTAAGTGGGATTTGTAGGGTACATGGGACCTCTGCACAGGTGTGAATTTCACCCTGATTTACTAATTTCTGTCAGTAATCTAACAGAGTTATTTCCCTACAAAAGCCTCATGGTCAGGGCTCTTAGTATAAATATTATCGATGTCTTTCAATTGTCTTGGATTTGCTGAAGATCTGACTTCAGTGGATATTTTGATAGGCATATGTAGGACCCATGGATCTTGAAATGTGTGTTGTGGGGAGTATTGATCACTGTAGCAATGGAGATGTGTGTGCAGGTTTTGCATCTGTTGTTCTGGCAGGATGTGGTGCTGCTTTGAGTGGGTGAGTCCTGGTCTGCGACTCTGAGGATGAGCTTGGAGAGGTTGGTAGCTTGTTTGAAGGCCAGAAGGGGCGTGTGTGTGGTCCCCATCTCCACTGCTACAGTGCTCAATACCCCCCCATAACATACCTTCCAAAATCCAAGGGTCCTACACAAGTGCTCTGTGTAGCTCAAAAGCTTGTCTCTCTCACCAACAGAAGTTGCTCCAATAAAGCAGCGGTTCTCACTCTCTCACCAACAGAAGTTGCTCCAATAAAGCAGTGGTTCTCAGCTGGAGGTCTGCGAGCCCTTTCAAGAGGGCCCCAGGTCCCGAGCCCTAGCGCCCCCAGCAGGACTCTAGCGGAAAGGCACAGAGCTGAAGCCCCGAGCCCTGCAGGCGCCCCCCCCACGGTGCTGCAGCTGGGAGGTGCAGGACTGAAGCTCCAATACCTGCTGGTGTAGTGGCACAAACAACTCCCTAGTAGAATTTCCTATCTAGGTTCTAGTTCTACTGAGCAGGCTCAGTAGGTAACTGCTATTGTGGGAAAATGTGCTTGCTGCTGTTTTTGCTGTTACACTGGGCAGTGTGGGGCAGCTGCTGCTCTCTCTAGTGCCATGGAGCAGGCAGCCGCAGCGTTCCCTCCTCTTCTGCTGGTGCCCCGGGTTGAAGCTGCTCCTCAGTTTCTGAGTCCCAGCCCCCTTTCCTCCTCCTGCAGAGGCTGCTGATAAGAGTGGCCTGGGCTCTGCTGCTTGAGCTACTCCGTCTGCACACAGCCTCTAGCAGCCTCTTCCGTGCACCCTAAATTACCCCCCTGCCTGCACTCAGTCCCAGGCCCTAAACTGTTTTCAAACTTTTTGAGCTAAGCCCCCCACTTTGAGTTATAATTTTTGGTTGCTCCCCCAACCCAGACAGGTGGGTAGCCTGCTGAGGTGAGTAATGAGGTGGAGATGGCACTCCTTCCCTGGACCACTGGCCCCTGCCTCTCATATATAGAAATCAAACTACACTATGTCCAGGGTCCCTCCTGCTGGGCCCTGGAATTTTTATAGCACATCGAGAGGGGGCCTCAGAGAAAAAGGTTGCGAACCCCTGGAATAAAGAGTATTTCCTCACCCACCACATCTTGGACATATGATTTAATTCCTACGCAGTGAGGCTGGATCACAACCTGCTGTGC
Source organism: Gopherus evgoodei (assembly GCF_007399415.2). NCBI lineage: Eukaryota > Metazoa > Chordata > Testudines > Testudinidae > Gopherus > Gopherus evgoodei. The sequence continues at coordinate 19,895,416 of NC_044333.1, forward strand.
TCCCTTCGGCTTTTGTCCCCACTCCAGAACTGGCTGCCTGGCATGAGTTTGTGCAACACTTTGGGATGAAAGTTGCTTGATCCAACTTAATATTTCATTTTTGTTAACTGCCATTATATGCGCTCTGGTAAATGTAGGGTAACCGCGGAATTCGAAAGAAAGGGAAACAGGACCCTGTGGTGGGTGCAAAGCACGGCACGGCGCTGCCAGCCCCAGCGCACACACCGCACCCCTTCCTCGAGCAGCCCCCAGGCCGCCCCGGCCACCCGACGCCTTCTGCCTTCCCGGGGACTGGAATCCTGAGACACTTTCTACAGGTCAACGTTCCACGGGGTATCTGCCCGATGCCGATTGGCTCCCACAACGCTCGCTGCGCCTTGCGACCAATCAGAATTCTCCACCGTGCTTACGTCGGGGACGGGCTCGCTGCCGGGAAAGTTTGAAATTTCCGAGACTGGGCGGGACGAGCTGAGCTGAGTTACCGGTCCGGTACAGGGAGCGCGGAGCAGCCGTTCGCTATGGCGCAGGGGGAGCCTGAGCCGGTGCTGGCGGTGTCCGGGGAGGAGGAAGAGAAGAAGGAGGGAGGGGAAGGGCCGGAGCTGGCCCCGGCAGCTGGCGGTGTCGGGCTGCAGGAGAAGGTGCAGGGCCTGAAGCAAGGTATATTCCCCCGCCCCCGTTTATACTCCCCGGGAGCACATTTCCCCCTGGCTCCCCACACTCGCCTTCCCTTGTACTCCCCCCCCCCGCGATTTTGTCCCCTGTGCTTCAATAATTCCTCAGACTCCCCCAACCCGAGATCTGCTCCCCCCGACCCTTGGAATGTAGTTTCCCTGCAACCTGCCCTTCAGCCCCTCCTGGTCTGACATTTACTTTCCAGTCCTAGAGGTTTCCTCCTGCATTTCTTTTCTGTCCCCGCCCAACTCTCTAGTTCAGTTACGAACGGCTGTTGTCAGCGTGATAAACTGTAGGAAGGTTGTTGAAGTTTAAGGGACAGTGTCAATGAGTGTATGCTATGGTGGTGTAGCTTGTCGGGCCTAGGATGTCAGAGAGACAAGGTGGGCGAGGTAGTATCTTTTACTGGACCAACGTCTGTTTGTGAGAGACAAGTTTTGAGATTACACACAGCTCTTTTTCAGTTTCAGTGGGTGTCTGCCTGAAACCCCTTCCCAGGACATTAGCCTCTGTGTCCATTCACTATACCCATCAAAACCCGCTGAGTGGTGGTTGGACCTTTGCATTTTTGATCCCAGTGGGTAGGAAAGGGGGGATTCTCTTCTCCCGCTTTTCCCCCAAAGACTGTTGCTTTCTGCTGTGTCCATGGCACCTGTAATTGCACATTGCTCATGTGCTGATGATTTAACCAGGTATAGCCTGTGCTCCTGGCTAGGAAAGACCTGGCATACAGCTGTGCAGTTTGGGTCTATCCAAACAGTAATTGTTTATATGGCTCTAACATGAAGGCCTCATTGATGTGGGTGGGATGCTGCGGGGTGGTAGCATTCTGGAAGGGCCTTAACAGGCTTGAGGCCACCAGTGCAGCTAGAAACCTTTAAAAGTTATTTATATGTGAAGTAGTTCCCCATTAACTCCATGTGTGGGTAATGCATGTACAGAAGCTGTGTTTTTTAAAAAGGGCAATGCCCTTTCTTCTACTTTGTGATGTATAAAGGCCTTTAAGGTCTTAGTCAGTTTTTTTCCAGAAGTTCAGATCTTATCTACATTATAGACATTTACTATGAATGTTTGGTCTCCATAGAACACTTGTAACAGACCTGTGTCCACACACAAGTGATCCAGCTGGCTTACATGTGTCAGCATTCTAGAAGTTCTAGTACAACGGTGCCCGCTAAGCCAGGCACTGTAGTAATATATGGGAAGCTGCAATACCTGCCCTCATAAGCGTATAGTCAAAACAGGGCAGATAAAAAAAGAATGGGAGGAGAAACAGGCACAGAGATGAAGTGGTTGCCCAAGGTCACGTAGCAGGTCAGCAGACAAATTGGGGATGGAACCCTGGGCTCCTGACTCGCAGTCTGGTGCCTTATCCACTGTGCCTCATTGTTACAGCAGAATGAGAACATGTTCAGTCTGTGCTTGTGTGGATGGTACTAGCATGGTTCAGATAAGCCTGGTCCCACAGATCATGGTAGCTTTTTCGAGTTTCACAGAATCCACTGTTTGTGGCCGACTTGTGGGGAACTGTGCGATAGCTGTGTAGAAGGCATTGCAGTTGAAATGGCTGAGCAGTGGAACTTGGACAAAACTGCACTGGCTCAGAATCTGACATCACTAGCATGGGCTCACTGAACTATTTGTGCTTGAATTGGTTGTTAGAAAACATTCTAGTCTCTAGTGTAGAAAGCCTGGGGTGATAGGTGAACTGGTGAAACTGACGTGCACTAGAGACTGAAAACTGAACTCTTGAGGGGAAGATACTTTTAGCTAGGTTTGATTTTGTATGTCTTGTTAAATCTTATTCAGTGACTAATGAGCACTTGGGGGTGGGGTGGGGTCGATAGTCACATGTAAGGGTGCACAATTCACTTCGTAACTGAAAGGCAGAGATCTTAAATTACATACAATAGGTAGACCTTGCCCCATGAGGTCATCCAGCCAAACCAGGGTTGCCAGTCGTGATATTTCTAATGTAAAAAGTAGTGAGGAAAATCCATTCTATTAGCAAAAGCCTTTCAGACCTCTCTACTACACCTAATGGGGAAAAAAGGTGTAAAGGTTTTAAAAATCCTGTTTGGGTCTGTATCCAATGGATAGGGAGACCCTGTTTTGGCAAATGTGTGTGTCCCTGAAAAATGGAAAAGTAAATTAGCTATTTAACCACCTCTCCAACAATAAATTAACATATGGTCTAGAGAGGAGGCATGCATGGATTTTGCACTTAGCAGTAGATCCCTGGGATAGGAATGAAAGAGTGAACAGTACTTGAGTTGAGGTTGGTGACTTTTTTTCCCTTCAGAGTTGTTCCAAGAAGATGATGATGATGATGATGACAGCTGCAGTGATTATGGGAGTCGTGACAAATCAGGAACCATTTTAGGAAGGATTGTGCCAGATAGGAATGTGCTTTTCCCAGACACGTTCCAAACAAATCACCTTTTGTTTTATGAGCGATTTAAAGCCTATCAGGATTACATTTTGGGTGAGTGACCTTTCTGCTTCTAAAATTCCCTCTTGTCATGATCTCTGTAGTGCTGACTTTTCCTGATGATTCAGTTTTAAGCTGTATATATTTGTTCTCCTTTTAATTTGCACCATCCTCCATGCACAGCGTGGTAACTACGGAGGATCTAGACTAGTAGCAGAGATACACGAGAGGCCAATTAATGATGGAGTTGAGAGTCTGAACAGCCTTAAACTTTTACTTTTACATTAAAAATATCATGACATAACAAACGCTTTTAGCTGGAGGACTAGACCTGGTGGATTTTGACATCCCAAGAGACTGAAGTCTGAACAATTGAAAGGGGGAGGGATTTTTGATAAGACTAGTTAAAACACTGTCCCGTTCCACCCTCCTCCCTACTTAACTCCAATGGCATAATTGAGAGATGCGGGCAGTCAGGTGAGCAGTTGCTCTTTTTGTGAAGCTTTTCGGGGGCTGAGAGCACCTTTTGGTAGCTCTCCAGTCCTCTGATCTAAGCTGTTTGGGGGCAGGGACTGTCTTTTTGTTCACTGTTTATACAGCACCACGCACCATGGGGTCCTGGTTTGTGACTAGGAATCCCAGGCACTTCAGCAATACAAATAATAAGAAGACTGAGCAGAACAAAATTGAAGACAACTTCTGACATAATGAAGGAACACTAAAACCCCATTATGTTCAGCTTCCCTTTAATTGCTCATGTATGAACTTGATTCCTTTTGTCCTTTTATTGCATAAATACATATTGGAAGTGATTTTAATTTTATTTTAGCTGACTGCAAGGCCTCTGAGGTAAAAGAATTCACAGCTGAGTACTTAGAGAAAGTCCTTGAACCATCTGGATGGCAAGCAATCTGGCGCACTAATGTGTTTGAGGTGCTGGTCGAGGTAAATGTAATTCACTTGCTAGACATTTGTCTCCAATTAACATCACTTTACTCCACTGTTAACAGGCAAATCACTTCTTTCTAATTAAAGTGTATGAACTGATAGAAAATAGCATATTTTTCACATCTAATTCTCCGTGTGGAGGATAGAGCATTAGGTGAGAAGCCATTTAACTGCTTGCAGTGGCTTCAGTGCTAGTGTCTCTTGGACATGAGAATGCAGGAGAACTGGTGACATGTAGAAACTTACCATCCACAGTCAGATGAGATGCAGTTAATTGTTAACCCTCATGATTGTAATGCATTCTGTGCAGATTGTAAGTTCTTTGGGGCCAGGACTGTCTTATTGTGCATCCACTGCCTAGCGCAATGGGGCCCTGATTGGGTCTGCTAGGCTGCTGTACTATATATAATTATCCACAGGACTGCCTATCTTGCGTTACAGAGCTGCAGCTGTACGAGCTGCATATTTATTTTACTAGCTGGGCCTTTGTGAAAACAATTTGCACTCTGGTTCTATCTGTCAGTTTTGCACCTGGTTCTACTGAACAAAAAACTATTGAACCTATAAAAGCCTGAATTTAAATAGATTTTACCTCCTAGGAACTCTTTGCAGTTCGCAGTTTCTAAGCCCAGAAAAGATGGTGTCAGCATGGAATTTTCCTTCTCTGTTTCCTTGGTCTTAGAAATTGCATCTCTTCTGTTTGAATGTTACTTTTTATATTATACTAGTAAGGATGGTATTGAGTTGAATTTTTTTCTAGTATTCTTTCATATAAACACATGTATGGTATTGAGGTCTTTTGTAATGAGCTAGATCTGCTTCAATGACAGTATCAGTCCTTCAAGGATGTGACTTTAGGGCAGGGGTTGGCAACCTTCAGCACATGGCCCATCAGGGTAATCTGCTGGCGGGCTGTGAGAGATTTTGTTTACATTGACCATCCGCAGGTATGGCCCGCCGCAGCACCCATTGGCCGAGGTTCACCATTCCCAGCCAATGGGAGCCGTGGGAAGCTGCGGCCCGTGCCACTTCCCGCAGCTCCCATTGGCCGGAAGCAGCAAACTGCGGCCACTGGGAGCTGTGGGGGGCTGTGCCTACGGACGTCAATGTAAACAAAATGTCTTGTGGACCGCCAGCGAATTATCTGATGGGCTGTGTGCCAAAGGTTGCTGACTCCTTCTTTAGGGCCACGCAGGCATTTGAACCACTGGAGGGATGCAGAGAGATGCAAAACAGGGCTTGAGAGCACAGGCTGCTGTGTGCTGTCCATATGAGACTTTGTCATGGTTTGGGTAGTTCAGGATTTGCTGATGTGGCACTTCACATTTTCTGGTCAGGAAACGGGTTTTCCTGGTGTTAGGAGCAGATGCCTAATGATGTGGTCCTCAGTGGGGTTTCTCCCAAGGTGGGTGAAGCAACTACCAGCCGTCCCAAATGACAATGTGGCCTTCTCTGCACTGAGGTTAACTGGCAAAAATGTCCCACTGTTGCCTACCCCTTTGGAATGCACCAGTGTTTAACAGTGTCTGGGTTACATGGAGGAGTGGCTTTGTGTAGAGAGGCAGGGGACTGAAGGACTGTAACTGGGTGACATGGAGCTGTAGTTTCTGGTCTAAAAATGGGGGCTCTTTTGGAGATCAGAGAGGAAGCAAATCAAGAGAAGATGTGGGACATCTAAGGGGTGACTCCTGGACAGTGGGTGAAGTTCCAGAAGACTAGAGAAGGTCAAAATAGTACCTGTCTTGAAAAAGAGGAAAAAAGAGGACCTGGGGAATTGGAGACCAGTCACCCAACTTTGATACCCAGAAAAATACTGAAACAGATTATTATATAATCAGTTTGTTCAAACCCAGAGGATAAGAAATAGCCACGATTGGTTTGGTGTGATTTGCTCTTGATAAATCATCTAGTTTCCTCCTTTGACAGTGTCACTGGATAGGGCGAAAGGAGTAGATATGATATATCTTGTTTTTATTAAGGGTTTTGACACATTTCCACATAGTGCGCTCATAGGGAAACTAGGGAAATTTGGTCTAGACTCTAGATGAAATTACTGCACAATGGTAGAAAAACTGTACTCAAAGGGTATGTCTACACAGTAACTAGACACCCGCAGCTAGTCCATGCTAGCTGATTTGTGCTCACAGGGCTCAGACTATGGGGCTGTTTCATTGCTGTGTAGACTTCCGTTGTGAGATGGGAGGGTCCCTGAGCCCTGCGAGCCTGAGTTGGCTGGAATGAGTCAGCCGCAGGAGTCTTTCTGTGTAGACATACCCAAAGAGTAGTTATCAGTGGCTTGCTGTCAAACTAGGAGGACTTATCAAGACTTGCAGGGATGTGTCTTGGATCTGGTATTATTCTATGTTTTCATTAATGACTTGAATGATGGAGTACAGATTGTCTCATCAGCAAATTTTATATGAGTGATGCTGGGAGGGGTTGAAAGCACGTTGGAGGACAGGATTAGAATTCAGAATAATCTTGATACATTGGTAAATTGGTCTGAAATCAACCAGATGAATTTTAATAAAGACAAGTGCAAAGTACGACGCCTAAGAAGGAAAACTCAAATGCACAACTACAAAATGGGGAGAAAACTGGCTAAGCAGCAGTACTGCAGAAAAATAGTTGGGGGCTACAGTGGATCACAAGTTGAATAGGTCAACAGTGTGAGGCTGTGGCAGAAAAGGCAAGTGTCATTCTGTGGTATATTAACAGAAGTGTCGTCTGTAAGACCTGGTCTATGCATAAAACGTAGGTCGACAGCTGCAGTGCTCGGGCTGTGAAAAATCTGCACCCCTGAGTGCCATAACTATGCTGACCTAACCCCTGGTGTAGATGCAGTTAGGTTGGTGGAAGAACGCTTCTGTTGACCTAGCTCTCATTGCTCTGGAAGGCGGAGTTCCTACCGTGATACAGACTATAGCGACAGAAGGGTTTGTTTATACTACAAGGTGACAGCGGCAGAGCTATGATGCCATAACTGTGCCGCTATAATGCCTGTAGTGTCGACATGACCTAAGACATCCTGTGTCCAGTTTTGGATGCTACACTTTTATTAAAGATGTGGACAAACTGGGGAGAGTCCAGAGGAGAGGTTTGGAAAACATGACCTGTGAGGAAAGAATGAAAGCACTGGACGTGTTTAGTCTACAGAAGAGAGGGCTGGGCATGGAGTCATAAGTTTGTAGAAGGTTGTTATAAAGAGGATAGTGATCAATTGTTCTGTGTCTACTGAGAGTAAGACAACAACTAATCTGCTTAGCTTGCAGAAGGGAGATTCAGGTGAGCTACTAGGAAAAACTTCCTAGCTATAAGAATAGTTGAGAACTGGAATGGGGAAAGTGGAGGTTTTTAAGAACAGATTAGACAAACCCGTCAGATGTGATCCTGATATTGTTTGTCCTGCCTCAGCACACGGGTATGGACTTGGTGACCTCTCGAGGCCCCTTCCAGCCAAGCCTTTCTGTGATTCTATGATGGCAGTGTAGGGGACTGTGGGCACAGAGAGGAATGGAAGCTGGGACGCAGGGAGGCAAGCCTAGAGCAGGATGTAGAAATTCAGCCTTGTTATCTGAATGTAAAACCTAAACCAGTTTTCTACGTATTAAGGTTTTCATCAGTAAAATCCCCCCCTACCCAATCCAGGTATAATTCCTCACTGCCCCTCGTGTGCACTCTTGCTGCTTATGGCCATGCTAAAGTCTGCAGGAGGGGAACCCTGCTTTGCTGGGCCTCATAAGGCTTATCAGAGCCACGTTGCCTTTTTGTGAGCCTTCTACATGAACCTGATTTTAACCTTTTAACTCTCATTTAAAAAAGGGAAATGCTATCCCCATCCCACACTTAGAACACCTGCAAGTAAACTACAGTCTTAAAATAGGTAGAAGCATGCAAACATATTGGTGGTTTGTCTTTACAGAGGAGCAGAAGTTATTCGTGTTTTCCAGCAACATAGACCTGCATTTGATCAGCTTTGTCCTCTCCCTAAATTAGAGGGAAGAGATTGACATGCTTTAGGATTCCCCATGACACATTTGGTCCCTGTTGGAGTACTTTCCAGCTGAAAGGCATGGCAGCCTACTGGGCTAAATATGGGATTAGGGCACAGGAATTCTTGCTATTCCTGGCTCTGCCACTGTGTGGGCTGCTGCAAAGCACTTGGGTCCTGATTTTTTTCAGAGCACCCTCAGCTCCAAGTAAAGTCAATGGGAGCTGCCAGGTACTTGGCATATCCAAAAATCAGGCCCTTAACCCTTGTCTATGTAAAAAGAAGATAGTAACTTCCTGTCTTCCCAGGGACATTATGAGGCTTAGTGTTTGTACAGTCCTTTGAAGATGGAAAGTACTGTATGTATATGTTTGCTGAGCAGTGAAGCTTGTTTTGGGGTTATAATTTCAAATATGCATGCTCAGACATCTCTGGAATAAAATGCCATAGAGCGTGTTTAAAAAACACTTCATGCTTTTAATAAATTTGCTGATTGGCTTCTGTAATAAGACTGAATGTGTGGTGTTTTGGCTTTTCCGGTTGTATGTACTGTTCTGTCTAAAGCCACCCTGATAAGCTGTGTTGTTCATATCAGGTTGTGGATGTGGAGTATTCCACTCTGAAAGCAGTGGTTCGGCTCAGTGAGCCCTTCCTGTGTGACTCCCATGTTAGCACCTTTACCTTGGAGTGCATGCAAGAGCTCTTGGAGCTGAAGAAACATCAGTTACCCGTGCAGGAGCTGTGGGTTGTGTTTGATGAATCTGGAGAGTTTGACCAGACAGCCCTGGCCATAGAACATGTCAGGTAGGAAAATGTTCATGAACGGCTAATTGTCTCCTGAACTATTATTTCTTTAATTTTAGGAGTCAGGTAGTTTAGGCATCACATCTGAGCTACAATAAATAATGTTTATGGGTTTCATACCGGCACCTATATTAAAAGATGTTCTTAGCGTTCAGTCAGAAAGAGCTCCCATCTCTGTGAATTCTTGAGACCATTTCTGGGGCTACGTTGACCCGGGCTTTAGAAGTAAACCTGATGGCTGCTAGCCGAAGAGTTAAGTTGACTGACCAGAAGAAAAACACCAGTGTTGCTATGTCACAAGGAATCAAAGGTGCATGCAGGGTTTCATTGTAGCGCATTACCAATTTTTCTACTAAGTTGAAAAGATGTAACTAGCTCTGTTCCTTGCCTTTGCTAAGCCTCCTTTCACTGCACTTTTTCTGCTTTTTTCCTCTATAATTCATTGTGGTGTATCTTTCCCTGCAGTGTTTTCAGTTTCCTTCTTTTTCTCCCTGATCTCATTCTTTCTTTCCCTGCCGTGTGCACATTACATCTCCCTTATTTGCTGTTTCTCTGCTGCATCTCTGATCTACATACACTACTTATTTTCTAGTGCTTTCTTTAAGAGCTCTTTTGTTTTTTCTCCTGTACTTCTCCTCTTTCCCCACTTCCCAGTACACACACCATAGGGTTTAGAGAAATTGATTAGTAATAGCCACAAGAACTGAATTGGAACACTAAAACTAAGGTGAGGGGCCTCACTCTCTAGGACAATGTCCCAGTGAGAAGCCGAGACCCCGGATGCTGCTCCTGGATCCTGCCTTGGTAATGGTTAATAGATGTCTGATAAACTCAAAGCCCACAAGGAGCATTTGAAGGGTGAGGATGCTAAACTTAATGTGGAAGGTGAGAGGAGGCCAGTGGAAGAATTTGAATTGGAGTGATGTATGGCAAAATTTTCAAAAATGCCAAAGTCACATAGCAATGTAAGTCCTATTTTTCAAAAAGTACCTTACGTGCTTAGCATAAGTTTAGTTGAAATCAATAGAACTTATGCTCTTAAGTTATTCTGGGCATTTTCGAAAACTTACCCATGGTGTTTACAGCGGACAAGGAATAGCAGGAAATTCTGTGTACTGAATAGCCTGGAGGAGGGTGATATGCGAATTTGAGAGGTGTGATATTTTGAGATGTCTTCCTCAATTTATTGCATTTCTATTTTCAGTCCTAACTTTTGTTAAAGTGACTCTGGATTCATCAATGGACAGTGCACTCTTAACTACTTGCTTTATTTCAAAAGGTTTTTCTACCAGCACATCTGGAGGAGTTGGGATGAAGAGGATGAGGATGACTTCGATTATTTTGTCAGATGTGTTGAACCTCGACTAAGACTGTAAGTGACTTTCTTTAACATTTAGTTTAAAAAGTGCTGGAAGAGGCAGCATGGGAGTAGTGACTGACAAAACAAAATTCATACAAAACTTTGTTGGCAAAGCAAGGCTGTTGTAGCTTCAGATTACTATCAGTCACTAGAAATCTTGTATTTGTAAAGATCCAGGGGAAACAAACAACTTCATTGCCAGTTATTTTCTTCTTAGCCTTTTTTTAGCACAACCCTCTTCCTTCCATTAGATGGCGTTCCAAAACCAGGTATAGCCTCTTTTAAACATAAGACTAGTTTGACTTCAAGCATGTAAGTGTAATCCTAATTAAGACTAGTGTGACATGCTATGGGTGTGGAATAAGAACCCAAATAGAACAGAATATAGAGGAAAACTTAAAAAAACGACAACTAGTGATGCTGAAGTACATGTGTATTCTTGCCTCAGTGGGATTACTTTGTATTAGATTTTTCTGAATCTGGCTTTTTAATACCATCCAGCCATATGGAATTTCAACAGCGCATAAGGGCCCATTCTGGAAATATATTAGAAACTAATTTTTAAATACCTGAAATGAGTAGCTCGAAAGTAGCTTTACGAATTCTCTAAGGCTTTTTACTCTTATTTGATGATACGTCAGTCAATTATTTTCATGCCTGTTTTCCTCAATCACTTTTTTCTGCATATAATTATTTAGAATAGGAATTCAGGAATGCATATTGCATTCGGTTTTGATAAGATGACTACTCTGAAATGGTGATTCTCTGAAATGGATTCATTATGACAGTTCAGTTCCATGTTATACCTGGGCCATGTTGAGCTCATACAAACTGGGAGGAAATGTTTTGAGGTCTGGAAATGTTACATGTGGAAATAAATATTTCTTATGTGTTTCTGCTTCTACATTGACAGCAGATGGGGAGGCAGATGGAAGGAGTTGCTTTTTTTCCTTGGAGGAAAAAGACTGCATCAAATGAAACTGGAATTTAATCACATGCATTCAGACTTTTTTTTTTTTTAAAGGTAGTTAATGGGCTGAAATGGGAGTAGAAGCGTTTTTAGAGAGGACCCAAAAGGGAACCATAATGTTTCAGCTTTGTATTGCAATGAAGAGTAAATATTTTCCTTTCTCATTCCCAACACCAAGCTTGAAGCAAAGCCTGTACTCTGAGCCACGTTGAAGTTTATATGCTCTTCTGCGCTGATATAAGCACCAATAAGTAGCAGTAACATCTTCTATCCCTGTAGACAAGCAATGTTTTACATTCTGATTCAAAAGGTCTCCCGTGAGCTTAAATTAATTGAAGCAGACAGTCCTCGCACTGCAAACTTTATCTGTGATTTTATTTACTTTTAAAATAGAAGTTCTGGTCTTGTAAAACAGGTATATCTATGTAAAGTATTTTATTGAAGCTTGGTAAAATCATTTCGTTTTACAGCAAAACTTCAGTTACAAACACCTCAGGAATTGAGGTTGTTCGTAACTCTGAAATGTTACAAAAGGTTGTGTTGGTTTTTTCAAAAGTTTACAACTGAACATTGACTTAATACAATTTTGAAACTTTACTATGCAGAAGAAAAATGTGGCTTTTAACCACCTTAATTTAAATGAAGCAAGCACAGAAACAGTTTCCTTGCCTTGTCAAATCTTTTTTAACTTTCCCTTTTATTTTTTTAGTAGTTTACGTTTAACACAGCATTGTACTGTATTTTCCTTTTTTTTGTTTCTGCTGCCTGATTGCATACTTCTGGGTCCCAATGAGGTGTGTGATTGACTGGTCAGTTTGTAAATCTGGTGTTGGTAACTCTGAGGTTCTGCTGTATGTATCTACAGAGTGGTCAGTTTTAAAATTGAGAGTACACATTTTAGGGTCAACTTAGGTACAGTTTTCATTGTTTTCTTCAAGTATTGTACCTTTCTATATTACATTTAAAAAATCAACTATTTTTAGTTCCCTGCCTACTCTGAAGTATATTTGCGTGTTGTCGCCAGGCAACTTATGCTGCATCTTATAACACTATAATCACATAGTTGTTTTAGCTGTGAGGTTTTTGTACCACTTTACTGTCTGTCTGTCTGTAATCAAGTAGCTATTTATTATTCTGCCTCCAGTTGTTTATTCTTTATGGCACATTCTTAAGTGCCCTTTAGTGAACATCTGAGTGATTGAAACTTGGCTCTAGGGAATTCTTGGCCCTTAGTTTCCTTGGATGTTTTCCTCTTCCCAGTAAGACCCCCTCAGTGACTGGGCATGGAGTTATCTACACAGGTAAACTAGCTTCCCTTTCAACTGTACTGAAGACAAACAAGGATTCTTCTCTTTGCTTTCCGTATCTTTTCATTGTTGTCTGACCTTTTTCTGGAGCGATCACTGTAGAACTACCACTCTGGAATTTTCAGCAAGCCATCATCTGTCTGTCTGACTTAGGCAGAGACTTGTGTATGAGACTCCTTGATGGTACATTTTATCTTCTAGTAAATCTATCATCCAGTTCTAATTGCTACCACTCTCTCTTTCCCTGAGTTATGTTTCTTTTTCTCTTGCTCGATAAAGTTCTGCTTTTGCTATTTCAAAGCCAGCGTTTTCAATTTGCTTTTAAAAGGACACCATCAAGTCAGTGTTTAAGTAGTGATTTAAAAATAGTTCTTGGGAATATACCTGCCTCTGAAGCCTCCTGATAATTCTTGTTGGTTTTTAAAAGTATATCTTTGTATTTTAAAAAACATATTTCTCTCCCTTTTTCTGTGTGTACTCTTTCAAATCTAATAATCGTGGGTGTGCATTGTAACAAGGGGGGGTTGGCATATTTAGACAGATGAGCTTTTTGTCAGCTATGCCTCTTTGAATTGAGGTGTCATAGATGCAGGGAGCTCAGCACTTCTGACTCAAAGCCCATTTAAGTCAGTGGAAAGATTCCCATGGATCAAAATAGGCTTTGGATCAGGTTCTCTCTGCTTTGGAAAGGTGAAGAACACTAACTCTTCTGCACTTTGAATTGTAGGCATTATGACATACTTGAGGATCGTGTCCCTTCTGGGCTCATTGCTGATTATCACAATCTGCTGTCTCAATGTGAGGTGCTCTACAGGAAGTTCGTAAACCTGAGGAGTGGCATATCAAGCAGTGACTCTGACTCCGAGGCAGAAAATGTCTCCATGGTGGAAGGCTTAAAGCTGTATGATGAGATAGAGCATCTGAAGCAAAAGCTAAAGCTCATTGAGAATCCTCTTTTGAGGTACTGTGACTGTGTGTGGAGGGGTGGAGGAGAAGAAACCAGCTAGGAAATTCTCTCCATCAGGACAAAACTGATGGTTTATTGCTCATGTTTCAGGTATGTATTTGGTTACCAGAAGCACACTGGTCTGCAAGCCAAAGGCTCCCGTCCAATGGGTACGAAGATCACTCATGTTGTATCTTCTACTATAATGGCAAGTCTGTTACAGTCTCTGCTCAGGGAGAAGCTTTGTCCTGAGACCTGTGATGAAGAACTAGAAATACAGGTAAATAGTAGCTGTCTTCATTCTCTGTCCTCCATTTTCTGTCTTCCCCAGTAGATTAATTTCTTCTTTCACAGTATTCACTTCTGTTGTACAGAGCTTACCATGAGAGGACCTTAATCCCACAACTGTAATATAAATAACAAGTAATAAGGGTGGAAGAAACAGTAAATTTATTTAACTTGTAACTGCTAAATACTCCGTTACAAGCACTTTCCTCTCTGCACTCCTGTTAACAATTTCATAATGAAGTATTCTAAGGAAGGCATGATATTTCCTTTGAGTTTTAACATACCTGGATGCATGCTTTTTAAAGGTATTTCTTTTAAATTTTGAGCAGATCTGGTTCTACTGATAAATAGGTTCCTTCCTCCTGCCTTCCCCCAGACTTTCTCAACACATCTGTTCCTTTCGAGTTTTGAGTCCTGCCTTAATTCAGTGACAGATATGATTTTACTGCTTTGGCTTTCTACACCTTTTAAAGCCATCTGCATTCTGTTCCTTGTGAATTAATGGAATTATTTACTCAATTCCAGTTACAGCTGTGTAAAAATAGTTTTATCTATCTTTATATATAGTTATATATATGTCATTTAATTGCCCAGATACCTGACAGCTTAATTTGGCCTTCAGAACAGCTATTACTGGTGTTGTGCAAAAAGGAAACAACTGGGTTAACTCTCAGATCCTGGGTTGAGTGTGCAGGATGAGCAGTTGGAAGAGGATCTTAATACTTGTAAACAGCATGCTTAATCTGGAAGTCACTGAGGCAATAAATGTGCAACTCCGTTATGCCATTTTCAGTCACAACTCAGAGCAGAATCCTGATGTCATGCTTGTGATAGGTGCCAGCCTGCCCACTTCAGAGACTAACACCAAATGTCTGCCAGACAGATCCCACACTGCAACAGTAGTATCCTTGAGTTCTTTTTTGGAGGGATCATCTCCAGGAGTGAGAGGATAGTTCAGTGTCTAGATTAGCTCCCACTTTGTCCCCTTGGCTGTTACTGCCTCTGCCTCATATTTCCTTTGTGACCTAGACAGTGGCGCTCAACCTTTCCAGATGACTGTACCCCTTTCAAGAGTCTGATTTGTCTTGCGTACCCCCCAGGTTTCGTCTTACTTAAACTACTTACTTTTGTATTCTTGTTTGATTTTGTAAGCTTCACAGCATACTCACTGAAAAATTGCTTACCTCCTCATTTTTACCATATAATTCTAAAATAAATAAATGGAAATATAAATATTGTACTTAACTTTTCTGTGTATGTGTGTTTGTACATAAATAAATAAAAACCAAATCATGGTATGAAATTTTAGTTTGTATTGACTTCGCTAGGGTTTTTTATGTAGTCTGTTGTAAAAGTAGCAAATACCTAGATGAATTGATGTACCCCCCGGAAGACCTCTGAGTATCCCCAGGAGTACACATGCTCCTGGTTGAGAACCACTGGCCTAGGGTAAATCACTTAGGGCAGAACTTCCAACACTGCATTTACAGGCAGATTGGGGTTTGCATTTAGGCTCTTTAAAACATGGCACTAATCTTTACCTGCCTCAGTTACCCATCTATAAGTGGAATGATGGTTCTCTCAGGGATGTCTTGAGGCTGATTCACTGTTCTAAAAGTACATGGAGATACTTGCATGCAAAGCACTATTTGAACACAAAGAATTCTATTCTATAGATGCCACTAAAATGGGTTTCCTTTAAGCAGAAGCAGTAGCATTTTGACTATGTAGCAACATTCAAATGAACAGGGAGTTCTGTTGGCATAAACTCAAAGCTATTCACTTTCATTTTATGAAGCTGATTAACTGTTTATTTCTCTTTTACAGTTCCACAGTGATCCACTGACAGCTGTCAGTGCCTGCTATGAAGGAGATACTGTCATCATCTGTCCTGGTCATTATGTTGTAGATGGCATGTTCTGTATTGCTGACTCAATTGAACTAGAAGGTACATAAGACCAGCTAGATGGGTTAGACCAATGGTCCATCTAGCCCAGTACCCGATCTTCTCACAATGATCCGTGTTTGGTGCTTCAAAGGAAATGAACAGAACAGGACAACTTTGAGTCCAGTCCAAGCTTCTGGCAGTTGGAAGTTTAGGGTAGAGCCTTGTGTGGAACTATTTCTTTAATCCCGTTCCTGTTCTGCACCACAATACCCACTTCCACCCATTCCCACATTGTTTCTTGCACAATACCATCTCCCACTCACAAAAACTTATATCCTGCAAGAGAGGCAGATTCCCCCCAGGCTATTTATTTTTTAAAAAAGGCCGGTTAATAAAACATATATCTTGCTTAAACCATGTAAAAAAGTACTTTAACTTCTGTTATAATAGACATTAAATCTTTCTGTCCCTTGCTTCAATTTAAGTATTTAAACTTTTATTTAAAAATAAAAGATATTTTCCTACAAATTACAGCAGTCTGTTCTCCCTCCCCACCCCCATCCAGTTCCTCCCACAACATAGAACGACCAGGTAAAATGCATTATTATGGCAATGGGTCCTGCAGGACCCGCAGGATCCCAGTCCCACTGCAGGGCTCTAGTTTAGGGACACCTGGATTATGGCAATGCATCCCTGACCATCTTGGCTAATAGCAATTGAGGGACGTCCTTCATAAACAGATCCAATTCAGGAATACTTTTGGCCTTCTAAACAGCCTATTGCAACGAGTTCCACATGTTGATCATGCATTGTGTGAAGAAGTATTTTCTTTCCGAGTGGACTGATTTAAATTCAGCCATTTGAATCGAAGTGGAAAGCCTCCATTTCAATAATTGATTTTAATCAACTTTTCCCTTTGTACTTCAGTTACTTTCTAAAGACAGGTGTATCTTATTGGTTGATATAACCATTAAAACATGTTGATTTACAGCTAATTAAAGCCTTTACACTAGATTCAGTACATCTCTTTGCTAGCTAGGGTGGTACACTATAACTATTTACATTTATTTAAACAATTATATAGCTTAATATTTTCAGATTCTTATTAATTGTATTTCTTTAGTAGGTTGAATGGTGAATGATATTGCTTATTTATTTAATTTTTTATTCATGATTTGTGTCAATCTGTATTAGGATAGTAACTGGAATTAAATTAAACACAAAATAGCATATGAAATTTATTTTTTATTAAGCAAAACAAGCCCTTAGTACGTGATGTATTGTGTCATATTTATAAAGCTTGACCTCAAAAGTTAAATGTTTGCCCTCTATTCTTTCTGTATTTAGAAAAGCAGCCTTTAACTCAGTTTTTTGATTAGAGGCTCATGTATTCATCATATTCATTTTTTATTTAAATGTTTTAATAAATTATAATGTTGATCCTTAAAGTATTTGTAGCAAATTCAAATTTCCTTTTGCACAGGGTTATTTTTAAAAGAAGAAACTTAGTTTAAATAACAAATCAAATAAATCCAATTTAAATAAAAAATCTGAGATTTTAGATTTAAAAAGAAAGTATTGATTTATATCCACTCTGCTTTCATTTGTTTTAAACCTGCTGCCTGTTAACTTCATAGGTGACCACTAGTTCTTGTGTTATGTGAAGAGGTAAATAACAATTCCTTATTCACTTTCTCCATATCGTTCATGATTTTATAGACTTCTAAGTCCTCCCCGCCCTTAGTTGTCTCTCATCTGAGCTGAAGGATCCTTATTTTTTTAAGCTCTTCTCATATGGAAGTTGTTCCATACCCTTAATCATTTTTGTTGCTCTTCTCTGCCTCTTTTCCAATTCTAATATATATTTTTTGAGATGAGGGTGACCAGAATGGCACATGGTATTCAAGGTGTCAGTGCACCACAGATGTTTGATATTTTCTGTTTTATTATCGCTCCCTTTCCTAATAGTTCCTAACATTGTTACCTTTGTTGACTGCTGCCACATATTAAGCAAATGGTTTCAGAGAACTATCTGCAGTCTCCATTTTTTTTTTTGAATAGTAACCGCTAATTCAGACCCTATCATTTGTAAGTAGAGCTGTGGTTATTTTTTCCAATGTGCATTAATTTGCACTTATCAAAATTGAATTTCAACTGCCATTTTGTTGCCCCATCACCCAGTTAGTGAGATCCCCTTGTAACTCTTTGCTATCTGCTTGGGTCTTAACTGTTTTGAGTAACTTGGTATCATCTGGAAATTTTGTTACCTCACTATTTTTGTCACTTGAGGGATCCTGCTATTTACCCCTCTCTCCATTGTGAAAACTGATAATTTATTCCTATCCTTTTTTCGATATCTTGTAATCAATTACTGATCCATGAGAAGCCCTTTCCTCTTATCCCATGACTCCTTACTTTGCTCAAGAGCCTTTGGTGAGGGACCTTGTCAAAGGCTTTCTGAAAGTACAAGTACACTATATCACCCGATCACCTTTGTCCATTTGCTTCTTGACACCCACAAAAAATTCTAGTAGATCAGCAAGGCATGATTTCCCATGTTGACTCTTCCCCAACATCTTGTGTTTGTTAATAATAGTTTGAGTCAATTTACCTGGTATTGAAGTTAGGCTCACTCTCTGGTAATTGCTAGGATTGCCTCAGGAGCCTTTTTAAAAAATCGGCATTACATTAGCTACCCTTCTGGTATGGAGGCTGATTTAAGCGATAGGTTACGTACCACAGTTAGTTGTCCTGCAGTTTCATATTTGAGTTCCTTCAGAACTCTTGGGTGAACATCATCTGGTCCTGGTGACTTATTGCTGTTGAATCCATCAATTTGTTCCAAAACCTCCTCTGCACCTTAGCCTGGGACAGTTCCTCAGATTTGTTACGTAAAAAGAATAGCTTGGGTGTGGCGATCTCCCCCATATCTGTTGTGCAATGAAGATAAATGCAAATATTTGATTTAGTTTCTCTGCAGCAGCCTTGTTTTCCATGGATCCTTTTTTAGTACCTTGATTGTTCAGTTCCAACACTGTTTGGTAGACTTATTGCTTCAGATATACATAATTTTTTTGCTGTTTTTATCTTTAGCTAGTGGCTTTTCAAATTCTTTCTTGGCTTACCATAAACTTTTATAGTTGCCAGAGTTTATGCTTATTTCTATTTTTCTTGCTAGGATTTGACGTCCAATTTTTAAAGGATGCTTTTTTGCCTCTAACAGCCTCTTATTCTGCTGTTTAGCCATTATGGCATTTTTTGCATCCTCTTACTGTTTTTTCCCTTAAATTTGAGGTATACATTTAGTTTGGGCCTCTCTAAACTAGACTGTTTAAAACAGACTCCAGGTATTTCACCTTTGTGATTGTTCATTTTAATTTCTGTTTAACTAGCTTCTTCATTTTTGTGTAGTTCCCCTTTTCAAAGTTAAATGCTAAGGCAGTAGGTTTCTTTGGTATTCCACCCCCACCTCTCCAGGGTGCTCTATTACAGTTGGAATTGCTGAGCAGTTCAGCTGTATTCACCTCTTGGACCAGATCCTCTGCTCCACTTAGGACTGATCAAGAATTGCCCTTCCCTTGTGGGTACCAGTACAAGCTGCTCCAAGAAGCAGTCATTTATGGTATCTAGAAATGTTATCTCTGCATCCCTTCCTGAGGTGACATGTATCCAGTCAATATGAGGATAGCTGAAGACCCCCATTATTGCATTTTCTGCCTTTGTAGCCTCTCTAATCTTGGTGACTATTTTCATCCTGGTCAGGGGGTTGATGATCTATTTCCGCTTCTGTGCTCTTATTGTGTAAGCATGGAATTTCTATCCATAGCGATTCCCTGGTATAGCTTGATTCAGTTAAGATTTAAGATAAGGTAGAAGGTTCTTGTAAGTGTGGAAGAGCCTAAAATTAATGTTAACTGGTCCATTTTCTTAAAGTAAACTGAGCCGTGCAAAGGGACTTGTTAACGTCAGGAGAGGTCTGTTGCCTGGGAGTTTATTAACTTAAATGCCTTCACATTCCTGCAGAAGCTCTGCTGCTAGAGCCAGGAGTATGTTTCAAACATACTGAGGTGTGTGTGTGGGCGGCTGTGCTGTGAAGGATGAGAGTGCTACAGCTGCAAATGGGCCAGGATAGGACTTCAGAAGAATACATTTATCCCCAATTTAGTGTCTTCTCATACTATTTATTTGGATGAAATCATTGTCACTGGCTGATTGTTTAGCTAGCGGGCAGACTCTGGCAGGAGTATTCAAGGAAGGATTGACTTAATTTAACGAGCACAAAGGTCACTTTTAGGTAACTTCTGTATTTAAATTGCAGAGCATTGGTTCTAAAATATGAAGAGTATACAGTAGACCTAAGCCTTTGGTTCTTTATTATCCGCACAGTAGAACCTCACTTAATTACACTGACCAGGAAGACTCACTACGCATTAGTTGATTTTTGTGAATCATCAAGGAAGCTAATTTCTCCTCTTCATTGCCAGGAGAAAGCACTGCAAAATGTACTTGGTTCATGTGATATAACATAGTATGATCCTTGATCCTATGCTAGTAAATATTCTGCATTTTATATTTATGGCTTTTGTTAATAAGTGGTAATTTGGTCTAGTGGACTAAGCTGGTGGCTACGAAGCCCTCAATTCTATTCTTGTCTCTGCCAGTTGTGTGCCCTTTGGCAAGCCACTTCACTTCTGTGCTTCATTTTCCCCGTTTATAGAATAGAGGTTATTAGTCTGCCTGAGAGGGTTATTCTGAAGATTGTTCGCACAACACAGGTTGTGTATAACCTTATTGAACTAAGGAACAAGTCAAGACCTTATAGCGTGTTGCATTCAAATATTTGTTGAGAAGTGTGAAGCTTTGTGTGTAGTGCACAAATTAGCAGTGTGAATGGTGATGCTATACCATACAGACCAGAATAGAGAAGGGAGTCACTGGCTATGGGTTCAGAGCTCTGTTTATTTTGCGGAACCAAATAGGCAATGTGTACATGTTTATGATATTTTCTCAACAAATGTTTCTGTGCTTTTGAGTATGGCTTTAAAATTAAATGCTCCTGCCTTGTCTAGGATACATTGCATCCTTGTTTCTTTCCCAGTAATGCCTGAGCTGCAGGCATGTACACCTGTTAACAGTTTGCCAAACAACTTTAGGATACAGTTTGTTATATAATAACCTATACATCATTGTGGGCTGTTCAGAAACTGTTTAAGCTGCAATTTTTCTTTATCTTGTCAAAACTTCCTAATGGAAAAAAGGCTGGGAGTTTAATTTCCTGCTGTTCCCTACTATATTTTCTTGCCTCTTTTTGTTTTATGATTATAATTTTCTTTCTCTCTGGTATGTGTTTGATTTATATAGATATACATGCCCACATGCAATACATCTGCAGGATAAAGGGCCTCAATAAATTGCTTTATTTATCAGTGAGAATAGTATTGTTCTGAAATCCTGGTGGGTGGTATTTATGACAGATGTTGTCCTGTCTTTGAAAAAATGGTAATACAAGAGGTGACGTAACAGGCCTATTAGAGTCATAGAATAGAAATAGCCATTCTGCTTTACGGAACAAAATATATAAGTAAGTTTTTTTATTTTTAATAGGGACAATGAGTAAGTGTCAGGATGAGTAATCTTTGTATATGGACTTGTGTTGGGGGAAAGTTTAGTAGTAGAAGTTGCTGAAAATGCCCTAAAGAGGGGCATCAAGTAAAATCTCACTGGTTCTAATCCAAGTAGTTAATACTGTTTTGATAGCTTTCTTGGCATGAGGGGATGGGAAAATTTGTCAAAGGAATAACACAACTTAATTGTATAGGTACCTTCCTTTATTTATTTATTCATTCCAAGACGCACTAGGGAATTGAGTTTAGACTACATTTAGAAGAAACCCTACCGCTTGTGATGAAGCTCCCAGTTCGAGCACCCAGATAAATTTGCCTTTGCTGCAATGATAGTCTCAGGGGAAAAAACAAACCAAGACAACTTTATCCTTCCATAATCTTCATTCCATCAGAGATACTAAATGTTTAATTCTTCATTGTACAGTGGTTGAATAACTCCAGCTGTTGTACAATCACACACAGTCCACAGGCAGACATACTTTACAGAATCCTGACTACCCAAACTGCATACTGAGTGCCATCAGAAGAACAGCAGAATAGGAAGCAGCCAGTTAGCTCCATTAGGAGCTTTCTAATGTCCTGCAAATCAAAAAGCACTCCTAAAAAAGTGGAAACATAGACAAATTGCCAAGGAAGTGTACAAAAGAATAGCACAAGCCTGTAAGGACAAATCCGAATGGCTGAGGTACAGCTATCATGGGAAATAAAAGGCAATAAGAAGAGAAGTTCTATAAATAGACTAGGAACAAGAGAAGATGAAGGAAAGCGTTAGGTCCCCTACTTAACAAGGAAGGAGAGCAAATAATTGGCATTGAGAAGGCCGAGGTGTTTCATGCCTATTTTACTTCAGACTTCACTGAAAAGGTTAAAGATGCCCTGGTACTTGAGATAAATTAATATTAACAACAAGCACTTTTCAGGGCAGAATTAGACTTCAAAATGACCATGACAAATTGGAAAATTGGTCTGAATTCAATAAGATGAAATTCAATAAAAACAAGTGCAAAGTACTTCACTTAGGAAGGAAAAATCAAATGTACAACTACAAAATGAGGACTAACTGGCTAGGTGGTAGTACTGCTGGATCACAAACTGAACAGGAGTTAGCACTGTGCTGCTGCTGTGAAAAAGGCTAATGTTTTGGGTGCATTAAGAGGAGTGCCATGTAAGACATGGTAGGTGATTGTCCCATTCCACTTGCCACTGTTGAACCCGAGTTGGAGTTTTGTATGCCATGCTCTAGGAAAGCTGTGGAAAAATTGGGGAGAGTCCAGGGGAGAACAGCAAAAATGAAAAGAGGTTTAGAAAACCTGACCTATGAGGAAAGATTAAAAACTAGGCATATTTAATCTTGAGAAAAGAAGATGGGTGAAGGGGAGAGGTAACTGATGGAAAAAGTATGGCGGTCAGTTGAAGGTAGGACAAAATAATTGCCTCAATCTGCAATATAGGGGCTTTATTTTAAATATTGGGAAAAACTTTCTAACTATAAGGATAGTTAAGTTCTGGAATAGGCTTCCAAGGAATGTTCTATAATCCCCGTTATTGGTTGTGCTTAAGAAAAGGTTGGACAAACATGTCATGGATGGTTCTGGTTCTGTCTCTGCACAAGGGGTGGTACTTGACTTCTTGAGGTCCCTTCCAGTCCTACAGTTCTGATCTCCTAGTCCTCATTAAGGCTGCACATGCTGCCAATTATCCAAGTATCTGTAAATACCGATACACATGAAAAGGGCAAAGGTTAGTGTAGTGACAAAATATATTTGGGTGACGGCACATGTACAAGTGTATCCCACCTTAGCTTTTTCTCTAAATTTCAGACTACTGCTTCTATAGAGTGCAGGTGTCTTAAAGTCCTACAGGGAAAAGTGATTAATGGAATGTGGTGGGATGGCAGATGGGTGATCGATTGTACAATGGGTTTTCCACACTTAAAAACTCCACAGCTGACATCGGAACCTCTTAAAACCCTTAGGGAGAGAGTCCTTTCAACTTAACAATATATCTGAGAGCGTCGCGCCCCTCCCCTTTTTTTTTAAGTTAGAAATAATTACGCGCTCCCTAGGTCCCATGGAAAGAGGAGATCCTTGAGACCCTTTGTACAGATGTCCTGGAGCAGGAGGAATGGGGAAATGTTAACCTTTTCAGTCCCCACCTTCTACCCAAGCCTTTTCTTGCTCTTAGACATGTTTTAGGGGCAGGCCCTGACTGGTCATTAGAGATCTCTAGGCCACTCTTAGCATGTTAACCATGATATCCTTGCATTTGGGTAACAATTCTCCTTTCAGTTTCTGTAGTGTTGTATGTTTCAGCTGGATACAGTATTCATTTCCTGTCCCAAATTGTGTGCTTGCCATGCACTGTGAATCAGCTGGCACTTAGGAGCGGTCTGTACATCAGTGGTGGGGGAAGTGATTCTGTATTTCTCATCTACCCTCAGAGGTTCTGAGACCTAATTAGTTTATATCTGACTTCTTTACAACTTAGTGCAAACTTTTTCAATACGCTTTATCTTTTTACTATACAAGTAATAAAGGCTTTACATGCTGATAAATCAGTGGATGGTTTAGTGAATCAGTATCATCTGCTTTAAAGTTTGTGGTTTTACTTGAATTCTCCTGGAAACTGCAGCAGTCAAGGGTTTTGACCCACTTCATTTAAATACAGAAGTCAGTAGTGCAATGGATGAAATTTGTTGTTTTTGTGCAGCCCTCCGCCTCAAAACCTTTGCAGTGAGGCAGTAGTGGTTTGAGTGAAGCAGCCATTTGGAAGACTTTAACCTTCCTTGTATGCTTCAGGGGTGGGATTCCTGCCAATTTAGGGAAGGCTGATGTAGGAGGGAGTATTGGGGGTGGCCTGAGTGATGTGTGGAAAATTTAAACCTGCTACCATGATAGAACACAAGTTACAGTCCTTTGACTCTAATTTTGATATCTTGCAATGTGTACGGGGCATCTGTGTCCACCTGTGAACCACAGTAACACTAAATTTTTTTTCCTTTATCTAAACTTTTCCTCTCAGGGTATGGCCTGCCAGATGATGTTGTGATTGAAAAGAGGGGCAAAGGAGACAACTTTGTTGACTGTACAGGGGCAAATATAAGACTCTCTAGTTTGAAGCTGGTTCAGCATGATGCTGTAGAGGGGATCTTAAGTAAGTAATAAAGTGCTTGTCCGTTTTTATGCTTTCATAATTACTGGTGGAATTAAAGCTTTGCTAATCTGTAAATCTGCATTCAATATTACACTCTTACCAGCTTGCAAAAGTACACAGTAAAGGGATCCCTATTGGTATAAACATCAGACCTTCAATATTTCTTTACCTAGATTACTAAGAACTTGGAATTTAAGAACTCCCAGCCTCTGAACTTTCTGACTGCCATCTTAAATTGTCAAGCCTTTTCTCATTCTTAAAAAACAGTAATCGAATCAAACTGTCCTTTCTGCTAAGCAGTGTTCCCTCTAATTTTTAAGTCCATGTGCGGAATGAATTCTTTTCTGCACTGATGTGGAGGTGATGTGATGTGTGGGCTCTGGGGTGGGGTGGGGGATGAGAGGTTTGGGGTTCAGGCTGCCCTGGGATTGCGGTGGGGAGAGAGGACTTCCCCCAGCCCTCTCTTGCCACAGCAGCTCAGGACTGAGGGAGGGACTCCTCTCCCGTGGCTGCTGGGGCCAGTGGGGAGGGCTGCGGCCATGCAGTTTAGAGGGAATTTAGCTGCTAAGTCTGCCTGCCTCTAAAAATTGCTACATAGCCTACTCCAGTTTGGCTGGTGAATGAAACCTGCTTGCCTTACTGGCAAAGAGAACTGCCTTGGAAATATCTGACTTGCTGAACCAATCTTTCTTCTCCTTAGTCACCACAGACCCCTTTGCTTGCTGACAGCACATTCAAATTGAGGCTCAGCAAGATACTTTTGTTCCTTCCCTCAAACAATATTTATGTGGCTATCAAGTAGGCCCATTCCCTACTCTTCTTGCTGGCACGTCAGTTCTACAGCTCTAAGCCTTCTATCTTTTCCTTTTGTTCCCTTCCCTCTGACTGCCAGCTTTGTGCTATTGTGCCTCACATAACTTGGCCTCTCCTGTTGTCCTTGTCCAGCAGTCAAGAACCTGATCCCTTTGCTTCCCCAGAATGCACTGCTGCCTGTCCTGGACTCAGGTTAATACGATTTTTCTCATGCTGTGAACCCTTCAGTTGAGAATCTGCATTTTTTTTGCAAGCAAAACCAAGCTACATTACATGCTGTTATTTTCATCAGTCCTTGGAACATAGTATCACTCAGACAATTCTTTTGATCATCTAAGGAAAAATTAGTTCCATCTGAAGATAAATTTATTGGGTCCTGCCCTTCTGCCTTTGGGGAAGATGCTAATTAACACTTCACTTAAGAGAGGTGGATTGGAATAAATATCACTTTAAAGTGCTTAGCACCTTCATGTAGGTGTTTCATATTTTATCGACTTAAGTAAAACATCTCCACAAAGAAAGGGAATCAGCGCTGATATGGAGAGGTCACTGCTGTCATTTAAAGAAATCATAACTCATAAGGGTAGATCTGAGGCTAATGTTCCTTTAATGGTTCCTTTGCAACAAAGGGCCTGGATTATGTTTGTAAATTTGCACTGGTGTAACTATTTGTTCTAGTTATACCAGTGCAAACCACTATTATAAGCAAATTTAAACTGATTTAGCTTAATTCAGAACTTAATGAAATTAAGCAACTGGTATAAGCACAGTTAGCATTAGTTCAAGTGCTTCTACATTAGGTTTTTTCATCAGTGTAACTGAATTAATTTAGTTACCAAAAAAAATGTGCAATCCAGATCACGTCTACAGGGTTACAACGTGTACACTGGCATGTGAGAACGTCCATGTGCGTAATTGCTTTGGTCTCAGATAGACGATAACAGATTTATTTTTATTGCAAAAGAGCTTCTATTTATCCTGTTTTGCTGTGTTACATGCATCCCTGACTTTCTTTGTGGGATTAGGCCAAGGCACTGCATTACTCTGAATTATTTTCTCTTGTGAAAACCATGCAATTAATGAGAGAAATCCAACAAAGCTAGACAGTTGTCCTCTTTTCCAAGTTAGCCACTGAACAAAATCAGTTTACAATATGACACAGTTTCCCCATGCTGGAAAACGTATGAAAATGTTTGTCGGTGAAGCTCTGCTTGGGTGCCAGTGGGTGAACACTTTAAGAGGTGGTAACACATGATGAAATAAGAGAGGGGCCAGTCCTCCTTTTGTTGCACAGCCGGCTATTAGAGCCACAGGGCTGGAAGAAATGACTATTCCTGTACTTTCACCACAGTTTTTCCAGCAGGTATCTAGTTCTGTTGGCTGTGGGCGGTAATATTGAGAGCTCCTCCTATGACTGAGAATGTGCCCAAGCCAAATTTATAGATCACTTTATCAGATAACTGTTGTTCCCGAGTACTGGCCCATTTGTAAATGTTCACAATAATTGTATTAACATGACCATCCCACATGCTCATTAGCACACATACTTGGAGTTATTTGGCAATAGTTATGCAGAAAGCGAACTCTTTGGCTTTAAGCCCCCCTGTAGATCAAAACACTTACGACTTGATAGCATTGTTTCCTTTAAATTTAGGGGAGTTCTATTTAAATTTGCTTTAATCTTCTGAAAGTCGAAACCTGAAAATTATCCACTAAGGTGTAAAGGCAAAACTTTACCACATTTTTGCTTGTCTGATCATTTGGGTCATGTCGCATGTCTAGGGGTACATGTGCACATGTACTGGGGTAGCCAAACTTACTGACCCTCCGAGCCACATATGACAATCTTCAGATGTTCAAGATTCAGGGTGCACCTGCCAGGGCTCGAGGCTTCAGCCCAGCTCCTGCTGAAGCCGTGAGACCCCCCCCACACTCTCTGCTGAGCAGAATCCTCTACCCCATCACCCTGCTGCAAGGCAGAAGTCCTGAGCTCTCCCCACCTCCCCAGTCTCTTTGCGAGCCACACTAGAATGATAAGTCATGTGTGACTCCCAAGCCACGGTTTGGCCATCCGGGCATATACTCAGGCACTTTCTTATTTCAGACTTTCTGAAGTATGTCAGGAGGTCAGTTGATCTTGCAGGCTAGGTATACAGCAAACATGCCTGTGGTCCCAATCATGGTATTTGTGCGCCAGACAGACTGTCACTATCCATTGTCAGACTCAAGAGTGTTAACTTTAAAGCTGTTTCACACACTTCTGATCCTGCTGCAGCTCTGTGTGGGGCTGGTCCTGGTCTCCTTGTCCTCTGACTGAGCAGCCTGATGAGTACTCAGACTTTTGGTTGGGCTGCATTGGCCATAGGGCGGGGGCTGAAAACACAACTGAGAATCTGCATGGTCCTAGCTGTGCCCCGTTTGCTTTGGCTGTCCACCTTTCCCCAGTGGAAGCAAGCAGCGAGGTGCGGGTGTGTGTAAGGCAGAAGAGCCTCTTCACTGAATATCTGCCACTGGAGGATCATTCATACATTGCCTTGATCCTCCCTGGTTTTGGACTCGGATTATGCTGCTGATGTGCTGGAAAGTACTGCACTGCCACAGTGTGTCCCTGAATGTGTATGGAAATTTGTTTCCATTTAACTTTTGTTGGTGTGTTACCCAGAAAATAAATACTTTCAAGAGCATACTCGTTAAAAAGGCTGAATGATAGTATCTACCTCGGGCTCCACTGAAGTCTTATTGGAAAAAATGTTTCCGTAGCAGATATTAATCTAATATGGCCTCATTACAGTATCTGTCTGGCCTGATGAACAGAAAATTCCTCTTGTTATAGATCAGCCATTATACTCTTTCTTTTAGAATGATTTCTAATGTTGACACTGGGTATCTTTGATTGCAGGTGTTCACCATGGGAAAACCACACTCGAGAACTGTGTGCTACAGTGTGAAACTACAGGTGTTACAGTGCGGACATCAGCAGAGCTATTAATGAAGAACTCTGATCTGTATGGTGCCAAGGTGTGAACTAACTTTTAAATATTTATTTGAAACAAAACTACAGCTTGAATAAAATGAAGCTCTCTGCTGGCAAATAGGGACTCATAATCAGGAAAGACGATGACTTCCTTGATTCTTTAGAAAACCACCAGTATCTTGCATTAGATGGCTAAATATAATTGGTGTTTAAGAAATCAGAGAATTCTCTTAACCTCTTAAGTAATATGTCTCTACGATGGGGACTCATGTTGACTTGCATGTGACACCGTGAAAATCAAACAATAACGAGTCAGTTATGAAATAACTCCAAGTGCATTCTTGGAGATGAATCATGGGATAAGGCTGTTCTTAAAATGAGCCTCTGTTTTGTGCCCCTTAAATGTTTTTGTCTCTCATTAAACTAATATCTTTCTCCAACTGAACTGCCTTTTTTTGAACATGTTGCCTGTTGATTCTTACAAAGAGATGATCAAAATCTAACACTTTTGTTACATCACCAAAAAATCACTGGATTTCCTAGGACTGAGTGCGGTGTATTAAAGATCAACTACATCTCTGCATGTGTCATGCAATCTCTTCCCAGCAGAACTTTTTGTGGTGTGATGATAGCAGCATTGCCAGTGAACCAGGAGCATCTGCTACCTGACTTAGTTTACTAAGCCCTATAACAGGAGGAAATAGACTCTTATCATGTAGCCACTAGGTAGAGACAAAGACCCGCTTTGGGGTAATGGGTTACACTGGGAACTTGCTGACTCATTTATGATATGTCTCTTTAATTTACAGGGTGCTGGTGTTGAAATATATCCGGGTAGCACATGTACCCTGCTGGACAATGGCATACACCACTGCAAGGAGGGAATCCTCATAAAAGTGAGTTCCAGATGGAATGTTCTCTGATCAGTTACAAGATCACACCTGTTCAGACTGGTACCTACTACCAGTAACTATTCTAGTTAGTTACCTCATGATGTGTCTATTTTTTGATTTTAACTTGCTTGAAAGACAAGGAATGATAACACTGATAGCAGTAGACTTGAATTCTTGTCTATTACAGTAAACTATTCCTTCTATTTCATGGCTGCAACAAGGAAAATGGTGACTATATTTGTCCCTTAAATATACAAATAGATTCAGTTCTTATGTATTTTGTTTTTAGAGAAGACAATCTCTAGCTGGATTGAAATTACCTTTCTGAGATATTGCTACATAAATCTTTTTTTACGTTTGTCTTCTGCTATAGGATTTCTTAGACGAGCATTATGACAGTCCCAAGATAACCATGGTGAACAATGTGATCCATAATAATGAAGGGTATGGAGTTGTCCTGGTTAAACCTACAGTTTCCTCTGATGTAAAAGACATTGCTGCCAAAAATTCAGAAGGTATTTTTTTTTACTCTAGTGACTTAATAGGAGTCTAAATGTAGTGGTGAATTTGTTTCTGTAAAATATTTAGAAAATGCACATCATATAACTTGGCAGAAAGTCTTAAACTTTCTAATAAGGAGAAAAATATGACTTCCCTATAATTATCAGAGGACTGAGATTTCCCAGATCACAGCTATTACAAAGGAATGTTTAGGAGTAGCTGCAGGTTGCATGTGTGTAATTGCTTGCACTTCAGTTTCACTTTTTTATCCAATGATATCAAAGCACTTGTAAAAGTTTTTATTCTGGGCACTGGAAGCCTGTATCAGGCAGCTCACATGATGGTCTTTCAGAACATCCTGACTGTTTAGCCATTTAAAATATGAGACTTTCTGCAATAAAAGGAGTTTTAATCTCTGTTCCACCTAGTTGTGCTTGAGGCTTTTTCCAACTGTCTCCCCTATAAACAAGTGTCTGGGTCAGTGTATCTGAGTCTATCTTAAATGGTGTGTAGCTATTCAGTGACGAAAAGGAGCTTTCCACTTGAATCTTGCCTACTGGACCCATCTGCTCCACTATCCAGATCCTGCAGGACTGGAACTAACTACTTGGTGTCACGCACAAAATGGCATGTTGTCAGGGAGAAAGTGGGCATATTCCTCCCACAACCCTTTCCTACCCATATTAATCCTCTGCTCTCCTGTTCCACCATGGAACAGAAATGAGACTTGTTGGATCTAGCTTATTCCTCCCAGAGTAGTTGTTCCCCACCATAAGTATCACTTGAGAACTGTACTTTCCATGTCTTATTTCAAAGAAAGATACTAACGTCTCAGTTGCAATGTCTAATCCCCATTCAGATCTCTCTAAAATACTTGACTGTCTCTGAGTAATTGAAGTCTCCAGATTCTTTCTTAAGCATCACACTCGTATACTTGGAATATATGGGGCTATCATTAAAATTGCATCTGGAAGGGGTGATAAGAGGAAGCTGACGAATTTTCCCCCTGAACCTTTCATAAAATATTCACTGCCGCTTTGCTGTTTCCAGTGGCAATCACCTTGAAAGCTTATTCTTACATTTTAATTCTTTGTGCTGGATTGTCATTGGATATCCCAGTTGCCACTTGACTTTGTTCTTTGTGCTGTATATATTGAACCTTTGTGTTTGCATTGTAAGAATTAGCTCTTATCGGCAAGAGCTGATGTAGCTGAACTATGTAATACTTGAAACTGTTATTGCAATATGGGGAGTATTTTCATTGTTTAATAAGACTTAAAGAAACATCCTACATTTCAAAGTGTTCCAAGTCTGACACTTCAATTACTTCAGCTCCTCCAGGCATCTGCACAGTCTGTAATAACTTCATCGCTGTTTTCAGATTTAGGAAATACACAGACTATCCAGTCAAATGGTGAGACAGAAAACGTAGAAGATTTGGGACATCCAGAGCTACATGAATGTGCAATGGATGAACTGGAGCTTCATGAGAGAGCTGAGATTTCTGAACAAACTGAAGGCAATTGTGAAATTGCAAATGAACTTGTTGCTACCTCTGTAAAGAAGAGCCAGATGCACAAGAAAAGGCTGAGTGAACTGGGAATCACAGAGGCCGATGACAACATAATGTCTCAGGAAATGTTTGTTTCTATTGTGGGCAATCAGTTCAAACGAAATGGGAAAGGAAGTTTTGGCACGTTCCTCTTTTGACTCTCCTGACTTGCAGTGCCATTAGGGTAGATGATTTGCACAAGCTGTTATGTTCACTGCTACTTTCAGAGAAGTTAATTGGACTCATCTGCTTTCCATTATGTTGCCAGAATGTGATGGAATTCAAGAATATTTATTCTTTTTAACAGTGTGCATGTTGCACATGTGAAGTTCCTTCCTTGTAGCGAATGTAGAAAACAGAACTCCAATGTGGAAACCTTGTATGAACATTGCTGATCCACAAGCTCTTCCTTTACCAGCCATGTACTTCACTTTTATTATAGTATTTATTTAACTACTAAATGTAAAACACTTTTTAAAAAACCTTAGGCACCAGAATGGAGGGTGGACAACAGCTGCAATGATATAGCTCCCTCCATGCTATTTCTTAACTGTGCCCAAAGTGGTTCTGACTTCCATGTAATACTGGCATGGTAATTCATTAGTATGTTAAAGGCTTTTTAATAATTAGGGTATTACTCAATCACTTATTTATTGTTAAGAAATTGGGGGTTACCAGTATAATAGTTACAGGATTTATTAGGAAATCTATTGAACATCTGAAAAGATGGTATTGCTCAAAGCAATGTGTATGTGTGTGTAACTTGTACTGCCTAGTGCTAAAAATCAGTGTACCCTTTTCTTTAGCCATAGTAGTGTTCTGAATTGCAACAATTTCTAAATGAAAAGGAATTAAAGTAACTTGTTTGTATTTGTCATATTTTTAGATCTGTAACACAATGCTTTTTAAGTAATAAAACATGTTACTTGTGGCATCAGACCATATTCTTAGAAAGGAATGGAATATTATCACAAATGTAGTTTGACTGACCATGGAAATTTTTATCAATAAAACAAAGGCAAAGCATATCAGATCTAATCCTGCCAGGCAGTCACCTCTGCTCCACAAGGTTAACTTGAGAGCTGACCCTGTGTCTTCCATTCTTACTTGGTCCTAACTTGAAGAAAAACTTGCATTGACTGCCTGAATGAGAATTTAGTCCCGTAACTCCTATAGCATCTTTCTGGTGTAACTTATTGACATTCCTTATCCTGTTGTCCTTTAAGATCTACAGATTTGCTTTTTGGTAATTTAGAATGCATGGAATACTAGCAAAGAGAGTGAGGACCTGGAATTCCTGTAAGATGTCAAATAACGCAGCTTGCTGATGAAGGGATGATCAAGTATTCTCAATGTTAGGCTGCAGAAAACTTCAGAAGATAGCTTAGCACAATGTAAAACAAGAAATGAAATGCACAGCTTGTTGAAAAATTGATGTGGATTTGACTATTTAACACTTTTCATTCCAACCTCAATGAAATAGTGATTAAATACCTTAATCTGTTTTATGCAATT
The DNA here is from genome assembly GCF_007399415.2 of Gopherus evgoodei. Classification (NCBI taxonomy): domain Eukaryota; kingdom Metazoa; phylum Chordata; order Testudines; family Testudinidae; genus Gopherus; species Gopherus evgoodei. Next base: position 19,928,046 of record NC_044333.1, read on the forward strand.
AGTCATTGGTGCCAAGGAAAAAGGAAAACCTATAGATTTTTGTCAGCATTATGTTTTGCTTACTGTAATTTGCACTGTCAGTGGAACTGTAGAAAACTTATTGCTGTTCCCTGCTTTCCTATCCCACCTTTTTCATGCTTTTCCACTTAAGACACCCAAATTAATATTTAATTTCCATTGATTGTTGCTGAGAATTGAATGCCACACAGATCCCAGTTGCACTCCAGTTATCTTAATTCATTAGGCACAGAGGATAGCATTTCTGCTAGTCAACAAATATACGGAAATTTTGTCATGGCCTAAGATTATATATCTGGTGTGAGTATTTTAACTCTAAGACTCAGTAGTCTATCTCTAAATAATACATGTCACACAAACCATTTTACTCTTCATGGAGATTTATGCACATAGAGGTGTGGTTTTATATCTAACTTCTAATCTGTATTCCTAATTAAAGAATTGGTGCAAAAAGGCTGTAGTTCTGTAGTTTTTCCTCCTCCCCACCCCATCTGTCTCTTCAAAGTTGTTGGTTTAGATATGATATTTCTCTCTTCTGTTGTTCACTTTAAAGCTATCTAATGTCTGACATCTTGCCCCTTTACTCTTTTTAAATGGGAAAATTTATGGCGATAAACTACTAAGACAATAGTCTCTTAACATGCTTGCTTTATTACTCAGTTGCTTTTTGTATGCCAGAGACAAGAGTTGATGCCAATGGGGGTCTATACGTGTAGTGAGAGCAAATGGGAAAGCGGAGTACTGCCACTTGAGTCAGAAGGACTTTGTCCTTTTTGCCTGTTACAGAAACTAAATTGTTAAATGGTGGGTTGCTATTTGGCATCTGTGTAGTACTTTTAAACCTCAGAACACTAAATACTTCACGGATACAGGCTGACTGATGTATAGAACTTGATTTGCTCATCAGAGTTCAATTATCTCTATCAGTTCATGCATGTGTCTGCCCAAGAAACATGAAAGCCTCTTTATTTTACCTTTGGTAGCCCTTCATTCACAGATTGCTTTCTCTGAGGTAGGTGTGCTTAGATAGGAGGAAGCAAGAACTTTTCACTGGGCCAGAACAATTGCTTGTGTACGTGTTGATTCACCGAGCTGTGCAGTTTGCCCCTGGCTTCTAAATTTCTCTCTCTAAATGAGGTCCCAATAAGATGGGGAAGGAAAGAGAGAGAGACATGTGGTATAGGAACATAGTCTCACAGCTTTATAGTGTGACTTATTTTTTTGCATCCCAATTTATAATCTGCCTCCCCGGTACTCGTGCTTACACTGCTGCGTGATGGCATCTTGCTGCCAAAACCTTTGGTTTCAAGAACTCTTCAGAGGGTTGCTCTTGTTTCATCCAGGCAGAAGATGTTTTATGGTGGCATTTTTAAAAGCTCAGTGTTGGCCTTACCCAAACTCCCATTGATTTCAAAGGGAGCAGAGTTGTGATAGAGTGAACCTCGCACCCTTGAAAACCAGCTCACTCTTAGTAAAGAGGTAGCAACATTTAATGTAAGCCTAGGAACCTCTGCCATGGCCTCCAGCCTTTGGCTTGTTGACTGTAGTTGACATGGCCATCGCCCCAGAATGTATGCCTTTCCTCCTTCCTTGAGTCTACCTCTTCTTACATAAGGATCATTTAGTTGTGTGCTTAGGGTGGGGTACAGGTTCGGCTCTAGCCACCTTGCCAGCCAGGGAGGAAAACATTTTCAGTAACCCTCCCTCTGCCATGCCTCCCTATTCATTGCAATCATTTAAAGGGGTTGAGCAAAAGCACAATACTACCGCAACAGGCTTTTCTGGACTATATTTAAACATAAATCCTGTTAGGCCTTGGCCTTTGTAGACAGGGACTGATTGTGCAATAAACAGTCTCCAAGTTTTGAATAGTCAAAGTGCGGTTTTGTACAGGGGTATTTGGCATGGTTAGGCTGTACCTACGCAAACTAGAGACACTAGCACTCTTAACAAGCACTGTTCTCTGGAATATCCCTGGCCAGCATAGAAATCACTTACCTAAAGCCCCTAACCTCTCTTGGCCAATATTCTGTACGTAAATTTGGTAGGAGATAGTCACTGCCCTGATGAACTTAAACGCTAAAGACCCACAGACTGGTAGAATTGAAGAAGTATCCTATACAGCTGGGAAACCAAGACAGAGACCGATTAAGTGACTGTCTGAGGTTGCTTGTCAAAATTCTTGTCAGAGTCAGTAACTGAGCCCAGATCTCCTGATTGTTTCCATTCCCCACCTGTAAAGGGAGATAATGCATTTCCTTACTTCATAGGGGTGTTGAGGATAAATGCATTAAAGATAGTGGGGCTCCAACAGTATGGTATGGGGGCAATATGAATTAGTGTCCTACTGCCCATCCAAAGACCTAAGCTGCTCCTGTAAAGGAAGTTGTATGGAGGCATGTCAGTAAGCCACTTCCTTCTATTGAACCTGGATTTCATTTCAATGAGCAGCGTGCAGATGAGTGAAAATGGTGTGAGTAGATTCAATTTTGAAAGGAGAAAATGAGAGTACAGAGTGGCAAGAAACTGGAATATGTACAGAATTCCTGCTCAGCCACAGTAGAAAAACAAGGTGCCGCTCAAACCTCTGCATCTTAGTCCAGGACAATTCTTGTTTACATTAAGGAGAATCTTTATATACCCAGCCCTTGATAAATGCTTAGTCGTGCAGCTCAGTATTCAGATGAATTTTTATTAGAGTATAAAGAATGTGCTGAATTTCAGAACTATTTTTAAAACAAGTGAATCCAATCAGAGACTAACAAATTATAACAGTGTAAATTGGAATCCTACTGCACTTTCTATGGTACACATAAAACACTGCAGATGTAAGTAAATGATTCTGTTAAAAGTCAAGTGTACTTAATAAAATACTGTTAGCTGGCCTTTAATTCACAGTCAGCTTTGTAAGTGAGAGCGGCTTGTAGATGTTTTGTCTGCAAAAATTGCTTAGCACCAACCTGCTTAACTTTATCACCCAGGACTATTGTAGGGCTCCACGTATATGTAAACTGCAGTCTCAGTAAATCTGTGAGTCTGTTTTGTGTCTAATACCCCTGTGGGATACTCAGTTGCAAGCTTGGGAAATAGATTCTAGTCACTATTTCTGAAATAAGGTTTTAATTTTTGCAGCACTAACCATCTCATTATTTTTGTGTCAACACTGCTAGGTAACACTGAAATTAATAAAAAGAATTATTCCTGGTTTTGTGCTTATGTCTTAACACTATTGTCAGTGAAACAAATCCTGTTTTGAGATGCAAAAGGTAAATGAGCATTTTGGCTTTTCATCACAGCATCTGTATTGTGCAGCATACATTTCCCTTAAAACTTTGTAAACCCATTCATGGGGAAGAGCTAACAAAGAATTGCTTCCTCAGTCTGTGTGGCCAGACTAATGTGCATTCCAAAAGTTTGTCCTTCTCAACCCACTTCTCACTTGTCCTTTTGAATACCTGCTTTGTTTAAAATGGACATTGTAATTCCATATTACAGAGAGGTTTTTCCTAATTTAGAACATTGGGTCAATGTCTAACTCTTCTAATGGATGTAAAATGTATGTGTCCAAAACTGTGACAATATTTTGCAGTGGATAGGGGATGATTCTGCTCCACCGTACTTTAAGCCAAGAAAGAAAAGACTCTGCCCTAGTGAGTGATATATCCTAAAAGGCTTCCCTGAGAGGAAGCTGATATGAACTGATGTGATATCAGCATCCAAGCCAGGTAATTAACCATTACAAGGAAATGTAAAGAGGAATGGAGTCATTTGGGAGAGGCCAGGGACTTACACTAGCCAAGGAACCAGCAAATTATCCTTATTTAGCTGTATTTTTAAGTCGTATTACTGGATGCCTCACGTGCTCAGAAAATGAAACACAAGCTCTTTTTAGAAGAATTTCATCCTCTGCCTTCCAGTCTAGAAGTTAGTGCCTAGAGCCACAGTTGTGTTTCGAAGGGACAAATCCTTCAAAAAGGAGGCGCCTCTGTTGGACTGGTGGTGGGCTGAGACCACTGCCTTTCCTGCTATCCCATAGCATCTGCTTGTTCCTTCGTGCTTCCCTATCTATCTACATCCACCTGTTGTCTTACACTTAGACAGCAATTTGGGGCAAGGATTGCTTTTTTGCTCGGGTTGGATACAATGCCTTGTACAATGGGGGTTTTGGGTCATGGTGTGTGCTCATAGGCACTACCACAGTATAAATAACAAAACCTCTTAGAAGACTGGAATCAAGCAGTGTTACTGACTGTTCTCTCCAACCCTATGTCCCTCATCTCAGACTGGAGGCATGCAAAAGCAGGAATCTAAATATTTATATCATAGTAGCATCTGTCATGGCCCTGCTGGGCTACGCACTCCAGACACCAGAGGTAGCCTCAGTCCCTGACTAAAGAGCTTGTAATCTAAGGCACCAGTCTTGCAAGCTACTCTGTGTGGACCCTGCACCAGCTGAAGTCAATTGCACTGATTTGATGCACATAGAAGTCAATGGGGCTCCATATAGGTGCAAGGGTGGGCACCAAGCTGCTTGTGGAATCGAGGCCTCAGGGCTGATTTTCACTGTTATCTGATATGCACAGTGTCTCTTCACTGAATGGAGAGAATATCGTCATGTTGGGATTTCCATGAGGGGATAAAGGTCATAGTGCAAAAATGTAGCTTGCACATCCACCTTTTCTCATGCGCAATTGTTCTGAACCATAGCCATTACTGCATGATGAATTATATTAATTTCTCATTCCTGATAGTTGGATCTATATTCTTGTTTTCTGTAAGTCCTTTCTTCCCAAACGATCCCTCGCCAGTACAGCCACTCATAACTAACTATTGATATTTGTGTGTGTTCATCTAGGTCAATAAAAATGACACGTAAAATATCTTCCGTCTGGAACAACCATAGCTGTGTGCCTAAGGCTTATGAACAGCCTTCTGAGTCAAATCAATAATGCCAGAGCTTCTATTTTAAAACTCAGTAAATGATTAACAAGGTAAGTTAAGAGAAATCAATAACTGGATATATATCACTTCACAGTTTAGGCAATTAAAAAAATTCACTTAGCTTTTCCTTGTAACAACAAAAAAGCAGATGGCAAGCAAAGAGAAATTGATCTAGGTTTGTTATAAGCAATAACTCAACACCCACCTCCTTTTTTCATAAAACATTCATTGGCTGTCTTGAAAGACAACGTGAGAGGGGAGAGCTGATATTGTCTAAATGAGTGTTCTATAACAGCAAAAATCCTATTATTTTAGGAGAAAATGGGCCAGATTCTAGAGCTTTGCCAGTGTTTACCATCTGAAGATCAGGTCCAAAATGTCTTACATGGGAAAAAAAAGTCTAGGAATAGAACAGCTTTACTTGGTTTTATCCTGGGCTTTACCCTGGTGTTGCTGTGTGACCTTGACGACAACACTCATCTACTTCAGAGGTGTGACAGTAATAAGAATTAGGTTTTATCATTACTGTGTTGCGTGAGCATTTAGGAGTGGAGGCTGTTAGCAAGGAAATCCACGGCATACTAAGGAAACTTCTCTCTTACCTGTTACTCTCATTTCCATCTAGCAGCAGTGGCGGCACTTCTATAGCTACTTTCATCTGTGGATGTCAGACAGTGATGTTAATTTGCACTTTTATATATTACCTTTCATCCGAGGATCTCAAAGTACAATTATAGATGTCTCAGAGGTAGATGAGCATTATCTCCATTTCACAAATGGCAATTAGGGCATGAAACAGTTACATGACTTGCCCAAGATGAAAGAGCAAAACCATTGTGAAGCCTGGGATAAAACCAAGGAATGCTGGCTATCTCCTGCTCTAAATTACTAGGCAGTATTTTCTCCCTTTCAAGAGCTAATTTGGATCTGATCAGATTGCATCAGATATGGTATTCAAAGCCCCAAATTGTAAATCATGATTTTCTGCCAAAGGAATAAAGGCATCACCTCAAAGATTTTGTGGAGGTTGCACATCTTTCTCATGTTTTTTTATCATCTGCTTTCTAACCACAACTGCAGAAATGTGTTAACATGGAGGCTATCCAGGTTCTCACTCCTCCCAAATAATATAACAAACTTATTTTTGTCATACCTCCAACTTGACCTGAAGGAGCAAGTAATAGAAAATCTTGCAAGATCTCTAGCCCTGTTTTCTAGACTCCAAGGGCTTTTGTACAAGGGTCACCAATTACTACTATTGCTAATAAATTGAATGTCACCTCTAGTGATGAAGATTCAGCAGACCGAATAGTGTCCTGGATGAGAACTGTGCAACTCCACTGGTCATGGATTGTGCTTTTCATGATACTGGTGCCAACAACCATTGCTGTCAGAATCTGAACAGGAATAATTATTTAGCTCTGTAATTAGAGCTTAGTGACCGCTTTGGCTGATAAACCAGAAGGAATAAAAACCTAGTCACTCTGTTAACTGCAGGGCTAACAGGAGTAAAAAGTAGTAAACTCTTATTTTTGTCACTGAACTAAAGAGACATAGAATCATAGGGTTAGAAGGGACCACAAGGGTCCTCTAGTCTAACCCCCTGGCAAGATCCAGGATTTGTTCTGTCTAAACCATCCAAGACAGATGGCTCCAGCCTCCTTTTGAAAACCTCCAGTGAAGGAGCTTCCACAACCTCCCTAGGCAGTCTGCTCCATTGTCCTACTATTCTTATTGCTAGGAAGTTTTTCCTGAGACTTAATCTAAACCTGTTATGCTGTAGTTTGAACCTGTTGCCTCTTGTCCTGCTCTGTTGGAAAAGAGAACAAAACTTTTCTCCATCTTTTAATGTCAGGCTTTAAAGTATTTGAAGTCCTATCATATCCCTCCTTAATCTCTTCTTTTCCAGACTAAACATGCCCGGTTCCTCCAGCCTTCACTCATATGGCTTGCATTCGTCCCTTTGACAGAGCTGAGTTCACCCAAGAAAAGCATCCCTATTCAGTACAGCACTTAAGAGCTTTCCTAAATCACAGCCCTGATGAGTAAGAAGGTTACATAGTCACTTTTCAGAGTAGAAACATGCTTTAAATTTGACATTTCCCACTTCACTTCCAACTCACTAGCCCCTGCCCAACTAGAGCACGTTTAAAGCCCAGACTTTGTTCCCATTTATTCATGTTTAATAATACCTTACATGGCGAACAGTTCTGTTTGAGGAGTAAGATACGATTCACTATCAATAAGAAGGGAAGAGTCAGTCCCTAAAGCATTAGTCTGTGTCCATTCTAGAAGCGTTTCATTTGTTACATTCCAGACTAGTAAGCCAGTTGTTGCTGGCACATTTACAGTTCCATGTTCCCTGGAGGTGATCAAGCTGTTCCATCCCACACTGAGAATTCTAATTAAAACCAACTCTTGTATGCAGTGCTACATGTTTTGACTTGTGATTTTTGGTCAGTTAGGACTTATCAAGCCGCCCACTGTATAATACATTTTATAATACTGCTTGGACTGCCAGAGTACTCTGACTACAACTGAACTGGGGAGCTTTGGACTCAGCATGGGTGCTTGGGGTGAGGGAGAGCAATTGTTTATTTTTTTTAAATGCTAAAGAAACCTTGAGTCTTCCTATTTTTCTTCCTCACAGCAAGATTTTTGTCAGGTTTCTCTTTGTTACAGTTAAGTTTTCCTGCAGATAATGTGGTGTTAAAATCATAAGTACATAATTTCATATAATAATAAACTAAAATTGTAAAATCAAAGACAGGCAGTAGTCCAGTTACATTTAGGAGAAAAGGTTAATAGTTTAATAACTAAGTTGGTCTTAAAAGGCAGTGTCTTTGGAACTTGTCAGGGTGGGGGAGGTGCAGAGAAGATGAGGAGGAAGGCAAAACAAATAATCTTAGTTCCTAAGTTTATTTTGATTTCTTAATGGAACATATCAGCTTATATTCTGCTCAGAACTAATTAGTGTGGGTTTTGTTTGTGAATACAAAGTTTGTTTGTAATATGCAGAAGGCTGAGGGTTAAAACATAGCAATTCAACTAAAACTGACAGATTTTCATTTTTTGTAAACCAAGTCTGGGTTTTTTACTTTTCTGTGGTGTGATTTCAGGGAATGGTTTGCAGATACTGGGTAAATTGAAAGCACCATTTTCAAATCTTTTGGGAATTAGAAATTGTGAAAATTGATGTTATTTCAAAACCCAATAAGAGGCTCTTTTAATCAACAATACACTTAAGATACTATATTATGTAAAAAGAAATAAAATTGAGATCTCAGCTAAAAAGCCTATAGCATTCGATGCATTTCAGCAACACTGCTTTCTGATTAACTAGTTATAAACTCCATTGCTTATGAAAAGGGGAGGAACTCATCAGGTAGTAGTTGTGTGGAGCCCTCCTTCCAATCCACATACCGACACTGTGAAAGGATGAGCCCTCTGCCCCTACAATCCTGGTTACTGGCAAGAAATCGCAATGCTACTTCCTGCTGTCAGCTCTTCTCTGACTGAAGGATGAGGTAGTGAGCAAAATTAGGCCCTGGAAAATACTAAAAAAAATTTTGTTTCGATTACTTTTGAGCACTGTCTGGCTGTGAGTTGCACATGAACCAATGCCCCATCTGATTTCAGCTTTCCCTTTTTATTAAAAATCCTTCCCAGGGAGCAGAACTGTGTTCCCCATTTCTGATATTGTAATAAAAGGCTAAAGTTTCAGCTGGAGCTGCAGATAAAATGTGATTTAAAGATGTGTTTGTACTGACCCAATTCATGACAAAGCATTAGATTAAATTGTCTGAGTGAACAATTGCATTTTAGATGCTACCTAGCCATCTGACTTAGTTTTACTTTTTTATTAAAAATAAAAGTGAACTATAGAAAGTTTGTAATTCTTATGGTTTAAAGATTTTTAATAAGTGTCAGAGCTAATGTATGACATAAATTAACCGCTGCACCAACCCTTGAGTGAACAAAGTCCAGGGGTAATGAAAAAAAGAAATGTAATTAAAATTAATATACGTGTCTCCAGATTATATATATCACTTCAGCTCATCTCCTAACGTCATAATCTGAGTATGTTTTATATTGCAGCCGTTTAGGCTAGAGAGCTCACACGTCATTAGAAATACACTTCTACTCCGATATAACGTGACCCAATAGAACACGAATTCGGATATAACGCGGTAAAGCAGTGCTCCGGGGGTAGGGGGTTGTGCGCTCTGGTGGATCAAAGCAAGTTTGATATAACGTGGTTTCACCTATAACACGGTAAGATTTTTTGGCTCCCGAGGACAGCGTTATATCGAGGTAGAGGTGTACATATTTAGGGCTTGATCCTGTCAGATGGTGACTTGAGAGGTGAGGGTGCTGAGTGCCTTGCATTGAATCCTAATACCTTTCGATATGGGTTGAAGGAATATGGGTGATGCTCATACCTGTGGGGTATCTCAATGCACAGTAATGGATGATTAACTTTCTGAAAGATTGCTCCATAACTGAGAGTACAGACTTCCTCACTTTAGGCTCAGATAAAGAAGTAGATTTGTTAATATATTGAGTGATTTGATCATCCAAGCTAATTAGCTGTCTGCTGTCTGGCACAGGGGTCCTCTCTTCCCATTTGAGATCAGACAGATCCTCCCCTCCCCTTCAAACTATGTGAGCTATAGGGCTGTATGCGATTATGAACACTTTGTTGATGTTATTTTCTATCTTCAGCTTCTTAGCAGCTAAAAATAAGGCAAACTATCAGCATGTGAATAGCTACCTGGCTGCAGACCACTATCATATGTTTCATGGTCCAGGGACTACAGTTTGTGTGACATTAATCCAGCATGATACCTTCATGTGATTTTAGGTGAACAACTGGAAGGTCTAATTAGCTGTTGCTGGCCTTAATTTGCCAATAGAAAATTAAAACTTGAAAGGAATGAATGGAACTGAGGTGTCAGATTATTTGAGAATTCATAAGTGTTTTTCAGATCTTCTCTTCAAAAGAGTATTTTACAACATGCCCTTTTGACAAACACTGCTCCACATTTTGGTGTGCTTGTTAGATTCCATTATGCATCTTTGTCACAAGTATTTATCACTAGCACAGTCTCTAGTCCTGCAGTTGTTTTTAATAAATACTAGTCTCTAATGTGCATGCATGTTGGGTGCAGCTCATTTTCTGCAAGTTTGGGAGAGAGTTATTAGTGCTTTGAGGCTTATGTATAGCTGGCAGGGTGTCTTCTCCCTGAGATGGACTCAGGAAAAATTCATTACTGTGCTAACTTGAACAGCTTCCTTCTCCATTTTTTATTTTCTGGGACAGAAGTAAGATCATGTCTCCAATATGACCTATGTTAATAGATTAATAGGGTCTCAAAATATGATAAATTCTCTTCACATTGCTCTGTGAAAACATATTTCCAGTACTTGTAGCCATTTGTCTGTATGTTGATTTAAACAGGCTATCTGCTAACTTAATGCCCTTCTCCACCGCTGAAATACATCCCTTCACAGCTCCATGATGCTTCGTACCTTGTTGGTTTGAATAGTTTAATTTTACTTGTCATTTCAAAGCTGGTGCTTTTCAATTGATGCTAGTGTCTGTTATGTAACTGTAAACAATTACTTTTATTTTCATTGGTAACATGCAGGACTTGTTAATCATGGGACATATATTTGAAAATGAAGCAAGTTACTTTAAAAGGAAGCTTTTACTCTACTGTTTCTGGATGTGTATGAAGGACCACAGGGCTGGAATTCCACCCCCCCCCCTTTCCAAAAGATTAATATTTGAGATCAGCCTGAGCTCTAAGCTTGAGGTCATTTGGACTAGGTTGTTCTGTGCCAGGCCCATCGTGAGATGATCCCCAGCATGACATTTTGATTAGATCATTCTCAGAGTTCAAGGGGGTTCAGATCTACTCTTTTAATTTGGGTCTATCACTAGTTACTTTGTCATCCTGTATGTTTACCACGCAGTGCATATTCTGCTGTAGGCAGAGATAGAGGGGACAAAATACATATTCATGGTTCACTTGAATTCATGGCATGTTTATGGGCAGAGGAAGATAACATGAAAACGTGGGAGATTTACCTAAAGGTATGATGGTGACATATGATTTGCTTCTTTTTAAAGATCTCTGAGGGGCCATAGCAGTGTCTGTGTAAATCTTTCCGATTATTCCTTTAAAGCTGTTCCGTGGTTTTGATGTTGGTTTACAAACTTGTGTTCATGCATGATTGGGTTTCATGACTTCCTGACAGCTGCAGCTTTTTTACTGTATTCAGAGTTACTAAAATTGAGAAGTCAGTGCTTTGTGCTAACACTTGAACAATACAGGAAAATTAAAAGGAAGGAAATCTAGCCTTGCATTCTGACCTGAAAAATCAGAACACAATACAAATGATAGAAAAACAGTGAAATTGTACAGTGACATGAAAGAAGCCTCCTACATATCTCATACATAAATATGACAACTGTGTTGATATTTATATTTCAAGGGGAAGGCCTATGTGGAAAGGGTTGGGGAAAAAAAACCTTGGTATTTTCATCCTCAAAAACAAATTCAGAGAATATGAATAGAAGTGGGATTGTCTTCTGAATTGGGACGCATTTGATAAAATCTGTTAAGAATGAAATGGAAAGAATCTGCAATCTTCTTTAGATGCAGGTAAGTAGGGGTGTGTCAAATCCACTTCTATTTTTTTTGGAAGCAGCAGAAATCAAATGCTATTTTTCCCCTTTGTGTCTCCCTCTCCCCTGCAACCTCCATGGGATATTGGCTACAGATCTCAACAGCTACTGACATCATAATATCATGTTAGCTAACATTACTTCATGCTAACATCATACAGTGAGCACAAAAAATAGGGAAATGAGAGAATGATACTTGACAGCTCTGTCCTTTTTCTTATTATTTGGCATAGGCTCAACCAAACAGGTGAAATACTTTATGCAATTATACTATTAAGGGCATGTCTATGCATACAGCACTGCAGGAGCATAGTTGTATCGATGCAGCTGTGCCACTGCAGTGTGTCTGGTGAAGATGCTCTATTCTGATGGGGACAGCTGCTCTCCCTTCAGCCTAAAAACACCACCTCTGTAAGTGGCATAAGCTATATTGGTGGGAGAAGCTTTCCTGCTGACATAGTGCTGTGCACACAAAAGCTTATGTTGGTATAACTATGCTGCTCAAGGGGGTGTAATATTCACACCCTGGAGTGATGTGAGATTTGCCAGCATAGGCTGTACTGTAGACATAGCCTTTGCCTGTATTTGGTGTATTATCTCTCACACAATTCCCATAGACTTTGATCTGAGTTAGAATTGTGTAACTCAGTGGGAGTTCAGCATGCAAAAGGTTGACAGCAGTGAATAGCCAGGGCACTTCATGAAATTATGCAGCCCCCATGATAGGTTCTGATTGTGCAGAATGCACGCTTTTGTAACCCTCATGATTGCAAAGAAAACCTTTCAGATGTACCCTGATCTAGTTCTGTCTTAGCACTCAGAACATTTCTGGATATGAGCTCCCCCCGAATTTATTTCAATGAGGTGTTCATGCTTAAGCTTAATGTTGCAATGTTAGGGGGCAGTTTATTATACCGTTGGCTGTATTTTCCTTGACAGGATCAGAGAGTGGTGAGACTGGAAAGATTGACAGTCTGAATAGTTTGCAATCAGACTCTCCAGCAGAACCCTTCACAGTTTGGAATGGCTATATTGACTACAGTGTTTTGCATTTTATATCAGCAGCTGGCAAATTTAAATCCTTACAGTTAAAGGCCATATATGTAAGGTTTGACTGTGAACCAGGAGTGGTTGTATCCCATGTTAATGCGCTGCTGTGAGAAGCCAAAAAATATCCTAGCTGCTTTCTGTGCAAAAGTGACACCACTTATTTAAGCCACTAACCACATGTGCGTGAATATGTGATTATTTCAGAATTGCCAGCTCCTAGAGATGCTCACAATGAAATCTGTCTCCTGGTAGATAATTAAGTGAAATAACTGCTCTGCTGCAGGTGTTTGGATATGATGGTGGATGTGTGCATGACCCAGTATCCTCTCTCTGCAGGTACAACTGGATTCTACTACAACTAGCTGACTGATATCTCTGATATCTACCACTTTGCCTGCCTTACCTTGGCTAGTGTGTCATTGCGGCAGTGTAAACCAGGCCTATGTGAGGCCCAAGCACAAAATTCAGATTTGATCTTCCTCTGAATTCAAGAAGGTTCAGATCTACTTTCAGTTTGGGCCTATCTCTAGATAATTTGTCCTCCTGTATGTTTACTCAGCAGTGCATATTCTACTGTAGGCAGAGATAGAGGGGCCGTAATACGTCTTCACGGTTCACCTGAATTCATGGCATGCTTATAGGCTGGAGGATCAATGGTTCCTGATCTGAAAACATTTGATGCTGTTGGTAGTGGATTGTTCTGTCCAGGTCCAGACGTGGTGTTAAGATCATCAGAGAGAGACACTTGTTTAACATATAAGTATGTTACCCTTACCAGTTTGCGCTTGCCAAGCATGAAAAGTCTAATACGATATCCTTATATAGTACTGTTCATCCACGGATCTCAATGCACCTCACAAAGATGTGTACGTATTATACTCATTTTACATACAGAGTGACCCAGAGGTTAAGTAATTTGTCCAAGGTCACCTGGTGAATCACTGGCAGAACTGGCAATAGAATGCCTGCTAGTCTCTTGTTCTAAGTAATGCTGTCCAATGGATGTCAATTCTGTTTCACAACAACTTTTGAGGCTTCAAAATTTGTTTTTGTTCCTTATTTGAACAAAACCAAAACCTTCCGTTTTAAAACCAAAGAGGATTTCTTTCAAAACAACAGCTGTTGTAGGATTCAGCAGCTCCGGTTTTTTATTTGGTTTTTTAATTCTCTCTCTCTCAACCAGAGAGCTCTGAACCTAAAAACATTTTCAGACAAAAACATCATCAAAACCTTTACCTGTCTGCGAAATGTTAGCACTTTGAAACAGCATTTTTGTTGAAAATACTCAAACAGCTCCAATTCTAACTACTAGGTTATGCTGCCTCCTTCTCTTTTTCTCTGCTCTCCTTTTGTGCTTGTTTCTGCACTCGTCTCCAGTTCTTTCCCTTCCCTTCGCTTTACTCCTCTTCCTTCTGTGCAGTTTCTTTGTATTTCTCACTCTGCTCTTTTGTCAATTCTTGCCAGCTGCTCAACAGTCATAACTGCAAGGGGACAAATATTTAATTGAAAATCTGGTGGAAGCAGCTGTTATCTGTGTGTGTGTGTGCGTGCACGCGATGTGTAGCGTTTTTGCATTAATCAGACTGGTCCACTGAATGGAATGACCCTGGGCCACTTCCCTTTCAGACGGCATCGTGGGTATGGAGAAGATTCTGACTCCAAATGTTTGCCTCTTCTGCCATCCCAGACTGCTTTTCACTGCTTCCATAAGGTCACATAACACTATATGAAGTGTGTGTGTGTGTAAGTGTAAACAAGCATGGCAGAAAAGAACATTCTTGCAGCATACAAAATATCTCTTCAGTTTAGTTCTTCTGTATCTCTTACTCTCTCCCTCTTAAATAACTGTGGTCCCTGCTTCACAACAGTCCTATGAGGAAGGGAAGTGCTGTTATCCCTATTTTACAGACTGTCTCTACATATCTTAGTGGATCTGGGCCTTAGAGAACTAAGACATTGAGATGTTCAGCATTGAAACGCTTAACTTTTAGGTGCCTTGAACATCCCTGGGTTTCACAAAGCCTGGGTTAGGTACATAGGCACGCTATTCATTGCCCAGTGGAAGAGATGGACCTGTGAATAGATATAAGTCAGTACTCTAGGCAGGGAGTGCCTAAGCTACCCAGTGGGATTTATTAAGGAGGGGGCATGTCTTAAACCCACCCACTCTGAGTTTGGTGCCTTTGTCCAGGATTGGTGAAGGTGCCTATCTCTGACTGTGATCCACAGCTGGAAACACCTCTCCTGAGGTTAGGCCCCTAAGGTGCCAGTGATGAGGCATATGCCCCACACTGGCCCACAAAGGGTTAGTAGAATCCTAGGGAGACTGTGCAGCAGGCAGACAATTAGAACCCTACGGAGGCTGCGTGGGAGACAGACAATTAGAAAGGGGCTGCAAGGAGCAGCCAATGAGGCCCGGGCAGGCCCACATAAGAAGAGCTGAAGGGCAGAGCAGAGTTAGTAGCTGCCTGGAGCTCAAGGAAGGAAGGTCAGGCTCCTAGCAGGAGGAGGGAGCACCAGCACCTTGGACAGAGCAGTGCTGCTAGCAGTGAGGGGAGCTAAAGATGACTGCTGTGTGGCTGCAGGGCTTTGCACGCTGGGGGGGCAGTGAGGCAAGGGCGAAGTGGGTGCTGAGGGGCCGTGCGGAAGTGGCCCAGAACAATGAACTGAGGAGTGGGAGGGAATGTATCAAGTGGCGGCCATCTTAGAGTCCTTGGGCTGGGACCCAGAATAGTGGGTGGGTCTTGGTTCCCTCCCCCTTGCCACTGAGGAAGTGGTCAGACAATTGGCTGCAGTTGCCACTGAGGGAACTGGCTGGACAGCGGATTGCAGTTCCCCCAGAACAGGGGAGAACAGAGCATGACATGGCCAGGGGCCTGTGTCATGAAGAGGATGCCACAGTCCTGGGAGTGACAAGGGTTCTGGAGCAGCAGTGACGGTGGTGAGAAACCAGCAGAAGAGGCCGCACTGGCTAGCAGAGCTAATCCCCAAGACAGCCAGCAGGAGGTGCTGCTGTGGTGAGTGAACCTGGTCACAGCGCCTAAGCTGTTTCTTGTTTGAATGGCTTAGGTGCCTGCCTAACTGCACACACAATGTTTGGGGAGGGAGGTGGCCTCCCTTATAACCTTTAGCCCAGAGGTTAGGGCACTCACCAAGAAAGTGAGGGCCGTGGTTCAAGTCCCCCATTTACCTGATGAGGAGAGAGGATTTGAACAGTGGTGTCTCACCTCTCAGGTGAATGCCCTGAACGCTGGACTACAATGTTGTTCTCACCCTTTCCCGGGCTCAATTAATATGTAATTATTTAATAGAAAATGGAAGGGCCAAGACAGACTGAGAGAGCCCCACAACAAACTATTCCATAGCCCAGTTATTAGAGCACTAACCAATGATAATGCAGGAAGTCTCTGAGGAAACAGAAAAGAATTCGAGTCTCTCAAATCTTAGGTTAATAGTCTAACCACTGGACCATCCTCTTCTTCTCTACTCTTTGTTCATTAGAATTGATTTGCGTTAATTTTTATGGATGAGATTTTTTTTTTTTACCTAAGAGATCCCTTTAAAGTGGAGCATGTCTGTTAATGTAATCAGTGACAATATTTCAGAAAGGCCTTGTGTCACGGAGTCCCCAGGAGATGCTCTGGAACTGCTCCCTACAAAGCCAGTCAGGACTCTGGTGAAGTCTCCTCTCTGTGAGCAGACTGTCTCCAGGGCCAGAAGCTTACATGGCTTCCACCTTCCTGGGCCTGACCTTTGGAGCATTCAGCATCCTCTGCCCCTCTGTGTGCTTCCCACAGCAAGTCTGCCCTGGCAGGGTCCTGGGGAAGCCACAGGGCCCTGCACCCCCACTTTGCAGTCAGACATGACTCTTAGCGAGCCAGTGAAACAGAGGTTTATTAGATGACAGGAATATGGTCTAAAACAGAGCTTGTAGATACAGAGAACAGGACCCCTCAGCCTGGTCCATCCTGGGGGGCAGCGAGCCAGACACCCACATCTGCACTCACTCCACATCTCCAGCCAGCCCCAAATTGACTCACCCTCCAGCCCCTCCTCCTCTGGGCTTTGTTCCTTTCCCAGGCCAGGAGGTTACCTGATCTTTGTTCTCCAACACCTTTAGCTATCTCCTTGCTGGGAGGAAGGGCCCTGGCCATTAGTTGCCAGGAGACAGAGTGTCAGCCATTTATGTGTACTGGCCCTTTGCTCTGCAACATGCTCACCCCCTAGAAACTTAAGAAATGCATAGGGGAAACTGAGGCACCCACACAGGATTCAGAGGAAACATTAGGCATAGCCCCACTTCATCACACCTTGAACAAGCTCCTACTTTACCTCTCATCTCCTTTGTCACCTTTTTGCCCTGTTTTCTTCCCCAAGCACCTTGATTAAGTGCCATATCTGTGGCTTTCCCACACAGTCCTCATGCTTGGAGCATCCTTCCTCGCTCAGCCTGCCATTGCCTCTATCCTTTCCCCCTTCAACTACCTCTTTAAAATGCACCTCTTCCTTTCTCTGATGCATAGTGGTATCACATCATGAAGTGGAAATCTATTTATTTTTCTGTATTGGAGATTAAATCAACCAGTATTGCTATTCTACCTTTGAAACTGGAGACATTTGTGGGCCTGGCAGCATTCTTACTGGGTGAAATTTTATGGTTTCTATTATGCAGGAAGTCAAATAAAAGGATCATAATGGTCCCTTCTGGCTATAAAATCTATGTAACGTTACCTACCTCATTTGTTACCTACCCACTTCCAATGGGTCTAAAAATTCAGATCAGTGGCCAAGAAAAATTCTGCAGGGAATCCTTTTCTGCAGTCCTCTTTCCCTTGGCTCAGAGGCCATTCCTCTTGTTGTTTTATCACTCTGTAGTCCAGGGGAAGCATATGCACACAACAAAATGTGGTGTTTGAGTTTAAATAGGAATAAGGAAACTGAAAAGTACAGGTCCAAGACAGATATCAACACCAATATTCAGACCATGTAGTAAACATGCTTTTTAAAAACCTTCTTAAGGGTGTAATATAAGAAAAATGAAGGAGTATTATATTTAGAGAAGGAATAGTCAATGTGCCTAAGCATCAACCAGTCTGCATGATGTTTCTTTCCCATTCATACATGCAGGCTGCTGATGCTGTGGGAAAACATCCAAAGGTGATTGCTGCTGGTTTATTGAATAATGACCCATTTAAATTTTAGCTGTGAACATGATCGGTTCTTCCATGTGTAAAGGAATCCATTCAGCAGGCTCATGCTTGATTTCTGCACATAAGCACACACTTTGTCTGCTGGATTGTATGCCTAAATTTTTCATTTTGAATCAGATGTGGAGTATGAACCCTGAATCAGGGTTAAAGGACTCATGGCACAAACTTTTAATGTCCCTATAAGCACTTTTTGTAGGAATGCAGCTGGCAATCTTAACCAGCTGATTAGAGGAAATTTGATTTGGGGCGTATTCAGGGCCGGCTCCAGGCCACAGCGCACCAAGCGTGTGGTTGGGGCGGCACGCCACGGGGGGCGCTCTGCTGGTTGCTGGGAGGGCGGCAGGCGGCTCCAGTGGACCTGCCGCAGGCGTGGCTGCGGACGGTCCGCTGGTCCCGCGGCTCCGGTGGACCTCCTGCAGACATGCCAGCAGCAGGTACATCAGAGCCGCGGGACCAGCTGACCCTCTGCAGAAACGCCTGCGGGAGGTCCACCGGAGCCGCGGGACCGGCAAGCGGCAGAGTGGCCCTGCGGCGTGCCGCCGTGCTTGGGGCGGTGAAATTGCTAGAGCCGGCCGGGGGTGTATTTAACATAGTTTATCAGGAGAACAAGTGATCTGTACAATTATGTCCATAACTGCAATTTGAAGGAGAGGTCGAAGAACATTTTTCATGCTAAAGTGACTGTATAAAAGCTATGTAAAGTATGGGATAACTGGCCAAGATCTCCTTCATAATTTTCCAGTCTCCTAGGAGGATTTGGTTTTCATGGTTCCAGTTGCAGTCTAACCAAGCATCCTTAAGAACAGTCAAATCAGTTAAAATTTCCCTGTGGTTGGGTTAGGCAGAATGTCAGACATTAGCAATCGCACTGACTCACATTAAAAATGATATGTTCAAAACCTGGGAGACTTGTTCCCAATTTGGGATTATTTCAATGGAAGAGAGTGCCATATTTATATTACCTTGCATAGGACTGGCTTACTCTGCTGCAATGACACAGGAGGCATAGTAAGGCAGGTAAAGGGGTAGTAAGCATTAAGGATTGGGCCCTGAATTACCAGTAGGTAGGGAGTGGTTTGTTCTCAGTTTTCTGTGCTGGTATTAAGTAGCCAGATAATGGAAGAACATTTACTGTAGAATAATTTTTCTTTTCACTAAACGCAAATACAGCATTTCATTTTTAGACCTGCTTTGAAATATATAAATAGAGAGAGAGAACATAAGAATGGCCATACTGGATCAAGCCAAAGGTTCCATCTAGCCCACTATTCTGTCTTCCTACAGTGGCCAATGCCAGGTGCCCCAGAGGGAATGAACAGAACAGGTGATCATCAAGTGATCCATCCCCTGTCACTCATTCCCAGCTTCTGGCAAACAGGGATTAGGGACACCATCTCTGCGCATCCTGTCTAATAGTCATTGCTGGACCTGTCCTCCATGAATTTATCTAGTTCTTTTTTGAACCCTGTTATAGTCTTGGCCTTCACAACATCCCCTAGCAAGGAGTTCTAGAGGTTGACTGTGTGTTTGTGTAAAAAAACAAACAAATCTTTCTTTTGTTTGTTTTAAACCTGCTGCCTATTAATTTCATTTGGTGACCCCTAGCTCTTGTGTTATGAGAATGAGTAAATAACACTTACTCATTTACTTTCTCCACACTAGTCATGATTTTATAGACCTATATTATATCCCCCCTTAGTCGTCTCTTTTCCAAGCTGAAAAGTCCCAGTCTTATTAATCTCTCCTCATACGGCAGATGCTCCATACCCCAGTAATTTTTGTTGCTTTTTTCTGAACCTTTTCCAATTCAAATATATCTTTTTTGAGATGGGGCAACCACATCTTCATGTAGTATTCAAGATATGGGCATACCATGAATTTATATAAAGGCAATATGATATTTTCTGTCTTATTATCTATCCCTTTCTTAACGATTCCCAACATTCTGTTGGCTTTTTTGATTGACATTTCACCTTGAGAGGATGCTTTCAGAGAACTATCCACAATCACTTCAAGATCTTTCTTGAGTGCTAACAGCTCATTTAGACCCCATCATTTTATATGTAAAGTTTGTTTTCCAGTGTGCATTACTTCGCATTTATAAACATTGAATGTCATCTACCATTTTGTTGCCTAGTCACCCAGTTTTGAGAAATCTTTTTGTAGCTCTTCACAGTCTGCCTGGGACTTAACTATCTTGAGTCATTTTGTTTCATCAGCAAATTTTGCCATCTCACTGTTTACCCCTTTTTCCAGATCATTTATGACTATGTTGAATAAGACTAGTCCCAGTACAGACTCCTGGGGGACACCGCTATTTACCTCTTTCTATTATGAAAACTGACCATTTATTCCTACCCTTTGTTTCCTATCTTTTAACCACTTACCAATCCATGAGAGGCCATTCCCTCTTATCCCATGACAGCTTACTTTGCTTAATAGCCTTTGGTGAGGGACCTTGTCAAAGGCTTTCTGAAAATCTAAATATACTATACCCATTGGATCCCCCTTGTCCACATGCTTGTTGATCCCCCCACCCAGAGAATTCTAGTAGATTGGTGAGGCATGATTTCCCTTTACAAAAACCAGAAAGAACTTTTTGCCTTATAATATATAGTTACCTGCAGCATCCATTCTTTTTTTTTTTTAACCTATATTCCTGTTCATTTTTCTGTTCTGCTAGGTACTTTCTCTGTATCAGCTTAATTCAAATTTTAAACTATTGAAATAGTGACACACACATTGCAGTACCTATTACCATCTCAAACATATAGCATCCTTCATCTGTCAAGTGCTTTATTCACATTCATAGGATGTTTTCTTGGAAAACTACATTTTCGTTCTTTGCAGGGTATTTTTAGAAGGACACAGTGCTTTTAAATTCATCCTTACATTTGTTCATATTGGATATAAAGAAACAATTTAATAATTGACTCATGCAGTATTAATCCTGGATTATTTTAATTAGAATACTTAAATTCAGAGGGAGTAGTTAAACAAGCTAGATTTCTGTGTTTCTACTTGCATGTTGTCATTTCTGGATTTCATTTCTCGAGTTAATTTTTGTTCTGCTGCTTTGATTATATACATGGTTTACACATGCTGTTAGCTAACAGTAGTTAAGTTATGCAGTAAATGAAACTGTTTTTGACTTTTTTACATCGTACTTTCTTCCAAATCAATAAAGGACTTGGCAACAAAAAATAAATTCATGGTTGAGCATTGATTTTTTCCCCCCCATTAGGTATATAAAGTATCTGTTTTTTAATGATAAATCAGTTTAAACATTTTAATGCAAGGTTTTTTTGGATGGCTACTACAGTTTGAGGACTTTGCTTTCCTGTTCCCAAATCAAGTAGATTTACTTATTTCTGTGACTGCTTCCTTTTTATTTTGAGTACAATTTTCAAATGTGTCTAAGGCCCAGATCCACAAAGGGACATTGTTGCCTAGAAGATCACAGGAAGAACACCCTGATTCACAAAGCCTAACTCATGTTTGGCAACTAGGCTCCTTATACAATGAATGGGATAAGAGAGGCATCTTAGAATACAATCCATAAAGCCAACATGCTAGGTAGGGAGCTGCCTGAATTAGCCAATGGGAGATGCTGGTGAAAGGAGTATGTCCAAAGTCTTGCCCCCTCACACAGTTTGGCACCTACCTCTGCTGGTAATCCATGAACTGGGGGGAAGATAAATGCTCCTTTACCTAACTCA
This sequence comes from Gopherus evgoodei, assembly GCF_007399415.2. Lineage (NCBI taxonomy): Eukaryota > Metazoa > Chordata > Testudines > Testudinidae > Gopherus > Gopherus evgoodei. Next base: position 19,949,678 of record NC_044333.1, read on the forward strand.
GGTGTGGGGCCTGATCTGGTAGGTGTGATCAGAGGCCACCTAGATCTACAAACACAGCTTGTAGTGGGGGAGGTGAGCCTTCCTTAAAGTATTTTAGCCCAGTGGTTAGAGTACCCCATCTCTGCCTGTTGAAGGGAAGAGTTTTTAACAGGGATGGTCCACCTCTCTTATGAATGCCCTTACCACTATATGGGATAGTCTGTGGTGGGACTCCCTCAGTCTCTAACTGAAACATTTCTATTAGATTAAATATTGACTGGCCCAGAGAGTCTCTGTAGTCCAGTATGCTAACCTGAGAGATAAGAAATCCTTCTTCAATTCTCTTCTCTTCTCAGGCAAAGCAGGGATTTGAACTATGGTCTCCTATATCCTTGGTGAGTACCTTAATCGCTGGGCTAAGGTGACCACCACTACCATGCTGTAGCTCATAGGGGAGACCCTTCCCGAGCTGTCTTGTGTAGAACTTGGCAGTTTGTGATCATGCCTACCAGATTGGGCTCCACATATGAGTTAGGTGGAAGAATACCTAGCGTCCCCTGGTTCATGGAGTGGCCTGGGACATCGGCACCCAGATGTCCAGAGTGAGGCTGCAGTGTGCATGGTCCCAGGCAGAAATGCAGGCACTCAAGGAGCTTCTACTGCAAAAAACTGAGGCACTAAGTTTAGACATTTACAGCATGAGGTGGCAGTTGAGCAAGGATTTTAATTGAAGTGCTGCCTAAAACTAGGACTTAAGCACTTGAATACTGGGGCCAGGCACCTTTGTGGAGCTGGGCATAAGTGACTTTGGAGCACAAGTCCCGCTGAAAATCAGTTGGACTGGGATCTTAACTCACCAAAGTGCACTTGACACTTCCACCTGTGGTGTGAATACAACAAATGGATAATGGCAGAAATACGGTAAGTTTAGAAATAGATCTAAGCACACTGAATGCAAAACAATGATATTGAACAAACTCAGCATTGGCTGTCAGCACCTAGAAAAATATGATGATACAGCAGCATAAAGGGGGAAAAAAGCACAACACAAGATATTCAGTTACAAACTGAGAGTTATTGAAGAGGAAGACAGGAAAAACAAATGTCAAAAATAAAAAGTGGAGATGATTCTTTATGTCCAAGGGGAGGAGTAAAAGGTTTTACTTTGAAGATGAGGGTTAAGAATGAAGAATACTTGATTCTAAAGAGTTAGAGGAGAGAATGATACTGCTTCTTGAAGCAGTAAAAAAGGGAAGAAAGCAATTAAAGTCACAAGTTCTAAGACGTTGAAGAATACTGCCAAAGCATTAATGAGAAACACAAGACCCCACAGTAATTTTCTCTAGATTAGTTGAAAGATGCTTAAAGCCCTAGATACACAGAAGCTCAAGGAAATCAGACTTCTTCAAATGTGTTTGGTCTCCTTTCCTGTTGAGAAGTCTAAGCCAATCAGGCATCTGTCACATGTTTAAAAGTTATTCATCAAAGTGCTATATAAAAGAACAAACTACATTCCTTAGTTCCAAAGCTATTCCTAAGGAAAGACAAGCTGTAAGGATGAGTATTATAGATCATCTGTGCAATATGCTCACAAATAACAGAGTTATTTACTGACCGTTGTAATTGGTTATATCAGCTATTATTTGAGATATTGTACCAAACCTTTTTCTTGGAAGCTGTCATAGAACATGGTTAAAGAGAAACTGATCAGGGATTTTCCGTAATTTCTCCTTGTTTTTATGTATAAATAAGACTAGAAAAGGTTGGAGAAAATGCTCATGACACTTCTTGCTGGTTTGTTTTGTGCAGTTTTCATGCCCCCAGAATTTCAGAAGTCCATTTCCATCCCCCCCTCTGCAGATAGGTTAAATCTACTTCTAGCTCAGGTTCTCCAGGTACCGTGGCAACCATCTTGAGGAATTTTTATTTAAGATATTGAGTGACACTGACTGTGCAATAGAAATAGTTTCACACATGAGCTGAGGCAGAGAGACAGGGAAAGGGGGGCGGCCAGGAACTTGGCAAAGAGATCTCTACTAGGTTCTGTGTGCCAAAATCTTTCATCCTGCAGCCCCTGCCAGGTCAATGTGCTAATCTGAGGAAGAGAAACATTTGAAGGCACCAAGTTTAAGCGCTTTTCATGGTGGCACAGATGAGTGGTCTTCCCTCGCTTTGGGGCTATTTTCATTTAGCATGATCATGAACAAGCAATGAAGGCCTATCTCACCACTGCACAGGTAAAGGCCACCATCTTGTAGCTGGTGGTGCCAACAGTGGAGAGAACATGCAAAATGCAATAATCACCTCAGAGAAAGTGAGTCAAATGGCTTTTGCTAACCGACCACACCTGACAAGGTAAGCCAAGCCAATCAGGGAACCAGAACAAACATTCTATGAATTGCACAACAATTACAAACTCACCCATTTTAAAATTTGCTGCAAAATGTTCAATCATGCTAACATTAACAAAATTAATGTGTGGAATGTCATAACTGGTCCAGATTTACAAGAGTTTAGGATATGCACAAAAATAACTTTTTCCCTTTTAAAAATGTTTTTTGCTATACATTTTTCATCCACCTCTAATAAATAATAATCCATTGGAAATGCACTAATTTGAAATCTGTTTCCTAAAATCTGTTTCATTTTTCCCCCTCCCCTGCCTGGCACTTGCATAGTAGTTTATTACTGTATTCTAAGGCTGCATGAGTTTCAAGGTGCAGGCTCTTAATTTTTTTCTTTAAGGAAAAGAAACCCATAGAGAATTTTGGAAACAGTCAAAATCTGACCTACATTTTGATATGTCCTTTTATGTCAATAAACATAGAGAATACTTTAGTCAGAATGGGGACTCATCAAATAACTATCAGAGGTGGAGATAAAATATCCCACAAGCCATTTAATACAGATCTAAATGAAAAAAATGTAATTGTATTATATTTGTGCCTCCAAAAATACAATATAGCAGAAATAATTTTCTGGCAATGTTCTGCTTATTAGTGAATTAGATTAAAGGAATTGTGGATTTCCTTATCGACATTCAGAAAAATAGATTCTTCTTTGAGTGCTTGTTCATGTCTATTCCAACCAGGTGTGTGCTCGCCGTGTGCATTCCAGCCAGAAGATTTTTCCCTTAGCAGCATCTGGAAGTTCGGCCTGGGCACCCCCTGGAGTGGCACCTTCATGGTGCCCAATATGGGGCCCTACCAACCCTCCACCCCCTCAGTTCCTCCTTACCACTGGTGATGGCTAGTTGGAACTTTGCCCACTCCTGCAGCAAGCGCTCTAGCAGTGTCTGATAACTAACTGAGAAACTATGTACACGATATGCTAACAAGTATCAGAGGGGTAGCCGTGTTAGTCTGGATCTGTAAAAGCAGCAAAGAGTCCTGTGGCACCTTATAGACTAACAGATTTTTTGGAGCATGAGCTTTCGTGGGTGAATACCCACTTCGTCGGATGATATGCTAACAGTTGTTCCTTTATAGTTACAGTTAGTTCGTTTGGGTCCCCCCCACAACATTCCCCCTCCTGGGGTATGCCCGGGTCTCCAGGGTTTAAGCTCCGTGAGGCCTGTGGCAAGTTTATGAGCAAGAGTGATCCTCACTCTTCCTGCTTGTGGTGCCTTGAGAGTCACCAGAAGAAGTTCTGTATCTGCAAGGGTTTCCATCCCAGAACCCTCAAAGACTGGGAACAGAGACTAAAACTTCTGTTGGTGGAGGCAGCATTGAGGCCACCCTCCGACCTGGGACCCACTGAACTGGCTCGCAGTTCTGGCACCAGTGGCACGCAAAACAGCCCTGACTAAGGACTCTAAGGCCCCTTGGCGCCTCCACGGTTTGGGCCATAAGAAGTCGGCCTCAGCATGGCACTACTCTCCATCCCTAGTGCTGGTAAAGAAGAAGAGACCAGTGAGGGGTCAATCACCCCTCTCGAAACCTAAGGGGTCTGTGATGTCCATGAGTGTGTTGGGACTGATCACTCCCTCCTTCCTTCTGCCTAGGGTCTTGTCTACTCCTGCCCCGGCTGGGGTCCAGTTGAGTCTGAACTCGCCTCGGTCCCTGGACCACCAAGGGGACATACAGCTACCATCAACACCGGAGGCATTCAAGGCAGCCACAGACCTGATGTGCCTCCCAGTGCCGTCCTCCCCACAAAGGCCAAATATACTCTGTTCCCGGACAGAGGACAGAGTTTATAGGTGCTGTTTTAGACTCAACTCAAGCCAGGGCATACCCCAGAAGCCAGGTTTTGCTCACTAGGGGACATCATACAGAACCTCAGACAGTTCCCCATGACTATAGCAAGGAACTGCCTAAAGCTGCTAGAACACAGGGCTGTGTGTACCTATGTGGTATAGCATGCCAGGCTCAGACTGCGCCTCCTCTAGTCTTGGCTGGCGTTGATGTATCGGTTAGCCCGAGATGCTCTGGATAGCATTATTACCCTGCCCTGCCTGGTGTTGGACTCCCTCCTATGGTGGCTCGACCCATGAGTGGTTTGTGCAGGAGTGCCCTTTGCCAACCCTCAATCCTCTCTCTCATTGGTGTCAGATGCCTTGGATCTGGGCTGGGGAGCTAATCTAGGGGACCTCAGGACTCAAGGTCTCTGGTCTCAAGTGGACCATGCTCTGCACATCAATGTCAGAGAGCCGAGAGCAGTGTGACTGGCATGCCACGCTTTCAAAACCCACATAGCAGGCAGGTGCGTCTCAGTCCTCATGGACAACACCTTGGTGATGGTCTGTATCAAAAGGGGGTGCACACTCCTCTCCCCTATGCTGGGAAGCCCTCGTGCTGTGGGACTTCTGTGTAGAGCACTCGATCCACCTGCAGGCATCCTACCTCCAGCCAGATGTGGCGAGCTCAATCTTCCGTCTCTGGGGCTCCACCCAGATAGATCTGTTCACCACTTGCGGCAACAGGAAATGTCAGCTATTCTGCTCCCTCATGAGTCACAGTCTGGGCTCCATTGCAGATGCCTTCCTCCTCCCCTGGGCGGCCACCAGCTCTGTGCTTTTCCATCAATTCTGCTGGTCCACAAGGTGCTCCTCAAGATCCGCAGGAATTGGGCCCGAGTCATATTGACAGTGCTGGTGTGGTTGCACCAGCACTGGTTCACATTGCTCCTGGGAATGTCCATAGCGACCACTCACTTTACTGCTGGTCCCAGATCTGACCATGCAGGACCATGGCCGACTCCGGCACCCGAATCTAGAGTCGCTCCACTTCACAGCCTTGATGCTCCATGGCTAAACACCGTGGAGCTGTCTTCCTTGGATCAAGTCAGACAAGTCCTCCTTGGTAGTAGAAAGCATATCACTTCACTAAAGAGACAAACCAAAGAGTTAGACCAGAACTGCAAACAGCTGGGAAACCTTTTAATCAACAGAAAGCAGCTCACATAGCCTTCTTAAAGAAGGAGATATTTAATCAGTGCATGTTGCTGTTCTTTATCAGTGCAAGTGAGCTATGATTTGGCTAATGAGATGGAGAACATCTTCAGAATAGACTAGTGGACTATGAAGCAACTGTGATAACTGAGACAGCATGATAAGTTCTTGAACTAGGCAGTACTCTAAATTTAAAAATGCAATTAATTAAATTGATGAAATCATTAACAGTAAATGGGCCACTTGGCTGGAAAAAGTGATGGCAAGTGGAAAAAATCAGTGACAAAGCAGATGTGGAGGCAAATCAAGAGGGGAAAAAATTATACAATCAGGTATATGAAGAATTAAAATGAAGACCTTAACTTGTTCAAAGGAGAAACGTTTGTGGAGGGTCTGACTTAACTTTATCTCAGAACTGTTTCTGCAGTGCACTGTTCTGTGGCTCCTTATGAACTAAAAACATAACTTAACCAGCCTAAAAGGATGATTTTCTCTCTCCATAAATTTTATTCTCTAGTCAGGAGTGGCGTCAGGTGCCTTAGGCAGAATTCGGGGGGCGGAATTTTGTGTGCTCCCCATAGGGCGTGCGGGAGCTTCCGGTTCCACTCCCATCGTGCTGCCGAAGAAGGACTCTCTGCCGAAATGCCGCAGGCAACAGTGGCAGTCATTAAGCTGCTCTATTGCCTGCCGCTGTTTTCTGCGGCACATCAACAGAAAGTCCTTCTTCGGCCGTGCGACGGGAGCAGAACCGGAAGCTCCCGTGTGCCCTGTGGGGAGAGCACAAAATGCCACCCCCCCAAATCCTGGTGCCCTAGGCGACTGCCTACGGTTGCCTAATGAAAGCGCTGGCCCTATCTCTAGTACTTCAGTCTCAAGTGGGGAAAAAATACCTATATATCCCTTCAGACAGATTCTGTTTGTTTATTTAACCCTTCCCCAACTCTCCATTACTTTTTCCCTGCACTTTTTGAATGGCACTCTGAGATGCTTTTCCTGTTACAGGATAGATTGGGAACCCTCTTCCTAGTGATTTAGCTATAAGGGCCTTTTCGCACTCCCTGAATTAATGTGATGCCTGTTTTGCATTTCACCATGTTACTGTGTAAGAAATAAAGCTAGTTAAAGATGGGAAAATTTTTCATGAACATTTTTGTGAAAAAACTTGCTATAAATACCTTAACTTTACTAAATTTAAATGAGAAGGAAAAAGGTAATTTAAGTCCATGGGCAGAGAGACCTTATGTAGTATCTGATTGGGTGTAAAATTTCTTTATTTTGTAGTGTGTGATTTTGTGAGAATTGTAGGAATGAGAGATCTGACTTTGAAATGGAGAATTATCAGATCATAAGTTTTTTTTCAGTAAGTATTTACATTTATGAAGTTTTGGAAGAAACCACTTGTGTCTAAAACCTTATCATTAAACCATGAAAGACTTGAATATATTCTCAAACATAAACAACTTTCTTGGTTGTTATTTATTAAGACAGGTTACTCATTTTGGTCAAATTCAGGTGCACATTGTATTGCACTCTAAATATATTTGTAGAACAGAGAGTGGCCCATGCCAAAATCCTGAATCAGAACTCTGGGTCTATGCTTTGAATTAATACTTACAGATCCAGCCTGCAAATGTAGTCAGCTGAATCTGAATATCCTGAAATTCTGGGTAAATTCAGATTTCCTCTGCCAAAATTGAGGAGTGATTCAGATCCAGAAAGTTTGGTTCTTCTCATTAAACAGCTAAGAAGTTTAGATCTAGAGTTTTGGTGCTGGCCTTTTCCTAGCTTTGATTGGATGATGTTGAGCTACTTATCAGTATATTGAGTTAGTTGTTACCATCTCAAGAATTGCTCTTCTTAAAGGATCTAAAAAAAATCTGAAAAAGATCTGTCAGTGTTACAAGTTGTCATAAATGAACTGGGTAGCTCCCTTTTATGGAAACCCAGCCAGCCAGTTAGCTATAAAATCCCTGTTAGTGGATGTTCTCTACTTGCTTTACCTGTAAAGTGTTAAAAAGTCCATAGGTAAAAGGAAGGGAGTGGGCACCTGACAAAAAGGGCCAATGGGAAGGCTAGAACTTTTTAAAATTGGGGAAAAAAATTCCCCTTTGTCTGTGTTGTTCTCCTGGAGAGAGGGACAGGGATGGAGCTATGCTGTAAAAGCTTGTGCCAGGTATGAAAATCATCAGATCATACCTTTGCGCTCTAGTGGTGGCAGCATCTACCCATCCAAGATCAAAGAAAAGCTGTAACCTTGGGAGTTAGTACAAGCCTGGAGTGGCCAGTATTAATTTTTAGAATTCTTGTGGGCCCCTACTTTCTGCACTGAAAGTGCCGGAGTGGAGAGTCAGCCTTGACACAAGTAGACAAGGCTATGTCTACGCTATAGTGCTTACGGCGGTGCAGCTGTACCAATGCAGCTGCACGGCTGTAAGATCTCTTGTGTAGCTGCTCTATGCCAACCAGGGAGAGAGTTCTCCTTTTGGCATAATGAAACCACCCCCAATGAGCGGCAGTGGCTATGTGGGTGGGAGAAGCTCTCCTGCTGACGTAGTGTTGTGCAGACTACCACTTATACCCGTGGAATGTTCACATGCCTGAGCGGCAGGCTTTACTGACATAGCTTATAGGGTAGACATGGCCTAATTTACCTAATCTACATGGCCTAATTTACAGTTGTATCTTTTGCCCTGAGGATAGGCAAATAGCCATTGTTTTGCCATTTTATGTCCTTTTAGGTTTAGGGAGAGGACTACACAGCATTTAGAATTTATACATATCTTTCATTGGGAAATAGTCTAGATTTTAGAAGAAATAGATAGGAAACTTTAGGGGCCAGATCCTGCAAAAGTACTGACCACGGACCCAGCACACACACTCTACTGACTGTGAATTGTGGTACTGAGGTGTCATAAACAGATAGCTAAGGTTTAACGTCTCTTTCACCTGGAAAGAAGTAATCTGAAACACTTGACCAGAGGACCAATCAGGAAACAGGACTTTTTCAAATCTGGGTGGAGGGAAGTTTGTGTCTGAGTCCTTTGTTCTGTTCTTCTGTCTGACTCTCTCTCGGCTATGAGAGGATTTCTGTTTCCTGCTTTCTAATCTATTTCCAAGTTGTAAGTACAAATATAGTAAGGCAGTAAGGTTTCTATTGTTTTCTTTTGTATTTACATGGGTATAGTTGCTGGAATGTTTTGAATTGTATTCTTTTTGAATAAGGCTGTTTATTCATATTTCTTTTAAGCAGTTGACCCTGTATTTGTCACCTTAATACAGAGAGACCAATTTTTATGTATTTTTCTTTCTTTTTACATAAAGCTTTCTTTTTAAGACCTGTTGGAGTTTTTCTTTAGTGGGGAACTCCAGGGAATTGAGTCTGTGCTCATCAGGGAATTGGTGGGAGGAAGAAGTCAGGGGGAAATCTGTGTGTGTTAGATTTACTAGTCTGACTTTGCATTCCCTCTGGGTGAGGGGGGAAGAGAGATTAGCTCTCGGTACTTTTGTTTTCCAAGGCTGGAAACGGGGAGGGTGGAATCCCTCTGTTTAGATTCACGGAGCTTGCTTCTGTGTCTCTCTCCAGGAACACCTGGAGGGGGGAAGGGAAAAGGTTTATTTCCCTTTGTTGTAAGACTCAAGGGATTTGGGTCTTGGGGTCCCCAGGGAAGGTTTGGGGAGACCAGAGTGCCCCAAAACACTCTAATTTTTTGGGTGGTGGCAGCTTTACCAGGTCCAAGCTGGTAACTAAGCTTGGAGGGTTTCATGCTAACCCCCATATTTTGGACGCTAAGGTCCAAATCTGGGACTAGGTTATGATATGAGGACATCTCAAGGTTTAGCCTCAGACTGAAGGAAACAATCCTGTAGCACTAGAGACTTGCTATTCATTTAACAGTGTTTACTTTCTCTAAATTCTAGAATTAAATGAACATGTTCAATACTATAAAATACTTAATGTATAGGATAAACAAGCAGCTGGGCTTTTCTGAGTGAATTGAACACAGGCACTGATACTGGATTGACATCCCTGCAGAGTGAAACCCTCTGTTGAGTCACTTCAGAGAACAGACACAGCAGAGAGTAATGACAAGGCATCACCTTTAACAATTCATGTTGTAAATTCAGTCTCCTGCCTTATGCATTCAAGAACCATGTATAATTACATTTACTCTGCCAATGCGGGAGTAAAACACGTCTCTCCTGTGATCCAGGCTCTTTTTTTATTTTTTAGAGAAGATGAGATCTATCTATGTATAAAACGTGATTGCACAAATACTTCATGTAGCCTGCTCTAGAACAGTCAGCAGTAGCCCTTAAAGAAGTTGGGTGCTATAGCAACAGTCAAAAGAGACTGTTTTAAATTTGTTATTCCACAGTGGGAAAATCTTCATATTTCTTTGGATTTTGCCTGATATGGGAAACATGCTGGTGTACTATTTCAACACACAAACAAATCAAATCTCCTATAAATCAGGTTACTGGGAAAATAGCACGTTCCACTCAGTTGCAAATCATGTACCTGAACAATTTTTTGCTATAATGCTTCCTTGGTACAGGCGTTTGGTTTCTGTAAGTTGTCTGTCATTTTGTGGAGATAGTGTTGTGACGGGTTCAGTCACAGAGACCCCCTTGGGACTGTCACCTGACATGCTGAAATTACCTCTGAGCCCATTTTCCCTGCCAGTTTGGGACTTCCAGAACCCTGCCTTGTTGAGCCAGACTCACTAGCCTGCTGCAACACAGATCCAGGTCTGGTCCATGCCCCTAAGGCTGCAGACTTTAACCAAAAACTGCTCAGAAGGTCACCTAATTTCCACCACACAGACACCCAGTTCCCAATGGGATCCAACCCCCAAATAAATCTGTTTTACTCTGTTTAAAGCTTGTACAGGGTAAACTTATAATTGTCTGCCCTCTATAACACTGATAGAGAGAGATGCACAACTCTTTGCTCCCCCAGGTATTAATCACTTACTCTGGGTTCAGTAAAAAATAAAGGTGATTTTATTAAGTATAAAAAGTAGGATTTAAGTGGTTCCAAGTAATAACAGACAGAGCAAAGTAAGTCACCAAACAAAATAAAGCAAAACCACACAAGTCTAAGCCTAATATATTAAGAAACTGATTACAGATAATATCTCACCCTCAGAGATGTTCCAATAATCTTTCACAGACTAGACTTCTTCCTCGTCTGGACCCTATCCTTTCCCCTGGTACAGTCCTTGTTAGTTACAGCAAACATCTTAGTTGTTGACTAGGGCTTTTCACATGACTGGAAGCCCCCTTTGTTCTGTTCCATCCTCTTTTATAGCTTTGGCACAAGGCAGGAATTTTTTGTGTCTCTGGGCCCCCACTCCTCTTCTAAATGGAAAAGTACCAGATTTCAGATGGATTCCAGTATCAGGTTAGCTTGTACACTATAATCAAGTCACCTCTCGAGCTTCTCTCTGATAAACTAAACAGACTGAGCTCTTTAAGTCTCTCTCTGTGGCTACAATTACACTTCACTTGGGAAGGTGCTTCCCCAGCTTAGGAGACAGACACATCCACTGGCTCTGCTTGAGGTAACAAGCTAAAAATAGCCAGAGGTAGCTTGGGTGACAACTCTGGCTAGCCAGCCAAGTAAGTACTCAGAGGGATGGTGTGGGTTTGTATTTGGGCAGCTAGCCCAATCTGCTGCTTGTGCTATCCCTAGCTACATTGCTATTTTAGTGTGCTAACTCAAGCAGAGCTAGTGTGTGTCTGTTTCCCATGCTGGGGGACACGCTCTCAGCTGCAGCATAGACACATCCTGTAAGGCATTTTCTCCAGTTGTTCAAAATTGTTGTGGCTCTTTTCTGTGCTTTCTCCAAATTTTCACCATTGTTTTTAGAATGTGAACACCAGAACTGCATGCTGTATTCCAATATTGGCCTTGTCAATATCATAGACAGAAGGAAAATCATTTTGTCTGTCTGAAAATTCATCCTGGATTTTTTTAGTCATTGTTCACTATTTGATCTTAGAAGCAGAATTTCATACACAGGAACTCTGCAGAAGCCTAATAGTACAAATACAGCCACTGATTCTACAAACACTCATGTACACCTCTACCCCGATATAACACATATTCGGATATAATGCGGTATAAGTGCTCCGGGGGGGCGGGGCTGCCAGGCTGGCAGATCAAAGCAAGTTCAATATAACGCGTTTTCACCTATAACATGGTAAGATTTTTTGGCTACCGAGGAGTGTGTTATATCAGGGTAGAGGTGTACATGCATAACTTCACTCAAATGAATAGTCCTGTGTAAGCCAATGGGACCACTCATTGAATTTATCTTGAAGGATGTGCAGGATTAGGACCAGTTGGATTTAGAGGGACATTGATGCCAACTTAGCACAGAATTTTCATTTTTCCTTGGATTGTTTTCTTTGCTTTTGTTGTGTCCGATTAAAGTAATATCAATCATTTCTTGTGATTTGCATTGTAGCTCTTAAACTATAAATAGGAGTGGAAATATCTCTTGTAAATGTCTCAGTATTGATTTCTGATATGCAGAAAAGATCATTTTAAATTATCTGAATAGCGGAACAAAAAAGTGCAAGACTGACAATTCATGATTATTGGATGCCTTGACTCTGAGCAGTGATCTGCTCCAATTAACCAGTCTATGGCCTCTCATTAAGAGGAATTGTGGGAGAAAAAATAAATAACTTGCTTCATATATCCTTGTTTAACAAATATATTTAAAATATAAATTACTCATTAAAGGCTAATGAGTTACACTATGTGAATGTGATAGAGAAGTTATGCATTCAGCAATCCCAAATGGGGACTTATCTGGTGCAGTACATTAAAGATTTTTCATCAAGGTTTGATTTCAGATATGGCTTAGGCCATTGATTGCAGTGTATCCCTCAGCTGCCATTTAACCATGGGCCATGACACAACTATAGTGGAATGATGAGTTCAATAATTTCTAAGGTCTGGATCCTGCAGGCTGTTCGACACACATGTAGCCTTATGCCCATGCAGAACTCCATTGGAGTTGAGGGGGTTTGGGCTTAAATCAAGGGTAGCACTTCCTTTGTTCCTCCTTTGTCTACTTGACAATCTTATAAGAAGTCAGATTCATGAGTGCTGGCACAGAGAGATGTAACTGATGTAGAATCATAGAATATTAAGGTTGGAAGAGACCTCAGAAAGTCATCTAGTCCAATCTCTTGCTCAAAGCAGGACCAACACATCTTCCCTGCAAAGCAAATCCCTGTGCCTCAGGGATGATCCAACAGAGGGCAAGTGGTGTTTTCCACTGCAGGGAGGAGCAGCTTTAGTTTACAATCAGTAAAAGCAGCAAAGAGTCCTGTGGCACCTTATAGACTAACAGACGTTTTGGAGCATGAGCTTTCGTGGGTGAATACCCACTTCGTCAGATGCATGTATCTTCAGGCATGCATCTGACGAAGTGGGTATTCACCCACGAAAGCTCATGCTCCAAAACGTCTGTTATTCTGTAAGGTGCCACAGGACTCTTTGCTGCTTTTACAGATCCAGACTAACACGGCTACCCCTCTGATACTTTACAGTCAGGACTCTGTTGGTGTCATGCTCAGGAAAACTGCTGAGATGGTATGCTAGATTAGCACATCTCCTGGTTTTGTCTTTGCCTGGTTATACTTGGGCTGTGCTGGCTACTAGAAGGCCTTCTAAACAGAGGAGGTGGTAGTGGTCCTCTTTTGCCACGTCTCCTGATGGACTTTCTCTCCAAGGTGCCCTAAGCCTGGATTTCTCCTGGAAAACTAGGTTAAACCTGGCCCTGGGTCTTTGGCCTTCACTCTGAGTGCACTTGGACATCTCTATATAGAACATGAAAATTGCACTGGAACTTTCCCTTTCTCCCTGGTCATGTTGTTAATAAGCTGTCAGATCAATGCCAAAAGCTTTTATTTTCCTTGTCACTTTCTTCAGCAGTCTCATTTGAGCCTGATGCCACGTCAGCTTTTAATAGTTCTAATTGTCTAACTATGGTATGAGGTGTGGGGTAAACAAAGCCTTTCTAACACTTCACTCACCATGCCATCCATCCCTAGGAAAATGTCTCTCTGTGTCAGGGATGTCCTTCAGCTTCTTTCATGAATGTTAAGGCCAATAATTTATTCAAGCCTTCAGCAATGTCAACCTCATCTGTCACTATTAGTCCCTTAATGACCCTGTTGACTTTTTCTCTGTCTGTTTGCTTTTTTTCCTTGAGTACCTCATGTGCTTCCTATGTGTATCTTTAGGGTTGGAAGAATTTGAGTTTCTTTTTCTTTTTTTCTAAATGTGACAGTTAATATCGACTTTAATTTTGAACTTCCCCCCAATTTTATTGTTTTAAAATACATTTTCAGTTTCCCAGCGTGGCGTTGGTGACATTGGATCCCTGCATGCACAAGGCACTGGGAAGGCTGCAGTCCTGGCAGGGCAGAGCAGAGACCCTTGGCCAAGGAGGAGGATGAGCTTCCATCTGCCCGGGGAAGCTACCTTACTCAGGGTTGCCCCCTTATGCTCCCAGCTGGTGTGTGGGTGAATGGGACTGAGACACTAAAGCTTCAGAGGGCTCCCTGGATAGCCTGGGGTCTGGATACTGGACCCCTGCAGGCATAAGGGGCAGGGGAGGCTGCGTTTGTCGACTGCTATCGATGGATTTTTTTTTGTTGATTTTCTATGCATCAGGTGAAATCAACACTTACTGACTGTCGATTTAAATTGAATCCTGCCAAGCCTATTTATCTTTATTCTCTTTGAAATATATTTTCTGTTTTCACTTTTCTTATGACTGTTCCTTTATTCCTCGGATGGCCAACTAGTGTTGATCAATATTGGCATTAACTATCTTTATCTTTACTATACTTCAGTGCCTAAAGAGTAAGATTGCTGGAATCAAGCTACCAGCTATGCCACTGGATTTAGGAAAATTTTTTTCTTTTTAAGCTATTCCCATATAACCATGGCTGTTTTTTTAAAATATTAACTAAATATTTACTTCGCAGAGTTGCCTATGTAAAATAACACTTATCTGTATCTAAAAGTCCCAGCTAAGATTGATGCTCTGCTTAGCTAGGTGCAGTGAAAAACAAGCTGTGTCCCAAAGAACTTACAATTGGAGCTGGTCAGGAACTGAAATGTTTTTTCTTGGGAAAGGATCAGTTTCAGTGAGCTTCTTGGCTTGAAAAAAGTCTGAAGTTTTTTGAAATAGTCAAAATGTTTCATTTTGATACTTGCAAGGTTAAAAATAGCAGTGCAGATGTTCCCACTTCAGCTGGAGTCTGGGCTTTGAGATCGGGGAGGGTGTGGATCTCAGAGCCTGCGTCCAGCCCCAGTGCAAATGCCTATGCTGCTATTTTGACTCTGTAGCATGAACCTGAGTTAGTTGACCCCAACTCTGAGACTCACTGCCTTGGTTTGTTTTTTGCACTGTAAATGTACCCATAGTGAGTCTGTGGCTGAGCTGGTCAAAGAACCCAGATCTCCCGAGATCCAGTCAAGTGTCTTAACCGTAAGACCATCTTGTCAGAAACAGCATTACTTACAGGGCAGGCTTCAGGCACCAGCCCAGCAAGAAGGTGCTTGGGGTGGCCATGGGGAAGGGGTGGCATGTCCAGCTCTTCAGCAGCAGGTCCCTCACTCCCTCTCCAAGCGAAGGACCTGCCGCCGAATTGCTGCTGAAGACTGAAGCAGCGGCGGTAGAGCTCCTGCAGATCGTGATTGCGGCTTTTTCTTTTTTCTTTTTTCTATTTTTTTTCCCACTGCTTTGGGCGACAAAAACCCTGGAGCCGGGCCTGATTACTTGGCATCTCTACGCAGTTTCAGGAGAGAGGTCAATAACTGAATGATCATGGAAACTGAACTACTTTTTCACCCTTAGAAGTAGCCTTTCCAGAGCAGGTTTGAGTTGGGCTAATGGGATAATGCAAGAGGAAGTTTCCATTGACAGTGTTGTATCCTCTTGTATGGAGAAGCAGAGCACTTGAGTCTTCAGGGCTGCCTATCTGCCACACTTTCACTTAGGAAAAGGTTCATTTTGTTTCTTCCCCCCCCTTGTCTCTTTGCTGTTGTTGGCTAGAAGCAGGTAAAAAATAACTCTACATAGATGTTATTTCAAAAAATTTGGAGAGTTTTGACTTTTTATTCTAGTTTTGTTTTAATTTTTTTGTAGAGAGTGATTGTAAAATCAATAGCTTGTTTTTTTTTTTTACCCTAACAAATGGTTGAGTTTGAAAATGAGTTGGGTTCTGGGCTTTCACATTGCGAAATGATTTAAGTGTATTGGATTTCATTTCATGTTTAAAAAGAAACTTCAAATCCTTCCAACCAATAAACTATAAAAGTTATAGTGCTGCAATAAATTTAAATTGTCCTATCCTACATCAGTCCAGACTCTGGATGCTAGTTTCAATAAAATTAGTTTTAGTTTTTTTGAAGCAGAGTATTGCAGCTGGTTTGACAGATGAGAGGCCCCTGTTCTGGTGGACACAATAAGAATGCTGACAGAACTGACTTGAAATAAGAGTCATTGTGGTCTGAATCAATTTTAGTTCTCAAATATGGGGAATCCTGGCTTCCCTACCTTCAGTGTGTCTGAATGCCTGTAACAGGAGGCAGGGCTTGTCTGAAATGCTCCATCCTGATAGCAGGTGTTGCTCCTATTGCAAAAGGGATATGTGGATTCTGCTGATACATGGATGGCTTGTTAGCCTAATTGGTTTCAGGGAGGTGGGAGTGATGCTTTGGAGAGAAAGATGAGCTGTCCTGAAGTAAGAATTCCAGCAGCAGTTCCTGAGGCTGGGGAGAAGGCTTCAGCTGAACTTTATATTGTTAATAAAGCCAAAACTCCAGCAAGAAGCTGAGATTTGTCTCTTTGCATAAATTCTGATTTAGAGCAGGTTGGGAAAACCTCCTGCTCAGTTTTCCTGCTCCTCTCATCTTTTGTTTCTTATTGAGTTAAAGTTGTGTGTTCTGTAGCTAACCTCAATATTCCATCAAAATTGCTGTCTGCCTCTTTCACTAGCTGCCAGGGGAACAGCTTGGCAGTTTCAGGTGTGTGCCCTTGAGTAGCTGCTCTCCGCAACATCCAGTGGGCTCAGACTGGTAAGTGTTGGGTGTTTAGACATTGGGCTAGCAGTTCTTGTATCTCATGGGGCTTGTTCTTCATCTGTTGTTGCTCCCTAGGAGAACAGAAGCGATGAGTGCTGCAGAAAATGGTTTAATCCTTTGGAGGGAGTAAATGTGTCATCTGACTTAAAAATTTCTCTGTCTGCTTAAGGATTGGTAATGGCCCTTAAGAGCTCTGAGTGAAGGTACAACCATTCCTTGGCAAGAATTTTGATGACAGTGATTTGGGTGGAATGGTTCATGAGGGAGGGGCTTTTCAGAGTGTTAACAGGGAGGGATGATGTAGGAGACTTGTTCTCTCCCTCCCTATGATTTAGCAGATACCATTTGTGTGAACAGACTAGCTGGGGGAATTTAGGTGTAAATTGCTGTTATTCTATGTGATTTTTATTCTGACCAGTATACCTGCTATAGCTCTGGCTCTACCTGGTAGGTTGTTACTGCTGAGCTCTGACTCAAAAGCACAACACAAATGTTCCTCATTTAAGTAACATGGGTGTTTTTGCCACAGATACCTTTTGGAGTTTTTAAAAATGAATTACTGCAGCTTTCCTAGCTAGTAATTAAAAATATAAGAGCACAAGCTTTCTGTGGAATGAAAGAGCAGTGGTCATCTTGCTGCCTGTTTCAAGTTCCTTTATTTCTGGTTTCCTTATCCCACAGAATTTTTTTTTCCTCCTCTATGATGCAGTCAGTCCTTTTTGCTTAGTGATAACCAACATTGGTACCATGTACAATGTCTCTATGTACAGGTGTTAATATATGAACTCTCTGCTGCAGTATTTTATTTTTCCAAAGGTTTCAGAGTAGCAGCCGTGTTAGTCTGTATCTGCAAAAAGAACAGGAGTACTTGTGACACCTTAGAGACTAACAAATTTATTTGAGCATAAGCTTTCATGGGCTACAGCCCACTTCATCGGATGATTTGATTGATGATTATTTGCATTACAGTAATCCCTAAAGATTATATCCTAAATAGACAGGACAGGCAAAGATGAGTTGGAAGGGGCAATGGAGGCATAGTGAAATGACTTGCCCGAGGTCACACAAAAGAATAGCTACACAGATGGCAACAGAACACACCATCTGTTTCCTGGTTCAGTGCCTATCCATTAGTCCACACAAGTCTTATCATGTCTTGACTAGTTTCTGAAGACCATAGCTAGTGATATTTTTATCTGTGACCTGTTCTTCTGAAAGGATAACTATCTTAATTAAACCATTTGCATGAATTTTTGGTAAATTCAGTGACCCCCTGCACTTCCATGTTTGAACTGAATCCAAAATTGTGTCAGCAAAGTGTAAAGGACATTATCCATAATGGTTTAGACAAATTGCTCTTGGGATGAACTACTTGATGCTTTTATTAATCGTAAATTAACAACGGTTACCTATTACATTCATCCTAAATTTTTAGGACAAAGGAACAAATCTTGGATCAGTCCATTCTTTAAGCAATGTATAGTTTAGTTCTAGAGCTCTTAATGTTAGTTACTTTAACATATGAGGATAACTTATGGAACTGGCACTCCATTTATTTCTATACATATAGAAGCTTTAAGTCCTTCATCTGGATAACTGAAACACAGAAGCCATTCATATTGTTTCAGTAGGATCGCTATTTCCTCCGTCTTTCAGAACTACATTACCAAGTTTATGCTTCAGTGCCTGTTAAACTTGTTTCTACTGGGAAACGGATGAATAGATTTTGAACTTCTTCTGTGATATGCTCAGTTCTTTGTCAGTAAAATTACTGTAATATCTCATGCCATCTTTCCTATTCCCTTACCACAGCAGGAATTCTCTTCAGCTATAGTGTTGCAAAGTTGAATTTAACTCTTTAAAACTGTTAGCATGTGAGTCACTGGGCATCTTGCTATTCAGCCAGAGTATCCTGTTAAGGAGGGATGAGCATGTGTACAAGATTTAAAAAGGGAAGCAACAATGTCTGACAACAGCAAACAATTTAATAACTATTAGTGATATATTCTTGGTCAGTGCTGTGCTGTTACTCTTAGAATGTCTTTGACCACAATCAAAGGATTGCATCCTTAAGAGCTAAAGCTCCTATTTCTGCATTGCTCATCTTTTCTCTTCAGGGCTGTCTTTTAGCACCTGCAATCACCTTTCGAAAATATTCATGCGGTGAATGAAAGTTAAATAATAGAACCAAGTGTGTGCAAAATATGCCTGTTGCTTAGTAATAAATGGTACAAACAGGCTAGTGACTGCTTAAAAGAAACTGGCATCTTGACAAGTCATTGGGTACCACAGCTGCATTTCAGCAAGCTACATCAGTGCCTTGTACGAGATAAATAACTGTCAAAATGTTATACAAGGATATGCCTCAGAAAATGTCTGAGAATTTCATTCCAACTTTACTGTGTGGTGCAACTTCATTTGAGTGAGAAATGTAAAAACTAGGGCTTTGATTATTCAGGCTCATTAAAGAGCCCCTGTCACTTTCCGCAGAAGCTTGGGTATTGACCCTGCTGCCCTGGCCAAATTATATTCATCCTTCCCAAATTCCCTCTGCAGAGCTCTTTGCCAAAAGTGTCCACTTCTGTCTATAATACTGCTGGTACTGATTTAATGGGTGTTATGATCTCTGCAGCTGCGTAGACCCAACTCCTGCAAAGCTTAGCCCATGTATTTATCTTTATGCACTGTTAGCCCTAATTGAAGTCAGAGGGTCCATTAAGAGTGTGGAAAGTGAAGGACATGCAGTTGGGGGGTATTTCTTTTGGTTGTTTGTGGGTTGTTGTTTTTTGAAGGAGCAAGGTCCAAGTTTATAATTCTGTAAAGCATCTTGTTGCCTGGGAAACTAACAATAGTAACAGCAAAATGTTGTTTAAAACTTGCATTTCTGGTAAATTTTAAAAGATTGAGTGAGGTTGAAATAATAAGACTTCTTAATAGCTGCAGAATACAAAGAATTAAATGTTCTGGGAGATGCTGTCTTTCATTTGACCAAATTGGAATCTCACCTTCAAAATCAGAATGTAGTGAAGTGAGTGCAGTTGGAACTACAGTTGTATCAACAAATATTGTGTTAACTAAATTAAGGAACTGTATCATACCTACCTGGTACTGGCCTAACTTTGGTTTCATTTGGGCCTTTATATTTTAATACATGGAGTGTATCTTTTTGGGGATTTGAAATAACTGTACTTTAAGTCACAGGAGGAGAAATGGAGATCAGTTGCATAAGTAACAGCAGATGAATACTTAATAAACTTGTAGACTCATAACAGTAGGGAAATAATTCCACAGGCAATTGTTATATTTTCATTAACTAATGAGATACTCATCAATATTCACTATCTCTTCTGCAGGGGCTAATCACAGCATAGCAGGGTTACTGTTTACTTCACTAAAAGTAGCCTATGAGTCAGTCATTTGCCATTTGTATCTATCTGCTTTTTAAGTAAACTGCTTGGCTAATACAGATTTTGTTAAAATTTTGTACACTTGAACACTTCAAACAAAGTCATTTTGCAGGATCAGGGCCTTGTACACAAGAATTTTAAACTCCATTCACAGAGCTTAGTGAAATCTAAGTCTTTACCTGGAAGTCTAGAATAGACTCTAAAGTGCTGCGTCTAAGATGACAAAGGTGAACTTTTTATCTTCCTTGCTTCAAACCAAGTTAGAAGTAGAACTTTCTGATTGAAGCCCTCTTTAAAATTAATTTTTGTGCATCTGGGATTTTAGCACTTTATTAGCAGTTGACATTTTAGGCTCCCAATTTCTGATAATTTTGGCTATACAATTCTCTTTGCTCTTACAAAAAATGTCCTTTGGTCTGGATCCAAAGCACTCCATTTTACTACGGCATTCTGAGTTATTAGTGTAATATTTTAACAAGGATGGATAGATCTGATGAAACATGGTCAAGGGACAGCCACTTTGGCTAGCATGTGGCTTCCAATGATATTGGTATTTAATCAAGTAAAGATTTAATTTCAGCTCACAGGAGTGAGTTAAGAATGCAGAGGGAGTATGAAGAGCTGTTTTAATAATAAATTGGAGGGGAATATTCACAGTTCTTGAATCGTGTATTTTTTTTTTCCATAGGAAATGTTTAAGAGGGCCCAGCAGGCTTCTGCACTCTGTCTCGTTACTATGGGCAAAGCATAAATTTATGTATTCAAAGCTGCATGTGGCAAAATATGTGCTAGGGTTTATGAAAATCCTCCTTTAGCTTGTTCACATTTTCCATCACCATTAAAATGTCAGCTGGGGTAACTAATATGTGGTAATATACTTGATAAATCTCACCTGCTTTTATTCTTTACCTAGTTCAGTGGCTCAGATTGTTTCATAACTTAAATGTAGTTAGTTATGTTGCCTTTAAAAAATCCAAACTACTAGCTGTAATTCCAATTTCAAATCTAATTCAGTTATTTCAGATGACATACAAGAATTTAAGCATCTCCCTTTCTGAACTGTTGAGATTCATCATCTGAAAACGCTCAAATTAAACCAACTTCAGTTTACTGTTGTCCATAAATGGACTTACTACTTGTTTGCTAACCATTGTGGACTCTCCTCTGAACTGGCCTATGGACTTGCATGGGGAAGTAAGGGGGTTGTAAGGTTCTCTCTTACTACTGTGTACAAACTACCTGGGGAAGAAAGGTAGAGAACAACTATCTTAGAGCCACTACTTCGCTGCCACTCAGGTGAGTTGGCACAAGAATGGTCAGAGACTTTCCTCTAGCTTGCACAACTGAACCAGCATGGCGGTGGCCCTGTTCCAGGAAACAGGGTTAGTGCACCTTACTGTCTTGCATAGAACAAGAGGAATCTAGGGGAAAAATTGTTTCATGTACCTCATGCTGGGTAATTACATGACTCCAATTTCTGAAGCTAAATTGGCTCTTTATAAAGAATAATATTTACAGAGGTGCTACAATTGCAGCTACCATTATAGCCATCTGCACATAGACTGACTTCCTACTTGCAACACTTTGCGCCTGCAACCAGTGCTCATCCCTCCAAGTTCAGTATAGCAACATGCACTGTATGTCTACACAAAAGCTGGGAGTATGCCTCCCAGTCAGGGAAGACAGATGAGCTAGTGTGCTCAAAAGAGCAGCATAGATGTTTGTGGCGCGAGCTAGCTACCTGAGTATAAAAACACCTGACCCTCTACGTCTGTACTCAGGTGTCTAGTCTGTGCTGCTGCCTGTGCTGTAACATCCATGCTTCTATTTTTAATGCAGTAGCTTGAGCAGAGCTAGCACCTATCTGTCTCTGTCTGTCTGGGCTGTGGGGGTGTGCTCCCAGCTACAGTGTAGACATACCCCTGAGTCACAGTTTAGCACCTGCACTGTCACTTTTTCACAGTTCTTTGCAAGTTGCCAATCTAACCTTATGTAACCTTTTTAAGTAGGAGAGAGAAACTGAGTATGTTACACCTTCCACTTTTCAAGAACACCTTCCACTGCTTGAGCTTTAGTAACAATTTGGATGAAAGAGATTAAAGTGCAAACATTCATTCTAATAAGCGAGAGGTGGACTTTCAAAGAGACCTACAATAAAGCAGGTGATGAAGAGAAGATTTCCATGGGAGCGTAAAGAGCGCCATCTTTATATTTTGACAAATGTGAGTAATGGCTAATTATGGTATGATACAGGGCATTTTGCTCTAACAAGCCATATTGCTTACAGCATTGAGTTGGGATATTTTTTGAAAGTCTGTGTACCTGTCCTCCAATGTGCCAGTTGATATGCAGACATTTAAAAGAGGATGTTACTTGGTCCACAGAGCTTACTATTGGGGGGAGGGGTGGGATTTGTGTGTACACACCTATGTTATGTTGCACATATATATTTTGACATAACCAGCAGGGAATGCGCAAAGACTGTCCAGTGCTGACCCCGCTAGCCATATTCTTTGTGTGGATCATATACCTATTTTAAAAATTCTGGGTACAGAATTTGGATACTGTCTGTTGCATTGTATATTATAATAACATATCTACCTCATCTCTCCACAGACAAGAGCAAGAAATTCTGTGTGGTCTCCCTTCATGCACTCAACAGTGCACTCTGTCAGAAACAAATAGGAATATGGAGGGAGGGCTCCACTGGTTCAAGGTGTGGCCATGCCCTTGACCTTCCTATGGTTGTATTGTCATTGGTCACATGTTGGGAGGAAGGTTGCATAGTACTCCCCTGGGAACAAAAGGGAGGAGAACTGCAGAACAGATTGCTACATCTATTCTGTCTGCCATCCTGCCATGTGCAGGCAGGATATCTGAGGCACTTTTTACTAGGATGTTTCTGCTCCTTACACAGTAGCTTGGCATGTGCTTATATGAAACACTTTTGTCCCAAGAATTTAAAATTGGTAATGGAAACACATCCTACAATGATACTCTGAAAGTATACATGCCAAAGTATTAGGTTCTATATGGAACCAATTTAAAAAGGGACAGGTTTTATTTAGTGCCTTGGGAAAAATGAGATACGTAAAAGTAAATTTCTTGAGCTTAACTTCTCTCTTGGAAAGGCTTTCACATGATTGAAATGAAAGATGCAAGTGCTTCTATAGCAGGAGAAGAAAAGATACCTAGTGAATACTACATTTTATCCCTTTTTAAGGATGAGACTTTGCTTCTTGCATATTGTGCCTATAGGTTAGTCCTGTGCTTGTTTTCCTCCTTAGAGTTTTGTAAGTTGCTCTTTGTATACAAACCCTAGTGTCTGAACATTGTCTGTTTAAAATATCACACTGCCAACATACAGAAAACTACAAATGCTCTAGGGTGCAGAATCTCTTCAGGTGAATACATGCTGCAAAGACCACATGGGAAGTTGTTAATACTTGTGTAAACACTGATGACATGTTGCCACAGCTATTTAAATAGCTATGCTTTACCTGGGGAAATAGAACTGCCACTATAGGGTATTGCAAAGAAGATGCACAATCTGTAGGAAAAAATATTGCTGAAGATACTACTTAAAACTGCAAATGTACAAAGTATTTACATCTGCATTTATGCTCTGCCTCCATGTGGGGTTATAGTGGATCACAAAATTAAATGTGAGCCAAAAAGGCTAATATCATTCTGGGGGTACATTAATAGGGTTCTTGTATGTAAGATGGGGAGGAATTGTCCCGCTCTACTTGGCACTTGTGAGGACTCACCTGGAATATTGTGCTGCTCTTTAGGAAATATGTGGACAAATTGGAGAGTGTCCAGAGGAGAGCAGCAAAATTGAAAAAAGTAGGGCTATTTAAAAAAAGTAAGTGAATTAAAAAAAAATTAATCACTATTAATTGTGTGAACAAAAAATAGCATACCATTTATTTAAATATTTTGGGTGTTTTCTACATTGTCAACTGTATTCAATTACAATACAGAATACAAAGTGTACAGTGTTCACTTTATATTTTTGATTACAAATATTTGCACCATAAAAAACCAAAAGAAACAGGTGAACTGAAAAATACTAATACAAGTACTATAGTGCAATCTCTTTATCCAGCAAGTTGAGCTTCTAAAGGTAGAATCATGTACCAAACCTGTACTGGGCTGTAAAGTTTTTTACATTGTTTAGCAAGTCACTCAAACAAATTTGTTTACATTTGCAGAAGATAATGCTGCCAGTTTCTTGTTCACTATGTCACCTGAAAGTGAGAGCAGGCGCTGGCATGACACTGTAGCTGGAGTCACAAGATATTTATGTGGAAGCAGCTAAAGAAGCAGGTGCTTGTGGTGGCCAATACCAAGGGGCAGCACGTCCGAGTCTTCGGTGGCAATTCAGTGGCGGGTCCCTCAGTCCCTCTCGGAGCAAAGGACCTGCTGCCGAATTGCTGTCGCTTGGGGTGGCAGAAAACCTGGAGCCGGCCCTGTATGGCAGAGGCACTAAAGAGTCATATGTCCCTTGAAGTTTCAACCATCATTCCAGAGGACATGCATCCATGCTGATGACGGGTTCTGCTCAATAACGATCCAAAGCAGTGCGGACCGACACATGTTCATTTTCATCATCTGAGTCAGATGCCACCAGCAGAACACTGATTTTCTTTTTTGTTGGTTTGTTTTGTAGTTTCCACATCAGAGTGGTGGTCTTTTAAGACTTCTGAAAACATGCTCCACACCTCATCCCTCTCAGATTCTGGAAGGCACTTCAGATTCTTAAATCTTGGGTTGAGTTCTGTAGCTATCTTTAGAAATTTCACATTGGTACCTTCTTTGCATTTTGTCAAACTTGCAGTGAAAGTGTTCTTCAAACAAACAAACGTGCTGGGTCATCATCTGAGACTGCTGAAACATGAAATTTATGGCAGAATGCAGGTAAAACAGAGCAGGAGACAGAGGTGAAAGTAGCTGGTCCGGTCCGGTATGGCGTAAATCTTGAAAGGCCATGCCCCTTCCGGTTGAGGCCATGCCCCTACTCCGGACTCTGGCGTACTGATAAGTCATTTAAGTTACTTTCACCCCTTTCAGGAGACCTACAATTCTTCCCCAAATAGTTCAGTCACAAATTTAATTAACCCATTATTTTTTTTAACGAGTCATCGGCATGGAAGCATGTTCTCTGGAACAATGGCTGAAGCATGAAGAGGCGCATGAGTCTTGAGTACCTCTAGCATTTAAATATCTTGTGACGCGGGCTACAACAGTGTCATGCAAATGCCTGTTCTTAATTACAATGGCATCTGAAAGTGAGAAGTGGGCAGCATTATCTCCAATAAATGTAAACAAACTTGTTTGTCTTAGCGATTGGCTGAACAAGAAGAAGAACTGGATGGACTTCTAGGCTCTCAAGTTTCACATTGGTTTTTTTGAGTGCAGTTATGTTAAAAAAAAATCAATAAAAAAATTCATTTTTTCACCACAGATTGCACTATAGTATTTATATGAGGTGAATTGAAAAATACTATTTTATAGTGCAAATATTTGTAATAAAAAAATTAAAGTGAGCACTGTACATTTGTGTTGTAATTAATATATTGGAAAATGTAGGAAAAAATCCAAAAAATTTATTACATTTCAATTGGTATTCTATTGTTTAACAGTGCAATTAATCATGATTAACTGCAATTAATTGACAGCCCTAGAAAAAGGGTTTAGAAAACCTGCCTTGTGAATCATGGTTTTTAATTTAAAACAAATCTGGCCATGTTTAGTCTTCAGTTTTCAGGTATGTCAAAGCAGGGATTCTCAAACTGGGGGTCAGGACCTCCCAGGGGGTTGTGAACTGTCCGCCTCCACTCCAAATCCCACTTTGCCTCCAGCATTTATAATGGTGTTATAAATTAAACACACCTCTTCATATATATTTTAGAGGGGTCACACTCGGAGGCTTGCTATGTGGAAGGGGGTCACCAGTACAATAGTTTGAGAACCACTCTGTTCACTGATTTTCTTTGGAATAGCCTTTATCAGTTCTCCAGGTTGAAGGTAGGACAAGTAGTAATGGGGCTTAAATTGAAGCAAGGGAGATTTATGTTAGACATTGGGAAGGGGGAGGACCAGGCAGTTAAGCTCTGGAATAGGCTTCCTAGGCAGGTTGTGGAGTCCCTAACACTGGAGGTTTTTAAAAACAAATTGGACAAACACCTGTCGGGGATGATTTAGGTTTACTTGGTCTGCCTCTGCAGGGGGCTGAACTTCATGACTTCTCTAGGTCCCTTCTAGCCCTTCATTTCTATGATTCTGTGTATTCAAAAAATGTTTTGGGGCAATGGAGAAACATCAGATGTGTCATGTGGGGTTTTTTTTTTTTTTTGCTGCAATCATTTCTAACTGCCATTTGCTGAAACAGCAGATAGCAAGTGCAAGTAGTGATGGTGTTAAAATTCATTAGATCTGCAGAATATTGTTAGCTTCAAATTTACATTGTGGTGGTATACAGCATGACACGTGTTAACAAGATGTTGCACACTAACATGACTGCTAAACTTAGATGCAAGGCTTTTCTTGCAATAGATTCTTAATGTGTCTTAAAATGAGAGTTTAAGTAGTGTGATTGTTGGCAGTTTGGTAGTAAAATGGATGTTCAAGACAGGAAGATCAGGTAAAGATATTTACCAATAATAAATTAAAAAAGCTTTGCTATTTGTCATTTGTAGTGAGGTGAGACCTGGAGTCCTCTGTTAGGATCAAGGACCCCCTGTGCTAGGTGCTCTGCTAGTATAAAGATGGTATAATGGGCATATATTAACCCCTTTCAAGTCCAGTGAGGAGTTTAAGGGGCTTCAGAAAACCCAATTAGCCCATTCTGTGCCATCTGAAGGGGGAGACAGGTAATTAAGGATTAGACTCAGCAGGGGAGAATCAGTTGAGGTGGTAAGAACTGCAGGGTACTGGCAAGGAGTAGTTAGGAGTCTGCTCTTTCTGGGAAAGGAATTACAGAGATGGTGCTTGTACCCTGGGACTATCCCTGGAGGAAGAGGATAACTAGAGAAGGAAGCTCCTAAATCAGGCCTGTGGGAAGACTTCAGGGAAGAAGCCCTGAGAGTCAGCAGTTAACTTAATCTAAAACTTTTTAGAAAGAATTTTTAGGGGCAAATGTAAAGATCTTCAGGAGCAATCCTGACTAAACCCCCCCTTATCCAGCAAATCTTTTAAATATAGGCTGTGTGTGTGTGTGCGCGTGCGTGCATGCCGTTATTAGTACTACTTGCAAACTTTGCTGGATTGGAGCTTTAATGCAGCAAAGCTTACAATGATTTCCTAGTATGTTTTCTAGTGTTTTGGAACTTGAAGTGCTTTCCTGTTGAAAGAGGAAGTCCCCTGCAAATGATAGACTACTTACTTACATCAAGCAGTGTGTTCCACTCCTACAACCCTTTAAGATTCTCACGTGAAAGAGAGACACACACACAAAAATCCCCACTTCTTTCTCTCTTCCTGTGACAATGTGCTGATTTCATTGATCCTCAAACAACTGTCTTATTTTAAAGTACTCTTGTAATAACTTCAGATATTTGATTCCTGTCATTTTGGGTTGGGAGCTGTAGAAGCTTTGGCTAAAATAACAAATTTAGTGCAAGAAGCAGCTTTCTGAAGGATGTGGCTCTGTGTGTGTGTGTGTGGTGTGTGTATGTATGTATGTATAATATAATCTATCCCATTCTGTATAAAACTACTTGAGTCTTGGTTAAGGGGACAGATTAATCTGGTTGAATTAATGCTGTCTGTTTCATGCTCTTTCTCCTGTGTATTTTAGATATCCAACTAGATTGATACCATGATAAAGAGGAAAGGTGTAATGGCATTAAAAAAGTCATTGGGCATGGGTAGCGTGACCAGATGTCCTGATTTTATAGGGACAGTCCCTATAAAATCAGGACATTGTCTTATATAGGTATCTATTATCCCTCATCCCTGTTCTGATTTTTTTCACACTTGCTATCTGGTCACCCTAGGCATGAGGTGAAGCAGCAAGTTTGTGCAGCTGGGTAGGGGCTTGTTGGGGCTTTAGATATATCTAGAGACATTTGAGAGGCAGTTTAGGATTGGGCGAAATCATATTAATCATCCAGTAGTGCTAATATTATAAGCGATGAAATACTTAATATTGACATTTAAATTGTCATCTTTAGGTATTAGAGTTAATAGCTATTGAAATGAAATGAACGGGGCAACTCCTGCCTCTAGGACAGATTGTTTCAGGAAGTACAATCTGTATTGATTTACACTCAGTTTGCATTGTAAAGGTAATTCTTACAAGGCTGCTTGGATGGATATTTTAAATGCAACTCTAGTCTCAAGCACATTCTGAAGAGAGCAAAGGTGGATTTCATGGTAAATTCTGAGGCTTCAGAATCACTTAAAGGGCCTGGATGTTTGAAGCCTTAGAGTATTTGGCTTTAAGAAATTCTGAAAGGAGATTGGTTTCTTCTCCATTGCATTTGCTGATCATGTTTAGTAATTATGAAAAACATTTGCACAGGCATAGAGTCCTGTTGAGGGGTTGGTTACTCCTTGTGTAGTTAAAATGCTTATGCTGCCTGCCCAATTTAGGAGGATAACACATTGCTTTTCATAGTCTTCATAGAAATATTATGCTATTATTATGGCATAACTAAGATATATTTATGCAAGATGGGTCATGTTGAGATCATTGGAAAGGTTGATTTACTGAATAGGATTATCTTATTTGTATGCAAGTATCATTTCTGTATCTGAAGTTAGAAATATTGATTGTAATCAGGGGCGGCTCTAGCTTTTTTGCCGCCCCAAGTACGGCAGGCAGGCTGCCTTCAGTGACATGCCTGCGGGAGGTCCCCGGTCCCGTGGCTTCGGCATACCTGCCCCAAATTGCCACCGAATCTGTGGGACGGGCAGACCTCCTGCAGGTGCACCGCCAAAGGCAGCCTGACTGCCGCCCTTGCAGGGACTGGCAGGGCACCCCCACCCGGCAGCTTGCCGCCCCAGGCACACGGTTGGAGCCGCCGCTGACTGTAATAATTACAACTGTGTTTTCACCTGGTGAACACCCACCAGACTGTATGCAAGCAGCCTGGATGGGCCATTAGGAAGAACAATAGGACTTTGAAGATACTAATTTCCCTCCTTCCTGAGAAGTTTCCTGGGATGCTATTTTGACACTTCAGAGTCCTGTCACCTAGTACCAGACACCATCTTGAAGTGCTGGTACTTTTCCACTGAAGGGGATGGGGATCAAACTAAGAAACGAAGGATTCCTGCCATATGTAGATCCTATTTAAGGCTGGGGAGTGAGTTAATCTAGACTCTTCTTCACTGCCTCCCTTCCCAAGAAGGAAGACTGCTGAAAACACATGAAGAAACTAAGATGTGGTGGGGGCACGGGGAACAGGGTTTGAGCCCAGGTGAGAAAGATCAGCCTTGGGAAAACACCTGTAAAATGCTGCCAAGCATCTTGCTTGGCAGGGTGCACTATTGTCATGCACTGTAGTCTCTGCAGAGTCTTCATTACACGGCCAAGTTTGTGGAACAATGTGTAACATGTATGAGGGGAGTTAGGTGCACTCTGCTGAGAAACCTCCATTCCTTGGCAGTCGTGTGACATTAATTACCAAAGGCATGTTAGAATAGTCTGTGTGTGCAGAGGACTGTGAAAGCATGAATAAATCATGTCTCTAGTGATGAGCTGTCAGAATGGCAAATATGTTGGTGTCTGTAGAAAACAGATGGATCCTTTGCCAGTTGTGATCACTTCTGCTGTAAAAGGGTCAAATGTATTTTTGTTCTATTCTTATCTAAGAATCTCTCATCCCTCTAAGCACATGCAACAGTATTTTTTTCCCTCCTTTTCCTTAACTCTTGGGTTTTGGAATTAGATGGTATTTTATTACTTCCAGAGGCTAGTAATAGGTTAATATTGTGGCATCTCAAGTGTGTGGTGTTTTTTTTAATTTACACATACGCACCCCTATTAAAGAAAAATAACATAGGTAGAGATCTTCTATTCTGAACACATTCTTGAAAGACATTTTTGATCTTTTTATGGGAGTCTTGTCACACCACTGTGTCCTCAGGCATCTGTGTTCCTTTTGAAAACTGGAGTATCTGAAACTTGAAGGTACCTGCAGTACCTTTGTGTTGGTCAGGGGTGGGTGTGTGGTGTAGCATTTTTTTTATTTGCAGCTGTTTTTGATAAATCAGGAGAGAGATGGCTTTGTACCGAGTGCTGTAAGAGGTGGAAACCCACACGGGTCACAATTAAGTGACAAGGCTTTCTTGTCCCAAAGGGGATGAACAGTAAACTGGATGTGAACAGGCTTCCTCCCTGCTAATACTGTAGTTCCCAGAAGGGATTGGAGACTTGGCTCCACCTCTTTCCCACATTGGTCTCTGGAGCTAAACCATTGTGGGGCAGCGCTTTAAAAGCTATCATAGCCTCAGCTCTACTGCATGTTACTCTGGTGCCTCTAGACCAGGGCTTCTGAAACTTTTTCTTTTTGAGGCCCCCCTACCCTCCCAATGTGCTATCAAAACTCCACAGCCCACCTGCCTGTGTCACACTGTTTTCCTGCATATCCAGTAGATTAAAAGTCAGGGCCAGTGTTGTGAGTAGCCAGCAGAGCCATTGCCTGGAGCCCCATACCTGGGCTCCCACAAAGCTAAGTTGCTGGGGCTTTGTCTTCAGCCCCAGGTGAGCAGGGTTCAGGTTTTGGCTTTCTACCCTGGGCTTCAGCAAGTTTAATGCCTGCCTGCTTTCTAGTCTATTTTGGCTGACCCCTTGAAACATCTTCTGCTCACCCAGGAGGCCCTAGATGGCTAGTTGAGAACCACTGCTCTAGAGAAGTCTGCCACAATGCCTCTGGGAATTCCTGCTAATACCCCTCCACACTGCTAAATCATGGTCTGTGACTTGGCATCAGGCATAATATAGGCCGAAGTGCAGATATTGCTATGTGATAGGTGCATCATTGTATGTTGGGGAGAGGAAAACTATAGCAGACTGTCTGATGTGGGTGAAATGTAACCGTGGTGCTCCTACCACAGCTAGATGCTTTGGACCAGACTGTCACCTGTGAAAAGATACCTTTTTATGAGACTCTGTCAGTGAAAAGGGGGATTAAGTAGGGCCTGTACCCTTGTTACAATAAGATTTTTTACCTGATATAAAGTTGGCATGACAGCTCCATTCCCTGCCCTCCCGCCCCCGTGCAGAGAAGGTGTGTGGTTACAGCACATAGTGCTCCTGGCTATACGTGTCAGTGTAATAGCTCACAGAGGGTGGTTACAAGCCTATGCAACTTAGAGTAGTCCTGTACTGAGCCCCCTTTGCCCCACACCTCTTTCCTGCATCTGGTGTGGGAACAAAGCTCCATAGAATCTAGAGCCTTCATTCCTGGTAGAACCAATGTTCGGCTCTGAGAAAGGCCTCCCTTTGGCAGATACTGGACATGGTGCTGGTACATAATCAGTAAAAATATTAAAGTATTACAGTATAAACCCCACTCATACCACATTCACACTCCTTTTATACTACACCAGAGTCTGAAGATCTGAAGGAAATCCCGATGGCCAGTCAAAATTCAGTCTGATCACAAGGCTTCAGGAGCCCCACATTACACGCCCCTTCTCTTTCAGGGCTCTGAGTCGGTGTCGGATTTCGACTTCAACTTTAGCAAGCAACCTTTATTGACCAGTCATCATGTAGTTAGCTCTTTGTCTGTTTACTAAGCCTTTCATCCATAACTCCCAGGAAAGCAATTCCGGGCAGGCCACCATAATCCAAGACATTCCATTTCCTCTTACGGACATGACAATTTGTTTTTCATAGACCAATTCTTGACTGCTTACAACCTTCAATCCTTGCTTCAGTTGCCAACACACAACTCACATACCCATGTCCAGCACACAGCATTTATGCCAGGCCCATATGGCCTATAATGTATTGCAACATATACTACTATATATCCCAACACCAGTATTGATGACCTTCTTTGCCTCTTAAAATGAAAAAGCAGCTTCCTCCCGTTATGTGGGGAAAACAGTTTACAGAAGCACAAGCTAAATTTAACCCCCTGGCACAAATGCATACAACTGGGGATAGATGTACCTGACTTTGACATCTGTGCTTCTTCAAAGTTTGGATTTGACTCTGGACAGTCAGCACATGGTCTTGGTCCTGGGTTGCATCCACAAGCAGAAATGGGCTATTTCCTGATTCAGAATCTGCTGACAATATAGCATTCTGTGCCCTATTCTAAATCTCATCTGGTTGCAGATCTGATACTTTTATGTAGGGGGTGGATTTTTTTAGTTTGTTTTAAATGATGTATATTGCCAAATGGAGACAAGGCAAACTTCATCCATTTCACTCTGCCAGTGAAATTTTTCCCTGCTGCCTGACACAGTATAGTTGCAATCCTGATGTTGGGATCTGATATGTTGCTAACACTCACTACTTTTTCTTTTTTCTTTTCTTTTAAATTCAGTCAGGCAACATATGCCTGCTGCTCCTTTTTTTTTTTTTAAAGTTGCTGAATATTCATAAGAGTGCTTTATAGATATAGCAGCTGTTTTTAATTTTCTGTTACTAAATTTCTTTATCAATAGTCGCTGCTTCCTTTTGGGCCAAATTCTTCAGTTCTTATATAGGCCAAACTCCCACTGGAATGAAAGCTGAGGGCCTGCGCTTACTCATCTGAGCAGGTGTGGTCTACGTCATGTGGTGATGCAGAATTCGGTCTCTGGAAGATGGGGCCTAGTTCATAGTTAATATTATTAGTATTAACTATGTGAATTTACATTAATTTCACAAACTGAAAGGAAGAATGTTCTTAAAACCTATGCAGTAGTGCTGTGTATGTTACTACATTACGAACACCTTGGGAATGGATGTTCATAACTCTGAACATGTTATGGTTCTTTCAAAAGTTTACAAGTGAACATCGTCTTAATACAGGTTTGAAACTTAACCCTGCAGAAGAAAAAAACTGCTTTTAACCATCTTAATTTAAATGAAACAAGCACAAACAGTTTATTTTGTCAAATCTTTTTTTAAACTTTCCCTTTATTTTCTTTAGTAGTTTACATTTAACATTGTACTGTATTTGCCTCCCCGCCCCCCCTCTGTCTCTGCTGCTGCCTGATTGTGTACTTCCTGTTCCAAATGAGGTGTGGTTGACTGATCAGTTTGGAACTGTAAGGTTCTACTGTATGTAAAAATCATGTTAAGGCCAAAAAATGCTAGATGTACACACTGTAACTGTAAAGTACTATATAAGAATTGTAAAGTAAAGGCCTGCAGTTCAATATGATGTACACATTATAATAGTATCTAAAACTATACAGAAGATGGAGAACAATTTTTTGCTTTCCAAGGTGCATTTGGCTAGTAGAACAGAATGAAACAAAAACTGTAGGTAGATGGTTTCAGGTAATGCTGTACATAGTAGACTTTTGAGAGGGGAAATTTTGAAAAAGGAAAAATGAAAAGCCTGAGCAATTTAAAAGTGTATCTGAAAACTTTGCAAACAAAATTTCATTGCTTGCACATCTGTTACACACAATATTTTCAAGAAGGAAGAAAAAATAGAAGGGGATAGAGGAAGGGTGCAAAGATACTTTGTCATTCTATGTTTCACACTGCAGTTTTAGCCAACTTGTTCACCCTCTTGGACCCAAGTGTTTTGAATGCAATTTCCGGAGCATTCAGAGGCTGAAATTACCGCTGGCAAAAACTATTCTGTAAATTAGCTAACCTACTCTCTCTCCTTTAAACATCAGCCAGAATGCTACCTGCACTGATTTCAGTCTGATCTAAGACTGACTGCAGATCTATGAATTTTGCTGCTCTGCATACTGCTAGACTCGGCTCACAGAACCAGGGAAAAATGGGAAGGCACAAGGCAGTATGAGACTTCTTTGGACTCTAGGCTTGTTTTGTTACACATGGTCTCTATCAGTATTTAACCTCAGCCTGACTTTGAAATGTTTATGCTAAAGGAACAGAGGATGTTAGTGAAAGCTGTTAAATTTGCAACACTACAATTCCCAAGAGAAGCCAAATGAAAAGCCAAAGGCAGTAAAACAAATGGAGTCCAGTTCATCCCTGCATAAAGCTATTGACTTCTGTGGAGTTACACCAGAGGTGGATTTGGCCCATTGCATTTAAGTAGCTGCTTGTAAATTATGCTTTATGAAGTGCTACTGTAAACGTGTACACTCTTGAAACAGTGAACATCAAGGTATTTTGTGTGTGTAATTAACAGAAGTAACAATACTAACACTAAATACTCTTTCAGTACAATCAAGCCTGTTAATGTGTGCTGCAATTAGCTGTACCTTTCTCAGGTGACAGCAGCATAGCTGATTTCAAGAGCTTTGGCCCTCTGTCATATACAGTTCTGCATCATCATGTATACCAAAATCAAAGCTGTACTCCTGAATTTGCTTTCAGATTTGCCAAAAACCTACTGCATCTCAAACATGAGATCATTCAACAGAAAAGTCACACATTCATCAGTAAAAAGACTTTTTTTTTTTTTTTTTTAAAGATAATCATAGGACTGGAAGGGACCTCGAAGTCATCTAGTCTAGTCCCCTGCATTCATGGTATGACTAAGTATTATCTAGGCCATCCCTGACAGGTGTTTGACTAATCTGCTCTTAAAAATCTCAAATGATGGAGATTCCACAACCTCCCTAGGCAATTCATTTCAGTGCTTAACCACTCTGACAGTTAGGAAGTTTTTTCTAATGTCCAATCTAAACCTCCCTTGCTGCAATTTAAGCCCATTGCTGCTTGTCCTATCCTTGAAGGTTAAGGAGAACAATTCTTCTCCCTCCTCTTTGTAACAACCTCAGTCCTATTTTCCCACCTCCTGCCTCCCCATTAGTCACCTCTTTTCCAAGCTGAAAAGCCCCAGTCTTATTAATCTCTCCTCATATGGAACTCGTTCCATACCCCTAATCATTTTTTGTTGTCCTTTTCTGAACTTTCCAATTCCAATATATCTTTTCTGAGATGGGGCAACCACATCTGCACGCAGTATTCAAGATGTGGACATACCATGAATTTATATAGAAGCAATTTTTTTTATCCCTTTCTTAATGATTCCCAATATTGTGTTCAATTTTTTGACTGCTGCTACACATCGAGTGGATGTTTTCAGAGAACTATCCACAATGACTCCGAGATCTTTCTTGAGTGGTAACTGCTAATTTAGACCCCCATCATTTTATATGTATAGTTGTGATTATGTTTTTCCAATGTGCATTACAGTGCATTTGTCAACATTAAATTTCATCTGCCATTTTGTTGCCCAGTAACCCAGTTTTGAGAGATCCTTTTGTAGCTCTTCACACTCTGCCTGGGACTTAACTATCTTGAGTAGTTTTGTATCATCTGCAAATTTTGCCACCTCACTGTTTACCTCTTTTTCCAGGTCACTTATGAATGTTGAATAGGACTGGTCCCATTACAGACCCCTGGGGGACACCACTATTTACCTCTCTCCATTCTCAAAACTGACCATTTACACCTACCTTTTTGTTTCCTTTCTTTTAACCAGTTACCAATCCATGAGAGGCCCTTCCCTCTTATCCCATGACAGCTTACTTTGCTTAACAGCCTTTGGTGAGAGACCTTGTCAAAGGTTTTCTGAAAATTTAAGTACACTGAATCCCTCTTGTCCACATGCTTGTTGACCCCCCTCTAAGTATTCTAGTAGATTGGTGAGGCATGATTTCCCTTTACATGTTGACTCTTCCCCAACAAACTATGTTCAGTTATATAGTTTCAACCAGTTTGCCCAGTACTGAAGTCAGGCTTACCAGCCTGTAATTCCCGAGATCACCTCTGGAGCCCTTTTTAAAAATTGGCATCATGTTAGCTATCTTCCAGTCATTTGGCATTGGAGCTGATTTAAATGATAGGTTACAAACTACAGTTAGTAGTTCTGCAATTTCATATTTGAGTTGCTTCAGAACTCTTGGGTGAACACCATCTGATCCTGGTGACTTATTAGTGCTTAGTTTATCAATGTGTTCCAAAACCTCCTCTAATGACACCCAGAATGTCATTCTCATATAATAATAATAATATATTATATATGAACGATGTTTGCTTTTTTTGCAACAGTGTTACACTGACTCATATTTAGCTTGTGATCCACTCTGACCCTGTAGGGAGGCGGTGTGGTTCCACAATGCCCTGGAGAGGGACAAGCTCTGCCGGACACCAGAATGGGTGAAGCCAGAGCACTCCAAGCCCACTCCCCAGAGAGTGAGAGGCTGGACAGGAAGTATAAGAGCTTAACCCCAGAGCTCACTCGAAAGGCAGCTGCTGGAAAGGCCAGACACCTCCAGCCTAGCTCCCGTGAGGGAGACTCTAGCAGCCAGCGGTGGACCTGGAGACTGCCCTGACCAGCCAATACTTGACATGGACCCGTGCATGGGAGAGTCGCTGAGCCTACCCCAAGGATCCAATGGTGATCAGCCCCCCGAGGACACCACCTTGACCCAGGTACCTCCAATTGGGAAGTAGCCTGGGGGAAGCTGACCTGAGTCTGGCTGCAACACAGACGGAACCCATGTCAGTGTGTTGTGGCCAGAATCCCCACTGACACAGCAGCGGGCCTTGTGCTGCTGCTAGGGCCCCAGGCTGGGATGCAGTGGAGTGGGAGGGCCTGTGTCTCTGTCAAGGTATTATTCCCACTTTGAACTTTAGCATCCAGAAAGTGGGGACCTGCATGTACCCTTCTAAGCTTAATTCCTAGCTTAGCTCTGATAGCGCTGCCACCAACCAGAAATTTCAGTGTCTGGTACATTCCCTGTCTCCCCAAAGTCTTCCCTGGGGGACCCAAGACCCAAACCCCTTGGGTTTTAAAACAAAGGGAAATCAACCATTTCCCCTCCTTTCCCCCCTACCAGACTTCCCCTCCCTGGGTTACCCTGAGAGAGACCCTGATCCAAACTCCTTGGATCCTAAAACAGAGGAATTAACCTTTTTCCCCCCGCTTCTCTTCCCCCACCACTCCCTGGTGAGTCCAGACCCAATCCCTTTGAGTCTTACACAAGGAAAAAAATCAGTCAGGTTCTGGAAAAAAAAGAGAGCTTTTAATTAAAGAAAAAAAGTAAAAATTATCTCTGTAAAACCAAGACGGAAAATGTTTACAGGGTCTAAGCTTATACATAGACTAGAGGGACTCCATCCCCCCTAGCCTAAGTTACAAGTTACAGCAAACAGAGGTAAAATATCATTCCAGCAAAATACACATTTGAAAACTTAAGAAAACAAACATAAAACTAAGTCGCCTTTTCTAGCCAGTACTTACTATTCTGAACATGAGAGACTGTTTGAAAGAATGGAGACAGATCTGGTTGCACATCTGGTCCTTCTTAGTCCCAAGAGAGAACCACAAACAGACTTCCCTCCACCAAGATTTGAAAGTATCTTGTCCCCCGATTTGGTCCTTTGGTCAGGTGTCAGCCAGGTTCACTGAACTTCTTCACCCTTTACAGGTAAGAGACATTAACCCTTAACGATCTGTTTATGACAGTCCCCCATTTCCCTCCCCCACCCCCGCACACAACATGTGGATGGCAGTCTCCCCTCTCCCAGGCTGCTTGGAGCCTGAAGCCTGGGTGTGCTGTTTACTTGTGTTTGCTCAGCCCTGTGCCTTGGACTCCTTACTGCCCTGCCCTGACCCAGGGCTTGGGCTAGTTATCTGTTAATTGTTACCTGCCTGTGCTCAGCCCTCTGCCAGACAGCTTGAGCCGGGACTCCTGATTTCTCAAGGAGCCGTGCAAGGACTAAGGGAGGCAGTGTGGTTTCCCATTGCTTCGGAGAGGGATGAACCCTCTCTATAGACCCCCAGATTCCTTTCCGCAGTGCTCCGTCTGAGGCAGTCTTTCCCATTTTGCATGCATACAACTGATTTTGCACTTTGCACTTGTCCTCATTGAATTTCATCCTATTTACTTCAACCATTACTTCAGTTTGTCTGGATCATTTTTAATTTTAATACTATCTTTAAAACTTTATAAGTGTACTCTCTATGCCATTATCTACGTCATTGATGAAGATATTTGACAGAACTGGACCCAGAACTGATCCCTGCAGCACCCCACTTGTTATGCCCTTCCAGCATGACTGTGAAGCACTGATAACTACTCTCTGGGAATGGTTTTCCAACCAGTTATGCGCCCACCTCGTAGTAGCTCCATCTAGGTTGGATTTCCATAGTTTATTTATTAGAAGGTCTTGTGCAAAATGATATACAGGTTTATCATTTAGGGCCAGAGTCTCATATCCTTACTTACATTGAGCAGTGTCCCACCCTACAAATGGTTCCAGAATTTTTATAGATATCAGTGTTGAGATATTTGCAGCTGATTTAAAACCATTCTAATTCAAAAACAGCTGGTTACCACAGTGAGCTCTAAGATGGTTGTATGAGGAAAGGAGTGGAAAGAAACACAGCTGATGATGATACAAGTAACTACTTAGTGTCCTTACAATAAAACATTATTTTAGGGACTTCCTGCTTGTTTCTAGTCAGTTTTCATTTTAACAAAATAACTTCCAACCAGATCAGGTCCAGTCAGATGTTTAAACTCTTTAATATTATAGAGGTCAGACTTGCAGGATCTTGCAGGTTAACTCTCATGCTTTTAAACAAGAGGGTTGCTGCTGTGAGGTTCTTTTGTCGGTGGAGGCTAGAGGTTTTTAATGAGCCATAATAGAAAGATGAATATGTATGTATCCTCAAGATATTGAAGAACTTCTTGTCATTCTTTGCCTACTCAGTGTAACTAATCAGTTAGCCAACTTTTAATCCATTTAATTTGTACTATGTTAATTTTATATCATTGTAGTTTTGAAATCAAAAGGTCAGTGCGGTACCAGCTCAAATGCTTTAAGATAAGTGTAAGTATATTGCCTCAATTCCTTTATCAATCAAACTTGTAATCTCATAAAATAGATATCAAATTAGTTTGACAATCTATTTTCCATAAACCCATGTTGATTGGCACTAACTCTATTACTCTCTTTTAATTCTTCATTAATCAAGTCTCGTATCAGCCACTCCATTATCTTGCCTGGGGCTGATGTTAGATAGAGGGTTACATCTACACTGCATTTAAAAAACCTGTCCCAGGTCAGCTCACTTGAGCTTGTGGGGTTTATGTTGCTGGACTAAAAGTAACAGTGTAGATGTAGCGCAGGCTCTGAAAGTGGGGATGGATGGCTCTCAGAGCCCAGGCCCCAGCCTGAACTTCTACCCTGCTATTTTTATGCCTGCCAGCCTGAGTCAATTGACTTGGACTCTGAGACTTGATGTACCCTGATAGGCCAATAATTACCTGGATTATCCCATCTATCCTTTTAAAATACTGGCACAATATTAATTTTCTTCCAGTCTTCTGGAACTTATGGAAAGTCAACATTAATAGTCCAGCAAGCTCCTCAGCCAGCTGTTTTGAAACTTTTGAATGCAAGTGATGTGGACCTTCTGATTTGAAAATGTCTAATTTTAACAACTGCTGTTGAACATCTTCCTGAGATACTAGTGGAACTGTGTTCTTGTATATAAGATGACATCATCACCTTTCCCCCCAAATACAGAACAGAAATATCTATTAAACACTTCTCCATCTTCTGCATTATTGATAATTCTCCCATTTCCATCTAGTAATGGACAAATACCACGGTTAGTATTCTTTTTTCTTTCTAATATATTAAAAAAAACCCCTTAGTTTTCTCCGTGTCCATTTGCTTCCCTTATCAAATTTCTACAATTCCTAGGTTCTGATTTATATTACTATTAGTTTCCCTTTTCTTCCATTTGTTATAGTTATTTGTCCTTCTCTTCCCCTCTAATTCAGGTCAGTTTTGTAATCAATATACCACCTTCCTTGCTTGTGGCTTTTTGGGCATCTAGTAAAATGTTCTTAATTTCTAATTATCATTCATATATTTCTGATTAAATTCTTTCTCCTTGATCATTTGGCTCATTGTTTTCAACTTTGTGAAATTAGCCCTTTTAAATTGCCAAGTATCTATATTACTGGTCTCAACTTTTTTCTGTTTATACTGTGACAGACCCAGACCAGTGGGGTACAGGAGTCTGGTAGAGGGCAAATATACTGGTCACTGGCTGAGTAGTTATCTGTTCCCTGAGTGACTAGAGCAGGGGCTGCACTGGAGTAATCAGGAACCTGCTAGAACCAATTAAGGCAGACAGGCTGATTAGCCTGCCTTGATTGGCTGCAGGTGTTCTAATCAGGGCACCTGGGTTTAAAAAGGAGCTCACTTCAGTCAGGGAGGGAGGAGCTAGAGGAGAAGAAGGGCGTGTGAGGAGCTGGGAGCAAGAGGCATGAGGAGCTGAGACTGAGAGGGTGTGCTGCTGGAGGACTACGGAGTGCAAGTGTAACCAGACACCAGGAGAAAGGTCCTGTGGTGAGGATAAAGAAGGTGTTTGGAGGAGGCCATGGGGAAGTAGCCCAGGGAGCTGTAACTGTCACACAGCTGTTACAAGAGGCACTATAGCCTGCTGCAATCCACAGGGCCCTGGGCTGGAACCCAGAGTAGAGGGTGGGCCCAGGTTCCCCCCAAACCTCCCAACTCCTGATCAGACACAGGAGGAGTTGATCCAGACTGTGGGGAAGATCACTGAGGTGAGCAAATCTGCCAATAAGTGCAGGACCCACCAAGGTAGAGGAGGAACTTTGTCACAATACATTTATAAATATGATCAAGTTATGATCACTTGTACCTAAGGTACTATTAGGTTTTTTTGGGGCTGGGACCACACCACCTTCCCCTTATACGAGGTTGAAGGTGCCATTTCTTTACTTACCAGACATCAGGCACCCCAGTCCCGTTCCATAGCTGGTTTAAGGATGCTTTCCTCTAACTCCACTTCAATTCTCATTTATCAGGAAGCAGGACCCCTGTGGTATGAATACCTGTACTGGACATCTGCCACCAGGAGGCAGCAGCAAATGGCTGCCTTCTCCTACTCCCCCCATCAATCCCAACCTGGATTCCCAGATGGCTACCAGTTCTCTCCCTAATAGCCAAAAATATAGCCCTTCCTTGGGTAGGTATAACTCATAGTCTCTGAAAAATTCTGGTTCAAAATGTGTTTTTTAGGGATAACTATTGACCCTCCTCATTCATGTACAGATTTAGCCACTTGATGATTTACCCATCTTCTGGCCTTGTCAGCCCATGGAGGCCTGATAGCTCCCTGCTATACCCTCCACTACAGTATTTCAGACCAGTTTACAGTCACCCCCAGGAAAAAGTCCTGCATCTATCCTAAATCTCTTTGCCCCAATGATTAAGTCAACCCTCTTACAAAACCCCAATAGCTTTCACCCAGCTGTACAATAATCCTGTCCAGTGACTGCTGCTTTGCTTCCAAAGAATGCAAGGGAGGTATCAGCCTGTCCCTGGGCATGCCCCTCTTGTTATGCCAGCTCAGAATCTTCTCACTGTCAAGCTCTAGCTGTGAATCTCCAGGGGAACAGGCTGCCTGCCTTTAGGCCTAATGCCCACAGATCCATACACCAGCTTGCCTGACCCATTCATCTGCTCATAGACCAACATCCTTTGGCCAATAAATGCAAAAGGGCATCTACTCCCCCCAGAGTGTGCCTCCCCATCCATATCGACTCAGAGTTGTCTTCCCGCTGAACCCAGCAGTGAACTTGTGGAAGCGGCCATCTGCCTGTGTGCCACAGGCACATACTATGCCACATACGATGCTAGATAGTCACCAATATGTGTGGCTTGATTGCTGGATCCTGAAGGAAGGGATAAACGAATAGTTTAACATGTATAAACCGCTGAATTATCCTCCCCAACAAGGACCTCCAGACCCTTATGTGCATTCGATGTTGCCATTGATAGGCATAACCTGTTTGGGCACTTATTTCAAAGTGTGCTGTGGATGTAACTAATCCAGTCTGGAATGAGTGGAATCCCACTGTAACAAAATTATGCGCAGTCTGCTGTTGCCATGAACTGAATTTGGGGAGAACCCTTTATGGAGGAGCCTTTCCTCCTCCTCCTTTAGCAGATAAAGCTTACATCTTGAGATTGTGGGGATTGCATTGTGCTGGTCCTCCACAAAGAAGTGAACTTCACCCAGGAATAGCTAAGAAAAATAATGATTTTGAGTCAGGTTGCATTTGCAAACACATTTTAGTCAGTTTCGGATTTGCACAGGGGTGGGGTTAGAATTGACTGAGCTGCAAGATTCTTACTCTGGTTTTGCTCTTATGATAGATTTGCAATCACTGTACTGCAATACACTAGCTGGTGGTTTGTTGTTGTGTTTTTTTTTTTGAGTGTAAAAGGAATTCAAACATTGGCATACCAGTCTTTTTTTTTTTTTTTAAATGCAATAATCTACTTCTAAAGGGGATAAAGATAATTGGCTAATACAGAATGGAGGTCTTATCATGGTTGTGCTATGGATGCAAAAAATCTTTTTTTTTTTTTTTTTAAATTAAGTTTTGTAAAGTGAGAAATATAATGGGGACTCATCTGTAGGTAGGGTTTACCCTATTTTATGTCCATTACTACAGTGTTGTCAGCATTCAGGATCTTATTGTGAGCCTAATAATATTAGGTGCCTTTCTTAAAGCCCTTGTTTCTAGAGCTGGGTTATTACAGAAAAAATCATCTTTCATATTAAAAATAGTTTCTAGCCTTCATGATTATACCTAGCTCAAAAATGTGAACCCTAAAGGATCAAAACCTAGAAAGAGAATAAAATCTCCTAAAATGCATTATTTTAATTTTTTGGGGAGGGGTGCTGACAGACTTTTGAATGATTTGTGATTGGCACTACTGGATAGAACCTCTCTACTTATGCACTAGATTAGCTCTGAGTAGTATCTTTGTGTCAATTTGCTCTTTTGACTTTTGGATATCCCCAGTCTGTAGCCACCAAAGAAGATGTGAAAGAACAGTGTGGGATGAATATTCACTATAAGTATGGAATATAAAATCAAGATGTTAGATAGAATTGGAGCCCAAGGACCGTCTGTAAATCAAATTAATTTGGCACCTCTTTATTCACATGAAATGTCTCCAAAAGGAAATCACATAAACACCTGAAAGGGGGAAATGCCTCTCTAGCTGGTCCACAAATTATTAAGGGATTAGCATCTCTACATAATAGCAAGGCAAGAGCAGTCTATAGAAAATGATGAATCCCATGCAATCAATTGACTGTAAATGCAAGAACAGGAGGCTGCATGAGGTTAGAAAGTTATAGAAGAGAAATTTCTGAATCAGGGAGGGAGGGAGGGGGAGAGAGAGAGCACAAGTGCATCTTGGGAAGACTAACAGTAATAACCAGAACCTACTGAAAGAAATTCTAGTAACCCTGGAAGACACAAAACCAAAACATAATAATATATTAGCTAATGTTTTCAAAGGACTTTTAATTATTAGTGTTCCTTACAAATTCTGTAGGCTAGGTAAATATTCTCCCATTTTGTAAATAGGGAATTTTAGGCAGAGCACCATGTGACTTGCTAAAGACTTCAATCGGGATGGGAATGAGAATTTAGAGGGTTCTTGAACACAGCTGAGTGAATATAGGGTAGGTTTATTTTGGCTTGAATGGCCACTGAAAAGAAAACCAAAATAAACTAAAAAACAGTGTTGTTTTGAGTTAAAAGGAAATGTTTCATTTGACCTGAAATGATTTATTTTTTTTTAAATCTCTTCACTTTTTGGGCATTACTCTTGGATTTTTTTTAAAACATAACTGAATTTTTGGAACCAAGTCAAAATATTTTGCCTTGATAATGTTGAAAACAAATATTTTTGACTTTTCAGTATTTTTTTGACCAAAACTATTTGCCAAATTTGATCCAAATTTCTGAATAGTTTGGTTGATCTGACACACTCTTTTTGAGAATAAATGTGTCCAAAACATTTTTGATCAGCTCTATTCCTGATGCCCAGTTCTATGTTAAGGGAACTAGATCACACTTTATAACATAGGTGTCTTGAATCTTCCGATATAAAGAATTCTGCTCAATGATGCATGCAAGTATAGCTTTATGTTAGGTACAGTAACTCCTCACTTAATGTCGTTACGTTGCTGATCAGTTAGGGAACATGCTTATTTAAAGTTGTGCAATGCTCCACTCTTACGTTGTTTTGGCTGCCTGCTTTCTCCACAGCTGGCAGCCTCCCTACACCCCCCCCCCCCCCCGCCTCCCCAGCATCTCCTGCCCGCTGGCAGACCCTGTGAATCAGTGCCTGCTCCCTCCACCTCCTGCCTGCG
The DNA here is from genome assembly GCF_007399415.2 of Gopherus evgoodei. Taxonomy (NCBI): domain Eukaryota; kingdom Metazoa; phylum Chordata; order Testudines; family Testudinidae; genus Gopherus; species Gopherus evgoodei. Next base: position 19,993,916 of record NC_044333.1, read on the forward strand.
GCAATCAGCTGGCTTGTGGTGTTTTGGAGGGTGGGAGGAGCGAGGACTCAGTGTACAGACTCCCTCTGCCTCCTGAACGTGGCAAGGCAGATGATTGCCCTGGGCAGGAGGGAGGACTTGGCATGCCTCCTCACTCCCTCCCAAACATGGCTATCAGCTGGCTTGAGGTGTTTAGAAAGGAGGGGAGGAGGCGCCAGGACACTGTGTGCAAAGTAAAGGGGGAGGAAGTTGGGGGAAGTGGGAGAAGAGGTGGGTCAAGAGTGAGGGCTTGGGGAAGGGGTGGAGTGGACAGGCTGAGGGTTAAGCCCCCTGGTGCTTGCAGAGTAGAGGAAGCTGCCCTGGAACCTAACCTCCCTCCATTTACTTTAGTTCTTATGGGGGAAACTGGATTCACTTAACATCATTTCACTTAAAGTCGCATTTTTCAGGAACATAACTACAATGTTCAGTGAGGAGTTACTGTAATTAGACTTCCAGGTCTGTTACACTGCGGTTGTATGGCACAAATAGCCACTTATTTCTCAGAAGAAGTCTTAATGTGTTTAAAAAAAAAAAAGTTCAGAGCTATAACTGCAATTGCACAATAAGACCTGTAAAAAGAGAGGTGCTTTGACCTGTGCTTAGTGCCTGGAAACTACTTTCATAGGCCCTGGCCACCCAGCCTTCCCCAGCTTTCTAAGTTTGTTCCCATCTCCCAAAATATGCATGTGTCTCAGTTTTATTTTCTGTTGACTTTCCTCCCCTGCCTACCATAAAAGTCTACTAAAACAACATTCCTCCTGAGCCTTCTCAGGCCTGCAGGGGGATGCTCCAGTAGTGGAGAAAGAATAATAAATAAAAACAGGATAAGAATAAGCCAACATCTGTTTTTCCTGCATCACAATTGGAGACTGCAGTTATTCGTTTAGACCACCATATGATGCTGTAAATAGTGAGCATTCCCAAATCCCAGCGTTATTCATATTTTTCAAGATGGCACTTTCTAGCGGAAAGCAACAACTGCCGGCTGTGCCTCAGGACAAAAGCAGGATGCAGAAGATTGTAGGTGACTACATTTAAGGGACTACTTCCCTTAAGTAAAAAACATTTAAGGTTGTTGTTTCTATAGTGGATTATAGAGGATTCTGCAGCTGGTTTTCTTCTCTCTTGGGTTTCTGTGTATGAGACTTTAGGGAAGGGTGGGGGCGGTCTGATTTAACTGTATCTGTGGATCCTTCTCCTTTAAGCTGTCTTCTCCTCAGTAGTGGATTGATCCATCTCCTTCTTATTCTATCCTTCCTCTGTTCCGTACTATTCAAGAGGAACTTGTGTGTCTAATTCATGTTTTAAAATTATAGTTCTGCTCCGCTAGGCTTGACGTGTCATTGTGGTAACACACTGTAAAAGCAGCTGTGGTAGCAGTAATGCTAATGCATCAGACCCATACAATTCCATAGAATGAGGTCTACTAATACTTTGAGTGTGTTTCACAGATCTGAAGAAGAGCTCTGTGTAAAGCTTGTCTCTGTCACCAAAAGTTTTACTGCTTGGTCCAGTAAAAGATATTACCTCACTCACCTTATTTTTCTAATATCCTGGGACCAATAAAGCTACAACATCGTCTGCTAAGCTGTCCTTAATGAATATGATTTTGTCACCTGATTACTTTCTCTCCAGTTCATCTCATTAAATTACACGAGAATCAGTAGTGGCAGTGAAATGTCTATTATTATACACCAAAATCATGGGGAAGACTGAAATGGGATGCTGGCAAAAAACACTTTTACACTGGTGTGCCTTGGTCCCTCCTATTCTCTGCCTGTGGCACATCCGTCTTGTCTCCTGTGGGTCTCATTTGCTTTGGTCTTACTTCCTCTGTGGGTTATGTGGTGGTGATGGCCTGTGGTATATAGGAGGTCAGACTAGGTTATCTAGTGGTCCCTTCTGTCCTTAAATTCTGACAATATATTTTGTCTTAATCATACATCTTTTCATTTAAAAAGAACTTATAGGTGCTCCTACTGCAAGATAAGTTATCTAATTGTGTGTGGTGTTACCTTTTCCAAATTCCACACTGGGTGCTGATGGTGGGTTGTCTTATTCTTGTGATTTTTGAAGGAGGTGTGATGTTTGTGGGTTGTGGTTTTTTTTTAATTTTTTTTTTTTTTTTACCCCAAAGCATAATCACTGGAAATTCCAAAAGAACCAGTAGAGAAGAGAATGCTGAAACCCTCGTCAGACAAAACTAACATTTCCTTTTTTTAATGTTGTGGCTAATGGATGTTCTTTAGCTTTGTTTAACAGGAATAATGTTCTTAGTGTTTTGAATTTAAATATGAAAATGGAAAATACAATTAGTGCAGCTCTTGCATATCGAATTTGATATTACATTCTTACATTATTGTTGGTTGCCCTCCATATTCAATGTGCTCCACACCTTTGAACTGATAACATTTATAACCATAGTTACACATTGCCACTGGGATTCTGATGATTTTGGCAGCTAGGTAGGAGACGGGGATTTTGGCATCCAGGATAACCTGAAAAAATTGTTGGCTACTTGTGGGATAAGCACATGAGCTGGATTTCTCTGTTCAAAGGGTCATCAACGAAATAGTTTTAGAACAATGTAAATGTCAATATTGTTACACTTCAAAGTTAATGTCTACTGAGATGAATGGGAGCTATTCAGACTTCTTAGAGCTGTTGTTTCAGGCTGTATGCATACTCTGGAAGACAACTTTGAATTGGTTAACACTCTGTGCATGTGTTCTTTTAACATTTATAATATTGTTGTCTTAGCATATGCACAATATGCCTCCAGTGGCACGTGACTGAATTTGGTCTGTTGGTTGGATCATTAGCTTCCTCGGGCCGGGTAATAAGGAGCGGAATGTAAAAGCTGATCTATACCCACTAATGTTGTAGTACTAGATGGTCTCAACTAAGCTGGGGCTAGGCAGTATGCCAATACTATGCTCCTAAAAGCATTTAAATTTTGTTTCACATCTACTGGGTCTAGAAATGTCATTTTTTTTAAAGGGTCACATTTTGGTCAAAATTTGTGACAAGGGTGAATTCTGTGGCTGTGGAATACTCAGGACCCTTGCTATGGTGTAAGCCAGACTTGGACAATAGCTTTAGCCATTATGGCACCATACTGTTTTGAATAATGGTCAGTTTCCTTAAGATATTTTAGATAAAGGAGGTCATTTTAAAGAGGCTGTCATACTGGTCCATTGAAGCATGGTGGCCTTCCCCCAAAAGAGATAAGAGGGGAAAAAAATTATAAATGCATTTAAACAGACACCTTCCTTATTATCTTCCACTTTTTTTTTTCAATAGCCTTTCAGGCCAGTAGGCCTGATTCAAAGTCTACTGAGGTAGATTTTAACAGTACTTGGTGCATTGGAGGAGGTTGCAGAGGAGCCATTTGTACCTCCCAGTCTTAGGATTGGTTTTGCTCTAGCCTGGCCCCTGGAGTAGTTCACAGTAGTCCCAGGGATGTTGTAAACTGCCGTGACTAACAATGACCCTAAAGAATTATTTGGCGCAATCCTCTGGGCTATGCCTTCTCACTCCATGACATGTAGAAATTATTTTTGTAGGAGAAACTACACCCAGCAGGGGCCTGGTGCAAGGTAGATTTAGTGGCAACAAGGCTCTCTCCCTTTGAGGGTAAATTGCAAACAATGGAAGTCCTTCAGGAAAGGTGAAGGAAAAAGGTTGTTTAGATAGCTTGAGCATATATGGCCTTTGCTTTTTTTTTAAGCAAGGCCTTATCCTGCCTGAACTGACTCCATGTTGAAGGCTGATTTGCCCAATGAGTGGTTGGTTAATACCGAGTGACCAGGATGCCCCTCAAGCTTTCACTTTTCTTTTGAAATGTCGAATACTGACTTTGAGAGACAACTGAGGTAAAATTACCTATGTTTTAAATTGGAGACAACTCTGGGCACTGACATGGGAAGCTGAGGCAATCGTACTTGTGGTGGGCTTGTGGTTGAATTCATAAAGCTGTAGCTAATTATAGTGAAGTAAATTCCATCAACTATTGCTGAAAAATACTTTTAGTTGTGAGTCTGTATAATGTCCCTGTGCTTCGGCAATTTGAGCTCAGCTACTACGGTGATTGGCAGCACAAAACTCCAAGGCAGAGAGAGAGAGCGTGAGAGAGAGAAATCTGTGTGCTTGTTTTTTAAATCAGTTGTTCAGCATTCTCTAAACATTCTACATGTACATGTGGCTACCACTTAAACACGTCCTATCAAAAAGTTCACTGTGAGCTGAACTGGGCTGTTACACCAGCCAACTGACATTATCTGTCCTGAGTTTTCAGAATGGGCTGACTGCCTGAGCACTTGAAACACTTGCCCAAAATTTAACAATACCTTGTTTTGCATTAAACATTTTTTTCTATTGGTCATATTCATTTGATTAATAATCATCCTACTTGCCTAAACTGTGTGTATCTGTGTGTATCTGTGGCTAGAATTACTTGTGATTACAATAGGATTCAGAGGGAGACCCACAAACTTATCAGCAGATAATCCCACTGTGATATCTCTAGACATTATTTGTGTGTTGGTATTGGATAATTCTTTAGCAAATGTTACCTTAGACGTGTACCCTTTAACCACTAGAAGGCACTCTGGTATAGAACTTCCTCTGGTTTTGCAGATTACAAAACCGGCATCTAAACAAGGGTGGTGCTGGAAAAACAAATAAACAAAGCATGCCTGGCTTTAAACAGAGTCTTTGCAAATATAACCATGTTCACTTATGTGAAGCCATAGCCTCATTACACTGGTCTACAATTTTTGAAAAGTCGTCTGCTTCAGAGATAAAATGTGATATTTATTATGTATTTTGATGTGCTGAATTCAAATATGACAATTAAAGCAACTGATTGGCTACTGTTTCTAAGATATTTAAGTTTTTACATTTTATGTCTATGTATATTGTGTAGCTAGTAGAGTTTTAATCATAAATTGTAAACCTAGGTCTTTTCATGTGTTTATGGTTGCTTTACATGATAATATTTCACCTGTCCTGTTTATGTAACACTTTTTAAAAATCAGCCAAAGGGTGTTATAAATAAAATGTATTATGAAACAAAAGGCAAAAAACTTATGTACATAGTTTAGTCCTATTCAATGTCTACTGGGCGCTTCTTGGCTTGTCTCTTGTATGCATTAAATGGAGCATCTCTTGTCACTGTCCAGCAATAGTCTGCAAGCATTGATGGGCTCCATTTGCCCTGAATAGCCTGCCAGGAGATTTCACTGCTGTAGTCTGGAGCCCAATAGCTCTGCCTTACTCTTGGGTAGTTCCAAAACCCTGACAAGGCCATTCAGTTCACCTTGTGTTATGAGGTATGGTTCAGAGGAGGAGGATGGGAGAAAATGTAGGTCCTGTGACATTGATGGTTCAGGACCAGAAGTTTCATCCTCTTCCTCCTCCTCGGCTGACTCAAGTGAGAGTGATTCTGGTGCATCAGGAACCGTCAGTCCTTCTCCGTGGGGTACTGGGTGTATAGCTGATGGAATGTTTGGATAATACACAGTCCACTTTTTCTTCTTTGGCACACCTTTCCCAACTGGAGGCACCATGCAGAAGTAACAATTGCTGGTATGATCTGTTGGCTCTCTCCAAATCATCGGCACTGCAAAAGGCATAGATTTCCTTTTCCTGTTCAACCACTGGCAAAGATTTGTTGCACAAGCGTTGCAGCATATGTGTGGGGCCCACCTCTTATCCTGATCTCCAATTTTGCAGCCAAAATAAAGGTGATAGGCTTTCTTAACCATAGCGGTTATACTGTGCTTTTGTGATGCAAAAGTCACTTAACTTCTGCTACATTTGTGGTGATCTGCACTGTTCACACAAGTACAAGGCATCTCTGCTCACTTTGGCTAAAGAGAAATGTGTCCCTTTGCAAAATCAAACACTGACAAATAAGAGAGCAGGACACTGTATGATTTCTAGAGCTGATATAGGGCAATTTGTTCAGCAGAGTGATGTAACCTCCTTATGACTGCATCATCCATGACTTCTAGAAATAACATGATGCAATTCATATCATGTATGATGCAATACCAGCTTCAGATTGCATCATTCATTGTTTTGCCTCAAAAGCAAGTACTGTCCAAACCCAGTCATAGATTTATTCATAGATCCAGTCAAAGATGTATTTTAGTCATTTCTGGTTTAAATTGAGATCCCTTCCCTTTATAACTCACTTATCCTCCGCCATTCCCAAGTCAAGGGTCATATATACTGACCCAATAGCATATCTTGAAAACTAGAGCCAATCAACAATTTTAAGCATCATTTTCGTTCTCAGTGACCCAGAATTAGTAAAGTTGGATTACATTTATTTCAGAGGCATTTTGGCTGTAGAGCAGTGTTATTAGTTCTCAATATACCTTTTATTTATAAGGCGCTCCAGACCTGAAACCTTATGCATGCATAGAGTATGCATGCACCACACAAAAATGTTCATTATTTTATTTAAGATTTATATTGCAGCAGTGCCTAGTGGCCAAAGTCAGGTTGGGCTCCATTTTCCTATGTGCTATACAGACCTATACGAAATAATAGGTCCTGCCCCAAAGAGTTTACAAGTGGGATTTTTCACTGGCCTAACTCTGCTTCCATTACTGACTCTCTTACAGTTGATTTCAGTGGTAGCATAGTTACCCTAACAGTGAGCACTTGTGAAAAACCCAAATGAAATGCATAAAGTACACTAATGCAGTGTTACAACTCACACTGAATGTAAAAGTAAAATATCAGAAATGTGAAAGTGCAGGTTTCTACAGCAACACTAATTATACCAGGTTTCAGAGTAGCAGCGATGTTAGTCTGTATCCACAAAAAGAACAGGAGTACTTGTGGCACCTTAGAGACTAACACATTTATTTCAGCATGAGCTTTCCTGAGCTACAGCTCACTTCTTCGGATGTATAGAATGGAACATGCAGACAGGAGATATTTATACATACAGAGAGCATGAAAAGGTGGAAGTATGCATACCAAGGAAGAGTCTAATCAATTGAGATGAGCTTTCATCAGCAGGAGAAAAAAAACTTTTGAAGTGATAATTAAGATGACCCATAGAAGGTGTGAGGAGAACTTAACAGAGGGAAATAGATTCAGTTAGTGTAATGACCCAGCCATTCCCAGTCTCTGTTTAAGCCTGAGTTAGTTGTATCTAATTTGCACATTAATTTGAGTTCAACAGTCTCTCTTTGGAATCTGTTTTTGAAGGTTTTTTTGTTGCAAAATTGCTATCTTCAAGTCTGTCACTGAGTGATTAGAGAGGTTGAAGTGTTCTCCCACTGGTTTTTGAATGTTATGATTCCTAATGTCAGATTTGTGTCCATTTATTCTTTTGCGTAGAGACTGTCTGGTTTGGCCAATGTACATGGCAAAGGGGCATTGCTGGTGCATGATGGCATATATCACATTGGTAGATGTGCAGGTGAATGAGCCCCTGATGGCGTGGCTGATGTGATTAGGTCCTATGATGGTGTCACTTGAATCGATATGTGGACAGAGCTGGCATCGGGTTTTGTTGTAAGGATAGGTTTCTGGGTTAGTGTTTAAGTTGTATGGTGTGCGGTTGCTGGTGAGTATTTGCTTCAGGTTGGGAGGCTGTCTATAAGTGAGATCTGGCCTGTCTCCCTAGATCTGTGAGAGTAAGGGATCATCTTTAAGGATAGGTTGTAGATCTTTGATGCGCTAGAGAGGTTTTAGTTGGGGGCTGTAGATGATGGCTAGTGGCATTCTGTTGTTTTCTTTGTTGGGCCTGTCCTGTAGTAGGTGGCTTCTGGGTACTCTTCTGGCTCTGACAATCCTATTTTTTTCTCTTCAGCAGGTGGGCATTGTAGTTTTAAGAATGCTTAATAGAGATCTTGTAGGTGTTTAACTCTGTCTGAGGGATTGGAGCAAATACGGTTGTATCTTAGAGCTTGGCTGTAGACAATGGATATTGTGGTGTGTCCTGGATGGAAGTTGGAGGCATGTAGGTAAGTATAGCGGTCAGTGGGTTTCCGGTATAGGGTGGTGGTTGTGATCATCGCTTATTAGCACAGTAGTGTCTAGAGAATGAACAGCTTGTGTGGATTGGTCTAGGCTGAGGTTGATGGTGGGATGGAAATTGTTAAAATCAGGGTGGAATACCTCAAGGGCTTCTTTTCCATGCGTCCAGATGATGAAGATGTCATCAATGCAGCGCAAGTAGGGTAGGGGCGTTAGGGAACGAGAGCTAAGGAAGCGTTGTTCTAAGTCAGCCATAAAGATGTTGGCATACTGTGGAGCCATGCGGGTACCCATAGCAGTGCTGCTGACTTGAAAGTATATATTGTCCCCAAATGTGAAATAGTTGTGGGTGAGGACAAAGTCACAAAGTTCAGCCACCAGGTTAGCCTTGATATTATTGGGGATACTATTCCTGATGGCTTGTAGTCCATCTTTGTGTGGAATGTTGGTGTAGAGGGCTTCCACATCCATAGTGGCTAGGATGGTGTTTTCTGGAAGATCACCGATGGATTGTAGTTTCCTCAGGAAGTCAGTGGTGTCTCGAAGATAGCTGAGAATGCTGGTAGCATAGGGCCTGAGGAGAGAGTCGACATAGCCAGACAATCCTGTTGTTAAGGTGCCAACGCTTGAGATGATGGGGAGTCCAGGATTTCCAGGCTTATGGATCTTGGGTAGCAAATAGAATACACCTGATCAGGGTTCTAGGCATGTGTCTGTACAGATCTGTTCCTGTGCTTTCTCAGGGAGTTTTTTTGAGCAGATGATAGTGTAGTTTCTTTTAGTAATCATCAGTGGGATCAGAATGGCCTGTAGAATGTGGAGTTAGAGAGCTGCCTAGCAGCCTCTTGTTCATATTTTGACCTATTAATGACAACAGTACCTAGTTTGTCAGCCTTTTTGATTGTCAGAGTTGTTCTTGAGGCTGTTGATGGCATTGTGTTCAGCACGGCTTAGGTTATGGGGCAAATGATGCTGCTTTTCCACAATTTCAGCCCGTGCACGTTGACGGAAGCAATCTATGTTGAAGTCCAGTCTGTTGTTTTGACCCTCAGGAGGAGTCGATGAAGAATCCTTTTTATTATGGCATTGGTAGGAAGGATTCTGTGGGTTAGTATGTTTAGAGGTGTGTTGGAAGTATTCTTTGAATTGGAGACTGCGAAAGTAGGATTTTAGGTCACCGCAGAACTGTATCATGTTCTTGGGTCTGGAAGGACAAAAGGAGAGGCCCCAAGATAGGGGCCTCTCCTGATTATACCATGTTTTATTTTATATATAATAAAAGTGTGTGTGCGTATATATATATGTATATATATATATGTATATATATATATATATATAATCACACACACAGTGGTTGCATTTGAAGTTTTTGTCTGTTCTGTGAGATTATTTTTTCTGTTTCAAGTATAGTGTTCCAAGACTGAAGACGCTATAAACATAACCACTATACATCATATTTTTCTTGTTTAAATGAATAGTTTACTATTTTACCATTTTTTAAACATTACAAGACTATGTGAAATGAGTGATTCCTATTTTGAGGGAATGGGGAAACCTTTTTTTAAAAAATTTTATAATTTCAGTTTAGGGCATTTTGTGGTCCCAAAATGTTGCCTTTTGAAAACTTAGATCATTATTTGCTCGTTTTTATATTACATTTGTACCCTTAATGCAAAATGTGCTACAGAGATCTAAAGGAAGATATGTCCCTCCCTGGAAAAGCTAGCCATCTTGCAAAAAGAGCTAACTTTTTGAAGTTGTGGTTGTATGTACTACTTGATACTCAGCAAAACTAAATTTTAAAATGTCAAAATTTGAAATTTCAAAAATGTTGAGAGCTTTCACTCAAATATAGTACCATTTTTAGTAGAAAATTTCCCAAATCATATTCAGAAATGTCTTTCCCTAGCAAAGAGAGAGAGCATATTATGTATATATTTGGCCAATAGAGTCAGAAACTTGTTTTTTTTGTTTTTGTTTTTTGTTTCAATTTTATTTTTAAAGTGAAAACTAAGGTTCTGGAGGCTTGTAGCAAAAATTTCAAGAGTCCTTCAATCTATGGACTCAATGACCTTTTGACACCCAAGATTTTCTTCTCCTTCCTGATGTTTTATGGAGATGACTTTAGCAAATTGCATTTCACTCAGACATTGCTATCTCCCTCATGCAAGTGGTTCCAGAAGCAGCCTGAGAAGAAAAAATTCCTCTCCTTTCCGGGCACCTAATCATGAAGAATGATCATCTTGTTAGAAGAGACCAGGGCTTCATTAGCCAAAGAAACTTGACAGATGGCTACTGGGAATGCTGAGAATTAGTTTTTCAATCTCTTAACAGGTAGCTCAGTGGTTTGAGCATTGCTTGCTAAACTTAGGGTTGTGAGTTCAATCCTTGAGGGGGTCATTTGAGGATTGGTCCTGCTTTGAGCAGGGGGTTGGACTAGATGATCTCCTGAGGTCCCATCCAACCCCAATAATCTATGATTCTTCAATCTCTTTAGCAATGTGTGTGCTTCTCTTTCCAGGACTCAGTGGCTCGAATGTTTAGATTTCTGTTTATACCAGCTGAAGATCTGTCCCCTTATGTGCCCACATAGGAAGGTTACAAGGTAAGCTGTTAGAAATTGGATATATAGAAAATTTGTGTGAATAAAAGCACAGTGAAGGGATTCTCCTACCTTTTAGGCAAAGTTTAAAGATGGAAAATTTCAGATGCATGCATGAATGTTGTAGAAAAATGATAAACATTTGAAAATGGAAGTGTATAATGTAACTGTTGGGGGAGTCCCAGTTGTAGTAATCACTGCCTGAAACTACAATAATTCAAAGAACATTAGCTCTATTGGGATTCAATAGTATTACCTCCTAAAAAGGAAAAGCTTCATTTTGTATCATTAAGGAATGGACTATAATTTGGTCTACAGTCTGGAGATGGCTAGCTTCTTAAGAGTATGGCCTTGGTTTAAATCAACAAAAGGAAGGACAGAGTTGATGGTAAACCTCTTCCAAGGTCTTTGGATATTGTAGGCATCTTTGAACAGTTAAAGATGTTGGCAAAATGTATCTACTGCAATGCCAAGGCACAATGAGAGGTTTACATTTAGTGATGTAATTAAACTAATTAAATTGGTTGAAGCAAAACCAGTCTGAAAACAGATGTACCAAATCTTGTAGACTTGAAAAAGGTTCTATTAACGTTTTGTGGGGATGGTGTATGTGTCTTTTTTTTCAGTTTTTGCATGTTTGTGTACTTCCTGATTTCAGTCCCAACTAGAAGCAAAAATGTAATAAAAACCCCAAAACAATAAAAGTTTATTTTAGCAGCTTTTCCAGCTTACATGAAATCTTATGGGGGAGTGTTCTACCATGCTATTTCCAAACCAAAAATGTTCTGTGGAGGAAAAAGAATTCTATTTCCTCTTAATAAGGATCTGAATTTTTTTGGATGCTTATTTGGACTGAAACTCCAACCCCTTTTGAGGTTCCCCCAACTCTGGTGGTATGCTAATAGATGATGCTATCTGTTCACAACCTAAATATAAGAACAGGAGTACTTGTGGCACCTTAGAGACTAACAAATGTATTTGAGCATAAACTTTCGTGGGCTACAGCCCACTTCCTCAGATGCATAGAATGGAACATACCGTAAGAAGATATTTGTACATACAGAGAACATGGAAAAGGTGGAAATACCCGTACCGACTGTAAGAGGCTAGTTAGTTAAGAGAAGCTATTATCAGCAGGGGAGGAAAAATTTTGAAGTGATAATCAAGATGGCCCATTTTGGACAGTTGACACGAAGGTGTGAGGATACTTTTTACATGGGGAAACTGATTCAATTAGTGTAATGACCAAGCCATTTTCCAGTCTCTGTTCAAACCTAAGTTAATGGTATCTAGTTTGCACATTAATTTGTTTTTTGAAGCTTTTTTGTTGCAAAATTGCCACCTTAACATCTGTCACTGAGTGATTAGAGAGGTTGAAGTGTTCTCCTATTGTTTTTTGAATGTTATGATTCCTGATGTCAGATTTGTGTCCATGTATTCTTCTGCATAGAGACTGTCCAGTTTGGCCAATGTACATGGCAGAGGGGCATTGCTGGCACATGATGGCATATATCACATTGGTAGATGTGCAGGTGAATGAGCCCCTGATGGTGTGGCTGATGTGATTGGGTCTTGTGATGGTTCACTTGAATAGATATGTGGACAGAGTTGGCATTGGGCTTTGTTGCAAGGAGAGGTTCCTGGGTTAATGTTTTTGTTGTATGGTGTGTGATTGCTGGTGAGTATTTGTTTCAGGTTGGGGGGCTGTCTGTCAACCTCAGCCTAGACCAGTCCACACAAGTGGTCCATTTCCTAGACACTACTGTGCTAATAAGCAATGGTCACACAAACTTATGCTCATATAAATTTGTTAGTTTCTAAGGTGCCACAAGTACTCCTGTTCATTTTGCTGATACAGACTAACACAGCTGCTACTCTGAAACCTAAATATAAATATAAAGTATTTTCTTTTCAAGGTTTATACTAACTTTTTATTTTGTTTCATAATTTTTTGTTAAACTAAAGATCAACATCTTTGCTCTGGATGAACATATCCTACTGCATACAGGGGAAAGACACATTGTTTATTTGCATTCTTTATAGACCTAAGTGCATGAAAATAGCCTAGTGGCACACCTTCACAAAGCTATCTTTTTCTATAACTGGATTTGCAAAGACAAGTCTCTGTTTAGACATCCATTAATTAAACATAATACTAGTTTACATAATCTCTTTCCAAACATATTATCTTCAACCAACTTGGATGCTGTCACTTTCATTTAATTCTGATGGAACACTTTTAGCAAGATGAGATAAAGTTGAAATCAAAGCTCTCATGAAAGTGCAGGCTGGCATGAAAGGAATTGACATTTAAAATTTAAAACCTCAAGGAAAATCCTTTTTAGAAATATTTGAAGTGCAAAATATACTTAACACAAAGGGCAAGTGATAAAATCCTAGAATATTTGACAAAAATATACTTCATATGCTATTATCTAGACTCACAATGGTGAAATCCTTGGCAAGCTCATTAGCCTTTTTAATTTTGATTCAGGGCTTGATCCTGCAAGGGACTGAACGCTCTACTCCCAATCCAACAAAGCATGTGCTTAGCTTTCAGCACAAGAGGAGTTCCATAGATTTGAAAGTTGAGCATATGCATAGGTGCTTTGCTGGATTGGGACTTGAGGGCTCAGCGCCTTGTAGGATGGAGCCCTTTTAGAGTAGTAAGGTTGTATCTGAAGAACACTGAAGTTAGTCCTACCCTGAAATGATCAGGCAGCCTTGGTCTTTCTGCTTTCAGCTGGGACATGTCTGCCTCTGGGTATGCAAGAAATGGAGAGAGAACAAGGGGTCCCTAGATGCCAATCCTTTTGCTTCTTGAGTGCAAAGTGAGGAGGGCGACTATGGTGGTCCCTATCCAAAGGGTTGTAGGTGGGCACCATCTTCCTGCACACCAGATGACATGAAGACTCTGGCTTTGGAACAAATTCTGCATCTACTTGTATCTGTGTAGTATTGAATAATAGGTGAATAGTTTTAAGAGCTGCTTCTAAACTCCCTTCCTTTCACCTTGGAGGTCTTCTATTCTCCTTACTCCACAGGCAGAATGTCTCTGACATGGGGACATGCCATCCCAGTGGCAGCTGCAATATAGAATGAATTTCATTTCCTTTATTTAGACACACATTTGAAGGATAAAGTAATTATTCCAAGAAGAATGTGACAGTGGCAATGGAGAGATTGTCTATGTTGATGAGACTTTTGATGCTTGTAAGTCTTTATTTGTCTACTGCATTATGCTTATGGAAAATTTACGGTTCCTTTAAAACTTTGACATGAAACCAAAATCAGAAGGGTTTCTACTGCCTGCTAGTTCCGTGCATTCCTAATTATAATTGATGTTCTGTGCAGGATGCTGTCTCCAGTTCACTTTGTCATTTTGCATAAGTAGCTTGTAAAAGTCCTGGGGTGTGTGCCTGGTGGAGATTCTGTTAGGTTTAGTTTGCTAGGAAAAACAGCCTAGAAGTGTGAACAGAAGAAAAAAATAGCTTGTTAAAGACAGACACATTGAACTGTTCCCACCTTTTAGAAAAAGAGAGAATTGCTGAAAGGTTATCATTGCTTTGGTTCTGAAAGCAAGCAAATAACTTTTCAGTATCGGTAGTTCTGGTGGCAAAGTTTTTCCTGTGTCAAGTTGGGTGCTTGTGGAATAAAAATGATCAGCACATTGGACACAACTCTGCAAGAGAGGCAAACATTTTACTGAGCTGTGTGCATGGGGTACCTTGATAGGGGAAAATGCAATACGGAGAGACTTTGGGGGAAATCTTGGTGTCACTGTCAGAGGTATTTGGATTTTTGTACATGCTTTTAAAAAGGAAAAAAGTTGCTTCCGACTCTCCCTCAAAATACTTTATCTGAAATTTCTGGTACCATCTCTGATAACGTCTGAAAGGTCACAGGTATGTATGTGTCTGCAGAGGCTGTTGAGCAAAGGTAAATCTGACCCCATTAAAGACCACAGGAGTTTTGGTATTGACTTCACTGGGGCTGCGATTTCACCCTAAGTCTTCAGAAATATGATGTCTGTTCAGTAGCTATCACAATATTTAGACAAAAAAGAGTATTTTAAAGCATCACTTTAAAGTGCCTCCTCTGGGCATTAAACATATAGTAAGTTCCCTAGTAACTTCCCTGAATGTACACTGATCATCATCTTACCAGCTGTGATCAATGTTAGTTGAAGAATATTTGTGTTCATGCTAAATGATCAGCATCTCATTGGTTAATCTGAAAGAGTTTCATGTTACATTGGAACAAAATGGATACCAGAGAGAAGGGTGGATGCTGGTGCCTGCAATATATAAAATGAAGTTAATTATTTATGAACTATTTTAAAGATGCTGGGGAATCAAGTTTGTTGTGTTTCACAAATTTGGAATGACCCCAGAGTGGATTATTGCAAATTGGACTTGGGAAGGCAGAGGCAAGAACCCTTCCCCAGGGATATTGTACTTTGGGGCCCAGGCTTGTGAAGCTTATAAAACCTGTGTGTTTAACATCCTACAGGGAAAATTTCATAACTTTACACAGAGTGCTGCTATATAAATTTCACCATTACAACACTGACCAGTAAGTCTGAGTGTTCAAATGATGCCTCACAGGGCATATTCCTAGTTCTTCTCTACTACCCCACTTATCTCTCAAAACCCATAGGAAATATCACTCAATTTTTTTAAAAGCTGCTTTACCATATTGACCAGATTCCCATCCTCTGATCATGTCCTATGCTATTTAGAGAACTCATTTCTTATCTAAACGTATCCATTTAAAATGTAAGAATTGATAAGAAGCAGATCCAAGTAGCCTGTTGACCGCCTGCATGTTCTAAAACTTGCTGGTTCCCATTGCTTGAGCACCTACATGATTAACTATCTGCAAAATCCCACAGTCATGCCGGCACCGAATCCCTAGCTGCTCCCAATTCTGGGCAAACTTTCTGTCTGCCTATGCATGCACATTAATCTTTGGAAAGAGAAACCATACTAGGTACTCAGAAGAATATACACCACTGTGTGAACATACTAGATTTTTGAAATCTTGTACCAGATTCACTTCTGTCGACAAGTGCTACAGAACTTTAGTCGAGAGAATTAAAAAGCTCTCTAGAAATGACTAAAATACTGATTAGCTGCGTGTAAGCTAGAAAGTTTGTCTCTTTCATCAACAGAAGATGATCCAATAAAAGATATTACCTCACTCACCTTGTCTCTAAAATATTATAGAAATTAGTAGATATTATCTATAGATGTTTTTTTATTCTGCAGAATTTAATACTGAAATATAACCTCTGTATTAAAGTCTTCAGGATTGTTTTACAACATCTATAGAAAAGTGTTTATAGAAAATTGGTTTATAGGACTCCGTGAGCCAGCTTTTTATATATAGTCTCTCTCACTTAGACTAGATTTTTCAATCTCATTATGCTACACTATTGTGATGCCTGGTGCTTTTGTATTTCACTTATGACTGATTGGCTCCTTCTCCCTACCCCCCACAGCTCAAATTTAATCTTTTCAGTCCTTCTGTTATTTGATCTTGGGTATCTTGTTTACCTTTGTCATTGTTCTTTACTTCACTGATGAACTGCACTGCTTCCTTTTGTCACTTTCGACATTTTATAATTTACAATAACCAGAACAAATAAAGATTTCATGTCCTTAGTTTCTTCATTAGCTATATTTCATTTTTTTAAGTGTAATGGATTCCAGTCAGTTTCTACAATCTACTTCATATTCCTTCAGTCTGTCACTTTAAAATCTAATACTGAGTGGCTTGAGTATGCATTCATGTATATCTCAAGTGCCAAATTAGGTTCACTTATCCCTGGATGTTAAACAACTCTTATCTCCAAGGCAGTTTATAGAGATACAGCTAAAATTAGCATCTCATCATATTGGTTGCTCAACAAACTATGTAAGAGAACAACTGTTCAGTCTCCAACAATGTTAACCTTTTTCTTACCTATTAAATAAATCATATTCCAGTCCCATGTCAAGGTAACTGATATTCCTTGTATCAGTGTACTGGCTCTATTACAGAGACTCTCTGGTTTGCACAAACACATCATGATTTGTCATTTTATACATGTCCTCTATCACCCAGAATTCCTATAATTGTTTGTTTTTAACTGTTCTTCTCAACTTAAGTTGTCTCCTCTGTTTCAGTCCTTTGTATATAAATTTGACTTTGAGCTACAAACCCTTTCTTTGTCTGCAGTGCTGCATTTCCTCCCAGCCAACAGAGTTCTTTTCTATACTGTAAACTTTAATATTAGCGTAAATAGTCCTTGTGAGAGGTGCTAGACAGCCCAGGAGACTTCAAGCTGCACAAATCTGACCTGGAGGTATGAGCTCTGGGAGTGAAAGAAATCTTTTTATCCTTGCGTTTCTTATGTAATCTCATATTCAGGGGCTCCAGTCCACTATGATATGCCCCTTCTACCTTGTATACTTCCTTCCTTTGTTCTTAATTTTCTGCATCACAGTATAAAAGGTTGTTTTACCCTAATGCCTTCCATTACCCATGCACATACCACCATTAGCTATTTTCCTTTTGTCTGAATGCAGCAACTATTAATAAGTATGCTAAAATTTAAGACACATTCTGACCTGGGCATCTGGATGGCTCAGCACTTGATTAATCAGATGGAGCCTTTCAGCACTGCACATGCTTTGTTGCCTGATGGTGTGTCTTTACCATTGTGGTGACTTTTCAGCATCCCTCTGCGAATTGAGTTGGTGGTCTCAGGCAAGTGTTCATGGTAGATATTTGTTGGCAGTCTTGGGGAGACGGAAGAGGACCGGCTGGGAAGAAGGAAGCCTCCCTCCCCCACTACCCCATTCCCCAGCAAATGATCCCTCCCCATAGGAAGAATCTCTGGCTAATTCACAGAGACTGGGGAGGAGAAACCGTTGGGTAAGATGCTTTTATGAAGGTCACTTACTGCCACCCCAAGATTTTTCTCTTCACTCCTGCTCCATTCATTTGAGGGTGGAGGTAGAAGAAATGTTGTAGTAAGGACCACAGGAGAGAAAATGTAGTGTGGGTGGCTGGTTGTAGAGAAGGAGGGTGGATAGTAGTCCACTGAAATTTCATTGCTATAGGGAGCTAATAAAAAATGTGGAGTTGCAAGAAGCAGTCATAAGACTTACTCACAGAACTGTGCTATAGATCCTGAAAAACTTCCTTCTGCAAGTTGGCTGTAGAAAGAAGCCCTGCTCCTTTAAACAGCTCCTACTAAAATCTCTTTAAAAAACCCTCTTTTCCATCTTAAAGATAAGATGTTTCTTCGTTGCCGGATCCAACACTGCATTAGGGCTAATGTCTTGCAGAGTTATCACCCCTCTTCTCTGCAGTGCACATCAATAGGGAAATCAGGGGATGAAAACATGTTCAATAGCAATCAATGCTTGTCAAAGAGACCAGGGAACTTTATTGATGTGACACTGATGAATGCATGCAAACTCTATAAAACCAGTACTGACCTAGGACAATAGAAAATTGTTGTTAGTGGACTGTTTTGCATGCTGGTACAGATTGTTGGGCCAGGATGGATGTCAGCTTTCTAATACCAAAGGCATCCATGTAGTAGCTGTATTTTGTTCTAAAGGGAAAGACTAGTGTATGTCCATTCCATCTAGCTATAAAAGTCCAGACTCTGCCATACTTAAGTCTTGCCTGCACACAATCAATAAACTGACCATCCTACAGTGGGGCAGAGTTGTATTGGTATGAAAGTGCTTATCCTGTTATAACTTACTCCCATGCAGAGAGGGGAATAAGCTATATCCGTATAAGGTACCTTCATATTGGTATAAGTATGTCCACAGTAAGAGTTATACTGGTAAACCCATTTTTACTAATATAGTTAGATCAGTAGGACACAGGAGGCATTTGGGTAGAGATTGCTGTGATCAGAGTCCTGGCAGCAGGACAGGAATTTGTACTCTCTACAGGAATACTTTGTTGCTGTGCAGTGTCCACGTTTCTTGCAAAATCTTGGAGTTGCTGCTGACCCCAAAGCTGAAGCTGCAGATATAAGAGGTTAATATCAAGGATGTAGCAATTCTGCTGCTCTCTGACATTCTCCCAGTGTAGAGACCCCAGCCTGCCTAGGACACCACATACAGGCAAGACAGGCCTTCTCTCCCTCCCTGAACTCCCACAAAAAAGAACCTTGGGGAGAAGATAATCCTCACTGGAAAGCCCCTGCTCCCAGTGATGGCACTGCTTATAGGATGGTGAGAAACACCTTCCCAGCACCTCCTCCACAGGGAATGATGCCTCCTAGTTACCCTCTCCCTGCTGACAGGTTTCAAAATGGTACCTATCTTTAAAAGCTGGACCAAAGGGGACCTGGAGAATTAGGCTGACTGGTTTAAGTGAGATCAGAATTCAATCCTTTGACTTTAGGCCTCTGCTCTGCTCTTCTGATGTGCATGGAACTGCCATTGCAGTAGGAGAAGCAGGATACCTGAGATCCATTGCTTGATTCTGAAATCATGGTTTTACCCTGAGCTCAACAGAGTGCAGAAAAAACACTTAATGGGGAAAACATTCATTTGCCTAATGAAGGAAAGACTAGCTCTCAAATAATGTAAAAATACAATGTTTCATGTTCCCTTTTTTGTCCAGGTGTAAAGATAACTTTCAAAGTAAAGCTCGGTTTAAATAACAGTAAAAAGGTTTTTGTAGCAACTACTGTTGCACAGTGAGGGCTGAATTCTTCTCGAACTGGTGTAGTTGAGAGTAACTGCTGAATTATGGAAGCACAACTGATGATATCAAACCCTCTGTATGCATTGGCTTAAGCTAAGGCTGATGCATATTGGTCTGCACTCTATATTGATCTGATCTATCAGAGTCTAATTACACACTGCAATGTAAACGAAGTGCACCTGGAACAAGGATCAGCTTACAAAAGAAAAATTTAGTTGTAGGAAGTATAGTTTTCTTACAGTAATCTCCTCTTTCAGAATCCCAATGTCCAGTTCAGTATGATAGCAGCAAAATTGTTCCTTTTGATCATTCATTTATCTAGTCTCCAGTAGTTGCAGACAACTAGGAGTGCACAGTCAAAGGTATAATCCTAGATGAACAATTGACATGCTGCCTCACAGCTCACGCATTAGGGTCAATAAGTTGAACAATGAGCCTTGGTCTGTGGCCATCAAAGAGGAAACTTCTTTTTGACAGGATCAATCTTTTTGCTAAAGGCAGGTGGGAGATAACACTGTTAAATAAAGCTATCTTCTTCCCCAACCTACACTAAATCAGTAAACTGGGGCCAGAGGAGCGAGTGTTCACCAAGTCAGCAACACAAATGATTTAGCAATCCCCCTGCCTTTTTTTTTTTAAATCCATTTGAGATTTAATAATCAAAGGTGGTAGTAATGACACAGCCCACTATGAAATGTGTCATGTCTTGGCTGAGCTGTATACTTCCTTTTGTTCTTAATTTTCTCTTCCATTCTACAAAAGGCTGTTTTCCACAAGGTACTATAGCACCTTCCATTACCCTTAGTGGAAATTACCATTCAAGTTTCTAAAGTTGAGCACCATCTTCTTGTGATCCTCATTTTTATGCATCCCCAATCTCATTTGCTTTTTGTCAGATCCAAAAAGAAAATGGAAGAAGGGGGGTGTTAATCTGACTGTTAAGTAGGTAGTAGTCAACCTTTCATCTTTTGAAGGATGCAAGTGAAAAGATGGATTTGAGGGAATCATTAACTTACATGAAAACACTGCAGTTAGTGAGATGTGCAAGAAAGATTAATGTGAAGGAAAGATACTATAATGGAAACAAAAATGAATAATCAGGGTAAAATTGTATGAATAATCTAAATAGTAATAACATTAGAGCTCCATTAGGTTTGTAAATGATTTAGGCTTTTGGAGTTCTTTGACATACTGCACTGTATGAGATGGTATTGTAGGGAATAATTACCAGAGGGTGCTGCTGCAGTCTTGAATATTACAGTGCTAAAGTCAAATGAAAGATGCTGTTCAAAACGCAACTGAAATGGCATGCAACCATTTGCTCAGTGGTTGCTCTCATCTCACAGCAAAACATCTGCAGAATGGTTCTTCGAGTCTATTTTCTGTGAAAATAGGTAAGAAAAAATAAAATTGAGTTGCCATTTTAAATGAAAAACTTGTTGGATCCCACAATTGCCCTAAAAGCTTCTGCTACTTTAAGTGAACTTTTATGGCCTTTATTAAAAGCTAAATTAGATGCCCCTTTACTTTCTGAACATACACATTTCATAGACAGTAACTGAATTCCACAGAGTACATTGAAAGCAGCGATTGTAAAAGGGAAGCAATCCTGCAGCTTTGAACCTAAACGTTCCCTATCATAAAATACTTATAGCATGGAGAAAGTCCTCAACATGCTAATGTTCAATGGCGTTTCTAGTTTGTGCTGCTGTGTGTGCTCTGCTGCTGCAGTTAACTATCAAGGAGAGACACACACACACACACATAAAGATTTTAAAATAAACCCAGTTTGACTTTTGCCCATTAGAAAACACAGTACCAATTACTGCGCCAGGTTGTGCCCCCCTATTAATTGGTACACCAAGGAGGCACTGCACACTGTGGTTCTCCTTTGACCCGTGTTGCAAAGGGGTGTATAAGCCACCCACACCTTACTGGGAGGAGCCATGTGCAACTTTCTGGGTCTCCTCAGCTCTCCAGATGACTGGGATCCACACAGAGGCAGTGGGTAGGCTGGGTGGAGTCATGTTGGGTTGCAGGGCTGTTAGGATTAGGCTGGAAAGATAATACAGTCCTAGGGTCTGTTTACTTGTTCTGTGCGGCACCTCTTTTTCAGCTGATCTGAGAGGAGCTGTGGCTAGGGGAGGCACTGGGAGTGCTAGGACCCCACCAATGCTAGCTCAGAGGCCTTAGGGTTCTTAGAGATTCCTGCAGATGTGCTGTGCTTGGGAGCAGAACTATGACCTGTTTCATAGGACGTATTGGACAATCTGCTCCCCCAAAAGAATGATTTGGGGGAAACTTGGTAATCATTTCACTTCCTTTTAGATCCCATGCATGTAAGAGTGCTCTATGGGCAGAAGTCTGCCAGATTTCCCTAACAGATATCCCCTCTGTTGTGG
Source organism: Gopherus evgoodei (assembly GCF_007399415.2). Taxonomy (NCBI): domain Eukaryota; kingdom Metazoa; phylum Chordata; order Testudines; family Testudinidae; genus Gopherus; species Gopherus evgoodei. The sequence continues at coordinate 20,015,669 of NC_044333.1, forward strand.
GTTATCCCCTGCCAAAAAGCCTGCAGGGCCCAGCCCAGCCCACCCCCAAACCTGGAAGATCTCAGAGGATCCAGAGATGTAAGGGGAGTGCCTACATGGAAAACCAAATATGCTCTGGGGCTGCATTACCTTTTCCACTTAATTTCTATTGTGTCTGTATATCCTGTCCCTGCCTCCCACGCCCCATTATGGACTCTAGAATGGATGGGGGATGCCTCTGTAGCATGTATCACTGTGTGGTGTAGCCATTTTTCTTTGCAGAAGTAGGGGGGATCTGCATGTGGAAATAAAAAAAAATTGCCAGGTGAAAAGCTGTTTGCTAGTTCTGCTAATATATTTCACTTGCAAAGATTTGTAGCCCTCTCTGGGCATGCTCTTCACTCATATTCTTCAATATTTATCTCTATTGAGGCCTTCTATACCTGAACCTCTCATACTAATTATCAGATCAACTAGCCTCTGAGAAATGGGCATTTTCCCCAGTATGTAGAGGTGTATTAGAAGTTCAGTACACCTCTCTAAGCCATGCTTTACTGCCCTTTTAACAAATCAAATGCAGAAGAAGTGTCAAGGATACTTCATTACCAATGGTGTGCTAATGAGCAACAGGGGATGCAAATTACATTTGGAGTAGGCTGCACTGCTTCAGAGAGAAAAATTATAACAGATGTAATTGGCATAGACTCAGGTCTCTCGCATGTGTCATCAGCCTGCAAGAGGCCTGGAAAGATGAAAATGTTGTGGTGATAATGTCTGTAATACTATTCTATATGTAAAACAAAAATATAATCACTCCAAAAATAATTCTTTCCCCCTAACAACTAAGGAGGGAGAATTTACACTACAAGTTTATCAGCAAGCAGATTTACTGTTCAAAGTATAATGCAAAAACTTGGTGAGTGATGATTGTAAAAATCAATTATTAATGCAGTAATCTCACTTCTTTCACATTTAAAAAAAATATAAACTGTCTGTGGGCAAATTACAACAATAGATAGAGATCAGAAAACAATGCAGTCATTTTGTATTTATTTCATCATAGTGGAAGCACCATTAGGCGCAGAAAAAGAATATTACTAAGAATGGGTCAGAATCAAAATCCTGGATCCAAACAGAGTCAGCAGTGGATAAAATCTGACCTGGATTTAAATTTTGTTGCTTTGGCCCATATTTAAGTCCTGATGTAAAAGCAAAGCTGGTTTAACTAAAGGTAGGTTGTTAAACTGGTGTCACTTTGTGTGGTCACTCTTACATCAACTTAGCTTGCTTCTTTTATTTTAGTAGGGGTAAATGAAACCAATTTAAACTAATGTAAGAGAGCCAACAGGTGACTGCCACCATTTTGGCCAACACACCAGGGCCTGAACCAGGAACCTCTCGGGCTAAAAGCTTGAACTGCTGCAACTTGAATTCAAGTGTCAATATGCTCTAGCTGGGGCTGTAACAGACTCAGTCCTGTGTCACTCTGACCCAGAGTGGGACCTGTAATGCACACTCACCTGTGTGTGTACACACACGCACGCAGTTCCACCAGTTTAATGCAGCTGTGGCATATCACACCTTTATTAAAACTAGTGCAACTTCTGAGTCTAGACAAGCCCTTAAATGAAAATTATCACAATTGTGCCTGCCTTTGGGCACACTTCTCTCTTTCCAGTTGAAGATTCATCCACTAGAAATGAAGTAGATTTCAGGGCAAGAATTCTGATATGTATATTTGCATCAAACATGTTGCAGTTTAATCCCATATGTCAAGTCATGACAGGATAACATGAAGATTTTTAACAGTGAGGCAAATACTTAGGGCATGAGTCTCTTACACTGGTTTTACACCAGTGTAAATGGAATTACTTCTGGTTTACACTGGTGCTTCTGATTAATACTGGTGCATGTAAGAGTACAATTGGGATCTCAGAGTTGTCAGACATTGTTACCTGGGTGGAAGTGAAGTGACATCTTCTAATTCTCTAGCACTGAAATTCCATTCCCTTCTCCACCTCCCCCAGTAATGGCACTTAAAGGAATGATGTCAATTATTGTGGTAGCAGGGGTATCTAGAGAACAGACATGAGTATTGGGTGGAAAAATTCCATCACCTTTGTTACCTTATAGACTAACAGATGTATTGGAGCATAAGCTTTCGTGGGTGAATACTCACTTCGTCAGACACAAGATTCACCCATGAAAGCTTATGCTCCAATACATCTTTTGGTCTATAAGGTGCCACAGGATTCTTTGTCACTTTTTACAGATCCAGACTAACACTGCTACTCCTCTGATACCTGATCACCTTTGTTATATTAGTTATGTAATAGAAAATAATGTGTCAGACTAAACAATCCAGTAAAAAAAAATTGTCCCTTTCCAGCACTATGTATTTGTGCTCCCTGCCTTTTTTCTAGAGAGGGCTTTTTCAAAGCCATCAGAAATAATACATAGTTTTAAGACTCAGTCATGTTGAACAGTACATTTCTAGTCAGTAACTTGAAAGGATTCTCTCTTTCTCCCACGCCCCTGTCCAACTTTCTACTGCCTCCAAACTTACGATGGCTCTTTGTTTTTGTCAGCACCAATGAATAAAGTTTCTCTCACTACATCCTAAATAGGATACAGTGGGAAAAGGCAAGCCTTTCACAAATAGGCACCTAAAGTCAGGGGCATGTGGTAACCCTGGCTGAATTCCCACTTTGGACACTCACTAGGCAGCTGCGTTTGGACCCCTGTACTGGACTTGTGTATGTCTAAACTCGCCTGGGCAGGATCCCGCCACAGTCCCTGGCCTCTCAATATACAGAAAGCATTCAATTGTACTGCAATTTCATACCAACCAGAATTTATAACTCTTACATAGACTGGTTTTCCAAATTGTCACAGTTCCTATGTCTGTATTAGACTCCTAAACAAGTGGGCTGATCTTCAAATGTGCTGAGAAACCAGAAACTCCAGTTATTGCCAATGGAAATGTTTGGGCAGTCAATACTTAAATAAGGGGGCTGATTTTTTTAAGGTTCCTAAATTAGGACATACATATCTGACTTTCAGTTCCTAAAAACTCTGGCAAGGTTTTCAAAGCTAAACTTTCAGAGCTTCAAGTTGTGTGAAAACTGGAGTGACAAAGTCTGGATTTACTTTTCCCCTAAATTCAGAAGTGTTTGAACCTAGGATTAGATCAGGCCCATCTCGAAACATCTGAAAACATTTTCAGTGTAGGAATTATCCTCCCCACATGGTGACTTGCATAAGTAAATCCACACTCCTGTCATGTACATTTTAACTGCATCTCTTAATTCAGGGGTAATCAAAAATGTTTGGGGGCACCATTACTTTCTGGCTTATGTACTGTATGGACATGAGATTTGCTGAGATTCTGATGTCAGGCAAGAATGAGAGAATATTTACATTCCCAGAATTCTGAATAGTCGCTATATAAATCTTGTGCTTCTGTGGTTAAGGCTAAAGGCATAATCCAGTTGTGATTTTTTTTTCTTTTAAAGCTTGGGTAATGGAGGTCACATGAGCTTTTGGCTAGGCTGAATCAGATGGAGATCTGAGCAATAGCAAAAAAGGCATTGTTGTGGCTTTGAAGATTCTCCCTTCCTTTTCAGAGCCATCTCCCCTGTTCCCCAGAATAGGCCAAAAGATTATGCTTTCTAGATGCCATTAGAGTGGTACTATACTGTATGTGGCTTTCTGTGTAAAGACAGGGTGCAAAATCATCAATATTATATTCTCATATATAAGAATTCCCACTGTAACTCTAAATCCATGGATATACCCAATAGCCTAACTATATCTATTTGAAATAAATCTGAACGCTGATAACTTCATCACTCAAAGAATGGGGGTAGATAGCACTATTGTTTCTTTAATTGAAAACACAAGGAGAGGTTTTTTCCCCTCCTCAAATTGAAAATTACATACTGTGCATTAAGATTTTGAAATGTCTTTTGCTTTGAGGCATGGCAATGTGGCAGTGATTGTGCTTCTGTAAGAAGAAATGGGTCTCTTAATAACATTTCCTCTTTCTTCACTAAGAAGCCGTAATGATGTGGGAATACTTCTGTTGATTCCTGAGTTACTCAAACAAATCCTTAGAATAGTCTGGCTAATATACAGTTTTGAAGTAAGTAATTGTCCTGGAACAAACATCTCATGAGTTGTCAGTGTTATCAGTATAGTACCAACCACTTTATGCCCGAATGGACTAGTTTGGCTGTGCTAAGCTGCTTTCACCAGCCTATATACCTCAACTATAGCTGATTTCTTTCTTTCTTTTTCAAAGGGTAGTAGGGAATGAATTCTCAGCTGTGGACCAGTTGGAATCGTGTGTGTGTGTGCATGAGTTTATATTTAAAGTCCTCAAACTACCATGATGAGTATGGTATAACTCCCTGGAGAGAGATTTTATCTGCTCTTAGCGTACTGCTAGTCTCCAAGACTTTTTTTTGTTGCTTAAACAATAAGCCTTTTAGGAACTCTTCAAAGTTCTTTTCAACTTTCCCTTATGGTACTTGTTGACTTTTGGTCTTCTGCCAGTGTTTAGCCTTAGATGGAGTTTACCATCAGCTTTGGGCTACATTCCCAAGCAAGCTGACTCCAAGAAGACACTGAGAGCTCAAGAGGGCACAAAACCATTAAGAGGTGCCTGGGGATGGTATGAGGCTGCTAGCGGCCTCTGGTGCACTGGGACCGGGTCTTCTTGGTCTCGGGTTGCTTGGGAATGCAGCCCAAACTGGTAGTAAATTCCATCTAAGGCTAAATATTGGCATGAGATCTTTTAGGAACTCACAGCAATTTTTAGATTAAGGCAGAGGGCAGACAAGTTCTGTCCCATCTTTCACACAGAACAACACTGCCAATATGCTGCACTCCTGATCTTGAGTACACCTGGCACACTATTCAGTTTTTGGTGTTTCACGAGCAGAGACAGCCAATTGTTCCATATTTCATTATGGTTGAGTTATGGGGACAAACATCTCATAGTAACTATGTTTGTAGTGACCAGACCTATTTGTATTTATCTATTTGTATAGATAACTATATCTAATGTCTATTGTCTTCTTAATAATTAAATGATTCTCTTGTTCTTCTAGCATGTTTTAGCCACATTGAGTTTCCTCATGAAAAATCTCAGAATTCCTATCTTTTTAGGTGAAGGAGTAAATACCTAGTACAATCTGTGCTTTCTCTGAAGAGATCACATTTTATTTTTGTACTGAAGACACGACATGTATTAAAATCACATTCATTACGTGTTTGCAAATAATCCTCTTCTAGAGATAAGCAGAGTTTAGCGTCTGAGATTTTGCACCTACTGTATCGTCGATTTTTTTTTTTTTTTTTTTTTTTTTAAGGCTGAAGTCTATACAGCAGGATAACCAGCCTGGACAGTGAGAACATCAGTGTGGTTTTTCCTAATAAGGGGTCAAGCCCTGTTGAAGAAATTGAGGCATCTCATTGACCTCTACACCCAACTGCACCCTTTTTTTGTACAGTTAATTTATTCTGTTGATGGACAGATATGGATTCAACTGGAATATTTCTAAGTTGCCTGCCATCTCTTGTATTTCTGGCAGTGAGAATGAATCATATCTCTGAGATAATGAACCATTTAATGACTTGTGTGTTGATTTATCAGATGGTGCTGGAGAGGCCAATTTTAAAATATAAAGCCATAAGTCACACAACCGCTGTATACCGTTAGTTGAAGCTGCTTGGCTCCCTTACCAATGATTGCTGTGTTAATCAAGGTGTCATTAAAGCTGGCAACCGGCAAAAGTGCTTATATGCAACACTTTTTTCATTCTGATGTGGCATTGATTCTAAATAAGAATTCATTATTATTCTCAGGTTTAAAGAGAGACTAATCTAATAGAGTGTTGCTCTCTTTCATAATTAGGTTGTTATGGCTTGAACTTTAGCCTTACTTAGCTTCAAAGAAATAAGTTATTAACAGTGAGTGTGCAGATATACTCAGTAATCAATCTGGGTCACTGGCAACCAACTTGTAGCAGCTCTTCAGTGGTGGAACAGTAACACTGTTTGATGCCCCGAGCTCTCTATACTGATATGCTATAAACATGTTTTACTTCCACCTTTTCATGTTCTCTGTATGTATAAATATCTCCTGTCTGTGTGTTCCAGTCTATGCATCCGAAGAAGTGAGCTGTAGCTCACGAAAGCTCATGCTGAAATAAATTTGTTAGTCTCTAAGGTGCCACAAGTACTCCTGTTCTTTCAGCAGATACAGACTAACATGGCTGCTACTCTGAAACCATACATGTTTTAGCTAGAGCGACAAGAGAACAATGCCAGTATAAACAGAAAAGGATTGCAGGAGATTCCCCAAACAGGAGATGCTTTGTGTCTAATTTATTTTGTATTCTGTTTTAGAACAGGATCCAAACTAATCTTTGGGATGGGAGCTGTCTGAGTGCCCCATTCTTATTAGCCAATGCAACATGACTTAATCCCATAAAGCAGAGCTGCAGGCAAGAATATGTACAGGCAAGTGACCAGGCAGAGAGAGCTGCTTTTTAGGAGATTGTAGAACATACCTTTGCACAGTGGCAATAGCTGAGCAGTGTGAACCCACCAGAAATCAGGGTGTTTTGGGTTCTAGTCCACTTTTGGAATGTCTGGGGACTCAGCCTGATGCAGTACATACAGCCCTAGTTCTTGACTTTTTTCCCCCATCCAGTCCTCAAGAGCCAAACTTTCTCTTTTACTTTACATTTATTGTACTTGGGGCTCCTTGAATTCCCATGCTTTTCTGCTCAGGGCATCTGGGGAATATTAGATTTTGGCAAGTGGCCAGCTTTCTTTGAATGGGCACTAGTAGTGTAGGACCAGAAGCAGGCTGTGGGACCTTCGTAATGTTTTAAAACTTTCTAAACTTTTTAGAGTGGGCAGCGGGCAAGTTATGTGTTGATATGCGAGTTTTTTAAAATCTGAATAGCATGTGTTTTCTGAAGGATCGACACAATGCTATGAAATACTTTCACTTTGTCTCATTTATTATATGTTTGGGTTTTTTTTATATGCATGCCGTAAAAGGCACATTTTTCAAAAACTGCCTTTAAATAAGTGTTTCCAAAACTGCAAACTGTTGATCACTCTTCGTATTCCCCAAAACTTGCAAGCATTTTTGTTTAGACATCTGCCTGATTAGGGTGCACAAAAACCATCTGTGCATGCAGATCCGCTTGTAGGCAAGCAAAAAGTTGGGCACTCAAAACTGCCCATTCCAGAAGGAAGATTGGATTTGGAGGCTGGACTGAGGTCACTTTGAAAATTTGATTCCCTATGGTTTCTTTCAGTTTGTAGCACTCTTTGCTGCCTTAATTCATTGTTACTGGGAGAGCTCATTTAAGACCTGGAAGAGACTGCGTGGGAACCTGTTACACAGCATCGTCAGTGGATGAGTGTATGGTTAAGACCCTTCCTTATGCCAGGGGAAAGCACAGATTGTTCTGGGGAGAAAGCGATTAGGTTCAGAGGTTGACAACCAGTCTCTTGCATATCAGAAGGGAATGCAAACAGCTCAGATTTTGCCTTTCCATTTTAAATTATGTTCTATGTTTTCTGTTATAAGTGAGCAGGTTTTAGTCAAATTAAAGATATAGAGCCCCTGGATGACCTAATGCTGAAATGTCAGAATTGTGTAGGGTTTTATATGAGTCACTCTCTTTTTAAAAGTTTATGGGAACCATGTGGCCAAAACCTTTCACAATCATTTGAGAATCAGACATGATTTAAGTTTTACAATGTGCCTAAAAATGTGTTGATTAATCTGAACTTCAAATCAACAAACATACAGCTTTGTTTTATATTTGTCACTTCCTTCAGGAACTAAATACATCTGCAGTAGGGGAAGTGGAGAACCTCCCCAAACTTGGCGGTAGGCTTTCTAAAAGCTGGCAAAGTTAGATTTATCCTTAAAGAGGAATGATGGGCCAGCAATCAGCATGCTAGTTGGGGATTCAGGACATCTGGTTTCAGTTACCCATTCTACCACAGATTTGCTGTTCATCCCCCTTGGGCAAGGCTCTCTGTGCCTCAGTTCCCAAACTGTAAAATGGGGATAACAGCACTGCACTACTTCATAAGGGTGTTGTGTGAATAATGTTAAAAATGGAGCTACCCAGCTATTAGAGTAATGAGGCCATGTAAGTACCTTAGATGGAGAGACTCCTACTTGGCCTTCCTGAGCAAGGCATGTGTAACATCCTGAAAATAGCTTCCATTGAAAAGAAATAATGTTGGTAGCGTTAACATAAATACCAAATCTTGATTAGCATTTGCATTGAAAAGGTGATTTCTTATGTTGTTCAGTCTTATGGCATCCAATTTAAATATCAATGATCCTTCAGCATAAATAGGGTAAATCACAAGTACACTTCTCACAAATCCCAAGATGAGTCCTTTTATGTGCACTCACAGTGACTGCCTTTATTTTACTTGTCCTCTGACAGTGAACCCATCAACACACACCCCTTCATTTTGATGATAGTTGAATGAAGAGAAGATTCAGAAATTCATGTTCAACTATTGTGCAGCTGCAGGCTTTAAAGATTCAGTTTGTGCCAACTTACTTAACCCATGCATGGTGAATCATCTCTAACATGCTTCAATTCACCAATTCCCTGTCTGTATAAATGGGGATAATGATACTGCACTACTTTATAAGGCTGGCAGTCTACTTGCTACCAGTCTGCTGCTTGTGCTCTCCAGGTTGTTTCCTCAGCTGGAGCCTCTGGCATAGATCTGTTAAGCTCAGCCTAGTGTTTTCTCTCATCTTGTTACCAGTGAAGGGACTTCCACAGGCCTTTAACACTTAAGATAAAGGGGATTTTTCTTTCTTTTTTTTTTTTTAGAGCTGAAGGACCAGGGCTTTGATCATGTGTGTGATTAGTAGAAATACTAATTGACCTAGTTAGTCTGCAAACATGGCATCATTACACCTCTCAGTATAAAGCAGGAGGCACGAATAATCATGTATCATTCAAACATTTGATATTGTTGTTTGATTACCGGTGTCAGCAGGTGTCTTAATTTAGAAAAGCAGCATGGCAGCTTGGAATGCCTTTATTGGTGAACTAATGGCATCATCCAAAGCCTGCTGAAGTATATTGAATGCACTGGGCTTTCAATCAGGCCACAAGTGTTCAAAAAGAGAGCCTGTGTGCGTTGTAGATTAGTAATGAATGCACTTCCACTGACCTGCATGTCTGCTCTTACATGAGGCATAAATTCAACATCTCAGTTACAACTATTGCATAGCCTAGTGCCTGCAACACCTGGAAAATAGAGTTAGCCAAAATGGTGGTATAAGTGCCAGGTTGGAAGTGTAAAGAAAGAATGGTGCTTCAACTCTGAAAGGCTAGGTACACATGCAGCAACCTAAACACAAATGGGTTGAATAGCCGAGGGGCTTTTTTTCTATTTGCTGTACTACTTAGCAAAAGAGAATTTATTTTCCAGTCATATGAACAATTTCTCCATTGGCTTATACCCCCATTGGCTCTAGTGGAAGTACACCAGATGTAAATCAAATAAGAATTTGGCCCACTGAATTTTTTTGGCAAGAATCTTCCTAGGATGTTGTGTGAACCCCTGTCTGTTTTACCATCCTTGAATAAAAACTGTGTGTTATGCTGTATTTACTACGTATAGCAAAACAAAGGCCAGATAATCTAGTATCCTGCTTTCATCAGTGACCAATAACTGATGGTTCAGCAGAAGCTGAGAGAACTCTGTAATGTCAGTTGTGCAACATGACAGATCTAGGGAATTATTTTTTGCTTCCTCGTCTAAGTGACCAGGTCAGAGTAGATCATGAATCAAGCCTTAAAATCTACATGTCTGCAGCAGAAGGTATAATTATCTATACCATTGGCTTAGCTTACAGTGTCTAGTCTGTGTACAGTCACACACATTTTAAGTCTTATTTATGTGCACGTCAAGTGTTTAGTCTTCTTTCTCATTCTTTCTTTCCCCAAATCCCTATTCTTTACAGTATTATTTTAAAATGTGTTTTGTTTCTTGAATGTGAGAAATGGTTACTAGATTTCAGTAAAACAGCAGGAAGAACTACTTAAAGCCTAACATTAAACAAAAGGGGAGTACAAAGATAACTTTTTATATTTACATACTGATTTAAAGGCTTTAGAGATCAGTATTAAATACACATTCAAAGTACAGCTGAACACAAAAATGCCACACTTAAATGATAGAAGAAAATCAATAGACAGCAGATGGCAATTACTATCTATTTTCTTACTAGAAAAATGAATGAATAATACATGCTCTAAAATGGCAGCAAATACAATTATAGACATGAAAGTAAACTTTTACACCAGAAAAGAGACATTGAGAGAAACTATGGGTGAGAGAGACACATTTTCTTTCTTGTTTGGAGCCCTGGGTGTTAATTTCTCAGTAAGCAGTTGATTCATTAATAATTATATTTTTGATGGTCAACCAGCTATCTACTAAACAAGTCATATATGATAATTGGCACCACTATTCACTAAATTATTAGGCAACTGATTCCTTATGAAGAACACATTCTTTTTTATTCTGCCTGCAAATTGTCAGTTAGGCACACTTGTGATCTGCATATGCAAAATTATTTTAATTCAGTCTCTCCAGCACAAGTTTTCAAGTCAATTATCAAAATATGTAAATCCCATTTTTTTGGGGGGGAGGCAATATAATCTATTTTTTCTTTTTTGTTTAATGTAGTAAAGATAGATTGGTACCCATAAAGTTAATGAATGAACAAGGGTCTAATGTGAATCACATCACATCAAAGCAGCAAAATAAGCCCCTTACATCATAGTGATACTCTTGTGAATCTCCTGAGGTATGGAGACTATGCAGAGCTTGGAAGCTTGGCAGTTTTGCTTTACTGGCATTCATGTGAATGTTTTCTTTAGTTTTCAAAATATGAGCTTTATTGCTTTGAATTTTTGATCAGAGCAAAACTGATTCTAAAGCAATGAGCCATTTGTTTGAGAGGAACGTGTGAATATTTTACCTGCTGTCCATTGCCTGATTATGAAAATGAGATTGTGCAGTTCCTGGTGTAGTGCTGTCATGTTGCAGGCAAAATAAAGGAAGGAAGTGGGTAGACGTGTGCAGTGTATGTGCTAGTTTTACCATCTCCCTTAAAAAACAGACAGCATATGATCACACCTTTCCCAGGACCAAGAAAACATGTGGAGACATGCAACAAGACTTAAATCATTCCAAGATGCATGTTTTCTGGCCACCAAATAGTAGACAATAGCCTTCATTCCAGCTGCATAGAAATGTCATAATAGTGATATGCTAGTCTCCATATTTCCTTAGAATTCTAAGACTACTTAGAAGGTTAGCCCTTCATGGCAGGGACTCTTTTGTTCCATGTTTCTACAGCATCTAGTGCTATAGGGTTCTGGTCCATGATTTGTACTCCAAGATATTAACATAATACAAAGTAATAATAAGAACACAAGAAATGTCATAGTGGGTCAGACCAATTGCCCATATGGCCCAGTATCCTGTCTCTGACCGTGGCCAATACCAGAGCTTCCAGGGGAATGTAGAGAACAGGGCAATTATGGCATGATTCATTGCTGTCTTTCCCTCCCAGCTTCTGGCAGTCAGAGGATTATGGTTCCTGAGCATAGGATTGTATCCCAGACCATCTTGTCTAATAGTTATTGATGGACCTATTCTCCATGAATGTATCTAGTTCCTTTTTGAACCCAGTTACACTTTTGGCCATCACAACATCTCCTGGCAATTCTTTTTGTTTCTTAAGTATACATGAGCCTTGCTCAGCAATCCTTATGTTGCTGCATGGTAATATCAAATACAGTAAAAATATTCTGATCGTCTTTAAGAATCAAACCATGGAAAATAAGCAGCTAAAACAAGAACTAGATGGTCCCGAGGACTGGAAAATGGGATACTGTATCATTCATTTGGTAGATATGTTTTTTAAGAGCCTGATCCACCAAGGTACTTAAGCATGTGCCTGACCTCAGTGGGGCTGTTCACAAGCTTAAAATTAGACTTAATTACCTTGCTAAATTAGGGCAATGATCCAGTGTGAGTCAATAATGTCTGAAAGTTATTCTCTGGTGTCTGCTTAGTGTCTTATGTGGAATGTAATGGTGGTTTGTCTAGTTCCTAGGGAACATGTAAGTGTTCATGTCCCCAAACTACAGCTGTAGCTGGCATTAATTGGTGTCCTGATAGGATTCAAAAGGGTTTGAATGGCCATGCAGATCAAGGCCAATCCTGCAGAGTGGTGTGTCTGCTTAACTTTATGCACTGTGAGTTAGTCCTATATGTCCTGGGAGTGGGATTTCTGCATGGTTTTGGGGCTGGGGCTGCACTGGGAGAGGAGTTACTCTGGCTGGGGTTCCTCTCCTCTTCTGTCCATGAAGCTGCTCCAACCGCTTTTGGGTCTGGTTTGGCTGTCTTGAATCTCTGTCTGGCTATGCCCTAGAGTCAGTCAACCTTTCTTTCTTTTTCTTTCTTTCTTTTCTCCTCCCCTTCTCCCCCTCCCCTGGAGGTACTAAACGTGAAGGGGTAGAATCCGATTCTCAATCCTGGCTGTAGACTGGAGGCCACGTTAACAGCACTTGCTGGTGGCAAGAGTCTGGAAAAAGTAGGGTTTTAATGTATTGTACATCTGACCAGTTGGAAACCCCATGTTGATAGATCTGCGGCTCCTTTCAGTAGTGGAATTTTAACAAAGGGCTGAGCTGCCTTCAGTACATCAGGATGATATAGAATTGATCATAAACCAAAGACAGCATTGATACAAATAATCAAGTATGTTTTCTTCAGACAAAATTTTGTCCCTGCTTTGTCTGTTTTTCAAATAAAAGGGAGTTTAATTGATCATCAATAATATTTTGCATGGCATGAGTTCATTATAACTGATAGTAGAGTGATTCCTACCATGTGGCAAGTATATAACAGTTCCCTCTCCTGTATAGTTATGACACACAGAAGAAGCAATAATTATGAAAAAGACCCCCTTTATTTCCTGATCTGTCCATAAGTCTTTCTCCATTTAAGAAGAGCATTACAATGGGATATCCAAAGAAATGTGTGTGTGTGTGGGGGAGGGGGTAGGGAGGTAAAAAATTATTATTTTTCTTAACAAAATAAAATCTAGGAATTTAAAGTTCTTAATTACACTTTTTTTTTCTGTTCAGTACAACTGAGCAATAGAAAAACCTGATTTTGTTGGGATTATCAATAACAATAATTGTGCTTTTTCTTGCTCATCTGCTTGAAGGCTCTTTTTTTGTCATGAAAGTGAGTTAAACCAGCGATTCCTGGTCCTTCTACCTGCATCAACTTTTATTTCATTCACTGCAATTGAATTCAGAGGTGTAAAAAATAATTACCAGGAAATAAAATCCCTATTTTGTCTGTGCTGCAGTTGTTTGTTTGATTTGTGATTTAAATAAAACACACAGACAGACAGTGTCTTGGCTTTCAATACATTTCCCTGTATTAAGAAAATGAATAAACAGCCAAAAAATGACTTGTTTGGTTATCTTCTAAGGGCTTGTTTCACTGGTGTTTGGGGAAAAAAACTACCTCAAGTTGGGTACAGTAGTACAAGCTGCCCACTAATTCTGCTCTACTGGAGAATCAGGGGCTGACTGGTGCAGCACAGAAAGTAAGAAGGGCAAACTAGGAGATGTTGCTTACAGGGTGGCTTTTATAATTTGTATTGTGGTAGTACCTCAAGCCTCTATCTTGGACCAGAGCCTATTTCCTGAGCAGATTTAGCTGGAGGATCTTCTGCGGAACTCAGGCTGTAAATTAAAGCCAGATAAAGTTAAGATTAGCATATAACCATGATAGATTTCAACCAAAATATCCCGAGCTAGATCCCTACAATTATCTAATGCAGCGGTTCTCAAACTGTGGGTCAGGACCCCAAAGTGGGTTGCAACCCTGTTTTAATGAGGTCACTAGGGCTGGTGTTAGACTTGTTGGGGCCTGGGGCTGAAGCCAAAAGTCCAAGCCCCGCTACCCAGGATTGAGGTCAAACCCAGAGGGCTTCCTTGCTGGTGGGGCTCAGGTTACAGCTCCCACCTGCCCAGGGCTGAAACTCTCAAGCTTTGGCTTCACCCCCCTATCCTAGGCGTGTGGGGCTCAGGCTTCGGCTTTGGCCTCTCACCTGGTGTGGAGGGGCTCCAGCTTTGGTCCCCCTTCCTGGAGTCATGTAGTCATGTTTGTTAACAGAAGGGGGTTGCAGTACAATGACGTTTGAGAAACCCTAGTCTAGTGGGTGTTTCCCACAGTAAGAAATAGTTGTTCAATTATGCCAAATTGACTGTTTGACTTATCATGACTGGATCAGGAATAGGTTAGCATATGTAGGGTGATGTGCCCTGACAAAGCTGTGTGTGGAAGCTTACACAACTCCTTATGTTGTTGGTTCTTCATCTGCATTTCCTTTAAACTTTCAGAGGAAAACAAAACAAATTAGGAGCATCAACTGGAATGACTTTCATATTGGTTTTTATAGTTATATCGTGTTTTTATCAGCTTTGCCAACTTCTCTACTATTCTACTGTTCTTTCTTACTGATTAGTATTAGTTTGTAGAAAAAAAGTCCACATAGGTTTATCTTGTGATTATAATTTCTTTAACTTCTACTGTCAACACTTTTTGAATTTGTTCTCTTGCAGTTCTTAAATTCATGCCATTTGCCACAGCAGATGACATTTTTCTAGCTGCTAGCTGACATGAGAATCTTTAACGACCATGCCCTAATCAGCAGTGGAATCTTATAGATACTGTGGGCCTGATTCACCTCTCCTAACTTGATAGTCCATCGCTGATGATGGCGATATTGTCACAGTTCTCATGTATGGCTACACATATGACTCTGAAGTCTGAACCCTGATGCACAGTGTCGGCTGCATTGAGGGCATGGGAAGTCTGTATTTATTATGTTTGATGCAGCTCTGTGGCGCCTTTCACGTGTAGCTTGGAGTTGAATTTATTGAGCTTGCTCAAACCTGTTATGCTGATTTTGTCAGATTGTCAGACTTGAACTGATTTGCTCAAGTTATTTGGGATTGATGCCAGCCCACTGGAGACTGCTCTTCAGATTATCTTTGAAGCGCTTATATGGACGATGCTTCTTTCTTTTGCCCTGACTCAGCTCCCCATACAAGGTCTGTTTTGAGAAATGGTGGTCTTCCATTTTGACATGTCCAGTCCATCTAAGCTGTGCTTTTAGTAACATTTCCTCAATACTGGTTGTATTTGCTCTTTCAAGGACCTCTGTCCTACCAGTGAATGCTCATTATTGAGCAGAGGGAGCACATGTGAAATTGCTCAAGCTGTTTAATGTGATTTCTAAAAAGAGTCCATGTCTCAGATCCATACAGGAGCGCTGTTAGAACCTTGTATGATGATGGCTGGCAGTGGGGCATTGGAATGGGGTGCTGGTTGGAACAAGACCTCTGTCTTCCCGAGAGCAACGATCTGGGATGCTTCAGAAAATCTATCAATGATGACCTGAAGGTCATTGTGTCTATGGGCCGTCAAGGCGCAGTCATCTGCAATAAGTGCCCTGTTGGGAAGTCTTGGTCTAACTATTGAGTTCTTGAATATCAAAGAGGGAGCTATCGAGTCAGTAGCGGATGTATATCCCCTGATTCAAGTCTCCTGTGGCATGGCTGAGGATATAGGCCAAGAACAAGTTGAAAAATACTGGAGCAAGTACACAGCCTTGCTTCACTCTATTCGAGATTTCAAACAGGTCAGAAAAGTCACCACTGGTAAGCACTTGCACTCTCATATGGTCATGGAACAGACAGATTATTTGTATGAACCTTCTTGGGCAGCCCTTGTGCAGAATAGCCCAAAAGCTTTGGTCAAATTGATGAAAACTGCATACAGGCCCATGTTCTGCTCTAAAGATTTTTCCTGGACCTGCCTTATGACAAAGATCATGTCCATAGTACTATGACCTGGTCTGAAACCACAGTGTGCTTCTGGTAGATTCTCTTCAGAGCGAGGAGTCTGGTCAGTAGAATCTGAGCTAGTATTTTCTCTGCTGTACAGAGGACAGCAATGCCTCTGTAGTTTCCACAGTCAGTTTTGCTGCATTTGTTTCTGAACCGTGATATAATAATAGCATATCTGAAGTTTTGTGGCATTTCTTCTTTCTCACAAATCCTATTCAAGATGTCATGAAACATCATTCTGGCCTTGGGCCCTGCTACTTAATTTAGTCCTGCTGGAATATCATCCTTTCTGGAGGCTTTGAGTTGTTTGATGGCTTTCATAACTTCCTTAACTGGTGGAGGTAGGTTAAGATCCTCTGCTATGAGTTTCTCTCAGGTAAATGATTAAGGACATCCTGATTGACTGTGAATGGCCTATTGAGTGCACTATTGAAGCATTCAGCCATTCTCCATACGATTCCCTCTGTCTTTCATCAGGGTTGTGCAATCTGTCGACTTCAAGGAGGCTGTGCCAGATTTAGATCGTAGACTGCTTTGAGAGAGTTAAAGAACATCTTTGCGTTGTTTATATCTGCATAATGCTGAACTTCTGCAACTTTCCTTTCCCACCACTCATCTTGCATTCTCCTCAGTTCAGACTGGGCCTTGCTCTGTAGGTACTTATACCTACCTTTCTTTGAGACGGAGGTGAGTTCATTCTGCCATTCAACAAATGCTTTATGCTTGTCACTTAGGAGTCTGGAAATGTCCTCGTTCTTATCAAACCAATCATGGTGTACCCTTTCCTTTAGGCCTAGCACTCATTTAGCTGCGTCAATAATCACGTTTGGACTGGTTCCATTTTTCTGTTCGGTTGCCAGTGACTGGCGAGCATGAAAAAAGCTTGTCATAAAGTGACTTCTGAAACTGCACCTGATAGTTGGCGTACTTGAACTTTGCTATGTTGAAGGCTGTTCTAGTAAGTTTGGGACGCTTGCACTGTGAAGGGACTATATGCAGGTTAAGCACTGCTCTTAACAATCGGTGATCTGTCCATCATTCTGCACCACTCATGGCTCTGGTCAGTCTGATATTGCAGATGATTTAGTGGGTGTTGATCCTGCTTTGAGCAGGGGATTGGACTAGATGACCTCCTGAGATCTCTTCCAACCCTAATAGTCTATGATTCTATGTCTTGTTGGCCAGTGATAACATAGTCAATCAGGTGCTATTGTTTGGACTGTGGGTGTATCTGTGTCATTTTATATTTATCATTTTGCCTAAAAGATGGTGTTAATGATGAGCAGACTATGTTCTGCACATTTACCCAAGTGGAGGAGTCTGTTGCTGTTCATCTTTCCCACTCCATGTCATCCTGTCACACCTCTCCAGTCACTGTTGTCTCTACCAATTCTAATGTTAAAGTCTCCCAGAAGGATGAGCTTGTCATAGGCAGGGGTTGATCTGATGATGGAGTCCAGATCAGAGTAGAACTACTCCTTGCTTTCCTCTGTGCTGGTCAGTGTAGGTGCATAGGCACTGATGAGAGTGACATACCATATAAGATTCAGGGGAGATTGAAGTTTCATGAGGCGTTCATTCAGGCCAACAGGGAGGTCAGAGAGTTGTTTCAGGAGAGATGATGTTGCAAATCCAACTCCATGGATTCTGTCTTCACCCTCTGCTTTTCCTTTCCAAAAGGAAGTATAATTGCCTCCTAGCTTACTGATGGAACCTTTTCCGGCCAATCTAGTCTCCCTTAGTGCTGCAATATCAATATCATAGCGGGCAAGTTCTCTGGAGACAAGAACTGTTCTTCTCTCAGGCCTACGTGCGCGCCTCCATCCATAAGGGTGTGGACATTCCATGCTCCTAGAATGAGTCTTTCCTTCATTTTTCAATTGCTGTAGGATGAACTGCCAGCCGTGGTAGTCTGACCAGATGTTATGGGGTAGACAATGTTTAGGCCATCTTTTCTAGCCCCCTTCCCTTAACAAGGGTGAGCAGAGCTATCCTAAAAAGGGCTGCTCAGTTACTTAGGATGCTGCCAAACTTCTCCACTTCCCTGGGGATGGAGCTGAACAGCCGCTAGTCTCGAGGCTGTCTATGTGCAGGATTGTGACTATGAGTGCCAGTGGTCATCCCCACCAGTTGCTTTGCTTCACCTTGCAATGCCACTACTGCCACAGGACTTGGATTAATGATATAATGTTGATGATGAGATTGGATAAAATTCTGTTAATGGGAGGAGAGTTGCAAGAGAACCTGTGTGGGAAATTTTCGAGTGAGAAAGCTGTTACACAGGGGCAGTCCCACTCTGTTGGTCACAAAGAAGCCAGATTCCAGGCATGAAGAATCATTATGGCTGGAAACTTCCTTAGCTGCAGTGGGTGACCAGGACATCTTCAATGCCCTGTCATGCTCTCCATGCTCCACAGCACGTTGGTGAACCGCCTTCATGGCCGTTGAATCACAAATTGATTTCTTCAGCCCAGTCCCAGAACAGTCTTTGCGTGCTAGAGAAAGGAAGTTTTCCTATCTTGCCGAGGGTAAAAGACCCATTGTCTACCCTGATTCATTTCTCTTAAGTTAGGACTAAAGAATTACACTCCTATAGGTGAGAGAATAATCAGGCTCAAAGTCTGACTTTAAAAAGGGGATAGGGAAGGTACAGACCACACTAATCTCTGGAAAGAGAATTAATTTAAATAAGCAGTTTAAGTCATTGTCATCTCAGACTTGTGAGAGTCTCAAGTGTTTGGAAGTTGAAATGATAGTTTGGGCTAAACTGAAACTGAAGGGATAGATAATGCCCTAGTATGATGATTGTCATTATGCTGAAGGAGAATATAAACTACTAGTGATTACTGTTCAGTCTCTTTTGGTGAAATTACACTGCACTAGATTTTATGTCTAAGGTCAGATTAAAGGTATTAATAATGAACACTGCTTGATTGCAGAGGATTTGTAGCAAGCAGCTTTGAAATCCAGTGGTTTTAAGGGTACTGCCTATGACAAGCTAGAGATGTGTTGTGATTCTCAACATATAGCTCAAACAGAAAAATTGTTGAAATTCTACTGAAGCAGGCACATATACACTTGCAGCATCCAATCAATGTAAGAAGTAATGTATAAATATACCCTTCTGCTTGAAAGGTTTGCTATATTACAAACAGTAAAGGTTGTCAGACCCAGTAAATTATGAGATTTTAGCAACAGAATAGCTCATTTTAATCTTAATTGTAGGACTGAGAAGCTTTATAAGAACCAAGTATTAGATTATCAAGTGCTTTTCAAGAACACACTAACTAGAACTGCTCATATTTGGGCTGTGCGCATCAACATTTAAGAATATTATTTGGAATTGTAAGTCATTTGAGCTATACCACTCTAATTTGCTAAGCTACAAACATGATAAATATCTTACTAGGATGCCTCTATCACAAAATCAGATGTGTTTATTTGGAACAATAAAATCAGATGCAGTCTGAGAATTAAGAGATTATAGAAAGTGACTTGTGAACTGAAAGGCTTCATGCAACTTGCCAATTAGCAGTTTGAAATTAATGTGATGTAAAATATTAAGTTGATTCGCTTATAAGCATTGTCAGAAGTAATGAAAATAATTATTGTCTGAGCTTTTTAATGGAAGGTGATCTTTACTTGGGAACAGAGGGGGTCTAAAACTGAAACGTCAAATCTAAATCTCTTGGCATTTTTTGGGGGGAGGACCTTTGAGATTCAAATCTTAGCTCCAAACCCCAACTTCTACTTCTCGTTCTGAACTGAATTCTAAAGCAGAAAGACCTTAGGAGCAGGTGGTATTCCTGTCCTGCTCCAAAGAAAATCTGAGCACATTGTAGAGGATCAGACTTACTCCTTTCCTTGGCTTGGTGGCTTTTAGGGTTCCTTCTATTCCATATCTCTGTATTAAGTCCCTTAGCCCCCAGGACTACTCCCATCTCCCTTTATGGAGGGTATAAGTAGAGAACCGTGCCCTCGATGAGCCAGCATGAATCAAATAGCGTCTCCCAGCAGGGGTCAAGTATCTGCCAATAGGGTGGCTCCATAGAGGCACCCTGTCACACTGCTACAGAGCTATTTTCCAGTACCAGTTTGGGTACAGTCAGTCTCATAAGAAGAGTCTTCCTGCGTGTTCTTAAACACAGGCTGATAGAAATCTTTTCAGTTTATGCATGAGTTTATTGCATGAGAACTGTTCTAGATTTCCATGCTGTCAACTTCAAATCTCAACCTACAGCTCATCTGGCTCTGAACACCATGTTGGTGGCTCATCAGTAGGCATTTTAAATAGATTTTTGTGTGTGCTACCTTTTAAGCATAATGTGAATTCACTCCATTTCGTTCTGGGTTTAGATGGTTTTTAAAATATGTTTGAAGCTATAATATACATATGGTAAGATGCACGCCATTCATTTAAAAACAGATGGAATGCTAACAGCATTCAGTACGTGTGATGTGTGTGTGGGAGGGGATGTTTTCTGTGGTTATGCATTGGTGTGGGAAACACGGTTGTCTAACCATAGTATGAACATTGATCAGCTGTAAAGCTGACAATGCCTGCAATCCGAAGGCTGATTAAACATTTTCTGTCAAAACTCTTTTTCTATGGAAAAATGGGTTTTTGGCTCAGTTTTTTCATGCAAAAATTTTGATTTATTTTTGGGGTTAAAAAACCCCCAGAACTCCTGAAAAGTGAAATATCTCTGTCGTTATGCTGGCACCATGGCGACGGGAGCTATAAGTCAATTGTGTTATGCCCCATTCACCTCTACTACATATCTCAGGATGCCAGTCTCCCCTAATGCACTACCTTCCCTCCAAGAAGGGAGACTATAATGCATCGTGGGACATGTATTTCATTCAGGTAGCTTGGTCAATGGAGAAGAAGTGGGAGCATGAGGAACCCAAACTACAGGTCCCATGAGACACCACACCAATGCTTTTGAATCAAAATATTTCTGTATTCAAATGTTCATCATCAAAAGTCAAAATTTTCCTTGTGGTGGAGCAGAGAATCATTTTGCTGACAGCTCTACTTGCTACATTGACTGAATGAATTTATCAGGTCAGTGTATGTGACATTCCCCAGGGTACTATCTAGACTGTTGAACAGTTGGGTCCCCTCAACTGTGGGATGCCTTTTACACTGCTTTGCTTTTGGAGCAACCGCTCCTGGTCAGCTTACATACAACCTCCAGCATGTAAATTACTTCCAGCTATTCTGCATGAGTGCTTTGGCCAGCCACCCTTGAATTACACTGCAGAGCAACACCAGCAAATTTCCAGTCCCAGACTTCCTCCAGAAACATGCATTTTGTACTGCCCAGCCTTCTCTTGGGCAACACCAGCCCATATAAAATCAGTCATTTTATAAATATTAAATGAGATGTTCAAATGAAGTGTCCCAAACACTTCAATCCAAGCACACTGCCTTAGATAAAACAATAAAAATATATTAACTACAGAAAGATAGATTGTAAGTGATTACAAGTAATGAGGCATACAAGTCAGAATTGGTTACAAAGAAATAAAAGGTAAAATGCAACTAATACTTAAGGTAACAAGCTAAGTGAATTCAAAGCATGTATCTTTCACCACATGTTTTCAGAAAGGATTCCTTCCTCAGTCCTAAGCTGTTTTTGTTCCTCAGGTGTCATGGCTGCTGTGGGTAGAGAGAAAGGGAGGAATAACTTGGGACATCTGTTCCCCATTCTTTATACATTTTCCTCTTCTTTGAGAAACATCTGTAGCTGGGATTCAGGTGACAGAAGGTCTGTAGGGATGGGAACCTCCAGCTGCTTCTTTGCCAAGATATAAATTTGTTTCTCGCACCCTTTTTCCTGCCAAAGAGTGGCCACTTAACTAGGTAATGGTCACAGGTTTCATTGACACCTGGCTAAGGCATCAGTTTGCCTTTTGTCTCTGAGGAACTGGTTTGTGGCTGCTTTTCTAACTTGGAACATGTCTCAGCAATGTCATATAGTAGAATTTTATAACTTTACATACAACGTTGCCACACATATTTTAGCAGGATAATAAATTGCTCAGCAATTTATGAGCTTCCAAATGATCCGTCACAAGGCATACTTTGCACAAAATTTATCATAGCCTTGAAAAAGGGGGACATAGAGATACAGACTGTCACAGTGTAATAAAAGGACCAAGTCTAAGAATAAAGACAAGTTATTGCAAAAGGTTAGGACTATAAAAATATAATGAAGCACATCCAAGGGCTCTATTTGGACCCCCTATGGATAGAATCATAGAACTGTAGGACTGGAAGGGACCTCAAGAGGTTTTCTAGTCCAGTCCCTTGCACTCAAGTCAGAACTAAGTATTATCTAGACCATCCCTGACAGGTGTTTGAAGATTTTTAAGAGCAGGTTAGACGATGGAGATTCCACAACTTCCTGAGGCAACTTATTCCAGAGTTTAAGTACCCTGACAGGAAGTTTTTTGCTAATGTCCAACCTAAACCTTGCTGCAATTTAACACCATTGCTTCTTGTCCTATCCTCAGAGGTTAAAGAGAACAATTTTTCCCTCTCCTCCTTCTAACAACCTTTTATGTACTTGAAAACTGTTATCATGTCCCCTCTGTTGTCTCTTTTCCACACTAAACAAACCCATCTTCCTTCATAGGTCATGTTTTCTAGACCTTGAATTATTTCTGTTGCTCTTCTCTGGACTTTCTCCAGTTTATCCCCATCTTTCCTGAAATGTAGGACCCAGAACTGGACAGAATACTCTAGTTGAGGCCTAATCAGGGTGGAGTAGAATGGAAGAATTACTTTTCATGTATTACTTAAATGCTCCTGCTAATACATCCCAGAATGATGTTTGATGGTTTGTTTGTTTATTTATTTATTTATTTATTTATTTGCAAGGGTGTTACACTGTTGACTCATATTTAGCTTGTGATCTACTATGACCCCCAGATCCCTTTCTGCAGTACTCCTTCCTAGGCAGTCATTTCCCATTTTGTATGTGTGCAACTGATTGTTCCTTCCTAAGTGGAATACTTTGCATTTGCCCTTATTGAATTTAGTTCTATTTACTTCAGACCATTTCTTCAGTTTGGCCAGATAGTTTTGAATTTTAATTCTATCCTCTAATGCACTTGCAGCCTCTCCTAGCTTGGTATTGTCCGCACACTTTTAAAGTGTACTTTCTATGCCACTATCTAAAGAATTGATGAGGATATTGAACAGAACTGATCCATGCAGGACCCCACTCGATATGCCCTTCCTGCATGTGTATGACAAATGGTAAATATTCTGGATGTTCTTTTGGTTGGTGTGCCTTGCTCTCCCACCAAGGGACCTCACCTGCTGCATGCACTGTGTACAGTCACATGTGGGGCCATGGCCTTGTTTCATCCTGTCTCTCACTCCCCCTTTTAAGGTGATGCATGCCACAGAGGTGTATGGGGGAAGCAGTTCTTGTGCTCCTTAGGTTCAGGAATTTTGCTTGCTCCTGATCCTTGCTTGATATGCACAAAGCTGAGGGGAGAAAGACTCCTCTTCAGTCTTGGGTCAGGTACAACCCAGCCCCTCCTCTCCTAAAGAGTTTTTAAAAAGTTAGAAGTTGCAGATTGGTCAGTTGGTTAAGGATGTTTTGACCTGAAGAAAAATTTGCATGTGATATTTCACTTTGTTCCCACATTGGAGTAAAATAATTAAGAAAACAATTTATTTTAGCTGAAGGCATTTGTAATATAATACTTCAATTAATCTCATTAGCTGTAAATATGAGCTAGATTTGGATACAGACCCTTTGGATATTTTGTGCAGTCTTCGAGAAACAAAAGGGCTATTGCATTAATACAGCTCTGGCTAAAAACCAAAGGAACAGAAGCTCTGTTTTAAATACAGCTATGATTAAAAAATAATAAACCTTGCACTTCATAACACTTTTACCACGTAACTCTCAAAGTACTTTACAAAGTGGCGAGTCATTATTACAGGTGGGGAAACTGGAGCACAGAAGTGAATGGCAATGATTATGCAGAACTGAGCCCTGAGTGACATTCAGCCCAAGGTTGCACAAATCAGAGGCAGATCTTGGGAATACAGTGGAGGATCTTAATTCCCATTTTGATGCACTAACTGCTGATCTATACCACCTCTTTCCTTTTAGACAAAATTAATATTTGAAAATTATAGCTGGACAGAAGAATAAATTTGTGTGTAGCCTTTCCACTACTCGAGTTTAGGGGAATACTTCAGATTATGTCAGAACTCTTAGCGGTAAAAAATTTGTGGGAAAAGTATTTCTCTTCCCTTCCTGCCCCTCCTGTGTCCCCTCCCCCGAAAGCCCGAGTTCTACATGTCCATCAACATGCTGGTATTTCTTTCCCAAATTACTACACAATAGGCAGGGACAACAGCACTGATGTGCCAAGAAGATAGGCCATTACACTGACCTTAAAGTAGATGAGTAAACTGAATTCATCTATTTTAGTCCAGTCCTGATTCACTGAATTCATCCATTTTAGTCCAGTCCTCATTCCCATTTACCCTTTTTAATTAAATGGAATATAACAGACAGAAAATCTATACTGGCAACTGTATAGAGCAGTCCCTTTTGAATAGTAAATGTCCATTTTAAAAAAAGGCCAAATAAAAAATGCAAAAGTACTTTCACAAACTCTTAATGACTCTCATGTAAAGGCAGCTTAGCCTGTGAATCTGTATCTGTGGGAATTTGTAATCGCATGGTAAAACAGAAAGGTGAAGTTCAGTTCCCCCAGGCTGCTGCCCAATAAGCTTTATACCGCCCTTCAGTATGTCTGGGAAAGGAGTTCCACAAACCTTCCCATTTCACAGATGCTTTGAGTGAAACAATGACTAAGACCCGTATAATACTGCTGCAGCAATAAAGCTGGTAATCAAAATAGAGACAAGGTAGCTGAGTGAAATGCATTCGTCATAAAAGTAAGTTAAGTGCTGTGCTTCCATTTCCCACTGTTCTATGCATGGGGGAGATCTGACCGTGTCTGTATTCTTAGGTAATATGTTTGCATGAAGCCATAAAGTAAGCCTTATGTGGAATATGACAAAGGAATATTCGCAGCTGTGAATCTCCTTTATTATTACTAACAGTTCAGCAGCCATAGATGGTATTTGTGGCTCTGATCTGCTTTCAGTAGAACATTTTCTATTAACATTGTGGAGGCTGTGAGTAAACTGTGGAAAAAATATTAAGCCTTTCTTCCTAACCAATGTACTTTTTAAAGAAATGAGTTTCCTCCCAGGTTGAAAAGGTTGGAAATAGTGAGTTAAACTTTCCCGCAGACTTAAATGTGTTTAGTGTGTTGTATGTCTTGATTTGAAAATATAGCCAGGCCCCTTCTTGTTTGTTCCTCTTGCTTAGAAGAAATATACCTAGATATTTCCATATGCAATTTGCTTTTTGCAAAGCACTTCATTTCTAATCCAAAGGTGCTATACATATTGCAACTTGAATGTAAAAGGAGGTTTCCAAAACAATTGAAAGACAATTCACTGTTCATTTCAGATAAATATTGAGCAAGAAAAATACCTGTGTATGTTTCAAATTAAAGGTGAAATGATTTAAATGGGAAAAGAAGCTAACTTAAGCCTTGTGTAGCAAATCAGGATGATACTGCTGTCAAACTCATTCTGTGGACAGGGCCAAATCCCATTTTTATAGTTATGGTTAGAGGGCTCAAATGTACAGTTAGGATTAAATCCTGCCTTCCCTTCTGTGGAGACAAAACTCCCACTCCTGTCAATGTGAGGCTTACATACAAATCAAGGGTAGAATAGGTCTTCTGATAGCAGTTAAAAGATTGATAGCCTTATGTAACCTGCTAGGGACACCCAGAGCCATGGTTACCCCTCTGCCTCAACAGAGTGAGCTTTGCTGGTGATTAGACTATGTCTCAGCTCTCTGTCACACCAGCCTGTCCTCTTCACCAGCAAACTCATCAAGGCTCTCCCAGCCCAAACCTCATCCAGCAAGTAACAATACAGCCTCTCAGCTCCTCAGAGATGTTTCTCTGCAATGCACAGCCCCTATGACTGGCATTCACAGAAGATATTAAGTTTGAGGCTCTTTTAAAGAGTCAATACATTACAGCTTATTAACTAGAAGTAAACACATCCTTCTCTTCA
Source organism: Gopherus evgoodei (assembly GCF_007399415.2). Classification (NCBI taxonomy): domain Eukaryota; kingdom Metazoa; phylum Chordata; order Testudines; family Testudinidae; genus Gopherus; species Gopherus evgoodei. The sequence continues at coordinate 20,041,814 of NC_044333.1, forward strand.
AACACAGCACTGGGTCAATTTATAATAAAAATAAAAACAAATTTATTAACAAAAGAACATAGGTTAAGTGATACCAAGTAGGAGGAATACAGGTAGAAATGATTACAAGCAAATAAAACACACACCTTAAAGACTTTAATACTCAATCTAGCAAGATACAGTCTTTGTTCAAGACCCCCAGTCTCCTTTTCAACCTTGAGTTAACTGCTTGCCCAGGAACCATCAGAGAGACCAAATCACTCAGTTCCTTTGCCTCTTAATGTGAAGGATAAAGATGGAGGCTTTCTCTCTTTCTCTCACTCCCTTACAAAAACATACCTTTTGGGGGATACATTACAAGTCAGGAAGGCCTCCTGGGAATTCAGTCCTCCTATATATCTCTGGGGTGCAGGAGCCATGTTAATCAGAATAACTCCCAATGGTTTAGCTGGATGGCTTTGTTTACTGATATGTAAACTGAGGTAAATTCCCATTTGTTTGTCTAATACTTAGGCTAGGCTGTATGATTTTAAACAGGTTCTAGTAACCTCATACAGGGGGAATTCATAACTCAACATATAATGTTAACACATGCATTTTACAACCATATTAATAATCCACATGTTGTCAGCCATCTAATACCTCACAAAGCATATTTTGTACCAATATCATTGCAATAGTATGTGGGTGTGATTACAGGGATGCCAATGGTCACACCTTACTCACACTTAGTACCATACTTCTTAAGTAGGCCTAGTGAAACCACTGTGGAACAAGGTACATCTCAGCATAAATAAGGGCATCAGAATCTGGCCCTTACTAAGTGTGGGGTTTGTGGCCTATGTTATACAGGAGATCAGACTACATGATCTGGTTGTCCCTTCTGGCCTTCAATTATGACAGTTATTTCTTCAATACCTCTTTGTTGCATTCAGTGTCAAAGAAAGGGGAAAATATTGTAGCAGAGGATGAAAGATATCTGGTATATTTAGGATATAGAGGTGAAATGTATTAATGTTATAACACAGTGCCTACAGTCCTCAGGCCTGTAAGATATTTAGCTTAGCCAAACAAAGTGTCAGGCCTAAAGAAAGACTTGACATAAGTAACTAACCAGTAAGTGACTCTAGATCATAAGTTGTCACAAGATAGCAATGACCTTATATCACAGGATGTCATAAAATAGAATGCTCCATTAAGTGTGTTAAACTGTTGATATTTGGTACATACTGCAATGTGCCAGTTAAAGCCAGTTAGAGTGTTTTGAGGAGTTCTGCAGATTTAGGGTATCAGCAGTGTGCTAACCACAAGTTATGGTGATTAATGTAAATGTTAATGAGTATAAGGGGAGCCAACAAGTTAGTCTATGAAAAATGGGGCATCCAAAAGTACAGGGATGTGGAAGTTCAAATAGGGAAATGGAGTTGAAACCTTAATAATAATAATAATAATAATAATAAATAATTAATGTAGGAATTGCAGTGTGTGTCAGCATATCCCATTATAAAAGTGGTATCATGGCCTGCATGCCTTGGCAGATGCCAGGATGACATCCACTAGTGGTAGGTGATGATGACGATGAAGGTTTCCCCAACAGGAGAGGTGAGTGATGCTAGTCATAGAACCACATGCGTGTCAAACACTGTCTGTTTGTATTTCAGTGTTTGTTGGATTGTTGATTTGCCTAGTGATTTGTTAATAAAGGGACGTGACAAATTTGTAATTGTTTCTCATGGGTTCCTTGGTGCTCCCATTCTAATACCATTAGTAATAGTCATCCTGATGCTGTGGCCATTTGGGAGACTGAACTCATATTCTTAGACTGTGGTCTAAGAAACTAATCAATACACAAATTCATCAATATGCTAGAATACATTTCTCTTTAAGACTTCTATTTCTGCCCTTTGTTTCTCATCCTTTCCTCTTGCCTGTTTCTCTCTATCTTCTCTTTGTGTCCCTCCTCCTTTATAGAGCCAGGAGAAGCAAACCATTGATCTGGAAGGAAGGTAATGAATAGGATTCTCTCTTCCCTTCTCCCTCTTCTATTCATCTAACACAGAACAAAAGAGTGAAAAATGCATCCAAAGGGAAGTTGCATAGACTTGAGAATGATGTGTTCTGACAGTGTTCAGTTTTTACCAGCTTGTGTTTATAATGTTTCTTCTCACTGAGCAATGTTAAATACAGTGGGTGCAATTTTGAAACCTATGTGTCTAAGCTTGGTACCCGAAGCAGGACACTAAGATGTACTGGACTGAAATTGGGCCCACAGGTTTGACAATCTATTAAGGTGATTTTCATTCCTTAAATGTTCTGCTTCCTCTTAGAGTTATAGCTGACTTTCCTCTCTGTCATCCTTACCATTCTTTTCATCATTCACAATGACTAGGGTAGGCCATCAATAAATTGCACACCACAAATTAATATCTTGAGTTATTCAGGTGGTATTTGCTATGGAAAATTAAAGCTCCCTTGTTAGACCCATCAGATGAAGGGCTATATACTTAACCCCCACACAAACTTTTGATAAATGAAGAAAAGGAATGGATCTTAATGTGATTATCTTATGTTTCATGGTATCATCATTAAGAACATGTCTCATTTCTGTCTTCCTCCTCCTCTTTGTCATTCTTCATAAGGGCCTTTGAAGAGAGATTCAGGCAGCAAAAGAAGAGGAACTGTGCTTTCTGGCTCCATCACTAAACTTTTTATTCTTCTGTCACCCCCCAAAAAATCTTATATTTCTAGGGTGGCAAACAGTGTTATTTAGTTCTCTTGTAGATTAATGTGGGAATTAACCGTTTGTATAACTAACAAGCATCTTTTTTTGGTACTTTCATGCTTCCTTCATTCTTTTATTTTTCAAAGGTGCAGGAATGTTATCTGCTATTTTTGAGAGCTCCCTTGAAGGTGTTTTCATTGTAATTAGCCAATAATGACACAGAATATAGATTCCTGTTTTATCAAGATTGCTGTGTCATTGTCAAACCAGTTGTTGCAGTTAATCCTAGAATTCAGCCTTATTTTTTTATTTTGTTGCTGTTTTATGGACAATTGACAGCTTTAACTTAAAATATGGAGATGTGCCAAACTATTTTGATCTCTGTGAAGTGGTGGCTGTTTGTGTACCCAGGCATACTTTTGTATATGCATTGTCTGTACCAGCTTACAAATGTGAATACACCTTTGTCTGTAAAAGCTTAATTGTATTTGTCAGAACATTGTAAAGTTACATTTTATTTTCCCTGATGTCACTATTACTTTCTGTAAACAACTGGTTCATTAATTTTAAAGCAAACAGCTTTAACTATTTCTAAACATAGTTCCAGTAATAAAACTTTAAAATAGCATTTATTTTAGCTCTTTATATTTTATAAACAAAAGTTGAATAGAAGCTTCAAAATGTATAATCTGAGCTCTGGTAAGGAATGTAAATCCATGTCATCATAATACTACTGTATATTCTTGTTGTTTCACATAGGGTAATATTTTTCAAAAGCCCATTAACTGTGTCAGTTAGGCACTTTAATTTTTTTTACCCATAATGCAATAGGGTGTGGTGGCCATCTTCTTGGTTTCAGCACAGGGGATCACTCCTTCTGTAGGAGAATGTGTGAAAAGGGAACTCTCTAATCAGCTCCTTGGGACATATCACTACCCCAGTTAGAAAGGGAACAGCAATATTATGAGAGGAAAAGAGCCACTTAGGCTGGGGATGTTGGGAATCTAGCTTTCCCACCCATGTCAGCCCAACTCTGAAAGACCACAACCATGAACAAATAATCTGCTCCCCATCCTCTGTGTAAGGATGGAAGCACTGGGTAAGTAGAAAATTTGAGCAAAATTATTTGTAAAGGCAATGTTTAAAAAGATATTTTCATAAGGTATTGGCAGGTCTATAAACACAGGGTCTGGTCCTACATTGCCTTGCACCAATTTTATATCAACATGTAAAACTGGTGTAACTGAAGAATCAGGCTCAGGATGTGCAAATTTGATCACATGGATTCCTGAATAGAAATTCACACCGAAATTCAGTAGGCCAAATGATGGCTTTGTTAACATATCAGGAAACCCCACTGAAGTGAAAGAGGAAGTCAAGATGGAGTGTGGCCGGCATGTGAATTAGAATGAAGTCAATTGACAATGACTGTAGAAATTACCCTGGTTATGGGCTGCTGAACTGACTCTAATTAATTTAGGAGACTGACACATTCTGTCCAAAACAACTGGCTCACTCTGCTGAGCAGCACAAATGGTACAATTCTAATCTATCATTACTGATTCAGGGTTGACAGAGCAGCTTTAGACACTTTGAAGAAACACCTATTGTTATTGCTGTTTAATCAACTTTGCTGTCTCAGTTCTAGGCTATTTTCCAACCGTTTCCCAGTATCCATTAATGGTTGTGGCTTTGCAATTATAGCCCAGAGGGAGTAAGGAGTGTTATGCTACACTTAACTTTGTACCAAGCAGGAGGTCAGTAAGGAAATAAAGCCATTCAGAGGCAACTGAAATTGCACTTTGCAGTTGTAAATTGGGTTTTGTGCACAAAATAGGTATGCAGGCGAGCAATCTTGGGATTTGCTGTGCACAGTGGGAATCTGTGCCTATACATTGAGCAAAGGTGTACACCCTGAGTAAGGTGCACACTGATCTGGGCCTCATTTTATTTGTCACCAAGGAGGACTAGTCCTATCTGAAAAAACAACAAGGAGTTCTTGTGGCACCTTGGAGACTAACAAATGTATTTAGTCTCTAAGGTGCCACAAGGACTCCTCATAGTCTGTATCAGAAAAAACAAACACAGCTACCACTCTGAAACCAGTACTATTTGAGTACTTTTTAAAGGCTATGTGGCTAATGTAGAGGTTATAGCTGTGGAACTTTTAACCTTCTCAAAAGATTGTAAGCTGCCTGTGGAGTTGCTGATGGTGTTTGGCTTAGAGAACTATCTGACTGTATAGAAAGAGTATATAAAGAGGAAGACTATAAAAGTACTTTGGAGTGCCTTTGAAATAGGCCCCTAATTAATAGACTTATTCGCTGAAGATGGCCAGCAACACTCTTATTGATTTGAAAGTGAGCAGGAAAGGACCCTAGGGGGCCAAGTATATCTCAGTGGTTTGAACATTGGTCTGCTAAACCTAGGGTTGTGAGTTCAAACCTTGAGGGGGCCACTTAGGGAACCAGGCTGAAACTCTGTCAGGGGACTGGTCCTGCTTTGAGCAGGGGGTTGGACTAGATGACCTCCTGAGGTCCCTTCCAACCCTGATGTTCTTCATAAAAAAAAAAGTTTAATCTAGGATGTCAACTAATTTTGCATACTTGGTAGTAACAGATGGTAGCTGGCCTGCTGAAGCAGTCAGAAGCCCAGCCTACAGGCTGACAGGCTCCACAAGGGGCAATGAGGCAACTCAGATTCACCTGGGAGTATTAACTCACTGAGTAACTGGGAGGTAGTTAATTAGCCAGGGAAGCACTTGGGTATGCTAAAAGGCTCAGAACCTCAGTTAGCAAGGATTCCTGTGGAGAAAGGAAGCTCTGTAGCCGGGGAACTCATGTGGCGCCTGCACTAGACAAAAGCTGTGCAGGCTAGGAGGCCTAGGAGAGACCCTGAACAAGCAGAGGGGAAGATGGCAGAGTTCTCTAGGCAGTGCAGAAGCCAGAGGCCTTAAAGCAGAAGGGGAGCTTCTGCTGGAACCTAGACACTCTTGTTTTGGGACTCTTAAGTTTTATCTGGGGTCTGCGGTAAGAGCCTTTACACTGTGTACAAGTGCCCCTTTCAGAAGGCTTTATTGGAGGGAGATAAACTTCTGTAAAGTAGATTGTTTGGCTTCTCCTTGGCCTGGCTGTTTAAGTGACTTCATTTGGGGGGCGGGGGGAACTGAGGCAGGCCACAGCAGTGCTGCATTCTACCAGAAGGTGGTGCTTGAGTGGTGATGGTGCCCCTTCTTTATGCACATTTACATTTGTCAGGGTGTCAGTGTTGGGTTTTCCCCTCTCAGGAGGTCAGTTCTTGTGAGATCTCTAGCAGCTTGGTCTGGAATACTGAGGATTTTGGCTGTCTGAGACCTGGAAGTGGAATTCAGTTCCTTCCTGTTTTAGAACCAAAACCATGGGTGTGGCTCTCTATCCAGGGCTTTGAATCTAAACTCCTTCCCCTCTAGAGAAATATTTATAATTTAATATCTTTATGAGCCAAAAAATTGCATTTTTTTTAGAGGGAAGTCTAGACATTATCATAATTGTTATTTAAAGCAAACAGACATGTCTTTAGTGTGTCCAAAGATGGCAGCAGTAACAAAAAATGTGAGAAGTGGGACCTTTACAGAAGTATTAAACATCTTAAATGACAAACCTATAATTTATGAAAGAAAAATGACTCTCTGAGTTATATCTTCAAGTTCCAAACTGCAGAATTCTTGCAGAAATTGGTTTCTGCCTAGATAGAGATAACGTCAGTCAAGATGCTTGCTCCTCTGATCAGCTGTCATCTCCTACTGAAGGGGAGAGAGCCTTCCCATTCACATAACAGCATTCACCGTATAGCTGAACATTAAAATATAATTCCATGTTCTTGGGGTTTCATCAGCACTTCAAAGAGGGCAACCCTCCACTGTGAATTTTTTTAAGTGCTTTTCTAATTTTCATGAGATCAAGACACAACATAAATATGTTTGGAAAAAAATTTAAATTGAAAAATGCAGTTTCATTGAAACATTTTCTCAGGTCCAGGATCTGTGTGTGTGTGTGGGGCCAGTAGAGAGAACCAGACATCTTCACTCTATCCTCAGAAGAGTCAACAGCTTGATGGCTAGGGTACTCACCTGAGTCAGAGAGCTTGTTTACACTGCTCTGCAGTTAGGACTACAGAGATGTGAATAACTGTGCACACTGAAAAGCTGCATTGGAACTACCCTATGTGAATGTTGCAGACGTGAGTGAAAAGATTCCTGGTTCACATTAACATAGTCCTGTTTGAAGAGGACTTTTACATTAATGCCAACTGGGAACCTTTAGCCCCTGTCTGCGGTGTCCACATGGAAGAATTACAGCTCAGCACTTCAGTGCACACTGGTATTCACACCCCAAACTGCAAGTGTGTGTAAATACAGCCTCATGTCCCTGTTCTGCCTGATTTGGGTCTCTTTCTTAGTATTGTTTGTTGGAATTGTTCCACTTTGTAATAATAATTAAATATCCTTTTGGGCCTGAAGGAGATACTGATGATATTCTGGGAGTGTCTGTTGTTTGCATGACAATTTTTGAAAGGTCTTGGTTTTGTTCTGCATTGGAATGAATGAAAAATGTTGCAGCTTTAAATTTTGTTGTGAAACAGAATTATTTTCTGGCCAGCCCTATTCATAGACACTTGGTACCAAAATGATTATTTGTTTGGGGGTCTTTTTCCTACTAAGAAGTTTAAAGGCTTAATATGATTTGAACAGTTAGTTAACTAAAAAGGAGAGAGTCCACTGCAAATGAAATGAGGATTGTTATATACTGTATAGGTTTTATACTGTTGTTCATTACCTGAGTATCTGTGCGCCAACCACGCAAAATTAGTTGCAGTAGTGAAATCCACTGTGGACTTCATAGAGTCTCTGGCACTTTCTCTTTGGAGAAAAAACTCTGGGGTAGGGTTTTTTATTTAAATTTCATTCATGTTCTCTTTTTATTTTGTAAGGTTTATGGATTGAAGTGTTTTCATGTTTTGAGTATTAGTCTTATGGTGGAAAGACCTTTTTAAGTATTGATATTTAATATCAAACAATTTTGACAAGTATTGTATAGTTATTCCTCATACAATTTCCATAATTTCTATCAGGTGGTTTCTGATTTCACTTTGTTTAGTAACAGTTTTTTTCTAAAAGCTGTATCTATTTGAAGTCCAGTTTAGTGAAACAATGAATGTTCTAAATATGTTTTCCAACAGATTCTTTCTGTAATGCTACCAAATTGGGTCTGAGTTTTCCTCCATCGCTCACCCACATAACTCCCACTTGTATGTTAGAGGAAGTCAAATCTAAAACTAATTTACAGGAAAACTTGAAAAGCTCATTTGACAAGCAAACTTGCTTTTTTAAAAAAAATTGTGAATGAAGTTTTCTAACAGACTTGTATTCCAAGGATAAGCTGCACTGAAGTTGTCTGGGGGTAACAAAAGTAACAGTATATACCCATTCATAAGCCAAATTTTTTTAGTAAAAAAAGGGGAAGCATCAGAGAAGGGGGTCGACTTATGAATGGGTATAGAGAGGGAGAGGTGGGACACAGCTCCTCTTCCCAACAGAGGGAGCAAGGAGAGGCAGCAGAGCCGAAGGGAAGAGGTGGGGCCAGAGTCTTTCTGCTTCTGGCCACACTGCTCTCCCACCAGCCTCCAAAGCAGCTGCAGCTCTGGGTCTGGCAGGCTGCGGCCGCGCTGCTCAGCCCTTCCTGCTGGAGCACGCTGCAGCTTCGTTGCCAGAGCCGGCTGTGGCCATGCCGCCTGGCCCACCGGAGCAGGCTGATAATGTGCCGCCCAGTCTGGCCCACTGGAGCAGGCTGTGCCCATGCTGCCCAGCCTGCTGGAGCAGCTCCAGTCAGGCCAGAAACATCCTCCCCAGATGAGGTGGGAAGGAATGGGATGGAGAGAGTGTGGGGGTCCTAGGCTAGGGATGGGGTCATGTGGCGGTGGTCACAGGGATTACTCCCCGACCCTCAGCTTCGCCCCCTACCCAAAAAAATTTTCCAACCAGTTGCTGTCCTGGCCAATCAGGGTAAACAGTTAGTGCACCGGGATGTTTTGTTTACTTAGGTTTACTTCTATGCCGGTGATAAACAAACCTTCTCGGTTGGCCAGTGGCTTATCCTGATTGCCCGGGAGCCAAAGTTTGCTAACCCCTGAATTATGGGGTCAGCTTATGAATGGGTCATAAAAAGGCTTCCATTTTTACGTATCCATCTATGGGGGAGGTTGGTTTATAAATGAACCAACTTATGATCTAATATATATGGTACTTCCAGGATAACTAACAAGCCTAAAGTTTGTGGAGATGCACTCGCAACATGTGCTCACCTACACACATGACTCTTCTTTTCTTAAATGCATATTCAATTAAAAATCATGTGAATCAGCATTGACTAGTAGCTAAGGCACAACATTGGGACCAGGAGAATTGGATTTTGCTTCTGACTCTTACTAGCTGTGATCTTGGCCAAGTCTCAACCAATCTACACCCTCCATTTTATCACTGTGGCACCTATCCACCTTTTGTAAAGCATTTTCACACTGATGGATGAAACATGCTGCATAAGTACTAAGCATTCTTTATCTTTTTTTCTTTTGTTAATGTTAGCATGTTGTTTGGAGCAACATCCATGATCCTTTGTCTTATGGCGCTGCACGTACATGTACATAAGAGATGGCACGTAACAGAGACAGAAATGCTCCTCAGAGAGGCAGGATGCCTTCCTTCCACCTCTCCGCTTGCTCCAGGATGGTAGTAAATTACTATTGGCCCTGTATAGCACAGATTACTATTGGCCCTGTATAGCACAGATTACTTCCCACACCCTCTGCACACTCCCCAGCCCACTCCATCCACCGGCTGGTGGGTAAGATGTATGGGTATGCAACCTGAGGTCCACATAGGTTGTGTGCAAGTTATGGGAAATGGATTAACTTGCTTCCACTTCTGCGCCTACAAGGCATCGTAGGCCAGGCCATAATCTGTCTCTGTGTCTCAATATTTTTTTTAAACCTATATTATATAGTTCAGTGTTAATCTCAGTAAAGTCGGTGACCTCAGTAAGAGTAAATATACTAAAAATATTCAAAAGCAATATATACCAAGAAAAATGTACAAAAATGTTACATTTAACAGCACAATCTGCTGTTTTGTACTACAAAATGGCACATTGAGAACCTTCAAAACCGTAAGTAAATAGATTGCAATGCATTTGATACACATATCAATGTATTTTAGATGGTAATCATTTTATTAGAGTTTTAATCTTACTAAGGAAAGCAGGGAGTGTGCTCTAGTGATTAGCGCCTGGAGCGGGCATCCCAGTGAAAAACCGGGTTCTATTCCTGTCTGTGCCACCAACTTGCTACATAAACTTGAGCAATCACTTAAAGTAACAGGGGGGAGAGAAAGACACCTTATCTGTAAATTGTTGTTGATAATATTTGTTTGATGAGAGTGTAGTTCCATAGCAGATATCAGGTTTAAAATCTAATTCTGATTCTGTGACTACGGAACTCTAAGAATTCAGGAGCACTCCAAGATCATCCAGGGCCTGACGCGTGCTGTCTCTGACACTCGGCAAAGATAAATCACATGTTCTGAAGTTTCAGAAGTAATCACTTTGATTTGGATTGCATCCTACAGTAGCTGTGCTGCATCAATCCCAGAAGGAATGATTGCATTTCATCAGCTGACCTCTGAATGTGTCAATCCTGAAAAGTAATTTGACCTTTTTCTAGGAGCCATATGCAGAAGATGGGACCAAACTGTCTCAGATCAATCTAAATGCAGCATCACTGTCATTGTATGAAATCTTGAGACACTGTCTTTATTGAGAAGTGATGAAATGTTTATGAAAAGAGACACTGCACATTTCTTATTGCATTTTGATGCTGAAACCCTGTAACAACTGAAACATTTGCAGAAACAAATATTAAAATATCATATACTGTTCTCCCATGTAGCTAATTTTTAAATGTTAAAGAATAGTAAAAGAATAGTTATATTTTAAAATATTATTAATAGTGGAAAATATAATGAAGATGGCAGAAAAAATCTTAGACTATTCTGGTGGGAAATAAATATTTTTAGATGTACTATTCTAAAGGAGGCAAAGCTTTCTTTTAATTCATTTACTTGAATGAATGAATGTGTAGGAATATAGTAACTTTAATGTTCTTTATTTGTTTTAATGTTTATTCCTTGAGAGTACTGACTATAACTGCAAGCTATGATCACATTATTTTAACTTTCCCCAAAGCAGAGGATTTTAAAATTTTCTAAAGCATTCACATCAGCACTAGATAGACAGTCAGAGTTCATTTTTTATCAAGGAAAAAAAGAAAATATTCAGACGAATAGTGGAAAATGTGCTTAATCCCCATTTCATTATATTTAATTGTTGTCATTGCCTCAGCACAAATACTGGCACTAAATTAAACAGATGCGGGAATACCACACTATTCAGCAGACTTGTGCAACATAGTAATGGAGCTATATTTTTGGTAAATGTGAATTAGTGATGGTCTTATGCTTCATTTTATATTAGTAAGCAAACAACTTATTTTTTGTTTATAATTGGTGCTTGCTGCCCTTGAACATTTTTGAGCCTTGAGGACTCAAAGCTAAAAGCAACAAAAGAGATGAGTACCCAGGGAATTAAGGGGAACACAACCATCTGATATAAAAATTTAATGAGCTCTCTTTTGACACTGTAATTTGTCTTAGCAAGTTTCTCTAGTGAGCAAGGCCAGAAGCCATATGTAGATGAGTTTTTCTTGTGACTTGTGCTTGCCAGACTGCTGCAGCTGCAGGGAATATTTGGGTGATGAAATGATATTGCACATAATGGGGTTGAAGACAACTAAAAGTCATTTCCTTCAGGGAAGTGTACTGTGTTCAATTTTTAAGTGAGCTTACACTGAAAGTCAGAAGTTCAAGCCTGTTTTCAAATACCGCAAAATCTGTGTAAGTGACTTTGAGGAAAAACATAACAAATACTAAGTGCCAATTGCTAATTAGCTGTCATGCTTTCTGGTGATTGCTTGATTGGTGCTCCTTGGAGCTTGTGTTTTTCACCTTTAGGAATGTGTGTTTATAACACCTTTTTGTGAGCTGAGCTGCAATTTCCCTTTTTTTATGTGATTCTTGTAACTCACAACTAATCAAAATGCTCTGAGAAGAAACTGTAGAACAGTAATCCCATGCATATGAGTGCAGTCTAATATTTAGACCACTACAGAGGCAATCTGCGAGATAGCTCTGAAAACATCAAGATGATGATCTCTTGGTTAATGAATAATGTCCTCTCAGAAACCTGTGATCAATATGTGTGCTTATTTATTCAGGTTTGTTTCAAAGTGCCCATCCCAAATTCTAGATGTTTGTAGAAAACTTTAAACCCTATACCACCAAGTATCAGTATAACAGACAATGAAGAAGGATGGTCTTGCAGTTAACGCAATAGATGGGGCCTCTGATTTAGTTCCCAGCTCTGCTACAGATTGACTTAATTTATATGCAAAGCTGGAATGATGATCCTTTCTCTCACCCATCTCTTTACATTGGAAGCAGAGCTGGTTGAAATTATTTCAGTGAAGAAATGCTTTTCCATCAAAAATGGAAAATGTTTTGCTTTTGATGGAAAAGCATTTCTTCACTGAAATAATTTCAACCAGCTCTGCCTACAATGAAAAAACAAACATATTCAGTAAAAATATTTGGATAATCAGTAAAAGCTATAATCAGACAAAATATTTTACCAAAAATGTTTTGTTGAAAACAAACACCTTTCCCTTACATGCGCTTTCTTGGAAATTACTCATGAGAAATAATTGGCATTTTCCAATCAGCTTTAGTTGTCAGCTCTTCAAGGTATGGACTGCTCTTTACTATGTGTATTTACAGTTACTAGCAAAATGGGGCACTATTCTGGATGGAGACTTGTAGCTGCTCCTGTAAATGTAAATTTACTCACCTTTCCCCAAGCCACTCCACTTGTTACAGTAAACCACCTATGAAATTTTTAAAATCATACTACACTAGTAGTTTCTATCACCATCTCTCTGTAATCTCATGCTCCAGGGAAAATTGACTAGTATTCACAACTGCAGGAAAATCCCATGAGGAGAGAGGCAATCTGTTAAGTAACTGGATTCCAAGCCTTTTAGAATTTTATAGGTTACAACTAACACCTTAGCCTCTAGCCAAAAAATAATCCGAGGCCAGTGCAGCTTGTGGGAATGGTGATGTTAAGAGCTCTGTACGCGATGCCCCAACCTATGGAGTGGACAGATGTATGAGAAAAGGGGAGGAAACCAGCACAGGAAATTCAGAATAGCTGCAGTGGCATTAAGGAGGATATCAACAGAATAGTGAAGAGTTGGAGGTGAGGACAGTGGTTGCATCGATGTTTTGCCCTCTAATAGTGCTAATGTTTAGAAATGGTCTCAAAGCGTAGCCCCATGAAGATAGTATTACAGTAGCCTAACCGTGAGATGGCAACGGCATGGATAACTGTAGTGAGGTCTGAAGCTGAAGGAAAATTAATAATCATGTTTACCTTAAAGGAGAATAATCCATGTCTCCATTGTAGTTATAATTCACATGTAATTGCTACCATAACCAAATGATTCGGGCTATTCACTATAAGACAATTAAATTTTCTTTGTAATAACGCCTCAAAGCTGTATGGATTTGGGAATTCAGTAGGCTTTCCTCGTTACAATATTTTGATAAGTGCCTCATGTATGGGGACTTGCATGCACTGGTCAGGTTGCAAAGGCTGGAAAAATAATTTATTTTTAATAATATTGAGAATAATATTAACTTCTTATCTGTTTGTGAAATGTTAGTAACTAGATCCTGATTTCTGTCAATGTGTTGACTTGTAACTATTTTCTTGGTGGTTTAAATTAATTATGCACAAGCCACAAGCAGAAATTAATCTATTTTGACTATTTGCTGTTCATTATTGATGTCAGGTCAACTACGTCGCATGGTATTGTTTTTGCTCTCTGACTTGGATGACTGCAACTTCTAAAAACAATTAGTGAGTAACAAACTTTTCTGGCAAAAATGCCCTTGTTTGCATGAGACTATGAATACAAGCTATTCCTCATACACTCTTGTCAACAAAAACACCATTTGTGTAAATGTTCTTGAAGAGCACACAGCAAGGGCTCAAGATTAGAGTCTAATTGAACAGGGATTTAGAATTTGAATGCATGTTCATGCACAGTTTGACCAGCTTTATCTGTTAACATTTACAAGACTAATGCATGTAGCTCCTGGTTGGATCACAATAAAATTAATTCCCGGACCTGATTCTTATTTTCCAATCTCAAGATGACATGTTTAAAGGCATGTATAAAACTTCATAAAATGTCAAAGTCAATGAAGTAAAACTGATTTATATAGCTCCACAGGATTTCTAGAACATTCTGTTTACAGCTTTATTTAAGCTCCACCAACAGCATGTCATTTTTCTAATCCAAGAGCCTGGAGGTGGAAAACAAAGCTCCAGTAGATAACTAGAACAGCAGATGTAATTGAAAATGAAATATTTATAATGATTATTTTAATGAAAGAAAAAATTTACATTATGCAGTGCTGCAGGAGCTGCTATTCCAATATTTTGAAGAAAACTCCTAACATGCTTACTAGGTTAGCTGCACCTCTATCTCCTTTCTAGTTTCTCTGCGAGCAGCCACCTCAGGTCTTGAGCATCTTTCCCTTACCTGTTTCAAAGAGGAATCTCACCATTCTGCTACTCTGAGACCAGAACTTGAGTACTCTGTCTCATGTTGTCACAAAACACACCGTCAGCCTGTGGGACTTTTTGCCAGGGAATGCTTTGAAGGCCAAAAGTATAACTGGATTAAAAAAATAATTAGATGAATTCATCAATGGTTTTTAGCCAACATAGTCAGGGACATAACCCGCCAGGCTCTGGGTGTCCCTAAACCTCTGACTGCCAGAAGATGGGACTGGATGACAGGGCATGACTCGCTAGATAAATTACCCTGTTCTGTTCATTTCCTCTGAAGCATCTGGCACTGGCCACGGTTGGAAAGCCAGTTGGACCATTACTCTCTAAAGACAAATGCAAAGTGCTCCACTTAGGAAGGAACAATCAGTTTCACACACAGAGCATGGGAAGAGACTGTCTAGGAAAGAGTATGGCAGCAAGGGATCTAGGGGTTATAGTGGACCACAAGCTAAATATGAGTCAACAGTGTGATGCTGTTGCAAAAAAAGCAAACGTGATTCTGGGATGCATTAACAGGTGTGTTGTGAGCAAGCCACGAGAAGTCATTCTTCTGCTCTACTCTGTGCTGGTCAGGCCTCAGCTGGAGTATTGTGTCCAGTTCTGGGCACCTCATTTCAAGAAAGATGTGGAGAAATTGGAGAGTGTCCAGAGAAGAGCAACAAGAATGATTAAAGGTCTAGAGAACATGATCTATGAAGGAAGGCTGAAAGAATTGGGTTTGTTTACTTTGGAAAAGAGAAGACTGACGGGGGACATGATAGCAGTTTTCAGGTATCTAAAAAGGAGGAGGGAGAAAACTCGTTCATCTTAGCCTTTAAGGATAGAACAAGAAGCAACGGGCTTAAACTGCAGCAAGGGAGGTTTAGGTTGGACGTTAGGAAAAAGTTCCTAACTGTTAGGGTGGTTAAACATTGGAATAAACTGCCTAGGGAGGTTGTGGAATCTCCATCTGCGGAGATATTTAAGAGTAGGTTAGATAAACATCTATCAGGGATGGTCTAGACAGTATTTGATCCTGTCATGAGGGCAGGGGGCTGGACTCGATGACCTTTCAAGGTCCCTTCCAATTCTAGGAGATTGGTATATCTCCAATTATTGTTATAAAATAATAGTGACTTTATTTCAAAATGGAAGCTAATTAGACTGAAAAGGTTTAAAAGAAAAAGATCAAAATCTAAACAAACACATGAAATCATCAAAACAAAATCTTTTGACCCAAGACAAAAAAAAAAAAATTCAGTCCCCCTCACCCCACCTCCCCGGTTTACAAATATTTTCAAGATTTAGAGTGGATTTTTCAATGGGACTTTTACATCTAGCAGCCCTTTGTGTCTTTGAAAATCTCTGCTGAAATGTGCAGGAGTTCAGACTGCTGTGCCATATTCACTGGGCTTTCTGCATATGATCCACTGTTCAAGCCCACTATGTGCCCACGGCTATTCTCTTCTATGGTATTGACAAAGTATTTGAATGGGCAACAGAGATTAATTCTAGGCTAAATGCTAGAAAATATTTGTATATCATAGGGAAATTTCTGAGACTGAGGGAAGTGCTGTTGTAGATGACCCATCTCTCACTTCTACACACATTTCTGTGATTTAATGTCTGTCACTCACAGCCCTCACTCTATAAGACTAACGTGATTTCTTGACAGAATTAGACTTTTGCTTAGATGTCATCACTGGAGAAAACCAAAATCTTAAACCTTAAATAATTTGTGTTTAAATTTACTGTTCATTTCTTGGACTAATTACAGAAGATGACTTGCTTAGTAGACAAAGCCCTTTAAAATTAATGGGAGTCTTTCCTTAGACTTCAGAGCAATGATCTTTTTTCTTCTTCTTCTTTTTTTTTTTAAAGATTTTTTCCACTGTTCTTTTTTATCTCCATCAGTTTATTTTTTCTGATTTGATATTTGGTGCTTTCTTCTGTTTATATTTAAATAAATAAAGTAGAGGAGTTAAGGAGAAGTTTTGAGCTTTTGCACTTATGTTGCCATAGAAACCACTTCATTGTTATCCAGGACTATATTACATGTCTGAATTTTAAGTTTTACCCATGGAAAGGGAAGAGTGGGCCACAGCATTAGTTAATGGGGCTGGATTCTGAAAGGCCGGGCTAAAGGATGATTTTTGTGAGAAGTAATGCACATTGGAAAACATAATCCCAACTTTACATGTAAAATGATGGGGTCTAAATTAGCAGTCACCACTCAAGAAAGATCTTAAAATTATTGTGAATAGTTCTCTGAAAACATCCTCTCAGTGTGCAGCGGCAGTCAAAAAAGCAAACAGAATGTTGGGAATCATTAAGAAAAGGATAGATAAGAAGACAGAAAACATCATATTGCCTCTATATAAATCCATGGTATGCTCACATCTTGAATACTGCTTGCAGATGTGGTCGCCCCATCTCAGAAAAGATGTATTGGAATTGAAAAGGTTCAGAAAAGGGCAACAAAAATGATTAGCGGTATGCAAAAGCTTCTATATGAGAAGAGATTAATAAGACTGGGACTTTTCAGCTTGGAAAAGAGACAACTAAGGGGGAATATGATACAGGTCTATAAAATCATGACTGGTGTGGAGAAAGTAAATAAGGAGGTGTTATTTACTCCTTCTCATAGCATAAGAACTAGGGGTCACCAAATGAAATTAATAGGCAGCAGGTTTAAAACAAACAAAAGGAAGTAGTTTGGTTTTTTTCACGCAACACACAGTCAGACTGTGGAACTCTTTGCCAGAGGATGTTGTGAAGCCCCAGACTATATCCAGTTCTTTTTTGAACCCTGTTAATTAATAGAGGATAGGTCCATCAATGGCTATTAGCCAGGATGGGCAGGTATGGTGTCCCTAGCCTCTGTCTGCCAGAAGCTGGGATGGGTGACGGAATGGATCACCTGATGATTACCTGTTCTGTTCATTCCCTCTGGGGCGCCTGGCATTGGCCAATGTCGAAAGGATACTGGGCTAGATGGACCTTTGGACTGATCCAGTATGGCTGTTCTTATCATCTTAGAATTTTTGCAGGTGAATGGCATTTCTATTCATTTTTTATATAGCTTCAAATTTTAACAAGCTTTCAGTGTTGATTTCTGACCGTGTACAGAAAATGAATACATAATTCAAACGACAAATCAATATTGATATGATACTTTTTTCCTTCCTGGAGTTTCTAGAAACTAGCATCACTAGACCTAAAGTAGATGTCAAAATCGAAAAAGTTGATTGTTATTTAACATTTATTCCAAAAGAAAACTCAGAAAAGGAACACACCGGAATAGGAATAAAAGTCAGTGATCTCATGTGCCGTAGAACTTTGCTCAATAGACAGCATTGGCAATGATGTATGTTTACCAGAACTTGTAGGCAAACACAACATAGCAAAGCACCACCATATCTGCATATGAAATGTAAGATTTATGAACACAGTCAATATGCTTAAATATTCTCAATGGAAGTGCTTGCTTGCTCACTCAGCCAGAGACACCTATGTAATGTGACTTACTTGACCAATAGCTACTAACACATCATAGCAAGCAGGGAATATCTTCAGAGAACTGTTTGCAATCAGCCCATAGAGTTGTAAAAAACCCACAAAGAATCTTATTGGCAATTAAAACTAATAATAATGCAACTGAGACAAATTAACCAAAGTAAGTTGTAATATGCTTGTGAATATTCACAAGCAGAGAAAGAGGATGAACTATTCATTGTAAAATCTTTACTTAAAATCTAGTATGTGATTACCTACTAAATAAAATGTTGTGTGCTTAGGACCCTACAAAACACTTTTTCCACTCTTATTTTCCCTCTCACAGCCTCATAAATCCTGGACTAATTACCTAAGAAGTGTGATCACTTTGACAATTAATCGTTTCTGGAAATGTGTAGTGTTTCTTTAAATCTGTAGCAGGAAGGCAGGCCAGACAGAGCTGGGGAAAGTTTCAAGAAGAAGCTTTATAGTGAAGTAGAAGGAAGCCCTAAGTAGTTTTAGGGATATATCTGCTTTCCTTATCCCAATAAATGTCCCTCTTCAGTGTTAGAAGAAAGCGACATTTATTGTCATTCTTTGCCACTGGCATGTAATGATGTGCTTATTGCAGTTTTGTCAGGATCAATCTCTGTGTTCAAGCTGAGTTCAGGAGAATTGGGTAAACTAATAATAATTATACAAGGTTCTCTGTGATAAACTATTCCGGTACCTATGGGAAATACAAAAGTAAAAACTTATTTTTTAGCTCTTCTAGGTTTTAATGGGAGTTTGGGGAGAGGGCACTGAGATCAGTCCTTAAATCAAACCTTGCTGGTTCTCTTCAGGTCATCTCTGTGTACCTTATTTTCTCTCTTCCTTTGTATCACTTGTATGGAGAAGAATATATGATAGGCAATGTTATCAGTGAAAGAGTAAGCCCAGAATGACTGCTGCCTTCAGCAACAGCACACCTTTGATTGTTTGTGATGCTAGCACAATTTCATCTTTTAAAACTGACCTAGAATTCTGGTGGCTTATTGAATCACAGCAACACTAACTCCCAAAAGAGCACTAGTTACTAAAGGTGGGTGGAATTTTTTGGACAGTTTATTTGCTGAAAATACAGATATGGTCAACCTGATACTATTTGCCAGTTTGACCGAAATCTCTGAATAGTTTTGCCCCCAAAATGGTTCAGAGGGACTTCTGTGCAATTCACAAAATGGCTGGAATGGAAGGGCCCCTCAGAACCTTTAGCTGGTTAGGTCTCCCACGTCCCAGGTGAGTGCTCTAAGTCCAGCTCGCCTATTTGCTTGAAGTGGAGAAGGGATTTTAACTTCCCACCTCTCAGGTGAGTGCCCTAACTACTGGACTATGGGCTATTCTGAAGCAGGTCTTTCTCAACACCCCCTGTTGAAGCTGTTCCACTTGAAACGCATGAATAGTCATTGGGCCAAAGACACAGAGTGCAAATGATTCACTAGCTTAGTGGTCAGGACCCACCTGGGAGGTGGAGACCCAAATTTAAGTCCTTGTACCAGAGGGGGAATTGAATCTTTGTTGCCCATATTCCCAGAGAGTGCCCTAACACCCCCACCTCTTCAGCCCCAAAACCAAAATGTTTGGAGTCAAATGGTGTATTTTGTTTGACTCCAACAAGAATGTCAATTTTCCAAAATAATTTTGAATTTTTCAGTTGTGACTGTGAACAATCCCCCCCTCCTCGCCCAGCTTTTTGAAGCTGCCAGCTAATTGAGAAGTCAGCTATTTACCCAGCTCTAGTATTACATTACAGCAGGAGTCAGCAACCTTTCAAAAGTGGTGTGCCAAGTCGTCATTTATTCACTCTAATTTAAGGTTTCTCATGCCATTCATACATTTTAACATTTTTAGAAGGTCTCTTTCTATGAGTCTATAGTATATAACTAAACTATTGTTGTATGTAAAGTAAATAAGGTTTTTAAAATGTTTAAGAAACTTCATTTAAAATTAAAGTAAGATGCAGAGCCCCACGGATCGGTGGCCAGGACCCGGGCAGTGTGAGTGCCACTGAAAATCAGCTCATGTGCCGCAGGTTGCCTACTCTTGCATTACAGTATACATGCAGGACTGGGAAATCCAAGCTATTGCTATGTAGTGACATTATTTTACTTTAACAATTTCACATTCCTTCTCAAATCATAGAGACTAAAATTTCAATGACAATAGAGAGAACAATTTAAAAATATTTCCTGTGAAAAAGAATCTGTATTTGTCTAGAAAACATATATACCTTGATTAATTACTAAGTATATAGCCCCCAAGCCTACTCTAAAACCCTGAGTAGTTCCACTGAAGTCAAACATATGTGCAAAATTTGCAGGCTTAGCACCATATATATCATAATAGCAATGCATAGTGATTTATGGATTTTAAGAATTTATAAGACACATAATTTATTGACATAGTTACAGAATAACTGTAAACATAATTCTTTCCAATTTCATGCAATGGTTTTCTAATGTCTAAAGCACAGGAATGTGTGTTGAAACTGAAGTCTTTTTTAATCTTGACTCTGTCACAGAGTTAATTGTTTTTGGTGTGTAGCGTATAGAGTAGTTAGAGGTCAGCATGGCAATCAAATCACCAGTT
The DNA here is from genome assembly GCF_007399415.2 of Gopherus evgoodei. Taxonomy (NCBI): domain Eukaryota; kingdom Metazoa; phylum Chordata; order Testudines; family Testudinidae; genus Gopherus; species Gopherus evgoodei. The sequence continues at coordinate 20,062,403 of NC_044333.1, forward strand.
TTTTAATAACCTAAAGACCAATTTAAAAATAAAATGAAATGAAAATTAGTAATGACAGCATATACAAATACAAAGAGTCAGATTCTCAACTGGCATAAATCAGCCCCATCAAAGTCAATAGAACAAGGCTGATTTATGCCAGGTGAGCATCTGGTCCAGATAAACAAATACCAAATTTTGATTCATATGCATTCAGTCATGATTAACCCACTGGACCATACTGCTATTGAGGCAAGTACAATTGCAAAGGCCTGTATACAGCAGTACAAATAATTCCAGAAATTAGATTTAATTTAAAACATTATTTGTTAGTGGCAATTATTCATTTTGATGTTGGTTATTTCTTTACCATGTTAGGGACAAACTCCTTTTGATTACACGTCGGTGCCTGTTACTACTTCATTAAATTCTTCTGCAAAGTTTTCTTTCAGGTGGTGGTATGTGTTTGCACAACCCTAGGGCAATGGGGTCTCAATCAGGTTGGACCCTAGGTGCTGCCACAGTTAACATGATTAAATATGATTATTAAAAACAAGTGAATTTAGATTGCTCAGAAAGCACATGCAATATCTAAACCAGTTTTTGTGACATGGATTTCATGCATTAAGATAGACGCACAGATCTCAGATTGTTCCAGCTTTCTATTTGGAACATACAAAGCATCATAGTCAAAGGAAACTAGTAAACGTTCAGTATAAGCCATCACTCTTTATTTATGATAATGGATCAAAAGTTAGGAAAATAACAATCGTGTATGCATCGCCGAAATACAAATTGTACAACACTTCCATTCACTTCCAAAAAAGCTCATCTGTAAAGGGCTGTTGGTACATAATGTGAAAAGCTCTACAGTCTGTCATGCTTTATGTATGACATTTTTTGTGTCATTCTCTCTGAATGTGTTATTCTTTATGTATGACTGACTTTTGACATTAATAAAACATGTTGTTTCACATTATTAAATAAACTTCTCAGTTCTGGCATCCAGAGTCTGTTAATTTGTATTCAATTTAATATTATATTTGGTTGCTTTTGGAAATCACAAGCATAGCACTTATCCAAAGTGACATTTTGATTGCTTGTTTACAGTTAGTTCTAGTGATTAAAACTTCTAGAAGTTTTTAATAACCTGAGAGCAAAATTCTTCTCTCAAATCCTCTTGGTTGACTTCAACTCCAATATTCTCCTTTCTCTACACATGTAGATTTCTGGTTGATTTCTGTGAAAAGTTATAATTTTGAAATAAAACTCAAGTACTATTCTTCACTTGACACTAATGAGAAATTTTTCAAATGTTGCTGCTTAAAGCAAGGCACTTAACTCTGTATTTAGGCACCCAAATAAGTGGCCAGATTTCAGACATACTGACCCCGATAGGTTAAATCACTTCAGTGGGAGATGTTCATGATGAGTGTCTGCATAGCCAGGCCACATATTTTTAAATAAGGATTTAGGCCTAGATTTTGCAACAGTTATGCATATGCTTAACTTTATGCACATGGGACTGCTCACATATACAAGTTGATTGTGTACTATTGCAAATAGGTAGGTATGGCATTAATTGCCTTAACCAAGAAAATGTTGGCCTTAGGGTCTCCTCTAAAGCCATTGTCCTCTTGGATCAGACTCCAATTGAAGTATATCAAAGTTGAATTCCATTGGGCAGATCTCAAAGGAACATTTTGCCCTTAAAAGAATAACTACAGGTATCTTTGATCAATCCATTCTTTTCCTATGTTTAAGGAAATTAATCTAGAAAGAGGGAACTTAAACTTTATATCTGGGTGGAGAATAAATTCGTGGTCTGTAACATCAGAGCAAAAGACAAACAAGAACAAAAATGAAAATGATCCTGTTTGCATATTCCCTTTTTCTGTTTCCATGTTTCATCGTGCCCTTTTTCTAATACCAAGGTTGGGTAGGCCAACTTCTGTCAGTTTCTTGGCTTAAGTATCTAGAATGGAAGCCATCTCTAGTTTAGGCCCATCTTACAGATGGGAAACCGAGACACAAAGAAGCTAAATGTCATGCCCAAAGTCGTACAGTAAGTCTATGGCAGAGAAAGGACTTGAACCAAGGACACTCATTCTAGCTACTGCCCTAACCAATGGACAGTTCTTACTCTCATAAAATATATTTGCCTTTTGATAAATGGATGATGTTACCGCCTTATTCTTGGTATGGGATGACTTTGTAAGGAACTGAGGCTCCTGAGTCACTTGGGTGCTTTTGAAAGATCTTACCTTATCTTTTGCTGCTGGGAAGATTATGACATTAGTGAGATTCTGTCAATCTGTAATTGGGTTTAAAAGAAATCTCTTATTGGGACTTCTTTCAGTTAGGAAGATGACAGGCTCAATTTAATCTGGAACACTTCAAGGCATTCTTGTTTTCTTCATACAGTACAGAACATTTTACCTAGAAATGTTTTTAATCTGCAAATATCGATTTTTATTTATTATTCTTCACTTATGTTTATATAGTGCAGATTACCCTAAAGTATCCTGTGGTTCTTTACAGATTGGGCTGATTCTGACTGAATTCTGGTGTCAATCAGATGTAACTCTACTGAAATCAATGAAGTTAAACTGGTGGAAAAAAAATTTATTGTGAGGAGAATCCTATCCTGTATATGTTCAGAAGAAACTCACCCACCACAGAAATGAAACCAACTAGTTTAATTGAGGAACTAGATGTCTATTTCCATGTGTAAACATGGGCTATGCACATACAATTTAGGCACCCACTTCTGAATAGTCAGCCTTCTTTCTCATTCCTCCAAGGGTGGAATTTGTTCTAGCACCAAGGACTACAATGTATCCTTTCACCAATGGCACTTACAACTGTAACAGACAATTATATGCATTTTTTTCTGAGAGAAATGAAAGTATTTCTGCAATGTATATATTAGGAAAAACAACTGGACTACTAAAAATATTGCTGCTTGCATGCATAAAATAACTAGAACTTAGAATTTTTGTAAAAAGAATTAATTCAGCAAAGAGCAGAATCAACTTTTTGCAGCCAAGAATTTAGATATAGTTTCTATAATGATGGTTTGACTTGCTAGCTTATGGTGGAAGGTTTGGTTAACACTTAGATTAGTTACCCTTTCTTTAAAACAAATTTGTTTTCTGTTGGGTAGGTAATTTTACAACACTGGTTTAGTTTTATTAAAGAACAGCTCTGGCAGATGTTTTGAGAGAGGTTTTCTTTTCCAATTGCATAGGACAGCTTGGAGGGCTTTTTTTTTTTTACTGCCTCATATATTACAGTATTTGAAAAGATGAAGCCTACAGGAACAAGGCTATTTTTTAAAAAAGTTATTTATAGAGATGCTTTTTGGGGAGGGGAGAATAATGTACTAAAATGTCTACTTAAAGCAAATCTGATGTGACTGCATATGTATGGCAATTACAGCTTGTTTTTCATTTTCTCAAATTACTGATCCCATAGTGGAGTGCTCATGCAGATTGTTTAGGGAAACAGATGACATATGTTGTAGTACTAAACAAGCTGAAACAGAGCCAGGATAAAGACAGAAGGTGTGTGTTTATGTTTTAAGGGGAGCACAGTATTATCAATTGACTGATGGTGAGAAAGGAGCACATGATGAGCTCTGGAGCCAGTGGCCTATGAACAAAACCAATTAGCATGCCCTAATGAAACAAAAAAAACCTTAATAACAACTGACACAGGACTCCTCATGTGTTTAAGGTGCACGCAACATTTCTCTTAATCCATCCTGACAGTGGCTGGCAGAATGCTTTACCTTTAAAACCAAGACATTTTGTGAGGCATTTTTAGTGCATGGTAGTTGACAAGCCACATCCTAAATGGCTGTGCTTTTACAAAGGGAGGTAAAAAATGCAGCTATTTTCATTTGATTACATAAAAGGGTAAGAAAGTCTCATGTCTGTCGTTATCTTAATGGTGCTTTCTGTTAAATGTGAGGCCTTTGGACTAGGACCCGACACAAAGGGGGAGAGGAGCCGGGAGTCTGATGTAGAAACAGAGAATTTAAAAGCAAAAAGGGCTGCTCCAAGAATGCAGAGGAAACTTCTGTCATTTCTTCATCACCAACAGTGTGACCTATTGGCTGTACATTCCCATGTTGAGGCCTTCTGCCAGGGTCTGTGCTGGTAAAAGGAAGTAATCTGGACCACTTCATCCAATAGTGAAATATTGCAATAGAGTGGTCATGAAAAGGTTAACTGAGTAATGGGATGGAGCCCTTACTTTACTGTTTAGTCAGTGGGAGTTGTCCTCCCATTCCATTCAGATGCAGTTAAATAAAGCACCCTGGAAGCCTGTGAGAAGACGTATTATTGCTGCACTGAGCGGTACCTTTACTTCATGCGCAGGCCATTCTGAATATATGCACATGAATGAAATAATTGTTGTAGCTTAGAGAGCCACATAAAAAGCACTCTCAATGGTTAGGCATGTACTTCCTTTCATTTTTAGCAGGTTACTAACAGGAAAATTGCATACAAGAATTCCACTTGCTACTCGAGCCGCCTTGAACCTTTTTCTTGAAGGTTTTTCTTACTCTCAACCTACATTTCACCTTTCATCCAACATTATGCTATATTATTAGTGTTCTACATTATCTATAATTCTTCCTCCCTTTTTTCTGTATTCACTACCTGCTTTATTTACCCTTTTCATTATTTCTGGTTGGCTGCTGTCACTCACAATATTTTAGAGGGGACACATTGTACTGCTTTAACTAACACAACTTTAGTGAGATTTGTCTATGATATTTCCATTAAAAATCTGGCAATCCTTAGAGCCAGGCTTTCTTCCTCACCCCAATCCCACCTTTGCAGAAGAAAGAAATTTCTAACCCACAAACCATTTTTCCCCCCAGTTTCAGGTGAGCATTAGTCCTCCAATAGTAGTAGTAATTATGAGAATATAATTTAATGGGACTATTACCTGTGTGTGTATAGATGTGATCGGGGTCCATAGCTGTGGGGGCCAGCTATAGTCACTCAGAGTGAACTGCAAAGAATGGTGCAGCCAAACCCCCAAAAGCTGGCGGATATTCCAATACTTAGATTTACCAAGCCAGCATAAAACAGCTTCTTTATTTCCTTACTGGTTATTCAGAAGTCAAAACAACAGTTCCCTTAAAGTGATCCAGCTTCAGGCCTCCATCCAGGTACCCACGTCAAATATGATGATTCATGAAAATCTTATTTTATCATATAAAAGAAAAGGTTCTACCAATTCCAAAGGATTGGACGCATTACCTCCCAGGTTATTGAATATTCCAGATTTTACTCAAATACACACTACAGCCAATTCTTATTAACTAAATGAAAATTTATTAAAAAATGAGAGAGAGAGAGTATGATTAAAAGCTTAATATACATACCAACATGAGCTCAATTCATTGAGGTTCAGATTCATAGCATAGATGGTGAGCTTTGTAGTTGCAAAGAGTTCTTTCAGAAATAGTTCATAGATTATATATAGTCCAATGTCCAAATACCATATTCGGGGCATACCAACATAACTGGGATCTCAGTCCTGTGACTCAAACTTCCCCTGATGAAGCCTAAGAAGATTGAGATGAACAGGATCAGGACTCAAGGGTCCTTTTTATATAGTGTCCAAGCATCCACTTGACCATACAGTCCTGGTTAAACAATAGGCTTTTGATGTAACCTTTTGCTTTCTAAACACCACCAGTAATTAGTTGCACAAATTAACATAGGACAATTTATCTATTAGTCAGTCTCTTACAAACTTGAGAAACATTGACATTATTTTACCCAAGATTCATCCAAATGTTAATATTCCCTTTTGATCTCCGAATCAGTAGTTATAGTGACAGACAGGAACTGTCTTTTTAGGGGTAGCATCTAAGATGCATACAATTAGTATTACTTCTAAAATTATAGGTTTACATTTCAATGTTCTAGCCTATTTAGCATGAATGTCCCCAATTATCTTTTGCATACATTTCTAACATGACTTTAAATGTGGGCTTTGGGTCATTCGGCCTGCCAGCTGTTTAACCCTTTCTAGGCATGCGTCACAATAGATAATACACAAAAATCTGTTTTTGTATTAGACTATACAGTATAGTCCCATGAAATCTCTTTGCTCTATAAAATTGAAAGCTATCGCTATTTTCCAGCTTGAAAGAATATGATAACCCTGTCATCAGTAAATGTACCTGTAAATTCTTTGTGATTGAAACAGACCTTTATTTCAAACTGATGCATTTCTAACATAAAGAGAATTTTTGTTAAAATTTAAGCTGTTGCCATTTTTGCCTATTTTTCTTATTGTACTGAGAACTACCTTGTGGCAGTTAATCTTAGATGATCCATGCTGACCATTAAGAATAAGAGACAGAGGGATCTGTATTCTCAGCCTGGAGACAAGTGAATCTAATATATGTTGCGGGGCTTTGTATTGGTTATCTAGAGTCATTAGTTGCGTGAATTCAGAAAGGTTTCTGAACTAGTTTTTCATTCTTATGTGTTTTTATGTACATGTATAAAATGTCACCATAGTATCTTATGCCCTTTCATTGAGTGGTTGTATTCAAATAAGGTAACAATAGAATATATTAATACCTAGTTCATGTAGCACTTTTCATCTGTTGTTCTCAGCCATTTACAAAGGAGGTAAATACCTTTATCTTAGTTTTAAAGATGGGACACTAAAACTGAGACACTCAGGTGGACTTAAGCAAAGTCACCCAACATGCCAGCAGCAGAGCTTGGAAAAGTATCCAGCTCTTCTGAGTCCCTTTCCACTGCTTTACCCTATATGCCACACTGCCTTCTTACACAGTGCAGTCCTGCAAGGTATTTAACACCTCTTTTCAACTCCTGTGGACTTCACTGGGATTGGAAGGGTGTTCAGCTCTGTGATGTTTTGGGGACTGTCCAGACCAGTAAGGAGTTCTCTCACCACCTGGCCTGTAACTTTCATGTTGTGCAGATAAGGTTCTATTCCCTGGCAGCAGTAGCCTGCCCACAAGCACAAGGTCTCACCCTGGCTTCCACTAGCCTAGTTACCCTTTGCAAGGTGACTCCAACAGCCCTTCCAGTCTCAAGTCTCCTCCCCAAATCTGTCTTCCCTTGGTCCTTAAGTATCAGACACTCAGACCATTCCCCTCTGGTTTTTCACCCCAAAGGCATGAAACCAGCCTCCACAGAGATGAGCTTACTTTGGCGCACGCGTTACATGCAGTTTGCATACGAGGGACCTGCCTCAGGTAAAAATAAATGAAGTATATTTAATAGAAAAACCACAGATTCCAAGATGAAATAGTAAGGGAAAGCAAATGTACAAGTTACACTGAAAATAAAATGCAGCCTCAGGTTTACATTTCTATATTAGATAGGATCCCTTTTTCAGTTCAAGTTACCTATGGTCTTTGAACAGTTCTCATTGTACTGCCTAGCATTAGGGGGGATCCAGTGTTCACAGACAGCCTCCCACCTCAGACAAAACTCAGTTTCAAACCTGTTTTTAAAAGGCTTCCCCTAACCTCCCCCCTCTTTATGCCCTCTGTCTCTCCTCGAGGGTGACTCATGGATATTCAGAGTGGGGAAACTCTAGCCAGGATGTCTTGACTGTCCTTGCTTGACTGCTCACCATCTCCTGTGAGGTGTAGCTAAATTTCCGCCACAGATTATGAACACAATTTTCTATAAACATAATTTATAACCGCAATCTATATACATATACATAATGACCAGTTCAGAACATAAGCTTTCATAAAAACCTTACTAAGTATATTTATATAGTACAATAAAAGAGTGTGCAATCAGTTTAACTCCTTTTTTTAAGGGGTTTAGATTCTGTGATAAAGCCAAATCTAGTTCTCTGTACTGATATCAATAATTCCTTCGAAGTCAGGGACTGCCTTACTGAGTCAGGTAAGCAGGTTTTGACCCTTTCCTTCTAGAAAAGCCCACTTGTGTTTTTAATAGAAAGTGATAACTTTTCTAGAGGTTTTAAAATCATCTTACAAAATATAATAAGGATGCTCTGTATACAGAAGTTATTTTTACAATATTGTAATTTTTAGACTCTTCTTGGTTTACCGCTAATTAAACTAGATATATTTCTTGTTTATCCAGCCTCCATCATATTAGTATCTGAACCTCACATGAGCATTGATGGATTTCTCTGTGAGAAGGTATTATCCCCATTTTACAGATGGGGAAACGGAGGCACAAGGAGATTAAGTGACTCGCTTATGGTCACATACAAAAGTCTGTTGCAGAGATGGGAATTGAACCCTGTCTTTTAATTTCCAATCCTGTGCCTTAACTCCAAAAACATCTTTTCTCCTATCTTTCTGTGAGGGGAAAGTAACCAAACTACAGGAAGCTAATGTGTGCCATGGATACTTTATTTTTGTGTTGAGTTTATTTTTAAACTTTTTCAAATGGAAACTATACACAAAGGCAAAGAACTTGTTTTACCAAATTTTCAGAATGGTGTGGCCCTTCATGAGAACATTATTAAGTAAATAAGCTTCCATTTATGGTGCCTTTTAGTGCACTTTCTAAAGTGGGGTAAATAGATCCCTAATGTACAGCTGAAGCTTGGAGAAGTTTAGTGACTTGCTCAAGGTCATGCACACATGGCCTTTTCCTGTTGCCAGATGGATAATATGGGTGGGTGGCTTATGCTACAGAATAAGATCACCAGATAAATCACTAAAACCAGGAAAACAGTCTTTTGGATGTTTCCAAAAATTTGGAAAGACTGAGTAAATGGGATGTGAATTCATCTTCTCTATGGGCCTGATTCAATGTCTACTGAGGTCAGAAGATAGACTCCCACTAATTCCAGTGGGCTTTGGATCAGGCCCCAAATGCTTTTGAACTATAGCTTTGTGTCAAAACTTTCTATTTTCTGATTGTAAGTAGTATAATGTGATGGGTATCTGTTTATGAAACTGAGGGTGAGGGGGGAAACCAAGAATAAAAGTCTCTTTTTGATTCACATGTGGAAGGGACCAATACATATTTTTGTGCATAGGTTCATTTAAAATGACACGATGAACATAATATATGCCTTTTAGTTTTATTTCTAATTCATGCAATCATTCATTCCATATTTATGAAAAACCCACTTCTCATTAAAATCACAACTTTAAAATTACAATCTTTGTAGAGCACATCTAAGAAATGACCTTTCTTCATTTTAAATGCTATAAAATTAAGTTTTTGTAGACTGTAGGCAGCACTCAAGGGATAGATTCTTTAATGTACTGGATATTGCTCTGAAAGTACTCTAATTGCCTAAATTAATAATGGCTTTTTTCTTTGGGTCTTATAAGGGACAAATGAATTTTGAATCACTCTCTGAAGAATTGAATCACTGGCTATCTCATTCTGATTACTTTTTTGCATTCATTATAAAATTAAAAAAGAACAGCAAGGTCACCTTTGGCATGGCTTTTTGGTTGTGAGAAAAGTTAATGTCACTTCCCTTCACTTCTCTGAATCAGATTTCCTACAAACACAGAGTTTGCCAACGTTGCTGTGACTATAAAAATGTTTTAAAAATAATCTGCTTCAATTTGTGCAAGACTTCAGGAAAGAAACCACCTATGAATGCCTTTTGATTGAAACACTTAGAATGACTTTAGGGTTTTAATAACAAACACGCACCCCTCCCCTCCAAACCCCAATAATCATCTAATCTCTTGAGTTTAAAACACGACAGATGCCCAACAACACCTCCCCACTCCCAAAACCCAACCCAACCACCACCTAAGCTCTTAGGTTAAAAGCCCCGTGCTGTTATTCCATAGTTCTTTCAGGCCATTAGAACATATAAGGTGGATAGGATAGTTTTGAAAATTGTTTTGAGGAATTCACAGCACGTTAAATTTGATCTTTTGGACTCCGCTCCCTTATGTTGGCACTCACAAAAAAACAAGAGAGCTCCTATGTAGGCTTCATTGTTTGTTTGTACAAATCCATTTTTGGCCGAGCTTGGGAGGCCTAACACTTAACTTGATTGTTTTTCTCTGTTGGACATTTGAATGGGACACCACAACTTTTGAACACCATTGATCAATTAAAAAATTTCAAGTGTTTGGTTAATTTTATTTGTCTTCTGATTTCTGAGCTTTAAGACAACTAGGGTGACTTACAATCTTTTCTGCTAAACTTCGTTTTAAAATAGTTTAAGCTGAGATTCTCTCCTAGCAACATGTCTACAGGACATGTCTCTTTAAGAACCGCACTAAATATTGTGAAATTTGTGATAATATTGTGAGAGATGGCAATGCTGTTTCTTATTCCCAGCAAAAATTGTTTGAAGTTGAGGGAGGGGGAGGAGAACCCAAAACCTCATGAATAGAGATACAAAATTCCATGGTACAATAACAGACTTTTACCATGGAATTGTTCCAGCGACAACATTGAAAATAATTTTATTATGGTATAAATAAAAAGGAATACAGCAGGACTAGTGATATTATCTGAAAGATAGAGAAAAAGGAAACCCTTATTAGTTCTTCTTGTTTGATTTCTGCAGGGATCAAAGGGAAGAATGAGAACAAGTAAAATGTTCACTAGTTCTTTTAGCTGTAAGCTCTGTTAATTAATGTGCAAATATGCATTATGTGAGGTAGATGAATTTTCCTCAGTCCATCTGGCAGTTAGGGAGAGAGAAAATCAGTCAGGAACCTTATTAATCACTTGGGGATTAGCTGAATGGTGTAATTAGCCTGAAGTGGCATTTAAAAATGTTGCATAACTGTACAGTAAATCAATTCCAACTTAGTAAATCAAGCTTGTTTTGAAACTTTGACTTCATTGTCAGTAGTATGTGCAGAAGACTGACTTGCCACACAATACTTACTTTGATCTGTGCTAATGGATACCATTGGAGAGTTGGGCCCTTATAATGATACTTCAATATATTTGCTAAAAATGAAAAATACTAGGAAAATGGGAAATTTATATTGTAATTTAGATGGTGATGAGCCACAGACTGGAACTCTAGTTCCAAATTTTGTTGGCAGAGAACTCTGTGGGTCTTGGGTGTGTGGTCTTGGCTCATGCAGTTGTGCTAGTATGCATCTGTACACACTCTTGCTTTTTCCACTAACAAATGCACACTGAAAATGTATGCCCACAAACTCAAATGTCACTTTTGCATAAGGTAATAATAAAAAGAGACAAACATGGCAAGAAGAAGTGGGAGTTAGCTGGTTAATTTTTTACATAGAAAAATCCACTTTTTTTGCTCCATAACATGGCTTTTTATTGAAGTAAAATGTACATCTTATACAAATTAGATCAATAAGAAACATTACAAAATGAATTTAATAAAACAGACTATGGCCTGAATTCAGTTATACTAAGGCCACTTCGTGCCACTCTGGCAATAATTGTACGAAGTATAAATTTACGATGTGTAGAGGAACCTTAGTGTAAATGAGGATCCGAGCCTGTGGGTTTGATCCTGCATTTTTTACTTGGGCACAATTCCAACTGAGTTCACTGGAAAATGTGACTGAGAAATGACTGAAGCATTGGGCCAATTGAAGTTATACTCCTGAAATTGTATTTTAATACACAAGCCACAGTTTGTCTTTACAATTCCGTGTATTTTCATCAGACAGCGATGCAGTGGCTTGTTCTGTAGACTCATATTTTATTGTTAGACAACATTTACTGGTTTGACTTTCAGCTGAACCATAGGTAGCAGGAATACTACAAGCAATTACAGCAAACACCTGCTATAACACTCCAGGACTGTTATACTAATGTGGCTCAAAGAAACCATGTGGTATATATGTTGAATTCAGGATATATTGTATTTGTTAATCATTAAGAAATATTACAGGATTATTTATTTATAAAGTAGAAAAACATGTAAAAATGCAGTGCAATCCTAATTTCCAGTTTGAAACTCCTAGGTAACTGAATGTAGTATGTATTCAAAAATCCCCTTCTAAAGGTTTGGATTTGTTCAGAACAAAATATATATTGTTACAAAACCTTCACTTCAATTGAATGCAAACATTCACTCAGGGCCAAATCTTCAATAGACTGAATACCTTGGTGTAAGGAGGTGCCCTGGCTCCCCGCCGCGCCTGAGGGGGACGAGCCAGAGCAGGCGCCTCAGTGGGCGGAGTCAGCACGGCCTGTCCCCGCCCCCCGGAAGTCAAGGGGTGGGACAGGAAGTATAAAAGCCTGGCCCCAGCACTCAGTTGGCCGCCGGCCGCCGGAGAGGACAGACGCTGGTGCCCGGGCTCCTGCCTGGCCTGACCTGCCTCGCGCCCATTAACCGGAGGAGCACTGCCTGGACCTGCCTCGCGCCCACTACCCAGAAGAGCGCTGCCCGGACCTGCCTCGCGCCCACTACCCGGAGGAACGTCGGCCTGACGTGCCGTGTGCCTGATACCCCGAGGAGTGGCCTGAGCTTCCCCATGACCGGTACTCGGAGGAACCTATGGTCTGGGACCCATCAGACGACGCTGGCAAGAACCAGGTATCCAGAGAGGGGGAGGTTGGAAGTAGCCCGGGGATAGCCGACCCTGGTTTGGCTCCGGAAGAGCCTGAACCCATGTCAGTGTGTTGCGGCCAGGATCCCCACTGACCGCAGCGGGTCTTGACCGCTGCTAGGGCCCCGGGCTGGAACGCAGTGGAGTGGGAGGGCCTGCGTTCCCCCTGCCACCCGTAACCAGGTGGCAGACTCCCCCTCTTCCCGCCTATTGCCACTGCTCTGCCCTGACCCAAAGGGCCAGAGCTAATTAGACTTGTGTTTGGTGCCCCGCCCGAACCAAGGGCTGGGCCCCTTTGACTTTGCCACTGCTCTGCCCTGATCCAGAGGGCCAGAGCGAATTAGACTTGTGTTTGATGCCCCGCCCGAACCAAGGGCTGGGCCCCGTTGACTTTGCTACTGCTCTGCCCTGACCCAAAGGGCCAGAGCTAATTAGACTTGTGTTTGGTGCCCCGCCCGAGCCAAGGGCCCGGGCTGATACTGTGTTTGCTCAGCCCCTGCTAGGGGCCTGAGCCAGAACTATTGCTGCCCGCCCTGTCCAAGGGCCGGGGCGTATTGATTTTGAGAGCCCCGACCCAGGCTAGAGGGCCGGGGCTCTACCCTGTTTACAGACCCTGTACCCCGCTCAACACCTGCCGAGGGCTAAGCCTACCCGGACTGCGGCGCGCAAGGAGGCGCCCTGGCTCCCCGCCGCACCTGAGAGGGACGAGCCCCGACACAACCGGCTTACACTTGGCAAAATAGAAAGGGTTAAAGATACTTTGTCTTAAACCCATAGCCACTTGCTTTCCAGGGCTTTCACAAGACACATACCACTAATTTGTCACTTTTTTTTGTAATAATTTAAATTGAATCACAGTATGCAATTATCAAATATCTAGACTAAAATGGTATGTTGTCTGCAGGATCATGTTTCAGACCAGGATCTATTTTAAAAAGTTTCTCAGCACAAGATTCAGACAGTGCTTAAGAAGGTTAACCTAATTTACAATGGAAAACACCTGTTATCTTAGACTAAGAAACATGCTTCCACAGCTGGGAGTCACCATAACCCCCCCCTTTGCTTAATTGCTTTACTGCTACTTTTATAATTAAGACCCATTAACTTGTCACATATTGATAACAGGGATGACCCTGAAACAGAGTGTTAGATTGAAGTCTCCTAGAGTTTTGTATTTTCATATGAACGAGTTAACTATTTTTGTCGTTAAAGAGAGTTGTACAAAACAGATTTTGGTAAAGTGCTTGAGTTTCCCTGTTAGAAATGAATACACACTCCAGTCAAATGCAGTTATTCTGCTACAATTTTTCAGTCAGCAATTGATAGTTAAGATAAGTATTCTCAGTTCCTTTTAACAGAATGTTAACCACTTATAATGACTAATAGAACTTCACCAATGTTAATAACACTCCATTTTAGAAATCTGGTGTATACCAAAGATTATAGGCTGACCGGGATTAAACTGGCTAAAGCTCTGGGTCCAAAACGTTTTCATGAGTTTAAAAATACAACAAAGCATGAGAAGCAGAGTGGTCCAGAATATTGTGACTCATCCCCACCTCTGAAGATTAAATTTCCTGGCGGACCTCAGTGTCTGTCAGGAAAAACACAGCCCAACAGGAGAGAGAGAGAGAAAGAGGCTCTTAGGAAGGAAAAATCAGTACCAAATAAAATAGCTTTTTAAAAGCTGTAAAGACCATTCTATAAGCCTCAAAGATATAACATGTTACAGTAGTAAGTTTTAATTATGTATCTTCTCCATATCAGACACGTAAATGATAGTTTGCTAGGAACTTTGAAAAGGGTAGTACAAATGAGTAGTCTGAACAGTTTTGTCTCTGATTGTATTGTTTATGAGCAAGGAATTACTTTAATCATGGTGGGTATGAGCCTATGTTCCTTACACTAGAAAAACTTCCATTAAAGTCCGTAATAGTTCTGAGACCGAGACCTGTGTGGGAGCAGCTTTACTACTTTCTTTTTAGCACTAGGGCTGATGGAAGAAAATTCCTAATTCAAGATTACACTGTACAGTGGAATAGATGTACTGAATGCTGCTTCACCTCTCTCAGTGAAAAGTTTAAATGTAACTGAAAAAATATAAAATTTTGGGATTCTAGTTGCCAAGGTTATGGCCCTGATTCAGCAAAGCACTTAAACATGAGGGTTCATTGAAGTCAATGGGACTTAAGCACATACTTTAGTTAGGCACATGAGTAATTGTTTTGCTGAATTAGAGCCTGTATGTGCAATAAATTGTTCATATAACAAATGTTTTTTATGAGTGTCACTTTCATTATACATTTTGGGAACATTGCTTAAGATACAGGAAATCTATTGCTGTATGTGATGTTCTGACTGTTGTTTGTCTGAGGATCTAAAATGCTAATATTTGACAAGATTTAGGAGACCCTTCTTACATTCAAGAAAATAAAAATGTCACTTTAAGCATCTTTCAGTGTCAAAAGTCAGCAGACTGAGATTGTCTGACTTGGACCTATTAATTTTATATTTGTTTTATTTTGAAATTAGAGAGAACCAGCCTTGGGATCTACTTGTAATCTCTTGCTCCAAATTAAATTGGCTTTGAGTGAAAGCAGCTCTACTTGAGTAAGAAAACTGTTTTTTCTGTAGTATCCTCACAAGTTTCCTGAAATGCTCTATGTATATTTAAGTGTTCTCCTATCACTGTCAATTCCACTACAGCATCAGAGTTATCATCTACTATAGTACTTACAAGACTGAGTGCAATGTTCAGACAGTGATTTGCTACTATTTTGTTGGATAGTGCTAGTCTGACTCATTAGACTCACCATTAAGCTGCCTGCAAAGGATTTTCTTTGCAAATTGGTAGAGAAGTTCTTTGCTAAAGAAGTTCTAGTTGATAAACAAATCTCAGAGACAGCTCGGTTCTACTGGTCAATCATGCCTGTATAAAGGGCCTTCCCCATTTTATGGAAGTTACCCTTCCTAATGTTGTGAGAGCCACAGGAATATTGTTTTGAAGGTTTCTGGTTCCATGGAAGAGAGAGAATTAGATTGCAAATTATGATTACATCATTTGGATGTAATACAAATGTATTGTGTGTGCAAAACATTTAGGGCATCAGTTATTTCCAATTCCCCCTCCCCAAATCCTTCCTCCAAGGGAGAATAACTGAGGTTATCTGTGTGTTTTTTCCGGCTGTAATACATGCAGACCTGCAAAGAGTCTTGCCTGGCATGTCCTGCATTTTATTTGGTTATTGAGGTTCCAGGCTGTTTCGGGCTTAATAGCTCAAAACCAATACCTTAAGCTTGATCTGGAAAGCAACGGGCAGCCAGTGCAAATCAGAAAAGATTTAGGACTTTTCTCCTGCTCTTTTCACTTCCTGCTACCTGCTCAGACTGTTCTGTGCTGGAAGATATTATTACTAGCCCTAGAGGCAGTCCAGTTTCACATGAAGTCTGAGACTATCCCAGTACCCCATGTCTGAGGAAGAGCTGATAGAAAAGGAATGTCCATCTGGGCCTCCCCAAGGGGAAATGATTCATCCCTCTCCTTCACCCAAGTAAAATAGTAGTGGGAAGATACAGCTAGAGATTCAAATTAGAAGTAAAGTATGTGGCAACAGGGCATGCTCCTCTCCTGTCTTGGGGTCCCTCAAAAACAGTTTTGGATGCCTCTTACTTGTTAGCACCTCCTGAGAGTTTTTTTAATTAGAGTTACCACCATCAACTCCTGTCACAGTCCTTGTGCAGCACTTCCAACTATTGTGTCCTTCAACCCTCAGCTCTTTCTCCAATGAGAGGAATCAACCTCACCAGCCAGAGAACTAGTTTCCTAGGCCATGGGCTCTGCTAGCCCCACCTTCCTGAGTTTTAACCAGCTGCCCCAGTGGATGGACTAATTAGCTCCTTATCAACCCCCAGTCTGTTTAGGCAATTAAATACTCCTCCTGGTGTATCATAAGGACCCACTTCTGCAAACAGCCCTTGAAATTGAGCTGCAGAGTGTTGTAAGAATAATCTGGAAGCCTAACTTCATGGCTATTTTTCTGGAGTGCTGTTCATTCCTGTTTTCACCCTCCATCCTTTTTTCTCCACTCCCAACCCTTTTCCCTCCTTTTTTTTTTTTCCTCCTCTTACTAGGGATAATGACAGTTTTTAACCACAGCATCCTTTGTTTAAAGCAAAGCCTTCATTCATTGTACCAACACCCAGGTAAAATGAAAAACTCAATAAATTAAAAACAAACCAACCCAAACTTGTATATTTGGCTGATTAAAATTTAAATTACTGTAAAAAAAAAAAAATCGGGCCTTCCCTGGAGGAGCTAATTAATCTGTAAATGATCAGAGTGCTGGGTCAGCTCCTGGCTCTCAGCACTCTGTCACAGAAACATTTTTAATTGTGAGGGTAATTTAGCATTGGAACAACTTAACTTACCTAGGGACTTGGTGGCCTAGCTGTCTCTTGAAGCTTTACATCAGAACTGGATATCTCTTTGAAAGATATGCTGTAGCTCAAACAGAAGTTTTGAGCTTGATACAAAAATTACCAGGTGAAGTTCTGTGGTGCGTGTTTCTGCAGGAGGGCAGAGTCAACGATCATAATGATCCCTTCTGGCCTGGGGTAGAATCCCATAATTCTCCCACTCTTAGGGTACGTCTTCACTACCCGCCGTATTGGTGGGTAGCAATTGATTGCTCGGGGATCGATATATCACGTCTCATCTAGACGCGATATATCGATCCCCGAATGCGCTTATATCGATTCCGTAACTCCACCAACCCGAACGGAGTTGTGGAATCTACAGGAGGAGCCGCGGACGTCAATCCCGCGCCATGAGGACAGTGAGTAATTCGATCTTAGATACTACGACTTCAGCTACGTTATTCACATAGCTGAAGTTGCGTATCTAAGATCGATTTTCCCCCGTAGTGTAGACCAGCCCTTAGACAGAGTCCCTGGGCTATCGGCCTCTGTGTTCCCACTGTGATTAGTCAGCTTGGCCCAACTGGATTTGAACCCTGGAGGTCTTCCCTTCGGGAGCTGACTGGTGGAATAAAGGGTAAGAACCTTCCTTTCAAAACAAAGTATTGTATGAACTTAAGAGTAGGAGTATGGCATAGCCAGAGAAAAAGGTTTTAACCCTGAAAAGGTCTACACACACTAAATATTACTTATAGTCCTATCCTATCCCAGACACTGCAGTCTCTGGAGTCTGGGTTCAAAACCTGTCTTCCCCCTGCAAAGAGGGTGTCTCTCTTTAAGTTCAGCCAAGTCCTTTGTTTCTTGTGTGTTTCTTGAACCTGATTAAATGGGTTTAGGCAGCTCATCAGGGAAGTCAGAGAGACTTCCAAGCAGCTCGTTTACTGCATTGTCTCAGGCGTTGGCAGAGCAATTCTTATCAGGCCATTGTTCCCTTCTTGCCTACGCTAACTTAGGCCTTGTCTACACTAGAAAATTACATCATTTGAACTATATTGGTAATAGTTATGGAAACCCCCCACTCCTGAGTGGCATCATTAAGCCAGCCTAAGTCCCTGCATAGACAGCACTAAGTTGACAGAAGAATTCTTCTGTTGATCTAGCTATCACCTGTCAGGGAGGTGGATTGCCTACACTGATGGGAGAATCCCTCCCATGAGCCGAGGGTGTGTCTACATTGTAGCATTTTAAGTGTAGACAAGTCCATAGCTAATCCCTTCTCGAGCCAACCGTGTGTGTGTGTGTGTGTGTGTGTTTGCGCGTGCGCGTGTACACACATTCACCTCTACCTTGATATAATGCGACCAGATATAACGTGGTAAAGCAGCGCTCCAAGAGGGCGGGACTGCACGCTCCGGCGGACCAAAGCAAGTTCGATATGATACGGTTTCACCTATAACGTGGTAAGATTTTTGGGCTCCCAAGGACAGCATTATATTGGGATAGAGGGGTATGTGTGTATATAATATATAATAAAATAAGCAATGCATTAGGAATCAGATAAACAGATGGAACATGTAATGTGCATAAAACATTACAGGCAGTCTCCCTGTTCTTCACAATCACCATTTGCAAATGGGGCAAAAGTCTGCCATAAATACCACTGTGTAGAAATGTCTCCAGATGCAACACGTTCTCTGTCTGTTGGCTACTTGCATCAAGAGTAACTCACGCCAACTGTAAATAACACTATCAAGAGGTGGTGCCATCAGTTCATAGGCCAAATAGATGACCTTGTAAACAGCTGTAGAATCTGACAGTGACCTAGAATCAGAAAGAAGAAAAGATGATAGTTCTGGTTTAAGCACTGAGCATGTGATGAAGCAGGGGTCGGCAACCTTTGGGAAATGGTGTGCCAAGTCTTAATTCATTTAAAGTTTCATGTGCCAGTAAAAGGTTTTGCATGCCAGACTGGCAGCGAGGGCAGCGGGCTGAGCTGCTGGGTCCTGGCTGCTGGCCCCTTGCAGGCTGGGGTCCCGGGTGCTGGACCTGCTCAGCCCATTGCTGGCCCTGGTTCCATCCATCCAGGCCAGCAGTGGGCTGAGTGGGGCCGGAGGCTCATCCCACTGCCGATCTGGGGCTGACCCTGCTGCCAGCAGGGCTGGATCCAGGCACCAGTGAAGGAAGCAGGTGCTTGGGGCGGCCAATGGAAAGGGGCGGCACGTCTGGGTCTTCTGCAGCAATTCGGTGGCTGGTCCCTCAGTCCCTCTCTTCCTGTTTGAGCTGCCACTGAAGTGCCACTGAAGAGGAAGAGAGGGAGCGAAGGACCTGCCGTCAAAGTGCCGCAGAAGAATGAAGTGGCACGATTGAGTTGCTGCCGATGGGCTTATCTTTTTCCTTTCCACCCTCTCCCCTTGCTTTGCCACTTGGGGCAGCAAAAGAGCTGGAGCTGGCCCTGGCTGCTGGCTTGGGTTCCATCCATCCAGGCCAGCAGCAGGCTGAGCGGGGCCGGTGGCCAGGACTCCTGCTGCCAAGGGGCCAGCGGCTGGGATCCCAGACCAGCAGTGGGCTGAGCGGCTCATCCTGCTGCCGGTCTGGGGTTCCGTAATCCAGGCCAGCAGCAGGCTGAGTGGGGCCGGTGGCCAGGACTCCTGCTGCCAAGGGGCCAGCGGCCGGGATCCCAGACCAGCAGTGGGCTGAGCGGCTCATCCTGCTGCCGGTCTGGGGTTCCGTAATCCAGGCCAGCAGCAGGCTGAGTGGGGCTGGTGGCTGGGACCCCGGCTGGCACCAGTGTGCCACTAAAATCGGGCAGCGTGCCACCGGTTGCCAAGCCCTGTGATAGAGCAAGATTATTATTATTATTATTACAATTATTGCTAGTGAGCCTTGACAACTGTCACTCTACAGGTATCATCTGTGAGTAAACTCTCCCCCTCTGGTGTATGTGCTGCTGGTTTATGAGTTAGCAGTTACTACTTCAAACGCTAGTGTGCTAGACAGATATGCAACACTGAGGGCTAAGTTATGCCTCTGTAGGGCTAGGCTGTGCTGGAGAAGGTGCACCTCTCCAGTGACTGTCTGAAAGCGTTACACCTCTGAATGGCCCAATGTGATCACTGGTATTGGGAGAGTGGCGTCTATTGCTACACCTGGTTAATAAGCATCATATAGGCTCCCTCAGCACATCCATTCCAACACACAAGGGAGCCAGGATTTGGCTGGCAGTGTTGGCACTCTGCTTTTTCTGCACTTGCAACTGTATTATACTTGCCTGGGTACATGGAAAGGAGAAGACTCGCATTACTTTGCCCCACACTTCCCCCACTCCAGTGCATCTCAGTTGTAGGAGCCATAATTTGGCCTTGCATGCCCCATTGCTGAAAAAGGCTTGCCATAGCCTAGTGACTTGACTCACATTAGTTATGTTGAAATGTGGTCTATGTGGGGTATCCCCTCCTCTAATAGTTGAAGCAGAGATTAGCATCTCTTCCTTTAGCTTCTACACAGGTCATTCACATGCATCACTAGTTAGAGAATTTGGTTACTATTTGTAAAAGTGTGACTCTTACTTTGTCATTCTTTTGTGGCCAGTTCTCAACCCATCTAATACTGAATGGAGTGTGTCAGTCTCCAGCTTTTAACAATAATGTGAAAGTGAATGTGAGCTAAAATGAAGGGTGGCAAGTTAAAATAATAGAATAGTGGATATGTACAATGAACTAGCTGATTAGGGTTGCTAGGTGTCTGCTAAAAGTCTGCTTGGTGGTACAGTGGGGCTAAGGCAGGCTCCCTGCCCAGCTCTGCATGGTTCCCGGAAGTGGCCAGCATGTTCGGCTCCTAGGTGCAGAGGTGGCCACAGGGGCTCTGCATGCTGCCCCTCCCTGGTGCTGGCTCCACAGTTCCCATTGACTGGGAACCGTGGCAAATGGGAGCTGTGGGGGCACCGCCTGTGGACACAGGCAGCACGTGGAGTCCCCTGGTCACTCGTGCACTTAGTTTCTTGCCATTTTTCAATGTCACCGTACGTCTACTGCATGCTGCTGGTGCTGCGGCAATGAACAGCAGCATCCCCTCCCCTTCCTTTCCTGATGGCAGACTGTACAAAATGATGGAAAACTGTCATCAGCCCATGAGTGCTCCTGGCTGGCCTCGGTGAGGTCAGCTGGGGGTGCCTGGGTAAAAATGGGAATGACTTCCTGGCAGATGGTGCAAAATGTTGGGTAACTGTCCTCATCATAGCAGCTGGAGCCTGAGCTCCATCAGCCTCCCCCGTTTCGTGTCTAAAGAAAAGATTCTGTACTCCCTGGACTATCATAGCAGTGGGTGGCTGCGATCCTCCTCCCCCCCACCCTTTAATGGCCTGCCTGGACTATCATAGCATAGTATAGCATAGCTGCTTCCCCCTCATTTTTTCTCGCTAAAAAGTCAGTGTTTCTTATTCCTGCATTCTTTATTACTTCATCACACAAATGGGGGCACGCTGCCACGGTAGCCCAGAAAGGTTGGGGGAGGAGGGAAGCAATGGGTGGGTTTGTTGCTTGAATGGCATGCAGCTCATCATTTCTGCGGGATCTCTGGGGCTCTGCTCTCTGGCTTTCTAGTAGACTTGCCCCATATTTTAGGCAGGGCTGACTATTTTTAGACAAAACATAAAGAAGGGAATGACCTGGGGAGTCATTCCCATTTTTGTCCCTGCATCCCTGGCCGACCTCAGCGAGGCCAGCCAGGAGCACCCATGACATCAGCAGACGGTACAAAATGATTGATAACTGTCATCGGCACTTTCCAATTGCAGACGGTACAAAATGATTGATAACCGTCATCTCATCGCCAATTTACAAGGGCAGACGGTGCAACAGGGATGGTAACCATCTCTGCTACCTTGCAAAGGCAAATGAATGCTGCCGTGTAGCACTGCAGTACCGCCTCTGTCAGTGGCATCCAGTACACATATGGTAATAGTGACAAAAGGCAAAACAGTTGCCATGCTATGGTGTCTGCCAGGGCAATCCAGGGAAAAAGGGTGCGAAATGACTGTCTGCCATTGCTTTCTCAGAGGAAGGATTGAGTGATGACATTTACCCAGAATCACCTGCGACACTGTTTTTGCACCATCATGCACTGGGATCTGAACCCAGAATTCTAAGGGGCGGGGGAGACTGCGGGAACTATGGGATAGCTACGGGATAGCTACCCACAGTGCAACGCCCCAGAAATCGACGCTAGCCTTGTTACATGGATGCACAGCACTGAATTAATGTGCTTAGTGTGGCCGCGTGCACTTGACTTTATACAATCTGTTCTACAAAACCGGTTTATGTAAAATCGGAATAATCCTGTAGTGTAGACGTCCCCCTATTTAGTTTAACACAGTTGAAAAAAAGTGAACATCATTCTGGGATGTTTTAGCAGGAGTGTAGTAAGCAAGATGTGAGAAGTAATTCTTCCACCTATACCACACTGATAAGGCCTCAACAGGAGTATTGTGTCCAGTTCTGGGTGCCACATTTCAGCAAAGATGTGGACAAATTGGAGAAAGTTCAAAGGAGGGGAACAGAAATGATTAAAGGTCTAGAAAACACAACTTATGAAGACAGACTGAAAAAATTGGGTTGGTTTCATCTGGAGAATAGAAGACTGTGTAGGGACATAACAGTTTTCAAGAACATAAAAGATTGTTACAAGCAAGAGGGTGAAAAATTGTTCTAAGTCTCTGAGGAAAGCACAAGAAGCAATGGGCTTAATGTGCAACAAGGGAGGTTCGTTTCTGTTAGGGTAGTTTGCACTGGAACAAATTGCCTAGGGGGGTTGTGGAATCTCCCTCATTGGAGGTTTTTAAGAACAGGATGATGGTCTAGTTATTACTTAGTCCTGCCTTGAGTGCAGGGGACTAGACTAGATGACCTGCTGTGGTTTCTTCCAGATCTACGCCTCTATGATTCATCTCCATTGAGTACTGTGCCTGGTTTCTGCTGTTTGACTTCATTATGTAAACAGGATTCAGTGGGTGCTTTCCAAATGTGGCCTTGTCAACTGATTTGCTGCATCTTCAGACTGAGTTGTTGCACAGTCATCAAGCTGTATAAATACCTGAAGTACAAATTGATCTCTATAGGCTTGTGTTTGAGGTAGTGGCATGCTCTTCCATGGAAATGGAAGTACTTACCATCCTCTGAGTAAACAGTTTGTGAACTGCATGAATATATTGTGTTTCCCCTTGCTATCTAAAGACCAGAAAAAGGATATCAAGGGCACAGTATTGAGGAAGCAACAATGTTTAAGAAAGTGATGACAAAGGATGACTTCAAACAGTAGCATATAAACTGCTCAGTGGTCACATTGGGACAAGGTTTAGAGAAGCAATTTCTCTACTTCTTAAGAGATTACTTTTTGGATTCTTTAATACTGGAGCTCACAAGAGGTGATTGTGTTATCAAACAATTCTTAAATAGCATGCAGGAGTTTGGTTCAGGAGGTAACTATAGTGCAGCCAATAAATAATAGTAATTGCCAAGCTTGAATTTTTTTAAGGAAAGAGAAGTGAGGGATCCTGCATGAGAAAAATTCTTGTGGGAGGGGAGGAAGGAGGTAGTTTAAAACCTCCCATAACATAACAAGTTACATGTTTTTTGATTAAAGGAGAACAGGTTAAACATTGCTGAGAACCTGGTACAATACCAAAAAGATATTGGTTTTAAATCTCCCTTATGAGCTTCAGTGCATCTGAGCTACAGTCTCACTTTTGAAAGTTCTCCAAAGTGAATATAAATAATGAATAGGAGGCATAAGTAGCACATTTTAAAAAATAATCTCTTGCTGTGCAGAGCTAAAATGGTAGTGCCACACAAGGAAAATATCTGTGAATGGGCAAATCTGTGACTAAAGTACTCAATTTTTCTTCAACAAACATGAACCAGATTCATTGGAAAAGGAGGCATGTATTTCTAGTGTCTCACTGTGTGATGAGTGGTATGTATTTGCATTGGCACTCAGTTAGGAGCAGAAAATACAATGGTATTTCTCTCCTCCAGTTTGTCCTCAGTCTTTCCCATTGCAAAAATCTGTAGCTGCATAATTCTAAAATTTTCATACACTAAATCTTTGAGAGAATATGAAAAAAATTATCGCTAGTTAAAATAGTGGACGGTTGGCAGGTGCTGTCATGTTCTGGAACATGGCTACCTAAAAATCACTTTCATCTTTGTGTTACCATTGCAGCTGCCATCAGTGAAAATACTCACACTAACATACCTGATTTAAAAGGTTAGGGGGCTGGTTATGTTTTCCTTGGTTTTGAGCTTTGCATTTGCCACAAGCCAGGGTCCCTTATTACCCT
The DNA here is from genome assembly GCF_007399415.2 of Gopherus evgoodei. Lineage (NCBI taxonomy): Eukaryota > Metazoa > Chordata > Testudines > Testudinidae > Gopherus > Gopherus evgoodei. The sequence goes on from NC_044333.1 coordinate 20,086,663, forward strand.
GGGGTTTTCCTGGGTCAGTTGGTGATGAGTTGAGGCATATTTGTGTAATGGGGTAGGGTTTCCATATAGGAGGCAATGAAGGGCAAATACATTTATTCCATTAATTTTATGGATTCTAGAATCAACACAAGTGCTTAGAGATTAGATAAGGTGCTTCTTAAATCCAAGTGAATAGGTGAAATGGGTGATATCCATATAAAAAATCACTAAAGAATTTTTTTTAAATGTCAGGTGTTCAGAATTTGTTATTCCATTACCTATCAATGATTATACATTGGTAATGTTGTGACTATTCCTCATTGTTTTAATCTCCTGTCCAGCAATTATGGGCTTGTTGTGGGCTTTTTATCTTTAAAACCTCAGAGGTTGGTCTGGACTTGGTCTTAGAACTAAATAAGGAATAGAAGATTTTTTATAAAACAAACTAAACCAACCAAACAACCTCCCCACCTCACAAAACCTACCACACACAAAACAATAACCCCAATCAACCAAACTTCTATGCAGTTGGCATTGTTTCCATTACAAATCTAGAGTGTAATTGGTAAAGTCAGATTTGGAGAAGACTCAGACGAAAGCAACTGGAGATTAAAGAACCCTGGATGAGGTATATTTGCAGACCTGTGTGGGAAAGTTTGAATCATGCTTACTTGAGCTATGCCTGCTTCTAGCCTATTCTTCTATTGCATTTCAGAAAATTCAGTGGATGGACGTCACCACGTTGGAGGGCTAGCACCCTGGGGATTTTCCTTTTTAACAGGCTTTATCAGGACATGCAAGGCTTCTCCATATTGACACTGATTAAGTGTAGTGGAAAATATGGATTTTCTTCCTATGTGCAGTTGAAAGAGTTAACCAGCTTCCTACATCAGCCTATCTTTCACCACATTCACTGAAATTAGTCTAGGCATTGCCAATCAGCAACACAGTGGAAGAAATGACTATAACAGATGAATGTGAGGAAATCCTTCCGGCATTGCATCTGTGCCGCTATATTCCTCACTTAGACATGCAACTTTGAAAAACTCAGCAAGCAGCTGATGTCCATCAAGGTTCCTTCTGTCTGTGAGTAAGTTAGTGGGCCAAATCTGGGAACATGTTAGATGGGAAAATAATTTGCTGCTGCATATGTACATTAATGTACATGCAAATCTCTCTAGTTCTGGTATAGTTTCCTTGTTACTGCATTATATTCCAGGATTTCTTTTTGCTTTTAGATATGATGTACATATTATAAAATTAGCTATGTGCAGTCATGTGCTTTGTAAAATACACAACTCCAACCAACTTTTACTTAAAAATATAAAGCCCGTTATCATTAAGCATCATTTTACAGCACACCCCCGATAATGTCCAAGAACAGTGTCTCCTAACTGCTCCTTCAGGAACAGCACGCAGGAGCACAAGCCATTTTGGGTCCCACCGAATTAGTGGCTCTGGTACTGTTGTGGGGTGGGAGGACTTCAACATTTTCTCAGCAGTGGTGGTAAGCTATAAACCAAACAAAGAAGTAAACAAAATAAATAAATCCTGACTAACCAACCCAACTTCAATCCAGAATCTCAGTATAACAAAATCAGATAATGTAAAGGTACCCTGGGGGTATGCAAGACATCTCTGGAGGGTACACAGGAGAAATTGTGTAATGGATTTTATTAATAATTTTATTGCATTTTCATAATAGGCTACTCAGATGAAGCTTTAAAACTCCATGGGAACTTTTTATATAAAATATGGAAGTTAATTTACTTCAGGATGTACCAGTGAGAACACAGATACGCGGACGTACAGAGCCCTCCCCTCCAATCACTGTGTAGTGTGGGTTTAGTTGCCCAGAAACTGTCCAGTCTGAGCTCAGAACTTAGGTTTTTTTTCTCCCCTGGTTGTATATGTCGCACTGTAACTATATCTGTAAGTAACTGTGAAATATGGCCAGATAGCTAACAACTGATAGTGTGGAGAAGAACTCTCAGTATCCATGATGAGAAGGGTATAGTAGATCTGAAAGGCAGCTGGTCGATCTGGAAGGAGGTACGCAATAAGAAAAGTCTGGGAACTTCTGTAATGGGATTGTGTTGTTGTAACTGGAAACTTTGTTAGACTCTAACAAGTTAAAGGCCTCAACAGATTGTCTTTTCAATATTTTCAACCATAAATAATTAGTTTACAGTGGTGATTGTTCAGTAGGTTCTTTCTCTTGCAGTAGAGAGTATATTGAAGAAAAGCAGTCTGTTGGATGCAGATAAGTATTTGCTGAAAGTCATTGTAAGGTAACCGCAAATTTTTCAGAGGCCTCCACTAAAGCTGAATTTGAATTACAGTTGGAGTAAAACCTGCATGTTAATGGTCAGTTTCTGCCTACAGCAATGTATATTTTAATGACTCTTTAAAACTAAAAGATTTGACAAATGAGATCATGTTTCACTACTGGATTATAAATCTAACGCAAATTATGTGTAATCTGAAGAGTACATAGTGTGTTTGTTTTGTTTGTTTGGACAGCGCCCCAATAATTTTTGTAGCAAATGGTTGTCTTCTACTCAGTCTAGAATTATATGCATGTGTCTTAATGATGAATGTGCCAAATACTGTAGTACTAATCCATTTTTTCCTTCTGTTATTGTGAGACAGAAAATTACTCCTCTGTCTGTGGTTTTAGTTAGGTTTTTTCAGCAGAAGTGGTTTTGTTGCTTTGAAACAGAAGCACAGAGAGGTCAAGTGATTTGCCTTACTGTGTTGTGCACTAACTGGCCCTGTAGGCCTTGCTATCGTTCAGTAAAAGTTCCCTAGAATGTGCTGACGTAGCACCATTTGAAATGCCCTGGATAACTTTTAGTCTGTGCCTGTAGGCTCCAGGTGGCCCATTAGTGCATGGCATGCCAGTATGCACTAAAAGTTGCACTGCAGTAGACACATGTACCTTGTAGGCAACCCAGAAATACAACACAACATAGTACCACAGCACAGATCTCCACCGCTTGAACTAAAAAGGGAACTCTGTTAGCGGTTGTCAAGGGTGTGCCTACCTGCTAGCACCCCTTGCTGCTGAAGTGTGGTTCTGCTGAGGCCTGTCTCAATTTCCTTGTCAATCAGTGCCCCTTAAAAAGTCAATATACTCCAGATATTCGAAACATTCCCATTTCTGAGGTCTGGTTTATTAATCCTTATCAACATTCATGGGGTAATATTGTATCCCATGAACATATATGTTTAGATAACCCATAATATAGAGGTGCTGTTTTAGGTCATTGTCACCTGGGAACAGGTACACAATTCAGAAAAAAAAGCTTAAAGAATATTTTTTCTGTGTCAAAAAAAGCACCTAGGGAACAAATGTACCCAGAGCTGTTGCATTGTTTTCCTGCATTTACATATGTTTGCTTCTAGTGAGAGTATCTTGTATTATAATAGTGAGCAAGTGCATTGCAATAACAATGGTTGCTGTATACAGTCCCACTAAGGGCTTGTTTTAAACTTCAGTCATTGTTGCTCTGGCACTGTTTTGAAAAAAGTACTAGATTTCCATTTAAAAAAATCGATTTTACATTTTATTACAATTGTTTCTTTGAGAAATAACTTTCAAATTCATCTTATGGCAGGTAACTTCCTGTTTTGCTTCAGTCTTTGGTCAACTGAAGTCCAAGTTCTAGATGATGTGATATAAAGCCTGCATGTTTTGCTGAGGTTTTTGTCTGTGGGAGTGATTGTGGGGTGTATTTGTGTTTTGCAACTTAGTTGTAGGATCTGAGTGCAATATATTTAGTTTGACATTGGTCAACTCACCATGCACTGCTGTTTCTTTTAAAGAATATTGTGTACATGTTCTTGAGGGCAAGGGACACATTTTAGATCAACTGAAATAAACTCCCTGATGCCATGTCAGTTCCTGCAAAGGGACTAGAACAGAATGGCAGTCTTCCTTGTTGAAAGGTAGATTCTGATCCCTTGGAACTGGGATGATTGCTCCAGAAGCAAGGAAAGAAGGTTAAAAGGGATAATTTATCACCCTTCTGTTTCCTAGATCCAGACCCAGTTTCCTAACTGGGTCTAATCATCCTTATAAATCTGGATTGTGTGGGGGAGCAAATGGGCAGAGAAGACACCATTTGTACAGTAAAGAGTGGCTAAGTCCGCCATTCCATGCATACTGTGACATTTTTGTTTGCATTGTAAATCAATAAGAATACAAAGACAATACCAGTGAGCCTGTGACTTTCTCTCACCACTCATTGGGACACTTGAAGTAAATTCCTTCCTTTTAAAAGATTTTTTTTCTTTTCTGAAGTGACTGCTGGAGAAAAGCTCTATGTGGCATTGTTCAGTCATGGGTTTGCATAGTGATGAACATTACCCTTGCATGACACTTCCATCTTAGCTGTGCATAGTGAGAGTTGTTTTTATTTTTAAATGTGCCACTTCTACTTCTTGTTCATTATTTATTTTCACTTTGGAGAGCTTTCAAAAGTGAGAGGCTGGCTCAGATTCATTGGAGCTCACAAGGGAGATTTAAACATAAAAGCTTTTTGATGCAGTACTAGATTCTCAGCAATGTTTAACTCCTCCCCTCTTTCATCAAAGAATGTACTTTGATTTTTTTCTCACCCCAGGACTCTTCATTTGCACATACAGGCTCCTTCCTCTCTCCTTTAAAAAAAACATTTCTTTAAGTACGTTTTCATGTTTAATCCTATAATCGTGTACATGTCAATAACGTGACGTGAAAGGGAAAAGCAAGCAGTACAAACCTATTGGAGGCGGTCAGCGTGAGAATGCACTGTTCAATGCAATACAGATGCTGGATGAGGATTCAGCAAATGTTATGAGCAAGTTATTGGACAAATGAAAGTGACGATGTGTGGAGCAAGGAGAATGATCCTTTAGTTGAAGAAAATAAACACTTTTTTGTAAGGCAATTATTTAAGGCAAAGGCTTTTTCCACCAAGTTGCAAGCTAAGGACTCTTGGCAGAGGTTAGGAGCACACTGAAAGCTGGGGAGGAATCAGTTTGATTAGGAGTAGAAACAATCTGAGAGTTGAATCAATGAGATATAGTCCACGTGATGTATAAAATGATCTTTTAAAATGTGGCTGCTGCAAGTCTTGGAACAGTGAATTATTGATGAGACTTGGAGAGACCCAATCATGGTTTAGCTAGCACAGACAGAGGAGGTGGACCTGCATCCATTGCAAACCCAAAACTTCCCTTAAAGCCCCTGGGGATTTGAATCCTAAAGAAAAGCAGGGCCAGGCCCCAAATGTTGTAGGGACTAGTTTGAGAACAGTATAAAAGCAGCAAGTAGGCTGGCAATGCAATATTAGCTACTGATACTGAACAGCATGGCCTTTCATTTACACTGCAGAAAGTGATATAAAGGGAATAGAACTTCCAAAGAGAGCTGATGATAAAGGGTGTTAAATCAGAAAGGTTTTATATGGAAAAGCAGGTGGTATGACAGGGAGAGCGATGATGCTTCTTTTTATCTATTATTTAGGGGGAAAGTATTCCAAAGTAGGGGAAATATGAAGGTGAAGCTGGAAGTAAGTGTGTGTGTAGAGAGAGAGCTGTGGACTGTGTGTGTGTGTGTGTGTAAGATATCCTCCAATCACACAGAGAATAGACCATTGAAAAGAAAGAAGCAACACATTTTACGGTGTGTGTGTGTGTGTGTGTGTGTGTGTGTGAGAAATGTTTAATTGCTAGAGATAAAGTTCAATTTGAAAAGAATGATGCAAATGATAAAGTAACCAACAAAACACAGTGAAGAAAAGAAACTTTTGTAAAAGAGTGAAATGACTATATGACAAGGACAAAAGGGACAGAGAATGAATTTATAGTGAGTCTGACCATCATGTACTTTTATGATGATTGGGGAATGTTTTGCTTTTTTCTTTTTGTTGAAAAACCAAGTGGAATCAAGCAAGAGGGAAGTGATTTTTTAAAAAAAATATATATATTTGCACAATAGGTGAAATCAATGTTTGCCAGTTTCACCTTACGATTTGAAATATTTTCAAAATGGCTGGATTAGGCTCCTAGATCATCAATGCTAGATTACGTCTGTTCTTCAACTTCCAATAAAAATAAAGTTTAACAACTAAAAGATATATGCACACACCTGCCTACCATTTTTTTGATTGGCTTGCAGACCTGTCACATACTGAGAGCAAATCTTGTGAACTGTCTACATTTCTGACTGTTCCAATTCAGCTAATGTCTATGGCTGCATGTGTATTGCTTGTTGTTGTTTTAAGCACCCATTTTAAAATAGAACCTAATCATTCTATATTCAGCCACCCTTATCAGGCTTTCACAGCCTACTGCCAAGTGAAGACCCCTGGAGTATTGCTCTAATCCATCATGCTGAAGGGTTTGGATGGAATCTTGCTATGTTTGACCACTGCAATTTGGAAAAATGATAACTGTTACCCAAGTCTGTCTCCTCACTAACTTAACCACCAAAGTTAAACCTTCTGGCCTTGATCAAGGTTGGTCTTTCAAACCAGCACTGTTAAATTTCTAGGTGTGTGGTTTCTTTGCTTTGATGACGACATTTAAATACGTCTTTATCTCAAACTGGAGACCAACTGAAAGCTGAGACCTTCTCAAGCTTTGGTTCAGTGCATCTCTGGGATGGTCTTTGTCACCAAGGCTTCTTGGAAGCCTCAAACAAACATTTTAGTTGCCCTTTTCTGATGGAAACCCTGGAGAAAATGACAGGCCTACCACATTGTTGTCCTGGCATAACTACAGTGAATACTGGTGGATAGTGGATAATTTGCATCTCTGCCTCTACTGTACCTGACTTGCATCCCCAAACAGGGAGTGGGAGGTGCAAGTATGCACGTTTTCACCCACAAATGAATTGCTGGTTAAAAGAAAAAAGGTGTAATATTTTCAGGTACAAATTGCACTCTGAAGGGGGCGATCACCTATTTCTGGATACATAATTTGTTACTTAGCTTTGTTAATCTTATTTTGTTGTATTCATATGAGATGATGCTTAGCCAATAGCCAGATGCTCCTAAGAGGCAGCAGAACAGAGGCTTGAGTTATAAGAGGCTGACAATATACTACAATGGTGCTATAAAAGATAAATTGTTTAAGTAAGGCTGTTTGTTAAATGGAGCAGGTGCTTCATGACTTGTAGCAGAATTTTCTGTCCCAAAATGTGGCATCTGTGAGTAGCTGAAATTTCTGAAGTAACACACACAATTTTATGCAAGCAGTTTTGCCCTAGATAAATGAGAGAAGTTGACATTAAAAGATAAGTTTTTACAAAATTCTGAATATAATATAAAATTGGATTATTTTAATACATTGTAAATCCTAAATCTAAAAATGTTTGGCAGCAATTCAATAATTTTGGAATATTTGTAATGATTATTGCCATATTGGGATTATATGTGTAAACAGAATGAAATTGAATTTTCATGATGACTTTTTCCATTAAAAATGAGTTGTGGTTTGGTGGAGTTCTTGCACCAAGATCTTATCCTGTGTGCTTTAAATATACATACTTCTTAAAGTTAGATGTATATGGGGTTCAGGGCTCTTTGAAAATATACTGAAGGATAGTTGATCAGTAACCATTACTTACTTCACAGTAATGTAGTAGATGTTGTAAAGATGGTGCAATTATTTGAGAAAAAGCCTCTGCAAGTGTGTAATTTAACATGATGTTAACTGCATAGGGACTGAACATAACTAGGAATTGCAGAGGGTTTGTTGTTGAAAGCATGCACGTGCTGAAAGTAAGTTGAATTTTATTGTTCTGTGAAGCAGTCTTGGTAACATTTGGACTGCTTAATAGTTGATTACTCACCACTTTCTTTGGAGTGTAAAGTTTTGGGAAGGTCATGGAAAATACTATACATTGTTGAACTTCTTCTGGAGTTACTGAATATTAAGTGCAATTACAGGTTTTCTGGGTAATTCAATGTATTGTCATTGGCCCTTTATTAGTAGAGACTTGCCTGGGCCTTTTTACTGCTTTTCAGCTCTCTTCAAAAAGGGAGAAACCAAACTAATCTTTCTAAGCCCAGTGCTCTCGCAGCTTCCAGTGCCTTCACATCTCTTCAGAGCTAAGCTCTTCGGCCATCTGAAATAATGATAATGGTGTTCCATGTAAGTCAATCAATTATACAAGCTTTCTGACGGGCATTACTTAGATCCCCAATGTAATCAACTAGATCAGGGCAAGGCTATCATGTTGGTATAATATCCATAAGACCTTGTGTTTGCTCCATTAGATAAAATAAAGTGATGAAACACAGATGCTAAATAAACATGGTGTAGTCCTTACATGGAATAGAGAGAGAGAAGAGATTTGTTCTCAAAGATTAGAAGACTAAGTGAGGAGAGGTTTAGAGTAGAGGCACATGTTGTTTTATGAATAGCTTGGGTGTCTAGTATGTCTGAAATAATTTAAGGGATTCTTTATCCTGAGGCCAGCTGACTCGCCCATCTGAACTACATGACCCTTGTAGTCTGATGAAACATTCTGTGGACTTGTTTGGATCACCATGAGGAAAAATGACTAACGCGCCTTCATCCCAATTTACTTTCCCAGACACTCATACTGATACTAAATCACAGCAAAGAAAAAACGGGTAACTTTCTCATTTAAGAGGTAAAATTTGACACAAACACAGAAATGTTTTCCCTTTGTCTTTCCTCTCTTCCACATTTTTATATCAAATTCTATATCTTAACTTTCTGTTTAGGAAATTAATTATGCTTTTGTTAGACCTTGGTGGTCCAATGTGGACTGGTAATCTCCCCTATAATGATGTTCTCTAGGGAGTGGAATATAATCTTTCTTTTGAAGACTTTCTTACATTGATTTCTGTGTCCTTACAGCAATCTCAGTTGCCTTGATACAAGCATCTGTGCATAATAACCAAGTAGATTTTATCCTACAGAGACACAGCAGATTGTTCCTGTTTGCCCTTATTCATCATACCCCAATATAATCATAAGTAGGTCCTGGCCAGCCACCTATTGAATGAATATACTTCTACCTGCAGTGTGTTAAGCACAAAGAAAATGTTAATTGGTAATATGTGTACTATATGTTAACTTTGCACGGACGATCACCACTGTTAACTGACTTACATGAACACTTTAATGTATTTTGTAGGTTTCCAATATAATAGTGTTCCATTTTTAGTTAATGATGACTTCTATTACATAATCAGTCTTTACTGTTGAGTGATCACTTATGACAGATTCCAGTATACAGTCCAGCTCAGATTATTCAGGAGAACAGTACTTTCATTTAGACATCTAATATAAGGACCAGAATTTCAAAAGAGCTCAGCTCTCATTTAAGACATGTAAAACTTAGGCCAGATTTTCAAAAGAGCAACATCCAGCATGCTGAGGTAGTCTAAAAATCTGGCCACTTTTTTCTCTACTTAAATAAGAGCTGAGCACTTCTGAAAATTTCGTGTGTGTGTGTGGAAAATACAGCAAAACTCAGGAATCTGAGACAAGCCAGTCTACCATGACTGATCCATGCAGGCAAACCCTTATGTCCATTTAGAGTCTCAATGAAATCAAATGGGTTCTGCACAGGTACTGGGGTCTGCCTGGGCAGACTTCAGGATCAGGGCCTAAGTTAATTTTATGAGAATTGCTAAGAAATTGACTGAATCAAAGGTAAAATGTCCCTTTTCACATGATCCAAAGTACTGTATCTAGTATCCTGGCGCCTAATTGACTATTCTAATTCTCTTCATAGTCTGTGGAATAGAAATACCTGTTTATATATCTGTTTTTGGGGGTTGTTGATCTGTTTTCAAAACATGCTAGGTTGCATTTACAAATTAATTGACAAAATGAAACGACCAATAGATGTATCTGGATGTCAGAGTTCATTTAAAATAAGAAAGTGACCTTCTAGACGTGCTCCTTTTTCAAAGACTCCTGCACCCCTTCTCCAGTCATGGTATCCACTCACATTACCCACCCAAGGCTGATTTTGATGCTTAGTCCAAAATGCTGTCAAAGGAATGCAAAGAAAATTGTGACATACCCTTCTCATCCATGGTAGTGCCCATAGGATTCCAAATCCAGGGGATTTGAATTGTTCTGTGGAGGAGAGTACACAGTCTCTCTAAAGGGAATCAATTGAGCATGTGTTACAAGAGCTACTGACTAGTTCCAGAACATTCATCTACACCATGTTAATTCCAAGGTCAGCCCTGTGAATTTGAAGAAGCATATGGAGATTGTGTGCCACTTCTTCCCTTTGCTTCTGTCAGTTTTGTCAAAATTCTCATAAAACTAATGACAGAATAAGTGCTGAACTCGTATAACACTTTATAATGGGCTAATTAGGTAAATATGTTTAAAAAGTGTTCCCCATGGTGGCATTTACTAGTTACACTGTTGGTAATCACCATTGTCTGCAAAGTGTCATAATATCAAAAGTGAAGCTGCTAGCATTGCTAGATTGTCATACTAATGAAATGAGTTAAGTGGAGTGCTGGGAGCACTCAGCTTCTATTATAGTTTAAATCCTTTGAAGGAATACTTTGAATAATAGCTTTATGTTAGAGGTTTTTAGAGTATCCATGTCTAGGGCGAAACTTCTCCAGTAAGTGTTTGATTCTGTTGGTCATTCTAATGAAAGACAATCCACTATATATTGATATAAAATATATTATTTTAATATGGTATGCATGGATTACTCTTGTAATATGCAAAGCATGTAAAGTATTTTTATTTCATATTTTCTTACCTTAGCAAAGAGTTGGTTAAATCAAGAAAAAAGAAACCAATTGGCCCTGAATCCAAGATCATTTTGAATGGTCTGTGTTAGAAATTAGTCGCCCACTTAACTTATGATATAATGCAAGATCTGCCATTACCCCAATGGTATCATTTAGAGCTGCTTCACAGCAGCTTTAATGCATGCTGGGGCTAGGTAGCAGAGAGTCAGGGAGCTGTAACTAGCTTGACCAAAGCTCCCCCTACACTGCATCTGAGCAGAGCTTGGATACAGATGAAATTAAGTTCAACTTCAGCTATTCATCCAAATAAATTAGTCTATTCGATAACTCAATCAAAAATACAGTTAAATTATCATTATGGCGGGGTCATCAGCTGGGACTCTTATACATAGTCTTGCAAGTTCTCGTTCTTAGAATGCAAGGAAGTCTTTCAGTCATGGAATTAAATGCTTTGCAGTTGGTTTTCTCTTGTGGCTTCATTGGGTGTGTTGTGGTGGTCAGCCAGAGTGTTTTGTTCTCTGCCTTAATGTCTCTAAGTAGAGTCAGTTCTTGAGGCAGAATTTCTCCAGGGGAACCAGGCATTGGTGTTTGGTCTCAGATCTCTGAAAGGGGGGATTGCCTGCATGTTGTTTGTGACCCTGTCTGTTCCAGGAATGATGTATACTTGTGTAAATAAAACAAGTTACACAAAGAATATACCTTGACCCTGTGTCACTGATTTCTCCTCCAGTGAGATTTGCAAGACCCTGGACATTTGGTTGCTGCTCAGCCAAGGGATGACATTAAATAGAGATGTGTGCCCCGCCCCCCGGCACTCCAAAGCTGGGCAAATTACTTGGCTATTGGGATGATTATCCAGCAATAAACATAGAATAAAGTCAGTGTAAGATAGCAATTAATTCACCTACCTCTCCGTAGTATTCAGTTGATCTGTAAAAATTGAAAATGAAAAGATAAGTTTTGCCTGGTCGTCACCCTCATCCAAAACTATGTTTTGTGACAATGAGAATACATTAACAGTAATTTGAAAACTGATGGACCTTTCTTCCAAAACTACCAAATTGTGCTGCTAATACTATGTTCAACCTATATGTAAAATTGTTAACATTTTAAATTGCAACTGACCTCATGTGGGGAATGTCAAAAGGCTTTCTATTTAGAAACATCTCTGACTAAATATTTTACATTATCTGTATTTTTCACTTATTTTATTACTAAGTACATTTGCATAACAGGATCATCATTTCCTTAGAGTTCATCAGCTCCTGCTTCTTTTTCCCTGCCTGAAGTAGTTATCCTCTCATCACAATGACATACTGTAATTGGTTGCTGTGGAAGTCATTAGGAGGTCAAAAATGAAGGATTATGATGACTCCAGGTGGGGAACAGGCAGCAGGAATTAATATCAACTCTTAAGAAACAAAGGTCTGCAAGACTAATGAACATTGGGGTCTCAGAAAGCAAAATGGAATATAATGAGGTATTTGGTTTCTGTGCCAAATGTGATAAATTTGAGGATTTCACTAGACTTGGAGTACGCACATTTCTGAAATTATGAGAGGGGTTTTTATGACATGTTGAAGCAGTGGGACGTTGCTCAGGCTTTGAGTTTATTCCTATAGAGCAGATTGCAAGTCCAGGGCCTAAATTAGACAAAATAGAACAAGACATGATAAAAAGTGGGAGAGGGAATATGAGACAATGAGGGCTACAAAAAATTGTGTAAAGTGTTGTTACTGGAGCTGATTGAACAATGAAAACAAAACAATTGAAATTTTTAAGTTATTTTCTCTGCTAAATGCTCAGAATAGAGACACTTTCATTTTTTTCAAATATTCTGTTGGGATTTTTTTTCATTTTTTTTTTAAATCAACAGTGTAGTGGGTGGTCACCTTCTGCTGAAGGTGCTTAAAACAGCACTGGGAGAGGGCTGTGGCTGGAAAGAAAAGCAGCTAGGCTGATTGGGGAAGCAGGCACAGCTGGCCCTATAAGAAGGTTGGGGCCAGAAGCCAGAGACAGACTATCTCTAGCTTTGAGAGGGAGGGACTTAGCTGCAGGGAGTTGAGAGAAGGTACCTGGAGTGGAGCAGGGCTGGGAGAAGGCCAAGGGAGCTGGGGAGCTCTTGTCTGGAAACCCCACAGGCTGTAGCCTAGTGGGAGGCCAATCAGGTATTAGGGTTGGAGGGGGCAGCCCATGGGTAGACAGAGGCAGCAGGTCCAAACCCCCCTTGCCTATGATGAGTGGCCTTTACAGTGCAGTCTGCCCCAGTGACTGGGGGCTAGATGGTGACTGGCAGTAGCCCATGACTGAGGCAAGGTGGGGATAGAGGGTTGGAGGTTCCCCTGGGTGAGGAGACCCTGAGACTGCGGGGGTGTTGACAGGGAGCATCACCCCAAATATAAGGGGCACTGGGTCCTGGGAGGAGCATGGGGGGCCAGTGGCAGTGGGACACTGGCCTGCATAGGGCGCTCTGAAGACTGAAATGGTAATTCCCTGAGATGACCAGCAGGAGGTGCCTTGGGGTGAGTCTTGCTGCGTTATAAACAGCTTATTGAAACTGGTATCAACTTTTTGTTTAATAAGAATCCATCTTTCAGTAAGTGAATAATTTGATAACCATTTCAGTGTTTTCAATAGTTTAACAGAGATCTGGATAAAAAGTAGGACATTTTTCAGAAAAGCTGAGCAATTTTGATAGTCAGCCTATTTTGTAATGGGGAGGAAGATCATGTTTGGAAAACAAAGTCATTTTTGTGACAAAAATGCCTTTACTCTGAAAAGCTTAGAGCAGCCCTGGTTATTAGATATGTGTCTTATTTCCTGTGATCTTGCTTTTGTTATCCAAGTAAGGGTTAGATTCTAACCATACAATTTGTCCAGGAGCCACCACAGAGTGAATTGTGACTAGAGACTCTCCATTTCTCCACTCCTCCCCACGTTGTTTTAATTTACCCCTTTTTCTTGGCGTGTGTTACTCCCCCACACGTATCTGGCTGGTAAGTAGTAAAGAGGTGGACACAGGACTCCTCACCCTCTGGGTGAATTGTTACTGCTATCCTCACCATAGCCACACTAGCAATGTGAACTGGACCAAGAGCCCTTACACCTGTGTATAACTAGTAATGACTTCGACAATCTTGTCCTAATTTAATATACTAGGGTCAGAATCCAGAATGAAGGTAGGGATGGTTATTAGATTAGTAGTGTGTTCTCCCTTGGATCATGAGACTTCCGGAGTAGCGTTCCATCATCCCCTGTATCTTCTCAACGTAAATACCACCATGTAATCCGTATTCCAAGGGGGCTGATATAGCAGGATCTGGGTCATCTCTAGGAGACTTTTTGCCAGAAGTTTCACAAGTGATGAGTGTGCTGTATAGTGACAATTACAAAAACACTATTGCTCCCTTGCCCAGTCCTTAAAAATTATTAGCTGTATCAGAACAAACTGCATGGATTTAGCAGGCAGTCAACGCCAGTCTGGGAAACACACTGTTTCTTTAAAAATTAAAGATAAAAAGCTGTAATGCTAGATGAGCATGTCTTCTCTCTGATGAATGCAAATGAAACAGATTAATATAGCATTAGAAAGCTGAAGTTGATTCATTTAAAGTGATACATGTATTTAGTTCAATTTGATAAAGTGAACAAGTTTCTAAGGTCAATACTTTCTAGAATACTTTATTTGGTAGAAAATGTCAGCAATTTGAATAAAAAAAAGGAGTTTGTTATCTAAAAGGACAGTGAAATCACATAGGGCCATTGTCTGCCACCACTACAGACATAGGGCCAGTACTAGACCTGTGCACAGCTTTAATAGCGTGTAAGCCCTCAAAATATAGTCAAGTGGGATTTAAATGCTGCATGGATGTGATGTGAGCTCACTCACAGGAGCTGCACTGATATAAATAGGGTTATTCATGGCATAAGGTGCCACTCAACAGGAATAAAGGCCGCAGAATCTAGCCCTAGAAAGCTGAGTAGAAAGAGGAGATCTAAAATATCTTGGGTATAATCTTACTACCCAAATAGTCCCACTGATTTCACTAAGACTGCTCCTGAAACAAGGTACATCAATGTGAGAAAAGGAGGTTGGTTCCAGCCTTTAGTTATTAGTGCTTGTCTTGAATTGGGGTCTGATCCTGCATTTCTTAAGTTTAAATATTGTGAGTTGGTGGATATTACATTCAAATATTGTACAGTTTTTCATCAAATCCACTGAGGCAGCCAAAATGTCTTTTTCAGTCACTGCCAAAAATTAAGATGGGACGTACATTGCTCTTTGAAGGATGAGTTCATGTTTAAAAGGTTATTTGGGAGGCATCAAAAATAGAAGTAATAGTATTACTTAAGGCACAAGCCACAATACAATTGGAGAAAACTCAGCAAAAAGTGGAGAGTTAACAATTCACTGAAACAGCAGTGAACCTTTAGAAGATTATTACTTAAAATGAGTAAATATGATTTCTGGTGTGTTTCACACTACTCTGATCTCAGGCAGTGAGAAATTACATTTGCACATATCTAACTTGCATGAAGCCATGAGTAATCTGTGGATTTCTAGGGGATTTGGCTAATTGCAGTAAAAATAGTTTTGCACTAATGGCCAAATCCTACTCTGAGAGATGCCAACATTGTCTGTGGCCTAGAATAGAAAAATATATATATTTGTATAACACTGTGTAGCAATGCAGTAGTATATTATAGAGAATATTATTTTAGTGGAGAGTTCAGAATAACGTTATTATTAAAGAATGAATGATATCCACTGAAGATATTTTCTGAACAAATTGTATTTTATATAATTCTCTCAAATAATGGAATTAAAGAACGTCCTCTGAGCTACCCCATAACTCACATATGCAGAATTACTTGTAGCTGGAGTTGATTGAAAAGACAGTGTTTGTTTCACAAAGAATTTTGAGAAAAATGTTCATTTTTAATTTTTTCCAACAATTAATTTTTTTTTAATTTTTCTAATTTGATCACAAAACCCATTTCCATCCCCCTTCTTTCTTCCTTTCTTTCCCCCAATGCTGTGGCAAATAGGAAAAAAGAAAATTGGAGAGGGGCATAGAGGAAAGGAAGGAAAGCAGAGAAGTAAAGGGAGAGGGTGAAGGAAAAAAGGAAAGAGGGAAAAACCCCAAACTGAAAAACATTTAGGCTATACCTACATGCAATACTTAAAGGTAGTTTGTGCTGGCCCTTACGTGGTACTGGGAAAATCAGGAATAAGAGGCCTCCCTGGCCTGGCCTGTGAAGGACTACCCAGAACCCCAGCTTTTGCACTCAAGGGAATGCAAAGGCTGCTACTAAGCTGTTTCAGCCCCACTAGTGACTCATACAAAAGACCCAAGTTTATAGGTGGAGCAAATTGTTCTCTCTCCCGCATAATAAGGCTCTGATGAAGTTATAAAGTGTGCTTTTAGACTTTAGTATGGACAACTCAAATATTATCATAATAGTATTACAATGGCCCCTGCCCCCCTCCCCCAGTCAGTATCAGGGGCACAATGGGCTAGGGCCTAAGCACTGTGCAAACCTGGAGGGTGAAGCGAAGAGCTTACATTGAGGCAGGCACGGGGATCGTCTTATCTCCCACTGTAACTTGTTACATAAAATGTAGAAATCAGATATTATCTGAGATTTCTTCCAAGTTTAGTATCAATCGTGCCCCCCCCCCCGCTTTTTTAACTTGACAGAGCAGATTTACAGAGTTGCTGCTGTTTCTTCTGAAACTGGGAAACTACACTTCTGTCTGATTACTGTAATGATTTTGTCAGATGTCATCTATTTATTAAATGTACTTAGTTTCTGATTCACAGGATTCCTTTGCTGCAGATGTACTAAATAGATGCATCACATCAGAAGAGTGAGAATAAGAAAATGAGGCAGAGGAAGTGAGTTCTATTGGTTTACAGTATAAAAATATTCTGTGACAGACACATGTCTGGAAACAGAGTTTCACCTTTTAATTTATCTTTGATACTTGGAATTAATAACAATGAGCCTACCAGATATGAATTCATCCACATTTTTATAGTCTTTGGACTTGGAGTCACAGATCCAGATCTGTCCTAGTGGCTTTCAATTCTGCTTGGATTAAATAATAATTAAGAAAAAAAAAGACAGGAACACATTCTGAATCTGGTTCAAATCCCAAGAATCAGCAAATAATTTTATTTGTCATGGTGCCAGATTAGATCTGGGTCTAGGATCCCAATATCCTGTAGGGGAAATAGATATCACTGACAGAGGGAAAAAAAGATTTAAATCTTTTTATTTTTAAATACTATTTTCCCCATTGTCTCAGTTGTTGTCAACTCACTACCTGACATTTCAGACACCAATCAATTATTGTTTATCCTGTTACTTTTCACTACATGGGCAGCTGTTGAAAGATTTCTGTGGTTCAGACCAATCAGTGTGTGTGCTGCAGTTAACCTAAATTCATAAATTTTAAGGCTAGAAGGCACCATTACGGTTATCTAATCTAACTTCACGAATAACACAAACTGTGGAATGTCACAGTCATTCCTGCACCAAGGGCTTAATATGGCTCCCATTCAAGTCTGTGAGAAATTCCCATGCTAGAGCATATCCTTTTACAAAGGCATTCTGTCTTCATTTAAGACTTCTAGTGATGGAGAAAATGGCAAATATGCTTTTGGACATACTTGGATAAAATTGCAGTCTAAGTCCTGGAAGCAAGATGAAGAAATCACAGTGAAGCAGCTGGCATGAGTTTCTTGTGCAATATTCCCTAAATTTGGTGCACAGAGTTGTGCTGTGAAATGGTATTTTAATTACTGCTGCATATTTGATTTTGTTCAAGACTTGTACATTTTTTTTCTGTCAGTGTTACTCACCATTGGGGAAATACATATAAAAAGTTTTGAAAAAATATGAAAGAAGTGTATGGTCAGATGTCTTTACTCAGCTAGGTGATCTGGCAGAGGAGATGCATCTACAGCTTTGTGAGCTAGATTAGCTGAACTTAAAGATGCTTTAATCAATGTTAGTCAAGATGAGTCACTAAAACTGTCTGTAAGATTAGAAGCTCAACAGTTAGCCCAGATGATGAGCCATTTGAACAACATGAGGATGACAATGATGTGGAACACTTTCCTGTTAGGATTTAATAGTCCTAGCAAATGACTACTAAATCCAGATATCTATTTAGGTATCGCTGCTTATTTGTATAAGTCTCTACACAACTACAGAAAAGTGAGGGCAACTTTCAAAATATTGAACAAGCAAGCAAACTAATACAGGAAAGAGACTATTGTGAAGGGAAAATGTTCATCTTATGGAAAAATGAGGATTTTTTTTGTCTAAGTTAATGTGGCTATACACAACACAAGAGAAGAATCAGGTTCATGTCTTAACTATCCTAGGAGATTATTGAAACATTGATGTCAGAGCTAAAGAGATGCCAGAGAACAAAAACTTACCATTGTCTCAATGGCTGCTTACAAAAGGGCATTGGCTGTAATTCAGTGGAGTTTTTAAAACCCCTGTTTATCTTAGGCATGTTTACAACCCCTATTATATTAGTACCTGAGTGCCCCAGAATTTCAAGGGTATCTATTTTCATAACATCCTGTGAGGTAGGTGAACTGAGGCACAGAGGTTTAAGTGGTTTGCCCAATATCAGACAGGAAGTCTATGACAGAGTAGAGATGTGAATACAGGGCTCCCAAATCCTGGGCTAATGCCCTAACCACTGGCCCAACCTTCTTCTCTAGGGACTTTTTATAGTGACTTGTAGAAATTAGTTTAGGCTCTGATTTATTCATACTTACATGGTTGTTTTTGGTTTTTTTTTCTTTCTTACAGCAAATTTTCTTAATAGGTAGATTTTCCCCAAGCTTCTATGTTCTGCTAATGAGAACAGAATGTGCTATAACTTTCATTCCCTTTAATTTTCCTTTAAAACCAACCGTCTTTCCCCACTGCTTATATATGTTTCCATAGACCTGACCCTGGGAACTGCTTGTCCTCCTTGCGGTGTCCAGCCCCCAGACAGTAATGGTAAAATACCTGCTTAGAGTTAATACTTCAGGACAGCCAACTCAAATATTCGTATCATATTTTAATGTTTATATTACAATATTCCCGATCAGGACCAAAATGCTGTAGGCACTGTGCAATCACTGGTACAAAGAGCTGGATCTTCTAATTTCCCACTACCAGCTGTTACAAAAGACATGCAGCTTTGTTGTTGGCTGAGATTTCTTCCAGGCGTAGAATCAGTCCATGTTTTTATTTGAATGATATTTCACAGAGCAGTTGCTACCTGCTCTATTTCTCCAGTGAAATACTTCTATATATTACTAATTACTTATATCCCCTTATAATAGTATTAACCCACATGCTTCAGGGCACAAGCTAGCTACTAACTGCTTATGGTTAGAAAGAATCTGCCCCCATGATCAAGTTATTCCATTAAGGATGTTTTTGCTGGTATTAGCTTCTGTTGGAGACAGGATATTTGATCAGATGAATGGATGATACGAGCTGGTAAGGTATTTTGAATGTTCCAAAGAAGGTTATGATGAGAAACTCGCACAGTTTCTGTCCCTTGCTTCATAGAGGGAAGTTAGTGGCCTGTATGAAATGCAGAATTCAGAGATACGGTATTGCTTGTTGTCTCACTGCCCACGACAAAGTCAAGTGCTTTTATAGCACTGCAAATGATTGCTAAGCAGAGTTCAAGCTAGTTTTATGGTACAGTGAACCTCTCCTTGCTTTTGCTCTCCTTACCACTGAAATATCATTTAATTTAGAAACCAGATTTCAGTGGTATCCATTTGCAGCAGAATAAACAAGGAAGTAACACAGGTCATTTCTAACTACTTTTCTGATTAAAAAAAAGTGTGTAAAATGTGCTGCTATGTGATTTGTAATAATGTATTTATTTCAATGGTATTGAGGAAATCAAAGCTAAAGCAGTCTAAGTTACTGGTGTAAAGAGATATCTGGGGCTGGATAAGGGCCCTTACGTTTCAGAATCAGCCAAGATACTAAATCTGCCTTGTCTGATTCGTGCATCATTTCCTAGCAAATGAAAACAAATGATTCATTATGAAGTTACAATGAGCCAAAACCCAAAAGAGCCAAAACTCAAAGAAAATGGTTAGATAAATTCACCCTTATTTTGAATACTCATCAAGTCCAAATTTCATGTCCAATTTGCCTGAAACTTTCCAGCCAGATTCTGCCCTTGCATAAGATCACACCTGTGAAATTTGAGGCAAGTTGGTTTCGTTTTGGCACTGTCAGACCTTGCTCAAAATAGAAAAAGATGGCATATATCTCTCACTGCAGCAGGAAGGAAATATGGGTTGCACTTTAGATTAAGGTTCCATTTATAAATGGTTTATATACAGTTAATTAACGATAAATGTATATTATATAAGCATGTAACAAACCTGAGTAGTATATGTTATAGATATAAATAATGCCTATAACTAAGCAACCTATTGACCTGTCGGACTCCATATCAACTGATTTAACCTTTCAGTAAAACATCATTAATTTATTAGCCCTTTTATAAACTGTTTATAAATGGAATCTTAATACTAATACAACCAAAATATGTATTGATTCATGACTAGCATTACAGATTTTGAACTGTGTATCTGTAACCCCTTGGGCCTGATTCTTGGGTCTATTCAGACTAATTTGCATGGCAAAATAACCAGAACCCAGTAGATCTGGCCCTCTGAGGATTCTCCCTGCTCAGGGAAAACTGAGCGTCTATTGGAGTGGTGCTCTGCCTTTCCCCTTCTTGTACTAAAGTGGACATCTTTACATCTCCAGGATACCAAGCTGCTAGAATAACCTGTGGGGGTCATAGGTACAAAGTGTAAGTTAGAGTTACTTACTGTGAAAGATATTGCAAGAGCATGTAGTATTTGGGAGGACCATATTGCATTATGTTTATGAATGTATTACATATCACTGTGGGCATGGATTCTGTACAACTCTGGTGGGAATTACCACCATAGTCAGGGGTGATTAACTCCTTCTAGAACCAAAAACTCAAGGTGTCTATTCAAAGGGTGATTAAAGTGAATCACTTACATTGTAAATACCTCCAGAAAGGTACCAGCCCCTGGGGAGGCTTGCATATACTGATTTGAACTGGGTTTTCCAGAGACCGGCAGACAAATAATGGGTCTTTGATTTAAAAGACTGGGTTTAAAATGACTTGGGGCCTTTTTTTCCTGATCCAGCTAACAAACAAGACCATCTGTCAAAAGGTGGCCGAACACCTTGTGAAGGGTTGGACAGACTTTGGTGTACTATAAGACAGATGAGTGACATCTAGTAAGCTTTTTAGCATGCATATAGGATTAAAAAAAATTTTTTTTTCTCTGTGATGCTCTTATGTTTAGAAAGCGCTGTGTGATAGCTTGTAACTGCTGGCAATATGCTGTTCATAGCCCTTGGCAAGCAAGCAAAGCATGGGCACTGGCCTTTAGGCAATCTGGCTGGCTTGGATATTACGATGTAAGGCAGGGAGCTGTGCAGCCTTAAAACCCCAGTCAGGAGGGAGAGAGACATGGGTCTTTACCTGAAAGAGGTGATGGCTGAGAGCCAGAAACCTTACATGAGTGCTCCCGAGGGACCATGAAGGGGGAATACAGGTGCAGTGACCCTGAAATTGATACCTACATCCACTCTGCTGTATGCCAGGCCAGCCTCAGACTGGCTCTGAGATCAGTGAAACACAGAGACATTCCCTTCTGTCCCCATCCTGCAGCACAGGCAGTTTAGCCATAGCAGAGAATGTCCCCTTGTTTTAAAAAAGGAGAAATGTCAACCAGAAGCTCTGAGGCTAGTTAGACATAGTGAGTACTTTAGGGGTAAATAGATTACAAAAGCCTCTCTACAGGTTAATACATTTAAAGTCTTAAAATTTAAGGCCAGTAAAGACCACCAAATCATCTAATCTGACCTCCAGTATATCTCAGGATACCAAGACACCCCTCCCTCAGTACCCATACACTAAATCCACTAACTGAAATTAGACCAGAGCACTACAGCCCTCAGGAGACTAAACTTTTGTGTGCCATGGGCAAAGAATAGGTGTTTCTCGTATGAGGTAATTACAATTCACTGAAGCCAACAGCTCCATCTCTGGTTTTATGTAACTTTTAATAAACCACAAACCAAAGGAAGTTTTCCACTTTAACTGGCTGAAGTGCATAATTCCCCCCCCCCCCCGCCCAAGCACTGAATTCTATCAATAGTAAAGATATGAAAAATTATCCACAGTTAATCTGAAGTAAAATATTTACCATAATAAGATCAATTTGAATGCACATTGGAGTGACTCTCCATTAAAATGAAAGTGCAGATAAACCTGCAGATCACACTTGCGCTTTATTGGCTGTGGAAAGTGGGTATTGAAGCAAAGCATTTCATCATCACAGAAACATTAATGGTGGGTAAATAGGCTTTAACAGCATCAGCGCTAACCAGATCATCATCTGGGGACTATCTGGGCATGAGAACAGCTGTAGCTTTCAAGGTTGTGCTTGTGACATGCTAGGGGATCAGTGGGGAAACCTGGAAAAAGGGGCATCGCTTTTCCAGCTTCCTCCTGATTTACGCCTCACTGAGAGAGAATGGATCTAGAGAAGGGAGAGCCAGAGAAGTTTTTACATTTCATTCCTGTAGTTGCTATTCCACTCTGAGCCATGGCTACACTCCCACGACAGTGCTTTGAAGTGCGAGTGTTGTCGCGCA
The DNA here is from genome assembly GCF_007399415.2 of Gopherus evgoodei. Taxonomy (NCBI): domain Eukaryota; kingdom Metazoa; phylum Chordata; order Testudines; family Testudinidae; genus Gopherus; species Gopherus evgoodei. The sequence continues at coordinate 20,109,159 of NC_044333.1, forward strand.
CGAGCACTGGGGGAGAGCTCTGTCAGCGCTCCTGGCAATCCACCTCCGCCAGGGGATTAGCTCTGAGTGCTGGGAGCCTGTTTACACTAGTGCTTTAAAGTGCTCAGACTTGCTGAGCTCGGGGGAGTGATTTTTAGCCAGCAAGTTAGAGTGCTATAAAATGTAAGTGTAGACAAGCCCTGATGAGAGTGCCTCCTTGATGTGATGCCTCTCTCCATCATAGAGACTTGTCCCAAAAGCTGGGAGAATTTGACAGTTGCAAGTGCAAAGCAAGAAGGAAATAAAAAGTTTATGAACTAAATCTTTCAAGCTGCACAGAGCTCCTCTTCAAGTCTGGGAAAGATTCTAAGGGCATGTCTTCACATACAGCGCTACGGTGGCGCAGCTGCACTTAGAGCAGATGCTACTACGCCAGTGGGAGAGCTTCCCCCATTAGTGTAGTTAATCCACCTCCCAGAGAGGCTGTAGCTATGTTGGTGGCAGAAGCTCTCCTGTCTCCCTACATGGGGGGTTAGGTCGGTATAACAATGTCACTCTGGAGTGTGATTTGAGCTATGTAGTTATTCTGATATAGGTCTGTAGTGTAGACCTGGCCTTAGTGTCACTGCTAAATACAAGATCGAACAGGTAGTTTAGCATAAGTAGTTAGCATATATTCTAAGGGACCATTCAAGGTGCCATGGTCTGTTAATACCCCTGTAGTCATAGAGCTACAGGCTACAACAACACTGCATACAAATGGAAGGCAGACTATTTTGAAAAATAGGAAACTGGACATAAAAGTTCATTTTCATGAAAAGTACCAGTGTATCCAGTTAATCTGTTGAACAGGTATTGTTAAATAGTGTCTCATAGCTTCATTAGACAGGATTGATTTATACAGTGTTGTGGAGGAGAGAGACAAGGTGGGTGAGGTAATATCTTTTAGTGGACCAACTTCTGCTGTGAGGTAAGACAAACTTTTGAGCTTACATAGAGCTTGTTGAGGTCTGTGGAAATGTATTCTGAGTGTCACAGCTAAATACAAGATAGGGTTACCAGATAGCAACTGTGGAAAAAAACAGGATGGAGTGGGGGATAATAGGCGCCTATATAAGAAAAAGTTCCAAAAAATGGGACTCTCCCATTTTTAAAGGGACAGTCCCATCTGGTCACCCTAATACAACTTGGAACACCTTGTTAAGCATAAGTTAACACACATTTCAAAGGATCATTCAAGATGAAGTGGCCCATTTACACTTCCCCAGTCATTTGGGGAAGGGAGGGAAAGAGGGGAAAAAATCCAGAGGTGTGCGAGTTATAGATTAATGTGTCTATTCAGTCTATGATTTCTAGTATCTAGCAAAGCTATGAATCTAAGCTTCCAGGCTCATCTTTTGTGCAGTGTCTTTGAGGATGAGGACTAATACGTCAGATACAGTCTGATAACTTTGTGAAAAGTGTTCTCTCACTGGTGATATGGTATTCTTTGTCTCATCATCTTTCTGTGTGGGTTCATTCAGGAGTGTCTCGGCCTTCTGGCTAAGAGGGGTGAAAACATTATCTAAGTTGTCTGGTTTCTCCTTCATAATTGCTCTTTGGACATTCATATGGTACAGCACATGTTGTGATAGGCATATGTAAGATCCATGAATCTTGAAAGGTGTGTTGGGGGTGTTGATCATTGTAGCAGTGGAGATACGTCTACAAGTTTTGTGTCTGATCTGGTAGGGTTTTGTGCTGCTTTGAGTTGGTGGGTCCTGGGCTGTGTGAAGCTTGCATCTGATGGTTATCTCGGAATAGATTGTCTAATCCACAGTTTATCTATCTTGTGCATGAAACTCACCATAGGTGGTTGTGTGAAGTGCATTGCAGGTAAACATCACAGACCATCATTCTGCAATCTTTGAGCAACAGAATCTGGTACTTTGAGTTTCAGGTGAGGCAAGAAGTGACTTAGAAACAACGAATGGAACTTCCAAGACATGCAGAAGGTCATTAGGAGATGATTGAACAAAATGTCAGATTTGTATTTATAATTGTAGGAATGGAAACTGCAAAACAACTCCTTAAATACATGCTTCTGACTCAGGATGTGTAATGCAATAATCTGCTCTTTCTTGTACCTACGAAAAATAAATGGATGCAACAAGTTTCCCAGCCGTATTTTTATGCAGTTGCATTTTACTTAGAGATTTCAGATACATGTAACAATTATTTATGTTAATATTCATCTGTTTGCCCTAGCATTAATTACAGCTTGATCTTAGTTTCTTCAGGTATTTTTGTGATACATAATGTAACTCTAATTTTGTGCGTTAGAATAATTCTTTTTATTCTGGGTTAAAAAGAGTTTTCCTACATCATTTTCTGTTTATTTTAGGAGTTCCTGATATCCCCCTTTGCACCAAATGTATGCCAAGACCAAAAGGTAATATGTACTAAATAGGACTAAGTGAAAATATACCCCAGATGCCTAGTCAGCAAACATATTAGAGATGAGCAGATAAAATACTTATTCTTGTGATGATGCCTGTTAAGTCTCATGACAAAAAACTTAAGCAGTGGGTGTGTTGTGATCATAATTTCAAACCAGTGTCATAATCACCTCTGTTACCTTGTGCTCACCTGTCTGTTTCTTGCATCCACCTCTTGTTTCCCATTGTATATTTAGAGTGTAAGCTGTTTACACAACAGCCCTGATTTGGACCTTTTAAATGCTCCCAAACACAAATAATAATACAACTTTATTTTGGGTCCAGTTCTGGGTTCATTTCTATCTGATTTTTGTGTAAAAGGCTTTGATTCCCTTGGGTAGGTAAGTGATTCCTCACACAAAAATGTGTAACTCTCATTTCCAAGGCATGAAACTGGGCTGGGGTGCTCTTTTAATTTGTATTGTAATTTCACTTTCAGTTATTTTTTTCTACATGCTGTCAGTCACATAGTGGCTCTTTGGATGTATTTGTAAAAAAGTGACTGCATACTTCTGCAAAAAACTGCTGGGTGTGACACCCAAACATCTTTTGAATAAAATTACCGTAATGTATTATTGTTCTGGGCCTTATTTGAAAATGGGTAAGAATTACTACATTGAGAGGCCCAGGACTAGAAGAGCTGTAGGTGTTTCAGGTCAACAATGAAATATATAGGCAGAGCTTTGTGTATTAAAGCGATTGCCTACCTCACTGTGCTTGGCTTGGGCATTGCAGCTAATCCTCCACCTCTCACTCCTGAATCCATCAAATTCACTCTTAAATGAAATAAAAAAATAAAACAAACGCTCAGTAAATTTCTCAGGAGGATGAATTGTAAATCCTCCCTGAACAGTGAGGAGCCTTGTGCAATGTAACCGCTGAGAATCAAATGGCTCTATTACTTCCTTTGGCAGGGATTTTGTTCTTTTAAAAAATAAAAGTCCACGGTGTCACCACATGCTCAGTTAGACACCATTATTGTGTGGGGAGAATTTCCAACCTACCCTAACTAACTTGCCTCATGTAGATACTTCAGTCCATGCTTACAATCCAGTAAATAAATCCTGTTATCTTTCATGCTCTGCTGATGAGGGATGATCAAACTTGTTTTGCCTAATTTTGAACCCACTCAATCATTGTGGTTTGAACGTTCAAGTCTAGCTCAGACATTACTGTTTTTGTGTTCTTTAGAAGAAAGATGATGGAGCAAAAATCCACTGGAGGTGAAAGATTAAAAACAGGAGCACAGATCAGACAGAATTAAAACCTCCATTTGAAAAAATGAGATGGAGGGAGAAGAATTCCAGTGAGAAACCGATTGAAATTTCTGCATTGTGTATATATCGTCACTCACTTGACCCACCCTGGGTTAATTTGCATGTGAAAGAAGGCTATTCTGCCTTTATATAGGATTGGTATACTCCTTTTATTGAGAACATTTTCAGTTGATTATCAGGTATCTGTTAAGCCATGTTTCACAATGTTATTTTCAAGGTCACTTGTGGAGCATAAAGGAATGTTACCAATTTTTTCTTTTTGTTTTCAAAGATTTAAAATGTGGTTCTGTTTTGAAGAGTGGCTCTGTAAATATATTTGGCTAATTCTTTGTTTCTTATCTTCAATAGCAAATTCATTCAGTTCACAAATTAAAAAAAATTAATTGGCCAATATTTTGAAGAGAGACTAGTGTCTTTGGTTGCCCAAATTGAGAAGCCTGATTTTCAGAAAGTGCCACACAATCCATCTTTGAAAATCAGGCTCAAGTTGAGCACCCAAACAGAGTACAACAAATAAAAAAAGCATATACAGAAATCAAAATTCCCATTAAGAGCAGAAAGTGGGAAGAAGCACATGATGCATCCATTCTTTTCTCTTACAACTGAAATCTGGTTTCTAAATTTAATGATATTTCAGTGGTAAGGAGAGCAAAAGCAAGGAGAGGTTCACTATACCATAAAACTAGCTTGAACTCTTTATAGCACTGCAAATGATTGCTAAGCAAGCACTTGACTTTGTCATGGGCAGTGAGACAAAAAGCAATACCGTATCTCTGAATTCTGCATTTCACACAGGCCACTAACTTCCCTCTATGAAGCAAGGGACAGAAACTGTGCGAGTTTCTCATCATAACCTTCTTTGGAACATTCAAAATACCTTACCAGCTCATATCATCCATTCATCTGATCAAATATCCTGTCTCCAACAGAAGCTAATACCAGCAAAAAAATCCTTAATGGAATAACTTGATCATGGGGGCAGATTCTTTCTAACCATAAGCAGTTAGTAGCTAGTTTGTGCCCTGAAGCATGTGGGTTAATACTATTATAAGGGGGTATAAGTAATTAGTAATATATAGAAGTATTTCACTGGAGAAATAGAGCAGGTAGCAACTGCTCTGTGAAATATCATTCAAATAAAAACATGGACTGATTCTACGCCTGGAAGAAATCTCAGCCAACAACAAAGCTGCATGTCTTTTGTAACAGCTGGTAGTGGGAAACTAGAAGATCCAGCTCTTTGTACCAGTGATTGCACAGTGCCTACTGCATTTTGGTCCTGATCCTGATTGGGAATATTGTAATATAAATGTTAAAATATGATACGAATATTTGAGTTGGCTGTCCTGAAGTATTAACTCTAAGCAGGTATTTTACCTTTACTGTCTGGGGGCTGGACACCACAAGGAGGACGAGCAGTTCCCAGAGTCAGGTCTATGGAAACATATATAAGCAGTGGGGAAAGACGGTTGGTTTTAAAGGAAAATTAAAGGGAATGAAAGTTATAGCACATTCTGTTCTCATTAGCAGAACATAGAAGCTTGGGAAAAATCTACCTATTAAGAAAATTTGCTGTAAGAGAGAAAAAAAAAACCCCAAAACAACCATGTAAGTATGAATAAATCAGAGCCTGAACTAATTTCTACAAGTCACTATAAAAAGTCCCTAGAGAAGAAGGTTGGGCCAGTGGTTAGGGCATTAGCCCAGGACTTGGGAGCCCTGTGTTCACATCTCTACTCCGTCATAGACTTCCTGTCTGATACTGGGCAAACCACTTAACCCTCTGTGCCTCAGTTCACCTACCTCACAGGATGTTATGAAAATAGATACCCTTGAGATTCTGGGGCACTCAGGTACTAGTATAATAGGGGTTGTAAACATTCCTAAGATAAACAGAACCGGACCCAGTAGTCCCTGAATTGAACCCAATAACTTGTGGTTGAAGTAGAAAGACATCCCATCTTGACTTGTAGACCTCAGATGATGAAGAATTTATCACATCTCTCAATAGTCTGATTCCATGGTTAACTGATTCATTGCTAAAAAATTATGCTTTATTTCTGGTTTGAAAATATCTGTTCAATGGATCTAGTTTTATCTTTGTCTGCTAGATTAGAGCCCTGTAGTATCATATATGTTCTGTGTAGGAATTAACAAATTGTGATTAAATTCTTTGAAAAAATTGTCAAGAAGAATATTAAATGTATTGATTTTAGAGGTTGGTGGGAGGGATAGCTCAGTGATTGGAGCATTTGCCTGCTAAACCCAGGTTGTGAGTTCAATCCTTATTGGGGCCATTTAGAGAACTGGGGTAAAAATCTGTCTGCAGATCGGTCCTGCTTTTGAGCAGGGAGTTGGACTAGATGACCTCCTGAGGTCCCCTCCAACCCTGATATTCTATGGATGTTATTTCCTGATTGTAATATATTAATTTTGCATAGTTTCTGTAACAGTACAAGAGTGGATGGTAGGGCACGTTAGAAGTTAGGCATCTTACTAAGATTCCAGTCATCCCCAATTTCCCCCAACTCTAATGGGCTATTTGATTGTTCAAACAATGTAGAATGAGACCAAAATTTCCTTCCTTCCTTCCTTCCTCTGTCTCTCTCTGTTTTGTAGATGGTGGAGGAAGACAGGGTCAAATTCAGCTTGCAATGACTTTGGCATCAATAGAAGTGTTTGTTTCCACTTACTTACCCCACAACTGAATTGGGCCTGGTGATTATATGAGAAAGAGAGAGGCCATGTCTAGCAAGTGCTGAATGTGTGTTGCTTGTCTTTCACAATGAGTATTGGACTAAGTGATCATTCTTTGGCAGCCACAAGGTCACCTGCTCCATATGTTTGCTTTCCTTGTTAATAACGTGTTCACATTTCAGATGAACATTATGTTAAATTAACCTAATTATGTGTGACAACTAATTTTCTATGTGATAGAAAAGTGCAGGATAATCAAACCAAGTCTGTGACAGCCTGGCAGTCCTAGCCTGGTGAATGAGCTTGTGTTGGTGAGGGAAGTTCACTGAACTAGGGAGGGCCACTTTAGTTGATTGAGAGAACAAGTTAATAATTAGAGCAGCAAGAAATGTTAATATTAAAAAATATTACAAATCCCTAGAAGAAATCCAAATAGGTTGGATGCCATATCACTTTCCATCAAGGGAAGGAATGAATACGTCAAGGACACAGTACATCAAGTATTTTGAGGACTGTAGAATGAACACAGCTTTACTCATTCAACCTTCTCCAACAGCAGAACCTGAGAGGTTTTCAGAAGTTGGCTCAACTCTGCTCTGTGGAAGTCAGTAGGTTTTACCATTGCTTTATTTGAGGAGCAGAGTTGAGCTGACAATGAGAGCTTTTTAAAAACCCCATTCATAGCATGGAGTATATTCACTAGCTGTTTGATATTACCAGCAGGAGAGTTAAAAATGACTTTCCCATGCACTCTACTTTAAGCCATCTGATCCCTGGTCTGTTTCACAAATTTCATAGCATAAGTAGTCCTATACTATTTAAGATCTTCTGTTAGTTCTCCTAGTTGTTTGGCAGGCAGGCTTTTTTTCCAAAGCTTCCATGCTTCCGCTAATAAGAACAGAAACAACCATAACTTTTCTTTTCTTTTTATCAATAGATGTCCTCTCTGATGGTCTGCTTCTGCAGAGTTGTAAAAGTGATTCCTAGCTCATACTTTATGTAATCCTTCTGCCCCTGGCAGCAGCAAGGGCCGAGTTCAGTATCCAGGGGTACCGTGTCAATAATACAATGCATAACTGGCTTGAGCCCCCACTCAGTGACCTGAGACACTTACATACCACCCCCTGGGGTGCCTCTAGGAGGCAATACGTCCCCTCTCGCAAGCATGGAGACTGAGTGTAGCAAAATCCTTTTAATAAAGGAGGAAAACAATGTGGCATCACATTGGAGAAACACCACAAACAGGATTATAACACAAACCATAAGCAAAAAACCCACCTCCAAGTACGTTTGGCAATGTCCTTTCCCCCTTAGGTCTTAAGTCCAATCACTCCAAAGTCCAATAACCCAAAAGTCTCTGGTCAGTGCCACCCCAGAGTTCAAAAGTTTATCTGCAGAGTTTTACCCCCCCCCCCAACCTGGGTGGAAATGGGGAGGGGGGGCCCACACAGAGTGGTAAGGGGCACCTTACGTAGGCCAAGGCCAACTGCTCCGCCTCTCCGTGGAGTTCTGTTGCAGCCTTCACCACGACCAGCTCCACTTCACCAGCTGTGCCGCTCCTCCAGCCAACCCGTGAGCCGCTCCAGCCGTCCCTGCAAACCGCTCCACTCTGCTGACTGTTCCATGGGCTGCTCCAACATGCTGCAGACTGCTCCGCTCTGCCAGCCACTTAGCGATAGGTCTTCAGGCTCCCCCACTAGTTAGCACAGCACTCAGTGCTCTCAGCTCAGTAATTCCAGCTCTTTAGTGATTTCAACTCTTAGCAATTTCAGCTCATAGTAGGAGAGCCCTGGTGCTGGTGCACCATTGGCCCAACATGAATTCAGCTCATCAGCCTTCAGATGGACTCCTAATGGAATTAAAATTAGCTCTACTCTTTAACAGTGGAGAGAGTTGAATGCGCAATTGGTGTTCCAGGCCCTCAAAAGGGGCCCATACCATCAGGCACACACACCAGTCCCCAACCTCTCTCAATTCACTGGGTTTTGGAACCCATGTCCCTTGTCTAGCAAGTGCTACTTACTTGAGGTTGAGTCATTTCTGTCATAAAGCAGTCTCATAGTTCCTCATTCACATAGTTAGGATAACACCACTTTATTCTTCCTGCCCCAATAACAAAGAAATTGAGAATCTCAGAGCTGTCAAAATAACCATCCCAGGCTGCTGTGGGCTATGCTAGGTGAGGTGGGTATGCCAATGCAAATACTTGAAATTCCTTCCCATGCTCCCTGAAATTCTTTCCACGCTCCCCATAATTCACCACCAGATGTTTGGGTAGAGTGCATCCTGACTCTGCTTACACTTTATATGATGGTTCCATTTATAAACGGTTTATAAGTATGTTCCAGACATGAATAGGATATGTTAATGGCTATAAGCCCATGGGTAGAAGATGTTATAGATGGTTATAAGCAACCTATTTATCTGTTGTACTCTATTAAAACATCTAAGAATTTATTAACCTTTTATGAGCTATTAAATAAATTCAACCTTGGTATAAAATGAGGGTTTATATGAGGGTTTAATTTGCACTTTTCAGCACTTGAAAACTTTTAAAAACATACAGTCCTTCCTAAACAGAGTATTTTTCAGATATTTAAGTGGTATCATTTAATCTTGGCTTGCTTCCCCAATACAGAAGTAAACAAAATCATCTTTGTTTTTCAGTAGCCATTTCACTTCCTGTTGCACAGTTCTCTCCAGCAATATTTCTGCTCACCATATTACAGTCATTGTTATTGGATTGGGAGGAACTTCTCAGATAATGCAATCCAACTCCTTTTATCAGAGTACAACAAAGTACTCTAATCACATCATATATGTGTCTACAGTATAACCTGATCTTGAAAAATACCAATGATGGAAGAATGTTTTCCATTCCAGTGATGGTGCCATAATTTACTCATTCTTCAAGAACATTATATTAGTACTGTTTCCTAATATCTCAGTAGTATTGTAGAACACAAATGGCTAATATAAGCTGTCAAAACTTTGTCTTCTGTAACTATCCAAAAGAAATCGTCTAAGAGGAATTGGAGGAGTGAAATTCACTACGTTACTTTTAATGTCATAAATTGTTTGGATTTGTATGCTCTATCTGATTGCTTGCAGGTTTTTACCATTTAAAAGAAGAGGAAACTATAACATTATCCTAATGCAAAATGTATGACCTAAAAATACCTTCTTTTAGCACATCCATTACCCACCTGAAAAGCAGCTCTCCTTTGAGTTTAAGCATTGCAGAATATATCTAAAACGATGAGAGACAAGGCTGCTGTGGGGCAACATATCCTGCGTGTAAAAGGCCCTGGAAACTGGTGGATGCCCCAGCATATAGCAGGTTTGGGGGGTGATCCCTGCAGCCTTTTCTGTTGGGGAAGGTGGAGGGCTAACCTTACCCCATTCCCTGATAAAATATAAAGGGTGGGGGGATCTCCTCAGAGTTTTCTAACCCTGAAGCCTCCTCCTACAGACTTTTCCATGGGAGATGTTGATCTGGGCTTATTTATGATAAGTCAGTTAATATTTTGGCATGAAATGAGTTGTTCCATTTAGAATTTATAAAGACTACATAAATTAGTCAGTGAAGGTGACTTCATTATAAGCTCTAAGAAAAAAGTTAATATGTAATGAGTTTCACACTTTATACTTACATATTAGAAAAATTTCCAAAGGCTGAATTTGTAGGACAGGATGTCTTACTACTGTATATCAAACACCTTACCTTGCTGACATTAAATACTGGAATCTTGTATTGAAGTCTGTTATCCTGAAAGTATCCAAAGAATACTCTCTATATTGTAGAAATTATAGGAGTATTTTCAGTCATCTCAAAGACTGAACATACAGAAACAAGACAGGTAGATGAATGTAAGCTTTACATTTCACGCACAAAATAGCTATAGTATTATATTTTTCTCCTTCTGATGGCACACAACTCATGCTCAGTTCTGTTTTCTGTATTCTTGAACATTTATTTACTGGGTTGCTGTCAGATATCGGTTTGGATTCCACTTTTTAATTTAATAGGGAAAATCAAAATGTTTTTGGAGTACACTTGCTGCAATGTTGTTTAGTCTGGTTGGTCCTAGGATATTAGAGAGACAAGGTAGGTAAGGCAATATCTTTTATTGGACCAACTTCTGCCAGTAAAGAAGACAAGCTCTCAAGCTTACACAGAGCTCTTCTTCAGATCTGTATTGTATGTAGCTGAGATACTGAGTACCTTTCCCAGACTTAAAGAAGAGCTCTGTGTAAGCTCTAAAGCTTGTCTCTTTCATCAACAGAAATGGGTCCAAAAAAGATATTACTCACCCACCTGCTCTCACTACACTATATAGACAGACATTTAATTGTGTCCATCAATAAAATTCCATCCATTTTTATTAGAGTAATTTTTTTCTGAGGAACAAAGGGATTTAGGCACCCAAATCCCAATAAAATTTAATTAGTTTGGCACCTACCACCTTTAGGATCCTTAGAAAATCCCTGCCAAAATTCTATTAATTTAGTAAATTAGATTTTAAGCCAATAGACTGGCCTACCTGAAGGACTGTCTCTTTGATACTACCATACTGGCACTGCTGAGGCCAGCTAGATCCCCCTGGTTATAAAAGAGAGTGGGCAGCTGGCAAGGCATATTCTGTGAGGGCTCCAAGATTCCCCACTTTGGTCCAAAAAAGTCTAAATTGGGTATGAAATGCTGGACAGAACACAAAAGACACCTGTTAAGGTTTTTGGAGCGAGTTGAGAGTATGCTTTTCATACTGATGAAGAGGTGGAAAGGAGTTTCTGTAGGTGGCTGGTTGAATTTCTATTGGATTGATTATTTTAATGCTGCTGAGATTTAATTGTATTATTAACAGTGTATTCAGCTCCTATAGCCTTGGATTAGGCATCTTTGATTCTATATTTATTTTTATTTAAATAATCTATTTTTTACTTCCTCTTCCCCCTTAATAAATATCTCTGACAAAGGTAGTCTCTCTTATTTAGGGTTGAATTTTTTTTATGATAGCAAAGATTAGAACTGAGCTGAATAATATTTTTAAAAAATAAAGTCTATTTGGAAGGATGTTCCTAAGCCACGTGCTTAGCCCTTTAGGTGTCCTGCATGATAACATGACTGTTTCTCTGACACTCTCTTCCTAATTCTTTAAGAAGTTGTTGCCTGTATCATTATGAAGTGTATTACTGCATTCCATATGGTCATTAAAAGGTGCTCATCATAATCACACACCTATTGCAGCTTGTATGGCTCTCATTGTTGGTTGGGATATTTGCCCGGGTGAGATGTTGCTGGCATGGTATGAAGCATGACATACATACTGTGGGAATTATAAACCAAGTCAAACCATATTTGGGCACAAATGTGGAGCCACATTCTCACAGATAGCTCTCTGAATGGAGATCTGGATAAATGTTAAGGGCATTGTAAATTATGCCATTTTTAGGACTGATTTAGGAGTTCTTTGCTTTGTGTAAGCTGAAATGCTGAGGCTTTGGGGACAAGCTTTCAGCATCCACCACCGAGTTTAAATCCACAGCTTTTCTGGTTCATGTGATAGAATTTAGATATAATTTGTGAACAAATCAGGTACTCAGATGTCTAAATTTTGTCATCTGTACCCAGACCTAGCCATGTCTGCAAAATTGCCCATGCAGATTTCAATACTGAGTTGATGCAACTTTTTTAAAATTTGGCCACCAATGTCATTAAGCAAGTAAAAATTACAGAAATTGTGAAGCTAAATAAATCCTTGTTTGTATATTTGGACAGACCTTTTCATGGCACCTTAAAATTAACAGCTATTTTCTATTATATAGCCATTGACAATTATAACATTCCCAGACTTTAATTATATAACAGCTACTGTAGCAAATAGATCAGAAGCAAGTGGAATGTTAAGTAAAAAACCCTTTATCCTTTAATAAAATAAAATTACAATATGGATCTTTCAACTTTGTCAGACATGGGTATGTTCCAGATTACAGATGCTTACACAGCCGCATGGTTTCATTTAAATATAAATGAATTGGTCTTGCTGTTTACGAGCGAAGCAATGACCAGCAAGGAGAGTAAAGCTCCTTAAGTGAATCCCTATTAATTAAGGTTACAGTCTGCTGTTCATAAGTGTATGTAACTCCCATTAGTGGTAATGAGTCATGCACAGAGGGATTTAAGACTAAATATCCAGCACAAAAATTTCTTGTGCTGTTTTTATTCTTATTTGCAAAGTTCTACTGCACATGGTCTGTAGTCTCATTTTCACAGCACAAGGCTGTTCTCGCAAGATAAGAATACCTTCAATGTTAATGGAAAAAGCAGATGGGCTTGTACAATACCAAGGATTTATTTAACTTCCATTTTCTCATAGGCCCATTACCATTTGGCAGGAACTGTTTGTCCTTTAAGAATGCAGGATGTCAGAGAGTTTTAAACTAATAGCTTTACAAATACAGATCAGTTAATGTAGTTAAGTTTTAAAGATAGTAATATAAAATGTCTGCACTTATATTTTGATGATAGGTTCAGTCTCTCTCAGATAATACAGAGCTACCTTACCCTGTACATTTAAGGGACGTGGACAAAATCCTGGGGCTTTAGACACTTAAAGCTAGACTGGAAAAAGCACAAATAAATTCCATATGTAGAAATTTCCTGAAAATCAGCTAAGGAGCCTTTTTGACAATCTATCCACTCACCTATCCAGAAGCTTAAAGCCTGAAAGGGAATGATTTAGCAAAGGGGAAAAGGGGGCCAAATTTTTCAAGTGCACGATGACTAGTTGGCGAGCTTATCTTCACCTGTATTACACATGTACTCATGCCATGGAAGACTGCCAGAGCAGAAGACAGTTAAATTTGATAGGGTTTGTAGAGGGGAGCAAATATAACTCCTATTTTCCTCTTTCAGGAACACCAGTCCACTCTGAGATACTGAAACAGGCAGGCAATGAAACTCAAGCAGATGGCTTGAAACCCTGCTCTTTTCCCCCTATAAGTTCCCAGAGATCTTTTCTCAAAAGCAAAAGGGGAAAAAGACACAATATTCCCTTAGGAATCACTAGATGGAATCAGATTAGTGATCTATCTAGTCTAGTGTCCTGCTGCAGAGGAATAAACCTTTCAGTAGAGAGAACCTGCCCCAGGGAAAGTTGTCTGACAGTCTTCAGTGGTTAGAAGCTGGTTTATGTCTCGTTGCTTGAATTTATCTCCCTTCCATAAATTTTTTTTAAACTATTATTTTAAGTATTATTGTAACTGGATGTTCTTGCCTAATATTTTTTTTTGAATCCTTCTATGTTTTTGGTCTCAGTGATACCATGTAGTACTGAAATTTTCAGTCCAGTTGTGCATTGTGTGAAGACGTGTTTCCTTTTTTCAGTTTTGATATTGCCACCTTTCATTTTTATTGACTATCCTCTTGTTCTTGTATCTGAGAGAGGGTGAAGGGTGTTCTTGTATCTGATCATCACACTCTACACTAGTCCTTGTTTTGAATTATTTCATAATGGTGCTTTTTATTTGTCTCCTCTCTTACAAGGCACTAGCCTAAGACTTGGAAGACCTGAGGTGGTGGAAGCTTGTGAGGTAGTCGGACAGTACAGTATAAGGGTAAGTGTGTGTGTGTGTTTGGGTGTGTGTGTGTGTGTGAAATAATCTTTGATAGATAAATTTGCCAAGGTAACAGGCCCAGTCATTTCAATATCTCTTAATATAAGATTTTACAGACAAATTATTCTAAAATGAATAAAATTTAAATAAAATTCCATATAATTTAAAACCAACCAATAGTATTTAATTGAGAGAGTGACATCCTGAAATGTTGTTTTAAAAATTCTTGTTTACTTTTTTAACATTCTGCAGGACTTTTAAAATCACTGGATTCAAGTAAAATTTGGGGGCCAAAAGGCCACATTTTTGGAGAGGGAGAAAGAAGGAAATACTTCTCTGGCAGGTTGCTTAAAACCAAAATGTATGATCAGTGGGCAGAATACAGGTGAGGCAGGTCCATAATAAAGAACTTTTATCACACAGCAGAACATCTTAATTTAAAAAAAAGGCTTATTTAGAATTGTGTGATTGTTTTCTCATTTGCATTCTCTCTGGATGTGTGTGATTCTCATTCGCACTAACGCCCCTTTAAAGGGCCCTAAAAGTGTAATGTAATGTAATTTGTACCAGAGCTGTATAAAGGATCCTTAGTATAAATGAGAAACAGTCCTGTATGTCTCTGTGGATTTTTAAGGCCGATGTATATACCTACAATGATCACCGTTATAATCTTGCTATTTAAGCCTTGGCTATATAAGGTGGTAGCTGCTGTTATATGCAACAGAGTCCTCAGTGTGCTGAAGAATCACAAAAGTAGGCACAGTCCCTGCCCAGAGGTGCTCACACTCAGTGTCTGCCTGCATTTCCTATAATTGCCTTATCAAATACTGGAACACATACAGAGGTACATCATTGAGTTATCAGAGGCATTAAGCAAGTTTTTAAGGATGACTACAGTTGTCTGTGTGGATACATAGGTATGATAGGTTTCATTTTATTATTATTCCCCGAAATGGTGCATTATCCAAATTTCAGACTGATGATGTACGTGAAAAATAAAACCTTTTGCTATGCCGTCTGCTACAAGGTATTTTTAATTAGTACATGCCACACGGGTGTTACAATCTGACAGTGAATGTCTTTATGAGGCTTGTTGTTCAGGGTCTTGCATAGTCACTTGCTAGTAGCAGGGCCAGTCCAACCACTTAGGCAAACTAGGTGGCCACCTAGGGCGCCTAATGGTTGAGGGCACCTAAAAGCCCGCTCAGGGGAGGAGGTGGAGTGGAGGTAAGCTGGGGCGGGGGGGGGGGGGGGCGGCACGGGAATCTCCATCTCTGGAGATATTTAAGAGTAGGTTAGATAAATGTCTATTAGGGATGGTCTGACAGTATTTGGTCCTGCCATGAAGGGGTCCCTTCCAGTCCTAGAGTCTATGAGTCTATGAGTGCTGCCTGCCCGCATTAACGGAGGGGTGGCGCACAGGGGAACTGCTCCCTGCCTCAGATTACCTCCACTCTGCCTCCTCTGCTGAGCACACAGCACCTGCTCCAAGTCTCCTCCAATCGGCGCCCCAAGCCTGGGAGGGGAGGAGAATTAGAGCAGTGCCCGTGTGCTCAGCAGAGGACAGCTCGGGCGGGCTTCCAGAGCGGGGTTAGCTGCCGCAGAGGGGGGTGGGGTTAGCTTCTGCAGGGGGGCTCCCCGGGCGATGTCAGCTGCTGTGGAGGGGGGCAGGGTTAGCTGCCGCAGAGGAAGGGCTTGGAAGGAGGGTAAGCTGCTGCGACGGGGGGCTCCCCAGGTGGGGGGGTGGGGTTAGCTGCTGCAGGGGGGCAGTGGGTGGGGTTAGCTGAGTGGGGGGAAGGTGGAAGTTTCTCCTGGGGTGTGAAACTTCCTTTCACTGGCGCTGGCTAGTAGCTTCTTGAAGGGGTTATTTTAAATAATTTTTCATTGTTCAATACCACAAGAACTGGACTCTATATTATAACCCTCTTTTCTTAACAAAGCTAAATTGGCCATACCTCGATGATGTGGCCATTTTTTCTGACTCCTGGCCCAAACACCTAGAACACCTGGAAAAGACCTTTGAGCGCATCAGGCAGGCCGGACTAACTGTTAAGGCCAAAAAGTGTCAAATAGGCCAAAACAGAGTAACTTACCTGGGACACCAGGTGGGTCGAGGAACCATTAACCCCCTACAGGCCAAGATGGATGCTATCCAAAAGTGGCCTGTCCCAAAGTCAAAGAAACAAGTTCAATCCTTCTTAGGCTTGGCCGGGTACTACAGGTGATTTGTACCACACTACAGCCAAATCGCTGCCCCACTGACCGACCTGACCAAAAAGACCCAGCCAAATGCAGTTAAGTGGACTGATGAGTGTCAAAAGGCCTTTACCCAACTTAAGGCGACGCTTATGTCTGACCCTGTGCTCAGGGCCCCGGACTTTGACAAGCCATTCCTAGTAACCACGGATGCATCAGAGCATGGTATAGGAGCAGTTCTCATGCAGGAAGCAACGGATCACAACTTCCATCCTGTCGTGTTTCTCAGCAAGAAACTGTCTGAGAGGGAAAGTCACTGGTCAGTCAGTGAAAAGGAATGCTATGCCATTGTGTACGGCTTGCAAAAGCTATGCCCATATGTTTGGGGATGGCTACAGCTACAAACCGACCATGCTGCGCTAAAGTGGCTTCATGCTGCCAAGGGGAACAACAAGAAACTTCTTCGTTGGAGCTTAGCTCTCCAAGATTTTGATTTTGAAATTCAGCACATTTCACGTGCTTCTAACAAAGTAGCTGATGCACTCTCCTGTGAAAGTTTCCCATAATCCAGTAGTTAAAGTGTTCTTAAAATGTAAAAGTCTGTTAGTTATATATTTAGTGGTATATGTAAAGGTGCATGTGTTGTATTACTCTGTTTATTTTAGAGTTCTAGGAAGAAATCGCCACCAGTGAGATTCCCCACTGTCTGCGATTTGGGGGGCGTGTCATAAACAGATAGCTAAGGGTTAATGTCTCTTTCACCTGGAAAAGGGTAACAAACAACAGCTGACCTGAGGACCAATCAGGAAACAAGACTTTTTCAAATCTAGGTGGAAGGAAGTTTTGGGTGTGAGTCCTTTGTTCTTGGTCTGTTCTCTTTCTGGGCTCTGACAGTGACCACAGGAATCTCCAGGCTTTCTAATCTTCTGTTTCCAAGTTGTAAGTACAAGGATAGTAAGACAATAGGTTTATATTTTGGTTTTTTTTGTATTTACATGTGTGTAGTTGCTAGAATGTGTTAAATTGTATTCTTTTTGGATAAGGCTGTTTATTCATTTTTTCCTTTAAGCAATTGACCCTGTATATTGTCACCTTGATACAGAGACCATTTTATGTCCTTTTTCTTTCTTTTTATATAAAGCTTTCTTTTTAAGACCTGTTTAAGTGTTTTTCACTGGTTAAGGCTAAGAAACAAAGGGAGGGGGAAAATCTCTTTGTGTTAGATTTACTAAGCCTGAATTTGCATACCCTCTGGGTGAGGGGGAAGAGAGATTAGATCTCTCAGTACTTGTGTTTCAAGGACTTGAAGCAGGGAGTATCCTAGGGTCCCCAGGGTGGGGAAATCTGGGAGGAGGTAAAGAGGGGGAAGGGAAATGGTTTATTCCCCTTTGTTGTGAGACTCAAGGAATCTGGGTCTTGGGGACCCCTGGGAAGGTTTGGGGGGACCAGAGGGTATCAGGCCCTAAAATTCCTGATTGGTGGCAGCGATATCAGATCCAAGCTGGTAATTAAGCTTTGGAGGTTTCATGCTAGCTTCTCATGTTCTGAACTCTAAGGTTCAGATCTGAGTAGGACAGTTATGACAGTGGGGTTAGCTGCTGCAGGGGGGCAGTGGGTGGGGTTAGCTGAGTGCGGGGGTGGCACAAGGTGGAAGTTTCTCCTGAGGTGTGAAACTTCCTTTCACTGACGCTGGCTAGTAGCTTTTTGAAGGGATTATTTTAAATAATTTTTCACTGTTCAATACCACAAGAACTGGACTGTATATTATAACCTTGTTTTCTTAACAAAGCTAAATTGGCCATTGTTAGAATAGTGTGACGATCAGTCAGCAAATATTATAGTATGGAATAATTTACAAAATGAACCATAAGTAGATACATCAGTATCTAAAAGTAATGATGTGCTGAATGTAAAAACATGTGATATTTTAGAAAGTAAAACCAATTCATCTGCATTGGACTATTGGACTATAAACAGAGGTGGCTATTTTTGGATATTTGCAATCAGCTTTTAGAACCACACACAGTACATTAAAATAGGTTTGCTGAATATAGGTGATAGACACCTTTCAAAACAATTTGTTCTGGAATTAATGGTAAATGGAAGCAAACAATGTGAAACCATTCTGTTTACATTTCTGTGTTCGTAAACTACTTTTGGATTGGAGTACATTCTGTCTATGAATGGATCTTTTAGTGTCAGGGTATGTCTGGCAACAGATGTTTGCGAAGTAAATTGTGATCCCTGGCCCTTGAGAATCTGAACTCCTCTCATGGATGCTACTGTTTTACATAACTGTGTTTTGAGACCACCAGAATGTCTGAGGCATGATCCAGTTTAAAAAAATTGTTCTGTGCATAATGAACCACGAAGCTGTCGATGACCCTCCCCTCCTTGTGGCAACATCAGCTTTGCAGTTTAGTCTTTTTTAAGTGTGGGGGTGATAGTTATGGAGGATTTCACTTAGGCTGTCATCCTTATCCTTCTCCTCCTTGAGCCAGATCTTTAGATCTATCCATAACCCCTATCTATATATGACACACAGCTTTTAGTGATGAGAATTACATACATGTGAATTCACTGAGCTTCCTCATGGAAACACCTGGTGTCATCACTTCTAGGGGAAGCATCTACCATGGCTGAGTACTTACAAAGGATATTGTTTTATAACCCAATAGCTATTGCGATTTCTTTTCAGGATGGATTATGGGCATATTGTAGTTGATCAAAATGAGAATAAGATGTTCTGTAACAATGTCTGGCCAAGACAGGCCACCAATATGACTGATCATCCATGAGTGCTGGGGGGAACTAGTTGAATATTGTTTGATGGAGAAACAAACACCCTGCTTAAAAATATATTATCAAAAATAATCTACCTCTAATTTGAAAATCCAGACAGTTATGGAAAAAGGGTTTGGAAAGAATGAGAACTCCACTTGTAGATTATATTATCTTGGA
Source organism: Gopherus evgoodei (assembly GCF_007399415.2). Classification (NCBI taxonomy): domain Eukaryota; kingdom Metazoa; phylum Chordata; order Testudines; family Testudinidae; genus Gopherus; species Gopherus evgoodei. The sequence goes on from NC_044333.1 coordinate 20,128,363, forward strand.
CATGAAAAAGAAAAAAATAGAAGAAATTAAATGTAATCTAAATATCCTTGTCATTTGGAAGTGCCTGGATAACTTATGATGAACAGGATCCTTTAAATTGGGAGATCCCACCTTGTCAGCAAGTTATTTTTTTATCCAACAAAGTTCTTTCTAAACTCATTGGAAAAAAGGGGTTTAAGATTGGCAGTTAAACAAATAATTGTCTCCTGCAATAAATTCTATTCTGATGCACCTAGATTGTGTGAGGCAAATTCATCCCTGCTAGTCACAGGCTATCATAACTGATTCAGCCGTTGATGGCTGCCCCTAATTTGGGTACCAGCTTCCTGACCACAATGGGCTAATGCTGGGGTGGAGGTGGAGGCAGCAGGATCTCTGGAATGTAAGTCCTTTCCAGTCACACCCCATTTTGATGCCAGCCAACTCCAGTAGGTCTCCTGAAGTCATGGCTGCTGCTCCTAGTCTCAGGACATTCTGCATCAAGCAGATGCCACAGGAGGCCTTTGTGGCTGGTGCAGAGGGGTTGTAGTGTAACAATGAACATTGTGCATGGCTGTCTGTCATCTGTACTTGAGTCATACCTCTCTCTGTACTCCCTCCCCGGTTGATCAGCCTTCTCTCATGCCAAATCCCCAATGACCAGTGGACAGTAACTCCGAGATATGACAGCAGGTACATTTGAAGGGAGATGCTCAGCAGAATTTAAAAGACTGGTGTTGATGCATTGCCGCTTTCCATGTAATATGTGTTTCAGACACAGTTACGCACTCTCTTAAGGAACTTGCTTGAAGAAGTAAAGATGTCACTGTGCTTCGTTATGCTACTGTATTCCTTTTCATTGAGGGCGTTCCTTTTCAAGACCCAGAATAATACTGATACATTTTATAGTCACCCTGTGATGACAGCACGTTTTATTTTTACAGCATGGGCAGAGATTTTATTTATATTTTATGCAAAACAAAGTAGCCAGCATAATTAGACAGTAATTTGTAACTTCCAATGTAAACATTTTAGGAGCTGTAGTCTCAAGAGTGAGTGCTAATTAGAGAGCTGTTAGCTAACATATATAATTGGGAACAGATTGACAGGCTATTCCAAACAGCAAGATATTTATAACTTCATACTGTTTTTAAATTATATTTTGTTTAATAGACTTTGGACAACTCATAATAGGAAAGCTTCACAACTTGATTTGCAGTTTAATTTCTTTAAATAAAATGAAACCTTGCAAACGTGAATGCTGCAGAGGCTAGCTGTGATAATTAAAAAGTATTATTAACTGGATGACTTTCTGGCTGTGTCATTTGAGATTCTAATTTCTTTAGGAGCACAGGCTCCCTGAAGAGAGTGATAAATTCAAGTATTATTTAATTATGCTTTTAACAATAAAGGGCACTTTAATCAGCAACCTCTCTGAAGCCTTTGCCTTGTAGTCATTTATTCAAACAATGAAAAAGTCAAGAGATATTTATATTAGAAACTCTTCTGAAAGTTCAGAGTACCTATTCACAAGCCCTAACTTATGTCATAACCATTCCGGGACACTTGACCTCCAATGTCACTATAAAATAAGTTATTTAAAACATTGTCAGCTAGCTGAGCAGTGACTTATACCTGGATTTTTTAAAGAAGACTTTCTTATGAGAAATCCATGTATAGTGTTCTTACATTAACATGTGAAGTCTGATAACCATCCACTGAAGAATGTATCAGGCACCAAAAGTGGAGGTAAAACAAAATGCACCCCTTACCCCATGTCCTCAAAGTCTTTGTCTGAACCAGCATTGAAAAAAATGGATCTTGTTTAAGGATCTCCCCCTCCCTTGGGAGTTGAGCGGGGAGGTGGTTAAGAATAGCAGGAAGGCATCATCTGAGCTGATGAGCTGGAGCACTGGGACTCATGTGAGCCATTGGCACCTGAAGGAGTGTATATAAGCCCGTCTCTCCAACCGGAGCCCAAGGGGTGGTGGGAAGTCAAGGTTCATGCACAGTTACCTATAATAGAAGATCTTTTTCAGATGATGGCCATGGATATGTGGTGGTGGTGGTGGGGGAAATACCTCAGTCAAGGGACCTCATGGAGGTGAGCAGAGAGGAATCTGTCCCTGGGGAAGAAATACAGATATCCCAAAACAGAGAGAAGGTTTCCTCATATATATACACAGCCCAGAGGTATAGACATGTCCCCCAGAGAGAGCGTAACATAACTGAGTGGGGGAGCCTGAATCCCTTCCCCATCCGATGCTGGCTACCTGGTGCCTAGGAGTGACTGCTTGGCTAAGACCAAACTCTGCATGTGGGGGGCCACCTGGATCCACTTTAATTTGCAGCGAGGGTGGGTTTGAAAGAGGATACAAGTCTGATAACTTTGTTGCAGGCTGGCTGGTAGGTTAGGAATTCTGCCAGCAAAAGGAACACAGAGAGCCCTACCCTCCTTCATGAGGCTGACTTGGCTGGAGACTGAGTTAGATACAGAGGTGGGTATATCTACTTATTGTTAATAAACGCACAGTCTTGTGAAAGTTGGCTGAGAGGGCTGGGTCATCCAAGAAGACTACTTTGTATGAACTATAGCTATGGCCATCTTCCATTTCACACCCCAAAATGAGTGTTCTGCACTTGTAGGCAGTGGTGTTCTAGCCATGTGAGTCCCAGGATATTAGAAAGATGAGGTGGTGAGATCATTTCTTTTACTGGATGGACTTCTGTTGGTGAGAGAGAGAAGCTTTTGAGCTCTTCCACCTCAGTCGTGGCCAGACCCAATTTATTATTAAGGATAAATTAAGAGAGGGAGGTTTTACTGAGTGCTGGACAATCCTGAATCGATTCAATAGGATTTCTTTTGAAAGGAGAATTAGAAGCCAGAGTTGGACCTAAATGTTAATTTGAATGCACTGGGAGATTTAGGGTCTGGGATTTTCACCAGAGCATGCAGCGGTGAGTGGCTCTGGGAGTGGATAGCAAAAGATATGACCCTAGGGGAGCTCCATCTAGGCTGGGTGGCCAGGATTGCTTCCAGGGATGAAGTCAGGAGCAAAAGAGGTGATTCTGAAGTAAAATACAGGCAATGGTCACATTGGTAACTGCCAGTTCTTCATGTCGCTAGGAGTGTGAGAGGGTGGAATTTGAGAATCAGTGCTAGAAGCCAGCAAGGAGCCCATTCTGGTGCAGCAGAACCTCTGAAACTTGGGTCTTGATCAATTTTTTTCTTAATGCAAAGTAACTAGCATCTTGAACATTCAGGGGATTTGGAGGATGTGGAGGAAATTATTCAACTCCACTTGAGGGCAGGAGTGAGCTCTCTCAGAATGCGATATTAGGGAAAAATAACTTTGGAAGTTTTTGAAAACTCATTCAGATCCTCTCTTTTAAGCTATCTGGCTTCAGAATTATATTAAGTTTTGATCCAGAATTGTAAAGTTCTACCTTGTTGTTTTGGATAGGCTTTTTGGAAGTAAGCTGTGATTTTCTTTGAAACAGGGTTCTCCTTACCTTGCTGGGTCTGTGGCATTTTCTCTCTCATCCTTTAAGTTTACACAGCCCAGGGAAATTCATTGCATTGTTTTGTGTACCACTGGGAGAAACCAGATACATTAGCATAAGCAAAAATTTCCTTGACATCATTAATGTTCAAGAAAATCATCTTCTTTCTCTTCTCTTGGATGATCAGGCTGCAAACTTGCTACAACTTTCTGGGAGCAAGGCTGACAAGTATGATATCAGTTATATGGCAACAGTTCTTTTTTTATACTCTAACCTTATCTACTAGCACTTGAACAATGATCATATCATTATCAGCCATTATACTGGCTTCAACTGCTTCATCAATTGTAGTATAAAAATGTACACTATCCCTTTCATCAATATGCCGCCTACAAAAGGAAATGGCAAATGAATATTTAATGTAATATGAATTATAATGTTGCTTGTTTGGAGAATCTCCTCTGTTGCTTTCATAATGCCAATTTAGTGAGATAGCTGATGAGTCTTGCTGTTCGTTAAATAAATCCGGAGTCCAGAATGTTGCAAAAGAGGCCTTTCATTGGTAGAAAACGAACCATTCTAATAATCTAAATCTAGTCCACAAACGAAATTCAGCTATCACTGGTGTGTCAGACATGCCATGGCCTTCCGGGAACAATACCTCTGCTTCATTCTGAGATGAGGCCAGCTGATTGCCCCACCTCTTCCCCCTCCAAATTTTCCGTCTGACTGTAGCTAGGCTTATGTAGCCTTCACTCACCAAAGTCTGTGCACCTGGCCACCCTCCTTTCTGGGGATAAGTTTTCCTCACTTTCAGTACTCATCAAGTAAATAAAATGAGGTTGTGCCCAGATTTTGCATATCCTGGAGAAAACTAAGGAAGAGGAGCATCTGCCCACCCAGTCACAGAATCCCTGTTTTCAGAGAAGGTTAAAGTGGGACACTAAGTCAAGAGACTTATAATTTGTTACTGCTGATTTTTTTAAATGAACTATTTGGAGTCCCTCTGAAAGTGTTTCAAATGTTATGTGAAGAGTTTCACATCAGTGCTGGAGCCTGTGTATCCATTCTAAAGGCAGATTAAAATAAGAACGTAAGAATGGCCATACTGGGTCAGACCAAAGGTCTGTCTAGTCCAATATCTTGTTTTCTGACAGTGCCCAATACCAGGTACCCTAGAGGGAATGAACAAACAGGTAATCATCCAGTGATCCATCCCCTGTCGTCCATTGCCAGCTCCTGGCAAACAGAGGCTAGGGACACCTTTAAAGTGTTTCTTACTTTAAAATATTCCTTAAAAGATCTTTATACTGTAGCTGTGACTTGGAAATCATAGCAACTGACCTAACCAAGTGCAGGAATGTAGTCAGGAAGGGAATGATAATCTTTTGAGGACATTAGACTTGAGAACCTCAGATTTAGAGAGATTTTCTTGTTATGGCCATTAGTATCTCTTTACCCCACCCAACTGATACTGATAAAAGGGTTATAATGATTATGATGATTCTAGTGCAAGGAATTAATTTATTGCCTTGGGTGACATTTAAAATTAATTGTGAATGATCAAATAATCAGACTAGTAGCATCCAAAAAGAAACCAGGTTGAGTGTGTGGCATTTGAAAGAATAGCAAGAAATATGGAGCACACAAATTTTCCCAGCTGCTGTCTTTCCACTCCCCCTCATCACTGTGAACTTCCTGGGTGACCATTTCAGAGGCAGGATGTTAGGATGTAAACTAAACTGGCAAAAAATGTAATGCAGGATTGGAAGGCACACAGCACTGGCTTGACAAGCTTCAGAGATGAGTTGGAAGCTTCTGCTCAAACAACTTGATTTTTGTTTTTTTCTTTTCTGTAATTCTTTGTTTTTCTGGATTTGCTGATCTTGATAAAATGGGCAAAATGCTCACAGGTATTTCATTCCATGCTTTGTGGCTTTTTTCAGTACCAGTCTGATTGCACAGCATTTCCCCCATTCTCTCTCACACACTCAAACATGCACAGTGGATCTCTGGAGCCATGTTCTATGGCATCTTGGGCTCCTGTCAGGTAGGAGTGAGAGCTAAGAGCAACATGAGCTATGCTTAATCTGCCACTGCTTTGATCTGCTATGAGGGGCATCCAAGTTCCATTGTCACCTGGAAAATTCCTTTATAGGTCAGTCCAAGGCATTGTACAGTTCTAGAACCAGAGTTGTGGTCCAGAATTTGCTGCTAATCAAGTGAAAAGTTGATAGCTTCCCTAAAAGGTTAACTGGAATTCTTCTGTCACATAAAGTCAGGAGAGCCTGATCTAGGCTACCTATTCTGTAACTACCCCCTCATCCACCCCTGTTTGGGGAAGTCCCAGTTGTCCCAGAAGCCTTCTCAAAGTGGGCTGTGCATTTGATGGAATGGTCTGTCAGGGACTATTCCAGCTGGCATAAGTTAGAGCAGCCCTGAGACTACCCTAATTTATGTGAGGGGTTGGCCCTCACCTGGAGCAAGGCAGAAAGGTTGCTTAGAAACACATTTGCCTCCCTCCATCCCCAGCTCCTCTGAACATGAGCTGGTCACAGTTAAGTCTTGAGCCCTCTGTTGTCTTTAAGAGATGTAATTGCTGATATGGTTTGACCTCACAATTACATCTTGCATAACAGTCCTGTTGATTGTGTCATCTTGTGTGAGTCAGAACAGAATCCAGGTCACTGTCCTATAACCGTGTTGGGTTTGCAGTGCCAACAGGAACAAAAAGTAATAAAAACACCTTTTGTCCCTAAATTAAGCAGATGTGATTCTGAACATGCACAGGGAGCAGATTTGTTGAGCAAGATGCAATTTTTGACATCGCTATTCAAAGTACAAGCACGCTTTAAACACACACATCTTATTTTTTAAAAAAAGGACAGAAAACTACAAAGTTTTTCTGTGAAACAAATATGTTTACTCCACAATGTGTTTTCCTCAGTCTGAGTCAGATCCTGCAAACTCATGGGAATAACTTTACTCATGTGGGTAATTCCATTCAAATCAAGGGACTATTCATGTTAGTTACATTACTTGTGAGCGCCAGTAAATACTGTACTAACCGGGTCCCCAGGTTGTTTTTACAGTTACGCTGAATTCCCATTTCTAGTGTTTTATACAAACTCTAAACATGTTTACCAGTCCAACTGAAAGATTTATGTTAGACTCCAAAGTGCGGCTGTGCAGTTAACATGATTGTAATGTTCTTGATGCAAATGTTGCCTTCCTAACTAACCTTCATCATAGATGTTAAAATCCAAGAGTGAAAAACTTCTATATTTGATACAAGAGATTTCTTTTTTTATTAGTTAGTCATACATAAAAAGGGCATTACTGTATCTTTATGCCATTCCCTATTGTGCATAAAACATAGAAGTGGGTGAAATTATTCTTTTTACAATTTCATTTTTACTCTAAACCATAAAACCAATATTGAGCAGAAGTGAGCTTGAGAAGAGACTGAGGACGTATAAGCCTGAAAGAGTTTTCAAAAATAGTGTAGGTTATTTGCTAAAAATTCCATAGGTTGTCCAACAATACTTCCAACATGATTGCATAATGTTTCCAGCACATATCCTGCTGTCTATGTATGTGATGTGAGGAGGAATTAGATTTGAGGCAAAATCTAGGCAAGGTTTCAGGCTTGATGGCTCCAAAATCTTCAGTCTTAGATAGTGTACCTTTAAGTCATACAGTATTTCAGTCATCACCATACTGTTTTTTGTTTAAACTTATAATCTTGTTTCTCCTTTCATATTGTGGCAATAGAAAGTGCCAACTTATGGTATGCATTGAGAAGGATGAGTTTTTTGTAATGGAGGTAACCTTTAGAAAGGCCTGAAAGCCATTGATATACTGGCAAATGTTTAAGAACATAGGGCTAAATTCTACTGCCAGATATGCATAGGCAATTCCTTCTGACATCGGATCCACTGGGTCAGTTTCAGAACAAACAGGTGGAAAATACGGGAAACATATCAATAATGATAGGTTATCTTTTTGAATTACAAACCAACCCTACGAGATACAGCGCATGGCTTAATTTGCCCAACAGCCTCAGCATAACTCCTGAAAACCACACAGCCTTCAGTACATTTGAGAAGAAATATGCTGTAATCTCTTTAGCCTGGAGAGAATTACTTACATTGTGCATTGCAGTAGCTCCCAGAACATGACCGATGGTTTTTGAGCACAGAGCTAGAGGACAGTTCTCACCCCAAAAGTCTAAGGTCCCAATCTTGCAATTGATAGTATGCTGGCAGACTGCTGTGCCCAAAAGGAGCTCCACTGAAGTTATGGTGCCTGGGTGACCTGCCTGCACTCTACCCACTGCAAGCTCAGAGCCTAAAAACCGCCTCCCCTCCCCAAAAAAGACAAAATGATAAAATAAACTTGTAGAGTAGTCATATCTCAGGTGAGCTTCTTGTTTATTTGTAAAGGGTGTGTGCAGACTAACCTAAAACTGACTCTCTATCTAGCCAGTACTTAGTAGTTCTTGTTTACAATTTTAAACATTTTGTTTGTTTTTACCATTGCCTAACTAATTAATTTCTTACCAGTGACAGAGTCTGATTACTCATGTTGATTAGTGCCTTATTCTATGTGTAGTCCATGGATTTCAGTGAGATTAACTGTACAGCATGGTGCTATTCAAAGTGAAGGAGTGTCAGAATCTATCTCACTGTTCTTCTCTTCATAGGCCTCTGTTTGTTTAACTCTCTCTTACCCTACCTTAATCCATTTTTCATTTCTGCCTTGCTTTAATCCTTGGCATTTATTCATTTCCCCCTTGCTACAGCATTTTCAAATTTATTTTGTTTGAGTAAACAAGTAAACTGAGAGGTGGAGAGAAACACCTGGCTCTGCCAGAATCCAGACAGTCAATTTTGTCCAAGAAAGTACATGAGAGAAAAAACAATCCTTTATAGTAAGTCTGGGAGTACCTAAAGCCTGAATTAGAAAGGCATTTTTGTTCAAAGCTGGGTCAAATTGTGATTTGTTCCAGATTAATTCCATGCAGCCAATAGTTGTCTAGATTTACATCATTGTAATTAACAGGCATTTAACCCTATATTGGAAGTACTTGTTTGGTTCTGAGCTGAGCAAGACATGAGTCAACATTCATTTGTCAAAAGGTCTAAATATTTGTCTTCAATAGCTTCTGTCATATGCCAATAAGTATGGATATGGTCAGTAATTACCTATGTTTAGTGTGATTTTTCACTTCTAGACTTCTCCAAGCAAAGAAGCAGGGGCAATTTTTATAACCATGCCTATAACTTCTGTCTTCTTAACCAGATGTTAAATCTTACAGGCTTAAAGAATGGCGCTTTTCCCCCTAAAGAGATTCAAGATGTCTAAACTAATCTTCTGCTAATCCTCTCAGTATCCCAGAGAGTTTATGAAAGCTGTGAATTAAGTATTACTGAACACATGCCATTATAAAAGCAGCATGATATTGAAGAAACCTTGCTATCAATGCGCTTCAGCTATAGTTATTGATTTTAACCAATTTGCCACACACCATTTAAAAAAATTCTGTTGTTCTCACTATGAGATATCTGAGGTGTCCATCATAACCTTAAGGGTACATCTATGCTGGAATAAAAGACTTGTGGCACATTTGCAGTTGGCCCAGGTCAGTTGACTCAAGCTTGTGGGGCTATAAAATTGCTGTGTAGATGCTCGGGCTGAAGCCCAAGCTCTGGGATCCCATGAGGTGAGAGGGTCCCAGAGCCCAGGCTTCAGTTCGAGTCCAAACGTCTACATAGCAGTTTTACAGCCCTGCAGCCTGAGCCCCATGAGCCCAAGTCAACTGACCCAGGCCAGTTGCTGGTGTTTAATTGCCTGTGTAGTGCCCTTTCCAGGCTTGTGAAGAGTATTAGAAATGAGAGAAGACTTAAAGTAGAAGGACCTTTTAGAAAGATAATCTAAAGAAAAATAAGTTTACAAAATGTTTTGAAAATATGTCAACATAAATACTTCACAAACTGTCTCATTGTTACAAGAGACCAAGATAACCCTCCTCCTGAAAATCTATACATTTTAATTTCTTGAGTATTAAAACAGTGAACTTATCACTTGAACAGTTTATACAGAAGAGCTTACAGGATAGGAATAGGAATAATTTGCTGAACTGGGGCTATGGGGTATATAGGTGCACGTAGGCTTGGTTGTATTTTGTGCCTAGTTTTTAGTCTTAGTGTCGGTAAAATTATCAAGTATCAAATTTGAGGCAGTATGCAGAAGCAAGCATGCTTCCAGATGAATTTGTTCAGGCAGTTTGATATATCTTTAGTATATACTAACAGTTGTCAAAGAAGGTACAAAATTATCTTGTGAAAATTGAATTTGTGTATAAATTATTTGCCTTAGTTAGACAGTAAATATGTGATTTCTCCATTTAATTCTATCTCCAGTGTTGCACATTGCTTATTTGTGTGTATAAATGTGTACATTGGAAACCCCAAGAAAATGAAAATATTGAGCTTAGGGCTTGACAATGAATTTTAATGGAAGTTCTAATTGTTAACAGTTTTTAATTGAGCCTTCTGTTTGAGTTTATTTACTTTTGAAATGTAGGAGAATACTGATGGGAATTGCTTTTATCTTTTCTTCATTGCCATTCCCTATTGTGCATAAAACATACTCATCTTAGTATCTCCAGGGTGGAGTGGACTCATTCTGATGTAGATGCTCAACAGAGGGACAACTAATTGAAACCAAAGCTATTTCAGTTTTTTTGTTGGTTTTTGGTTTTTTTTACACAATTGCTATAGTGATATCCTGGCTTTGATTGTTCTTGCACTACAAGAGGAGCATGGTACAGTTCTTTTAGGAATGTCACCTCTGAATTCAGGTGCCAAGACTATATGTTAATTGGGGATGTAATTGAAAATTCTCTCTTCTGATGCATGGGAATCAGTGCCAGTAATACTGTGTGTGATGGCTTTGCTTTTATTTAAGCAACTGTTGACGCAATCATATTCCTATGATCTTTGTTCTAATCTTTATAAAATTAAAGTATGAACAGGTTGGGACTTTTATTTCAGAAGAATGTGTATACTCAGAAACTTTAGGGTTTGATCTAGTGCCTATTAAACTCAATGGAAAGACTCTTTCTGACTTTAACTGGGAGCTGGACACCCAAAACACATCAATATTTGACAGGAAAACATCTTTTCAAACCTCTTAAGCATTAAGGTATATAACTTTAAAACTAGGTAGTCTATGACTTTTTTTCATTTAGAAGATATAAATTGAACCATCTGGTGACAGATGTTATCTAAAAATGGCTGGATATTTCTGGGCATTATAGCATTAGGCAACATATTGTTTTAAAAGTTTGGCTGTGTGGTTGTCCAGCATGAAAAATTATTAAAGGTGTAGAAACATGGAATGCAAGTGTGTCAACTTGAAATTTCTGAGGGAGGAAGCGTGTGTGATCAACCACTTGAGTCAGAAACTCCAACTTGATAGTCATTGCCATTCTCTGATGGTCCAAATGGGAAGAAATAATAATAATAGAGCAGTAAGGTATGACACCATTGAAGCCAGTAAGTGTTTGTCATTGAGTACAATGGGGCCAGGATTTTGCCCAGAGTGTATTCCAAAGCTGCTGTTGCATGCCTGGGGAGTGCTCTGTGTGATATGTAAATAGCCTACTAATGCATACCCTTTTACCACTTATTGTTTAGTGTAGGGTGACTCTTTGATTTTTACATTTCACTTTCTAAATAAATCTTACTGAAAAATATTTTTGTGAAGCTGTATCTAATGTGTCCCACTATGAAAAGAAGTTTCCTAGTAAAAGGTTAAGAGAAAATAGAAGCGAAAAGGTGAGAATGCCTTTTCTTAACTATTTTGAATATACAATTATCTTTTTCTAACACTTCTCCTCAATCTCTCTTGTTAAGGGTTATTTGAGCCCTTGCCTTTCCCTTTTCCGTTGATGCTCCAAAGGTTGATCTTTCAGCAGCTTGTTTCAACTTATTTTTTTCTGTTTAAAATCTTATGGATTCTTGAATAGTTCCTGGTGTAGATTTTGTATCAGAAAGTGGGTTAAAAGTGTACTATAGGTGTGCTAGCCACCATCTGAGCCAACACATCAGTGATTGAGCCAGGGACCTCCAGAGCTAAAAGCATGAGCTGCTATAGTTTGAGCTGAAGAGCCAATGGTTTGCATTGGAGGGACTGTGACAACTCATATTCTCTGCAGATCAGCACAGCTGGGGACCTGTAACACACATTCACCAGTGAGCGGGTTGGGTTAAGACTATAGGTCTAAACTTTAAGCAGTACTAGAAATCTTGGATGTCATAGTTGTTGGGTGCCCAAATTGAGACATGTTAAAGGGCCTGATTTTCAACAGTTGTCTGCTTAGTATTTTCTAAAAATCAGGTCCTGTTAAGGTGCTGGCCGCCCCCAATCACTTGTCCTTTTAGAAAACACAGGCCAAGTGGCTCATAAACTCTGAAAGAGTGCTGAATATCTCTATCACTGCTGAAATTTCAGGGTGTTGTAATTGCTGGGGTCCTGATGCAAAAAGGAGTTGGGGGGGTCAAGGTTATTGTAGGGGGATTGCAGTACTGCTCCTTCAAAGCTGGGCAGCAGGAACGTGGAAATAAGGATGGCATGGTATGGTATTGCCACTCTAAGTTCTGCACTGTTTCTGGCAGGGCGCTGCCTTCAGAGCTGGGTGCTCGGCCACCAGCTGCTGCTCTCCAGCCACCTAGTTCTAAAGGCAGCACAGAAGTAAGGGTGGCAATATCGCAACCCCCTAAAATAACTTTGTGACCCCTCCACAACTCCCTTTTGGGTCAGGACCCCAAATTTGAGAAACGCTGGTCTCCCTGTGAAATCTGTATAGTGTAGGGTGAAAGCACACAAAAGAACAGATTTCACGGTGGGATACCAGATTTCATGGTCTTTGTGACATGTTTTTCATGGCTGTGAATTTGGTAGGCCCCTAGCTAGTGGGAGTCCGCATCACTAGATGTTTTGGTTTCAGTGAACTATTATGCCAAGTGTTACATTATTTAGGGTTCGTCTTCCTTATTGGAAAAGAGAAATTAAGAATTAATTTAAGTGGTGATGTTGTTCTTTAAGTTGTTAAGCTGAAGTAGTGCATGACATGCTGACAGCATGACCACTTCAAGTTACTGCAGTTAATTGCTTTCAATTATTATTGCTTACATGTAGTTATTGCAAATACTTCTGGTGCTTCATGATAATTAAGTACATAAATTGTGTTATTTACTATATTCCACTAATTATTCAGTTAAAATCCACTAAGGGATTCTTTTCCTTGACTCTACTGGGCTTTAGGTCATGCTGGTGGGTAGGGGGGACAAAGGAACTTTGTAGTATTAAACTAGGACATAATAAGGTTCATAATAAGGTTTTTCATTTCCCCTGAATTCACGGTCAGCTCTTATGTCTTCCTCAGTACCTAGTATTCAGAGCCATGCTAAAGTACTGCCTAATTACTGTCTTTTATATCTTACTTTACAATTTGATAAGCATCCTCCTAACACAGATCACTCCACTCATGTTTCCATTTATTCTGCGTCCATTCTGCTTATAAGTTTGTTACTGAGGTCACCATTATCCTGCTATGTTCAATAAATTATGCAACTTAAATCTAAAACATATGAGCCACTTAAACATGAAATTCTCTGAATGTAAGTCTGTAAAGAACAACGCTAGTTAGGCTATTTTACAAGTCTGAGTTTATGATCATGCTATTTGGTTTGCTTGCTATTGCAGGGTTCACTTGCTTTTTCTTCCATATGCTTTTCACTTCTAATTTTTACTGAAAGTGTTATAGTGCTAATTTGATTGCTGCCTGTTGATCCCTTTGATCAAGCCAGGGTAACGAGGAGAATACATTTTTAAATGGCTTAATTGCTAGATTAATATGATGCTTCCTCTGCATTACCTGTTAGATATTAGCAAGAGCAGCAGCAAAGAATTAGTGGCCACAGATGATGACAGATGTTTTGGAACTCTGATCTGTTTCACTTTTTCCAGGAGCTTTGTATTATAGCATATTTGTCCCTAACTACCTAGCATTTCTGATGAAAGCCTTTGCTTTATTGAATATACTTTTTCTTAGGGGGAAATGCTACCATGTAACATGGAGGGACATGATTTTCAAAAGCGATTAATTATTTTGGGTATCCAATTTGAGACTCCTTTAAAGAGGCCTGGTTTTCCAAGAGTCGGTGCTCAGTACTTATTAAAATCAGGCCTCCTAAGGTCTCATGTTGGACAGTCCAAAACAGAAGCATTCAAAATGACTAATCACTTTTCAGTATCTAGGCCTATATGTCTGTGAATCTTGTAATACAGCCTAACCCTTTAGCATTTATCAAATGTATTAGTAGCGAAGTCAAGGTATTTGGAGGGGGGGCTGTTGTGTTATCACATATTACAGAACATTACTACTAAATCGTCTGACAACTGTTACCAGATTTGCCCATTACTTTGGAGAATGCTCATTTATTCGGGTTACTTTTCTGGGGAAGGGGAGTGTGTAATTCTATCAATGTACTGCTTGGGTCTCTTGTGTTTTCATGTGGAGCTCTACTTCTCCCTTCTGCAAGTCCCCTCTTAATGGAGCTATCTTGCAAGACCTAGGCTCCCTAGGGCTGGGTTTCTCCAGCTCCAAAACCAGATGAGCACACACCCACCCACACATACATTAACAGAGCAAGTCTGAGCAGACCGGATCAATCAGCACTGTCAAACTGACCCCTTATATGTCTCTGGACTCACTGGGCTGGATGAAGCAGCACTTTCAAGCTGACTCTCCTTACATGCCCCTGGGCTCCATGGACTGGGTCAAGCAGCACTTTCAAGCTGTTACCCTTATGTGTCCTAGATTCAGCACGTCTCTATCCTCACCTTCACAACACAATTGTACTGGCAGTAAACTACTTGATGAGCAAACCCCACAGTAGTCTGGGCGCTGCAGGGATCTTTAGCTTAGGTAAAAGAAGTGTTGCTACAGAGTAAATGGGGGAAGCTAAAAACACAAAAGAGTAAGGTTCAGCAAGAGAGAGAGAAGCAACCAGCTTAACCATAAAAGTTATTTATTGAATAACAGCGATAACTACACAAGGAGGGCTAAACCAACATAACATACATTATTAAAGGTTAATACCTGAGGTAGAAAGGAAAACAGAGAGGGGGAGGGGTCTCACCCACTCCATGAGGCTTGAACTGGTCGAGGTTCCCAGTGATGCTGGTAGCTCAGGGTCCTGAGGGCTGGAGACAGGCAGAGTCCCCAGCACGATCAGCCAGGAGAAGATGGAGTTCCAGTGGAACTGATGCCTAGTTTGGATCTAAGCATCAAAACACTGACTGGAGGGTGAGTAGGGATTTTTGTAGAGAAAATACAGTAGTTCAAGGGAGAACAATAGATTTGTTTATAGGTAAGGCTGATAACTCAAGGGTTTTCTGTAGACTAGACAAAAAGAGCTGATTGCTCTTGGCTATGGGTGCTGTTTTCTTCCAGGGAGCTCACAATGCAACTAGGCAGCTTCACTATTTGGATATCAGTTAAGGATTCATTACTAGAATTGGTCTGATAATTGCTGAGCTGGGTGTGTGCAGACATAGGTTCATTAGCATCTGGAGCAGAGATTCCCATGATGCAGTGCTTCCCTGCTTTTTCTGGTCCCAGAATTCAGTGTGGTTCTCTGTTCTCCATTCTGCATGTAAATTGAGATGTCTTTCTGTCTCATTTTTCATGCAGATGAGGCTAGGGGAGTCGTCTCTGCTCTCCATTCTGTATGCTAACGGACATGTCTTAATCTTGTCACCCTTGTCAGGAGGGGTCTAGGTGTGTCTCCAAATGCCCTTCACTGCTCTCTGCAAGTTTTTTTCCTCTGATGGGTTTCGGTTTAAGTGGAGGCTGGGGTGAGAGTGTCTTTCATGAGTCAGGCTGGATACTGCACCCTGGTTCCCCAAGAACGCAGAGGTGTCTGGCATCACAACAGTTATGCTTATGGACGTGACGCTATCCAGGTACTGTTGCAATAGTGTCAGAAGGTGGAGGCAAGGCCAAGGCACTCTCTCCGCTTCATACACTGGCCAGCTGTGGAGGAGATTTATCTTGGCAGCTTTTCAAGAGTTAGCATGATAACTGTGCTCCTCCTGTTTGTTCTTCTCAGGTCCACATCACCTCCAACACATGGTTGTGCATACAAGACACAACCCTGCTCTGAGCATTTAATATAAAATTCTACACTCATATGAAGGGTTTTCCAGCCCCATGCTGAAGTTTGTCCTGGCATAGCCCACTGTCCGAAGACACCATGGCCTTTGACAATCGTCTGAAAAAAGGTGATTTGAACAACAAACTACTTGTTGGTACAGATGTCTCTGTCTAAGGAACTCTGCTCTAGCAGGAGCCATTTTCCTCAATATAAATGTAATGTAGTGACAGTGAATGTTTGCATGACTTCATTGCAAAGATGTGGAACTTCTGTTACTTTTCTTCTTGCTAGTCTCATTGTGTGCTACGCTTTGGGCATGGTGTGAGTTCTATGAATCAGACAACCGTTGCAGGAACCTCATGCCCTTTACAATAGTCAAGCTTCAAAACTATTCAGCAAAGGCCAGCTTGTTTTAAGATTCCTCCCTGCCTCACTCAGCTCCATAATGAGAGGAACATGGAAGAGTAGATTTTGGGGGAATTTGGCCTTTTCAGACAGGCAGTAGTATTCTCATTTTAGCTTTATATATTTTGCAGTGACTGAAAGAAAAATACATGATTAAAAAGAATTCAGGATAAATAGTAAGATGTTCTTTAAATACAGGAAACAAAGAACCAGACAAGGAGATCATGGAGCCATTAAGGGATCTGTTTTGAAAGTTGACGACAGATGTGGCTGATACTGCTAAGAGCCTAAATTAATTCTTTACTTTATTATTGATGAAAATAGGTCATATGCTAGAGATGGGGTAAGTTTTTTCTTTTGGGAGAGGTATAAAATGATAGAAAGAATTTTATTGCTATCCAGGGCAGGTAGTTAGGCAGTTTGAAAAGTTGGAACTGGTGAGACAGAAGGCTCAGACACATTTGTACCTCTTAAATTATTGGAGACTAAATGTGAACAAATGCCCCAAATGAGGAATACAGTAAAACCTAGCCCTGTAGAAAACCGCTGATGGGTTGTAAATAGCTTCATATTCACATATGAGGTTGGCTATAATTTGGCCTTCATCATCCTAAAGGTTTTTAGGGCTTATAAATGACACAGGACAAAATCAGACACTGTTTCTGTGTGGCCTAAAAATGATTTGGCTTATAAATGTGAGATGTTGCCCCCTGTGAAAGGAATGGTGGCCCGATGTAAAGCTGTGTGAGTAATGGATTTTCCAGTTTGCTGGAAATGCTAAATAAATAAATAAATTCTATATAGTGTTTCAGGTTGAACATTTTGTTTCTATTATCATTTAAAAATGTTTTTGACTTTAAAATTGAAGGAAATTTTGAGACAAAAATGTAAATGATTCATACTGAAAGTGTCAAAATGAAATATGTCTACTTTTTTTGTTCTTGTTTAACATTAACAATCTGAACAGGCAAAACCATCATACCTTCACATTTCAGTGATGCCAAAAAAAATCTGCATTTTTTCACCAAAAAGTTTTTTGTCTAAAAAATGTTCCCCAGTATTAGACCAAATGAATTCTCCCAAAAGAAACAGGAAAGCAACTGGTATGGATTACCCAAAAGCATGAGTAATAATAATAGGGCTCAGATTTTTCTGGATGTGATAGCTGATGGATTTCTTCACCAAGTAGTTGAAGAACCAACAAGAGGGGATGCCATTTTAGATTTGGTTTTGATGAGTAGTGAGGACCTCATAGAAGAAATGGTTGTAGGGGACAACCTTGGTTCGAGTGATCATGAGCTAATTCAGTTCAAACTAGATGTAAGGATAAACAAAAATAGATCTGGGACTAGGGTTTTTGATTTCAAAAGGGCTAACTTTAAAGAGTTAAGGAAATTACTTAGGGAAGTGGATTGGACTGAAGAACTTGTGGATCTAAAGGCGGAGGAGGCCTGGAATTACTTCAAGTCAAAGTTGCAGAAACGATCAGAAGCCTGCATCCCAAGAAAGGGGAAAAAATCGTAGGCAGGAGTTGTAGACCAAGTTGGATGAGCAAGCATCTTAGAGAGGTGATTAAGAAAGAGCAGAAAGACTATAAGGAGTGGAAGGATTAGCAAGGAAAGCTACCTTATTGAGGTCAGAACATGTAGGGATAAAGTGAGAAAGGCCAAAAGTCATGTAGAGTTGGACCTTGCAAAGGGCATTAAAACCAATAGTCAAAGGTTCTATAGCCATGTAAATAAGAAGAAAACAAACAAAGAAGTGGGACTGCTAAACACTGAAGATGGAATGGAGGTTAAGGATAATCTAGGCATGGCCCAATATCTAAACAAATACTTTGCCTCAGTCTTTAATAAGGCTAATGAGGAGCTTAAGGTTAATGGTAGGATGACAAATGGGAATGAGGCTATGGAGGTCGATATTACCACATCCGAGGTAGAAGCCAAACTTGAACAGCTTAATGGGATGAAATTGGAGGGCCCAGATAATCTTCATCCAAGAATATTAAAGGAACTGGCATATGAAATTGCAAGCCCATTAGCACAAATTTTTAATAAATCAGTAAACTCAGGGATTGTACCGTATGCCTGGAGAATTGCTAACACAGTTCCTATTTTTAAGAAAGGGAAAGAAAGTGATCCGAGTAACTATAGACCTGTTAGTCTGACATCTGTAGTATGTAAGGTCTTGGAAAAAAATTTGAAGGAGAAAGTAGTTAAGGACATTGAGATCAATGGTAATTGGGACAAAATACAACATGGTTTTATAAAAGGTAGATTGTGCCAAACCAACCTGATCTCCTTCTTGGAGAAGGTAACAGGTTTTTTAGACAAAGGAAATGCAGTGGATCTAATTTACCTCGATTTCAGTAAGGCATTTGATATGGTTCCACATGGGGAATTATTAGTTAAATTGGAAAAGATGGGGATCAATATGAAAATTGAAAGGTGGATAAGGAACTGGGTTAAAGGGGAGACTACAATGTGTCGTAATGAAAGGTGAATTGTCAGGCTGGAAGGAGGTTACTAGTGGAGTTCCTCAGGGACTGGTTTTGGGACCAATCTTATTTAATCTTTTTATTACTAACCTTGGCACAAAAAGTGGGAATGTGCTAATAAAGTTTGTGGATGACACAAAGCTGGGAGGCATTGCCAATACAGAGAAGGACCGGGATATCATACAGGAAGATCTGGATGACCTTGTAGACTGGAGTAATAGTAATAGGATGAAATTTAATAGTGAAAAGTGCAAGGTCATGCATTTAGGGAGTAATAACAAGAATTTTAGTTATAAATTGGGGACACATCAGTTGGAAGTAACAGAGGAGGAGAAGGACCTCGGAGTATCGGTTGATCACAGGATGACTATGAGCCGCCAATGTGATATGGCCATTAAAAAAGCTAATGCAGTTTTAGGATGCGTGAGGCGAGGTATTTCCAGCAAAGATAAGGAGCTGTTAGTACCATTATACAAGGCACTGGTGAGACCTCATCTAGAATACTGTGTGTAGTTCTGGTCTCCCATGTTTAAGAAGGATGAATTCAAACTGGAATAGGTACAGAGAAGGGCTACTAGGATGATCTGAGGAATTGAAAACCTGTCTTATAAACGGAGACTGAAAGAGCTTGGCTTGTTTAGCCTAACCAAAAGAAGACTGAGGGGAGATATCATTGCCCTCTATAAATATATCAGAGGAATAAATACCAGGGAGGAAGAGGAATTATTTAAGCTCAGTACCAATGTGGACACAAGAACAAATGGATATAAACTGGACACTAGGAAGTTTAGACTTGAAATTAGACGAAGGTTTCTAACTTTTAGAGGAGTGAAACTCTGGAACAGCCTTCCAAGGGGGGTAGTGAGGTCAAATGACATATCTGGCTTTAAGACTAAGCTTGATAAATTTATGGAGGGGATGGTATGATGGGATAGCCTAATTTTGGCAATTAATTTGGGAACTGATCTTTGATTATCAGCAGGTAAGTATGCCCAGTGGTCTGTGATGGGATGTTAGATGGGGTGGGATCTGAGTTACTACAGAGAATTCTTTCCTGGGTGCTGGCTGGTGAGTCTTGCCCACATGCTCAAGGTTTAACTGATCAGCATATTTGGGGTCGGAAAGGAATTTTCCTCCAGGGCAGATTGGCAGAGGCCCTGGAGGTTTTTTGCCTTCCTCTGCAGCAATGGGTACGGGTCACTTGCTGGAGGATTCTCTGCAGCTTGAGGTCTTCAAACCACAATTTGAGGACTTCAATAACTCAGACATAGGTTAGGGATTTGTTACAGGAGTGGGTGGCTGAGATTCTGTGGCCTGCATTATGCAGGAGGTCAGACTAGATGATCATAATGGTCCCTTCTGACCTTGAAGTCTATGAGTCTACAGAGGGTTGGACAGGGAAGAAAATACTGCAGAACAAGAAAAGTGGGCAGTGTCTTTCTTAACTAGGGAAAGTAACTGTTTACACAATTGATGCTGCACTCGAAGCAGAAATAGTATGCATAAATTTCCAAAAAGTATTTGAAACAGAAACATGAAAAAACATTATTTATGAAGTCTGTATGATACAGTGAAAGTCACTGAAATGAATTCAGTTCTTAAAGGTGGGATATGTAGGTTTTGTAACAAGTACACATTTAGAATAGAATTAAGGCTTGTCTACGTGGGTTTTAAACCGCATCAAGTTGAGTTGATTTGGTTTGAAAAGTCTTGCAAACACATGACACAACCTGTCACTGCACATTAACTCTGCATTTATTGAGAACGCTGGTATTCTCTTGCAAAGTGGATTAGGTTTGCTTCTAATTACATTAGTTCAGTCTTTTATTTGCGTTCACGCAATTGCTGCACACCACTTTTTGCATGCTTCCAATGGCTATCCCACTGTGCATTGCAGGTCAGCCGTTACTGACCTATCTGTTTACTTGTGTTCCCTCTCTGTCCTGCTGTCAAGTTTCCAGGATGACCCTTCACCGCTTTAAAAGGTGGCACAGAGCCAGATTTTGCCCATTTACTCCTGGATCCCTCTGTATCATTACTCTGGCGATACAATTGCGACAGCACTCCAGAAGCCCCACAACATGCCGCATGCAAGTCCACTGTTTAACTGGATAAGATTGTATGGTTATATTACACCTCATCGCAGATGCTGTTTTGGAGCCAGCTGCCACATTGTCCCTCCTACCCAGGACGACCAGCTAAACCCATTGGAGGATGAGCAGGAGCATGATGGAGAGGAGCTTCCCCCGAGAGCCAGGATCTTTCTGTTATGTAGGACCCTGGCAATGGCCAGCTGGAAAGCCAGCCTCATCTTGCCCTTCTACAATGGGCCCTGATTCCTGCCCTGCATTGCCTGAGCCTGAGCCCCAGCCAGAAACCCAGGCTGGGACCAAGGAGTCAGATCCCCTGGAGGGAATTTTGGAATGTAAGAATCTATGTTTACAATTTTTATTATTGTTGATGGATGTGATCTAGCATCCTCCCCCTTCCCCTTGTGCTGCTTCAAAAGGCACCCTCTAACACGGGGCAGTAACAGTCTGTACCCCCAGCCCTCTACGGTGGATTTAAATAACAAAAACATTCATTTGTGTAAAATTCAACAGTTTGAGACAGTTGCTCACAGGGACAGAACTTTTGTAGTTTCCATGAGGTATAAATGCACATGACACGCCTGGTCAAGGCACAAACAGTTCTGCTGCCCACTGAGGTACAAATGCCCTGTAACATGCCTTGTAGCTGACAACCATTGTAGAACCCTATTTATGTTTCTCTGCACTTCCTCCATGTCTTCAAGGTAGTTACAGCAGAATTTAGGACTGAGAAATAGCTGGATTTTGTTTTGCACGTCACAGAAAATAGCTGTACACCTGTGTCCCCTGGTATAGTCTGAAAGTCCTTCTACTCCTGCAGTGCTTCGGGGGGTGGGGGAGGACGACCATCTTGATGAATAACTTCACAGTATCTCTCACTGATCTTCCCTTTGCCTTTTTGAATAAGACCATTCTCTGCCTCCTAGTCATCTGCCTCAGAATAACATCATCGAGAGTGAGGACAGCTTAGAGGGGATGTCGAGAAGATTTACACTCCAACACCACAGTAATGCATCCAGCATACAAACAAAACTGCAAGAACAAACATGGAACATAGCTTGACTACCGTATCTGCTTTCGTGCTGTTAGCATTGGGGTAGACTGAAATCCAAATGCACTCAGCACCTTCTGCATATGCAGACCACCTATCTCTAAGGTTCCCCCAAGAATGGGAAGAATCTCGGGGAGGTAAGGTCACTAGATACAAAAAAAACCATTATGACTTGTCTGGGATATGAACAATAAGCAACTGTCCTCCACCCTTGGCCCCCAGCCACAGCCCCTGCAATGGCCAGAACATCAAGGACAAGGCCTCTATGTAGTGCTGACAGTCTGGATGACCTGAGGGGAAGAAAAAGACAGACTTGGGATGAGATGTTTGCAGAACTCATTGCAGAGTCAGGTAAATACTAGCTGGCTATGAAGTGAAGGACCCAAAAGGAGAAAGAAATGCAGCTCTCCCAGAAGACTGTGGCAGTGGATTTTTAAATGATCAGAAAATGCTGACTTTGTTAAAACTGAAACTGTTTGCTGGAAAAGGTCAGTTTTGACAAATTTCTTGGTTCAGAAATTGTGGTGATTTTTTTTAATTGTTGAAGGGTTCCACTTTAACATTTTTCTAAACAAATAATAGGGGATTTTATTTCAGTTTGAAGTGACTTTTTGTTTCAAAATGTAAGTCAATTATGGTAAAACAATGTTAAAACAAATAAAAATGAAATGCTTTGGTTGACCCAAACCAAAATTTATTTGGGTCTTCCATTCACAAAAATCTTTGTGATTTTGACTTTTGTCCCAATTCACTATAAGGAACATTTTTGAATTCTTGGAATTTTTCCAGGGATGAGAAAAGAATAGTCGGTCCACCTCTAAGAACAACCTCATTATTTATTAGAAATTTCCATCTCTTATTTTCCCCAATCTGAATTGCTTTCATCAGATAGGCACCTAGTCTTGTCATTATTAAAATATGAATATTTTTATTTGGTTTTGTCCGTGTACTGTTTCTTACCATTTGTGCCTAATTGAAATATTGTTTTTAAAGGTGGATCTACTGCCCAGAAATATAGGTGCCCTCAGGGACAGAGACCTGTCATATACTGTACCTGACTCATTTCAGTAGATTCCTAGTACAGCACTTATTTACATTTTATTACTTAATCATCAAAATAATATAGCAGAGTAACTCATGGGTTGCTGCACAGTCTCTTATGGCCTCCTTCTCTCTGCTTCATCTAAAATTGCTTCTGGAGTTTGTCTTGCTGAATGTTTGCAAGACTGGCATTAATATGTTTTAGAAACTTTTTGGAGCACTCTTCCTTGCTTTACATGCTAACAGCCCTAACTAATTGGAATGCTTATACAAAGGGGTTCATTTAGCGCCTACTTAGAAATTCCTGACACTAAGCTGTGCTGCCTTGAAAATAAAGCAAGTTTTGGATTCTTTTACCACCTGCCGGTGTAAGGATTTATTTGAATAACTAGCTGTCCAGGTTTTTAGTAGGATTTATATTGCCCTAAATCTTACAGGATGCATGAGGAATAATTTACTGATCCACCAAAACCTTTGGATACTTAACATAACTCAAGATTTATTTAGCATTTCTAACTTCATGCTTGAATCTTAATATATTGAGTAATACTGTGAGTAATAGAGTGAATAGTTCTGTGTATATTGTGTAGGTGAGAATTCATCTTTTGCTTCATTTTGAAGGAATGATACATGTTAAAAGAAGAAAAAGAGATTAGCTGCAGGGTGTTGTCACAATGTTCATGTCACTGTTAAAGTGTAAAATGTTTCAAACCTGTTTTAACTCTGCTAGTAGCTGCTAGTGCACTCCTAGAAGCATGTAACAGCACTTAACAAAATGGATATGAAAAATCAGTCAGGGAAAATAGGAAAAAATTTGAATCCACACTTGAAATGGGAACACATTTATTGTTGAGTTCCAACAAATTTGTTTTAAAATATGTATTGTGACAAAGTTCCTCCTCTACCTTGGTGGGTCCTGCGCTTATTGGCGGATTTGCTCACCTCAGTGATCTTCCCCTCTGGTGGAACCCACAGTCTGGGTCAACTCCTCCTATGTCTGATTGGGAGTTGCGAGGTTTGGGGAGAACCCAGGCCTGCCCTCTACTCCGGGTTCCAGCCCAGGGCCCTGTGGATTGCAGCTGTCTATAGTGCCTCCTGTAACAGCTGCATGACAGGTACAACTCCCTGGGCTACTTCCCCATGGCCTCCTCCAAACACCTTCTTTATCCTCACCACAGGACCTTCCTCCTGGTGTCTGATAATGCTTGTCCTCCTCAATCCTCCAGCAGTACTCTCTCTCTCAGCTCCTTGCCCTCTTGCTCCCAGCTCCTCACGCACACTCCTTCTCCTCTGGCTCCTCCCTGCCTGACTGGAGTGAGCTCCTTTTTAAACCCAGATGCCCTGATTAGCCTGCCTTGATTGGCTGCAGGTGTTCTAATTAAAGTAGCTCTCTCCACTGCCTTCTAGAAAGATCCTAATTGGCCCCAGGTGCCTTTATTAACCTGGAGCAACTGCCATTTGGTTACCAGGATCCTATTGGCATCCAGCAGGGGTGGGCGGGCGAAGCCCGCCCACTTCTAAAGGGCCTCCCCCCTTGGTTACCAGGGTCCTAGGGATTTGTTTAGCCTGGGGCTAACATGCCTGTTTCTCAGTACTTTACTGTAGCCATCTGGCCTTGCCCCATCACAGTATATTGCATTTTCTCATCACTTTAAATTCTTTATTCTGTCTGGGGATGGAGTCAGAATTGTTACCATGGTATTTCCAGACTGATCAGAAGAGTAAAGGCTGGAAATGTTACAGCAAAGAGTGTTCTCATGAGATTTAGCCCAAATTTGCAGACCTCTGATAAACACCTAAATTTCTGGGTGATTGAACATAATCATACTGCCAAACCTCTTGAGATTCACCTGTCATGAGTTACCATTAAGCTTTTTATTTCCTTTATTAGTATAGCTACAATTCTCCATCTTATAGAATGTCAATGGTATAGCTAAAATCCCAATATCTGCACTCTTTTTATATGCGGTAAAGTAGGACTAAGTTGTCCAATAGAAATTTCAACTATGAACAAAGTCACCTTAAAAATTGTCTTCCTTTTACTCCCTTGATAAGTCAGCTGTTACTAGAACACTTCTGGCCTTCCAATGGGAAGGCAAGAGGAAGCCTTTAACAAGGCACATTTAACAGCAGAGAGATAGCACAGAGCCACTAAGGGATACTGTTAGCTCAAGAAAACAAGGGTGTTTGCATTTGAGGGGAGCAGCAGATGATATCGAGTGCTTGGTGGACAAAATAGGAAGATGGCATGTTTTTGAAGGATGAATAGATAGGAAGGCAGAAAATATCATGGAAGCAGCCATTCTGATTAAAATATACATATGAATATTTATGTGTAAAATAAACTGAATTTCCAGAAAATAATCACAAAAATCCTAATTATAAAGTGCTATCTCAGGAGTTCTCAAACTTCAGTACACCAAGACCCCCATTCTGGTAACACAAATTCCTACGTAACCTCAGGAAGGGGAGAGTGAAGCCTGAGGCCGCCCAAGCCCCAGCGCCCCAGGAAGGGGACCAAAGCCCAAAGGCTTTAGCCCCAGGCAGTGGGGCTTGTGCTTTGGCCCCAGTTTCTAGCAAGTCTAATGTCAGCCCTAGTGACCCCATTAAAACAGGATTGTGATCCACTTTGGGGTCCCGACCCACAGTTTGAGAACCACTGATCTATCTGAAATTTCCTATACAATAGGGGTCTATTACAGGAGTGGTGGGTGAGGTTTTGTGGCCTTCAACATGCAGGTCAGATTAGATGATCATGATCTCTTCTGACCTTAAAATATGAATCCACGAGTCTATGCTGCAATTGTTAATGTTACCAGATAAAATATACTGTGTCATTACATATTTGCTTCCATTAGATACTTGTTGTCCTGATGGCATAAAAACCAAGATGGTTAGACTATTCTCATGAAAATTAAAGATGAACTGTTTTCAAAACTAAGACATGAGATTACTGTCCATTAATTTAAATTTAGGAAATGAACGTGCAGACTCACCTTTAAATATATGGCAAAGCTGACTTAAAGAATGTGAAATAATGAAACTCTGATTCTATGAAGAAAGTGTCAAATTTCCAGTCAAATGAAAATTAGAAGGGAATGATGTGAGGAAACACTGTTCACACACAACTTGAGAACTAAACGTAGCAGGATTCACAGCACAGATATGCATGAATGAAAGATTAGTTCTTTAATACACCTCTTCAAGCATTGTTTACACACATCTCTAAATTATTTTGATTTTATTTTTGTGGTAGTGATTTAAAATTAGGTCAACAGAAACTGCACCTGTATGAATTATCCAGGTGCCAACATAATTAATTGATATTTACATCTATTGATCATACTGAATGCTGGAGTAGACAAGGAAACACTCCACCTCTGCAAAGCAAGGCCTGGGAGTCCCATGGCTTAAAGGAGGACTCTCATCAGAATACATAAAAACACAGACTTCCAAAGTCTTGGCCTGAGAGTAGAACTGGCTTGCATGGGTTTACTAAATAGATTAATACTTTTGGAGTGTGGGAGTAAACATAGTTGATTGTCGCTAACCCTGCAATAGTGCTGACCTGTTCATGGATGGAGAGAGACAAGAGTAAAATGAAAAGAAAGCTTTACATTGGATTCCAAGGCTTTGCACTGGGCTCCAATTTCGGAGAGACAGATAGGTATTTGCAAAAAAAATAAAAAAATAAGTATTTGGAACCTTCATTATGTTTTCTGATACTAAAAAGAAACTCACAAGAACCAGATTTGGAAGTTAGATTGGTGATTATTTTATTGGTCACTGTGCACTATAATTATTTTATTGAAAACCTGGAACTTATGATGATGTTCTTCAGAAATAACTAACTGTGCACATGTATACTGCAAGCTTAGTTTACTCAAGGCCAACTATTAGTGTGCTGTTGTGTTTGTAAGTTCAGCCTTATGCACAAAATCCATTATTTAAAATGTTAATTGTTGGGTCTGAGTTCCTCCTTCAGTTTTCTTGTGGTATTATGGCTATAGGCTTATTCTGATCGGGACTCACCTAAAAAAATTCTGATGACTAACAACCCTAAGAGACATTTTAAATGTGAGCTGCACCAGATGTCACATTTTCCAACATTTGCTATGTCTCTGAAAACAGCTTGTGGTATTCAGAGTCACACAACTTGGAAGAGAACAGTGGCGATTTTGACCAAATGAGTCTCAATTTGCTTTTGAGATATGGATTCTGCTCCTTGCTGCCATCGACACGCACATCTTAACTACAATGGATGAAGCCACTCCTCCTTTAGATCCTGTCATAAACAGATAGCTAAGGGTTAATGTCTCTTTCACCTGAAGCACCTGATCAGAGGACCAATCAGGAAACCGGATTTTTTCAACTTTGGGTGGAGGGAATTTTGTGTCTGAGGTCTTTGTTTTCTGTCTGCCTGCTTTCTCTGAGCTTTGGATAAGTAGTTTCTGCTTTCTAATCTTCTGTTTCTAAGTGTAAGGACAAAGAGATCAGATAGTAAGTTATATGGTTTCTTTTCTTTGGTATTTGCATGAATATAAGTGCTGGAGTGCTTTGATTTGTATTCTTTTTGAATAAGGCTGTTTATTCATATTTCTTTTAAGCAATTAACCCTGTATTTTTGTCACCTTAATACAGAGAGACCATTTGTATGTATTTTTCTTTCTTTTTTATATAAAGCTTTCTTTTTGAGACCTGTTGGAGTTTTCTTTTCTGGGAAATTTCAGGGAAATTGAGTCTGTACTCACCAGGGAATTGGTGGGAGGAAGAAATCAGGGGGAGATCTGTGTGTGTTGGATTTGCTAGCCTGATTTTGCATTCCCTCTGGGTGAAGAGGAAAGTGCTTTTGTTTCCAGGACTGGAAACGGAGAGGGGGAGTCACTCTGTTTGGATTCACAGAGCTTGTGTCTGTGTATCTCTCCAGGAGCACCTGGAGGGGGGAAGGGAAAAAGAATTATTTCCCTTTGTTGTGAGACTCAAGGGATTTGGGTCTTGGGGTCCCCAGGGAAGGTTTTTCGGGGGGACCAGAGTGCCCCAAAACACTCTAATTTTTTGGGTGGTGGCAGCAAGTACCAGGTCCAAGCTGGTAGCTAAGCTTGGAGGTTTTCATGCTAACCCCCATATTTTGGACGCTAAGGTCCAAATCTGGGACTAAAATTATGACATGGTGTGCAGTGGTGAGATAGAAGCCAGTAGGAATATTATATTTTTCTTTTCTCTGCTAGGGACTTTTTAGCAGAGAGGGTTTGGTTTTCAAAGAAACCAGAGAGAATTTTTTTTCTGCTCTCTCTGGCAGTTTGTGGCTTGCATCTTAAGCAAGAAACCATTAAGGTGCTATTAAGAATCTTTTGTGACAATAGCTCTCCCATTGAGAGTCATTACCAGCACTATATACATGCAAATAAAGTGGTTTTTCAGGTTTACTTAACATTGAAGATTAGCTAGAAGCATTGTTGCTAGGCAGACCCCAGGAGGCAACAGAGCCTGCAGTTCAGAAGAGAAACACTGGAGGGCACCCCAACACAAGAAAACAGGAATCATGACTTCTAAGGCAAAAATTGAGGCCGAAGAGCAATTCAAAGAAGCTGAACACAGGCGACAACTGGAGCTGAAAGAAAAGGAAGAAAGCATCAAACTGGCAGCCTACCAAAGAGAACAGGCAGCCAAAGAGGCAGCACACAAAAGAAAACTAGAAGAAGAAGAAGAGGTGACCCACCGAAAGAAACAAGCAGAAGAAGAGGTGGCCCACCGCCGAGACATGGAAAAACAACAAAAAGAAATGGAAAAACAACAAAAAGAAAATGAAGAGAAGGAAAAACAGAGAAAACATGAACTGGACTTGGCAAAAGCTGGGCTGCATGTGCCAGCCAACCCTAACAATCCGGCGCCAATTATTGCTCCACAGCACAGGAAATTTCCCACCTACAAGGCAGGGGATGACACCGAGGCCTTCTTGGAAAATTTTGAAAGAGCCTGTCTTGGGTACAGCATCCCCGAAGACCAGTACATGGTAGAATTGAGGTCACAGCTCAGTGGACCTTTAGCAGAGGTGGCAGCTGAAATGCCTAAGCAGCAAATGAATGACTATAAACTTTTTCAAACCAAGGCCATATACAGAATGGGGATAACCCCAGATCATGCCCGTCGGCGCTTCAGAACCCAAAAGTGGAAACCAGATGTGTCATTTCCCAAACACGCCTACTACGTTGCAAAAAATTATGAGGCCTGGATATCAGGACATCAGGACACAATGTTAAAACCTTGGAAGAACTGCACCTCCTCATACAAATGGAGCAGTTCTTGGATGGTGTTCCTGAAGACATCACACGGTACATACAAGATGGAAAACCCAAAGATCTCGCTGAGGCGGGGAAGATTGGAGCCAAATGGATGGAAGTGGCAGAAAGCAAGAAAGCTACTGTCAAGGGGAACGATTACCCCAGGGGGCACACAGACCATAAACCCTACAACCGAGGACAGCCAAAGACCCCACATACCACCCAAGTAAAGCCACAGACACCCTACTCTTCCACCTCACCAGTCTCCAGTAACTCACCTCGGCCCAGTGACCCATCAGATGGAAGATGCTTTAAGTGTAATGAACTGCGACATATCAAGGCCAACTGTCCAAAGAACACCATGCGAGTGCAATTCATTACACCACCATCACACCAAAGATCCCCAGGCCCGGATGCCTCTCAAATACCCTTGGAGCGAAGGGAAAATTTGAGAGTGGGCGGAAAGAAGGTTACTGCGTGGAGAGACACGGGGGCACAAGTGTCAGCTATCCACCAATCCTTCGTAGACCCCAAATTCATCAACCCAAAGGCCAAAGTTACAATTTACCCCTTCATGTCACAAGCTGTAGACTTGCCTACAGCTGAACTGCCTGTCCAGTACAAAGGCTGGTCAGGAATGTGGACTTTTGCAGTCTATGACAATTATCCTATCCCCATGCTACTGGGGGAGACTTGGCCAACCAGGTGAAGTGGGCCAAGAGAGTGGGAATGGTTACCCGTAGCCAAACCAGGCAAGCTTCCAGACCCATTCCTGTTCCTGAGCCGTCCACAGAGGCCCCGTCTGTGTTACCAGAGACCCAGACAGAGGTAATGGATCCAGATTCCATGCCTACCACTGAAACAGCCACAGTACCTCCAGTCCCAGGCCCGGAACTGGAACAGCAACCAGCACCAGCAAGTGCAACCACATCTTCAAACTCAACGCCAGAGGGCGCCAGTGAGCCAGAACTGGCAGAAGCAAAAGACAGCCATACCAAAAAGGCTTAGCCAGAGCCTGAAATACCCTCAGGTGCACCAGCGGAGAGCGGTTCACCAGCAACGGAAACAACCCCATCATCTACATTGCTTCCAGAGGGACCAAGCCCAAGTCCACAGTCTGAGGAAGAACTGGTGACCCCATCCTCAAGGGAACAGTTCCAGACTGAGCAGGAAGCAGATGACAGTCTTCAGAAAGCTTGGGCGGCGGCACGGAGCACCCCACCGCCTCTCAGCTCTTCTAATCGATCCCGGTTTGTTATAGACCAAGGACTTTTATACAAGGAGATTCTTTCTGGTGGACACCGGGAAGAATGGCAGCCGCAAAAACAGTTGGTGGTTCCAACTAAGTACCGGGGGAAGCTCTTAAGTTTAGCCTATTATCATCCCAGTGGCCATGCTGGGGAGAACAGAATCAAGGACCGGTTGGGGAAGTCCTTCCACTGGGAGGGGATGGGCAAGGATGTTGCCAAGTATGTCCGGTCTTGTGAGGTATGCCAAAGAGTGGGTAAGCCTCAAGACCAGGTCAAGGCCCCTCTCCAGTCACTCCCCATAATTGAGGTCCCATTTCAGCGAGTAGCTGTGGATATTCTGGGTCCTTTCCCAAAAAAGACGCCCAGAGGAAAGCAGTATGTACTGACTTTAGTGGACTTTGCTACCCAATGGCCAGAAGCAGTAGCTCTAGGCAACACCAGGGCTAACACTGTGTGCCTGGCCCTAACAGACATATTTGCCAGGGTAGGTTGGCCCTCCGACATCCTTACAGATTCAGGGTCTAATTTCCTGGCAGGGACAATGGAAAAACTGTGGGAAACTCATGGGGTGAATCACTTGGTTGCCACCCCGTACCACCATCAAACCAATGGCCTGGTGGAAAGGTTCAATGGAACTTTGGGGGCCATGATACGAAAATTCATCAATTAATTCTCCAATAATTGGGACCTAGTGTTGCAGCAGTTGCTGTTTGCCTACAGGGCTGTACCACATCCCAGTTTAGTGTTTTCACCATTTGAACTTGTGTAATGTCACGAGGTTAAGGGACCATTACAGTTGGTGAAACAGCAATGGGAGGGGTTTACGCCTTCTCCAAGAACTAACATTCTGGACTTTGTAAGCAACCTACAAAGCACCCTCCGACACTCTTTAGCCCTTGCTAGAGAGAACCTAAAGGATGCTCAAGAAGAGCAAAAGGCCTGGTATGACAGACATGCCAGAGAACGTTCCTTCAAGGTAGGAGACCAGGTTATGGTCTTGAAGGCGCAACAGGCCCATAAGATGGAAGCATCATGGGAAGGGTCATTCACGGTCCAAGAGCGCCTGGGAACTGTAAACTACCTCATAGCATTTCCCAATTCCTCACTAAAGCCTAAAGCGTACCATGTTAATTTTCTCAAGCCTTTCTATTCCAGAGACTTACAGGTTTGTCAGTTTACAGTCCAGGGAGATGAGGCTGAGTGGCCTGACGGTGTCTACTACGACGGGAAAAAAGACGGTGGCGTGGAAGAGGTGAACCTCTCAATCACCCTGGAACGTCTGCAGCGGCGACAAATCAAGGAGCTGTGCACTAGCTTTGCCCCATTGTTCTCAGCCACCCCAGGACGGACTGAACGGGCATACCACTCCATTGACACAGGTAATGCTCACCCAATCAGAACCCCACCCTACCGGGTGTCTCCTCATGCCCAAGCTGCTATAGAACAGGAGATCCAGAACATGCTACAGATGGGTATAATCCGCTCATCTACCAGTGCGTGGGCATCTCCAGTGGTTCTGGTACCCAAACCAGATGGGGAAATACGCTTTTGCGTGGACTACCGTAAGCTAAGTGCGGTAACTCGTCCGGACAACTATCCAATGCCACGCACCGATGAGCTATTGGAGAAGTTGGGACGTGCCCAGTTCATCTCTACAATAGACTTAACCAAGGGGTACTGGCAAGTACCGCTAGATGAACCTGCCAAGGAGAGGTCAGCATTCGTCACCCATGCGGGGGTGTATAAATTCAATGTCCTTCCTTTCGGCCTTCGAAATGCACCCGACACATTCCAGAGGCTGGTAGATGGTCTACTAGTTGGACTGGGAGAATTTGCAGTTGCCTACCTCGATGATATGGCCATTTTTTCAGACTCCTGGCCCGAACACCTACTACACCTGGAAAAGGTCTTTGAGCGCATCAGGCAGGCTGGACTAACTGTTAAGGCCAAAAAGTGTCAAATAGGCCAAAACAGAGTGACTTACCTGGGGCACCAGGTGGGTCGAGGAACCATTAACCCCCTACAGGCCAAGGTGGATGCTATCCAAAAGTGGCCTGTCCCACGGTCCAAGAAGCAGGTCCAATCCTTCTTAGGCTTGGCCGCATACTACAGGCGATTTGTACCACACTACAGCCAAATCACTGCCCCATTGACCGACCTGACCAAAAAGACCCAGCCAAATGCAGTTAAGTGGACTGATGAGTGTCAAAAGGCCTTTACCCAACTTAAGGCAACGCTCATGTCTGACCCTGTACTCAGGGCCCCGGATTTTGACAAACCATTCCTAGTAACCACGGATGCATCTGAGCGTGGTATAGGAGCAGTGCTCATGCAGGAAGCAACGGATCACAACTTCCATCCTGTCGTGTTTCTCAGCAAGAAACTGTCTGAGAGGGAAAGTCACTGGTCAGTCAGTGAAAAGGAATGTTATGCCATTGTGTACGCCCTGGAAAAGCTACGCCCATATGTTTGGGGACGGCGGTTCCAACTACAAACTGACCATGCTGCACTAAAGTGGCTTCATACTGCCAAGGGGAACAACAAGAAACTTCTTCGTTGGAGTTTAGCTCTCCAAGATTTTGATTTTGAAATTCAACACATCACAGGAGCTTCTAACAAAGTTGCTGATGCACTCTCCCATAAAAGTTTCCCAAAATTCAGTAGTTAAAAAGTGTTCTTAAAATGTAAAAGTCTGTTAGTTATATACTTAGTAGTATATGTAAAGGTGCATGTGTTGTAGTAATCTGTTTATTTTAAAGTTCTAAAAGGAAATCGCCGCCAGTAAGCTTCCCCACTGTCTGCAATTTGGGGGGCGTGTCATAAACAGATAGCTAAGGATTAATGTCTCTTTCACCTGAAGCACCTGACCAGAGGACCAATCAGGAAACCGGATTTTTTCAACTTTGGGTGGAGGGAATTTGTGTCTGAAGTCTTTGTCTGTCTGCCTGCTTTCTCTGAGCTTTGGAGAAGTAGTTTCTGCTTTCTAATCTTCTGTTTCTAAGTGTAAGGACAAAGAGATCAGATAGTAAGTTATATGGTTTCTTTTCTTTGGTATTTGCATGAATATAAGTGTTGGAGTGCTTTGATTTGTATTCTTTTTGAATAAGGCTGTTTATTCATATTTATTTTAAGCAATTAACCCTGTATTTTGTCACCTTAATACAGAGAGAGCATTTGTATGTATTTTTCTTTCTTTTTTATATAAAGCTTTCTTTTGAAGACCTGTTGGAGTTTTCTTTCTGGGAAATTTCAGGGAAATTGAGTCTGTACTCACCAGGGAATTGGTGGGAGGAAGAAATCAGGGGGAGATCTGTGTGTGTTGGATTTGCTAGCCTGATTTTGCATTCCCTCTGGGTGAAGAGGAAAGTGCTTTTGTTTCCAGGACTGGGAACGGAGAGGGGGAGTCACTCTGTTTGGATTCACAGAGCTTGTGTCTGTGTATCTCTCCAGGAGCACCTGGAGGGGGGAAGGGAAAAAGAATTATTTCCCTTTGTTGTGAGACTCAAGGGATTTGGGTCTTGGGGTCCCCAGGGAAGGTTTTTCGGGGGGACCAGAGTGCCCCAAAACACTCTAATTTTTTGGGTGGTGGCAGCAAGTACCAGGTCCAAGCTGGTAGCTAAGCTTGGAGGTTTTCATGCTAACCCCCATATTTTGGACGCTAAGGTCCAAATCTGGGACTAAAATTATGACAGATCCCTCTTTTGGCTTCTTGCCCAACACATCAGGTCCAGGCTTTTTGCCCTTGTCTGTAGGGCTCTGCATGGTTCTGCCCTTGCCTAATACTCTGCTTGCATTTTTTGTTGCCCTTTCTCCCCTTCTTTTCCAACTCTTATCTTTGTGCCTACAAGTCCCTCTGTCCACATAGTGCCAGTCCTAGGCTGTAGTTGTCCTTGATACAGACTTTGGCAATTGCCCACTGACAGCATTATCCCAAGATGAGTACAATAAACCCTACCAATGAAACCATGTAGTTCCCAGTATCACCTTTCTTCCAGTGCCCTGCAGGCAGAGAGAAACACTGCACCTTGCAGCATGCCCTGAAAGTCAACATGCCCAGACTTACAGACCAAGATGTTCTCAATCAAATTTCCCCAAATCAGACAAAAGCAGTGAAGTTCTAAAGGCAGAATTGTATTCCATTTAATCAATGGAAAACTGCCATTGACTTCAATAGGAATAAAATCAGGCCCTAAGGCACTGATCTTGCCCAAGTTCCGCACAGACCCCCAGAGCGACAGAGCTGATTGGGCCAAGCTAGTATCATCCTGTGTCTCAGTAGGTGATTGTGCCTTATCTATCTTAGAGCTTGTCTGCACTGCCTGCCGGATTGGCGGGCAGTGATCGATCCAGCGGGGGGTGATTGACCACGTCTAGACATGTCAAATCAACCGCTGAGCGCTCTTCCGTCAACTCTGGTACTCCACCAGAACAAGGAGTGCAAGCGAAGTCAACAGTGTGTCAGCTGTCAATTAACCACAGTGAAGACACCATGGTAAGTAAATCTATGTCGACTTCAGCTACTCTATTCATGTAGCTGAAGTAGCGTATCTTAGATTGACCCCGTGCGGTAGTGTAGACAAGCCCTTAGTTTGTTTGGATTGTAGGCTCCTGGAGGCAGGATCACGTTTTCCTTTATTTTATGGTTTATTATTATTTTATTTTATCTATGCAAAGAGCCCAAGTATGCATTATAACAAATAATGGCAAATGGGAGGAAAATTTTTAAAAACAGAAGTTTTTGCTGAAAATGTGGTGATATGGAAAAACATCAGATATTTCTAAAGAAGATTTAATAAATGAGGTTATTTTAACACAGAGTATGCCTGAGAAATTTCACGGAGCAGGATAACTAAAGCAGATCTAAAAATGGTAACAAATGAAAGCTAGGAAGTTATTTTAAGTATACTTGGCTACTACTTTAACTTTATTTTTCAATATTAAATTTCAACTTCCATTTCTTGCATGATTAATCCAATTCCTGATTAATTTGAAACACTAGGTCTGTGCTACTCCCCCATATTACTCCTGGAGGGATAATGTGCTTCAGTGACAAATGTTAACTGAATGTGCTGCATTATCTTTTCTTGGCATAGCAAATAAAGGGGAAAAAATCATTTATTTCCAGCTTCAGAAAGCAGCCTTAGGGGATCAATGTGGCACTACTTCAACTTCAACTAAATGATTGTGGCAGCTTTTCCTTATTCTACCAGTAGACGGGAGTGATGGCACTCTCACTCCATTAGCAGAATCAAACATAAAGCTTTTATGAATTCTATTCCAGTTCAAAAGTCTTTATCATCTATGCAACACGGGCAAAGCTTTTGGGGCTTTCACCCCTTTCTGGAAAATGAATAATGCACCAACTGAACAATTATGGATGGTTCTAGGCTGAGATGCTACAAGATAATGTGACAATCAAAATGACCTATTCAAATGAGATTCTTGCTGAGCTGAGCATTGATATAGGAAAAACACACAGACTGAGGGCACTGTTCTGCTTCCATTGATGTCAATGGAAGTGTTTCCAATGAAGAGCAGTAGGGATGAGTCTTTCCTGCTTGTATACATTTTTTTCCATTTAAAAACAATTCTAAAGGGTTTTTAAAAGAGAAGAACATGATTATAATACAATTGTGATCCGACTCAGAGAACTGGTAGGCAAGGACCCATAGGGAGAAAGAGGAGTTCAGGAGAGCTGGCAGTTTCTCAAACAGACAATATAAAAGGTGCAACAGCAAACTATCCTGATGTGAAGGAAAGATAGGAAGACTAGTAAGAAGCCAATATGGCTCCATCAGGAACTCTTCAATGACCCGTTAATTAAAAAGGAATCCTACAGAAAGTGGAAACATGGACCAATTGCTAAGGATGAATACAAAAGAATAGTGCAAGCAGATAGGGACAAAATCAGAAAGGCTAAGGGACAAAATGAGTTCCATCTGGCAAGAGACATAAAAGGCAATAAGAAAAAAATTCTATTAATACCTTAGGATCAAGAGAAAGACAAAGGAAAGTGTAGATCCCTTACTTGTTGGGGAAGGAGAGCTAATAATGGGTAATATCAAGAAGGCTCAGGTATTTAATGCCTATTTAGTTTCAGTCTTCACTAAAAAGGTTAAAGGTGACCAGTTATTCAGCATAATTAATGCTAACGATAAGGGGGGAGGAATGCTAGTTAAAATAGGGAAAGAAGTTAAAAATATTTAGATAAGTTAGATATATTCAAGTTGGCAGGGCCTGATGAAGTTTGTTCTAGGGTATTTAAGAAACTAGTGGAAGCAATCTCAGGGTATGTCTACACTACTGGATTATTCCGATTTTACATAAACCGGTTTTGTAAAACAGATTGTATTAAGTTGAGTGCACGCAGCCACACTAAGCACATTAAGTCGGCGGTGTGTGTCCATGGTCCGAGGCTAGCGTCTATTTCTGGAGCGTTGCACTGTGGGTAGCTATTCCGTAGCTATCCCATAGTTCCTGCAGTCTCCCCCGCCCCTTGGAATTCTAGGTTGAGATCCCAGTGCCTGATGGGGCAAAAATCATTGTCGCGGGTGGTTCTGGGTAAATGTCATTTACAATGGCACAGCAGATGGTACAGAACAACTGATAACCGTCTCTGCTATCATGCAAAGGCAAATGAATGCTGCTGTGTAGTGCTGCAGTACCGCGTCTGTTAGCAACATCCAGTAGATACATGGTGACAGTGGGAAAAAAAAAAGCTAAATGAGCTCCATGGTTGCAGTGCCATGGCGTCTCCCAGGGCAATCTAGGGAAAAAGGGTGCAAAATGATTGTCTGCCGTTGCTTTCCCGGAGGAAGGAATGACTGATGACTCATAGACTCATAGACTCTAGGACTGGAAGGGACCTCGAGAGGTCATCGAGTCCAGTCCCCTGCCCTCATGGCAGGACCAAATACTGTCTAGACCATCCCTAATAGACATTTATCTAACCTACTCTTAAATATCTCCAGAGATGGAGATTCCACAACTTCCCTAGGCAATCTATTCCAGTGTTTAACTACCCTGAAATAGATTGCCTAGGGAAGTTGTGGCACCGTGTCTACCAGCAGCATGCAGTATACATAGGGTGACATATAAAAGTCAAGAAACTATTTTTTCCCCTTTTCTATCATGGAGGGGGAGGGGGCTTAAATTAACAAGATAGACCCTGAACCACCCTGGACAATATGTGTGACCCTACAGGCATTGGGAGCTCAGCCAAGAATGCAAATACTTTTCGGAGACTGCTGGGGACTGTGGGATAGTTGGAGTCCTCGGTACCCCCTCCCTCCATGAGCGTCCATTTGATTCTTTGGCTTTCCGTTACGCATGTCATGCAGCACTGTGCTGTGGACTCTGTATCATAGCCTGGAGATTTTTTTAAAATGCTTTGGCATTTCGTCTTCTGTAAAGGAGCTCTGATAGAACAGATTTGTATCCCCATACAGCGGTCAGATCCAGTATCTCCCGTACAGTCCATGTTGGAGCTCTTTTTGGATTTGGGACTGCATTGCCACCTGTGCTGATCAGAGCTCCACGCTGGGCAAACAGGAAATGAAATTCAAAAGTTCGCGGGGCTTTTCCTGTCTACCTGGCCACTGCATCCGAGTTCAGATTGCTTTCCAGATTGGTCACAGTGGAGCACTGTGAGATAGCGCCCGGAGGCCAATACCGTTGATTTGCGGCCACGCTAACCCTAATCCGATATGGTAATACTGATTTTAGCGCTACTCCTTTCGAGGAGTACAGAAACCGATTTAAAGAGCCCTTTATATCGATATAAAGGGCCTCGTTGTGTGGAATGGTACAGCGTTAAATCGGTTTAACGCTGCTAAAATCAGTTTAAACGCGTAGTGTAGACCAGGTCTCAGATTCGTTAGTGATTGTCTTTGGGAACTCCTGGAGAACTAGTGAGGTCCCAAAAGACTGGAGAAAGGCAAACATAGTACCTAACTTTAAAAAGGACCCGGGGAATTATAGACCAGTCGGCCTAATTTCGATATCCGGAATGATACTGGGACAAATGATTAAGCAATCAGTTTGTAAGTATGTAGAGGATAATAAGGCTGTAAGTAATAGCCAACAAGAATAAATCATGCCAGATCATGATTTTTAATGACTCTTTGACAGAGTTACTGGCGTAGTGGATGGGGGGAAGCTGTAGACATGATTTATCTTGATTATAGTAAAGCACAGTTCCACGTGAGTTTCTAACAAACAAACTATGGAAATGTGGTCTAGATGAAATGTCTATCAGGTGGGTATAAAACAGGTTGAAAGACCGTGCTCAAAGAATAGTTATAAATAGTTTGCTGTCAAACTAGGGGGAAGTATTTAGTGGGGTCCAGCAGGGGTCTGTCCTGAGTCCAATCATAATCTGTATTTTCATTAATGACTCGGATAATGGACTGGAGAGTATGCTTATAGAATCTGCAGATGACACCAAGCTGGGAGGCATTGCTGGCACTTTTGAAGACAGGATTGAATTCAATATGACCTTGACAAATTGGAGAATTGGTCTGAAATTGACAAGATGAAATTCCATAAAGACAAGTGCAAAGTACTACATTTGAAGGAAAAATCCAATGCACAGCTACAAAATGGGGACTAATTGGCTGAGCAATAGTACTATTGAAAAGTATCTGGAGATTATAGTGGATCACAACTTGAATATGAGCCAACAATGTGATGCAGTTGCAAAAAGGATTAATATCATTCTGGGATGTATTAACTGGAGTGTCCTATGTAAGGCATGAGATGTAATTGTCCCACTCTACTTGGGTGAGGGCTCAGCTGGAGTACTATGTCCGGTTCTGGGTGCCACACTTTAAGAAAGACATGGACAAATTGGAGAGAATCCAGAGACAGTAACACAAATAAAAAAATGTTTACAAAATCTGACATATATGAGGAAAGGTTTAAAAAAACTGGGCATGTTGAGTCTTGAGAAAAGA
The DNA here is from genome assembly GCF_007399415.2 of Gopherus evgoodei. Lineage (NCBI taxonomy): Eukaryota > Metazoa > Chordata > Testudines > Testudinidae > Gopherus > Gopherus evgoodei. The sequence goes on from NC_044333.1 coordinate 20,167,645, forward strand.
AGAGTGAGGGAGAGGACCTGATAAATAGTCTTCAAATATGCTAAGGGCTGTTATAAAGAGAATGGTGATCAATTGTACTCCATATCCACTGAAGCTATGACAAGCAGTAAAGGGCTTAATCTGTAGCAACGGAGATGTAGGTTAGATATTAGGGCAAATTTTCCAACTATGAGGATAGTTAAACTCTGGAACAGGCTTCCAAGGGAGGCTATGGAATCCCCATCATAGGAGTTTTTTTTTTAAGAAGAGGTTAGACAGACACCTGTCAGGGATGGTCAAGGTATCTTTAGTCCTGCTTTAGCACAGGGGGCTGGACTAGATGACTTCTCAAAGTCCCTTCCAGCCCTACATTTCTATGATTCTATTAATACCAATCAGACATAAGCGCTGGTGTATATTTGATGTGAATTAGCATGAGTGGATTTGCCAGTAATATGGGTAATGTACATCTTATAAGAGAGCACACAGAAACATATTGAAAGGTTAGTGGCATGGAGGCAGCATTGTTCTTTGGATTGGACGTTTTGTTGCATAAAATATTAGTTTTTTTCATAATTATTATGACTGTTCCTGTGGACTATGTCTTTGTCATATAGCAATCTATCCAACTTGTTTAACTACATCGAAAGGTTCATATTAATTTTGCCATTTTCAAATTAGCATGCCTACTTGTTATATGTTACCCTGTGCAATAACTTTTTAAAGAGGGAGAACTAGATCTACTCCACTGGTATATGAGTTCTTACTATGTTTAAGCTTTTTCTCTGATGTCTTAGGTGCAGTAATGATAAACACTTACAGATAGATTAGGTGGATTGGCCCATGTATAATTAGTTGGAACACTTGATACTGGTCATTTAACATCAAAATAACATTATATATATTCCCCCCTCTTTTAAATTTGATATGTAATTCAGAGCAAAAGTATTCCATATGCCTACTTGGGATATTTTTTCATTAGGTCTCTCAGATCGGAAAAAGAAATAACCTGAAGCTCAAACAATATTTGGTTATTTTGTTCTTCCATAGAAGAATCTTTAAATCTTGTTGGCTTTTTTAAAATATATACACTTACTTCAAATTTACATCAGTGTTATGGTTCTGTATCTATAGAATGGCTGCTTATCTGATGCATCAAAACTCAAATGTAAGATGTTTCTCCAATATGGTTCACTATATTATTTACAAGGTGATTGGTTTTTGGAGTATTGGAATTCATCTTCGGATAGATTTGAAAACTTTGGGGAAAATAATGACTGTTACTGCACAAACCAATTGGGTAATTGCTTGCACAAATGAATTTATGCACACAAGATTGCCCAATGTGCGAACAAGTGTGACAATTGTGTTTGCAAATTAGGCATTCAATTGAATCCATAGAATGATAATACTTAGCTGTTGTATAGCATTTTTCAGGCAAAGATTTGAAAGCATTTTAGAAAAGAGGGCAGTAGAATATCTCACATTTTACAAATGTAAAAAATGAAGCCCAGAAAGTTACTGACGTGGAGCTTGAACGCTCGTCTCTTTCACAAACAGAAGTTGGGCCAATAAGAGATGTTACCTCACTCGCCTTGTCTCTCTCCTATCCTGGAACCTACATGGGTATGACAACTGCAAACAGCAGGCAAGTGGCAGATCCAAGAATCAAACCCAGGTTTCCTGACTTGCAGTCCAGTGCCCCATCCAATATGCATTGCTAGTGTTTATTTTGCACTTCCAGTTGTATTGTACATGTAAATATTTGGAGTGGCACATTTAATGATAAAAGTCCAGTCTTGCTGCTGTGAGTAAGAAACTGGGGCTAACAAATGGAGATTGCTCCAAGCCTCTTTGCTATGCAGCAATGTAAAAGATTAGGGCCTATTTTATAGTGCCCACCTTCTACTGGACCAAGTTTTGCTCTTGCTGAGCCAGCTCCCTGGGGTAATTCTGTCTGAGCTCTGAGTCTAGGGAAGCATTTTCCAGCAGGGTTAATTGTTTTATTTTAAGCTTCCTTTACAAAACAAATAAAAAACACTGCAGATTCTTCCCTTAAAAGTCTGTGCAGGTCAAGTAGTCCCTTCCTCAGGTTCATCCCTCATAATAGAAACTTCAACAACCCAAAATTTCCTGGCTTTTACCTCAGAGTCTCAGTAATAAAGGACTTCACACAGTCTCCCTTCTGTCCATTTGGTTCCTGGAGCAATTCCTCTCGGCAATAGCTCCAGTTGCAGTCCATTGGGACCACAGCCCATCAGCTTTCTGGAGGGTATTTCCTTCTACCCAGGTTAAAGTTGCCAGGTGCCTGGATTTTGACTGGAAAGTCTGATTGAAAGGGGACCTGTAGGGTGTCCGGTCAGAAGTACTGACTAGACACCAAAAGTCCGGTTATTGCCTGCTGGGGTGCCAGAAGAAGGGGGTCACTGCCTGCAAATGCTACTGCCAGCCTGCCCCCTGCCAACTTACCCCAGGGCATGGGGACTGGGTGAGACCATTGTGTGTGTGGGGGTACTGAGTCATCAACTCACACCAGTCACTTCTCAGTTGGGGTTGCTTCCTACCTGCATCTCGTGGGCAGGCAAGCAGGTTCCGAGTCAGCTCCTAGCCTGGCTCTGCAGGTGGCATGTGAGTCCTGGGGCGTGGAGGAGCAGAGGGGAGAGTGAGTGAGCCAGCGACAAGGGGAGTGAGCAAGCGACAGAGTGGAGGAGAAGTGGGAAGTGAGCTGGGGGGAGGTCTGTAGTGTTGGGTTTTAAGGAGTTTTAAAGTTGGCGACTCTACCTCTATTCTATCTCCTGCTGCCTTCTTTTATAAAGGATCAATTCATTAAGTTCTTGCTCTTTTCTCGGGTGTAGCAGGTGGAGCTAATCAGCCAGACAGCTGCAGGCTCTGGCCCCAATTTTTCATATACATTTTCCAGCTGAAAGACCTAACAATATCTTCAAGATAATATTGAGTCTTTCTTCCCCCATCATCATTCTTCCCTCTTGATTCCCTGACAGGAAACATCTTCTTTAACAATCAGGTTCCCAGGTTTATATATGCTTACGTAAGCAATGTATGTTAAGGGGATGGTTTCCAACAACATCCGGAGTTTTTTATAGATATGAAGATGCCACAGATTAGTAGATAGTCTAATGCATAGAATTCCTGAGTAGGGTTACTTACATACAGGTCAAAAGCCAGTATTCTGGGTCTTAGAATTCAACATACTCTTTGTTAATACCATAAGATTCTAAAGAATAGTTGATAAATCAATGAATCAAATATACAGAAAGAAAAGGATCAAAAGGGTTAGTGTTTACTAATAGATACTAACACAAAGGAATGGTATCCCTTATATCTTTTTTTTTCTTTGAGAGGTTTAATGATGAAACAAAAGCCAGTCACTGTTTACAGACGACGGCCCCAGTGACCACCCTTTCTGCGAGTGCTGTCAGAGGGGATGAGGGTGACATCCTCAATGTGCCCAGTCTTCTTTACAGAATGAGCTAGAGCTCTGAGGGCTGACTGGGCACCAGATCCAGGAGTCTTGGTCCTATTCACAGGCAGCGGTGTTGGGATGATGAGAGGTCATTGGCCTAGCTACCAAAGCATCTCCCACTGAAGTAAGATGAGGAATGATGGCTTACTCTTTGCTCTCAGTCCTTGTTTCCTAGATAGGGGCTGGGGCTTCAGATTAGATGAAGAAAACCCCCACAGCACCAGTCAGTAAACGATTGTTCCAGCAGATCTCTCCAAGTCCTGTAGCTGTTTGGGTGTATTGCTTACTGATTTACAAATCATTTGGAATATAATCCTGTTCTGTGGCTTCCTGTTCTGTAGCCTTAGTCCATTTCTCAGCCTGAACGGCACCACCAGATATAGTAATATTGCCCAGGAAAATAACATATAGAAAAATGTCACATTTGGTATACACCCTAGAGCAGCATACCTGGATACTTGGAAGAGTCCTTCAAGGTCCAAAAGTTAACTCTTTCATATGGCAAAGTAAGTGATATAATACATTTCTGTACTTTTACTCAGATCTACTTAAGGGATTTCTGAATGAGATGTCTGTGTCTCTGTGAAGTCCTGACCAGTAAATCTGGTTTACTGATACATAGGAACAGTAAGCAGATAAAAACACCCGGAAGAGGTAGCAGCCATAAAGCATATGCTGTGAAGGAGCAGCACTCCATAAAATGAAGTTTCAAAGAATAATCCAAATGTGCAGCTAGCCAGATGTTCAGAATTATGACTAAAATTGTAGCACTTGAAACGTGCATGCTTAACCCATATGAAAAGTATCAGTATGACTTCTTGGTTTCATGGGAGAACAGTATCTGTGACCAGCAAAAAGTAAAACATTAAATGAAAGGATGTCAGATGGCAATCTAGATTTATATAAAAAATTCCAATGTATTTGGAGAACTAGATTATGTGAAAGCTCCTCATTGTGGGGTTTTTTCATCAGCACTCTTCACTTGTTTAAAATGAAGTGCAGTGAAATCCCATTGTATCCATTACCTGCTTTGTTAAACATACCATTAAAGGCTAGCATTGCCTTTCTGCACATCTCTGTTAAACATTAACTAGCTAAACATGACATAAAATATTTTAATGCTTCTGTGAATTAGAAGTGTCTAGCAAAGACTGACCCCCAGCTAGCTATCTTTTGAATTATAACAGAGCCCTAAAATGTTCTCTTTAATTATCATATAATACAGGCAATTTAGCTGTGCAAATCCGCTCCCACCCCCGAAAAAAACCTGACAACTTAGCAAAAGAAAACCACCATATTCCTAGGATATAAGTAATGTTGTGCAGTGCTCTTATGTTTTCCCTTCATAGCCATACTGAGTAACATAAATATTACCCATGTCTTGGCTGGATATCATGTGGAGAGTGACTATAAATAACATGGAGAATGGCATCTTAATGACTTTCATACCCAGATGGAAAAAAGGAGTGTATAATATTATTTCAAGTCATGCCAGCTTAGTTAAAAAGTTTGGGGCCAGATCTTTAGCCCCACTCAGTCTGTTTTGAGCTACTTCTTTCCACCTCCTTCCTTCTGCTCCCTTGGCTTTCCTCCCTTGGTTCCATATAGCTTCTTGGGTGGAGGCTGAAGAGTCCTCATACAAGAGGAATTCAGATGAGGGACCCTCCCTAACTGGAGAGCTATGAAGAAAGTGGCAGTTACCTCCTCCCCTTGTTACTGCCTGTTGAACTACACTCTGTCAATGAAGCACAGTGCTGCACCAGTCCTCCGGTGTCCAGCACCAGCTGCTTAAAAACTAGGGCTCTGGGGCTGAGAATCTCACCATGTTAGTTATTTGTCATGTCTCCTACCTCTGGTGCCAATGCTTTTGGGGTGTGGGGTTCTCACCAGGTCAGGCCCTGACAGTGCTGGAAGGTGCGGACCCAGATGTGAGCATCAGGGTCCTGTGTGGGTGACCTCCCAGAACTGGAACCCTGAAACTGAAGGTGCCAGTGTCCAAATGTTGGAGGGAAGAGACTATATTCTCCTGGGCTGACGGCACAGAGGGGCAGGCGGGAGGACGTGGACAGGACTACAGCACTTGTATGGTATGCTTACTGGTACGTAGCAGGCACTGTTGAACTATTTGGGCAATGCATAAGCTGGGAATATGAGCCAATAATCTAAGCAAGTAATTGATGATTAGAGTCAAAAAGTTGGACAGCGAAGAGGTGGTATCCCCAATTCCAGGGGCATTAAAGCTTCCTAAAGGATTTTAGTTTTAAATAGCTTCAGGCTTCAAGCACTGTTCAGAAAAGAGATTGATCTGATGAAATTTCACCACCCTGAGAAGGACATTTAGATGCTTTCATTCACTGTGCCATTTACTATGCACTGCTGTTAGAGGGCACATAATAAAGTGTTTACTGTGCTGCACCTCACTCCTTGAACCTTTTGTTGCTGTAAATTGTGTTCTTCGCCTTTATCTCAGTGCTGCCAACACATAATTTTAATGCTGGCGTTTTGAAAGTGTGCGGTCTGCTCTCTCAGGCTCGTTGTGCAGACACAACCAGCACTGCGGCTCATTCATCATTCACACTTCTCATAGAAAGAGACTGCTTTGGTGCTGTGATTTCCCAATGCTATACACTAAAGCAATGGACATTAGCATTTAGCATCAGGAACATTGGATCTGCCAATGCTAAAGGGCTACCTCCTTTTCTCTTATGAAACTATTATTTTTCAGATAACCAGAGTCAAAAATTCAGCAGAAAGGTATTTCTTATTAAATAAGTAACTTCACTATAGCTATTAATGGGACTCTTGAGTAGACGCATGACACCTTCAGAAAACCTGTCTATTCTGAACGGAATTACATGAGCACACTTTTCTATTCTTTCTAAAACAAGATGGGTCTAAACTACAACACTAGATACAAATATGCCTGGACTTTAGGGGTGTTTGGACTTTACAGACTGGGGACTGATTGGCTAAGCAGCAGTTCTGCAGATAAGGACCTGGGGATTACAGTAGATGAGAAGCTGGATGTGAGTCAACAGCATGCCCTTGTTGCCAAGAAGGCTAATGGCATATTGGGCTGCATTTGTAGGAGCACTGCCAGCAGATTGAGGGAAGTGATTATTGCTCTCTATTCAGCACTGGTGAGGCTACATCTGGAGTACTGCATCCAATTTTGGGCCCCCGACTACAAAAAGGATATGGACAAATTGGAGAGAGTCCAGTGGAGGGCAACAAAAATGATTAAGGGGCTGGGGCGCATGATTTATGAGGAGAGGCTGAGGGAACGGGGCTTATTTAGTCTGCAGAAAAGAAGAGTGAAGGGGGATTTGATAGCAGCCTTCAACTTCCTGAAGGGGGGTTCCAAAGAGGATGGAACTTGGCTGTTCTCAGGGTGGCAGATGACAGAACAAGGAGAAATGGTCTCAAGTTGCAGTATAAGGGGGTCTAGGTTGGATATTAGGAAAAACTGTTTCACTAGGAGGGTGGTGAAGGACTGGAATGCGTTACCTAGGGAGGTGGTGAAATCTCCATCCTTAGTAGAGTGACCAGACAGCAAGTGTGAAAAATCGGGATGGGGTAGGAAGTAATAGGAGCATTTAAGAAAAAGACCCCCAAATTAGGATTGGTCCCTGTAAAATTGGGACACCTGGTCACCCTAATCCTTACAGGTTTTTAAGGCCCAGCTTGACAAAGCCCTGGCCAGGTATGATTTAGTTGGGGTTGGTTCTGCTTTGAGCAGGGGGGTTGGACTTGATGACCTCCTGAGGTCTCTTCCAACCCTAATCTTCTGATTCTGTAATCTGATGCTGGAGTCCTGCTGTGAGCAAAATAGATTTCATTGGAAGTGATGAGTACGTAGGTCTATAAATATTAGACCTGAATAACCCACATTTCCAGGTGTTTTTCAGCATCTTATTAATGGCTTTTGGCATGTTTGTGCCAGGTGGCTGCCCTGGAGCTGAGAGAGAGGCAGAAAAACATATTCACAAAATTTCATGCAAAAATATCATTTATCAACATTTGTGGATGCAGAAATGTTGCTTTATGAAATTTCTGTCAAATGGCCATTTTCACATGTGAAATTTAGAAGTGAGAGACAATCTGTGGCACCAGTGTCTATTACATGCCATAATGCACTAAACCTGCATGACAGGAAAAGTTCTGCCTTCCTGCATGATGCAGGTAAAATGACTATGGAGGATGGAGATGAGAGACTGCGTCCATCTGGCAAAGGAGGTCTAGCTATATTGCTAGGGAACCAATAAAGCCATAGGAAGAGAGATGACTTGGTGGGCTGGAGAAGAGAGAAATACAGGGCCCATCTAACTGAATGAGAAAGGGAGAGGGAGCATGTTTGGTACAAGGGTGTAGTAGGCTCCAGTGCTGTGGAAAGGAGAGAAATGAAGGGAACTGAGGTGGAGTGGAGTGGAGTGGATCAAAGAATTGAACATGGCATTACTAAGCAGGATGTGAGAGAACAGAGAATAAAGGGAAAAAAAGAATGGAGCCATGGATTGAATGGGGGAGGGGGGATATAGAGGGACCTCATATGGGAGGTAACAAAGGGAGGAAGAAAGTGGAGCTTGTTGAGGGTAAATGTGGCAGAGCAGGAGGAAGTGGGAAGGGGACGTTCATAAAAAGAAAAATCAGTGTACCTCTTCAAAGGAAGTAAAAGGCAAACAAAGTTGTGTAGATGGAAAGAAGGGACTATCTAGCTCGAGAATGAGAAGAGAAAATTAGTTATTGATTCACTATTCATTGCTGAAATAGCACTAGTACCCAAAATGTAGTAGGTGGGTGCCTAATACAAAGCAAAATAGAGGGCCAGAGGAGTAGAATGGAAAAAGAAAAGAGGGGCAAGAAAAATATAAATATGGTCAGTGGAATATAGTTGATGTATACTTTCCCTGCATTTAATTGCATTTTCATGGTATCCCACAGCCTGTACATCAGGGAGACAGAGGGTGGGAGAATCCTGCTGATGTGGGAATATACAGGAACATAACTCCTTTCACACTGGAATAAACTTTCAGATACTAAACATTTCTATATCTTTGCCATTCAGCAGTTGTCCGTAACCTTCACGCTTCATGTAATTACTAAAATGATGAACTGCAAATGAAATGATGAAAATTTCATCCACTTCAAAAATCTCTGCTGAATATTCCCTTTGCTGGGCTAAGAGGGTCATTCAGTTCATTGCCAATAACAGAAAGGTTTTTGAAATTACAATAGTGCAATAGCACCTGGGGCCCCAATTGGTGACCAGACCCCCATTGTGCTCGGTGCTGTACAATCACACAGTAAAAAGCCAGTCCCTGTCTCAGAGAACTCTCAACAGGCAGATGGGACAACCTGGCCAGGTAATTAGGGGCACAAAGGCTGCTGTGGGCCAGTGCAGAAAGTGGTTCATAGTTGGTCCATTGATTCATCCCACCTATCAGAAATGACAAGCCTGAGTGGGAGGCTCACCACCTAGAGGGGAACAGGACAAAGGGAGGAAGTAGGCTTTAGAGGCTGGGTACCCGGAGAGAAAAGATGATTTGTTTTTCAACTGCCTGGAAAAAACTGGATTCAGGGGGGTTTAAGAACTCAGGAGCCCGTGTCCAGAAGAGAGAGAAGGAGCAGTGAGGCTTCCCTGAAGGAATCAGATTTTACAGTCTGTTCATCTGCTTGGTTAAGGCTGGTCCAGGTTTCCCTGAGGTAAGAGAAAGCCTTGGCACCTGCTACTCTCTGCTTTATCCCTTCTGATTTGAGTTCACAAACTGCTTGAAAGCCTTATGAATGGGAGAGGCTCTCCATGCCTCCCTGAAGGAAAGGGAAGCTCTAGAAATAGCCCAGAGAGGGTGTGTCATTTGGTCCCTCTGGAATGACCTCACTCCATGCCCATGTAAGGGCTTGGCTACATAGTAGGATCATGTGGACTGTGGGGGTGTGAGTTCTAAGGCTAAGTCTAGGCTGTGAGCCAGGGGTTGTGATTCCCTTGCTTATGTACACAAACTCACACTAGATCTTGTGGAGCAAGCACTAATATAAATTACAGCGTAGCTGCAGTAGCACAAATAGCAGCAGTGGAGACGTGACGGAGCTGTGCCATGTACAAACTTGCCTGAAACTGGTGGGTATTTATTTGGCACAGCTCGGCCGTCGCTGCAGCTCTGCTGCCACTACCTGTGCTACTGTGGTTATGCTCTATTCATGCTGGTGCTAGCTCGATGAAAGCTAGCGTGAGTATGTGTACACGAGCAGGACAATCACACTTCTAGCTTCTAGTGTAGATCTAGCCCTAACGTGCACTAGTGCAATGTGTTAACTGGTCCATGTAGACCCTGTTGATGTGCTTTAGCATAGTGCTGCTTGAAACAGTACTACTTTAAAGTGCAATGAGCAACTTTTTTGAGCACCAGCAGGGTGCACCGAGTCAGTTAATGCACAGAACTTCAGTGTGTGTTAGAAATCACCTCCCTCTAGTCTACATTGTCCCACTGTGTAGACAAGCCCTTGATCTGTTGTTGGATTATTACTCTGATTAAAGAGATTTTTCCCCGCCCTCCCAAAACTTGCTTTTTGGTGAGTCCTGCTGTGGTCACTTGGCCCTCCTCCCATTTTGACTCCCACACAGACACGTGTTAAAGTGGCTGAATTTCAGAGGTGCTGAGCACCTGCAGCTTCCATTGACCTCAGTGGCATCATGGACTTTTTGCACCTCTAAAGATCAAGTCAAATGTCTCTCTAGGTATCTCAGTGTGGCTTTGGCTTTAAATCACTCAAGGTTGAAAGACTGGGTTTGTTCTCCCTGCACTGAAATGCTCCTTATGATCCTAGCTAAGGGAATGTAACGGGATTTAGTTGTGTTTGAGTGCCAGGTTACCTTAGGTTTCTGGATAGTACGATTGGCTTCTTGGTGCTTTGAGTTTAGAGAACATAGACCCTAAACAAATATCTAAGGAGGGATCTGATGCCAGCCTCTGCTAAGCAGGGTTTGCACAGCACTGATTATGAGGTTATTTTGATTTTGCTGACTTTTGTATCTTATTGTCCAGATTTACATACAGAGAAATGTCAGCTATAGCCTATCTAAACTGAGAACAACTGTGAAACTCCAGCTTCAGTACATTGTACAAACAGGGCCGGTGCTACCATTTAGGCAGCCTAGGCAATCGCCTAAGGTGCTAGAATTATTCAGGGGGCTGCATTTTGCCGGGGGGGGGGGGCGGCAGGCGGCTCCAGTTGACCTGCCGCAGTCATGCCTGCGGAGGGTCCGTGGTCCGCAGCTCCGGTGGAGCTGCCGCAGTCATGCCTGCAGACGGTCGGCTGCTCGCGCTGCTCCTGTGGACTGCCTGCAGGCATGCTGCGGCAGCTCCACCAGAGCCACGGACCAACAGACTCTCCACAGGAATGACTGCTCCACCGGAGCCGCGGGATCAGCACGGGGGGCGGCGAAATGGCCGTGTGCCTAGGGCGCGAGAAACCCCAGCGCCGGTCCTGTGTACAAATATGATGATTTGTCCAAATTCATTGATGTCAGGGAGACCCAGTGTAAGAAGGTTTCTACTGTGAAGAGAATAAATAATCCGAGAGAACACTTTGACTAGTGGTGTATGACATAGTGGTTCCGCCAGATGTCGAACAAAGCCTGCCAAATCACTGTGACAGGGGAAATGCAAAACAAAGACCCATGCAGCCAAAAGTCTAATAGTATAATGTTGTTTGGCCACATGGAGTCTTACGGAGCTAGAGAATTAGCAATTGTATACCTTTCTGCTATTTTATCTCAAATGGATGTTGGAGCAAAAGTAGAGGATGCAGTACCTCTGTCAAAACTAAAATGTGACAACTCTTTGAATCTGTCCAGATGATTTTAACAAAATATTATTGAA